>NC_140592.1:614128315-616528315 GCF_964204655.1 Triturus cristatus | reverse complement strand
AGATATGATTGGGGACCGTAATAAAGAAATATTTTTAGTAAAGGCAAGAGATTCATTAAAGGTAAATGGTGATAAAAAGTGTCTTTCTATAGTCAACCATATGGGCGGGTGTATAACCTGATCCGAAGATAGCCAACGAGAGGAATGTTTTAATGAACACGCATGATGATACTGTTTGAAATCAGGAAACTGGAGACCGCCAGAAGATTTGGCTTTCTTTAAAGAGGATAGGGCTATTCGGGGTACCTTATTTTTCCAAAGAAATTTCGTTAATAACGTATCAATTTTTTTTAAATAAAAACCAGGAATACGTACAGGAATCATAGAAATAATATACAGAATTATGGGAGAGAGCATCATTTTAATGGAATCAAGACGACCCCACCAAGATAGGAAAAGTGGAAGCCAGCGATCGATGGAGTCAGATAAGGTTTTAATTACATGGTCAAAATTAAGTTTAAGTGTTTCTGGAATATTTGAAGAGAACCACAAGCCTAAATATTTTATCTTAGAAGTTTGCCAAGAGAAACCGGTAGAAATGAAATCCTGTTTAAGGCATAGCACGTTTAGGGGAAGTATTTTGCATTTATCAGAGTTAAGACGATAGCCAGATACTTGGGAAAAGAAAGCAACTTGTTCCAAAAAGGCTGAAACGGAAGAAGAAGGATTAGAGCAATATAAGAGAATGTCGTCTGCATAAACAGATAATTTAACCTGGGAGGTATTAAGTTGAAAACCGGTAATTTGAGGATCCTGTCTAATCTTGGTTAAAAAAGGTTCTAAAGCAATTATAAATAAAAGGGGAGAGAGAGGACATCCTTGACGTACTCCCCTCCGAAGGGGGAAATAATCTGAGACATTACCGTTAACAAAAATAGAAGCCGTAGGACCTGAATACAATAAAGAAATAAAGGAAATTAACTTAGGAGGGAACCCTATCCACTTAAGTGCGTGGAACATAAAATCCCAACCAATCCTGTTGAATGCTTTCTCCGCGTCCAACGCAATGGCGGCTATGGGATAAGAAAGAGAGGAGGCTTTACTGAGAAAATTAAAGAAGACTCTGGAATTATCGGAAGATAGACGACCTTTTACAAAACCTGATTGTTCCGATCCGATTAAATGAGGTAAGATGGGGTCAATACGGAGAGCAAGAAGTTTCGCAAAACATTTATAGTCAAGATTAACTAAGGAGATGGGACGATAATTTTTACAAAAAGAGGGGTCTTTATTTTCTTTGGGGATTAAACAAATAGTGAAGCCATCCGGACCCAGGCCTTCCCCCGCTTTAGTACTGAAATGGCATGCGAGATTTCTGACAGAGTGATGTCCTTCTCTAAAGAGGAAAAGTCAATATCGTGAGATAAAGGGGAAGACAGATTTTGAAAGTAAGTGGAGAGGTTAGCTGGAGTCGGTTGTTGTTCAGGAGAATATAAAGTTTGATAAAAAGAAACAAACTCCTTTAAAATATCAGAATCTTTAAATAAAGAAATGCCAGCGCTATTCTGTATGGACTCAATTTTAGTCCGATCACGTCGAATTTTCAAATAATTTGCCAATAATTTCCCCATCTTATTTTGACCCCCATAATAACGACCACTACTCTTTAAAAGATAAGTAGATGCGGCTTCAGTAGAGGATTTATTAAATTTGAATTTTGCGGCAATAAGATTTTTTAAGGAAGAATCTGAATTCGAGTGGTAATAATCGTATTCAAGTTTTTTAATTTCTGCTAGCATTTGAGAAGTTCTGACCTGAAAGGATTTCCTCTTGTAAGAAACAAAATTTATAACGAAACCTCTGGCAGCCGCTTTAAAGGAATCCCAAACCATGACAGGAGAGGAAGGAGGGACAGAATTGAGGGAGAAAAATTCAGTAGCAAAAGCATTGAATTGACTTGTAAAGTTGGGGTCAGATAGTAAAATATTATTAAAACGCCATCTGCGGGTATGTGAAGTAGGGGGCAGTAGATTAAAATCAACGAAAACCGGGGCATGGTCAGAAATTAAAATGGAACCAATTTCGGAATGAGAAACTTGTTGGGAAAGGGACTTACTGAGAAAGAAGTAATCTATGCGAGATTGTGAGTGATGAGGGGGGGAATAAAAGCTGTATTCTTGAATGTCAGGATTACCAAGTCTCCAAATATCAACCAAGGCCTTGCGTCGTATAGTGGAAGTAAATTGAGAGTGCATTTTGGTGGTGGAAAATCTAACAGAAGAATGTCTGTCCAATATGGGATCAAAAACTTGGTTGCAATCACCCCCAAAAAAAATATATTCATCGTCCAACAAAAGTAATTTTTCGGAAATATGTGGCCAAAAGTCATTGTCTGAAATAACTGGTGCATAGATGTTGAAAAGAACTAAGGGTATTTGGTTAATGAGCAACTTAACTAGTATCCAACGACCTTCCAGATCACATTCTTGATGAGTAACTGATAATTGATATTTTTTATGACATAAAATTGACACTCCATTCTTTTTGCCTAAAGCTTGAGAAGAAAAAACATCACCTACCCAACTTCTCTTCAACTTAGATGCCTCAGCGTCAGATAAATGTTTTTCTTGTATTAAAGCTATATCCGCATCTAACTTAGCCAAATGGGTTAATATACGTTGTCTTTTTATAGGATTGTTTATTCCCTTAACGTTCCATGTACCAACTCTAAATGAAACCGATAAAACTTAATTCGAGCATTGAGAGGCAGATATTGAAAAAGCGAAAAAAGATGCTAGAGAATTTTTGAAAATGAGAATAAACATGCATCAGAAAAACATTAAATCGAAACAGTAACTTATGAATAATAAAAAGAGTAACTGTAATATTAAGCAAATAATGAACATTAGAACAACAAGAGGAAAAATAAGAAAGCCAGAGTAGACGTAGAAGAGAAGCTAGAAAAAAGAGGCCATCAAGAAAAATAAATACAAAGAAACACAGAGAAAAGAGAAAGGAAAGATAAAGATAAAAAGAGGAGATGAAGGAAAAAGGATAGAAGAAAAGAAAACATGAAAGAAGAAAGCAAAACAGATCAAATATTAAACGAAAAATTACACGAATGTCAAAAAGACATACCACAAAAGAGCCATGAGGATGGGGATGGAGGAACCACATAAGGAAAATGCCACACCAAACGGGAAACTCCGAGCAAGCGCGAGAAAGGAGACACATCCACCGGGCAATAAACTACACGGGTAAACATCAAAAAGGATCACCAGACTGCACCTGATAACAAGAAAAAGAAAAAAACATTAGGGGGGAAATTCAGGAAATCACAACTACAGCAAAAACATAAAATACATATAAGCAAAAAAGGACAAAAGACATCAGGAGACAATCAATTCAAATTATGATCTGGGAGTGTCCATAGATTCCTCTCTGCATGAATTGAGAAATTGCTGGAGAAGCGCAGGATCTTCATAGTTTGTTGTTTTGTTGTTGTAAGTCACTTTGAAGAGACAAGAATGGAACAATCCGTAACGTGCATTCAAGGTACGAAGAGCAGGTCTCATATCCAGAAATTTTTTGCGGCGATCAGCAGTAACTTTTGCGTAATCTTGAGCAAAAAAGAGATTCGAGCCCTGCCATGTGATTTTCCCTTTTTGTTTGGCAGCTAGTATAACCTTGAGTAGGTCCGTATACTCTAGGAAATACAGGATGACACCTCTAGATTTCGGCAAAGCGGAAGAGAAATTGACAGAACGAGAAAGTTGACCCAAACGATGTGCTCGTTGAATATTCAGAGGAGGGGAACTCGGAAGACCAAGTAGCGTGGGCAAGAAAGATTGAAAGAAGGATATAGGATTGGACCCTTCAAGACCTTCCGCCAGACCGTAAATACGTAGGTTGTTTCGTCTATTTCGGTTTTCCAAATTTTCAACCTGTTGTTTAAGGGATTGTATTTCTCTGTGTATTCCCGGCACTTGGTCAGAGATTAATTGTACTGCAGTCATTTTCCCTTCAAGGTCCGCAACTTGTTGTTCTGTGTGGGACCCGTTATCCTCTAGACGTTGAAGACGAGCGTTCGTTTCGGCCATATAAGGTTTAAGTGATCGTATCTCATCAAGGAGAAGTTCCATGGATACAGTCGAAGAAGTGTTAGTGGGAGATGGGGGATTCGCCTTTACTCGCTTTCCTGATGTGGAAGGTATTTTGGAATTAGGCTTAGTGTTTGAGCGAGACGAATTAGGAGAATAATTTTTTGCCCCAAGAGGGTCAATAACTGCATCATCCATATTATCCTGCAATACACTAAAAGGGTTGACGTCGTCAGATGGTACACAGATATCAGTAGTATGATGAGCACTGCTGCGATTAGAGCGAGCCATTATTACCACAGTTGTGAGTAAAAAGGATATCAGCAAGCAATCACAAGATCCAAAATGGCGTCTCAAAGGTGAAGAGAAATTAAAAAGTTCAGTCAGTGGATTTCAAAATAAAATCTTTGCCCAAAAAATTGTAATCCTAGAGCCAACAATGAAGAAATAGAAGCTGCAGAGTGAAAATGGAGTCCATTAATGTATGTATAAGCTGAAGAGATAAGCAAAAGAAAAATTTCTCCCCAAAAAAAAAGCCACAGGATATTTATTGCCGCAGGAAGGTACAAAAAATATAGTTTTTGAGGAAAACATGAAGAAAATAACCGTTGTTTAGGCTCCAAATCATTGTTAAGCTCAGCAGAAGAAAGATGTAATGCAGAAACAGGACTGCAGGCACTCAAAATGGCGGCCGCTATTGACGAACGAGCCGCGTCTGAGAAAAAATGCCGAAATAAGGCAAATTAGCTCACCCCGCATCACCGCTTCCTAAACATCGCGTGGAGGAGCATTTCCGACGCCGTTAAATGAAGCGCAGAGTCTGGAAAAGCAGCATACGCGCCCGGAGAAGTCACGTCAGCTCACGGACTCTCGGAGCGTCCCAGAGAGGCGGCCATTTCCTACGGCGCCTAAACCACGCCCCCCCAACTCAATCTTTTTTAAAAGCAAGGTTGTCCCATTATAGGACTCTGTGGCCATCTGCCTCCCATATCACTTTGATCCACTGCTCAACACTGAATCCTGCTTTATTAATGTCTAAACCACAAGAACCGAACCCGCAGGATTATTTGATCACCACTACCCATTTGACCAAGCGCCAAATTGATCTTTCTGATGCCCAACAGTGGACTCATATGTACAAAGTTCTTGCCTTTGAAATAATGTTGGGTCAAAAGTGGCTAGGTACACTGTATGTACATTGTGTGAAGTTGTCGAAAGTTGCCACTAACCTCAGGTTCGCTCTGCCCAGGGAGCAGGGTTTATCACTTCCAACGGTGCTTGCATGCTCACTACACGAAATAGTTGTTAATATATTCACTGAGTCTACATATTCAGTAGACACAGTTTAGATGGATTCAGTATCTGGCGTGAATTCTCCCTCGTGGAAACGGTTTGAAGATAATTGAAATATTAATTCCTGCTATTGTTGTTCTTAATATTCTTTGGTATGAGCGCTATTGATCGCCTCACTAAAATGTCCATCACCATTTTTCCCTTTCCCTTTCACTAATCCCAAACGTAATAATGGTTCTCATAGTGACTTTGATCATGCGTTCAGTAGATTCATATCAACAGAATTGCTTTAAAGGTTGCACCTGGGTGTTCAAAGGGGAGATATTGAGAATCTGCAAACTTATCACTAAGCGATACTGAGATAGCCGATGCCATCTTGCATGTCCACGTAATCATAACTGTACAGAATTTACCGCTTTCAACATATTTAGCCCCACTCTCATGTTTTGGCAGCATAAGCCAGGATTCACAAGTAGCTCAGCATCTCGAAGGTTACATTTCTTGTATCAGTCAGTCAGTATAAACTTTATTTGCAATGTATCCATCGCATAAAAGTACATTTAACACAATCATTTATAAAACATGCATATAACACCAAAGTGCAAAGATATAAAATAATTTCCACATGCTTAAAATATTCTTTGCGAAAAAAGAGACCTAGTTAAAACCTATTAGAATATTAAACTACCTACTAATATCCCTAAACAATCCATTCAATACATTGATATAAAAGCCATTGAAATATCACATCTCCTAAAACACTCAAGATCCATATCAATAAAATCACAAACTCTGAAATATACACAGTTAAAAATAAAATAAGAGAGGGCAATGGATAAACCTATATTACATTATTTAGAACCATTTGACTATCTGATGATCTTAAAATAAATATATGTAAAAACAGCTACATGATACTAAGCCCTTTCCCCTTCCGTAATATTAAGTTCTTTCCTTCGTTCACATGCTGCCCATAAGAAAGTGGCCATAACAAAATATACTACGGGCTTTTCAAGGCTTTGAAGATGTTCGAAACGATTCCCTACAATCCATTAAATTAACACCATGCAAATAGGGAGCCAACATTTTTTGCCTTTGTTGCCCATAAATTAGGCAGAAAAACACTTTATGCTCAGTGGATTGACCGGACACCCCATCACCGACACATTATGGTAAGTTTTTGTGGAAATGGACCTTTCATGGGAAGCCGAGCATCAATGAAATAAAATTCAGTCGGAATCTAGATAAAATAAAACGGTGCTGCGTATTATGAACGAAGCCCAGGTAAGATTGAACACCTTGTACCACTGGTGGAACAGATCACATCTTTTCTCTTTATTTGAACCCATCGTTCATTAGCTGCATTTTCCATAAAGGACTGTTTTAACTTACCTTTAGAAAAAGATATACAATTTTCTGATGCCTCAAATAAAACACTTAGTCCCAGTTTAGACAGCATAAATCCCACATATTGTATCTCTTTCACTCGATCCAATTTAAGGCAGTCCCCTAAAACAGCTTGATTCATTGGCACCGACTGCCTTCTCCATATGGAGTGTCACAGTAACAGTGGCGCCAACCGTACCATGCTTTTCAATTGCACAGACATATTCTTATGGCTCGAAGAGTGACATGGGTGAGCGCATCCCCCAATACCATATTAGGGGATTGTGTTGTGGTGAACTTCGATAGCCCAAGATTAGTGAACAATATTCTTTATCAACTTCCGGTTGCACTATCACCAAATTCCCAGATATTTCCTATGCCATCAGTCCATTTTTATAAACCATGCTCTGTAACGAAAGCTCCACTTGGGTTGATGAATCTCAGGGATTACGCTGACCAGCACTGTAACTCTTTGAAAAGCAGCAATGTGATATTGCTAGAGAATAGGTATGCTCACTGTCAAATTTGAAGGACTGTGATTGACTGACCATTCATGGCAAAAAGGATATCGAAGCTGGGGAAATTAGAGTAGCTCTCCCGAGGGATAAGGCGACAGTGGGCAGTTGTTCAGATCTCATAAGGATGGCAACCTGGAACATCTCAAGTTTTAAAAAGAAAAAGGATAACCTGGACTAGATAAGGGTGATAGGAACATTTTATATAATTTGCCTTCAAGAAACTTGGGCGGTAGGCCCTTTTTTCATGGACAGCTTTCGCTTTTTTCAATCACCAGCCATACCTGCCAATGTGGGTCGGGCTAAAGGGGGAAGTCTTACAATAATTGCTAATACACTCAAGATTAAAGTAAAGAATTTCTTAACGCTATCTCCATATTTTCACCTATTGGTATGTGAGGGACAAAGGGACAGCGATATGATCTCCAATATATGGAAGTCCCGTTTCCGTATGACAATATATAGAAGTCCTGTTTCAGTATGACATATATAATTATATCAGCTTTTAGGGAGTGAAAGCCATCTCTTAAGTCCTCGTCACAGTCAATACGGCCCTCTCACCCTCTCTGTGATGACTGGCCTCAGCTGGCTTGGTATGTCAGGAAGTGGAAGGGGATTGGCCATGTCTTATACAACCCTAAATGGGTGGGATTAGTGCACGTCCACTCCTACTTCCTGGTTTTGGTCCTGTCAACGAGGTGCGTGCACCTCACGAGTAATTTAATGCGATGAGGACTATGGACTAAGGATAATGAAGATTACTGGTAAGTGACCGGAGCAATACTCAATATAATCTCAGTGCCTGCTAAAAAAAGATGTTGGAGCTTTAAACCATTTCACAAACGAAAACAGAGAGATACAAATATTGTATTCACAGTGTTATCCCTCACTTCCATTCATCCTTACCTTTGTCGTAGATACTAGGTTAATCATGAGCCTTCTCTGGGAAAATAACCAGAAACAATAAGGAGGAAAAATGAATGCTATTGCCAACTGCCCCTTGCTACACAATGCAGAGGATGTAAAAAGAGAGGTGAAGTAACCTCAATCCTTAGGTGAGCTACCATGTTGGTGAACATCGCCCTCCTATGGTAGTCAGTCCATGTGGTCTTTCCTTATAAGACAGCCTAATGACATTGCATATTTTAGTAGTGTCTGGACTACTAAAAATGCTTTTTGCCATTTGTGCAGCACAGTCTATTGAAGTTGAGTGGATCAACAGCATAATGCTCATAAACGCATTCCACAAGTAGTGCTTTGTGTCTGCATGCCACCAACAATTCAGTTCAATTATTTATTCATTTATGTTTTGGAACTCAAAAGAGGTCCAAATAAAAACAAGACAACAAATGAGAAAGACATTAAGGCCTCAAATTAAAACAATTGTTAGGAACTTTTGTACACATACCTACTTTTTCATGTAGCAGCAACCTGCGTGCGAACTGATGTAAGTCCATGAATCCCTGAAAATATTAAACTGACATAAGTTCAGGAATCCCTTAATAAATGTAAAAGCTTTCATACAAGTCAATTCAGATTTTTGGGTGAACAAGAAATTCCCATGCCGCCATAGAAGACCTGAAGACATATTATTATATATTCATAAAACCTTTAAAAAACTGTGAAAACTTTTGTGCAAATTATTTCATTGTTTGGATGAAAAAGGAATTCTAGTGCAGCTACTGTTGATTTGATATTACTCTTTAAAAACATTTGCCTTAATAAGTGGTGACGCTGAAGAGTCAGTGTGGGGCAAACGCAGAGCACGTGATTAAAATCCTGGTTCCACTAGTTACACAAGTTACACACTTTCCCTGATTACCCACACTGGAGTAACGAAACCTGAGGGGGCCTCCCTGCAAGGTATGTAGAGGGGCCCCCTCCCAGCTCAATCAGGATCTCTCCGGCCAGATTATTGTGATGAGGGGGCCCCCTGGAGTTTAGGGCCCCCCGCACTGCGCGGGCTGTGGGGGCCTGTGTTACGCCCCGATTATCCAGAAGAGGACCAGTTTGATGTTAGTCGATTAGGCGGAAGCAAGTTCATACAAAATAGTGACCAGAAATGGCAAAGACCAGGTCCAAGTTTAAAGTCAAGCACTGCTGCGCTACCTCAGAGCTTTTTCTCAACATAGAGGACATAGTGCTTAAGCGATAACTAGTTGAACTAGAGGCATCCTTTAGATAGCTTTTAATTTGTGTAGAAGAAAATGAAGCCAGTGACGCTTCCTGCAGTTCAAAATGGTTCAGCGCCAGGGTGAAGTCCTGGAAAAATGTATATTTACCGAATATAGCACATTACTACGTGATGTATTCCATTGTGTGCTTTTACAAAGCGGCCATTACACCGACTGCATTGTTAGTACGCGATGCATTTACATCGCAAGTCATTACAACGACTTGCAGTAGGTTGCACTCTGGACTTAGGAATATTATTATTTACTATTCCTACTCCAGTTTGCGCAACAGTAGGGAAGGTGTCGGAATTCATTTCCAATACCCCAGTGCCCCCTACAGCAAGTCGTTGTAATGACTTGAAATGTAAATGCATCGCGTACTAACAACGTGGTCACTGTAATGACCGCATTGTACTAGTACTGCGATGTAATGACAGCATTGTAAACATTGTTTCCCATATTTACCCAGCCCTGAGCCAAAAATGTCAAGATTCATTATAGCCCCTCATAGATTCCTTTTTACTATTCTTAAGCTGGAAGCCCAATCGGATCACACTGGCCAACCCTTGCATGTAGGAGCTTATCAAACCAAATACCAACCTTAGTACAGTTGTCGAAACAGACAAATTAAAATTACAGAGTTTACATAAGTTTTGCCCTTCCATTTTCTCTAGAAAATCACACTTAGTCACATTCATCGATTCGATGGCATATAATAAAGTTGGAGGATCTTTCACTATATAAATTTATAACAGATTAATAAAATTTCATCCGCCCCATCGCAAGATAGAATGCTCACAACCCATTAGCATGCAAAGAGGCCTTAGAGGAGCAATGTTCCGTGTGTGCTTTTTCAAGTGTATTAACTGCAACAATTTGCCCTAAGTATGGATATTAATGTATGACCTCCAGCTTCTCTGCACCTAATCCACAGTCATAGTCACTGGTTTTCCTGGCCTTTCTACTTTTAAGGATTTATACCTTGCTTTTTGAGACATTGACTTTCAAGTATTAAAGGTGGCATATCGCTGAAACAGACTATTACTCAAGTCCTTGGGAGGTAGGTCCAAGATAGCAATATAACCTGCATACATCAGACAAGGGGAATTGCAGCCACCTACCTTAGAAGTGTCTCTCTTGTTAGTCGATAGGCAGTCTGGGTGGTCCAAAACATACAACAAGCACATATATCAATATTCTAGATGACACAGAGGGATGGAACTAGTTCATAACTGTAGGAGAGAGAATCCACTGGAGGATGCTACATCAGCTGCAATCCTGTATCGTTACGAGGGAATCACAGTGGACTACAAGCAAATTCTTGTGACCTAGATGTCGCTCCTGCGACACACCTACGGTGTCAAACTGGAGAGGGATTTCAGAAGATGACCGAGGATGATGATGGGGAGCCAGAGGGCTTTTATATGCCAGATTTTGACCTACACCTACAGTTGAGAAATATAATTTTCAGCTGTTTGTGTTGTTTGGCAGAGAAGTGTTAGCACTAAGAGTCATTTAGAGTGTGGTGGATATGGACAAGCTGTCAAAAACATGTGTTTATCTCTCTGTAGCCTTGTAGGTTTGTCCATCAGATTTAAGATATGGCAGTTTGATGGACAAAATTCTGTCAACCATTCACCACTTCTGCCTCATTTTCTTTCCTCCGTATACCCTAAACACAACAGAGGTAGTGACTACCCCATTGGCTAGATTTAGAGTATAAGTTCTTTTGACGGACACATGGCAGTGCATTCTCCACACCTATGGTTGTGGGAACAGAGAATAAATAGCCGAACCCTGCCCACAAAAACCTCAAAGCCTACTCTATCAGCATGTCCTTCTTACTCCATGCCCTGGGACTCTATCTTGAAGTAGAATAGAAACAACACAATGCACAACAATATAGAAGATAAGGACAACATTCTAAAGTTTTTTAAATGCACTATGTTACTTTGTCAATGGCACTAAAGTTAAATGTATGTAAACTAAACCATATCTAACATCAATTTACCCAGTCTGGCTACATATCCATATTAAATGCTCACTTAGCACTCTATAACTAAAACGTTATAATGTTTTACAAAATAACTGTATATGGTAGCGGCTGTTAAAGGAACCCGGTTAGGTTTCACCACACTTGTTGGTGGTCTGGAGCTGCAAGAGGCTTGTAGGGACAATGATTTATGTAATGGAGACAGGAAACTGTTGGATGTATCAGATATTTTGTCCTCATGGACAGGGAGAGGCATTGGTAGAAGTGCTTCTCCCACAGAAGGTGTGTGATCTTATTTCTTTAGGCAGAGTAGCCAACGCAATTGAAGTTGATGTCTGGGATTTTGCAGCTTCCCCTTGTAAAAAGAAATATATATGTTAAAACAATGACAGTGTACAACATTTTAAGAAATAGATTAACTCCAGAACATTACCCTTTATTCATGTTTATAATGCCAACTGGTGTCAGTGTTTTCTTACACTACCGAAGGTCTACTAAAGTGTTTCCTTCATATTAAACAAAATGATATTGATAAAGATTGATAGAGTTAATAGAGGTTATTTGGGATTTTACAGGTGAAACAGGCTTGTTGTGTGTGAACCATTAAATCAAGGGTTATTTAGTTCTCTTGTCCCAGGGTCCATCGCATGATGCCTTAGCAACACCGTGTGAAGTGGAGTCCCTCCAACACTTGCATGTCAATGTTTTTAAAGTTGAACAACCCCAGCCTTTTTAAGGAGCTAAGTGAGAACATACAGCACAATATGATTTCAATATTAAGACTACAGACCATTTAAAAAAATGCACATAAAAAAGATACCTTTGGATTTGTAGTACAAATATCTGTGCTGTGTTATTAATATACAAACTAAAAAAATAACATTTCCGTTCGACAATATGGAGGTGTGATTCCAAAACATCTAGCTTAGCGGATTCCCTGTCACTCAAACAACCCACTTTCAGAGAGTTGGATCTATGAGCTAGATACACGGTGCAGGTGCAGTACTGAGCCTTATTTCTTACATATTATCTATAGCAATAGTTTACCTTTAGACTGACAGTCTCTGGGATCGGTTGCCAAGGGTACCCCAATTATTGACAATCCGCTGTTAGCAGAGGTGTTGTGCCTCAGTTGATTAAGACAGATGATCCACTTTGGTCAGGGGTAACAAGTCACTGTGAAGTAATTTTGAGGCACTTATATAGACACGAATCCTACATTCTATACTGATGAGCTGATGATTGTGTGTTTGTTGTTTTAATAAAAATGAGTAGTCCTGGCACTTTTGATGGACCAACCTTCTCAATGGTTTGTGCAATGATAATGTGTGTCAAAGTATAGAGTTATTTATTAGACAAAATGGTTTAATTATGACTCCACTGTTCCATTCCTTTGTGTTTAGGTAGCATTAAAATTATGCTCATTGCACATTAATAAAAATAATAAAAATAAAATTCCAGAATGTGGAGAAATGTGATTTGGAACATTGGAGTCCTGTTGACGTAGATTCATCTGTTCCAGCTTGTGTTGCCAAAAATTATTTACTTATACACTGTATCAGATAAAGGAAGCTAGTTTGTGAGTCATGTAAATCTGATGCACATGGGATGTGTGACCTGGCGTCCAAATGTAAGATCATGCCTGATTGATTGTGTTTCCTATGTGAATTGAGTTAAGGAGAATGTGGTGCCAAAGTGAGTATAATGTAGATTAGGAATACATTGAGGACATGTGAAAGACATCAGGTAGCCTACTTGTGCGAATAGGTTGTCATTAGCGTATAGATTTGCATTAGGGCCTAGGGCTGGCATAGTAGGGAAAGGGTTAATTATTGTGCTATTGCTACTGTTTGTACTTCAAAGTCCCCATTTATCTTGCAAATCCCGCAATACCTTCAGTGTGTGAACAACATATTTTCCTCCTATAGGTATGAGTTTGAGGACTGAGAGACCCCCCATCAGTTGTCAGACCTCTAGATGTGCCCGGAACCGACTCTCCCCTGCAGGTCCTTCCACCGCTTGCAGATGTCCAACTGTAAGCATCTGGCGTTGAAGACACCATTCTCCATCGCCACAATTATGACCCACATTGACCTTCTCTGGTGTATGGTCATTGTCTGGACCAGTGCTACGAATAACTGAGGCTTAACCCTAATTATCTCACCCAACTTCACAGTTAACTCAATTTCAGTGAACCTGTGTTGTGTTCTTCCAGACATTTAAAAAATACAAAAAAAAGAAGTCCTAGGTCTACTGCTGGTTGTGTTGTGAGTATTAAATGGCTTGTGTGGTTAGAGGAGTGTATTTTATAGTGGGAACTGCAGGTGTGGTTTCTGAGTAAATGTTGAGCAGGTGTGTGTTGACAGACATCTGACGGCAGAAAACATGGCAGATGCATGTCTGCCATACCAAGGCTAACAGAGTGGTGTCCATCCACGGTGGGCATGGGGTACCGACGACTGAGCATTGAGGCTCGGTCAACGGACTGTCCTCCAGCATGCTAGTTGGCAGCCAGGCAGGCCACACTCTAGGGGCCATATGTAGGAAGCCTAATACCGGTCGGTAACGGCCGATTTTCGGTAAATATCCCGTTACCGACCGGTATTTAGGCTTTTGGTATGTAGGGGGCATATTTCAGGATTCGGTAATTTACCGAATCGGTAAAATTACCGAATTGGTAATTTTACCGATTCGGTAAATACCGAATCCTGAAATGATATGTAGGGGGAGTGTGTCGTTGGTGTGGGGATTCGTTATTTACCACCAACTAAAAGTTGATGGTAAATGACGAATACCTGGAAAAAAGCATTTTTTTTCCATTTGAAGTGTGCAATGTGGCAGACATACATGCCCTTAGGGCATGTATGTGCGCCACATGTGCACACATGGACGAATCAGGTGTGCAACAGGGCGTCAATGTGACACCCTGCCACCCATGATGATGCCTCCCCCATTACCGATTCGGTATTTACCGATTCGGTAATGGCAACTGGCTTCCCATTCATTCCTATGGGCCTCCAGGCCCATAGGAATGAATGGGAAGCCAGTTGCCATTACCGAATCGGTAAATACCGATTCTAAAATACCGACATATACCGAATCGGTAATTATTTACCTACATTACATTTACCGATTCATAAATACCGAATCGGTAAAATTCGGTATTTAAGAATCGGTAAATGTAATTTACCTACACATGGCCCTAGATGCGGAGAATAGATGTCTGCCGGCCCGATGGAGGGATCAGTATCTCCATGATGAAGAAACAACAAACTGTCCGCCAAACTCTAAACCAGGCCCTAAGTTTTGAGGTATGCAGCATGTTGTGTTTTTGGCTTCGTGATACACTTCGTATAACAATAGAGAAGTGTGTCAAAGGTGTACATGAAGACCGGCATGGTGCTGAGTTAAGGTCATGTGATTGCCACTTGCTTTTGAGCGGAGTAGATCAAGGGTACATTCCACCTCACGCAGGCATGGTGTATTGCTTCATATTCAGTGCCTATTTTCAAGTAAAGTGTTTGGCCTGCATATATAACCCAAGTAGGTAATAGCTTTGGTAGCACATGAGAGGACACGCTGTCCTTTTGCATGCTGCAATGACTCGGGCCTATAAATACACGCACCTCTAAAGAGAGTCTACATTCATAATGTGTTGGTGAAGCAACTAACGCACAAATCATTGAATCCAAGACGCTTCTGCTTTGGTGATCTGGCCTTCAGAGGCTCATATCTATGCAGGTTGCTGCTGAGAAGGCAAACCAAATAAAAGTGCATTCCAGCCGTCTCGATCATTACCCCAGCAATAAAACAAGAACATTGGCAGTCTGTTCTTTTAAACTAAAGAGACAGAGTCATCATCGTATCACAAGACACGTATGCTGCTGGTGTTTAAATTATGCCTGTGGTAGGATGAGGGAGGTGGTCACAGACACTCATTTTTGGGGACCTTTACATACATTTCTTTGTCAGAGTTTGATCCATAGCAAGTGAGAGTAAAGCAGAACAAAGAGAAAGGAGTTGGAGAAACATAGGAAAACAGTGTGCAGGGAAGAAAGACAGCAGGGATAAAAAAAAAAATCAGCAACAGTGAGACAAAGAGGCAGGAAGTGTAAGGCGATTGAAGAGAGATGCATGAGGTTGAATCCAAACATCCGTGGGGGGCTGGGCGCAGGGTTTGGCACCAGCTATGTACATATATAATGTATGTGTGCATGTGAACATATATATTCACTGAAAAAACAAGGTTAAAGTGACACAATAGTTAGGTGAACAGGCCAGTTAAAACGTAACCCCTTCGCCGCGGCAGGAATTCCGCTGCGGCGCTGGGGGGGTTTGGGGGCAGTTGCGGTGCCGCTGTGCTTGTGACGGAACCACTCCGTCACGAGTCACGGGTGAGCTGTGCTCATGACGGAGTGGTTCCGTCACGACTCCGCCCACTGCGTTAATCGCCCGCACAGGCGGGGAATTAGCGCCGCGTGGGCAGAGTGGCCGCCATCGGCCGCAGCATGACGGAACCACTCCGTCATGAGCACAGCGCACCCGTGGCTTATGACGGAGTGGTTCCGTCATGAGCACGGAAAGGGTTAACATATTCAACTACAAAAACACAGAAATTCACCCTTTATAGTTATTTCAAGTAAGTATAAATCGTGTCCTCACTATGCGCAGTGTTGTCGTCAATGATGTAATTTCAAATGTCGTACTGATTTTATCAATAATGTGATAGAATATGTCATAAGTGATGTATTACAGGAGGTCATACGCTGTGCACGGCAAGGTTGCAAGTTACAGTTATTGTTTTCATTTAAATTCTATGTTTATTTAAAGATAAAGTTACTGTGCAATATATACATGTATTTGTGTGTGCGTTCATGCATGCATGTGTGTGCATGTACGTGCATATATATATGCCAACTAATTTGTTGTTGCGTCTTGCTCACAAACCTCTATCTTGGCTTTCCCTCAAGTGTAAACCAGTGTTGCCCCCACTTCCCCCCCCCCCCCCCCCCCACCAGCTGCCTCAAAATGTCAGAGAAGGAAAAATGAAACAATAATAAATACGTTTTATTACTGTTTCATTTTTCCTTTCCTGGCTGAGTATTTGGGGGCAGGGCCAGGGGGATGACAGTCACTGGAGGGGGAGTGGTATGCACTAGTATCAGTGCGCATGTAGGTTTGGCCGGCCGCCTCAGGCCGGCCAAACCGATATGTGCACTGAAACCCGAGCTGCTTTGCTGGGTTGGCGGCAGCAGGCACAGATTCCCAGACTCACTGGGAGTGCAAATTCAGGGCGCTTTGGCCAATCACAACTCATGAATGAGAGCAGCGTCAGGAGGAGCCGCAGGGGAATTTGGGAGCCTGTGCCATGCAGTGGATTAGAGAAGAAGAGCGCGATGGGGCTGGCTGCAGGTAAGTTGTTTTTTTAAAATTCATTTATGTGTTTTATTTGTTCGCCGTCGTTCCCAAACCCCTTCCTTCCCCTGCCCCCTTACTCTTCAACAACACCAGCCACTACTGGTATAAACCATTTGATTGATAAAACGTGCACAAGAAAGTGCAGAGAAACTAAAAAGGCAAACATTCACAGTCTTTCCTCTTATCAGTAAACATTTAAAAAGTTCGAAAAGAAACTGCATTATGCGATCTAGTGTCACAAAAAATATCATCACATCCTGTCTATACAACAGTAAAGACATTAATCGAATGTTGTATATTCAAATTGCACCAACTCATAACACCCCAGAGGGCATATATCCCTTGTCCATACACAGATTTTGTGTGGAGGGCTGTTGTAAGTTTTCCTCATTCGCTTAAATACATAGCTTATCCTTTCAATCATATTGGTAATACCCACCAAATCACAGTTAGATGCTTTTAGTATGCCAACATTGTACACAGATCTGGTCCAAGTTGGCATCACTACACTATGTGCTACTTCACACTACTTCCAATTTACATTGCATATTTCTGAACTTATGAAGAACTGTAAAGGTACCGAAATATGCAAAGAAATGGCAAAATCACCAAATGCTCTGCAAAACGACTCAAATAAAACCAAGACAGATTTCAGGAGGAAACAGGAGTTTACAGTCGGAATTGCAACATACAGTGACCATTGTTATGCACTGGCTTCAAGATAAATGCACAAACATCTCCTCGCCTATGTTCAGGTCATAGGGTTTGCAGGTTTCTAAAATGATACTATATGTTGATTCCAATCTGCATCAGTTCCTTTGCCTGGCATTCTTCCCTGAATTTTTGGGAACTGTGTCAATAACACAGAATGAAGCTTTGGTCCCATCAGAGACATGTAATTGGTCAAAACGATGTGCCATCAGATACTTAAACTCATGATTTGTAATCGCTGTAAGGTGCTCTAGAATTGCTCCAAACAAAGGTCTGAAGGTTTAGAAGAAACCTACCAGTGCCTGAAGGGTGGAGAGCTCCTTTAGACAAGTAGAAAGTGACATGTCCTCCCTACACAAACATACAACTGACACTAGGGCATCCCTCTGGAGCAAAGGCATCTACAAGATGGTAACAGAAAGTTACATACCACACCTATGCACCACTCCTAAGGAAGGGAGAAAGGGAAAAAATCCCTTTTTTATATAACCCTTACCCACTCTAGTAGTAGCATACTTCATCATACTCTCCAAGGACCCCCACACCGCCAAAACCAACCTCCACGAAGGAATGAAGGCCGTCGCCGACTGGATGAGAAACAGCTGACTGAAGCTGAACTCGGACAAGACAGAGGTCCTCATCCTCGGATCCACCCCCACGGCCTGGGACGATTCCTGGTGGCCGACTGCACTAGGAACACCCCCAACACCCACCGATCATGCACGCAACCTAGTGGTCATGCTCGACTCCACCCTCTCCATGACGAAGCAGGTCAACGCCGTCTCCTCCTCCTGCTTCAACACCCTCCGCATGCTTCGCAGGATCTTCAAGTGGATCCCCACCGAAACAAGAAGGGCAGTCACCCAGGCCCTCGTCAGCAGTAGACTGGACTACGGAAATGCACTCTATGCAGGAACCCCGGCCAAACTCCTGAAACGGCTTCAACGCATCCAGAACGCCTCCGCACGCCTGATCCTCGACATCCCTCGCCGCAGCCACCTCACACCCCACTTGAGAAACCTGCACTGGCTCCATGTCAACAAGACGATAACCTTCAAACTCCTCACCCACGCACACAAGGCACTCCACAACACAGGACCAACGTACCTCAACAGCCGACTCAGCCTCTACACCCCCACCCGCCAGCTCCGCTCCGCAGACCGCGCCCTCGCCACAGTCCCCCGCATCCAAAGAGTGACCGCTGGCAGCAGATCATTCTCCCACCTTGACATGGAACACCCTCCCCATTCGCCTGCAGCAGACCGAAGACCTTCTGACCTTCAGAAGACTCCTCAAGACCTGGCTCTTCGAACAGTAGCAGCATCCCCCCCCACCCCCCAGCGCCTTGAGACCCTTGCGGGTATGTAGTGCGCTTTACAAATGCCATGATTGATTGATTGATTGGTCATCGGGTTCACCCTAACTCCTAAAGGTCAGGGTCAGCTCAACCATGTTCCAGGGAGCTCTAATGAAGAATGTTAATTGGGGCGTAAAGTTACGCCCCCTATTTAACATTCTTAAATGGGGGTCCCTATTATTCTTGGCTGGCCGCAGTGAAACATTTGGTCAGATACCTCTCAGATCATGCCCTAACATTGCTGACTATGGCTTGGGGAGACCGAATGTGTGAGTTTAGGATGTGGTGCATACCTTCTGATCTCCTCACGGACGAGACTTGCAGGGCAGACTTGTAGACTGCCCTGGAGAATTACCTCACTACAAAATGGAGAACTATGAATACCGGGGGTAAAAGAATGGGAGGCACTTAAGGCAATGGTTAGGGGAGAATGTATTGGGACACTCTGTGGGGTCCGTAGGTGACTTAGAGGGACCCAAAAACACAGGAGTGCCAGCTAGCTGACCTCCAGAAGCAGGAGGTGCACTTGGCAGATGTATGTGAGACGGCTTTAGTGGTACATAGAGAATTGCATTCTCTATGAGACAAGCTGGATAAGACTGCCCTTAAATCTTACAGTCAGATGTTGCATAGAGAGGGAGATAAATCTGGTAAGCTCCGGGCATGGGCCCTCATGTGTGAAATGGAGATATCTCCTTTCTTGCTTATACGGAACGCGCAGGATCAGTTATGCACCCAGAGACAGATATACTGTCAGCCCTACTGGATCACTTTAAATTGGTGCACAGGGCTGGCCTGTCAGACCCTGAGCGAGGGATAAATAGTTTTTTGGCCAGGATGGGACAGTTGCGGAGGGGGGCCATGCAGAAGCTGGAGTAGGATCTTTCGTTGGAGGAGGTGGGTGCCGCTGTGTCACTGTGAAGGCGCTTAATAGATTCAAAGCCCCTTGGCTGGGATGGGTTCCCAGCGTAATTCTATCTTACTTACTCCTCGATCCTCAAGGAGAGATTACTGAAGGGCCACCAGGAGGCAAGGGAAAAACAACTCCTCCTACCAACTATGCGAGAGGGGATAGTGTGACCCAGCAGACCCTTCAGTCTACAGACCCCTCACTATGCTCAATACAGACCTTAAAATATACTGCAAAATATCAGCTACTAGACCATGGGGAGTGGTCTGAAAGTTAGTCGACGAGGATCAATGTGGCTTTATGCTGGCACAAAGCACTACCCATAACCTCCGTAGACTGGCCCATGTGCTGCATGATTCCTTGGATGGAGAAAGGGAGATGGCCCTGATCTCCCTTGATCTCGAAAAGGCATTTGACACAGTAGAATGGGCTTCTTTAATGGCCGTATTGAAGGGCATGGGGTTTGGTCCTAGTTTCTGTGCCTGCATACAACTCCTGAATACTGAGTCTTCAATGCGAATTCGGGTTGGTGGTGAGATCTCCGGAGTCTGGTCACTGGACAGGATTACTTGTCAGGGGTGCCCCCTTTCACCCCTTCTATTTGCGCTAGCAATCTAACCCCATGCACTGCTAGTGCGTAGGGAGCTAGATCCTTTGGGGATAAGGGTAGGATACACCACTCACATTATCCCCTTATATGCGGATGATGCACTGGTGTATGTTCAATCACCTGGAAGGCTGTTCCACTCTTGTTGCAACTGATGTGTGCCTTTTGTGTGATTTTTTGGCTTATGATTAATGCCCACAAGTTGCTTCGGTTCCCCTTGGGCAGCTTGATCGAGAAGCAGTTGAGCCAGTTACCAGACCTGGGTCCCCGGTGGGAATTGGAGGTGTTTCGTTATCTAGGGGGGGAGGGTAACGCACACTGAGGCACAGCATTAGTGCAAGAATGTAGATAGGGTCCTGGTGGGCTTTCAAAACTCCATCCAACTGCTGAATAGGCTCCCTCTCTCTGCGATGGGATGGACGGCCGTGGCCAAAATGGCTTTCCTTTCATGCTTCTTCGACAATCTCTTTTACCGCTGTGGGACCTGGTTTTCTGCAGGCTTGGTAGCCTGCAGGTGGCTCTCCTGTCGGTGGGTAAACACAGCCTGGTGGCCCTTGCTACACTCACGTGGGACTTGGAAGATGGAGGTTTAGCTGTCCCGGACATACAGTTCTATTACTACGCTGCGCATTTTCAGCATGCCGCCAGATGGCTCACGGAGACTGACAATTGTGAAAAATGGTTGCTGGGATCCGATATAGGTGATACGTTGCCACATCTAGTCCCGCACCTGATCAAAACCACTGCGGAGCCATGGGAAAGAGTAGTCCACATGGTTCTCTGTAGAGCTCCTTTCAGCAGGGAGTTACAGTTGTGGGACCTGGCTCCTTTAGGAACATAGAAATAAGCATACCTATGGCGCAGTGGAGATAGGGGTGGTGTCCGGTGGCAGTGGATATATACCCAGGAGATACCTTTATCACTTTCCAGGATGCTCAGGACTCTTTTGAGATTGGACCGGCTTCTTTTATACATTACTCTAAGCTGAAGAGTGTAGCAAGAAAGCTCTGGATGGACTTCCCTGTGGCACTGCGTCCCTCAAGGGTTCTTGACAGACTTATTGGGTGGGGGGGAAGGAATTCACCTAATCACTCTCTTCTACAAGGCCCTGAAGAATGACATGCAACATCGACAATAGCCAGCATGGGGGTGGGGGGTTAGAGGGGGGCTGGGAGAGGGATTTGGAACTGCCCATTTCAGATCAAGATTGGGTGAGGGCAACAGGCCTGGTGTGTACCGCGTCCTACAATAATAGATTCAAGCTACCTCACTTCCAATTTTTGCATTGCATCTATGTTACGCCCTATAGCCAGCAAAAACAGATCCTACTAAAGGAGCTAAGTGTGTGCACTGCGTGGAAAGAGGTGCCACATTCTTAAACTTGGGCATGGGAATGAGGGCAGGTCCAGGATTATTGGGTACAAGTGACACCATGCATAGAGACAGCCACTGGTATTAGGACCTCTTTGGAGCCACTAGCGTGCTTATTGGCTTATAGTGTGGTGGCTCGACCCAAGGGGTGTAAAATTCCTAACAAGCTTGCCCAATTGGCCCTTGGCAAAGCTGCGTGTGGCCATTGGGTGGATAGGAACTAGAGCCATGCTACTAGGTCTTTGGTTGCAAGACCTTCTAAAATGGGGAGTGGCAGAAGCCTAAGGGTGTCATGTACAGATGAAGGGGCAGCTAAAGAAAATAATTTTATGGGCTCAATAGCTGGGCATTATCCACAGTGACAGCGATTCAGGCTCTGAGAGCAGTTCCTAAACAGAGGACTAGTTGTATTGATGGATGTCACTCTCGCTAAGTTTATGATGGCCAAGTGTGTAAAGATGATTTTTTGTACATACCCAACTTGTGGTCTTGGTTTTCTATATGAACTGTATTGATTGTTATGACCTGGCGGGTTCCCCTGCCCTTGATTACTGCATAAGGATCGTGTGAGCCTCTTCTGCTCAGTATCTGCCAAATGCCTATGTACTGCGCAGCAATTTCTGCCTGTTCTTTTGTTCTTTTTAATTTGCTTGTAATCAATAAAATACAATAAAAAATAAAAATAAAAATATTAGCTTGCAGTTAATCTTATGTACTTACCTGACAATATGATGGTAGTCTATGGCCACAGTCAATGCTCTCCAGATCCTTTGTGCAAAAACGCAATCTTGTAAATATCCATCTTTTTCCGGGGCAACATTTTAACCCCTTAGGAGAGTTAGGGCCAGCTTTTGGGAAAAATTGTGTTGGTCTCTGGTGGGGGTTGTTGCGCTCGTGGCAGTCCCCAGAGCCCTGTATAAATTGCTTGTGGTGCCCCTTCTCTTCCTGGAGCACCACAAGAAACATAATGCAAATTTTGAAGTCCCTCACTGGAACCTATGGGACCAAATAGGCGGCCTCGCGTCAAGATACCCTCTCTTTTCAAGTTGCAGTCCCCCTGCCCAGCACTTGGCATACGCTGTTTCCAGTGGGGGTGCATGGAGCACACTCTTGTGCTGCTCGGCTAGCTCCCCACTTGGCCGATACCACCCAGTGCTGGTATGGGAAGCAGCATGGTTATTCTCGTGCCCACGTGGAGCACAAGTGAAAACAGTTGAACAGTGTACCCGCCTCCTACAGATACAAGCACAGGGGGGCGCGGTAAGCACTTGTCATGCTCCCAGGTCTGTAGTCTGCCCAACCAGCGCCGGGAACCACCAAACTGTGTTTTTGGGTCCTCAGGGAGATGGTGGCCCCTGGGGATCAGAGTAGGAAGGGTGCAGCAGTGCCCAGGGACTTCCTTTCATTTTCCTGCTTCAGTCCTCAGGGATGGAGTTCCTGGGTACAAATGTTTCTGTGGGTAAGGGGTGCCACGCAACCCCTCCACATCTTTTCAATATCACACTGATCTCTGGGACCCTGCCGGCCCCCCAGGGATATTTTAAGACATTATAGCAGAGCATTACGTGCTCTCTTTTTTCCTCCAGCCCTATTGGTCCAATTTAGATGATTTTCACGTTGTTTAGCACTTGATAGCCAGCTATAGCCACCCATTGTATTTTACTGAGGCCTCCATGTCTCAAAATGTTACTTCTCTTGTGTAGACATTTATTGCTCTCAATGCTGGCCTGTCCGCTGACTGGGCTCCTGGAACCTGCTTTCTCCTGGGGGCTTTTTCAGCAACCACTCCCCAGTCTGCCTGCAGAGTACCCTGCCTGCCACACTGCCCAAGCCCCATGACTTAGGCCGTCTTTGTGTCAACAGCTGAGTTGATTGCCTCGCTCTTGGTGGAGGTCACTTATATGCAGGAAGAGTTCACAGAGGATCCCGGGAAACCCTTCTGCCCCCTCCCCACAGCAAGTCCATCTCTCTTTTGTCTCTCAGTGGTTGTAAGGGGCCAGTGCCACTGACCCTGGAGAAACACTCCTGGTCCCTGGGTGTCAGCTGGAATGCCAAAGTCCTTAAGCCCATTATTGACATGGGGTTCAGTGGCTTCTCCATCCAGCTGTGCCTTCCTCCAGCGGCTCCCAAGTTCCCAAAGTTCTTAACAGTCTCTCCTTTGTGCAGAGATTTTTAAGTGGGAGTGAAAAGTTCCAGAAGCAGTGCAACTCTGCCCAATCCTAGCATGACACCTCATCACTCCACCCCACCCCAATGCTGCTACACAACATTCTAGGACATTATAACATGGAGTCTTGAAGTGAAGTGGTCTTTGAAAGACATCCCTGAGAGTCTTAGCCCTACCCCCATCTGCTGTATCCCTGCCCTCCAAAGCTTCAAAATGAAGCTGCTTCTGTGACTGACTCCAGACGCCAGGCTGTCCTTCTTTGTTTCCGTATGAGTGAGCCTTCTTAGGCCAGGTGCAGTGTGAAAGGATATTAGCCCATACAGAATTAATCCCACCCCTTCCTTTCCCAGAAACAAGCCCAGCATTATCAAATGACTCTTCTGTGTGTGAGGCCTTTGAAGTGACATTAGATCTGCACTCAGGTGTAGTTTTATTTTAGGATTAGTACCTCATCTGTATATCTAGGCCTAACTAGGGTAAAACTGTACTTTGGTGCAGGTTTAGCCTATAAAATATAATCCAGTAAAGCATCCACTTAAGCTCTAAAGGCCTACACTGTGAATGCCCAAACCCATTATAAGGCCCACACCATGTCATCACCAAGCCCTGTAAGTTCCCTCTGCGACTGGCTTCCTGTGCACGGGTACTGGGCTGAGCTACACGGTAGTCTCACACGCTCTGCCCGCACATGTATCAACAGTGTTTATGTGAAACCAGCTAAGCGCCTCTTACCCTTGTTGTGTAGCAGTAGACCTTATCTTGAAAGCCAGGGATGGCTGTTTAGCACTCTAAATCCATTATCACAAACTTTACCAACAGTGAGACTCAGTAAATGAGACTTATTGATGGTAAAAGTACAAAACCAGGTAGTCCTAACGCAAACATATCAAGGGGGTTTAAATGGGCTAAAACCTTTTGCTACACACACATACACACACACACACACACGCACACACACACATATATGTATATATATATATATATATATATATATATATATACATATATATATATATATATTCGCAAACACTCTCCTTCATCGAACAGTGTCCAACAAACCGAGAAAAGGGAGCACGGACCACAGGATTCTTGTTGAATATCTGCTTTATTCGTTGACTCAGACAGACAAGACGGCCATTACGCGTTTCATCCCTCCTGGGGGACTTGATCACATGACGCAGATCTACCAATGGCAATTGGTTTTTAAAGGTTACATTTTTTTCTTTTTCTAACTGTCATTCAACGTGATTGGGCAACAGTTAATCCATGCTTTCTAGTGCAAATAGTGTTAAATTACAAAGCAAATTTGCATAAATTGTTCAACAATAAAGTTATTTTGGTCATGATGACTCCTAGTATCGGGATAGATCCCCGTTCAAAAATCATTTGAAATATCAGTTGAGTATGCCATTCATAGTACAACTTAGTATTCGATACCTTCATAGACTTTTTCACAATGGACTGAGGTAAGATAAAGTTGTCAATGTGCAAAATATAGCCATAAATATACTTAAAATTTCCAATTAATCAGGAGACATAAATGCTCAATTCTGCATATGTCGATAAAAACATGAATAAATACCATGAATAAATACATATCCAAATTTGACACGATCAATTAAATGGTAAAAAAATATGTACATATATATATAATATATTCACATATAAATACCTGTAATAAATATATAAACATGTAAATATGCATACTAAATATTAAATATCTAAAACATCAACATAATATAATATATTCTAAAGATGCATAGATGTGGCTTAAGAATAGTAAATTCATACTAACCTTTATACATTTACCCTGACAAAATAGTGGTAGTCGATACTCTGGTGTCAATATTTTTGATAGACCTTAAAATCTCAATATTCTGGTTGAATGTGTAGAGGTCTCAATGTGACAACTGGCCTGGTACTCTTCCAGATAAAAAAGTTCAGGGCAAACTCAGCCCCATGTCTATGAGCTCAATGCATGTCGCCAACATACGTGTCATATGTAGCTAAGAAATAAAATAAGACCAGTAATGTGTTTAGTCATTCATTCTTCCTGTTACATCAATGCCCTCTCCACAAGATTGCAGCACATCATGCATGATGGGACTACAGCAGTTTCTGTACTGACACGGAAAATAAATAAAGGAAGACATGGGGACTCTGGGTTAAATGCTGGAATTGAAACCAAAACACTTTTCAAAGACTTTAGCCATATAAAAGGCTTCAGAAACACCTACTTTTCTGAAGAGGTATTTATAACTAGAAATAAAGATAAAGTAATTGGCATAGCTCTTAGTCTCACATGACTATGATCAAAGTTATTTGTTTTCAAGGCAGTAAAAATTGAGGTTTGCACAGCTGTCAAAACTTCTCCGTATGAGGACTGTGTGCTCTAACATTTCTCAGTAACTATTACAGTTGTGAACTTTGGCACCACTCTGTCTCCTAGCAAGACAGTTTTTGTTAAAATAAAATCTATCCATTTATTTATGTAAACATGGACGGATGCATTTAATTTTTGATTTATCGTCTGATTTATTTTACTTGGCATATTCGGCTTTAACAAATGTAGCATAATGTGTTTTAAAATGTATTTGTTTACTGGTTATGAGTTTTGGGCAAACTTCATCATGCCAGACATTATTTCTCTGAGGAACCAGGGAAAGGCCAGATCAAGTGACGGCTATGATTTGATTAGAATTCAGCAGAGCCTCCCCAATGCTTAATTTGTCCCAAAAACAATAAGCTGCAGGTGTGGGCTAAAGACTGGACCCTCTTACTCAATAACACTTATCCAACGGTTGTTTTATGCGACTTGAAGGGTGAGTAGAAAAACAACTTAAGGCAATATCCAAATAAATGTAGCCAATGTGGTTACAAAATAACTCAGTTTGAAATCAAGCCTCAAGTTAGTAAGTTTTATTCCAGATTCAAATTAAAAGACAAATTAATGTAAACTAATCTAAGCATAATACTATAAAAGTACAATGCAAACAAGATGAAGCCACATCTTCATCAACGGTTCACTCTATATAACAAAAAGAAAGCCACTAGTTCAATAATCCCAATATAAGTAATAAGGAAGCAGAAATTTGCATCTGATTGCATTAATTTGTCGTTAAAGATAAGCTTGGACTACCTGTCTGTCCCTACTTTACCCTGCCTAAAGTGACAACCCTAATCTAAAGCAAGATTTAGGTAAGAAGAAATAGGAAAAAGGTGTCAGCCATCAGAGTCCTCTGTGAAAGAAGCTCCAACATGGGTCAAGTAGCATAAAGTCACAGATGTCAGAGAGGTCTGTACCACAGGGCGCCTAAGGCCAGAATGCTAGCTATCCCTCACTACGTTACATCATAATATCAGTTGCATCCAAAGTACGTCCCACAAATCTATCTATCTATCTTCCGTTCTACCACGACACATCGATTTCTTCACACCATCTCGTTATTCTCATGAATCGCTACACTGGTCGTCCATGTTCCTGTCTCCTTCTCCCATGAGAATTTCCTGCAATTTTGTGATTGCTCTTTTTGTACCAGTTGCCGCTTCACATGCCTCACTATCTACTGAGAACAAAGACCTTCTTCTTTTGGCTGATGAAGCGTTATACACCTGCAGTGGGAACGCAAATTACATGCAACATTTTTGCTGCAAAGAATTAAATGGTTAAACTGAAACGTGGGTGTGAGTGCAAACACATCTCTGGCTAACTTAACAAGTGCACGAGTTACATTTATGTGCACTCTTTTACACACACATGAATCTAAATGTCTCTACGTGTACTTTTAAAGTTAATACAGTAATAACATGATTTTTCAAATAGAGTTTCTAGGCACATTAACTTTCATTTAGTAACACAACACAATTTCTCTTATCTTGTACAGACATTTACATGAAGAATCACGATTCTGCCAGTTAGAGTTCTAAACACACATATAAGTTTTATTAAATTGCAGAGATCCTTTTATATATGCTATATTCCCATTTCTATTATTGACATTAGTCACACAGAATATATGCGGGTGCAGACTACATTGGATTGTAATGTACCCCTAACATGTCTTTCGGGGTGGAGTCAATTTCACACTCCTCCAGGTGCAAAGGTATTCTTAGAACCCAGCCATCAGTACTGCAAATGCTAGATTTGTCAAAAATAAACTAAAGGATACAAAAAAGTGATGGATGGAATGCTTGAATTAATCTCAGCGTGTGGAAATTACTTGGGTCGCATTCCAGTCCATCGTTATTTTGCACACCATGCCACCTCAATTTGGACCCAGCCATATGCAAATCAGTCCTGAACCTGATCCAATTGGAACAGTCCAATCTAGCAAGCCAGGTCTTCTCTGAACCGCGATACAAGAACACCAGGACTGGTTTTGCCCTAGTTGGGACTCATCAGTCAGGTATTCCTTGATTTGAAGAGACACAGTGTAAATGGGACCCACCCATGTTTAGATATACTCATCCCACTAAGGGTGACACACTAAAGCATACAAAAAAGTAATGTATGGAATGCCTGAATTAATCTCAGCTACTGGTAATTACTCCGGTCACATCTCAGTGGATCGTTATTTTGCACACTGTGCCACTTCAGTTTGGACCCAGCCATATGCAAATGTGTTCTGACCCTGCTCCAGTCGGAATGGTCTATCCTTAATTGCCAAGTGAGGTCTTTACTGAACTGGAATATAAGCAGCCCAGGACCTGTTTCACCCTAGTTAGGAGTCAGCCACCAGGTATAGCTTGTTTTCACTGACTTAGTGTGCATGGAACCCACGTCTTGGCACACATGTCTTACTTAAACAATGTATACTTTAATGTGTTGCCAAAGAACAAGGCTGTCTTGCTTTGAGTCCTACTCATGCCTCGTTCTTTTCCCACCCTATAATCCTTGTCTCTTTATTTTACTCTTACGGGTTTTATTTTTGCCATTAACTCTATTCCTCTTTCTTTTTCCATTTGCTGTGTTTCTCTTCCACCTGCTTTAGTTCAAAGCCTAATGATAAAAAAATAAACCCCTGTATCTAAATATGAGTGCGGGGACCACTACCTAAACAAAGAAAGAACTGAGGAAAAATTTAAAACTATGCAAGTTCAATTATCAACACACAGAGATTACATTTAGGGTCTGATTACGATGTCGGGTGAAGGACATCGTCTCTGTCAAGGGACTAACCGACACCCGGTCGGCGGTCGGGACCAACTAATTAGGATGCGACCAAACACTGTTTGGTTGCATTCCCATACTTTACAATGGGAGCATGTATTCCGGTCGGTATGCAAGCTCCCATTGTAAAATAGGAGGAGCAGTTCATCCCTGCACCCTGTGGCAGGCACCTCAAGGTGTCTGCCACAGGGTGCAGGGATCAACAGGGAAGCACTATAGGTGCCCCCGCGGCCTCCAACCAGAGGCCGTGCACCCAAGGGGGCCCTGCTGGGGGCTCCCAAAGTCGAGTTCCGACAGCCTTTCTGTGTCAGAAAGACCGGCACGGAAAGGCTTCCGAAACCCGACATCGTAATCCAAGAGGTGGAAAGAGTGCCCTTGGGATTACTGGCTGCATTCCGACTGGCTGACGCACTCTCTGAGCCCATCGGAAGCCAGTCGGTATGACCGTTCGGATTCCTTTCCGACCGCCTCCATCGTAATGAGGCGGTCTGAAAGGAATCCAACTGGCATATTACGATGCAGTCAGAAAGGCTTCGACCGATGTTCGGAGTCGTTTCCGACCGCATCATAATCAGGCCCTTATTAGGACATTGCTTAATTTTATCCATGGTAGTGTCCACTTTCACAGATTTTTGGGATCAGCACTTATTTTCCCTCAACAAGCTTTGATCCAGATCAAGAGAGAAAAAAATTGTGACAAATGGAGAAAGCAGAGATGAAAAAAACTGCTAGACTGTTGAAGAGGCATGTAGTGTCTTATGATGGATTAAAGAGGCATGAGCTGAATTCAAGACAACCCAGCCTTGGTATTCGACACCTCGGTCTTCAATAGTTCTGGCAACAGGCTTCTGTGCAAAACTTTGAGATCCACATGTATTCTTTTAAAAATTTAGCATTGGTCGGACATCAACGTGCCAAAAATAACAGGACTGTCCAGTATGTTTCCTTTGTCATGTGCACAATTTCCGATAGCATACATTAGACAGAACATTGCATACACATCCAATGCAGCACTGAATATGACACTTAGGTAAGTCTCAAAGTAGGCACAATAGCACTGATGAAACACCAGTCGAACGGCATGCCACATCATGGGTATACCTTCTAGTGGAGTATCACCATGTGAACAACACTATTCTCTAAACCTCATCATAAACCTTCCTTCAACAGAATGATTGAATAGAGGGGATCATGAGCAAACACCCAGCTCACCCTAAATATGCAAGTAACTAACTAGTGCAACCAACAACACGTTTGTCACCTAGCTGCAGGCACACTTACAACTGGTGGGCAATGGGCACAAAGACACCAAAAAGACTGGTACAGCCCTTCAGCTTCATTCTTCAAACCCTCAAAAGCTCAATATGGTTGGCTCATAATGCAGAGGCTTCCTACTTCACTGCAAAGTATTTTTATTAAGCGGAAGAATTTCTGTTTTATCTTTATCGATTTTATAACAAGAAACATTTTTAAAAAACAAGGACATTTCCTGCAAAATAGGAGACAAAGAATTTTCAGGAGAAGAAATAAATAAAAGAATGTCATCCGTATAAGCAGCAAGTTTTAGATGAAGATCACCATAAATAAAACCAGAAATAGAGGAATTAAGACGAATCCGTGAAATAAATAAGGGGGAAAGTGGATAACCTTGTCTTATCCCTCTATGAAGACGGAAATAGTAAGAGACTATTTCATTAACCAATACTGACGCATGTGGAGCATGACGGAAGAGTGAAATAAGAGCTATACATTTAGGACCAAATCCATGCCATCTTAAAGACTGGAGCATAAATTCCCAATTTATTCTATCAAATGCTCTCTCAGCTTCTATTGGTATAGCTGCAAGGCAAGATTTAAGAGAAAGGGCTTTACTAAGAACATTAAGAAATAATCAAGCGTTATCTGATACAAGTCTACACTTGATAAATGCTGATTATTCTTTACCGAAAAGATGAGGAAGAAAGGATTCCAGACGAAGTGCTAAGAGCTTGGCGAAAATCTTATAATCAACGTTTAACAGTGAGATGGGTCTATAATTTTTACAGTTATGGGGGTCCTTTCCATCCTTGTGAATAAGACATATTATGGCTTCGTGAAATATACCAGAAGTGGGAGAGGATTCAATAAAATTATTAAACAAACAATATAAATAAGGATAAAGAATATTAGAGAAATTAAGATAAATTTCCATTGTGAAATCATCAGGAACAGGTGTTTTCCCCAACTTTAATGTTTGAAATGCTTTATACATTTTGTCAGAAGTAAGATTATTTTCTAGAGACTAGAAATCTAAATTTGGGGGTATGTGATGAGAAGTTTGAGCTAAGTAATCTAAAATGTTGGAGGACTGAGATGATGACTCAGGAGTATATATGGATTTATAGAATTTAACAAATTCATCCAAGATAAGTTGATGATTAGTAATGGAATGCCCCAGCCAAGTTAACACTGAGCCAATGGTTCGTTTTTCTTTCCTGACTTTTAAATAATTTGCTAATAATTTACTTACTTTATTTTTTCCTCCATAATAACGTGCATTTTTCCTAAGATGTATAGAACTTGCTTCATCAGTAGAAATGGTATTAAATTGTTGATTTAGCCTGAAGCAAATTTTGAAGATCAGAAGGCTATTTAGAAGAAAAATATTGCTTTTTCAAAGACGTAATTGAAGAAAACAATGCTGTATGCTCTTTAGTGCAACTTTTGTTTCTCCTAGATACATCGTTTGAAAACAAAATCCAATGCAGAGGCTTTAAATGTATCCCATAATAAGTAAGGTGAAATATCAGTTTTATCGTTAAATGAAAAAAACTCAGAAGAAAAAGAAATAAACGAGCTAGAACATTGAATGTCCTGTAATAAAGAGTTATTAAATCTACATTTATGCGAAGGAGAACATGGAGGAAACACATTCAAGTGTGTGATAACCATAGCATGGTCAGACAGTATGATTGGAGTGATATGAGATTGAATGATGCACTGTGAGAGAGACTTCGAAAGAAATATTTGATCTAGTCGTGAGAGTGTACCATAAGAGGATGAATAGTAAGTATAATCTCGGGCTGTAAGGTTGGAAAGTCTCCACTAATCTACCAAAGCACCTTTAGAAATTACAGAATGGAATTTTTTATGCATTCTTTGTGACAAGATTTGACCCGAGCATTGTCTATCTGAAAAAGGATCCATAATTTGGTTACAGTCACCACCTAATATAAAATATAAATCATGATAGTGTATACACTTTTTTTTGCTATGGAAAGCCAAAAAGCATGGTCAGGCTATGTAGGAGCATAAACATTTAATATAGTAAGAGGAACATAATCTATGAGAAGATTAACAATAATCCATCTGGCCATATCATCTGTTTCTTGTGAAATCATAGTAAGATTAGGAGATTTTTTGCACAACACCATTCTTTTTATTCGTGATGGGCATATGAACACATGTCCCACCAAATTCTGTTTGAGTTACAATACTTCAGACTCAGAAAGGTGAATGAACAAGATCAGGGTTAGACTTACCTAAATGGGTTAATTGTCAGCTCTGATAGCTTCACACAATTCTGATGATACCTCAGAGTTAGTTCGATGCACAAATGGGTCCACCTCTTGATCGCCTCAATCCTGTTTGCTCCTATAGCACAAAAGGTTGATATGATCAAACAAGGGAAGGAAAGGATGGGGACTGCAGGGAGCAAGATCTGAGAGGAGAAAATACAATTAGAACAAAGTTTTGCATAAAGTGTATACCAGATCATACAAAAACTGTTCTATACCATTATTCTGTACCTGTAAAATGAAATAGCTAAGCATCGCCCTCCTAGGCTTACTAGAAGTGGTGTCGACCCTCTTTCTTGATTCCAAACCAATACAATGCGCCGTAACTATGAATCTAATGAAACAAGAGGAGAGTTAAGAACCTTTCTATACTGAATAGATTTAAGAACCTTGTCAAGAAATGCTCCTGAACACCCATCTTTTCATTTGCTCGTAAATACTTCACAGGGGGTATTCCCACAATACCCTTATGACCTCCTGTTACCACAAGGCATGAAAGAAAATAGGGAATCAATTTCGAGATTGACCTCTATGTATATATGTGATATTCACAGTAATATTGTAGCAGTAAAAGAAGTCAGTAGTTGAAAAAGCAATATGCAAAGATGATGTAAAACAATATATGTATATATATATATATATATATAGCAAATGTCACTCTCATTCAGTTTCTCAACACAGCTTCGGCAATAGTTAAAGCAACACCCACATATCCTTGCCGTTTCTCAACACGACTTCGACTTAGAGGTATTGGAAAAATGTATTTTCCATAAACACGCCGTTTCCCTCACGGCTTGAAGACACAGTATAAACAAGATGCAGGCACTCGGGCCGTGGCCTTCACAACCGCCTGTACTGCACAACCAGGAAACAAGAGTCAATTCAAATGAAGTGGAAACAAATGCTTCAGGGGGAATTTTTTCACCAAAGCCAAACACGGAATCACCAAACAAGACTCCGGTGCCAAAGCACCCTTAACCCACCACAAGAGACAGTCCGCAGAACACGTCCATCTCCTCCTCCACGGAAGGAATAACTGGCATCGGTTCTCTGCCATGGATTCAATAAATCCCCGCCTCTGCCACGGAAAGCACTTTGTTGCGTTGCCCCGGAAGTGGTTCTAGCCTTCTGGGAAATGTAGTTCAGACAGAGGATTTCGATATTGAAGCTGACAACGTGCCGTGCAATTGCCTCACATAACATTAATGCTCTCTGTCGTTTAACAGGATTACAGGACCCTTTAATATTCCATGATATTACTCAGAATTATGTCAAATAAGAAGAGAATACACTTTTGGAGAGCCCTAAGATATGTAAGAAAAATACACTAAAGGTCAAAAGATAGAAAAAGGATTCTGTAGAAGGCAAGGACTAACGGAGGACTCCAATGGCCGCACCTCTTTGCTATGTTTCCGTTAAGTATAGTTGATAGTATAATCACAGTTAGTGTGCACAGACTGCTCCTGCATCCGCCGTTAGAAGATGCAAACTGCCAGGCAGATAAACAAGAATTAAGAGATAATGGAGCGGTGCACTACCATAGTGTTCTGTTTAAGTCACACCAAGTGGTCAATTTTCTACAATGAAAAATGTTCTTTATTATAATAATCCAACAGAATTGTGAAGAGAATCTCAGCCAACGCGTTTCGTTCAGGAGAATGAACTTTGTCAGGCCATGCGTAATGGTGAATATTGACTCCAAAGTAGAACAACTTTCCGTGTTGGTGAAGAATCGTATCAGGAAAAACCCAATGTCGCTAAAGTAGCAATCGCGTATCACATGGACGGTCTGAGGACAAAGAAATTGCCTCCTTGATAAGGGCCCAATGGTAGGTTCTGGAGCCGTAAAATATCCGTGCTCCTTCCTCGCACCACCTCCGGATGGTAATAGAAAAAGGATAGTGAAAGAATGAAAAAGAGCAAAAATAATTATCAAGGAGAAGAAAAGGGAATAAGAGGAAGGCAAGAAGGGAGGATATGGAAGGGAAACAATGAACAAAAAGAAGCAATAGTACATGTCCCAAAAAGATGACTGAGTAGACATACCTGAATAAATAACAAAAGGAAATGCGGTGGTGACGACACATGAGAAGATGACACACCCAACAGAAAGGAGTCCATGCCACATCAGGACAATATATACTCAGGGCGGAGATTGCACTATGCAAAAATACATGACAAATCTGTGGGAAGAGATAAAAAAGGAAGAATAATGAAACATAAAAGATTATAAATATTAAAGCACTACAATAAAACACATATCAAACATGATAATATTTTAAAAATAACACAGTAAACCATCTGATAACCATATCAGAAAGAAAAGTCAAGGTGTAGAAGGACCAGCTGTATCCATGGTATCTAACGTATGATATTGTATGAACTTTTTTGCGTTAAGCTGGGTCGTCAAAAGTATTAGTATGGTTCTGATACGTCACTTTAAAGGCACAAGGATGAAAAATACCATTTGTGGTGCCTAAAGATTGTAGAGAAGATCGAAGGTTCCTTCTGGCAGCTGTAACATTGATCACATCTTAAGCTAGAAAAATTATTTGATCCGACCACATGACTTGGCATTTAGCCTTAGCTGCAGAACGAACTGTCAATAAATCAGTAAATTGCAAAAATAGTATGATAACTACTCTTGGTTTATCAGGAGATGCAGACAAAGTAAGGCGAGGACCAAGCCTGTGAGCTCTTTGAATACTGAGCGACGTGGAAGATGGTAAGTATAGCAGTTTTGGAAGAAAGGAGGTAAAAAAGGAAACAGTATCATTTCCTTCTAGTGCTTCAGAAAGTAAATACATTTGGAGATTATTGCACCTGTTCCTATTCTCCAAATCTTCTGCAAGCTGTTTAAGCTTAGAAACCTTCTTTTCTAGCCGCTGAATTTTAATCATGTCATCATGGAAATCCACAACCTGCTGTTCTACCAAGAAATGCGGTTATCCATCAACGTCCATTTTTCATTTGGATGCATCCGTTTATTAGTCTCTTCAATAAAGGGACACAATGCTCGTATTTCTTCCAACAATAACTGCAAAGATACAGGAGATGAAGATTTGTCAGGTGAATGAGGATCCTGTGTTAGTCTCTTTGAAGCTAAAGAGGACACTTTAGCCTTACTTGTAGAGGGCTGCATGGAGGAAGCATGAGGAGTAATGAGATTGGCCTTCATCTCAGAAGAAACTGGTTTATCCATCAATGATTGCTTGGCAGTATAACTAGTATCTGCAGGAGGAGAGTGATTTAGGAGTAAAAACAAACTGCGGTTTTCTCAATCTTCCCATATGAAATACAAAATCTGATAGCACCACACCGTTGTAGGCAACTGCAGTTCACTCAAGCTTTGAAATATTTTCCAAAGGTCTACAACTATAACCCTGCTGCACTAGGATATAACTGACTAGTTGAATACCATAGCCATAGATTCAGTTATTGTCACATAGCTTCCAAATATCACAGGCTCCAGAGAAAAGACCTACTGAAATTATGCACCTTGCAAAAAACATCTAAATGCCAACGCTCTTTACAAAGCAACCAATATCCTGAAATGCCTGAAAACAACAACACAGAGCTAGTCTTAACTATATCTTAGTAGCTCATAGCGCTCTGTTTTACTTGCATGCTGCAGTCGAAGAGCTCTCAAATGGTGGCTGTTCCTGAAGAAACACCTGTGGCGGCAACAATGTATGCAGGAAAAACACATTACCTCAATGACGGATGATGCTACATCCTCCAGCCATAGCCCGCCCTCTCTCCAACATCATACCTCCGATGAAACTGCTCTAAGACGCCACAATCAGTGTAGGCAAGTCCGTGATGGGCAGAGCTCCTCCGTCAGGTAGCCATTTTAGGTGGCGCTGGAGCCATGCCCACCCTACTCTATGCTTCTTTTTATAATAAGAACTATAGAAATGTATGGATACATGTTTAATAGTATGGTTGTTTATAATTAGATTATTATTGGCCACCTTTTCACAGGCATGGCAAAAACAATATAGAAAAGACGTGGGTGCCACATTACTCTCCAGGTCTGGCATGTCTTACTTTAATTTACCACAATCAGCATGTCACTGCTGGCTTCCATGTCTCAGCATGCTCCTGATGTTAATGGATACCAATTTGTAATGCATAAGTGGAGACCTGGGAAGACCTTAGAATTTTGGAAGTGTGCTGTTGTTTACATTTCTGTAAAATTAAAAGCAAGCACGACAACACTCAATTGGTCCCCATTGTTTTCATATTGTTGCATAGTCAAGGAAGCCAAGTGTTACTATGCATAAGCACTAAAAGGAAGGCCAAGATGGCCGCCATAGAGCAGCCCTTTCTTACTACCCATTGAATGGGAAAAAGAATAAATGTTAACCGATCGTACACCAGGTGTAAAAAGAAATGTTCCCTGTGTGTCAGAAGTAGGGAAATATGCACCAGCATGATGCAGGGCAAAAGTAAAATATGTTATTGTGATTGTGTCATAGCTAAACAATTGGTGAGCTTTAACAAGAATAAGAAATAGTTATTTATCATGCACGAAGGTGATTACAAATGTTACTTATCAGGCAAATGTAGGTGAAATGAAGGGGGACAAAACATAGCAGGTGCAGCTGTGGCTCTGCTCATAGAAAACCCTCCTTAGTGGTGGCCAACAAGCAGCTGTTACCGGAAATGAATGTAGTGTGTTGTAAAGGATGAGAACTCATCTCCCTATCATACTCCATAATTAAGGGACTTTTTTGTCATCCAAAACCATGTGAGGGATGTATGTCATGGGTGTTCTCTGAAGAATGCATCACAGTAGGGGCCAAGACTTATTCCTCTTCTTGTAACCCATTTCGCTGTTGTAGTGATGTCTGGTGCTACTGTGGTCTTGGAGGATCCCAAACACAACAATTGGAAACAATGTGCTTTGGACAGTTGACTTGAAGAGATGATACTTAAGTTTGGGACAGAATGAAATGAGTCATGGCTGATGTGCAGATTGGTGGGTGAAAAATTATACATCTTTGGGGATTTTCTGGAGAAGCTCTGTTAGTGTCTTGCATGTTTAAGTTGTGATCATATTGAGGGATAGTATTCCCTCAAACGGTTCTCGACTCTCCTCTGAAAGATGGATGTCAGCTGTGGTAATACCTCAAAATAGTTTTTTCCAGTCACTATGTATTGACTTGGGGGCATGACAGAGTAGTATGGGTGCCAAGATCAATATTAAAATGTAAAAACAAAGAAGTGAGTTCATCCTCCCAGTGCAAACAAATAGAAATGATAACATCAATTGTGAAGTGAAGCAATAGAAAATGCATGCCTTCTCTTTTGTGTTCCCATTTATATGTTCTGGGTCTCACAAAGGTGAATTTGTGTTGCTTTTTGGGTCAGGCGTTGGCCAGGACTTTTTGATTTTACTAAAAGTATATGTGTTAAGTACTTGATTGTGCAGCCTTTCGACTGGCACTTTTGGTCTGTTGTTGTATTGTTCCCATTTTCTTTTATCCTCAGCAACATGCGGAATTGGAGACCAGGGTGGCTCCATTTGGCCGCTTGGTGGATTAAATGTGGGTGATGGCATTCTGACATTCTGTACTTATGCAGGGGCATCGACACACAAAGTGGCTCTATTGGGTGCCAGTGATTACAGTCGCATTGTATGCTTTTTGAGACCAAGAGGTATTTTTGCTTTTAGAGAACTATTGGGGGGATTGAGGGGAGCTCGGCAGCTTTCCCAATGCTGGAGTTTTGAAGGACCCATGACAGAAAACAAGCACTGACAAAGCTAGAAAGCTGTTGGCCACACCAGGTCAGTGCTAGAGGATACACGAACACGTACTGCATCAAGAAAACCCTGATGGCCATGGACCGATTGGCCAAGCGCAGTTCAACACATGGACCAAGCCTTCTCCTTCCTCCTCCAAGCGCTGGAATTACCTGACTCTACTCATGGGATTTGGCCATTGCGGGCGTCGCTTTTGAAAAGATTTCAAGACTCACCTCTTCTCCAAACACCACCAATAGGTCTCTCCACAATAGCCTAATGTAGCTATGGATAAGATGCGGTACCATATCCATAGCGGTCTAAAGTCACTATAAATGCCAGAGTAGTTAGCTATTAGAAAGAAAAATTCAATACATTCCAGGATACACATCTCTGCATACGCTTAATATGGGTTTGTGAGTCTTCAAAGACTTTTTTTTAGCAGATCTATATATTAATTATGCATGCAGCGGTCTGTAAATTTACCAGCATTCTATACATCAACAGAGGTGCCTTACATCTGTTTTCTTAACCGTAGTGGTGCGCAGTGTTACATGTTTCTAAGATTAAGTAAAATATACATTTCTAGTCCCCTTTCATTACAATAAAACCGTATATTCTATACCTGCCAACCTCTCACACACATGTCCTGCAGACCTGCACTGATTGGTGCACTTTGGGCAATTAACTGTCCAAGTTTTGCTTCGGTCCAGGAGGCAGGTGTTCACCCTATACTGATAATCACACATCTTTAGGCAGGGGTTAAGATTGGCATAAAGAGAACACAACAGTTCAAAGCATGAGAAGCCATCAGCGACCAAACAGCATATACTGCACCAGGGCAACTTTGCATCAACACAGACATTTGAAGATTACAAAGACTGGACCGGCACAGATGCAAGTATGCACTGACATTTAGACAGCATTACAACTCCCCTAACTGGCCAGTGTAAAAACATTTCACATCAGTGATTCCGTCGAAAGGTTAGTGCATAATTTGACCTGTACCTATGCAAATCCGTAAATGTTGGTGCGATGTTGCATGTATGTAATTCAGTCCCACCTTTCAACAAAAGGCATGCAACTAGTTAATTTAAAAACCTCCTCTGTTCACAGCACTCTACCTACATTAACTGAACATGCAGTACAGCCTTGGTGCATGAGATAGGAATACAAAGGCTGCCTTTGCAAATGAAACAGTTTCGTCTAATAATACTAAATATGGTTTTGCTGTCTGAATGTTATCTCCCGTTTTAACAGCGTGTGCAGTTCAACAGCTGATAAAAGATAGTCTGAACAAGTGTGAACTTTGAAAACCCAGTTATAACAATGGCCTCTTTTTACTTTTATTTACTGGTTTACTAGTTTGCTAGTCATTTGAAATAAAAAAAAAAAGGTTAAAAAGTGTCTATTTTGCTTATTCGACACATGCCACATGTATAACCGGGCAAGCCTAACAGCGAAAACCGAATGCAGGGTAGTAAGTGAGCACTGAAATCTAAAAAAGGGGAGAAAATGCACCTCCTGCATTAATGATATCTACGCCCAGGGGCGCAACTAGACCCAAACTTCGGGGGGGGGGGGGGGGCTAACACACCTAGCCCAGACTGGCCCTAGCATTGGTCGCACATGGTGCTACAGCCTATTTTGGTGCCCCTCCCCCTTTTCTTACTTTTCCAATAATTCCCTCAGTACCACTCACCAACAATGCACCTCATCTCTCTATAGCACCTTATAGTGCTACTCATAGTTTACTCACACTCAGTTCTGTGATCTGCATGGTACACGTTCTTTGTAGCAGGCACATTATCCCTCCGTGCTGTGTGGGTGGTAGGAGTGCCCATGTGAGTGCATGTTGAGCGATGCAACAGTGTAAGAGTAGGGTAAGAGGAGTGACTGCAGGCTGAGTGAGGAGACCATATGAATTTGGGTGCGGATGTAAGTGCAGAGTGGGACGAATTAATGCATGGTTAGTGATGGGCTTGTTTGAGTGAGATTGCAGATTGAGCAGGGAGGGGGACAAGTGTGTGAAGTGTCACATGAGTGTGGGTGAGTAGTGTGCTCGTGTCACAGCAGGGTGAGTTACAGGGTGAACAATGCAAGTGCATTGTGTGTGCTGAGTGATTGCTGTGAGGGCAGGGTGAGTTGGTGAATGGTGTGAGTGCATGGTGATCAGTGTGAGTGCATTGTGATTGCTGTGAGTGCAGGATGAGCATAAAAGTGAAAGGCGAGAATGAGGAGTGAGTTGTCTGAATGCAGGGTGCATTGCCAGACACTTGAGGTAACTTAGCCTGCTATTCTGCAGGGCTTTAAGTGGGATGAAAAAACGGGGGGGTCTCTCAAAGGGCCGTGGGCGATATAATTAAGAGCATGGAGGAAAGCCAGTGTAGTCCAGTTGGTAAGTTCCTGACTTCCACCCAACAGCCAGGGTTCAAATCCTGGGATCAGCACCAGGTGACGGATGAAGGCACAGCAGAGGTAAGTTGGAGGTGGGCCTGTCTGGTAAGAAAAATTTGTGTATGTGTGTGCGTGCGCATGCTGTGTACGAGTGGAGTCATGCCTGGCAAATGGTGATTGCAGAGTGGTTGGTAAGTATCATGGGTCTTTTGAGAGCAAGGGGAACAGGTGTTAAGTGAGTTGGAGTGGTGGGTGGACTCAGGGGATAGGTGTAGGGGGTGCAAGAGTAGGTGGGTAGGTGGGTGGGATACCAGGGACAAAGAAGTGGGGGTCATAGAGGGAGGAGAATCCTGGGTCAGAGAAGTGATGTCAGAGCAGAGTGGGGCCAGATGTGGGCACTCATGCAGTGGTTGCCTAGTCCACATTAGGGGTGATTAAATAGGGTGGGGAACCCCAAGGTAAACAAAAAAAATTAAGGGCATGGCTTAAAACATTTATGCTAAAAATCTTTGCTCAGCATAATGTGCCGCTAGACTAGTGTTCGCTGCTTCTGTTATTGCCTCCACATAAGTAACATTACACCTACAACAAGCCAGGACTATTGGCTTTGTCAAACGTTGTTAGTTGCATAAGATAAATATACTACATGCATACATACAACTATGACTTCATTGTAAATAATATTGAAAATACATTAGTTCTTGCGCAAGAGGTTGTGGCGTGATGGCTAGAGCTGCCAACTTTGGAGCTAAGGATGCAGGTTTGAGTCTCAGTGTCGGCTCAACATCCTGTGTTATGGGCAAATCTCTTAATTGTCTGTGCCTACAAAAAAATAAATGAAGATCTCCTTGTTGGTGCTCAAGTAAAGCACTTTGGGTTTAGCAATACAGAACCGCAAAAAAATAAAAGTAATATCAAAACAGTGAACTGCTGCAGAGTTAAGATTTTTTTCCATTCTGTGTTTGAGGGTGAAAATGGAGAGCCCGATAGGAACCTGTCCCAGCGCCTGCTTTTACGAACTGTCGGTGCTGAGCACCGGCAGGACCTGGCCCACTTAGAGCCCTCCTTTTATGGCATTAATTAGGAATCGAGGTTGGAGGAAATAAATAATGTGCTGATCCTGCAACAAACTTCCAGTCTTATGATTAGGGTTGTCAGCTGATTATTTTGATGTCCCAGACGGTACAAAAATAAGCAGTCACCTAAAGCCGTATTTTCAGCACTTATCTGTGTATACTTCGATCAGCAAATATAAATAGAAAGCACTCTTAATTGTTGTTGGACTTGGCCCTTTTTGCAGGGTCATCCCTGAACTTTTTGCGTTCATCCTCTATTGTTTCTGACCGGTTTTTGTTGGTTTAGGACTCTGGGAGCGTTGCCACTGCCGATCAGTGTCAAAGTGCAAGTGCTCTCTGTATAAAGTGTTATGGTAATTGGTTGTCCATAAATGGTATGTTTGCCCTACTAGTAAAGTCCCTAGTAAAGTGCACTATGTGTGCCAGGGCTGGTAATGCAAATGCTACTAGTGGGCCTGCAGCACTAATTGTGCCACCCACACAAGTAGCCCTAAAGAGAGAACTCAGGCCTGCCACTGCAGTGCCTGCACGCAGTTTGCTAACTGCCATGTTGTCCTGACAAGTGCACCCACTTGCCAGGCCTTAACCTTCACTTTCCATGCACATCAGACACCCCTTTGGTAGGCCCAAGGTATCCCCCCTGGCAGGGTGCAGTGTCTGTGAAAGTTAGGACATGTACTGAGGTGTGTAACATGTCCTAACAGTGAAATACTCTCCATTTCGTTTTTCACTGTTGGAAGGCCATCTTGCCCATAGGACTGAATAGGGAAGGCTGTGTAATATGTTTTCAGCCTATCTTCCCATAGGTTTAAGATGGAGAGGTGAAGTTTAGTGTGCCTGAACTCACAATTTAATAACACATCTTTCTGTGAAGGTGGTTTTTGAATTGTGTGTTCAGAAACCACACTTTTAGAAGTGGCTGTTTTTTTGTTCTAACAATTCTGTGTGTCTCTGCCTGGCTGTGGATTGACTGCGGATTTGAATGTGATAGGATCTGGGAAATGTCTTGACCCAGGGGAGGCGTAGGTGAGACAGCCACAGGCTGACCTGCATCTGGAGTGTAGGGGGGAGGAGAAGGCCCCTGAATGTGAAGAGGCCTGGGCTACTGTCATAAAAGAATGGCTCCACCTCCTGCTGAGTGATTGAGGAACCAGACCCCCACTATCAAAGGAAGAAGGTGTCACTGGCAGGGAGTCATCCAGAACTGGTTTGGACAGGTGTCTGTGCCCCCTGAACACTGAGGGGCGTATTTACAAGCCCCTTGCGCCACTTTTGCATCACTTTTCCCATGTTAAAAGTGACGCAAAAGTGGGGCAAGGGGCTTGTAAATCTACCCCAAAGACTTCAAAGACATTAGGGGGGTATAACTATGAGAGCTGAAGCCCCTGAACGTTGGACTGATCAAGACTGAAAAGGATTGAAACTACTTTGTGGTCAACAGGAACCTCTGCCAAAGAAGAACAGCTGAAGAGACTGAAGAGAAGGACTGATCCTTGCTGTGTGTTCTGGGGCTGGCCTGCAGTTTGCTGATTTAACCAAGGAGAGGCTAAAGGACTTTGTTGTGTGCTGTGTCCCCCTGCTTGAAAGGACTTTGCTGTGTGCTGTGTCCCGAAGTAACTTGTCCCCAAGGGCCCGAGGAGAGCTAGCTCCCTGTTGTGAAAACTCAGGAACATCAAAGTTTCCAAGTGTGTCTCAGCGACGCTGTGTGCGTGTGCGTTTTGCAGCCTGAGACCTTCGTAAGCATTGCCCTGGGACTGTGTGGCCCGAAACCCAACCAAGTCTCAGCGACGCTTTGTGCCTGTGCGTGTGCAGCCTGAGACTGCCGTGGGGTCCGTGGTGCTGGTTGGAATGTGCCCCGTGACTGCAGTGCCCCCGCAGCATGAATCATCATCCACGCTGCTGTGTAGCTGTATGTGGCCCAAGCCGTCATCGTAACGGAGGCTGCGGATCAAGATTGCCACCGCCGGCCCAAGCCGCAACGTGCTGAAGGATTTCGTAAAGCTAAGGAAGTCGTGACGTAATCGTGATCGTTGTTCGCAAGAGAAATCTGCCCAAGATCGTCAGCAACGGAGAAGGCAGTGCCGTAACCTGTCCGGCTACAATCAATCAATCAATCAATGAACTAGTAAAGCGCGCTACTTACCCGTGAGGGTCTCAAGGCACTGAGGGGGGGGGGGTGCTGCTACTGCTCGAAGAGCAAGGTCTTGAGGAGACTTCTGAAGGTGAGCAGGTCTTGGGTCTGCCGCAGATGGGTGGGGAGGGTGTTCCAGGTCTTGGCGGCGAGGAAGGAGAAGGATCTGCCACTGGAGGTAGTACGTTGGGTGCGCGGGACGGCGGCAAGGGCGAGGGTGGCAGAGCGGAGCTGGCGGGCGGGGGTGTAGATGTTGAGTCTGTTGTTCAGGTAGGCTGGTCCGGTGTTGTGGAGTGCTTTCTGTGCGTGGGTGAGGAGCTTGAAGGTGATCCTCTTCCTGATGGGCATCCAGTGCAGGTCTCTTAGGTGGGAGGTGATGGGGGTGTGGCGGGGGACGTTGAGGATCAATCGGGAGGAGGCGTTTTGGATGCGTTGTAGTCGTTGCAGGTGCTTGGCCGGTATTCCTGCGTAGAGTGCATTGCCGTAGTCCAGCCTGCGGCTGACGAGGGCTTGGGTCACTGTTCTTCTTGTTTCGGTTGGGATCCACTTGTAGATCCTGCGAAGCATGCGGAGGGTGTTGTAGCAGGAGGAGGAGAGGGCGTTGACCTGCTTAGACATGAAGAGGGAGGAGTCGAGGATGAATCTTAGGTTGCGTGCGTGGTTCGTGGGTGTTGGAGCTGTTCCCAGTGTGGTCGGCCACCAAGAGTCATCCGAGGGGGTGGGGCCAAGGATGAGGACCTCCATCTTGTCCGAGTTCAGTTTCAGATGGCTGCTCCTCATCCACTCAGCGACGGCCTTCATTCCCTCGTGGAGGTTTGTTTTGGTGATGTGCAGGTCCTTGGTGAGGGAGAGGATGAGCTGGGTGTCGTCGGCATAGGAGATGCTGTTCAGGCCGTGCTGGCGGGCCACTTGTGCGAGGGGGGCCATATAGACGTTCAACAGGGTCGGGCTGAGGGATGATCCCTGGGGAATGCCGCAGATGATGTTGGCAGCTTCGGTTCGGAAAGGGCGGCAGGCGGACTCTCTGGGTTCTGTCGGAGAGGAAGGGCGTGGTCCAGTCCAGGCCTTTCTTCTGGATTCCGGCTTCCTGGAGACGTGTTCTTAGTGTGCGGTGGCAGACCGTGTCGAATCGAACGTGGCTGACAGGTCCAGGAGGATGAGGGCTGAGGTTTCGCCGTTGTCTAGTTGGCGCCTGATGTCGTCTGTGGCGGCGATGAGGGCAGTCTCGGTGCTGTGGTTGCGCCGAGCGGGGAGAGAGAGAGAGAGCGAGGCAGCGCATCCCCCAGGTAAGGCTTGGACTCCGGTCGGGAGCCGCAAGTGTGTGTGGCCTAGGGAGGCGCAGGAGGAGTACAGGAGTGCTCCCGTCTTTCTCCCGCTGCATCACGTTAGACGCGCTGAGTCCTCGAGCGGCCCGGACGTGCTCGGCAATACCTGTGCCGCCCTCGGAGGTTCAGTTGTCTGTGGTTGGGGCCGAGTGGTGCCCACGCTAACCGCATAGATTGGCCTGGAATTATTCCTGCATTACGAACTGCTTTATTACTTGCATTGAAGATTGTATTATTCCTGCATTACAAACTGCCTGATTATGTGCATTGAGGATTGAATTATTCTCGCATTATGAACTGCCTGATTACGTGCATTGAGGATTGCATTATTCTTGCATTACGAACTGCCTGATCACGTGCATTGAGGATTGCATTATTCTTGCATTACGAACTGCCTGATTACTTACATTGAGGATTGCATTATTCTTGCATAACGAACTGCATTAGTCTGATAATATGAACTGCATTACGAACTGCACAGCATTGCATTAGGACTGCATTTCAACATCATGAACTGCTCATTAATACCGCAAGAACCTACAAGTGTTTGTTGGCCTAATAACCGGTAAAGTGAAATATTACGAATACGCATATGTTGGATCTTTATCATTTGGTCTTACCGTATTTTTTTCTTCTTGATAAAGATACCGCTATTTTTATACATCAGTGTGGAGTCCATTTGTGATGTTATCACTGTCACTGGGAGTGTGGTTGCAAAAACCTTACACATTGCCTTGAAGATAAGCCTGGCTGCTTGTGCCAAGCTAACAGGGGGTGAGTAGGGGTTATCAAAGAGGGTGTCCCTCCTTTCCCTGACTAGAAGCAAGGGTCCCTATTTGGACTAAGGTAACTGCCTCAGCCAACTAGAGACAACCAGTTCTAACAATTGTGTTCTAGGGCTGCCTGAATGATCCATGAATGATAATTAAAGGGAACAAAGGCAGAAAGGTCACATTACAAATGAATACATACCTTTTTATTCATAAACCTATTTAGAGTCAAGACGAGGTCTTTGCAGGCTCTTTAAACAACACATGGCTGGCATGTTTCTTTTGGCAACCCTATCCTTTTCATGAAATGCATTCTCGCACTATAGCAGTAATTGTAAAATACAAATGTAAGGAAGAAGCACAGTGGAGGCCCAGGGGTACTGGAACCAGGAAAAATAAACTAAGCCTTGGTTGGTAACCAGTCAGTTTACAAAGGTATGTAAATATGCAAACGGTCTTTAAAGACCTTTGAAAAACTTGGGCGTGCCGTAGATAAGACTCCAGACACTGCCCAGCGGAGCCCACAGCATCTCAACTTGCAGCAGCCCGGGCTGAGACACTCGACGGGGGGGGCCTGAAGCCCAATTAGCCCTATGGGCGTTGCGCACCTGGCTACGCCTCTGCCTGGAAAAAACAGGCTTAACTGCTATACAATCGCCTTAGCAATTGCTCTTGTCCTACTGATCAAGTAGCACCAGCTCAGCTACTCCACTGGCACACGGCCTTTGCTGTACTCTAACCATACTCACGGGACGTCAGCAGTGGCGTTACACCAGCCCCCGCGGTGTGGGCCCCTTCAAGTACCTTGCAGGGTGCCCCCTCAACTTTCGTTACGTCACTGGATGTCAGCTCCGATGGGCCACCACGGTGAAACAAAACAGGGTTCCTTGTTACTGAGCCTCATTATCTCAAAGTACTCTTATGTTACTGTGGAGCCACTTCAATAATTGTATAGGGTTAGACTAAGGACATTCTGAAACAATGTCATCCATTTCAACTTTGTGTAGGTCGAAAAGGAGATGTTGCGTTTAAAATAAATACTTGTTCATTAAGACTTATCGAAAACCTATTGTGAACAATATGAATGCTTACACTGGCCTTTGGGACAGTGCACTACTCATCACAGGTTGGGTTTGTTGTAATTCTTACCCGCTTGTGTCTTATTCGAAGCTCTTCTTTTCTTTGTCCTTCCACTGGAGCATAGCTTTTCGCCATCTCTTGACTGGACAACTTGTATCCTTCCGCTGCTAACAGTTGGGGATTTATTATTTATTTTAGCACTCCACAGATAATGCTATGATGTGTGATGTCAAATTAGTTCTGTTAACGAAAAGTGGGTGTTGAGAATTCCAGGAAAGTCAGTTGCGCAGGAAGCATCACACTCAGTTGTGTATTTGTTAGTTGGTTTTTATTACCCTTTGCAACATAAATTGGCGACGAGCAGGGAACCCCTCACATTAAAAGTCAGACAGCACACAACCTAGGTGATCCATGTAAAATGGCCATCTGGAGGCATTCAGACCAGAGGGACTGAGTACTTTACAATGAGAGCTGAGAGACTGCGCACCGGGGGGCTAAGAGAGTCAAGCAGTACAAGAGGAACTCGGTGACAGCAATTTTTGGAGGATACGGCTGTTTTTAAGGTACTGTGCATTGCAACAGAGTGCCTGCGTTTTTTTGCTCTCTCCCTCATGTGTGGTTTCCCTCCCCAAATACACACTCTCCCGAAAGGTCCACTGTTTCTCCCCTACCGCCTATTTCCCCCACCATTATGTGCTTGTCTTCACCCACTCTGCTGCCCACTCCTGTTCTTCCATTGCAGTGCAGGGGTTGTGTTCATTTAAGAAGAAAAAAAGTAAGGTTTTTGGAGGGCCTAGTAGTTTGCTACCGGGCTGCTTTCATGCACATTACACTCAATTCAATTCAGAGATCTTTATTCGGTTACCATAAAAATAACCATAAAAGCACAGTGCAAATGACAAATGATAAAAACTACTCATAATAATTACTTAAATGAAATCACATAATAATAAATTTATGTTAATTAAAAACACTTTTTAAAAAGGCACTGACAGCAGCGATGACATATACTTCATCCAAAAGTTGCAAGGCCAATAATGCGGGGCGACATTGTCTCAGACCAAGTTTCTGTAGTACCGGGATAATCCATCTCCTTCTTGGTCTAATAAAGTATTTACAGAAGAACCATATGTGTATAGTTGACTGTATGGAGACATCGTTACACGGGCATTTACATACATCTTTAGACCAATTATTAAATTCAGGAAAACTTAAAGATCTAAATAAGATATTCAATCTGAAACGTGTCAGCAAAAAACGGTCATAGTCGCCCATAGTTAAAGAAATATAAGGCTGCATGCTAAGCGTCAGCAAAGTAAGTTGATGGGCTTGAACCGTTGATTTTTTCATTTCATTTTTGCCTCTAAAATCACTCATATAACCGATACAGCTAGTTTCAAAATCTTCCCTAGGCACATTGCACGTTGTGTATGGCTCATTAAAATATTCTCTGTGTCCAAGTTTAATTAAAAACATTTTAACATATTCTAACCATCTTATGTGGTTAACCCCATCCAACCCCAAAGCATAGGTTAAAATATGACGGTTAAAGGCGGTTTCATCTGTGGTCCAAATTTTGTGCCACAGGAAAACAGGCTGAATCTTAATCATGTCCTCCAAGTATGGCATGCCCAGTTCCGAATGGCAGATGTAATTTGAAGTGCTGTCCGGGACTGCCAAAAGAAATTTGAAAAACAAATTTTCCGCAATCTGCAGAGCATTTACCTCGGCATAGCCCCAAATTCCAGCTCCATTTGTGGCTATTGCCACACACTTTGCTTTATAAATGTGTAACAATTCCACAGGGGGTCATCTGCCTAATTTACCACTAAAATTAGAAAGTGCCATCAATGATTTAGTAAACAGCAGCCGTCTGGTTTTAACTGCCTGGGTCCAGTTTCCTAACCTGTCAAATAGGATCCCCAGATAAGAAAATATTTTGGTACACTCGATGGGCCTTGAATCTATAAAAATAGTGTTAAACTTTTTATTAGAACACACCCCACAGTTCATTGTGAACATTTTGGAGCAATTAATCCTGAACCCCAGATTTAACACAAAGTTAGAAAAGGAGGTGACAACCCTTTGCAGACCGAGCGGCATGCGGGCCACTAAAACTGAGTCATCCGCATATAGGAGTGCAGGGATAGGGAACTTTGCAGCTGTCAGCAAATCCCTGCACTCCTTGACTAGGATAGTTTCTAGCTTATTTATATATAAAGTAAAGAGGAACGGGGCAAGGACACAGCCTTGCCTCACTCCTCTTGACACATTAAATTGCTTAGTGCATTCGCTACCCTTCCCGTACTGAACCCTCGCCCTTGCCCCTGAATAAAGCTGCCTCAGAAAAGTGATTATTAAAACATCCATACCCATACTCTCTAAAATAAGCCTTAGCTTATCGTGAATGACACAGTCGAATGCCGCTGTTAAGTCAAAAAAAGGTCATAAATAATCTGCCCCCTTTAGCTCTGGTATATGTATCTAGAATTATATGTAAGTTTAGGCCCTGTTCGACTGTGCCCATGCCCTTACGGAAGCCATATTGCAAGTCACTTATAATAGCCTGTTCCTCTGCCCATGCCTGCATTCTGTCCAATAAAACTTGCCCAATAACCTTAATTTTAGAGTCCAGCAGCGAGATGGGTCGATAACAGGCTGGATTCATCATATCACCTTTTTAAAAAATTGGCACAATTACCGTTTCGTACCAGGTTGATAGTAGACCTCGTGTGCAACATGCATTAAAAACCTGCGTTAAAAGTGGCCCCCATAGTTCTAAGATGGATAGAAAAATGTCCACCGGAATACCATCTGGGCCTGGGGCTTTACCTCCCAGACTTGAGTTTATTGCTATTTTACCCTCACTAAGAGTAAAATCAAGTGTTAATCCCCTAGATTCAAGCAAAGGCTTAATGTTGGTCGTGTTTGACACAGTGCCTTGGGCATCTATTGCTGAATTTTCATACAATTTAGAATAGTGTGATATCCATTCTGATTCGATAATAGCAATTTCAACCATTGCTATATCCTTATCGGCCAAGAAGGGTGCATTTATGGCTTTCCAGAAAGCAGAGGGATCTCCATTTTCAGAGGCTTCTTGCAATGTGTGCCATGCTTCTTCTTTTAGGGCTGTCTTTCTCACTTTTAACGCTCTCTTGTAAACTCTTCTTGCCTCTCTAATGTGTTCCTGATTCTTCCCTGTAGCTTATATGGAATTTTTAAGATTGCAGTAAGCCTTTGTACAGCAAGTATCAAACCAGCCCTGTTTGTGGGTAACCTGCTTTTTAGCTTTAACACATAGTGTTTCTTTAACATATTTTGAGATAGCCGTAAAATGTTCGATAATTTCCTGATCAGTCGATTTCTCATCCAAACAACTTAAGAGCAGATCTTTAGAATTCAGGCCAACTTTTTAGATAAATTCCTTGGAATCTATATTTACCCATCTAAGCACATATCCATTTAGTCTGCTCAGGGTAATATTATCTACAGGGCAAAATGGAATCCTCTCTAACGTTGATGCTCTGATTGTACACTACTACATCTATACTTAGGGGAAAGTGATCACTTAGAGCAATATCGGGAGTATTACAATTCTTGACACGTGTAGTATGTCTACTAGATATTAATATAAAATCAATAGTGGAGAATGCGCCTCGACCGTTAAATGTGGGTCGGAAGGGGGCGGTTGGTGAACACAGATCATTTGCAAAACCCATATCCGAAGTAAACATAACATCATTCAAAAGGTTTCCGTACGATGTGTTTGGAAAGTGTGGGAAACTGGAACCTTTTCCGAAAGAAATACCGCAAACCTCATTGTCAGACTGTTGGCACAAAGGAGAATTAAAGTCCCCTCCCCAAATAGCAAATACATCATTGGAAGCATGGGACTGTAACAGTGGCGGATGGTGACATTTGAAAGTGGTGGGGCGTAAACTTTCTGTCGGAGTGCACCGTGGCGAGCGAGCGCAGCGAGCGAGCTCGACCACCTTAGAGGGGGTTCGGGGGGGTTTTTCCCCCCGAGAAAATTTTGAAAAAAAAGTGGGTAAAGGGTGCATTTTCAAGCAAATTTCAGAAGCACAGAGACTAGAGCTGCAAACACACATAGAGCCCACTGCAGAGGGTATGTTCTTAGGTGAAGTCCTGCTGAAACTAAAATGCATTAACATTATAATCTCAGTTTCCCCACTTAACAAAGAGAGTCTGACTAACGTTATGCCCACTTCGCCGGGCAATTATTAATACTGTCACTGGCTGCCCGCTCTCCTGTCCTTTGCTCATTAATTCTTTCACTGGCTGTTATTCCCCCTTTCCTCTATCCTAATGTTGGCTTGTATGTTAAAAACTACAAACCAACAGGTACATGGTACAGCATGAGGTATCTGCATCACAGTGCACCTGTACTGCTAATCACATCTAACAAATTCAAAGAAAATGGAAATGGAAAAGAGGAAATGCATTTTTATTCCAAATACCACATTTCTAAAAATAGCCATCAAGTTTATGAAAGCAATGCAGCATTCTCAGAATGACAATCAATGGCTGCCCCGTGTTTCTATTGGTGAATGCTCTCCTGAGCAGGATGTGTCACCACGCTCCCAGCAGCGTGGTAGCAGTTCCCGCTGGGTTCTGTATACAAACATGGATGTCATTGGCTGTAAACTGCCCCTGGCAGCCATTTTGTTTACAGTAAACACCAGGACCTCTCCATTATTGGTCAGTAAATGTCACATGCGCTAGGCCTGTTTGGAAAACTTCCTCTCTCTGATTGGAAAAAAATAAAACAACTATATTTCCGGATTGAGCATCAGTTTTGCCCTATAATTCTCACCACTATTTTGAGGGAGAGATGAGGACAGGGTTAAATCATAGACAGCAAATCCGCCCTTACAATGCCAATGAAAATTAGAATTTAGCAAGCCCTACTTTAATATTAGTCATTCCTCGATACAGTTCAATGAGTGAATAATGTTTGTATTGTTCGCCTCACAAAGAAGCCAAATAGAATAATAAAGTGATAAAAATAGCACACAAACGTGGTGCCAACGCCGAGAAATAAAAAAAAAGTGAGCGCCTCTTAGGACGTTGCAGTCCTTCTCCAAACATTGCATGAAACCAACCAGCGTTATAATTGCTTCGAGTTGTAGCCAATTAAAGCGTAGGAACCGGACATTTAAAGGACAAAACACGACAACGGCTCCAGGTAAACAAGACACCGTAGCAAGGCTTCTGCCTCGAGGCATTTCAAAGTGCACGCAATGACACCGAACTAGTGGTCACAAGTGCGGCGACAGAATTTAAATGCCCACTTACACTTCAGGGCAAGTACGAAAACAGTGGGGCAAATCTGCGCACTTCTAGCCCCTCCTCTAGGCTTGTTCTACGGACGGGGTATGACAAAAAGGCATTCATTCATATAGTATCGGTCACTGTACACGCATTCATTTATGAATGCACGAAAGGGGGGCTGTTGCGAAACACATGAAGCCACACGTATCTGTCAAAAAACTCTCCCCGACTCCCGGGTGAGCACACGCAGATATAGTTATAAAGTAGTCAAAAACTAAGACGAGTACACACAAAGTAAACACTCTCTTTCAGGCACACCTCCCCAGTGAGCGCCATATGAATGCAATTTAGAAAGCGATCCACACACTATGTATGATCTACTCCTGTGAAGATTTGTCCACACTTTATAAACAAACTGTTTCTCTCTCACACACACACAAATATCGAGTGTGACATACAGTGACACAACTTGCTTTAAATAGGATACAAAAACAAAAAGGTAACAACTAAATCAAACATCAAGAGAGCCATAGGGCAGAGATTAGAGATTCTGATGTGTAGTTCATAAGACATATATACATATTAAAGGTGATCAAAAACAAAAAGACTAAATCAAGGGCAAATATGTATACTTTAAAAATTACTGATGTTTATTGGTCCATTTGTATTTATACATTGTCCGTTTAAATGCAAAATGTGCATTGCCTAGTCAGGAGGTGGTAGTGGGACGGGGAGGGAGGAAGGAGGGGGTTAAAAAAAAGTTCACTTACCTGTCGGCTGCCTCCGTCCTCTCCCTGGTTCTCGGCCATCATTCATTCCCTATGAGGGCTCCTTAAACACACTCCGCTCGTGCTGCCAATTCTTACATTACTCGCTTTTCTTCATGTCCAGGCCCGCGTTGGCGCCTCTCTGCAACTGCCCCTTCAAACGATCCAGAACACCACGTCCCCGTGACGCAACCCGGCCCTCAGCCAATCCTGGCGCTGCAGCAGCGCCACTGATTGGCTGACGGCACAGCCTACTCCTCGCCCGCCGCCTGCCCATTTAGGAGACCGAGGGGCTCCTAATGGGCATGCGCAAGGCAGCAAAAATACAAGTACGCATGACTGGGCACGGAGTAAAAAATTAAGCTCCATGCCCACTCATGCGCACTTGTGCTGCCTTTCCCAAAGGCGTCCGACAATGATGTCAGTCAACATGACACCGGACCGCCCACGGTCCGACGTCATGCTGACTGACATTCACAGAGGGAGGACTCGGGAGCTGCGGTTGCGGACAGTCACAGAGGAGGGAGCTGCAGCTGCGGGCGCGGCGCGGGCGGGAGGGCTACGCCCCCACGCCCCAATGGACGCACCGCGCCTGGACTGTAAGCTGTATAGATGATGGCTCATGGATCTCAATATAACCTCAATCAACATTGGGGATGCATTGTTATAAAAATTCAGTATAACTAAACAAAATGCATGTTCTAAATGGAGACTAATAATTTGGTAATGTGGCTCATTAGCATTCAGTACTATTTTCCTTGTATCCAGGTAATTTGAGATATAAGTGCTGAGACCACCTTTTGACCTACCGTGAGATGATGTTATTGCCGGGGTGTGGAAGGTTTTATAACCATTTATATGGATGGGATCCACTGCCAGGGTTTCTTGCAGCCTGATAATATCAAATTTACTCACAAACTCCATCCATCTCATGTTCTAAACCTTAGCTTTTAATCCCGCTATATTCCAAAACATGAGCTGGCACTTGTCTTTCCCTACTTTGCCACAATCATTTCCACTCCCACCATCAATATCAGCCATTGTACTATTAGCTTGTATGGGAAGTGGTGAGGTAGAAGCAGCCTGGATGTCGGTAGCTAGATCGTGTACCAGCTCCACATCTTCATTAACTATCATAACTACATCCTAGGTGAGAATATTTACCAGGTTCAATTTTGGTGACAGAGGGCCGTTGTTGGGTAGGGTACCCAGACTACGGGGTACTACAGCCAGTGGTAATATCACCATTCGTGTTCAGTCGACTAAATCAAGATAAGTGAGTGTTTCAAACCGATTAAAGGTAGGAACATTGAATCGGATTAAATGGGTTGGGGTGTGGGTTTCCCTGTGTTGGATGATATTTCTAAATTGCAGTGGTTGGTAGAAGTAGCCTAATGGGACTAAGTTGACACCCTGCCCCGAAATTATGTGATTTTCTGCTCTGCTCAAAATCGTTCTTACCAGCTGCGGGGTTTTAAAGTTTAGCACCATGCCGTCTCCGGTCAGGTTCTTCCTTCTTCTACCTACCCAGTTCACTCTCCTAGCCATCTTAAATTCCTCGAATAACCTCCCCAATAGGCCTGTTCTAGCGCCCAGCCAATGTAATGATTTATTCCTTAATGTATCCCAAGGTTCAGCCATTCCAGGTTGCAAGCTCTGGACATTGGCCAGTACCACTACATAAGGGGTGGCCTCAGGTGGTAAGTCTAAACTCGTTTTTTGCCACTCCCCCTTTTCATTCTGCTCGCGGATCCTAGAAGAATTATTACCGTTGAAGCCTAGGGGGTACATTGGCTTATCTGGGGTCGGAGAAATATTAGTGGGTAATACCCACCGAGTTATATTCTGCTTTACTATAGTGTGGGATACCAATGTCGGTTCTTTGCGGCTATCACGGGCAAAGTTGGTGATGAGGCATCGTGCATTGGTAATTAATCTATCCTGGCTGCTTGTGTGACCCACTATTGACTCCTCGCCAGGTTTCTTAGAGGTTTCTAAACATTTTGATAAAACCTCTTCCATTTTCCCTATTCTATTTGTCAGTTTATTTAGTGCTTCTCTAAGAAAGGTGTATAAGGTTTCCAGTTTGGCTTTTATCTTTGTCACCTCGTTCTGTGTGCTTGCATTCAAACTAGTAATGGATTTCTCCCAGCCATCTAGTTTATATGTGGGCATGGTCTTATCCTTTTTTGTGGCTTTTTTTCATGCTTTTAAGGGGGTCTCCCTAACCAATGCTCCTGTAACCTTTGACGTCGGGGGTAGGGGGTCAGGGTTTCTGGGACGCTTGGTTGGTGGTTGAGTATCACACTCTTGATCACTTCCTGATATGTGATCCAAAATATTTATGACGCAGCCATTAATGCCCAATGGGCTCCCTTGTACGTCTGTATATGTATCGGGTCCCCCCTGTAGAATATTATTCTCTCTTAAGTCTCCCTCCACACCTAAATTCCCCGTATTCAGGGACTCTTCAACTGTGATGTTCTGCTGTTCAATGGCTCCCATGGCACCCGTTAGATAACTTAATATGGTCTTACATGACTGCCCCCCTGGCTTTAAATGCTTTTTAACATTGGCGCTTAGTGTTTTGCTCTTCCCCATAGCTCTGATTACACACCAAATAAATATAGATTAGTCAATAACGACTTGTCCTACGCGATCAGTTATGGAATGGTTGTAAGAAATAACTATGGTATATAGTATTTGCCAATCTGCGATGCATTAAATGGTAAAATATAGTTCACCAGGTCTGATCCAAATAATAGAGGTAGAGAATCAGTAAGATTTCAAACGTTATTTAAAAGTTCTCCTAGACTTTGTTGTATAATAAATGTCACAAGGATAAAGGGCCGTGGCCCAGCCCGGCCTTTTCCGGTCTATGATGGGCCCGCCCTTGGCCCGGGCTCTGCCCGGGCGCGGCGCGTGCGCGACCCGCGCTGCAGGAGGAGAGGCTGCGCTTTAAAGCACGATGGAAATGCCTCTCCCTCGCCTGAGGCAGCGGAAGTGAGGATGATGTGCCTCGCGTTGCACCCTGGAACATGCAGTCCCACCAGGGTGGTTGGCGGTCCTGGTCACAGCTGCGGGATGGCTTTTGGTACACAAGATGATGGAAAGAGGCCCCCTGGGCTTAGGCTCCCGCCAGGGTGTGCTAGACAGGCAAACAGAAATCGGTAAGTCCCCTTACTTCAGAAGTGTGTGTAAGGGATATCAGGATCTTCTGCAGGAGCGTCAGGAATACTGAAGAGACTGCCTCAGCCTTCCCCTACGGCCCTCCGACTCTATCAGACACTAGAGTAACGGAGGACACGACAGGGGAAAACAGGGAAACAACACAAGGTAAGGCGGGGTCAGCTCCTGTAGCGTGGCTGAAGACAGGTCAGGAATGGGTGAGACAATACTCAGCTGTAAGATAAAAGCTGTGTTATCCCCAGTAGTCACTGTGTTAACTATATATTTGACTAACTCTTTTTACCTCACCTACCACTGTTCGGTCACATCAGATATACCGAGAGTAGGCGTGTAAGATTTCAACATAGAGGATCCTATACAAAAGAAAACATGGAGTTAAGAAAAGGTCCTAATGAGAACATGCACTCAGTGACTAAGAAGAATAACTCACCCCACTTGTCCTATGAGAAAACTACAGTTACATAGGAACGCACTCCATTTAGGGTCCACTATGTATGCAATGAGAGGTGTTCAGCTAGGGCGTAGGAGAAGATCTGCCAAAAGAATAATACATTATTTAATACCCTTCACATTGTTTATCATAAATCAAGGTAAAGTAAAAGGCAGCGCACTGCGCTGTTACCGTGCTTCTGCTGTACTGAAGTTACGGGCACTGTGGTCCACGCTAGTATCCCCAATGAACATCAAGCCTCTCTCTCCTACTGACGAGCAAGAGAATGACACACGTCTGTGTACGAAGACCAGGTCTGTAGATGAGGCTGACCTCATAGACCGAGCCCGGTCCGACTGAGTGGACAGAACCAATCGTATTACTGAGACTAAGGAGTAAGCAAGAGGGAGATGGAAACTAACCCTTCAGCAACCCTAAGGAGAGGTGACGAACTACGAGGAGTAATGTCAATAGTGCGGGAAGGGAGGAGATATGTAAACAGACATACAAGGCGATGTTCGACCCGGCAATGAAAGAGGGGTGATCTGCGGGGCGGAACACCAGGAACGGAACAAGAAACTCAACCAACGGACTGCGGGATAGCACACGGGGATAACAGGAAGTGGACTTCAGGCAGAGGGAGCGGAGCGGGATACGGGGCAGAACAACGGGTATGGAGAAATGCTTCCACCTTGCTTGACCCTGCTGAATAAAGAGGAGCTGGATGCGAGGCGTCTCGACAGGACTCAGAGAGGAGACGTGGAAGTGCTATCCAGACAGCACTCTTCTCGACAGGAATCAGCGAGGAGACGCGGTAGTACTATCCAAGTAGGATTCTCCACCCGCAAGGGGGCGGAAACAGGTAACAAGGAAACGGAAGTCAGGCGACGCGAATCAAGACGGAAACAGAGCTCACAGCTAGAACGCTAAGCGCGTTCGTGAGCATCACGGGTCCTTATATACTGGAGCGTCTTCATGTCGGACCGCAGGGCATGACAGCGTGTCCCGTGCCACGGAAGGGGAGGCTGCACTTTAAATCACAATGGAAATGCCTCCCCCTCGCCTGAGGCAGCGGAAGTGAGGATGATGTGCCTCGGGTTGCACCCTGGGACTTGCAGTCCCACCAGGGTGGTTGGAGGTCCTGGTCACAGCTGCAGGATGGATTTTGGTACACAAGATGATGGAAAGAGGCCCCCCGGGCTTAGGCTCCCGCCAGGGTGTGTGGCAGTGGATTAAAGAGGGACCATTACACTCATTTGTATTTTGCCAAGATTGGCAGTCACCGCTTTGGAATGGTACCTAAAAATAAATGGCGGGCACAACATGCATGGTGAGATATGCACGTATATACGTCTTGCACTCATGAAGCAAGCGTGCATCCTTGATGACACATGCAAGCTCAAGTTATTGCACTTTTTTCGTCTTTGACAATGTTGAACGGAAACAACAAAAAACATTTTGCTATCTATTTTCTTATGCTGAGCTGCACTGATAAAAGCACTGGAAAAGCGAAAAGATCTGCCATGATGGTCCAAAGAAAAGACCTACAGGCTTTGCCAATGCTTGCTTTCATAAAGCACACTCCACTCCGCAGACTCGACTGTATTTAGGTGCGAAGCAACTGAAGCAGGGACAGTCTCGAACCAAGGAATCAGCATTGTATTATTTTCCTAAACATAGTTACCAAGGAAATGGAGGTGGACTGGAACTGGTCTCAAAGTGTACGCCTCAGTACAGAAAATCACCATTCACCACAAAAATTAGAATTAGTTCTAGGAACTGTTGATAAACAAAAATTATGAGAACAAATTGGCCGATTTGGGCCATGCCACAGCAGACCACGATCCCTGTGTTTGCATTCCAAAATGGAAACATTTATTTTAAAAGGAGCCTGTGTTCTCCAAAGGAAACTGTGCTGTTTTCCTTTTGGGAACTCATCAGAGATAGGTCTGATGAACCGCTGTCTGCATGTCCCATGGTCCAAATGGGACAGCTTCCCCATTGCAACTCTTATTATACCTCTTTTGAGGGGTCGTAAATGTTCAATGGTCTGCAAACTCAATTGCTGGCACAAACCACTGACACCTACCACGGCCTCTGGTATGTATCCCTGTCCCAAAGATGTCATCCTTGACCAACCCCACCACCTTCCCTGCCTTCCTTTCCCCTCCTGCAGCTCTACTTTCAGCCAAAGCAGACAAGCAGAGCTACGCTGGCAGGTTCTCAGGGAGGCCTGTCAGCTGGGCCTGGAAGCCCTATATAACTAGGGCTCCTGGTTTTATGGTATTCATGTTTTGTAACATTTCCATCTGTATTTATCCATATTTATTTCTTGGCCATCTTATTGGCATTTATCCATATTTATGTTGTGTTTTGACAATAAAATGATTCGTAAAATGGTATATTTCCACATTTATTTAACTGATAAAAATGCATTCATACTTTGATACTTGTTATGTTTTAGCACATTAAGCAGACTAATTCCCAAATGCAAGTATTAGCATTATATACAAATGTATGTTAACATATGCCTGTATTTAAGAAAATGTCATCCAATTTTTTTTTTTTTTTTAAACCTTTATTGTACATAAAAATCAATACAAACATGGGCCTACAACCACCAGGGCCGGCCGCTAATATGTACATGATCAACAACATCAGGGCAGCAACAGGCCCCCTGGGGCCCAGCCGAATTAACGAGTTACTGAGTACACCTCAGAGATTATCAGGATACATAGAGTTTTAGAAATACAAACAAAGAAAAAGAAAATAACACCAAAAAGCAAGGCGGATACCATCGAAAAAGGGGGCGTCTAACCACATCCGGGGAACTGCACAATACATACTCCACCCTCAGGTGGACAATGAGGATGAGCAAGAGGGAGGTGGGGGCGACGGGAGAACCACAACCGTCTACAGGTAAAATAGAATAGTCCGGGAACCTCAGGATCAGGGGGACAAGGCAGCATCAGATGTGTCCACGAGGGGGGGCGTGCAGATGTTCCCTCGGTACGCGTTCCACTGGCCCCAGATTCTACCCCACGCCCCAGGCTTACCCCGAGACACATACACAGTCTTCTCTCTGCACATGCACCAATCCATGCTCTCCTTCCATACTGACACGGTGGGAGGCCGTCGGGAACCCCAACGCTGTGCGATGTCCCTCTTAGCAATCATGTTCCCAAGGGCCGCCCACCGAGTCTGAGCCGCATTATAGTCATTAGGCTCCCACACGTTCAACAAACATCGGCGAGCCTCGGGCAACAAAGCGACCCCAGTGACGCATTCCATGACAGCATGCACCCGTCGCCAATACTCCGCTACCTCACAGCACTCCCAGAGAACATGGAGAAAAGTGGCGCTGAGCCCACAGCCGCGCCTACAGAGCCCGTCTTCAGAAAAACCCATCAAAACTAAACGCGGGCCCGTCACGTAGACACGGTGGAGAATTTTAAGCTGGACAAGACGGAGACGCGCGGGTATGGCCACTTCCTTAGGGGAGGACAGCGCAGACTGCCAGTCCTCATCATCCAGTTCCACACCATCCCCGGTCCACGCCTCCCGAAGGCGCACGAGGAGATCCGCCCGCACGTTTATTAGTTTTTTATAGATAAGGGAAATAGTACTGTCGGGCAAGTGACCGTCAAGTATGCGGTCCTCGAGTGGCGAAGACACAGTGACTGCAGTCCCAGCCCCGAAGGCCGAGAGCAAGGCGTGCCGAACCTGGACGTACCGAAAGAACTCCCGCTCACTCAATTCGTACTCACTCTGCAACGCAGCAAAGGATTTAACCGCACCCTTCACCCAAAGGTCACCTACTCTACTGATGCCAATCGTGTCCCAACGCTCGAAGCCCTTCGTCGTCCAGAGGCTTCCCAATCTTTCAGACGCAAACAGAGGGGTCGCACCCGTCAAACGCTCATTCCAGCCCATTGCCACATTCGCAGCCCTCCACACGCGCACAGCAATCTTAGTGGGACCGGTTAAGTTCCTCCCAGCCGATCGAGAATAAAGCGCTCTGTTAAAGTTGCCGCCAGGCAACAAAAATCTATCCATTTCGAAAGCCGGATTCGGACCAGGTGCGTACGTTGCATGGTTAATAGCAGATAGCTGGGAGGCCCAGTAGTACCTCCTGATGTCCGGGAGCGCAATGCCCCCATCATACCAGGGGAGAGTCAGTTTTGCAAGAGCAATACGTGCACGACCATCCCAAACAAGCCTCCTCTGTAAGCTCTCCACCTCCCGGAAGTAGGCCGCCGGAATAATATCAAAGGAGTTCTGAAGTGCGTAAAGGAATCGGGGAAGAGACATCATTTTAAAAAGCGCCGCACGACCGAGGGGAGACAAGGGAAGCTTACACCAACGGGCCACGTCTAACCTCAATCTCCGAAGTGGAGAGAGGAGATTATGCTCGTAGCGAATCGCCGGGTCCAATGAGACGTACACCCCCAGGTACGTAAAGCCGGAGTGGGACGCCTTAATAGGAAAACGAGAAGGTAAGAGAGGAAAGTCACCGGATATAGCATAGACACAAGATTTGGACCAGTTAATAATCAAACCAGAGTTCTTGCCGAAGGAAGTAAGGATGTCAAAGAGCACATTGAGTGACTGACGTGGTGAGGTGAGGTACAAAAGAATGTCATCCGCGTACAACGAAACTCGATCCTCGAAGCCAGGGGCCCACCGGATCCCTCTTATCGACGGTTCCCAACGAAGCCAAGCAGCGAGCGGCTCCAAAGCCAGAGCGAAAAGCAGGGGAGACAACGGACACCCCTGCCTAGTGCCTCTCCCAAGAACGAAGGGCCGGGAAACCCTTCCATTAACGACAACCTGAGCCAACGGAGCAGCGTATAAGAGTTTAACCCAACTAATAAATCCCGCCCCGAGTCCAAACTTTGACAGGGCGGCCCAAAGATACAGCCATTCTATCGTATCAAAGGCCATCGTGGCGTCCAAGGAAGCCAAGATGGCCGGCTCTGAGAGATATTCCGCCCTTGCAAGTACGCCATGTAGGCGCCGCAAGTTAAGGGCCGTATTCCGGTGCGGGATAAAACCGGATTGGTCCGGATGAACCAGGTCACAGATAACAGTAAGCAGGCGATTAGCAAGAACCTTGGCAAGGATTTTCGGCTCAGCGTTCAACAGGGAAATAGGCCTGTACGAGGTGCAACGGTCCCGAGGCTTACCGTCCTTGGGAATCACGACTATAGTGGCCAAGCGCTGGTCAGCAGGGAGAGAACCAAGTTCAAGTGACTCCGAAAACATACGACGGAGAAATGGCGCAATTTTATCCGGTTGCACCCGTCAAACGCTCATTCCAGCCCATTGCCACATTCGCAGCCCTCCACACGCGCACAGCAATCTTAGTGGGACCGGTTAAGTTCCTCCCAGCCGATCGAGAATAAAGCGCTCTGTTAAAGTTGCCGCCAGGCAACAAAAATCTATCCATTTCGAAAGCCGGATTCGGACCAGGTGCGTACGTTGCATGGTTAATAGCAGATAGCTGGGAGGCCCAGTAGTACCTCCTGATGTCCGGGAGCGCAATGCCCCCATCATACCAGGGGAGAGTCAGTTTTGCAAGAGCAATACGTGCACGACCATCCCAAACAAGCCTCCTCTGTAAGCTCTCCACCTCCCGGAAGTAGGCCGCCGGAATAATATCAAAGGAGTTCTGAAGTGCGTAAAGGAATCGGGGAAGAGACATCATTTTAAAAAGCGCCGCACGACCGAGGGGAGACAAGGGAAGCTTACACCAACGGGCCACGTCTAACCTCAATCTCCGAAGTGGAGAGAGGAGATTATGCTCGTAGCGAATCGCCGGGTCCAATGAGACGTACACCCCCAGGTACGTAAAGCCGGAGTGGGACGCCTTAATAGGAAAACGAGAAGGTAAGAGAGGAAAGTCACCGGATATAGCATAGACACAAGATTTGGACCAGTTAATAATCAAACCAGAGTTCTTGCCGAAGGAAGTAAGGATGTCAAAGAGCACATTGAGTGACTGACGTGGTGAGGTGAGGTACAAAAGAATGTCATCCGCGTACAACGAAACTCGATCCTCGAAGCCAGGGGCCCACCGGATCCCTCTTATCAACGGTTCCCAACGAAGCCAAGCAGCGAGCGGCACCAAAGCCAGAGCGAAAAGCAGGGGAGACAACGGACACCCCTGCCTAGTGCCTCTCCCAAGAACGAAGGGCCGGGAAACCCTTCCATTAACGACAACCTGAGCCAATGGAGCAGCGTATAAGAGTTTAACCCAACTAATAAATCCCGCCCCGAGTCCAAATTTTGACAGGGCGGCCCAAAGATACGGCCATTCTATCGTATCAAAGGCCATCGTGGCGTCCAAGGAAGCCAAGATGGCCGGCTCTGAGAGATATTCCGCCCTTGCAAGTACGCCATGTAGGCGCCGCAAGTTAAGGGCCGTATTCCGGTGCGGGATAAAACCGGATTGGTCCGGATGAACCAGGTCACAGATAACAGTAAGCAGGCGATTAGCAAGAACCTTGGCAAGGATTTTCGGCTCAGCGTTCAACAGGGAAATAGGCCTGTACGAGGTGCAACGGTCCCGAGGCTTACCGTCCTTGGGAATCACGACTATAGTGGCCAAGCGCTGGTCAGCAGGGAGAGAACCAAGTTCAAGTGACTCCGAAAACATACGACGGAGAAATGGCGCAATTTTATCCGGTTGCACCCGTCAAACGCTCATTCCAGCCCATTGCCACATTCGCAGCCCTCCACACGCGCACAGCAATCTTAGTGGGACCGGTTAAGTTCCTCCCAGCCGATCGAGAATAAAGCGCTCTGTTAAAGTTGCCGCCAGGCAACAAAAATCTATCCATTTCGAAAGCCGGATTCGGACCAGGTGCGTACGTTGCATGGTTAATAGCAGATAGCTGGGAGGCCCAGTAGTACCTCCTGATGTCCGGGAGCGCAATGCCCCCATCATACCAGGGGAGAGTCAGTTTTGCAAGAGCAATACGTGCACGACCATCCCAAACAAGCCTCCTCTGTAAGCTCTCCACCTCCCGGAAGTAGGCCGCCGGAATAATATCAAAGGAGTTCTGAAGTGCGTAAAGGAATCGGGGAAGAGACATCATTTTAAAAAGCGCCGCACGACCGAGGGGAGACAAGGGAAGCTTACACCAACGGGCCACGTCTAACCTCAATCTCCGAAGTGGAGAGAGGAGATTATGCTCGTAGCGAATCGCCGGGTCCAATGAGACGTACACCCCCAGGTACGTAAAGCCGGAGTGGGACGCCTTAATAGGAAAACGAGAAGGTAAGAGAGGAAAGTCACCGGATATAGCATAGACACAAGATTTGGACCAGTTAATAATCAAACCAGAGTTCTTGCCGAAGGAAGTAAGGATGTCAAAGAGCACATTGAGTGACTGACGTGGTGAGGTGAGGTACAAAAGAATGTCATCCGCGTACAACGAAACTCGATCCTCGAAGCCAGGGGCCCACCGGATCCCTCTTATCGACGGTTCCCAACGAAGCCAAGCAGCGAGCGGCTCCAAAGCCAGAGCGAAAAGCAGGGGAGACAACGGACACCCCTGCCTAGTGCCTCTCCCAAGAACGAAGGGCCGGGAAACTCTTCCATTAACGACAACCTGAGCCAACGGAGCAGCGTATAAGAGTTTAACCCAACTAATAAATCCCGCCCCGAGTCCAAACTTTGACAGGGCGGCCCAAAGATACGGCCATTCTATCGTATCAAAGGCCATCGTGGCGTCCAAGGAAGCCAAGATGGCCGGCTCTGAGAGATATTCCGCCCTTGCAAGTACGCCATGTAGGCGCCGCAAGTTAAGGGCCGTATTCCGGTGCGGGATAAAACCGGATTGGTCCGGATGAACCAGGTCACAGATAACAGTAAGCAGGCGATTAGCAAGAACCTTGGCAAGGATTTTCGGCTCAGCGTTCAACAGGGAAATAGGCCTGTACGAGGTGCAACGGTCCCGAGGCTTACCGTCCTTGGGAATCACGACTATAGTGGCCAAGCGCTGGTCAGCAGGGAGAGAACCAAGTTCAAGTGACTCCGAAAACATACGACGGAGAAATGGCGCAATTTTATCCGGTTGCACCCGTCAAACGCTCATTCCAGCCCATTGCCACATTCGCAGCCCTCCACACGCGCACAGCAATCTTAGTGGGACCGGTTAAGTTCCTCCCAGCCGATCGAGAATAAAGCGCTCTGTTAAAGTTGCCGCCAGGCAACAAAAATCTATCCATTTCGAAAGCCGGATTCGGACCAGGTGCGTACGTTGCATGGTTAATAGCAGATAGCTGGGAGGCCCAGTAGTACCTCCTGATGTCCGGGAGCGCAATGCCCCCATCATACCAGGGGAGAGTCAGTTTTGCAAGAGCAATACGTGCACGACCATCCCAAACAAGCCTCCTCTGTAAGCTCTCCACCTCCCGGAAGTAGGCCGCCGGAATAATATCAAAGGAGTTCTGAAGTGCGTAAAGGAATCGGGGAAGAGACATCATTTTAAAAAGCGCCGCACGACCGAGGGGAGACAAGGGAAGCTTACACCAACGGGCCACGTCTAACCTCAATCTCCGAAGTGGAGAGAGGAGATTATGCTCGTAGCGAATCGCCGGGTCCAATGAGACGTACACCCCCAGGTACGTAAAGCCGGAGTGGGACGCCTTAATAGGAAAACGAGAAGGTAAGAGAGGAAAGTCACCGGATATAGCATAGACACAAGATTTGGACCAGTTAATAATCAAACCAGAGTTCTTGCCGAAGGAAGTAAGGATGTCAAAGAGCACATTGAGTGACTGACGTGGTGAGGTGAGGTACAAAAGAATGTCATCCGCGTACAACGAAACTCGATCCTCGAAGCCAGGGGCCCACCGGATCCCTCTTATCAACGGTTCCCAACGAAGCCAAGCAGCGAGCGGCTCCAAAGCCAGAGCGAAAAGCAGGGGAGACAACGGACACCCCTGCCTAGTGCCTCTCCCAAGAACGAAGGGCCGGGAAACCCTTCCATTAACGACAACCTGAGCCAACGGAGCAGCGTATAAGAGTTTAACCCAACTAATAAATCCCGCCCCGAGTCCAAATTTTGACAGGGCGGCCCAAAGATACGGCCATTCTATCGTATCAAAGGCCATCGTGGCGTCCAAGGAAGCCAAGATGGCCGGCTCTGAGAGATATTCCGCCCTTGCAAGTACGCCATGTAGGCGCCGCAAGTTAAGGGCCGTATTCCGGTGCGGGATAAAACCGGATTGGTCCGGATGAACCAGGTCACAGATAACAGTAAGCAGGCGATTAGCAAGAACCTTGGCAAGGATTTTCGGCTCAGCGTTCAACAGGGAAATAGGCCTGTACGAGGTGCAACGGTCCCGAGGCTTACCGTCCTTGGGAATCACGACTATAGTGGCCAAGCGCTGGTCAGCAGGGAGAGAACCAAGTTCAAGTGACTCCGAAAACATACGACGGAGAAATGGCGCAATTTTATCCGGTTGCACCCGTCAAACGCTCATTCCAGCCCATTGCCACATTCGCAGCCCTCCACACGCGCACAGCAATCTTAGTGGGACCGGTTAAGTTCCTCCCAGCCGATCGAGAATAAAGCGCTCTGTTAAAGTTGCCGCCAGGCAACAAAAATCTATCCATTTCGAAAGCCGGATTCGGACCAGGTGCGTACGTTGCATGGTTAATAGCAGATAGCTGGGAGGCCCAGTAGTACCTCCTGATGTCCGGGAGCGCAATGCCCCCATCATACCAGGGGAGAGTCAGTTTTGCAAGAGCAATACGTGCACGACCATCCCAAACAAGCCTCCTCTGTAAGCTCTCCACCTCCCGGAAGTAGGCCGCCGGAATAATATCAAAGGAGTTCTGAAGTGCGTAAAGGAATCGGGGAAGAGACATCATTTTAAAAAGCGCCGCACGACCGAGGGGAGACAAGGGAAGCTTACACCAACGGGCCACGTCTAACCTCAATCTCCGAAGTGGAGAGAGGAGATTATGCTCGTAGCGAATCGCCGGGTCCAATGAGACGTACACCCCCAGGTACGTAAAGCCGGAGTGGGACGCCTTAATAGGAAAACGAGAAGGTAAGAGAGGAAAGTCACCGGATATAGCATAGACACAAGATTTGGACCAGTTAATAATCAAACCAGAGTTCTTGCCGAAGGAAGTAAGGATGTCAAAGAGCACATTGAGTGACTGACGTGGTGAGGTGAGGTACAAAAGAATGTCATCCGCGTACAACGAAACTCGATCCTCGAAGCCAGGGGCCCACCGGATCCCTCTTATCGACGGTTCCCAACGAAGCCAAGCAGCAAGCGGCTCCAAAGCCAGAGCGAAAAGCAGGGGAGACAACGGACACCCCTGCCTAGTGCCTCTCCCAAGAACGAAGGGCCGGGAAACTCTTCCATTAACGACAACCTGAGCCAACGGAGCAGCGTATAAGAGTTTAACCCAACTAATAAATCCCGCCCCGAGTCCAAACTTTGACAGGGCGGCCCAAAGATACGGCCATTCTATCGTATCAAAGGCCATCGTGGCGTCCAAGGAAGCCAAGATGGCCGGCTCTGAGAGATATTCCGCCCTTGCAAGTACGCCATGTAGGCGCCGCAAGTTAAGGGCCGTATTCCGGTGCGGGATAAAACCGGATTGGTCCGGATGAACCAGGTCACAGATAACAGTAAGCAGGCGATTAGCAAGAACCTTGGCAAGGATTTTCGGCTCAGCGTTCAACAGGGAAATAGGCCTGTACGAGGTGCAACGGTCCCGAGGCTTACCGTCCTTGGGAATCACGACTATAGTGGCCAAGCGCTGGTCAGCAGGGAGAGAACCAAGTTCAAGTGACTCCGAAAACATACGACGGAGAAATGGCGCAATTTTATCCGGTTGCACCCGTCAAACGCTCATTCCAGCCCATTGCCACATTCGCAGCCCTCCACACGCGCACAGCAATCTTAGTGGGACCGGTTAAGTTCCTCCCAGCCGATCGAGAATAAAGCGCTCTGTTAAAGTTGCCGCCAGGCAACAAAAATCTATCCATTTCGAAAGCCGGATTCGGACCAGGTGCGTACGTTGCATGGTTAATAGCAGATAGCTGGGAGGCCCAGTAGTACCTCCTGATGTCCGGGAGCGCAATGCCCCCATCATACCAGGGGAGAGTCAGTTTTGCAAGAGCAATACGTGCACGACCATCCCAAACAAGCCTCCTCTGTAAGCTCTCCACCTCCCGGAAGTAGGCCGCCGGAATAATATCAAAGGAGTTCTGAAGTGCGTAAAGGAATCGGGGAAGAGACATCATTTTAAAAAGCGCCGCACGACCGAGGGGAGACAAGGGAAGCTTACACCAACGGGCCACGTCTAACCTCAATCTCCGAAGTGGAGAGAGGAGATTATGCTCGTAGCGAATCGCCGGGTCCAATGAGACGTACACCCCCAGGTACGTAAAGCCGGAGTGGGACGCCTTAATAGGAAAACGAGAAGGTAAGAGAGGAAAGTCACCGGATATAGCATAGACACAAGATTTGGACCAGTTAATAATCAAACCAGAGTTCTTGCCGAAGGAAGTAAGGATGTCAAAGAGCACATTGAGTGACTGACGTGGTGAGGTGAGGTACAAAAGAATGTCATCCGCGTACAACGAAACTCGATCCTCGAAGCCAGGGGCCCACCGGATCCCTCTTATTGACGGTTCCCTACGAAGCCAAGCAGCGAGCGGCTCCAAAGCCAGAGCGAAAAGCAGGGGAGACAACGGACACCCCTGCCTAGTGCCTCTCCCAAGAACGAAGGGCCGGGAAACCCTTCCATTAACGACAACCTGAGCCAACGGAGCAGTGTATAAGAGTTTAACCCAACTAATAAATCCCGCCCCGAGTCCAAACTTTGACAGGGCGGCCCAAAGATACAGCCATTCTATCGTATCAAAGGCCATCGTGGCGTCCAAGGAAGCCAAGATGGCTGGCTCTGAGAGATATTCCGCCCTTGCAAGTACGCCATGTAGGCGCCGCAAGTTAAGGGCCGTATTCCGGTGCGGGATAAAACCGGATTGGTCTGGATGAACCAGGTCACAGATAACAGTAAGCAGGCGATTAGCAAGAACCTTGGCAAGGATTTTCGGCTCAGCGTTCAACAGGGAAATAGGCCTGTACGAGGTGCAACGGTCCCGAGGCTTACTGTCCTTGGGAATCACGACTATAGTGGCCAAGCGCTGGTCAGCAGGGAGAGAACCAAGTTCAAGTGACTCCGAAAACATACGACGGAGAAATGGCGCAATTTTATCCGGTTGCAGTTTGTAAAGATCAATAGGGAGTCCGTTGGGGCCCATAGCCTTGCCTGAGCGAAGGGAACGAATCGCGGTAGCAATCTCGTCGACCGACAACGGGGCATCTAACTGTTCACGCTCATCCACCGACAGGCAGGGCAAAGCAATATCCTTCAACAAGTGACGGGAGTCAGCCTCATCCCTATCAGACACCGGGGAGTACACAACACGGAAGTAATCAGCGAAACACTCCACAATCTCACCAGGGTCAGTCACACTCACTCCCTCCGACGTCTGAAGCACGGGGACCACTCAATTCACTCTCTCCTTCTTATCAAGCCAAGCAATCAATTTACCCGCCTTATCCCCAGCATCATACAGTCTACCCTGCTGTTCCCTATACATGGTTCGAGCAGCCTCCGTAACAAGGGATTTATATTCGAATTGCTTCAGGCTGAGAGCGTGGAGCCCGTCCTGAGTGACAGCCGTCTCCAAGGCAGCCTCCAACCCCGATATTTCGGCCTCCAACGCAACCACCTCCCCGTTCTTAGCTTTCTTGGCCTCCACGATCAGGGATAGGGCGTGCCCTCGGAGAACCGTTTTGAAAGCCTCCCACAAGGACACAGAGGACAAGACGGACCCCTCATTCTCAAGAAAATACTGGTCAAGCGACTGAATGAGACCCTTGCGGATCTTGGGGTCACACAGGTACCAGGGGTTAATGGGGGCGACCCGCCCGGCGGATCGCATCCCAGTATCGAAGAGGAGCCACAATGGGGAATGATCGGAAATGCCCCGGGCCAGGTGCTTAACCTCCCGGACCCGGGTGGTCTGGGCCGCTGGCATAAGAAAGTAATCTAGTCTGGAGAGACTCCCGTGAGCCCCGGAGTGAAATGTGTACTGACTCTGTGTCGGATGTATCAACCTCCAGCAGTCCACTAGGCCAAAAGTGTCCAAGAACCCGCCGAACCACGCCTGGGCGGCAGAGAGGGCTCTGGGAGGGTAACGATCCAACTCGCCAGAAATCACGGAATTAAAATCCCCACCCACAAGCAAGAGACTATCAGGAAGTTCAAGTAACATACGACCCACATCAGAGAAAGTGGAGGTCTGGAGGCCCGGGGGAACATAGACCGAGACCAATAAAAGAGTCTGACCCTCCCACCATCCAGTCAAGGACGCATAGCGCCCTCTATCATCAAGAGTAACTTTGTCAATCTCAAGCGGGAGGGAAGATCGCAGTAAGATGCCCACCCCTCTGGATCCAGTGGTGAAGCCAGAATGCGCAACCAATCGGTAGCACCCCCTGTTCATGGCATGACATACATTACCCATCAAGTGCGTCTCTTGAAGGAATACCACATCAGGGGCCAGTCGGCGCAAAAATTGCAACACCACCCCACGTTTGATACGGTCCCCCAATCCGTTGACGTTCCAAGACATGAGTTTCAACCCGTCCCCCCCCATCCCAACACAAGAAGCTGGAGTCCCCGGGCACGCAGCCAGACACCTAAAACTGAAAGGAAACAAACACACCGCCTTGAAAAGAAAAAACACACAACCCAACAACCACTGTCCCCCTCACACCCCCACGCCATTACAACTCCCCCCACCCTGCACCCCTGCGGACTATACAGCCCCCCCAACTTGCAGTGTGCCTGTCGCCCTAACAATCCCATGCTACAAAAAGACCCCAGAGGAGGGAAGGGACCCGTCCCCTCCCGCATCCAAACAGCACACCAATAGACAAAATATACAATTGAAGTAGAACCTGGCTGGGCGCAGAAGGAAATGTCAAAGTAGGACCAAGAATCATTCCTGCGGAGGCCCTCCGCCCTCAGCACCGCCAGTACGCCCAGATCGTTCGCCCCGGTCCGGCAGGGAGTCTAACCAGTCACTCACAATATCAGGGCGTTCAAAGAAGATAGTCCGATCTTCATATTCCACACGAAGCCTGGCAGGGAAAAGCATAGAGTATTTAAGTTCCAAATCTCGAAGACGGCGCTTCACCCCCTGAAAGCCCATTCTCTGTTTCTGAACGAGTTGGGTGAAGTCCGGAAAGAAGTTAACGGAGGCATTCTCATAGTTAACTGGGCCGTGTACCCTCGAGGCCTGCAGGATCGCATCCCGGTCTCTGTAGTGAAAAAGTTTGGCAATAATAGGCCTCGGGGGAGCTCCTGGTCGAGGCCTACCGCCCGGGACATGATGAGCACGCTCCACGGCAAAGAACTTGCTCAGGCCTGAAGGAGCAAGATGATTGAGGACTAGATCTTCGACCATGAGGTCCACCGGACGATTGTCGAGAGTCTCCGGCACACCTATGACGCGGATATTATTGCGTCGTGCCCGACCCTCGAAATCCTCCAGCCGGCGGGACATCATGTCGTTCGCCGACTTTAGATCGCCGAGAGTTGCCTGGAGGTCTGATACATCCGTGACAAGCGTGGATGTCCTCAAGTCCAGCGATTGAACCCTCTCGTTAGTCTTAGAGAGATCCGCCCGAATTAGCGTGACATCGATGGCAACCGTGTCAATTTTACGGGCCAGGGCCTCGTACTGCAGGGCGATGGTCTGCCTTATGCCGTTGATGGCACCCATAACGTCTTGCAGCGACAATTCCGTGGGCACGGACGGGCCACCACCAGAGTCCTCCACGGCGGCACTTGCTGGCCCGGGGGATCCTTTACCCTGGGTATAACGATCCATGATGTTACTCTGGACTGGTCCCCCACGGTGGGATGTCTTGGTTCTCCGTTTCTCGGGATCCCCCTTGCCCGCCATGTTAAGCGATGCTCACCGGAGGGGTCCGCCAGGACCGATAGCAAAGGGGGTGCCAGCAGATCAGACACCGACTGTCCGAGAGCCCGCTCAGAAAAGTGGAGAAAAAGGCACAAATCAGTCCAGTACAAAGGCCGGAGGACGCCCCAGTCGCGCGAAGCAGCTCCTCAATCAGGCCCTGCAGAAGTGCAAAAGCGAAACCGAAAGTGGGGGCGCAGTCATTGGCAAGGCTCCGATGCCGTTGTTGTTCAACTACTCCCCGGCCCCACAGTTCACCAAAGCACCGGGCACAGCTTCCAGGTGGGCCTCCAAAATGCAAGATGCTATATTTTCGGTCTCCCAGGTCCGATTTTCGTTCTGAAAAGAGTTATGGATTCAGCCAAGGTTCATCTTCCAGAATCCGTTCACAAATCCAAGATAATTTCAGGATAAGTTGCGAGGAGCGGCAAGGGTCCTGGGAGCCCTGTGCCTACGCGTCCATCTTGGTTGCGCGCTAGGCTCCTCCTCTCATCCAATTTTTTAACTCCCCAAGCTGTCAGTCTGCTCAGTTGTTGGCCTGGAATTCATGAAGGGCAGCATGGAGAGTCTGCACAAGAATCAACATTTTTTGTATTTTTTAAAGTATTTTTCAAATTAAATACAGTAAAAAACACATTGTTTTCTTTGTACATTTATCGGTAGAAAAGGAACACTTGGAGCCTTATTTATGACATCAGAACAGTGGGGAACTAGTTTTATTATCAACTGTTGCACTGTCATGCGGCGGGTTACGAGATTCAGAAACTGAAATAAACGATAGAGGCTCACTATAAGAATCATACATAACAAGCCCATTACGTTGTGAATTACAGTGTCTACAACCCAAAATCGCTTTGTGAACCTGGCTCATGGTCTCTTGCATATTGAGCAAGGCAAATTAGTATTATATTTAACCTGATGTTTTTTTTTAAGCCTCTTTATTTTTGGCAGGTAAAGGAACTGAAGTACAGGTAGATAAAGTGATTTCTGAGAATCACACAATGGGTGAGTTTACTGTAGCACTCTCAGAACACAGGCCTCCCGGATGTAAGAGCCGTACATAACAAGCCAATCACGTTGTGAATTACAGTGTCTGCAACCCAAAATGGCTCTGTGCACCTGGTCCATGGTCTCTTGCATATCGAGCAAGGCAAATTAGTATTATATTTAACCTGATTTTTTTAAGCCTCTTCATTTTTGGCAGGTGAAGGAACTGAAGTACAGGTAGATAAAGTGATTTCTGAGAATCACACAATGGGTGAGTTTACTGTAGCACTCTCAGAACCCAGGTCTCCCGGCTGTATAGCAGTCAACATGGTCTCTAGTCTGAGTTTACCCATGAAAATATAACCTGACAATCTGAGAGTTTTTAATGTAAGGAAACACTGATGTTTTTCTTTTTATTTCCTTCACTCACCACATCACGTCCCTTTTCACTATTTTGTGAGCACTGGATCTATAATCCGCTTGTAATGATAAACTAAAAATAAAATATTGTTTAAACAAATAAACCACCATATCATGGTTAGTTGTGTCCCTTCCTAACAACTGTCTCATGCCACATGCTATTGGAATTACTTTTGTTTCCTTGAGATAACTCATCTCTCCTCGGACCTATTGGCCTTGTACGAACCATTGTTCTGTTTTAAAACTGTCCAATGGCGAGACATTTGTCTTTGTGTGGCAAGGAAAATCTACATCTAAAAAATAACTTCTTTTAACATGTATATATCACCTTGTATCCTTCAGCTTTTTGCTTTGACTTGCTTTTCAGACTCATGACTGATCCATTCTGGGCACCTCCGGCCTCAATGTCTACAATATGTCGATCGGCATGCTCTTCAGCTCTAGTAGCCATCAACCCTCGTTCCAGACACAAAGTTTTTTTCAGCATTCACCTTCTAAATATATCAGACAAGCATCCACAAATGACTCTGAGAGGTCCATCCTATGTAATTCCTCGTCAGACCTGGCTAAAGCCAATGTGCCGGAACTTGGGGACCAGAAATGCCAAGGTAGCAGTATGTATCCTACGCTATGCTGAGATTCCATTTGTTTACATTTCTGCTGCAAAGTTTCTAGGAAGGGCATGGGTGATTAGGAGTAAATTGTTGTCTGGATACATTTTCCTTCCCTTGAATTGCTAAATTATTCTGTAAATATCCTTATTTATTGTTTTAAATTATTTTTAACATGTTTTGTGTATTTGTATATATATAAATTTTCTATGCTTTTATGACAATCGTCGAATAAAGCTTTCTTGACTTGACTTGACTCTGAGAGGTATGGCCTCTTCATCATTAAATTCATTGAAGTTACAGTGTTTGATGAGTGTGTCAAGTCTCTCTACAAATTCATCAATGGTTTTGCCAACTTTCTGTCATTCTTGACTGCAAATATATCTTTCATAGTCAACATTGGACATTGGATGGAACTTGAGATTCAAGGTTTCTTTAAGGTGATGGTATGTGATTTCCCCGTCAGATCGTGGCCTTTTCTTAATGACTTCCTGTGCACCATCACCAGCAAGATATTTGAGGCATTTGCTAATCTTTTTGTAATCAGTCTCTTCAAGTGGATCAATGAAATCTTCAAATGTCTCTAGCCACGTAGTTAATGGGTCACCAATATTTTGCTTTTTGGCTGTAGCGAATGATGATGGTGGCTTCAAGAAAGCATCAGCATTGCAACCATTTGTGGGATTGGCTGACGCTGAGGGTGGGGTTCTATCTGACACTGTCTGCTGTCTGTTAGGACCTGGGTCATCAGTACCATCTCTAAAGCCCTGTGATGTGCTGGCATCTGGGTCATCATGGACAGTGCGTGGAGTGGTGCTCTCTCTCTTGGTCTCCATTGCAACCCTTCACTTTCTCAGAGACCTTTGGCGTTGTTCTGAGCCACCACCCAGCAGCTTTTCATGGTGTGCCACTAAAGGTAATGGACAGCTCAGTAAGCATAACCCTGTGCTTCTTCTTGTGTCTCCTCACCCTCTGCTGATGTCATGGAGCTCTTTCTTTTTCAAGGTTCTGGTGAGTACATAAATAGTATGTGATTCCAACCACAGCGTTCTCTTGCACTTATCTGTCTCTTTGTACTGGTCTTGACACCTGGTTTATCTCTACCTAGCAGCACTTCCCAGTGTTATCTTGCGTCTGGCAGTCGCTTTGTACTTTTTTTACACCAGTGTGGATCTCTGCTTGGCAGTACTTTAATTGCAGCGTTATCACTTTGTACTATGTTTAGCTCTTTGTTGCGTGGTAGACCGGTACCTTTACGTATGATCTGACCAACAAACTGCCGACCATCGACATGTAGATTCTCTGTAAATGCTTGTGTTTTCAACTGCTTCAAGGTGGCAGGATCTGCCCTTTGACTCTACGTGCATTAAACGTTGATTCCGTACTTCAATAATAGCACACGTGGCATGCATAAGCAGTTGATTGCACCATGGCAAACTCTTTGAGAGAGCACTGTCAATCTTTGGGTTGCTATCCCATATCTCATCGCCATTTGTAGCGTCTTGCCAGCCGGGGTTCCAGCCAAAGACTACGACACACACGGAGCTTAATAATACACTTTTTTATTCATCTGCGTGTAACTGCAAACTCCACATTCTAAAGCAGCCTTAACTGCCATACACTTTATTTAGTAGATCATAGCTCTACAGAGTTCATCAGGAGCCAAAAGGGTTCTATCATTGTTAACTCGCATAAAACTACAATTGACAGCAATAGTTTCATTTTTAATCAGACACAGACAAAAGTGTGACCCGTAATAATCAATATTACATTATAACATACCTCCATTATCTCTACCTGTTTATCTTTTCTCTACAGAACATGTTGCAATAACAGATGCAATTGCCCCTTCTGGTTATGAGATGTGTCCTGCAAAGACCTAGGGTGCAATTAGGTGCAGCACAAGTCCACAGGCTCTTTCCCAAAAGTGGTCATCTTGGAGGCTTCCAGTTTCATACATGCATTTGCTGGGACCCAGGTAACACTGAAAATGAGTTCCCCTTCATTAGACAAAATAATTAATATTAATTAATGGTTAGAAAAGATTTTATGGCTTCATGACTGCGTAGGGGCAGGGTTACTACTGTCTCAAGAGAAATCTTCAAAAAGCGTCAGTACGGAGGCAGTAAAACAAGAGATTCAACGCTGTGTCCATTCCTTTGGCAGAGCACGCAGGGTGCAAGTCCTCAAAACAGAAGTGTGGGGAATAACCAAGTTAGGCAGTAAGCAAGTGACATCTTGGTGTGTGGCATCACAGTGTGTGACATCACCTGCATGACATCGTATGTGGCATCACAGAAAGTGAAGTGGCATCATAAGCCATGACCTCACAGGAAGTGGCATCAGATCTTAAGACCGCACATATGTGTAACAGGTCTTTCATGAGTACATGTGAGTACATTACGATATTTAACAAATAAGATTTTGCGTTAAGGTTGTGCCAAAAAAGTGATGCAACCCAGACACTAAAACTGGGCCTCAATTTATACATTTTCTTTTTAAAACCCTGTCACAATGAAATTAGCAAAATGGAGAAACGGGACGTTAATCTGTTGTGTCCAAATGGTTGCGAAGTCTGCATTTTAAAGTATCTTATGGGGTTGAGGCACCTGCTGCAGAGCTCTTTGTGTCCCAAGGAATAATAACAATGGGAAGATAACTCTATAGGGTAACGTATTTGCTGGAGAGATCTGTTTTGCCTAGCCCCAGTTTTGAATCAAAGCAGCATAGAGGGCTAAAGTGTCTCCTGCAAAGCACATTATGTAACATGCAGATGACAGATTTGTATTATATGTAAATGATTAAGTGGATTATTGCTTTTTACACAGAGATTCTTTGTTACTTGCAGTTCATAAACTGTAATTCTTCTAATATAGCCCAGTGAGGTATGAAGGACATGTGACTCCAACACCCTGTAACCCTCACTGGCTTATGTAAAACATCCTGTACCTTGATTTGCACACATATCATATGATTTATTGTCAATGTGTGTACCTGAGATATTTAAATGCTCTGACATTCTGTATCGGGTGAATAGCGCTATAAAAGTAATGAAACAAAATAGTGGCATTTAAATCTTTATTTGGGTAAATACTGTGACAGATCAACACATCTGACATTCTTATCTTGCATGGATATCTCTTACATGCAGGGACAAACAAAGTCAAAAGCATGCCTCTCTTGTGAAGTGATAACCTGTGTGCATTTGTTTTCCCTCCATTACATTTAGGTGTGAGACCCCCAATAGCTCCCAGCCAGGATATTCCAACAAAATGAGGCCTGATGGCCCCTTAACTTCAGCCTTTGTCCCTACAGGACTGGCATGCAGAAATGGTGAAGTGGGGAAGGGCTGAAGGGGCTGAACTGCATAGAGAGGAGTTTAGGGGGCTCAGAAAAACACCTATCTCGTTGAGCTGGAATGCAATGCTGGAGGACTATGCTGCTATAGATATATTCTCCTGTTAGGGTGTACCGTTGTGGTGGTTTGAGGGGCTGGACCACTATTGTGCGCCACAGGGGATCCTTACATTATCCATGGGTAGCCACCCTGTATGATTCACAAGATGGCGCAATGTGCCTAAGTCAGCTGTGGGACTGGAATGCGCATGAGTCCAATTGTGGGCATGTGTACAGGCTACTATTGCTACTGATGCCGGACATGCGGGGAGGGGAGGGCAGGGTGGGGTACAGTTTTTTCTTTATATTTTAGTTGGGTTATTGGCAATGTATTTTGCATTGATAGATTTGAGTACTCAGGGTAGGCTGTAATTGGACACTGGATGAGGGACCAAAAGCTGGAAGCATTCGCACTGGTTTGCAATAGGAGATTCAATTGCACAGGTTAAATTACTCACATGATGCTTCGACACTGTAACTGTGTATTCTACTATGCTGTCTGAGACTGTATGTCATTATGCCACGTATGATTATGATATCGTATCATGTTTTGTTGTTTATTTGAATGGTTGTGTAAAATAAATAAAAAACAGATTTAAAAAAAAAATAAAAAACCTTCAGCCTTTGTTTTGGGCCCAGCTGGAATCTGATAAGCCCCTTCCCCGCCTGCATGCTGCTGCTCAGAAGGAGAGCAGGCAACTGCAGCCACTGCTGAAGCTGTTCCAGTGTCAGAAAATGACACTGGGACAAGTTTAACATATTTCTGTGCAGCCCAACCGCTTGGCAGGGTAGACAGCACCCACTCTGTGTGAAGAGTGGGTAGACACGCTGTCTACCCATGTGCACATTCGACTTGTGCCCTTAGAGCACGCCCTGTGGTAGGGTCGGACTGAAATAGGAAATAGGGCCCCAAAATAAAAGTGGGCCACATTAGCGAATCAGAACAGTAAAAAAAGGGGCCAACATTCTGCAACTAGGGGTAGCTTTGAACTTGTAAAGACACGCTGCAAAGGTGTTTTGCAAAGTGCGGAAGTCTGCATACATTTGTGCTTGCTGCACGGAAATCAACAGTAAAAACCGGCCCACCAGACTATAGGAAAGCCAAAAAACCATCCCACATACTGAGCAGTCTGACCAGCCTGACCAGCTCTTCGAGCAGTGCCAGACTGCCCTGTAGGCCTGTCCGCACCTGACTCCTGGATGTCAGGTGGCCATTTCTGGGCCTTTCCAGTTTTGATGTGGGTGAGTTGTCATCAGACAGTGCCGTGGAGAGATGTCTCCTGAGATCATGTGTCTATGATCAATGTCTTATCTGCCCTTCTGTTTCGAATGCTTCCCATAGATCTGCCTGAGTGTGGTGCTGTATATCTTCTTTCCACCGTGGCCTACATTTCACTCTTATCCGTGCTCCTCATTTGATTTTAGTCGTCCAACTTGTGGCCAAATGCGGGGCACTCCCCCTGATGCTGTGCATAGTGTCAGCTGCCACAGTTGCAGTACAGTGCTAGCGTCTTCACCAGCTACGTAATGTTCGATTTCCTTCCCATTAGCGTCACTATGCAGTATAAAACAGCTAAAACCACTCCTCCACTTTGCCAATAATCTAAATCACCTGTTCCAAAGTTAAATTAAACCTCCAAACAATTTCACAATTCTCACAAAAACAGATCCAGTTAATGTCTGCAAGGGGGTAGAAATCACACAAATCTCAGCAACTAGCTTGGATGTTCTTCATATGGAAAAGCAAATAAGTTATAATTCATTTACTTTATTCAGAAGCAAAAGCACCATAGAAGTGAATACGCTAAAATAAGAATTACACAATTCATGCATTATTAAAATTAAAGTACACTGCAGTAAAAGCAGACAGCACAATAACCATGCGAGAGGAATTCATACTCAATAACATTAAAAAATAGTGATAAAAAACTAAAATTAATCAGCCGATAAGAATGCATACAGAACTATCCTCCCTAAAATGACATGCCTGTATGTAAGATCCAAATACGAAATAACCTTGTAAAAATGGGTTCTGTAACATTGCCAACAAAGGGTACAAAGCTGGTCTGCATTGCCGAAAATTCATTTTTTTAATAGATGGAATTAAAAATTGTTTTATACATTTTATATAAAATTAACGGGAAAAGAAAAAGTTTAAAATAGACTGAATCAATGTGCCGTCACTCGTACATAAATAAACAAGAAGGTGCCAATGCTGCACTTTTTTTCGAACAAGACTTTACACAAAGTGTATTGAATAAAACAATAACACTGTCAACTACTTTTTCTGTTGGATTTAATCCAAGACATTTTTTCAGATTACATTAATTCTCTATTGGACAAACCTGAAAGCAACCAACGTTTAGGAATCAACATAAACCACTTTTTCTCTCACACATCCTTTTTTAACATTTTTCATTCTTTATTTGTTTCATCGACACCCCCAATCATATCACACAAACATCCACACATGATTTTCATACTCGCTAGTCAAACACACGCCCTAAGCAACATTTGTATCAAATTAACATTTGGACAAAAAACCACAATTAACCCCTTCGCTGCGGCGCGAATTCCGCCGCAACGCTGGGGGGGTTGGCGGCGCCGCTGTGCTCATGACGGAACCACGCCGTCATGAGTCACGGGTGAGCTGTGCTCATGATGGCGTGGTTCCGTCATGACTCCACCCACTGCGCTAATCACCCGCACAGGCGGGGAATTAGCGGGGAATGGGTTAAATTCAATTAATGAACAACAAGCCATTTCAGGTTGATTTCAGGTTTGTTCAATAGAGAATTAATGTGATCTGAAAAACTTTCTTGGATTAAATCCAACTGAAAAAGTAGTTGACAGTGTTATTGTTTTATTCAATACACTTTGTGTAAATTCTTGTTCGAAAAAAGTGCGGCATTGGCACCTTCTTGTTTATTGATGTTATTGGGCTCGGCCTTGCTGCCATTTAGCCAAAACCCGAGATTGTTTTTCTGGTCACTCGTACATAGGCAGGCACTGATATTTTTTTGATAGTCTAAGGGAAAACATAACAAAATACATAATTGTACCTGCCTTAAATTCAAACAATAAAGATCTTTCCCAACGACCTTGTGTGCTAGACAGGTGCCTACGGGGCTCAAACGCAAATATGCAGAAATTGAGGATTGTGTTTACTTCCCTCAAGACTTTCTATGCGCATATGTTCTAATAGCAGAGCTTTCACACTTGTTTTCCCCTGCCTTCCAATAGTACTCGGGTTATCAAAAAGGTGGAACAACCCAATCTCCTGAAGAGTCTTGTTAAGATAGGATAGCCGGGGGATACAATTGCCCTTAACCCCTTCAGTGCCCGCCCCTTTCCCCGCCCTGTGCCGGCCGTTTCATTAGCGGGCGGGGTTTATGACGAGCTGGTCTCGTCATGGGCACAGCGCCACCGCGGCCCATGACGAGACCAGCTCGTCATGGGCATTGAAGAGGTTAACACATGCTAGTGGCTTGATTCAGAGTCGCCTCTTTGGTACCCCAAACAAGTAGCCCTAGGAGTAAGGGACAAGCTCTGATGCTGTCCTCAATATAGCTCATGCCAAGTTTCTCATGACATATGAGTATGAGGCAGATAGAGGAACTGACAACACCCTTCTGCAGAAACGATTTTCCTCACCATGAATTGCAGCACAATTAGCAATACCCCAGATCTCGGCTCCATATGCAACCACAGGTACACATTGGGTTTGATACATCAGTAAAAGAGGGAGAAGTGCGCTCCCCAAGGGAGCTGCGGAAGATAAAAAAAAAACTGATCTGGAAAGGTTTCATCTATAATTTTTTATAGTTGGTGTCCATGAGCCAGATGAATCAAAAGATATCCCATGATATTAAAAGATATCTGTTTTGTCCAAGCGTTTATTGCCGACTGTATGAGAGAAAGCACAAATGCGTTAAGGATCACATACTATAATTCTAAGCGTGCCCTGGTTTGTAAATAGAGTGAGTATTAACTGTAGAGGTTAGGACATCTCTCATCCCAAAACGACCTGCAAATGAGGTCTCTTTGAGTCCCATGTAGGCTTGAATCATGGCCATCACTCGAGCCGCTCAGGGGGCTTTGCTGACTGCGGGATACATTGAGAGGCTTGATTGATAAATCTTATAGGTTGGCTCACATCTGTTAGAGACAATAAAGGCTGTCCAGGAGCAACTCAATATGACCGAGGCGTTCAATCAAACTGTACAAATGTTCTTGTAAAATATCCAGTATTTTGATGCACAGGTTTTCAGTATGGAAAAAGCCTGCAAGTGGTAAATCATCACCCTTAGCCAACCACAGCTGATGCTTGCGTGCCAGTTCTTGGGGTGAGGAAGCAGCCGCAGGACAGGGCGGGAAGCTCTCCTTGATGTTCTCAGAATTACTGTGAGCAGCACAGAATGTAGTTACATTATGCCCCTCAGCACCAATGCCTGCCCCTTTTGTGTTTGCCTGTTCATGTCTAGGTAGATCATTCAGTTGTGGTCGCTGATCAAAAGATAATCTACGCTCCGTCAGGGCAATTTCCAAAGCTTTGACTCCTACTGCTCATTCAAGCATGCTAGCTGTTGTGGTTAGTCTGCGAGACCCGCAGTTGGGACCAGTCAACTTTTGTTTACCCATGATACGTGTGCAAAGAAGGACACTCACCAGATAGACACAGGACAGATCAATTTTCCTTGTAATCGGCGAAAGGGAGAGGACACAGCCTCATCCACAAATGGACACACACAGACGGGCCTGGTCTTCGTCCAGTCTTTGCCCGGGCCATGCCCCGATGTGCCCACCAAATGTCCTGCGCTGTGGTTTGAAGATGTTGCTTATGTGCACCCAGCGAGCGCCTCCCCACCACAAAGACACAGGGCAGTCTGGGCCTTGACGTCGTGGCCCAATAGGAAAATGTCCCGAGCTGCGGGTTGAAGATGGCACTTATGTGTGCCCAGCCAGCGCCTTGCCTCCTACAAGATACAGGGCAGTCTGGGCCGATGTGAAAGCGAAAATAAGGTATAAAACATAGTTGTGAGAGCCTCACACCTTACAATGATCTGTTCAGGTGTGAATTGCTCATGCTACACTCTAAGCCAACATGAAAGGAATCCCTTTAGTTATTCGTAGACATGCTGGTTAAAGGATACTATTCCCTTCAATTTCTTTAGCTTGTGATCTTGCATTGACTTTATCAACAACAGTCAAGCCATAGGTTAAAACCACCCTTCCTTCTGAGGAAAGCAATATCTCTTCAAGCATTCTCATATTTCTTGTGTACTCGAGTGAGATAAACAGGCTGTACTCTGCCTCTCATCTTCTCTGAAACAAAGATCTGATCCGACCTCAACCTACCACCATCTGCACAGAGCCTGGCCAAATCTGCCAAGGGTCAAAACCCTACATGCATCCGGATTCTTTACACTAGTCGGCTGACCTCTGGAACACTGCTGCGTGTGCCTAGTATGTAGCAGGTGACTGTGTTCCACTCTATGGCTGGCTGGACCAATCCAGGCTCACTGAGCGTCCAGGCCCCAATCAGGGTCTCTGGATCAGTTGCCTGTAGGGTGAACAGCATCATCCATTTAACAAGAATTTAGAACTCCGCTCTTGCACTTATGGGCCCTTATTACACATAGGGTGCACTCTTCTGGTTTGCACCTTGGCACACCCTTAAATAGGTGCACCTTGCACAAACAGGGAAATTGCACCCTATTACAGAGGATACACTGCCCTTAGGGCAGCCGCAAACGTGTGCTGTGTTGGGGGCAGCGCATTCAAGTGAAATACAGAGTGGCTGCTTCAAAGTTTCATATTGCAGGCGGCAACCTGCATGTACTTCCAAAAGGGGGGCGGAGAGATCCCCTTTGCAAGCAGATGTAAGTAGTGACTGCACCTGACAGCAAGGGGGTGTCTGGGGAGTCCATGGGACTCCCTTTCCCCCTCCAGAGGGCTGCCACTGGGGGCACACTGACTGTGAGCTACCTTTCTGTGGCGCATTTTCATTGCACCTTCTGAGAGCTTCTCTGCGCCCACATCCATTATACGTTGCGGGCACAGAGGGAAAGAGATTCCCTCATATGCATGGGACCATGTCCCCATGCCAATGTACGAATGCCCTCTTGAGAGCGCTGCCGCTTTATTGTGTGCCAGCACTGTCAGTATTATAGAAGGGGACATACAAGCATCTGCAGCCCCTTCTGTAATACCAAAGTGTCCATTTAGCTCCTGTAATACCAAAGTGTCCATTTAGCTCCTGGGGCACTTTCCGTAATACGGCCCATGGTGAGCTTTTGTAGAGTTATAAAGCCACAGTCCAAGTGCCATGTTAATGTATGAGATAAAGTACCCCCTGCCGTACATTATAAGGACACTACAAGTCATTGAGGAGTACCATGACCATAAATGGCTGAAAGACGATTTCCTTTATAAAATCATAAAACATCAGCGGTGGCTTGCTATATGCTCTCAACGTATGGCAGAGGTTATTTTATTCCCTATAATAAAGGTCACACCATCGTGCTTCCCATCACATCATGCTTTTCACAGATCTCTTAAATCCTTGGTGTTTTGCTCTTTCACATTAAAGAGACAGTATGGTTGGAGACATAGCACATAAAAGAAGAATCTGTAGTTTTGTTCAAATTGCAGCTATACTTATGACCTGTGACCTCCCTTAAATAGGACTGCAACTACCAGAATGCAAAGAAAAACCTGAATGATGCAGGCAGCTTGAGATTTGCAGCCCTTACTGGTTGTATTCGGAGCTACAGGCCATGGGGAGCATGAAGGTGGCCAAGAAGCCTGTAGAGATCTGTAGGTGCATTTTGTTCACCCCACATGCCCTAAAGTGGCGCTTTGTGTCCACACTAACAACAGTAGGAATTTTGTAAATTAAATAACTAGTTAATCTGAGGTGAGCAGGTAGAAGCTGAGGGGCAACTGCAGCAATGGCGAGGGCTCACCATGTGTGTCCAGCAGGAGCCATGTCATTCTGCCATTGAGTTATTTTATGTATGTAACTGTCAGGCTTTATAGGCTAACTATGTATAGACTGGAGTGATGTGTGGCTGCTGCTGTGCCTTGTTAATTTTATACCTGGCGTAGGTACTCCGAGAGTGTTGTAGCTGTCCTTTCAAACCATTTAATAGTGCAAAAGGAAGTCATTTCTAAAATAATCTTACTGCATGGACAAAACTGCTTCATGCCAGTCTGGATAAAGTGTCAATCAACGTGTCACTCCTAGGGCACTGAAGTACCACACATGAGAACACTGTCAACATGGAAATCACACATAATCTAACTGAAAACTCGGCAGCTAAGAGCTCCGTCTGTGATGCTTTTTAGGTCGAGGACTACCGGTCTGCCGAAAGGCAGAACCGGAAGTCGGAGATTTAATGACTTGGAGAAGAGGGGCTTGATCCAGCCCCTCTTCTCCCCTGTTCTCCATTGGCTGGCCTCGTAAATGCTGGCCAGCCACTGGAGAAGAGGTCAGTCACTCCGATCAGGCCCCGTCCTTTTCGGATCGGGTGGCGTGTTTTTTAAAGAAAGTCTCATTCTCTCCTCCAGCCAATGGCTGGAGGACAGAAAAGACAAACACGCCCCCGAATCTGAAAAGGACACTGCGTTTCTCCGAGGCATTTCTGCTCTGCCTCGGAGAAAGGCGGTGGTGTGCTTGTCTTCTCCCCCTGCTCTCGGCTCCCTCTGCCACTCACCTGAATAGATTTCCTGCACGATCCGTAAATATTCTGTTTTCTCTCTGCCCACGTTGGGAAGGAAGTGTCCGTGCATCGTGATCAGCTGTTTGTTACCTTTCCCCTTTAAGCTGCGGGCGCCATTGCAGCTGCTGCAGAAGTAATACGACGCTTCGTCGTCATAGAGACCTGTTTTGCTGACTTATTAAACCATGGCTGTCTCGGCAGCTGCTTTTAAGCACGGGCAGGACCCGGTCCACTTACAGCCCTGGATTTAACTATGCAACATCATTTATATTTTCTTCCTCCTTGTTCCAAGTAGGTCACGGTGGAGAGATCCAACGTAGGATTCGTTCGCATTCCTTCCTGGAGGAAGCGAAGAGCAGCTGGTGTCAGGACAAATGGCTGCAATAAACCTACCCCCGCCTTTCGTGGCTTTCTGCTTGAAATCCGCAGAGAAGAGCTCCTCGGCGTGTAGCAAGCCCCTGGGGCCATCTCCTCCCTCGATCCGCCATTGAGCCGGATACAGGAACACCACAATGCAGGTCCATCAAGCACAACTGCCAACGGGCCACGTTGCCCGCGTGAAACCTTTAGCCAGCGACAAACAGGCTGCTTGCACGGCTTGAAAGCGCATATGCTATGGATGAACTAAACTACAAGTCACACAATGCAAAGCCTTTTTGGCTAAAGATGTCGCAGGAGGTGACAGGAGGCCCTCATTAACACTTAATTAAAGAAGGCGCCTTCATGCTTGATTATTTCCAATCCCTAACGGATCCAAAATAGCTGTTTAGCTTCGCAGGCTTCTCCATTCTCGCTTTCCTCGTTTATTTTAAGGTAATCAACAGTGCCCTCCCTGTGCTAAATTCATGTTGGTTTTAGCACTGACATTCTAAGGTCAGTGGCATAAAGCATAAATGATGCCCCCCCCCCCAAATCTCGCTGCTATTCATTGGCCTTGGGCTGAATGTGCCCCCCCACTTGAACGGTTGCGTGCCCCCCTGGGGGATTAGGGGACCCCTGCGTCGCGGGAGCTGCAGGAAATGGTTTTGGAATCGCCCTGTGTTGTGATGGAAGCCAAGGGGGTGGGGCAGTCTGCCTCTTCCCGCCGGTAACACCCCGGGGCCCTGCTGTCTGAAATCTGCTGTTGTCCTACACGGTGTGGATTACCCTCTGCCGTGCACCTTATGCTGGTAGCTGCTGGTGGTGAAAGGACATCTCATCCTGGTACATGTTTTTAGCCACGTGAACCGAAAGAGTCTGAGACTTCAGCAGCCCACAATCAGAGCAGTGTACATGGGCGGTAATGGAAGCAACAAAATTAGGCCCCATCCCGTGGTTTGGTAATAAAAACAGCCATGGATTGGGGTCAAGTGACCCCCGGTGTCACTGCACCTGCTTCGCCATTGAAAACGACATCCTTAAATTAGACACCTCTCATATACTGTTTCCATATCGTTTTTTCAACAAGAAAATCATGGGATGCTGAAAAAATACATCCGTCTAGCCTCCCTGCTCATCCCAACTACAATAGCCCGATTTTAAAAGAAAAAGCTCTTCCAACCCCTGCCACGAGCCAGGCAACAGGCTAAGATTCCTTGCGCCATGTAAATGTAAAACGCGTATGTTTGGAAGCGGAATGTGAGGAGGATGGGAGGAGGTGGGAAAGGAATGTGTTCTGCTGGCAAAGTTGACGACTTCAACACAATGAGACCATATTTAAATCTTGGCTTTGCCACCTCACAGCCTGGGAGACATTTTCTGGCGCCTGTTTGTATGGTTAGCCTGTAAATGGTCCATAGTCCTGTTTGTAAACATAATTCCCCAGGGAAAACCTTCCTTGGGAGCACTACCTCTACTACCACAATTATTTATGTAAACTTTGAGGTTTTGGAATAGCCTCTCTTTTAGGCACATTAATATCTGTTTTCTTTAAATAGCGCCTCTCTGAAAGTTTGACGTTTCTCAGCGTCATAAATACGAGTGTGGCATTATTGCCTTACCGCTGCGCCATGTTTTATTTTAGTCATCAGATTTTTTTGGAACAAAATAATTAGTTTAAAAACAGAAAGTGGAGGACTCTTATTTTTAATGTTGGGATGCCACCTGTCACGTTCAATGGTGTGAGTGAAAAAAGACTGTCTGCTGAAGACCTGTTTTCCTCAAGGATGTTCGGCAATCAAAGACACATTTTGTCCTTTTTGCGGCTCACCGAGCGAGGCAACTGACGGTGCAGCTATAATTTTATGATCTGCATTTGCATTTACACCCTTGTTGTTTCTGTGTTTTGTACTGCACACAGTGTGCTTGCATATGGCTCTCTGCGCTCTGCCTTCGCCAGCGTAAACCGCTCTGGCCACGTGGCCCGCGCTATATAAAATCCAAAATAAATAAGCCACGGAGAGCAGTGCTTGGGTGTGGGGGAGGGGCTGTTTCCTATAGGACAGGTTCTGAGAACACACTAACAAGGTCTCTTAGGCACACGAACAAGAGCTACACCATATGCTAATAACATTTGCACCCCTTTTCACACCTGCTCCTACGAGGGCAAGGTGTAACAAGCATTTACAATGCAATGGTCTCTGCATTGGTAAAGTTAGAGCTATTGGCATTGCTCATGACATTATTTTTGTTTATGTTTTTAAAACATTTAAAGAAACGGCATTGTCATGAGCAATGCCAATAGCTCTAACTTTAACAATGCCGAGACCGTTGCATTGTAAATGCTTGTCTGCAGCCTGCAGACATTTCATCGGATCTGCAGCAACGCCTGCCATGGACCTCGAAGCTGGGAAACGTTGATCAAGTGTCACCATCGCTCTAAGTCCCAGAGCCACGTGCTGGCAGGATCTCTCACTTTAGCACAGTGAAGCCATGCTCCTTCAGGCTGCCTTAGGTGCTAGCCTTTAGCAACATGCATGTATCATGGCTGCAACCTGCCACAGAGACCCACGTAGACATAATCACACGCTAGCGTATTGAGCACCTCTTACAGAGATCTTACACTTCTCCCCTAGGGGGTCTTCATCACGGAATTAACACATCCGTGCTCACCCCCACACTTTCACAGATGTTTAAACCCATAGTCAGAGCACAGAAGGCAACTCCAGTTCCCCTCCCCTGCAAACTCGTGTTTGCTGTGATCAGCATTCCGAGTTGGGCAATGATTATTAGGGGTGGGCGGAATTTGCGAAATCCACTTTCGCAAATTATCGCAAAAATGTTAAAAATTATCGCAAACACGCGGAAATATCGCGAAGATGCGGAAGTTTTTTTCCCGCATGTTCGCGAGATTTTCTGCATGGTTGCGGCTCGCCAACTTACCCATGTGGTTGCTCGCGGGCGTGGCCATCTTGTTTTCAGTTGTCTCGCGGTGCATGATCGCGAGAAGAAAGACGTGATCGCGCGACGCATGACGTCACTGCGGGCGCGAACTGTCGCAAGACAGCGCAAATGGCTAAACACAATACAACATCTCATGGAGAACGCGACCGGATCAAGAAAACTTGTCGGCGAACGCAGGGATTCAGGTAAGGCGATCGCGCGCGAGAATGTATTATTTTACAGCGCAAGCAAGAAACAAATTATCGCCAAGCTGCGGAATGCGGAAATTTTGACATTTTCGCGCTTTCCGATGAACACGAAAATTTCAAATTATCGCAATTTCCGCGAACGGAATGAAATTTTAGCCCAGGCCTAATGATTATAGAACCCTCTGTTACTCTGACAGATTTCACCACATCAAATATGCCGACATTTTAAAGGGGAAAATCAAAACATGCAAGATTTTGGTGCTTTAAATATCAAGTCCAAACGTGGCAAGTACCTCCATCTGGGTTATCTGTATTTACTGTGTGTTGTAAATACCACCTCTAGTAGGAAGGGTTTAAGACACATGCTCTAGATTTCATGATAGAACAGTCAAAAGAACACATAGCGCTACCCTAGATTATGCCTTACCACTGCCAGGTTTGCAGCTATTTCTTCCCCATCCACTGGTCAATTATCAGATTCTGGCAAAACCGCCAATTTTTTACAGTTTCTTCAGTATAGGATCAGGCTTGTCGCCAGGGTATATTTTAACGTATTGGTTCAGTTTTAATTGTGTTTTAATGTTATTTATTTCCAGTGGTCGAAGGGCATCGCAAATCATAGAGGAATCTCCTAGTAAGATCTCAGACTCAACAATGTAAAGCATTCTTATGACATCCAGAGAAGTCTGCGCCCTCAAAGGTTATGGCATTATTAATAAAATCTCAGTAAAGACATGAATCTTGGTTTAAAACTATTGCGATTTGGAACAGATACTTTCAAGGAGTTATCTGACTTCCTGTATGCACCTCTGCTAACTGTGCCCCACCATATTTAGAAACACCTGGTGTAGCTTTTATGAAAGGTTTTCAACTGCCAGGGCCTTTGAAATTACTGGTCTCTAAATGCTGATGTCAAACATTCCCCGACCAACCAATTTTATTTGATGTACCTTAAGCAAACCCCCAAATAGAAATCTTTATCCTCTCCAAACCTCCCATCCCATGGTTCCTGGTTGTTGACTAATCAAAGACTCTTTGCACTCAAAAGGCCTCATGTGGACACAAAACATATTCTATAGTCCCTCTATCCAAAAGTCAATATTTTTGTCTCTCTCCATTTAGTGTAGTCTGAGAGGCTTACGTTACGCACACAAGTCTTATATTGCAACTACAAGCATAGAAAGATACATAAACGAGAATAAAAACAAATCTGATGTATCATAACAGTTCAAAATGGAAGCTAATTCCCTCAGAACATTTCCTTCTTCCTTTTTAATTTGCACTAAAACTAAAACTCAATGACCGGCTTAGAGAAATGCAGTCAACCTCTGGGGGAGGTCATTATCTGACATCTCTTTGCAGCCCTTCCTCCACCAGAGCATTGGAAACACTAAAAGCTCCCCACTAAGGGGATATGTCCGGCATTAGCTCTCTTCAACCCTAGGAGTCCAACAGAAAATGAGTATGGGAATGACCAAGCAATGCCGTCAACCTCAACACAGGGAAAGGGTACGGGGCTGTAGGACACGTGCCAAGGCTGCCCGGGGGGCCACGTAGGGGACCCTCCAACAGGGCGGCCGCCTTAGTGCCACAGGAAGGCAAACTAGTCAGAACCCTAGTGCCCCCGGTCTAGTGACCAGGGGGTCAGTCGGCCGCATCACTTCCGGCCGTGGGGGGGGAGGTCAAGGGTACAAATACCTTCTGTGTTGCACAAATTGCTTCTGCAGACTTGATCTGAGTATTCATAAACCGATTGTTTCTATTAGTGCCTGCGTTCTCTTTAAATTTGGAGGAATCCAGGGGAAGACAGACAGACACTTTTATTATGAGGTTGCCTGTAATTCTGACAAGTCTTTTAACAGGTAACAGGCATTACTGGACCCACTGGAATGAGAAGATCTGCTGTAATTCCAGAGATGTGTGGTGGTTCGCCCTGCTGAAAGCAGATGGAGTCTCCGCTTGAAATATAAGCAAAAAGTGAGAAATATCAGGGGGGAAACTGGGAGTAGAGCTATCCTTCCCCCCACTAACTCAACTTTTTCCATGAGAACTGGGGTAACCTCTACCAGTGGAGATACCAATACTCCTAGTATGTATGGGTAGCTTGGGGGAGGGGTGCAGATTTAAGTAGACATCTCACGAGGCCCTAAATCTGTCACAGTCTTCCTCTTGTTTTTTTTTACCCTTTGCAAACAAAATTATTCACATCCTAAATTAAGCAAAATAGGTTTTACTAACCTCGGTCTTACACAGGGTGACAATAATATTACCTCAGCAAAATACTGCAATACATTTCCTTAAGATGTAATCTTTAAAGGTTGACTTAAAACTCAGGAAGCTAGGGAAATAATAGGAAACATTTAGCTTGAAATAGCTAGCTTAACATCATTACTTTGTTATCTTCCTGAGCAATTTAAATGTAGTTTGAAAACTATATATATTCAAAAAAGTATGGAAACAAAGATTGTTCATCTGCTTTTTATCACAATCTCAACCTGCCCATCACTTTCACCTTGGCCATTATTATGTCACACCAACTCTTCAACTAGACAGAACTACTATTCTAACTCCCTGTAGTTAGTTTTGGAATTGATCAAAGTTTAATTTGCGAACTTTTTACTTAAATAAATGTTATTCGTTCTAGACGTTTCAAGGTAAAATCTTTTCAGACTATATTTTTCAAAGTATTTACAGAGGAAATAGGCAGCCATTAGAGCTCTTGATGAAGGAGATGTACTGATCGTTCAGCTCTATCTCTGACTTCAGCTGCATAAGGTTACTGCTTGAAATAGGCCTTAGTATGCAGCAACCTTTTTTTCTCTTTAATGAAATGCCAATACCAATAATATGTGGTAAAGTTCTGTAAATAAATGACGACTATATCATCACCAATGGCGGAGAACCACATCTTTCTGTTCTTTGCTTCCTTAGCAGAATTGTAATGAGGCATGGTCCATAAGTAGGGGCCACAAGCAGAAGCGGTTGCTACTTGACCCGGGTGGTGAGGCGGTGGGGAGGGGGGACAAAGAAGAAAACAAAAAACAAAACATTTATCTGAGACGGCTGCAGCCTCTCCTTTGTCCCTCTGACATCATCCTGCACTCCTGGCCAGCAGCAGGAAGCACCCGCCCTCCCAGCCTCACCATAGCCAATCACAGGGCTGCAGTGCAGCGTTGTGATTGGTCTGAGCGCCGTGGATCGGCGCTCAGATGGGGACTGGGAAGGTTTGCATGTTCCTCACCAGTCTGTGTAATGCAGCCTGTTGGGGAAGGTGCAAAATGCGCAGGACTACTTGGCCAGCCCAAGAGGGCCAGCGGAGCAGTCCTACGCACTTAAGGAGTGAAAACCACTCCTCTACCTACTTCGCCAGCCCCGCCCCACCCGAGAGCCACTGAAGTATATAGGAAAAATAAAATGATAATAACAATAGTAATTATCACTTTGTTTTTGCTTTTCTTCAGTGGGGCGTCGCTCATCCACCTAAGGGGAGGAGCCGCCACTGGCCGCAAGGACATCAAACTTTTAACTGTTAAAGGGGCAGACTCTTTAGTCTTTACCAAGGTTTTCTGATAGCATCATAGCTGGTAGAATCTAACCATGCAGGGTGCGAAGAAGTCTTGAAGATGCTATGACTTGTACAATGACAATTTGAAACTCAGTTCCTGTGTTCCAGCGAATATGGAAATCTCTCGTGGTCATGCTCAGTTTTGGTGTTGCCAATCAACACAAGTGGGGGGCAAACTGGAATTTGGCCCTGTGCTCCGTTTGATAGGGATTTAACCATAAGATTTTCTTCTGTGCCTCAGAAGCACTCAGTCTGAGACAGTGCCTCTCTCCAGAGAAAGAATCAACTTTCTAGATTCAGCTCAGGAGATGTTCGGCAGATTCTGATGCCAGAGCTCTCAGAGACTGCGCCTTGCGCCTTCAGTGCTTCTCACAACCTCTGATGAAGAGTGTTCCTATCAGCAGTCTTCTTTCAACCACCCTATTGAAACAGGACCCACAAAATGTTTTCCTATGGTTTAAAAGAGCTTTAGTCTTTTTAGCCCAAGATGGAACTTTACACTTAACCAGCGGCAGTTTTTCACAAGGTGTGGGGGCGTTGCCCCTCTTTAAATGTTTTTATTTTCCGCAGTAGTGCGCGGTAAGGTGTGGGCAAAGTTTGCAGTTTAGCACTAGTCAGAGGTGAGGTTGGGTGGAGTCGGACGGGGGTGGCAGTGGGGCTTGAATGGTTGAGTGATACACACAGCTGGGCCTCATTGGGGTGAAGTGCGCATGTCGGGTTGGACGGGTGCCATGCTCTGCTCAGCTTGACATGCGCACTTAAACCCTCTCCTATCTTCAGTGATAGGAGCCCAGGGTGGGTTACATCCACAGCCTGCAAGTCTCCAAAGGAGCGTTACAAGCCCCTGACCCAGCCAATCCTTGTGCTCAACATGCTGTTTACAGCAACGTAGCAGCGTAAGGATTGGCTCAGAAGGGCGGAGAGAGGTGGGACTGGAGGACCTTCGCCAGTGAACAATGAGCAGTGTGTGCGTCCAGTGTTTTCAGGTCAGTGTTTCTGTGGGGCAAGTTCCAGACTGTACAGTTGCTTTATGTTCCTGTAGGTGCATGCCTGTAATGCCGGTGGGTCTGTGTAGGGGCAATAGTACCTTTAAGGGTTTGCCTCTGTTCTTTTTATTAATACACAGCCTGCACCCCGTCCCCTGCCTGGAAGCCACTTCTTTTAATTTATTCTCTTAAATAAACTACCTTTGTCCAGTCGTTTTCCATCTCCGGGAGCACCGCTGGCTCAGCGCATGCAGGGCTTCCTGCAAGGAGAATCGTAAATAGGGGTTGAATAAAGTATGTTATTGTGAGTGATGAAGCTGCAGAGAGCCACCAAGGAAAGTGGCACAGGGCAGGCGCTACGGTGCATTTAAAACAGGCCTGGATAACTTTACAGCACGTACGGCTCTTGCTGTAACATTTTAATAGGGTGGGATCACACCCAGGGCCGGACTGGGAACCAAAACCGGCCCTGACAAAGTGCTCGGCCGGCCCCCTAGGGAGGTTGGGGTGCGGCCTAACTCTTTGCCAGGGCTGGTTTTCGGCCGATTTTGTTACAGGGCCGATTTTGCGTTTTTGCTGCAAAATCGGCCCTGTAACAAACACGGCCCCCGGGGTCCCTAAACCGGCCCCCACCCGTGCTGCACACCAGGGAATTGCCCGGTGCAGCTACGGCCAGTCCGGCCCTGATCACACCTACGGGATGAGGAGATAACAGTTGGGAACTATCGTAAGGAAATATAAGCATTTGACATTTTCTGTTGAAAAATTAAAGGGAATTAAAATATTTGAGAAGTGAAAGTAAACACCTTAAAGTGTTTGCAAACACCAGTCGTGGGCCTGTTTCCTTGCAGGGCCGTTTCTACCATTAGGCAAGACTAGGCGGCTGCCTAGGGCGGCAAAAGGGGGATTTTTTTCTTAATACAAGCTCTTTTATATGACATGCATTAATTATTCTAGCCTGGATGACCGGGGGAGAGAGTGATGGTAGTAAAAGGGAGGGGGCGGCATTTTTCAATTCTCGTCTAGGGCAGCAAAACCCCTAGAAACGGCCCCGTTTCCTTGCTTGCACGTGCGGCACTGGCTGCGCCTCTGCATGTGATGAGCTCTGAGGCAAATGGCAGCAACATGTTAGGCTACTGCTGCCAATCTTGCCCTATAAGGTAGTGGCCAGCTATATTTTAGCTGACGTATTCAAATAATAAATGACGTGAATGTGATGTTGTGAAATTAGTGCATCATTTCAAGAGTGCAGTTACTTACTTACTGTATTCATATGTACAACAATTCTCAGTGGTGGCACATTCCTCCTTTTACTTTTGTTTATATCTGTGGCTGTTTCCCATTTCGATCTCTAACTGGGGGTGAAATCATCCTTTTTTTAAGAGTGACTGTGCGCCATAAAATTAAGTGAATAATTTACCTAGACAGCAGCCTTCCAGTAAGCAGTTCTACCCCTTCTATTTGTAGCTTTTACCCCTTCATGTGCTTAATTTGTTTAAAATAAAATGTGTCAGAGCTATCATTAGAAGGCCACTGCAGCTAGCACCATACATTGCCTCTGCCATGCACCATGCTGCTAATTATAGTGACAACAAAGCTACTAACCATGACACTCCTACAAGTGTGACAATACGGACTATTCCTCAATCAATCAATCAGGGGTTTATATAGCACGCTACTCACCCGTGAGGGTCTCAAGGCGCTGGGGGGATGGGGGGGTGGCTGGTGGCTCCAGATCAGTCGAAGAGCCAGGTCTTGAGGTTCTTCCTGAACATCTGGAGGGTCGGGGACCGTCTGATGTTCACCGGCAGCTCGTTCCAGGTTTTGCTCCCTAAAGCTATAAGAATGGCTTGTGCGGCAGGTAATAGTCATTTTTAATGTATATGGAATTTTCAAAGGGCAGAAGCCTCCACTGCTCTAATAACAAACAAAAATAAAGCTGTTGGGGGCAAATTGGTTGCAGGTTGCGTTCAGCATTGAGAGTTCTAGAAGGATGCTCTATGTCTCCTGCAGCAATCCCTTGAAAGTGCATTAAAGTCCCAGTTTTCCAATAAAGCTGAATTACAATGCCTTGAATGTAAACTCACAGATGGTACTTTGGGCCCGATTCACAAAGGTAAAATGAGACAAAAGTCTAACTTTACGACTTTTGGTATTCACAAAGGGCATTTATTACTCGCAAATGCCCTTTGTGAATACCACAATTCGTAAAGATCAACTTTTGTTATTTACAAAGGGCATTTACGAGTAGTAAATGCCCTTTGTGAATACCAAAAGTCGTTAAGTTAGACTTTCGTCTCAGTTAACTTTTGTGAATCGGGAGCCTTGTCTTTTGGCCTTCTTGGCTGTAGAGTCACTGGAGTCATCATGTTCGGTCCAATTGTGCCACAGCTGCTTGTTAATTTGCAGCTTGGAGCCTTTGCAGGGCTTGAGAGGTGCAGTGAGGACCGGCTCTGCTCTGCTAAAGGGATGGTGAGGATAGGCATTCCGCACTGTCAGGCTGGAGTGTAGAAGAGTGTTCTGGGATGGAGTTCTGAGGTGCTAGGGGTTAGGCGCAGGCCCAGGCAGTTTAACGCATGCACAGCAACAACACGCATACAGGGGTAGTGCCATTTAGGACTGACCAGGAGCGGTCTGTCCTAATTTATGTAACGCCTCGGCCACACTCAGCAAAGATGATACTTGCTGACACAAGGGCGTAGTGGTAGCACCCGGGGGGCTCAGTACATCCCAACCAACATTAGCTGGCAGGAACCACCTCAACTTGGGTACACCCCAAATCATAGAATCTCTGACAATGTTCTGATAAACCTCTCCACTGTGCCATTGGATTGAGGCCACTGTGCCATTTTTTTCTGATGCTTGATTCCAATCCCCTTCAGGTATTCTCGAAAGTCCCTCCCAGACGTTATCTGTCCAGATGGTCTCTGGTAAAAGATAGGCTGTCAAATGTCTTTTCCTACTGCAGCTTTATATAGGAGAATGCTGCTGTGGCTACCAGCTCTACAATGGGGTACTTGGACAGGTCATCGACAATGATCATTGTATGCCTTCTGTCCAGGAAAATCCCAATATCCAGACTAGATTTTGCCCAGGTGGTTATTGGCATGTCTCCATGGCGACAGGTGCCAGGCCAATAGGGCTCCCCAATATTTGACAGGCTGGACATTGCCTCACAGCCTCTTACACTCTGTTGTCTATGCCTGGAAACCATACTTTTCTTCCTATTTGGGCCTTGGTTTTCTCAGCCCCGTGGTGGCCCTTATGGGGCAGGTCAATCACTCGAACCTCCAGGGATTTGGGAATGACAATGCGGTGTCCTCACATTATGATGTAAGCTGACATGGAGCTCAGCTTGTTCCTGATCCTACAGAGGTGCTATAGCTGGGTTTTCCCCACTGGATTCCATTGGTTGACATCCTGAAGGATTAGCTTCTAGGCATTGTGGTCAACTGCCTCCAACACTCTCTTGAGGCCATCGTCGGTGTCAGTGGCTCGCCGGATGTCATCAATTGTCAGCGCTCTTGGATAGACTGCTGTTACCACAATACGAGTAAATGCTTCAGTTCCTTCACTGAGCGTAGTCGCCCCATCAGCTCATCCAGGGGGATGCAGGGACTGAAAATCCACCAGGTTCCCAGTTCCTGGCCCATAAACTACATGGAGCCGGTAGGGCAGCCGCTGTGCCGCCCATCTCTCTATGCATGGGGGCAGATGGTAGGGCTGTTCCTCCGAACAAGCTCACCAGTGGTTTGTGGTCTGTTATCGCCTTGAATTCCCGCCTATAGATGTAGAGGTAAAAATGGTGACAAGCCCATTTGATAGCAAGGGCCTCTCATTCGATTTGTGCCTGGTGCACTTCTATTGCCATGAGCGTTCTGCTTGCAAATGCCAGGTGGGCCCACGCTCCTGTGTCAGGACGGCCCCCAAGCTCATGGGGCTTTCATCAACAACCAGTTCTGTTGCCTAGTCAGTGTTAAAGTACACCATCGTGGCAACGGCCAAGAGAACAATCTTGAGCCAGTCAAATGCCTCTTGCTCCTCCAGGCCCCGGTTCCACCTTGTTTTGGCCTTTGTGTGGGCTCGGAAAGGCTAATACAGTGTGGCCAGATTAGGGAGGAATCAACCGTAGTATGTCGCCAATCGCCATGCCCATGAAACTGTGCACCTTGGTTGCTTTCTTGGGTGTCGAGCCTCTTTAATCGCTGCAGACTTCGGGGATCTACCTGCAAAGAATCCAATAATTCGATCTTGGGCTCAAAGAATGAGCATTTGTCCTTGTGCAGGGTTAGCACACTGTCCCATAGTGTCTGGAGTGTGACTTTGAAGCATCTGTGATGGTCCAACAGTGTTGTTGAATAGATAAGATTATCATCGCTTAAGTTGAGGACCCCTTCTATCCCTGACAGTTTTTCACTGATCACATTCTGAAACACCTTGGCAGACGAAGAGATTCTGAAATTCAGTCTCTTGTGCCTTGTAAGTCCTAGGTGTGTCGAGAATATTGTAATTTAACAACTGTCTGGGTGAAGTATCAGTTGGTGATATTCAGCATTCAAGTCAAGCTTTGAAAACCATCTGACGCCGTTCAGATCCGCTATGATATCATCTATCGCAGGAGGGATGTTTGGTTCCCGGCGAATAGCCCAGTTGGAGCGCCTCATATCTATGTAGAGCCGCGTTGTCTCCAGCTGCTTGGGTTTCTTGGTGATGACTAGGGGTAAGACTCACGATAAAAGCCCTGAGATCCTTTCAATGATATCTATGCATTACAATGTGTCTAGCTCTCAACCTATGGTCACAGGTGAAATGGTATTCTTCTGTGTCTGAGCGCCGTGGCTTGTACTGTCTTGTCACTGGGAGGTTTGATTGGTACACCTTTTCAACACCCTAGCCCTCTATATAACTCTGGAAATTAGTTGAGAATGCGATCCACCTGCAGGTCATGGAGTTTCCTGGTGAAGAAAACCAGTCCTAGGTCCTCAACCGTGCTGCAGCCAAGCACAATCCCTTCCCAGTCTCTTTTCACATGGAACATGGTCATTACCTCTCAGTCTCCATGCTTGACAGTAGCATCCATCGCCCCACCAGCGGGATGGGTCCTGTGCCTCCTTAGGCGTATTTTCTTGTGCGAGAGTGTCGTAGACGCAGTCAGGGACACAGTTGTTGTTATTGTTGGTGGTTCATCACATTAACTGAAGCCCCTGTATAAGTAATGGCACGTATTGGTGTACCAGTGATTGTTACTTTGCAGACCGACTGTGGGCGCTGCCCTCGTGTTCCTGAGGCTGCATGAGAGCTGAAGAATGCCTCCTCTTCTTTGGAGTCATCATCTTCAAAGTCTACTTCTCTCCACCACTCTCTGCTCTTACTGCTAGACTGTGAGTGTTCCCCTAGGGCCAGGTGGTGAATGGCCTTCCTCTGTGGCCTCTTTCTGTGTGCTCTTCGCCCCCGGTCTCCACTCCTGCAGACCCTTGTAAAGTGGTTGGGCTTGTTGCATGCTGAGCATGTGCGGCCTGTTGCTTGGCATTTTTCCAGAGTGTGGTTTCATCCCACAGTTCCTACACAAGGCTTCAGAGGCAGCCCGGAGCTTCCCCGTGAGGTGAGGGGTTGGTGTGGATGGTGTTTGCTGTTACCATCTTAATGGCTGGAATTTTGGTGCTGGAGGACTGTGCTGCCCCTCAGTTTAACACCACTTCCATTTCATCCGCCCTAGCACTAAATAGATCAGACGTGGGAAAGAATTAGCATGTCGTCCAGCTTGATCCCAGTTGCCTTAGGATAGGCCTCAGTTGGTTGGCCGACCTGCATCCCTGAATGGCTTGTGCCCTGACTTCCTTCTGCTGGTCGTCATCTGTACAGGTGCTCGCTAGAGCTCAAATACACTCCAAGTAAAGAAGCAGGGTAAAAAGAACCTTATTCACACATGCTATTAATAGAGTTGTTCACTCATTTTACTCCAACTCTCTATAATAATGACTGTAAGTCCTTGGCAGAACAGATGGAAACATACTTAAGGACTATCAGTAGCTCTTTGTTAACTTCCTCTGAAGAATATATGCTTGAGACTCCAATTATGTCTCATGAGCTTACCAAATTGGCTCAGTCTTACATAAGTATAAGCAGGAGGGCCTTCAGACTTTCATAAAGTATTTTCTAACAGTCTTCTCCCATTTTTTCTGTCCATAATTAATTGCATTTTATAATGGGTCGTGGATACCTACCCCACCCTAGCGACAGACCTATTGCCATTTTGAAGAAAGCTGGAAAAAATCATAAGTACTGCGGCCCTTATTGCCCCTTATGCCTCATTGTGATTTCAAAATGTATTCGAAAATTCTGCATAATAGATTGACTGGTATGATAACTGACCCGACTTGGTGGATCCGATGCAGCACAGACTTATTGTGGCCATGGACACTATTGCATGGCTCGCATCAATTTGGCAACAGCGTTTTTTGATGTCACAATTGGTCTAGGATCTGAGACTAGGATGATCCTGTTGGTTGCCGTAAAGTATTTTGACAGGAACTCTTGACCCAATATTTGGTTAATAATGTGAAAAATGTAGTTCGGCACTGGGATTCTATAAATATTTAAAATCCACTTTGCTGGGTTACTTGCCCAGATTGTGAGCATGGGCAGAGAGTCCATTAAGTTGGAAACATCAAAAGGAACTATGCAAAGCTGCCCACTACCTCCTCAATAGATCACATTTCATTTAGAACCTTTTCTGAACCATAAAAACAGGGAGTTAGCATTAAGCCTGGGCAAAGCACTACGCTACGCTCGCGTAGTTTGCGAAGTTTGCGCTACTTCGCACTACGCGAATTGCACGTAGCACAGTGCGAACACGCGTAGCGTAGTGTTGCGTAGTGCTGCGGTCATTTTTTGCTTGCTCGCGGTCCTCAACGTCAAGTTGGCGACCGCGAGCAAGCAAAATGACATCCTGGCGAGACTTTTTCCTTGTTCGCGATCAGCAACATCAAGTTGGCGATCGCGAGCATGGAAAATAAACCTCCCGGCGAGATTCCCAACGCGAGGAGGTCAGGTTTCTCATTGCGAGGGGTCGCGTAAGCTCGCGACCGCTCGCGATGAGAAACTACCAGTTCGCGTTGAGAAAGCTGCCGCTCGAGTAAAAATCTACTCGAGCAGCAGAAAACTACAGCTCGCACTGTGCAAGATGCCATTTTCAATGATTGCACAGTGCCGGTTGCTTGTCCGCACTGTGCAATCATTGAAACCGACATCTGGCACAGTGCGAACAAGGTACTACGCAGTTCGCAAAGTGCTACGCGTAGCTCGCGTGGTGCGAACTGCACTTTGCGAAGCTTCGCGAAGTGCTACTTCGCGAACTACGCCCACCCTTAGTTAGCATTCCACTGTTGAGTGTAAAAGAGGCAGAGTCGAATGTTGCTGCTTTTTCAGATGATATAGTAACTTTCCCATCTTATCTACCCGCAACAGTTTTTTAACATGTTATACTACAAAAAGTAAAGACTAAATTTAAGACATTGACGATGTATGTGCAACCTTTGGCAATATTGGGCAAAAATGTGTACCATTCCTTGGAACACGAAATACACCTTTCTTTCTTGCAATCCTTGCTTACCTGATTGATTTTTTCTTATGATTTTTGTCCTCAGTGCTTTCATTCATCTATCTAATTGGTGCAACCGTTTTTTAAGTGGGAAACATTGATGCCATTTGATAAATTGTCCCCCTTCTAAATACCTGCATGAGCATGATTTATATAAACAATTACATGTTGATTTTATGAGTTTATTTTCTATCCCTCAAACTGATTTATTTGCAACTTTTTCCGGCAAGGGAATAATTGGGTGAGTGTACAGTTAGTGTATGAACAGATATTTGTGCAACTTGCAGCACTTGGCAGATTGATGCACAGTAAAATTGAATTTTTTTTTTGCCTTGAATGAGATGTGTGAGGGTATTGCTCTTGATTACATTATTTACTTTTTTTTTAGACTTAAGACTTATCAATATAAGGAAGTTCAAGATTTACAATATGCCATTAAAAGGTTACACAATTGGGCCTGTCAAGTGGAGTCTAAATGTTTCTTGATATGGGTTGCCGAAGGCTGATAACAATTCATCTTTTTGTTAACTCTGACAAGGAATATTGGTGGTAACTATTGGCTAAAAAATTGCCCACCGCCCTAATGCCATCATTATTTCTTATGCATGTATACAATAATGAAACTTCCAGGGCTATTAAAAGATAACCAGGCTTCCACTTTATGTTTGATATTTTGCGCAGGAAGTCGCTTGTATCCTGCAGATAGGATCTCAAATTTTCGACATGTTCTTGCAAAAAATGGTCAATGTATCTTGACATGTTTTCAAGGGGGCCATCACACGCTGCTATTATAGGCCTCCCTGGAGGCTTATGTATGTTCTTGTGAACTTTTGGAATGAAGGAGATCACATGGATGGTGGGGTGCTCTTTCTTCAAATATTATATATTCTTCCAAATTGAGTACGCCCAGGCTATTCCATGCTAAAAGCTTTGCAAAAAAGACATCCTGTGTGCCTTTGAATTTTTGAAGCAAACTTTTCCTGTAACATTCTGGATTATTGAGTTGTGAAGATGCTTCATCCATATAGTCTTGCAATATAGATATATATAAACCAATAGCTCCTAACAACAACTGTTCAAACTTTTTGTTTGTATATATATATATATATATATATATATATATATATATATATATATATATATATATATATATATATATATATCTCCACCGGAAAGTTGCTCCCAAGCATGAGGCGCCCACACGTTGTGCTTTTTGTTCATTTATTGGAGGACTGCACGGAGTACATCAGTGTCAATTCAGCATAAACACAGCTTTGCCTTTTAAGATTATTTCATCGCCAAACACGTTTTGGGCTCACACAGCCCTTGCTCACTGACATCGGCAAAAAGGAGACCAGCAGCAAAGTTCGCCCCGCACCTGCAAGGTTTTAAATATGCCACCCCAATGGGCGTATGCAACAACTGCATTCTGGTAAATAAAGTTCTTCAGCCATTATTATCAACATTGTGCGCTGCCGTGCCCCAAAAGTTCGCTGTTTTAACCCCTTCGCTGCCAGGCCTTTTCCCCTCCTGTGCCACGCCCTTTTTTGGCTATTTGGGGTAGTGCGCGCTGAGGCCCCTGTAACTTGTTGACCACATAAGGTATCCACGCCAAATTTGCGTCCTTTTCTTCCGACATCATGGGGATTCTGAAGGTACTCAGGGTTTGTGGATTTCCCTGGAGGGGTCACAGAAATGAGCCAAAATACAGCAAAATTTAGGTTTTTTGGGGGGAAAATGGGAAAAAACGGGCTGCAAATGAAAGCTTCTGGGTTTTTCCCTGCAAGTGTTATCAAAAAAGGGTTTGTGGGGCTGAAATCACAATTTTCCCAGCTTTTAGGGGATGTCAGAAACCCAACATTTTTTACACAGTTTTTGCATTTTTCTGGGACATAGCCTATTTTTGCTATTTTTTGTGCTTTTGACCTCCTTCCAGTTAATGGTAGAAATGGGTACAAAAGCAATAATGGATCCTGGAAAGCTATACATTTTAGGGAAGTAGACAATTCTGAATTCAGCAAGGGGTCATTTGTGTAGATCCATCAAGGTTTCTTTATAGAAACTAACAGTTAAATATAGGATAAATTGAAAATTTGTTGAAAAAAAGCGCCTTTTGTGTCAACGTTTTCACCTGTAACTTCTTGTAATTATGACAGCTCTTTGAAAGCAATGTACCGTTACATCCGCTGGACATTACTGCATGTGGGGATATATAAGACTTGTAGGTTCACCAAGAACCCGACGAACCCAGAGCCAAAAACTGAGCAGCAACTTGCAATGGTTTTTTATTATGTACTGGGTATATAGTAATTATTCTGTAAAAATGTGTACATGGAAAAATCGGTATGAAAGACACCTATGTATTTCTGAAATGGGAACAAAATATAGAGTTTAGAAACAGTAGATATTTGCACATTTCCAAATTTGGGAATACTCATACTAGCATGAGAATTATCAGTCATTTTTTAGAATGACTTTTTGTTTTACACAATGTCTTTCATTTGGAAGGCAGAAATGCATCGAAAGTCAATAGGTAATAACAGTTCCTTTACAAACCTGAATTACCCTAAGTCTCCCGATAAAAATGGTACCTCACTTGTAGGGGTAGGCATAGTGCCCACGACAGGAAATGGCTCAAAACCCAACGTGAACACACCACATTTTCATAATGCAAAATTACCCTTTTTTAGCAAAGTGCCTAGCTGTAGTTTTTTAACCCTAGCTCTGCCGGCAACTAGGGAAACCTAGCAAACCTCTACAATTTTGAAAACTAGACACCCAGGGGAATCCAGGATGGGGTGACTTGACTGCCTCCCACCAGGTTCTGTTACCCAGAATCCCTTGCAAACCTAAATAATTGCCCAAAAAAACACTTTTCCCCCACATTTCTGTGGTGGAAAGTCCTGGAATCTGCATGGCTCCACAAATTTCCACCCACCCCACGTTCCCCAAAGTCTTCCAAGAAAAATGGTACCTCACTTGTGTGGGTCAGCCTAATGCCCGCGACAGGAAATGGCGCAAAACGTAACGTGGACACACCTCAATTTCGTTGTGAAAAATGACCCTTTTTTGGCAAAGTACCTAGCTGTAGTTTTTGAACCATAGCTCTGCCGGCACCTAGGGAAACCTAGCAAACCTATACATTTTTGAAAACTAGACACCCAGGGGAATCCAGGATGGGGTGACTTGACTGCCTCCCACCAGGTTCTGTTACCCAGAATCCCTTGCAAACCTAACAAAATGCCAAAAAAAAAGACTTTTTCCCCACATTTCTCTGGTGGAAAGTTCTGGAATCTGCGTGGATCCACAAATTTCCACCCACCCCGCATTCCCCAAAGTCTTCCGAGAAAAATGGTACCTCACTTGTGTTGGTCGGCCTAGTGCCCGCGACAGGAAACGGCGCAAAACGTAACGTGGACACACCTCAATTTCACAGCGAAAAATGACCCTTTTTTGGCAAAGTGCCTAGCTGTCGTTTTTGAATCATAGCTCTGCCGTCACCTAGGGAAACCTAGCAAACCTATACATTTTTGAAAACTAGACACCCAGGGGAATCCAGGATGGGGTGACTTGACTGCCGCCCACCAGGTTCTGTTACCCAGAATCCCTTGTAAACCTAATAAATTGCCAAAAAAAAACAAATTTTCTCCACATTTCTCTGGTGGAAAGTTCTGGAATCTGCGTGGATCCACAAATTTCCACCCACCCCGCATTCCCCAAAATCTTCCGAGAAAAATGGTACCTCACTTGTTTGGCTCGGCCTGGTGCCCGCGACAGGAAACGGCAAAAAATGCAACGTGGAAACACCTCAATTTCGCTGTGAAAAATGACCCTTTTTTGGCAAAGTGCCTAGCTGTAGTTTTTTAACCATAGCTCTGCCGGCACCTAGGGAAACCTAGCAAACCTATACATTTTTGAAAACTAGACACCCAGGGGAATCCAGGATGGCGTGACTTGACTGCCTCCCACCAGGTTCTGCTACCCAGAATCCCTTGCAAACCTAAAAAATTGCCAAAAAAACCACATTTTCCCACATTTCTGTGGTGGAAAGTTCTGGAATCTATGTGGATCCACAAATTCCCACCCACCCCGTGTTCCCCAAAGTCTTCCGATAAAAATGGTACCTCACTTGTGTGGGTCGGCCTAGTGCCCGCGACAGGAAACGGCGCAAAACGCATCGTGGACACACCTCAATTTCGCAGTGAAAAATGAACCTTTTTTGGCAAAGTGCCTAGCTGTAGTTTTTGAACCCTAGCTCTGCCGGCACCTAGGGAAACCTACCAAACCCACACATTTCTGAAAACTAGACACCCGGGGGATTCCATGGAGGTACCCGCGACAGGCAAGGGCCCAAAACGTATGGAGGCGACATGAAAATTGCCTACATCAAAACGACCTGGTTTTGCAAGGGGGGTCACCTGGGCTTTTGGCCCGGTGCTCGGCGGCCACCTAGGGGAACCTACCAAACCCACACATTTCTGAAAACTAGACACCCGGGGGATTCCAGGGAGGTATGGCTTGCATGGATCCCCCAACGTTTCCTTAGCCAGAATGCCCTGCAAGCCTCAAATGTAGCCAAAAAATTCACCTTTTTCACACATTTTTGTGTGGGAAAGTTGTGGCATCAGCGGGCTGACACAAATTTCCTACCACCCAGCGTTCCCCCGGGTCTTCCAATAAAAACAGTGCCTCACTTGTGTGGGAGGCCCAAGTACCCGCGACAGACAACGGGCCCAAAACGTATTGAGGTGACATGAAAATTGCCTACCTCAAAACGACCAGGTTTTGCAAGGGGGGTCCACCTGGGTTTTTGGCCCGGTGCTCGGCGGCCACCTAGGGGCACCTACCAAACCCACACATTTCTGAAAACTAGACACCAGGGGGATTCCAGGGAGGTATGGTTTGCGTGGATCCCCCAACGTTTCCTTACCCAGAATGCCCTGCAAAACTCAAATTTACCTGAAAAAATCAACTTTTTCACTCATTTTTGTGTGGGAAAGTTGTGGCATCACCGGGCTGACACAAATTTCCTACCACCCAGCGTTCCCCCGGGTCTCCCAATAAAAATGGTGCCTCACCCGTGTGGGAGGCCCAAGTACCCCCGACAGTCAAGGGCCCACAACGTAGTGAGGCGACATGAAAATTGCCTACCTCAAAACGACCTGGTTTTGCAAGGGGGTCACCTGGGTTTTTGGCCCGGTGCTCGGCGGCCACCTAGGGGAACCTACCAAACCCACACATTTCTGAAAACTAGACACCCGGGGGATTCCAGGGAGGTATGGTTTGCGTGGATCCCCCCCACGTTTCCTTACCCAGAATGCCCTGCAAACCTCAAATTTAGCTGAAAAAATCACCTTTTACACACATTTTTGTGTGGGAAAGTTGTGGCATCACCGGGCTGACACAAATTTCCTACCACCCAGCGTTCCCCCGTGTCTCCCGATAAAAACGGTGCCTCACTCATGTGGGAGGCTCAAGTACCCGTGAAAGGCAAGGGCCCAAAACGTATTGAGGCGACATGAAAATTGCCTACCTCAAAACGACCTGGTTTTGCAAGGGGGGTCACCTGGGTTTTTGGCCCGGTGCTCGGCAGCCACCTAGGGGAACCTACCAAACCCACACATTTCTGAAAACTAGACACCCGGGGGTTTCAGGGAGGTATGGTTTGTGTGGATCCCCCAACTTTTTCTTACCCAGAATGCCCTGCAAACCTCAAATTTAGCTGAAAAAATCCCCTTTTTCACACATTTTTGTGTGGGAAAGTTGTGGCATCACCGGGCTGACACAAATTTCCTACAACCCAGCATTCCCCCGGGTCTCCCAATAAAAACGGTGCCTCACTCGTGTGGGAGGCCCAAGTACCCTCGACAGGCAAGGGTCCAAAACGTAGTGCGCCTCAACAGGCAAGGGTCCTAAACGTAGTGTGCCTCACTACGTTTTGGGCCCTTGCCCGTGGCGGGTACTTGGGCCTCCCACACGAGTGAGGCACCGTTTTTATCCGGAGACCCGGGGGAAACGCTGGGTGGTAGGAATTTTGTGTCAGCCCGGTGATGCCACAACTTTCCCACACAAAAATGTGTGAAAAAGGTGATTTTTTCAGCTAAATTTGAGGTTTGCAGGGCATTCTGGGTAAGGAAACGTTGGGGGATCCATGCAAGCCATACCTCCCTGGATCCCCCAGGTGTCTAGTTTTCAGAAATGTGTGGGTTTGGTAGGTTCCCCTAGGTGGCCCTTGCAAAACCATGTCGTTTTGAGGTAGGCAATTTTCATGTCGCCTCACTACGTTGTGGGCCCTTGCCTGTCGCGGGTACTTGGGCTTCCCACACGAGTGAGGCACTATTTTTATCGGGAGACACGGGGGAACGCTGGGTGGTAGGAAATTTGTGTCAGCCTAGTGATGCCACAACTTTCCCACACAAAAATGTGTGAAAAACGTGATTTTTTCAGCTAAATGTGAGGTTTGCAGGGCATTCTGGGTAGGGAAACGTTGGGGGACCCACGCAAGCCATACCTCTCTGGAATCCCCCGGGTGTCTAGTTTTCAGAAATGTGTGGGTTTGGTAGGTTCCCCTAGGTGGCCGCCAAGCCCGGGGCTAAAAACTCATAAGATCCCCTTTGCAAAACCAGGTTGTTTTGTGATAGGTAATTTTGATGTCTCCTCAATAGGTTTTGGGCCCTTGCCTGACGCAGGCACTAGGCCTACCCACGCAAGTGAGGTACCATTTTCTCTGAAGACTTTGGGGAACGCAGGGTGGGTGGAGTTTTGTGGACCCACGCAGATTCCAGAACTTTCCACCACAGAAATGTGAGGAAAATGTGTTATTTTGGACACATTTTTAGGTTTGCAATGGATTCTGGGTAATAGAACCTGGTGAGAGCCAGTGAAGTCACCCCATCCAGGATTCCCCTCGGTGTCTAGTTTTAAAGAATGTACAGGTTTGCTAGGTTTGCTTGCGTGTCAACTGAGCTAGGGCCCAAAATCCACAGGTATGCACATTGCTAAAATAAATCCGGAGCCCAGTGGCCTTTCTGCCGCCCTGGGGGGGAATCGGGGAAGGGGGTTTCATCCTGATATGCCCCTAAAGGGGCAGAAAGACTGTGGCTATTTTTTGTGGGGGTGGGGGCACTGGTATGACCATTTTGGGCAGCCCCCACGCATAAAAAAACCTGCGTACTCGCTGGTGCCTAGTGGGCTTTCTGTCCCCCCCAGGGGGCAGATCAGGGGCCACTGCTACCGTCTGCCCTCCCAGAGGGGGGGCAGAAAGACTGGAATTTCTCTGGGGGTGGGGTGGGGTATTGTCATGCCCATTTTGGGGAGCCCCTACCCCATCACTATTAAAAAAAAAAATCCATGGTTTCTAGTGGGCTTTCTGCGCCCCCGGGGGGGCCAGATTGGGGGCAACAGCCCCCATCTGCCTCCTGGGGGGCAGAAAGACTGTCATTTTTATGGGGGGAAGGGTGGGGGCATTGGCGTGCCCGTTTCGGGCAGCCCACACCCTAATAACAATTGCGCAAAAAAAATCCCTGGTGTTTAGTGGGCTTTCTGCCCCCCCCCCCCAGAGGGGCAGATTAGGGGCCAATGCCCCATACTGTAATAATTGGGGGGTGGGGTGGCGGCATGGGCCAGCCCGTTTTGGGCAGCCCCCACCCTAAAAAAAAACTGAAAACAAATCCCTGGTGTATAGTGGGCTTTCTGCCCCCCCGAAGGGGCAGATTAGGGGTCAATGCCCCATCTGCCCCCCGGGGGGGCAGAAAGACTGTGATAATTGGGGGGTGGGGTGGGGGCATGGGCCTGCCCATTTTGGGCAGCCCCCACCCCTATTTTTATTTTTGGGAAAATTTACTGGTGTCTAGTGGGCTTTTTGCCCCCATCTGCCCCCCAGGGGGGGCAAAAAGACTAAAAAATGCCCAAATTATTTGGGGGGAGCAAAGGCCCTTGCCCAAGGGGCCGCTCCCCCCTCCCTGGTGTCTAGTGGGTGGATCCCTGCTTGGGGATCGCCCTCCTGTGATGATCCCCAAGCAGGGATCCACTGGGGAGGGATACCATTGGAAAGGGGAGATTCTCCCATTTCCAACGATACCTCTCCCGTCTTTCTACGTGCTCAGGGGGCTGAGATAGCCCCCTGAGCACGTACAAAGTGAAACCTGAAATGAGCCTCTTGGCTCATTTCAGTTTCACTTTCACTGTAATGACGTTGGCGCGACGTTCGCGCCGATCGTCATTACAGTGAAAGGGGAGGGGGCCTCGAGAGCTGGGGAAGCTCTTCCCCAGCTCCCGAGGCTATTTGCAGTAAAAGGGAATCCCTCTGGTGCCCGCACCAGAGGGATTCCCCAGGGAATGCCTCATGACGAGCTGGACTCGTCATGGGCACAGCGCGACTGTGCTCCATGACGAGTCCAGCTCGTCATGGGCACACAAGGGGTTAAAACCATAGAGCACCATGCCTTTTCATGTCCTTGCCAACAGAACACACCGTTCCTTCAGCGCACACTTTCCTCAGCTCTGTGGATCTGCTCGATATGAAGCGGGGCATCATCGCGGCCAGAGCACGCCGCTATAAATCCACCAGAAAGTTCAGAGCACTAACCAGAGAAAGTTACTTTCACGATGATCGCTCACAATCACTCAGATGTACACAATTTAAGAGAAAATCTGGCAAACGAACCCAAAGTACTGCACACTTTCCCCAATATTCAACCGTAGGTGAGCTAAAAGGAAGAAGGAAAAGTTGTTACCAAAGCAGCTAGATTGGTTTTGGGGATGGATGACATAAAGAGGTCTTTGTTCTCTTAATAACAAACTGACTACGAGGTAGATGATGTGCACTTCCTTGAGTGGGCAACCAAAAGGATACTATACACAAGGAAGCCTTGGAGCCATATTTACTTCTGCTTGGAGAATCTCATAATCTTCTGTTATTAGATACAACTCCTATTGCTTGTGGAGGCAACAAGGAACATTCATCCATAATATTAGTCTCCAGGCCATGTCATCAAATATTTGATGTTCCTGTAGAGATATAGACATGAACACAGGACAAGTCAACGTGCAACCAATCCCGGCCGCTACAACTATTCACGAAATGCGATCCTGGCTGGGCTTCCTAATGCGACCTCCTCAACTTTGAGACCTGCATTGAATGGATACATGGTTGCACCATGGCCTATCCTCTACTCTTTGTGGTGCTACAAAGGAAATAATTCAACACATTGTTTTGATACTTATAAGTGGATAATTTTAACACACCGTTATATTCACTTATGCAATACCGCTAATAAAGTACTCCGGAGGGAGTTCCTCTCAAAAACAGTTTATATGGCAATGAATTAGGAAAGAGTCATTCATTTGGCATCCCTGATCTTTGTATGAATTACCTTTGTAGCTTTGACTCAAACATTTCAAACAAGTATAAATCAGAGAAACACTTTAAAAAAATGGCATATCATTACCCAGCAAATAATCTGTAAACAAGAGGTTAGCCACACGACATTTATTCTTCAGCACGATTTCCCACGTATAATGTAATGAGGATTGCAGTGAATATACTGTGGATAAATTAGAAATGTTGTAGCTTTTTTAAATCATACAACCCAATACCCTCACATAGCTCTACCAGCAGGTATAGGAGCAATAAAAAAAAATACAGATTATGTGTGTAAACCAATACCCACAAGAATAAACACATGCAAGGCCTATTCTGGCAACTGTAACGAGAATACATAATCACAGCCATGAGGAGCATAGCTGTTAAGTAATCACAGAAACAAGCAAACTAGTAGGCCAAACTAGGAACGGAGAAGCATCCCTGGACCTCCTGCAGGGCACTTTTCGCTTCCGAACAAACCTCGTGCCGGTATTATGTAACAAACAGCTAAAAGTCTGTTTTGCACAGTAAAATCCCTAATCATAGCTGACGCCATTGCCTGCAAATTCCCATCTTCGTTAGTTCTGTGCGACAAAATGACAAAATGGTCCCAAGAGAAGATCAATAACTCAAGGACGGACCTTCTTGTAACTGATAAGACAGCACAGAGTCTGAAGAGTCACCAACTGCTGCTACCCTACTCCCTTCTTGGGCTCACCTTTGTGTCTGAGCAACAGACCTTCGAAGAGTTAAGCTTCAGCAAGTCTCCATGTCCCAATCAAAAGCTTTCCCTACTGGTGTCGTTGATCTCATCGCTGGCTTGCTGGCCCCCTTAATCACTAGAATCATCACCAAATCAATTCTAGACTGGTCTCTCCACTTGGCACTGAATGACACAACCATACTCCTCTAATTGAAAAAGCCATCAGCTAGCCATCTAGGAGCCTGGGAATTACCCAGCATTGCTGCACTCCTCATCCTAGTCAAACTCATCAAAACAATATACTCTTTTTAACATAGATCAAGTAGGTTTTATAATTAGACATGCAATTGTAGTATCCCTCATTGGGTATGAAGTAATGCATTTGGTTGGCGACTCAGGGCACTGTCTCTACTGCGCCCACCTGGTCAGTCTGTTGCCAGTGACAGACTGAATTTCAGTCTCCTTTTGGAGAGTTTGGCCACTGCAGCACATTGTCACATTGAGCCATTCCCTGGCATCAAGACCCTTTGATAGGGAGAAACCAGTATGTCCAACAAGGGTCCTGCCAGTCATTACTTCCTCCTTTGCTCTCAGACACTCCCCAGGGCTCATTACTTTAATGTTCACCTTTGACAACACCTAAATGGTGGCTTGCCTACTGGGTGCTGAAAATGTCCTTATAGGCTGAGGGTGGGCGTATTCCCAGCAATACTTAAATATACATATTTAAATTATGGCTGGGAATAAGACAGCTTTAATGAGACCAGGGCAACACCGAACTAGTCCTGTTATGTATCAGAGAGATGCCATTAAGTCGTTGTCTGCCAACCGTCTTTGTTCACATACCCTTGAAGAAAACGCGGTGAGAATATTGGGTGTCCTCGTTTTCCCACTCTGAAGTTGTCGTTGAGTTAAGGCAGTTGTCAAATCAGCCTTTTTCAGCCATCCTTGCTGAAGCCCACTCCTACTCTCATCTTACTCCTATTGAGCCTTCTTGTAGTTGGGATACTTTTTATCTAACACAAAAACAGCAAATACACCCCCCCCTCCCCCCGATTTTTCACTTTCAAACTCGCACATTTTGCCTGAGCTGCATTTAACACTACATTGATCACATATATTTGGATTTTCAAGTTGGCCCGACTTGTCCCTCAAAAAAGGAGTTCAGGAGTAAAATATTAGAAACTGTATTTCTGAACACATCAGATCCTCAGTGAGGTTAGCCTTTCCAGGTTTTATGAAACGGTAAGAAAAAAGTAAGAAACTAGCTGAGAGTAGCTGATGCAAATGAAGCAAAATATTGGATTTGTTATGTGTTATATTAAAAACATAGAAGGTAAAGGGGTTAAGGTGTTCATGTAAAAGAAGCACATTGCATTAGTTACAAAGGGGAGAATTTGTCCTTGGTGGCACTCAATGACCATCTGTTTCAGAGCAGATACACAGGAGACGTTTCACTTTAATGACCAGAAGGCTTTCATTATGATCCTTTTTTTGTTTTGCCCTATGTAATTTATGGCAATCCTGTGTCCCTGGGGACAAAGTTGATAGGGATAAAGAGTAAGTGCAGTTAAATTCAGATCTGCAAGTTAAAGATCCCCAGGGTAATGACATGTTCGACTTGCAAGGGATTCATCCCCTAGGTCATAACATTAATTGCACACGGTGCTGAACACATTAAAAGAACTACTGGGAAAACCACTGATTGGAACATAAGCTAATTTCTCTCATTCCAAATGCTTTTACATATGTAAAAAACACAAATTGTGATTCAGTAACATGTCACCAGATAGCAGTTTGTGTTTGCGTCTTGATATTTAGAAGGGACGTGTTTAGGGCGTCCCTTCCAAACACCGAAACTGAGTGGGATGCATGATTTTTTTATGACCGAATTACGGTGGCAAAACATTCCTATTTACCGACTCCTTGATGGAGGTGGTAACCCATTTGCAAATGGGAAGGGGCCTCCAATGGACTCCTTCACCTTTGTGAATGGAAAACAAATATTTTTTAAGAGCATGCAGTAGTTGCATGGACCATTGCGTATTCATAAATGATGAAACCGCAACATTTCATTTTTTCATTTTAAACAAAGAGGGCTGGTGAGACTAGAAGGATGCTTATTTTACAATTTTGAATCATCCCCTTTCCCAGTGATAATGCCGGATTCTACTATAGATCTCACTAAGAATCCTCGGTCGAGTGGACCTTTATTAACTGCTGAAGAGTGTAAATGGGAGAAAACCAATTCATTCAAAACTAGACAGTGTGGATCAATCAATTTAGACTCGTAAAGGATCACTGACTACAAATTCCAGTTTAGGGGTTTTATTTCAAAGCCAAAAATAACTGAACATACAAGCACTTCATGACGAGGTTGAAGAAATACATAGGCACTAATACAAAGTTCATTCTACGTATTAGTCTAATCCGATGCAGTATAAAAAGAATAAGCAACTCCAAAAATACTAAACAAGCAATAACTGCTCCAACGTCTAAATTAGTCTTCATTAGTGGCTGCAAAAGAAATCTGTTAATCTGTCCCTACACTATCACTAAAGTGGCATCCCTATTTAGCAAGTCCCAGGCAAGACCAAGAAAAGGTGTCAGCGCGTGAAGACTTCCTAAGAAGTACACTCACGTTGTAAGGGTCAGTAGCCGAAGCTACAGAGTTCGTTCTAAGCCTTCCTTCTAAGAATCGATCCCTTCCTTCTGAGTCTCTAACGCCTCTCTGCTAACTTATCCCTCGCGGCACTGTCCTTAATACAAAATGCACAATTGATAGAACACGCCCCTGAAACACCTCCTTTGGCCAGGCACCTCTCGTAGGTAATTTTCCACCAAAACTTGTACTTTGTACAGCAACGGTTGGTATGTCATTGGGTCTCAGGCTTCTTCAGCAAGAAAGAGTATCGGCTCCCAATTATCGACATTCCAGTATACTTTGTAGCGGGTCTCCACCATACCCAACTCCTAAAACAAAAGGCGTCAGTCTAACTAACGAGAATGGTGTACTTGCACCTGCAACAGAAGCATGAGAACAGAACAACCTTGCGTGCACATTAATTTCGCTGATTGCCTCCAAATGAGAGCTTTACCAGGGAAAATACATTTCAGGCCTACACAATTCAGCCAACATAAGAAAACGAATAGGCCTTTCATAGCAAAACGTGAACATTCATTTAGGCCCTTACACATCGGGAATTACACACATTACTAAATGTTGCATCTGCAAGCACTACATTACATCACATTAAAGCACAATTTCCTTTCTACATGTGCAGACTTTAATATGGTACACGTTTAAATCTAAAGCATTACATCACACATGAGCTACTTCATTAAGCATTTGCAATGAACATCGAGGATGACAATTTCATTTAAATGCCATTTTACTTTCTTGAATGGCACGAAATAATTTTCTATCATTTCACTTACACATTTCGTTATTACACCACGTTTCTAATGATCACCTTTTAATACAACACAAGAATATATGAGGGTGCGGACTATCCATGATTATGATGCACCCCTACAATTGTCAGAATATCATGACGCTCTATCACCAGTTATATCGCCAGTTAAATTGAACAACCGCAACTGAAAGTTTGCATGCTGTCCCTTGGTTTGCTATCAGCACGTTTGTGTTTTAGAACCTACATAGTACTCCAGCCACTTTTTTGGAACACAAGGTGTGCATTCGAAGATTCATTTGGATGAAGTGTTGATATCGCTGCTGTAGCTGAAAGTTTTGGAAGAGCATCGGAGGCTTTCATTGAAGTTATTAACAAATTTAAGCTTTGTGTGAACAAGGAAAATCAGTACAGAAACCAACTCAGATTCTAGAGTTTTGGGGTTTCTGGGTGGACCCTCTGAGAAACCTGTTCAGTTTACCAACAACAATGGATTAGCTATCAAAAGAAAAATAAATGGTTTGTTACAAAACCCAGCTTTTAATTAATGCATGTTAGAAAGGGTGATTGGTTTGTAACGTTCTTCAAGCAGGAAGACGTTCTAGGCCCTTCACAATAAAGGGTGATGCAACATTTAAAGGTCAGAATATTTTGGAAAGTATTCAAGTCACTATATGCAAAGGGACAAGTGTACTGTATATGCATGTGTCCGGGTAAACATTCTAGTCTCTTACGAAACAAACCGAACAGGCAGATGTAAATATTTACTTATTACTTCACCTCAGCACACAGCAGCTTAAATTGATATGGCTTATTTACATCAAATTCAACAGTAACGTTTGAGATGGTTCTGGGCCATTATTACATATAGAAACAATGAACAGGAGTAAACCCGTTTTCCCAGCAGAGACCGGGCAATGGTTTTTAACACAACAACAATGTCTCAACTGGATATCATTTAGAATAGCAAGTTTAAACGCAGTGATATAGATCACAAAGGGAAGGGGAAAAAAGGAAGGGAGACCACAAGAAAATTAGAAAAAGGGTATATATTGTAGGTAGTTAACAGCACTACGGTACAATAAAAGTACAAATGACCAAAAGACACACAAGTGAGCACTGGGCGTGCTGGTGATAGTGAACGGCGCAGTGACACAATGGGTGAAAACAGCGTGAACGGCGAAAAACAATTATAATGACAATGTGGTCAAGGGAAATGATTATATACAGTTTGGTATGAACAAATTTTAGATGACCACTGAAAAGCCAAAGTTCTTTGCTGAGGATTGTCAATATCATATAGGGCGCACTGTCCATGTTTGCGCCACGGCGCACCCTTAAGTAGGTGTTCCAGGCATAAACAAGGACAGTATGCCCCATTACAGTGAATGCACTGCCCTCGGGCAGTCGTGAACTAGTGCTGCCCTGGTGGCAGTGAATTCAGTGAATTACGGAGCTGCAGCTTCAAAGTCGCTCTGTGTTTCTCTGTGCTGGAGGCAACCCACCTGCACTTTAAAGGAGAGTTAGAGATACCAATGGAGGCGGGTGCAGGGTTCCCTAAACCAGGGAAAGACAGGGAGCAATGCGTGTCATACAGACCATATCTTTGATGAACGCAGACGTCCGAAGTGTTAGACGATGGACTGAATGGTGATGTTCTTCCACACTCAGACCAGTCCGGCCTAGTCAGTAGTAGGTGGTTGAGTCAGTGACAGCACAATGAAGGAAGTCCATTTTATCCAAGCAGCTCCATGCTCAAGCGGGGGAACCTGTTTTTACCCCTTGGTCCTGAGATGACCTTGGGTAGTGTACCTTGGAGCTCTCCCAGAGAAGTGGTGAAGGCACAAGGGTTGGCGCAGGCACATGGCATGGGCAGGATAAGCAGCACAGGTTGCAGCGCTGAGATTCAATAACTTGTATTCCCAGAGGGTACCGGCGCGTAGGGAGATTAGGCAAGGCTGGGCTCTCTCCCTGCTAGAATTTGCCCTATACTTAGAATAACTGCCCGAAAGCATGTGAGACAATCCAGTAATATAGGGAGCCTAGTTGGGACTAGACCGGTTCAAATTATTTTTTTCTCTGAGGATGTCTTTTTGATCCCTGTGTGACCCTCACCTTATCTTTACCCCTGTACTACTTGGCAAACTTTAGACGTTCTACGGTTCAGAATAAACCTGCCTGAGTCAGAGCCCTTGAAACTCACCATCTCCAAGGTACACCTGCAAGGGGATTGCATTCTGGAAGGAAAGCAATATTTATAAAATGTTCGCCCATGTATCTAATCTCCACATATCGAGGACTGTGCCGCCTAAATTACCTGCGCCTTCTGGAATTAATTCAGAAGGCCCTGCAGAGCACAACTAACATCGCTCACGGATAAGGCATATTGAAAGTGACGCACTGGCGGCTAGGGTGACCAACTGTCCGTAAATTTCACGGACTGTCCGTAATTTGGACCTCACGTTCGTTGTCCGTGAGGATCCCTTTTATGGACGCCTTTTGTCAGTAATTATGGCCATTACAGGGAACAGCACCCCTCTCCTGCCAGAAGCCTCGCTCCTTGATGGGGCCGCCTCGCACTCCTCCTACAGCACAAGAGCAGCCCCACCCGCCCATTGTCATTCTGTATGCCGGCTAATTGCCCCATACAGAATGACAATGGGGCAGTTTGGGCTGTTAAAGCATGTGGTGGCCTCCTCCTGCCTCATTGTACAGCAGAGCATTCTGTAAAATGGATAAAAGGCAAAACGCCCATGCTGCAACGTGAGAAAACAGTTTATATAAGGAAGCCTGTGAAACAAGTTAAAAAGAGCGGGTTATAGTTCTTTCACTGTCTCATCATTTTTGAACTGACGCATTTTCAATATTATATTCAACAAAGCCATGGTTTGTGCTTTTTATTTTAAGCAACTAACAACCATTGACAAAGCAAATAGTCCTGGCTTGTTGTTGGTGTAATGATACTTGCTGTATTATATACCTGGATGCAATGACAAACAACATACCAGTCGGGCGGAACACTATGCTAAGCACATATTTTTAGCCTAGGTGTTTTAAACCATGCCCTTAATTACAACAAACACCCCCTTTGAAGAGACTCCCCCAGTTTTTTTACCCCATTAAAGCCCTAGAAACAACACCATCTCACAGTCACCCCACGTCCTGGCACTGTGCATCATGCATGACTCATGACTTCTACGTTTTCAGATTGCCTAGGTGCAGGGGCATAGTGAACCCTACCCGACCCCACCCCTTGCTTTAGGAACTACAGCAATGGGGAAATTCTTGATGGGATTCTTCTGTCAGCAACTCTGCAGACAAAGGCTCAGCTCATAATTAATATGGAAAGGTGGGTAAGTAAATAAGTTAAGGAATGTGTAAATGACTGGCAGGATTAGTGAAAGGATGAATGAAATATTGAATGGATAGATAATCAAAGAAATGATGGATGGATGAGTGAGTGAGCAAGTGAAAGGATGGATGAGAGAAAAGGTAAATAGATGGATGGGTGAGTGAAAGAATGGATGGATGAGTGAAAGGGTAGATGAGGGGCGAGTGAATGGGTGGATGGATGAGTGAAAGGATGGATAGATTGATGAATTGATAAGTGAAAGGGTGAATTGATGGATGAGTGAAAGGGTGGATGTAAGGCTTGATGAGTGAGTGAAGGGGGGTAGATGGACAAAAGGATGGATAGATGAGTGAAAACGTGAAAGGGTGGATGGATGAGAGGAAAGATGGATGGATGGATGAGTCAAGGGATGGTTGAGTAATAGTGTTAATGGATGGATTAATGAATGGATGAGTATATGGGTGGAAGGATGGGTGGATAAGTGAAAGGGGTGGAGAGAGAAAGGGAGGATGAATGACTGAAAGGGTGAATGGGTGGAGGGATAAGTGACTGGGTGGATGGATAAGTAAGTGAAAGGATGGTTGGATGGGTGAAAGGGTAAATGGCTGAATGGATGAGTAAATAGATGGATGGGTGGAAGAGTGGATGCATGAGTGTACGGATGGATGGGGTGAAAGGGTGGATGGATAAATATTGGATGGATGAGTGAAAGGATGGATGGTGGGATGGATGAGTGAAATGATGGATGGAAGGATACATGGTGGATAGGTTTGCAAATGGTTGAATATGTTTGGATATAGATGGGCACACAGATGGAAGGACAGAATGAATGGTGAAATACTAAATGATAGATAAAAGAATGATTACACCTTGTAGCACCCATTATCTTAAGTAACATTGCCTATACATTGACTTTCAGGTTTATATGAGTCATTGTCTATATAATGTGTGTGTGATATAACGCACTCCGACACCCTGCCCTACATACTTGGGATGAGTAAAACTATAAAAGAAATTAAATTCACATGAGAGACGGTCTATGTGAAGATGAGGGGCACCATTGGAGTGTGGTAGCAAGGCCGGACTGGCTGGACTGGCCGGACCGGGCATCGGGTGTTTCCCTGAGAGGATGAAAAGGGGGGGTGGTTTTGTTACTGGGAGCTGGCACTGCAAAGTTCCTTGTATATCCAGTAGTTTTCAATCAACAATAAAAGCGGTCTCACTTAAATTCAGGCGTGGTTCACCATTGTCTGGCGACTAATGTACCTGCTGGCGCGAGATGCGAGTTTTGAATCGTCTAAGGTAGTGAGCTGCAGGCATACTGAAAAACTGTGAAGTGCACGATTGTCTCAACCTAATATAAACTTATTTTGACTTGTACTTGGTTGTCTATTTACTTACTTTTATACTATTGCGAGACCTCCTCCGACGTGTGTAAAACTTACCTATTCTCCCGAAGTTTTGTCCTAAATTTTGACCTCCTGTTCTGAATTTTTGTCCTGAATTTGGACCCTTTGTCCTGAATTTTTACATTCACCGTCCTGAATTTGCACCCATGCCAGATGGTCACCCTACTGGCAGTGCAAGGGGCTTGTAAATAAGCCCCACCCACAATGTCAGCTAAAAATGACGATCCTACCAAAGATGCTTTTCCTTTTTTAGGCCCTTCCAATCTAGGTCGCCTGCAGAACCTTGGATAGGCCTTATAAGGTTTGCATCAAAATTAAAGTGGTAGGGCAGAAAATGAAGACAGGGCTTAGACTAGGCATTCACTCCCTAAAATAGGAATTCAACCTCCATTCCCCTTTTTGGGAACTCTGAAACCTGTCCCAGACACGATTATTTCAGTGGATTCCCTTCACTCTTTCTCTCAAGGGAGCACACACACACGAAATCTGAACTAGCATTGGATGCATGCAAAACTATTACAACAGATATAAAAAGCAAGGTGGTGATTATAAAAGTACAACAACACTAACTGCTGGCTAATATTCATCAGCATTAGAAGGTCTGCCATGGTGAAACGTGCATTGCATTTGTGTACCTGAAGGCCTACGGCAGGCAGCAGGTGCCAACAAGGACAAAGTCTGTTTATAAGAACACGGAGTGTGTCGTGGTCAGGTATAAACGAGAGCCACTAACCTGACAGCCGGATACAGCAGGAACGATGCTAGGTAATCTCCTCCCCTCAGAAGTGACACCTGCGCGCAGCGTATATATATGCGGCACAGATAACACTCCTACCGGGGAAGGGAAAAAAGGGACAAAGGAAACAAAAACAGAGTTGTCGCCTGTACTGCGGACCCACTTGACAGGAAGGATGGATCTTACTTCAGCTCCTCCCTCTAGTCTCTGAAATGAGAACACAACACACATTCAGCAGGGTTTACAATCAAGCGTTTTCCCAACCTCCTCCCACCTCCTCAGACTATAACTCACAATGTGTATTAGCAAGGAAGCAGTCGTAGAAACGGGCGAGTTCTTATGATCAATAATGCAGCACTAAACTTATACAACAGTCTTGAATAAGGAAGTTGCTGGATACTTATCCAATTACGCCAAGTCGGCAAGTCTGGCACCAACGTTGTCTGTCTTCCAGCTGAAATCCAGCGCTATCATAAGCGCACCATGCGATGAACATTCCCTCCTGTACCAAGGTTAACGGCACTCTGGCAAGGGGGACGTTGACAACCAGGGATGCGTGCGGGGGAGGAGCACGACTCCGCGGCAGTGTCGCGTTGGGAGAGTATCCGGCAGGAATTAGCTGTCTTTAAAGTTCAATCCTCCCTGGGCATAGCCACCGGTATGCCAGTAAAGAATAAGGTGTGGGGACACAGGTTTGAGTTCACCCAGCTTCCGTCTGAAGTTTGGGCGGTGGAGGCAGCGGAGTAATGACTGGTGCGGGGAGCATGCGCAGCGCTCTCCTACTGTTCGAAGAGCCTGCTGCGAGTCCCGCAGGGGAGAGAGCGTTTCTCTGCTTCCCGTCGGGTCAAGGGTGCGCGGAGATCTACCGCCTTCCAGGGACAGTGTGGCGGATTCGGCAGGGTTCAGGTATCGCGGTTCTCCCGCGCTGCGGGGGAGTCTCTGTGGTGCGAAGCAGGGTGCGGGTGATTGCAGGCTTCCGCGCTGCGGTTCCTTCCTTGTTGGCTCGAGGTAAACAGCGTTACGTGAAGCGAAGCTTCACTGCATAGATTCGGAACTTGAGTGTCAAGCACCGCCTTGCGTGGGGGCGGGGCTTATATACTGACGGCATTTGTTCCCAGTGCACTGTGGGAGTTGTAGTGTACCGGCCCCTCAGTCATACGCATTCACGCCATTCCTGCTCTACGGCGCCCCCTCTGCTGGGCCATGACAGAGTGATAGAAACAAGAAGTTCCAAGGTTGTCGAAAATGTTTCTCTATGATGAAGAGAACTGGAGTTACAGATTGCATGGTGATGCTCACAGTCAAGATGAGAAACTGTCCCCAAGATTAGTGATGTAACAAGAGAGAAAATTAATGGAAATTCTACCTTATTACTCATACAGTTCAGTTAGCTCCATGTGAATACATTGACATGTAAATTAAAAGTACACTATCTGAGTTAAGATTACATATAAACTATTGTGAATATATAGGAAACGAATACAGAAATAGAGTCCAGAGTCGAAAGTAAGAAACTGCATATGAAGCTGTAACCATAGAGGACTGGTGGTGGGCAGGCCCGCGATATGGTGGGCACCAGATCCAACAATGCAAAACACGCACTTGGAAGGGGAGACATTCTGGCATGGAAAGCCAACAAATGCTTAAGCTGCAAGATCTCTTTAGCAAGGGAGCTATAAAGCCTTTCAAGCAAATTTAGCAAGATTTCAACCTGGGCGAGAGTAAGCGATTCCAATAAACACAATTACGTCTTTAGAATTGTCATCACCCTATCATGGCGGGGCACCAGGAAACTAGACCTCCATTGCTTTAACTGAATTTTCTCAGGAAATACTGAACAGATTTACTCCATACATGCAAAAGGCACATGCCTGACCTGAGGACTACCTCTTTGCCAAATTTCAAGTAATTCTGTTCAGCCGTTCGAGCTGTACCTTCGACTAAAGGTCCTATGGAAAAATGCATGGGGAAAACGCGTTTTGGGACCCCCCTTTTTTCTCGGCCCCCGCTTGACGAATCACCCCAAGACTTTCAGGGTAGGAGCTGAGCGAAGCGCCCCATTAGTTTTGAAAATTGCACGAGGATTCGTCAACCGGTGCCAAAGTTATTCAAAATAGAATTTTCAGATTTCCTATGGAAACACGGTCCTAACTATAACTATCTACTGGCGACCGCCAGTAGATAATATATATATATATATATATATCAAGCAAAGAGAGTTACCCTCATTTGGACCAGCCACACACAGGTAGGTATTCTAAGCGTGTCTTTAATCTGGAAGCTGCAACAAGGAAAGTCGACACTTCCCACAGAAACAATTGCCTGACGCGTTTCGTGAAATGTTCACTTTCTCAAAGGCTGGATGTTTGACACACGCAGAGCATAATGGGCGCTTTATTGCTGTTCTTGACACGCCCAGTGGCGGTTTGCAGAGCTAGCAGGTACACACGCCCAGTGGCAGTTCGCAAAGATTGCTGGTACCTGTAGGGCCCCAGTATTCCTGCAGTGAGGTGCACTCCGCTGCCAAAATCCAAAATAAAATCCCCAATGGGTCTGCGGAAAAGTCTCGCTGTTCCTTGCTGTCAGGTACGAACTTCCAGCACGAGCCTCCTGTCCTGAAAGCAACCAAATGGCGTCATTGACGGGCCGCTAGTGATATGCGGCGGGGCCAGTCCACGGCTGGGTCAGCCGCAGTCAACATCAAGCAAAGAGAGTTACCCTCGTTTGGACCAGCCACACACAGGTAGGTATTCTAAGCGTGTCTTTAATCTGGAAGCTGCAACAAGGAAAGTCGACACTTCCCACAGAAACAATTGCCTGACGCGTTTCGTGAAATGTTTACTTTATATATATATATATATATATATATATATATATATATATATATTACCTACTGGCGGTCGCCAGTAGGTAGTTATAGTTAGGACCACGTTTCCATAGGAAAACCTCAACATTCTATTTTGAATAACTTTGGCGCCGGTCGATGAATCCTCGCGAATTTCTCAAAATAGGTGGGGCGCTACGCTCCGCTCCTACCCTGAAAGTCTCGGGGGGATCCGTCAAGCGGGGGCAGAGATAAAAGGGGGGTCCCAAAACGCGTTTTTCCCATGCATTTTTCCATAGGACCTTTAGAACGAGCTACAGCCCGAACGGCTGAACAGAATTACTCAAAATTTGGCAGAGAGGTAGTCCCTAGGTCAAGGAAGTGCCTTTTGTAGGTTTGGTGTAAATCTGTTCAGTAGATTCTGAGAAAATAGCCTTTAAATCAATATATATATCTGAGCCAGCTTACGGTACGCTTACCGTACGCTTACGGTAAGCGTACGGTGGCGTGCGCGAGCGCGATTCTGATTGGCTCTTAGATCTTAGTAAACATTCGAATCAGCCGAAACCAGGAAGCGGCGGCCGCCATTTTCTGTTTCACTCTGAAAAAAAAAAGAGTGAAAAGAAGAAAAGGGGGCAATGAGGAGAGTTACAGACCCCCTAACATTTGTAAGGGGGTCAAAGAAGGACAGAAAAGTACAAAAAAAACATTAATTGATTTTTTAAAAAAACACGGGGTACGCTTACGGTAAGCGTACGGTGGCGTGCGCGAGCGCGATTCTGATTGGCTCTTAGATCTTAGTAAACATTCGAATCGGCCGAAACCAGGAAGCGGCGGCCGCCATTTTCTGTTTCACTCTGAAAAAAAAAAGAGTGAAAAGAAGAAAAGGGGGCAATGAGGAGAGTTACAGACCCCCTAACATTTGTAAGGGGGTCAAAGAAGGACAGAAAAGTACAAAAAAAACATTAATTGATTTTAAAAAAAATCACGGGGTACGCTTACGGTAAGCGTACGGTAAAAAAAAAAAATAATAAATAAATGAAAATCAGATTTAAGAGTTTAGAAATTAGGGAGCTCTAAAAAGAGCTGTTGTGTTTATGGAGTCATTTTTTTAGTGGTACCTACAAGTAAGTACCGATGCAGAGTCTAAGGTTCAAGAGGAAGACTCTGTTCCCTTCATCATTGAAGTGCACACCATCTCCTCTATAAATGTCTTGCATGTTGTAACGCAAGTTGTTGTGGTAAATGGCACCCATACCATAGTCACGGAGGAAAGCAGAAACAGATTTGTTGACGTGCTTTCTTGCTTTGTCAATCTGTGGACAGAAATGATTGGACCAGTTCCATTTTTGCCTTTGGCATATGTTGGAAAACACAAAGGCAGTTTTAGGGAAAAGTGTAAACAGTTGTGCAAAGGTGTCCTTCATAAGCATTTCCAGACCTACCCCAGTCAAAGTGCCTAGGTCATTGCCACCACAGTGCACTATTATGAGGTCAGGGTGTTGGATTTGAATGAAGGATTTCACCAATGGCATCAATTGGTGCCACTTTAACCCTCTCTGACCAATCCATTTAATGTCTACATTTGGCAAAGCAAGGTCTCTCACCATATCTGTTTTCTCTGCAAACTTTTCACTCCAGAAGACATAGCTGTGCCCTACAATCCACACTGTGAACATCTTCAAAGGAGAACTGGATGCACTCAGGAGGTGTCTTTCAGTAGAATGGCAATATGAAAAGAAAGACAGTTTGGAAATGGAGGCATACATATTTTTTTAAAACAAAAAGAACTGATTGGCTGTTTCATACCATTCCAGAATAAAAACTAGGCTGTATGTGAAAATTAATAGAAACATGTTTTTTATTGGTACAAAAAAATGTGTAACCAAAGAACAGTACTTTGGATTTGCTGTTAGGTTTGAAAAGTCAAGCACTCTTGCTCTGTGGAATTGAAACATTGTGTGTCGAACTTCTGACCTAACTGCACACAGCAGTGTTCCATGAGCTGTTGCTATGGTAGCAGGCAGAAGTCAAGTTGGGGGAAGGGTACTAGGCAGAAGTCAAGTTGGGGGAAGGGTACTGTTGGAAAAGGGTTGGTTTTCAACCAATAGAAATGTGTGATTACATGTGAAAAAAAAGGGGGAAGCACTGAGATTTGAAACTTACATGTATATGTGTGGAAAAATAGAGGGAAAGTTTGCCATTATCTGGTTCTGCTGAGAGGAGAGAGGTGAACACAACAGAGATCCTGGCTCTGATAATCTGCTGTTTGAGTGCCACATTTCTTTCACAACTAACTAATTTAAAAGGTGAGTTTACAGTTTGAGAGGGGATGTATGTGGTAACTTAAGAAATGAATAATAGAAATGGGAATTGTTTTTGTTGTAGTTACATAATGTGTCAGTCTGTAAAAGTGATTTCAAATTGAAAAAAGAGATATACACTTGCCCCCGAAAAAAAAAGAGCAGTAAGTGTGCTTTCAAATTGGCAAAGAAATTTCGTTTTGGCACTAATGTGAAAACATGACTCTGTGTGCATAGAAGAATTATAGGCAGAAATGTATTGCGTCTTGCTCTGGTGATTTCACAGTTGCAGTAGATGGAAAAGAGGAGCGAATTTTTGGGGGAAGAAGCAGAGGTTTAGCACACACCCATGTGCTTGCCATGTATAGTCATGCACAGTAATTAGAAGCGAGTGGGGTTTTCAGGTTTAAGTCTGTAATGCAAATACATTCAGCATCACTAAGGCTGGTTGCCCCTGCTGGAGTGTAGGCAGTCACAGAGAATACACACGGTGGTGGTCTGAAAAAAAAACAGCTTGGACATGTGCATTTAAATAAATTTAAAAAAAAAGGTTTCAGAATGTGTCAGTCTGTAAAAGTGATTTCAAAGTGTAAAAAGAGATTTTCACTTGGCCCGAAAAAAAAAGAGCAGTAAGTGTGCTTTCAAATTGGCAAAGAAATTTCGTTTTGGCACTAATGTGAAAACATGACTCTGTGTGCATAGAAGAATTATAGGCAGAAATGTATTGCGTCTTGCTCTGGTGATTTCACAGTTGCAGTAGATGGAAAAGAGGAGCGAATTTTTGGGGGAAGAAGCAGAGGTTTAGCACACACCCATGTGCTTGCCATGTATAGTCATGCACAGTAATTAGAAGCGAGTGGGGTTTTCAGGTTTAAGTCTGTAATGCAAATACATTCAGCATCACTAAGGCTGGTTGCCCCTGCTGGAGTGTAGGCAGTCACAGAGAATACACACGGTGGTGGTCTGAAAAAAAAACAACTTGGACATGTGCATTTAAATAAATTTTAAAAAAAAGGTTTCAGAATGTGTCAGTCTGTAAAAGTGATTTCAAAGTGTAAAAAGAGATTTTCACTTGGCCCGAAAAAAAAAGAGCAGTAAGTGTGCTTTCAAATTGGCAAAGAAATTTCGTTTTGGCACTAATGTGAAAACATGACTCTGTGTGCATAGAGGAATTATAGGCAGAAATGTATTGCGTCTTGCTCTGGTGATTTCACAGTTGCAGTAGATGGAAAAGAGGAGCGAATTTTTGGGGGAAGAAGCAGAGGTTTAGCACACACCCATGTGCTTGCCATGTATAGTCATGCACAGTAATTAGAAGCGAGTGGGGTTTTCAGGTTTAAGTCTGTAATGCAAATACATTCAGCATCACTAAGGCTGGTTGCCCCTGCTGGAGTGTAGGCAGTCACAGAGAATACACACGGTGGTGGTCTGAAAAAAAAACAGCTTGGACATGTGCATTTAAATAAATTTAAAAAAAAAGGTTTCAGAATGTGTCAGTCTGTAAAAGTGATTTCAAAGTGTAAAAAGAGATTTTCACTTGGCCCGAAAAAAAAAGAGCAGTAAGTGTGCTTTCAAATTGGCAAAGAAATTTCGTTTTGGCACTAATGTGAAAACATGACTCTGTGTGCATAGAAGAATTATAGGCAGAAATGTATTGCGTCTTGCTCTGGTGATTTCACAGTTGCAGTAGATGGAAAAGAGGAGCGAATTTTTGGGGGAAGAAGCAGAGGTTTAGCACACACCCATGTGCTTGCCATGTATAGTCATGCACAGTAATTAGAAGCGAGTGGGGTTTTCAGGTTTAAGTCTGTAATGCAAATACATTCAGCATCACTAAGGCTGGTTGCCCCTGCTGGAGTGTAGGCAGTCACAGAGAATACACACGGTGGTGGTCTGAAAAAAAAACAGCTTGGACATGTGCATTTAAATAAATTTAAAAAAAAAGGTTTCAGAATGTGTCAGTCTGTAAAAGTGATTTCAAAGTGTAAAAAGAGATTTTCACTTGGCCCGAAAAAAAAAGAGCAGTAAGTGTGCTTTCAAATTGGCAAAGAAATTTCGTTTTGGCACTAATGTGAAAACATGACTCTGTGTGCATAGAAGAATTATAGGCAGAAATGTATTGCGTCTTGCTCTGGTGATTTCACAGTTGCAGTAGATGGAAAAGAGGAGCGAATTTTTGGGGGAAGAAGCAGAGGTTTAGCACACACCCATGTGCTTGCCATGTATAGTCATGCACAGTAATTAGAAGCGAGTGGGGTTTTCAGGTTTAAGTCTGTAATGCAAATACATTCAGCATCACTAAGGCTGGTTGCCCCTGCTGGAGTGTAGGCAGTCACAGAGAATACACACGGTGGTGGTCTGAAAAAAAAACAACTTGGACATGTGCATTTAAATAAATTTTAAAAAAAAGGTTTCAGAATGTGTCAGTCTGTAAAAGTGATTTCAAAGTGTAAAAAGAGATTTTCACTTGGCCCGAAAAAAAAAGAGCAGTAAGTGTGCTTTCAAATTGGCAAAGAAATTTCGTTTTGGCACTAATGTGAAAACATGACTCTGTGTGCATAGAAGAATTATAGGCAGAAATGTATTGCGTCTTGCTCTGGTGATTTCACAGTTGCAGTAGATGGAAAAGAGGAGCGAATTTTTGGGGGAAGAAGCAGAGGTTTAGCACACACCCATGTGCTTGCCATGTATAGTCATGCACAGTAATTAGAAGCGAGTGGGGTTTTCAGGTTTAAGTCTGTAATGCAAATACATTCAGCATCACTAAGGCTGGTTGCCCCTGCTGGAGTGTAGGCAGTCACAGAGAATACACACGGTGGTGGTCTGAAAAAAAAACAGCTTGGACATGTGCATTTAAATAAATTTAAAAAAAAGGTTTCAGAATGTGTCAGTCTGTAAAAGTGATTTCAAAGTGTAAAAAGAGATTTTCACTTGGCCCGAAAAAAAAAGAGCAGTAAGTGTGCTTTCAAATTGGCAAAGAAATTTCGTTTTGGCACTAATGTGAAAACATGACTCTGTGTGCATAGAAGAATTATAGGCAGAAATGTATTGCGTCTTGCTCTGGTGATTTCACAGTTGCAGTAGATGGAAAAGAGGAGCGAATTTTTGGGGGAAGAAGCAGAGGTTTAGCACACACCCATGTGCTTGCCATGTATAGTCATGCACAGTAATTAGAAGCGAGTGGGGTTTTCAGGTTTAAGTCTGTAATGCAAATACATTCAGCATCACTAAGGCTGGTTGCCCCTGCTGGAGTGTAGGCAGTCACAGAGAATACACACGGTGGTGGTCTGAAAAAAAACCAGCTTGGACATGTGCATTTAAATAAATTTAAAAAAAAGGTTTCAGAATGTGTCAGTCTGTAAAAGTGATTTCAAAGTGTAAAAAGAGATTTTCACTTGGCCCGAAAAAAAAAGAGCAGTAAGTGTGCTTTCAAATTGGCAAAGAAATTTCGTTTTGGCACTAATGTGAAAACATGACTCTGTGTGCATAGAAGAATTATAGGCAGAAATGTATTGCGTCTTGCTCTGGTGATTTCACAGTTGCAGTAGATGGAAAAGAGGAGCGAATTTTTGGGGGAAGAAGCAGAGGTTTAGCACACACCCATGTGCTTGCCATGTATAGTCATGCACAGTAATTAGAAGCGAGTGGGGTTTTCAGGTTTAAGTCTGTAATGCAAATACATTCAGCATCACTAAGGCTGGTTGCCCCTGCTGGAGTGTAGGCAGTCACAGAGAATACACACGGTGGTGGTCTGAAAAAAAAACAGCTTGGACATGTGCATTTAAATAAATTTAAAAAAAAAGGTTTCAGAATGTGTCAGTCTGTAAAAGTGATTTCAAAGTGTAAAAAGAGATTTTCACTTGGCCCGAAAAAAAAAGAGCAGTAAGTGTGCTTTCAAATTGGCAAAGAAATTTCGTTTTGGCACTAATGTGAAAACATGACTCTGTGTGCATAGAAGAATTATAGGCAGAAATGTATTGCGTCTTGCTCTGGTGATTTCACAGTTGCAGTAGATGGAAAAGAGGAGCGAATTTTTGGGGGAAGAAGCAGAGGTTTAGCACACACCCATGTGCTTGCCATGTATAGTCATGCACAGTAATTAGAAGCGAGTGGGGTTTTCAGGTTTAAGTCTGTAATGCAAATACATTCAGCATCACTAAGGCTGGTTGCCCCTGCTGGAGTGTAGGCAGTCACAGAGAATACACACGGTGGTGGTCTGAAAAAAAAACAGCTTGGTTTCATAATGTGACAGTTTGTTATACAGATTTTCACTTGCCCAAAAAAAAAGAGGAGTTTGTGTGCATTCAAATTGGCAAAGAAATTTCGTTTTGTGACTATTGTGAAAAGAAATGTAGTAATATATTTAAATACAATAAAGGATTTTTTTTTTAGTTTTTTTGCAGGTATTGCTGAAGAACAGTGAACAAAATTTAAGATGCCTACAAAATCTCGAGTTCAAAAAACGCTAAAAAAAAAACTATATTTGAAGACAACTGGAGGACCAAAGTTAGTAGAAGATGCTGATGTAGGGAAAAAGAAAAAATCTTCTGGTAAGCAAAAAAAACAATTTATAAACAAATTATTCAAAACAAAGAAAAATGTACAAAATGTCTGTTGTCGGAAAAATGTAAAAAAACCTACAGAACAGCAAAAAATTGAGGATTTAGTTAATGCAAATATACCTTCTGCAATTGAAAAGTTTAACATAAACAGAAAAACAGCATTTAAAGAGATACGTAGAAAAATGTTTCAGAGAAGAGTTATGTCCAATTTGATAAAGGATATAAAGAAATATAAGCAAAAGGCTAAATATTACAAGAGAAAAAAAGAAATTGAAGCCATTGCAGCAAAAGCATTAGAATTAAAAAGGAAACTATTCATATTAATTTTGAATAGGATGCGTACATTAGATAAAATGGTTAATGTACTGAAATCACAAAGCAAAAGCAAAAGAGTAGTGAACAGAACAAATTTTTGTAAAGTGTTTTTAGGAAAGTGGATGCATAGCTCAAGTAGTGAACCTTTTTTTAATGAAGAGAGCTATTTTCAAAGTAATAGTTTGCTGCATGCAGTTGACACCAGAGGTCGTTCATACGAAGTAAAAAATGGTTGCATAATGGAGAAGGAGATAATGGTTCCAAGAGATGAGGTACAAGTGATGGCAGATGAGGCAATGGGGAGACGTCCTAAAGCCCCAGTGTACACTTGGAATTGTAGTAGTATTTGCACTGTGCGTCAGGAATCTATTGACAGATTTCGAGAGTTTCTAAGAGAATATAGTAAAAAAAGTGTAAAACAAAAGATTAAGGTGCTTCAAAGTCTGGATCCATGCAGAGTGAGAGAGAATACTGGTTTGCAGGGTCATTCTCTTGCTTGTCTATCTAGAAAAGTGTGCAATAGTGTTTTCCATCATTTTAGGATGCTGGCTGTTCATCATACTGAAATGAGAAAGTTTGTGAGACGGTTGTATTTTGCCAAAAGTCCAGCAATAAAGTTAAATGAATTGAATAGGGCTCTGTTCCGAGGAACGGTATCAGATGTAGAGAAGGTTGTTGATGAAATTCAGTTTTGTTACTTTGGTCCTGAACAAAACAGTGCAGAGAAGGACACAGTAAATGAGGCAGAAGTGGAAGAGAATGTAGAACCTTGTGTAAGTAAGACATTTAATGATCACATAACAAAATTTGCAATAGTCTCTAATGAAAGACCAAATGTTACTTGTATTTGTTGCCGCAGAACTCATTATAGAAAACAAACTAGGAATGTTGATCTCTACAGAAAGAGTGAAAATGAAGATAATTATAAGTGGATGGATTTTGCAACATATATATTTCTTGAAAATTGTTTTGAATTGGGTGAAGATCAGCGTATTTGTAAATACTGCTACAACAAGTTAGAGGAAAATAGAATGCCGACCAGAGCTGTACATAATAATTTAGAATTGGATGCTATTCCTGCTGAACTTTCTGAATTAAATACATATGAGTCTATACTCATTCAATGTGTTCATCCGTTCCAGACCATAGTACGTATGGAGCCCAAAACTGGTAAATTACCTCCTTCAGATTTACTGAGAGGTTTAAAAGGTAGAGTGGTGTATTTGCCCTTGGATTTGAAAAAAAATATGGAAACTATTGATGCGGATACTTTGGAAACTGAACCATTAATTATTCTGGTTAATGGTGTACCTACAAAGAATAAGAAGATTTGGCAGGAGCTGGTAGATGTGCGGAAAGTACAAAGAGCAAATTTGTATTTGAAAAAAAATAACAAATGGTATGAATCAATTTATATAGTAGAAGAAGAAGAAGAAGAAGATTTACAAGGAGATACAGAAACACCAAGTGGACAAATTGAAAAAGTGGACAAGTCAAAGGAAGAAGAAATTTATGAACATTTTAGCATACATCCTCTCCATTCGAAAGAAGTTATGGGAGACAATATTGATCTCTTTCAGATGAAGAAAGCAAAAGGAAATCCCGTGAGTGTATGGGAGGAGAGCTTGGAAGCTCGATGTTTTCCCCAGCTGTTTCCTAAAGGAAAAGGAGGACGATACGATGAACGTCCAGAACAGATTCCAGCTTCAGAGTATCGGACTACAAGACTATATGCTGAAGATCCCAGATTTCGACAAAGTATCCCTTATTTGTTCCATCTTTTATTTGAAAGCGACTTGTCTGCACTGTCTTATGCAGTAAATCACATTTTAAAAAGTGGAGTACATTTACAAAATGTGTCTGCTAAGGATTTTATGGAGAAAGTGCAGCACCGAGATGATCATTTGGAAACACAACTGATCAATCTGATGGCTTGTCAGCGTGGGACAAATGAATATTGGTACCGACGCCATGGTGAACTAAAATGCATGTTACGCAATTTAGGAACACCAACATGGTTCCTTACCCTAAGCTGCGCCGAGTACGCTTGGGATGATTTACTGGATTTTCTACGAGAGGCCAATTCAAACATTGAAAACATCGAATACAAGACAGCAGGAGAACTGTGCTCATTGGATCCGGTTAATGTTTGCAGATATTTCAATCATAGATTTGAGGCTATGATGTCCTTCATCTGCAATAAAAAAAATCCACCCCTTGGAGAAGTAGTGGATTTCTTTTGGAGAAAAGAGTACCAGGCAAGAGGTGCTCCTCATATTCATATGCTGCTGTGGATCAAGGATGCCCCAAAGTTTGGAACAGATACTGATGAAGCAGTGTTATCTTACATTGAAGAATATGCAACATGTGCTATACCTAAAAGCACAGAAGAAAAAAAGTTAAAGGAGCAAGTTCTACGTTTCCAAAGTCATCGGTGTGGAAAATACTGTCGACGGAAATACAAGAGCAAAGAAAAATACTACACTAAATGTCGATTTGGATTTCCTAGACCTGTTCTTACAAATGGAAGAGTCAACAGTTTTATGTCAGCTGTGAGACATACTATCACAAGAAAATCACCTAAGAATACCTACAACCTTAAAAGAAAAGAAGAATCAAAAAATATAAATGACTACAACCCAGTCATTTTATCCATGTGGAACGCTAACATGGATATACAGTATGTTGCTGACAATTCCATTGCTGTTGCTCGATATGTAACGTCTTACATTACGAAATCAGAAAAAACAGAATTGAAGGAAATGTGGGAAGAGATTTCTCACGAGAAGACTGTCAGTAAGAAGCTGTACAGTTTCAGTTTGAAGATGTTATCGCATCGAGAAATTGGATCCTACGAATGTTCAGATAGATTATCTTCTGCAAGTCTCTACTCGAAGTCAAGAAGAATAATTTGGGCAAGTTTAGGCCTTGCAGCAATGAGAAATCGGGTACTGAAATCTGTTGGAGAAATTGAATATTTGGCACAGTTCGAACCTGAAAGTACAGATATATTGAAAACAAACATGTTGGACACATATTATCCCAAGAGAAGTCATCATCTGGAGAACATGTGTCTCTATGAAGTGCTGCAGAACTACATTTATTCACGGAAAGCTGCAGAAGACATCAATAATGGAAAATATAAAGTCGTTGGTGAAGAAGGATGTTTGGTGAAGCAAACCAAAGGAAGTTTGATAAATCACCGGAAGCTGAGTTGCGACACTACCGACAAGAAAGAATTTTACTACTTGGCTCTTTTACAGTTGTTTAAACCATGGCGTTCAGAGGATGAACTACTGGGAGAATTCCAGAGCTAGGAAGATTCTTTTAATGCTTGCAGAGACAGCATACAATGCAGTACATTCTCAACTTATCTGCAAATGTTAAATGAAGAAATTGAACAGGAAACTACAATTGCAGCAGAAATAGCTAGAGACAGTTCTCAGGACAGCCAAAGTTCAGGAACATACAGTCAAGATCCCCTAGGACAACCAATCGTTGAAAATGAAGCATCAATAGCCATGAATGAAGTGGAAACGGCTATGAATCAAGCTCAAGAAGAATTTATAGACTTAGAAAATTTGGAAAGACAACTGAATCAAGAGCAGCAACAAATTTATGAAGAGATCAAAAACAAAATTGATCACGGATTTCTACATGAAAAAAAAGAGTGCTCATGCACATCATTTCATCCAATCAGGATGTATGTAAGCGGACAAGCTGGCACTGGAAAAAGTTTCCTAATTAAAGTCATCAGAAGCTACCTAAAGCAAAAAACGGATTCTACTTTGTCTTGTGTGGTTACTGCTCCAACTGGGTTAGCAGCATATAACATAAAAGGAATCACCTTACATCGTTTGCTAATGTTACCAGTGGAGCATGAGAACAAAATACAATTCAACAAGCTAACTGGAGAAGCATGCTTGGAAGTTTCAAGAGTATTGAAGAAGATGCAAGTTCTCATTATTGATGAGGTGAGCATGGTATCAAACTTAATGCTTGCCTTTGTGCATTTAAGAATGCAGCAAATTTTGAAGACAGACTATGACGTGTTATTTGGTGGAAAACACGTCATAGTTTTTGGGGATCTTTTGCAACTTACTCCGGTTAAAGGACAACCAGTGTTTAATACTGTGACACATGAAGACACGAAGAAGTCATTGGGAAGCATTGGAAATACAAATATTTGGTCCTTCTTTGAGTACAAGGAACTTACAACTAATATGAGGCAAGCAAACGATGAAGAATATGGAAGTATTCTGAAAGATATCAGGATTGGACTACTCACAGAAGTTGGGAAAAAAGCATTACAGAGTCGGCTGTTACATAACTTATTTCCAAATGAAGAAATAGTTGCAGAGAAAATATACAAGAATATTGCAGAAAACAAAAGTGTCATCTGCTTAATGCCAACTCTACGTGAATGCTCAATATTTAATGAGGAGCTTTTGAAATTGGAAAAGGAAGAGATCAGGAAATTGGAAGCAGTGGACAAAATTGAGGATGGAAGAATTACTGTCACAGTAACAGGCAAACTGAAAAATAAATTGGACTCACTAGAGAAGAACATCTCCAAAACAGCAGGATTAGAAAAAAATCTATATGTTTGCATGAACTGTAGAGTGTTTTTAAGGAGAAATTTGGATGTTGAAAAAGGCTTAGTAAATGGAGCGATGGGAAGAGTTGTGGGTTTTATTAATTATCAGAAAAAAGATGGAATTGAATGGTTAAAAATAAAATTTGATCAGATAGAGGAAGTTAAAGACATTTGTCGTTGTTCAGTTCGTTTCATGCTTGTGAAAGACTTATATGTACGTAGGAAGCAGTTTCCGTTTTCACTAGCATATGCTGTAACTATTCACAAGTCTCAAGGATTGACTGTAGATTGTGCATTTGTGAACATTGGATCTAGTGTGTTCAAAGAAGGTATGGCATATGTTGCTTTGTCACGAGTCAAAACATTATCAGGTTTATTCATGATAGACTTCGATGACTCAAAAGTTAGTGCTGATACAAACTGTGTAAAGGAGTATAATAGATTAAGAAGAAGCTATGCTCCTCATTTAGGTCAGTATCCTGTGTTGGAGAAACGTGTAGTTTCTCGTAAAAGGAGAAATGAGAATATCTGTAATGAAGATGTAGAGAGGAGGAAAAAAAAGAGGAGTGATGTAATTGCAAGCAGAAAGAATAAGGAAAATGAAGAACAGGTTGTAGGATGTCATTTTGAAAATAGCTCTGGTGTCAACTGCTACGCAAATGTAGTGCTGAATGTTGCATTTTATCTGGAAAGTTTGCAAGAGCAGATAATAATAAATCAGGGAAAAAGATTCTGTTCAGAGCTCAGTCTCCTTTTTCAAAAGCTGAGTAAAGATAAAACTCAAATAGAAAGTGCTACTGATATTAGAAAACTTTTAGATGTATGTTCAGGACGAACACAGTTTTCTCAAAATGAACAGCAAGATGCTCACGAATTTTTGATGTATTTTCTTCAGGTAGTGGAAGAAGAAGGAGTTCCCATTGACATTTTTTTTGGTCTCTCTTATAAATGGGAACATAGTTGTGATAATTGTTATAATATAAGTGGTTCTATTGTTGATAATGAAAGGTTTATTTATTTGACATTGCCAGAGAGTAAAACAGTCACTTTTGCAAACTTAGTTAAAGATGCTAATCATAGCATGAAATGTGGTGAGTGTAATTCTGACATGTTATCAACATTAATTTTAAGGGAATACGGACAGTATGTAATTTTAATGATGCAACGATGTAGAGCTGATGGATCAAAATTGGATACTTTAATAAAGAAGTTTACAGGACAGCAATTATCAATTTCAGGAAAAACTTTTGTAACTGTTGCAATAATTTTCCATGATGGACCTACTGTTACTTCTGGACATTACACAGTTTATCTAAAATGTGAAAAAGGATGGACACTGTGTAATGATTCCCAATTGATTTTCAAACAACGTTTGCCTTTTGATTTAGCAAATTCCTATCTAATCTTCCTGAAACCTAAATTTTAGAGAGACTTGGCAAGATCTGGACAAAATAATTTTACCATTTTACAGGATTACCATTGCAATTTTGTAGAAAAAAGATTTTTAAAATTATCATTTGGCCTAAAGGAAAGATAACCAATTGTAATGTGGACTTTTTAAATTTTTAATGCAATTTTGAAAAACCAATAATTTAGAGCTTATCGGTAACTTCTGCACATTTTAAATTTTGGAATGTTATTGGACTGCCATTGGAAATTTTTTCAAAAATGATTTAAAAAATTACTATTTGGCCATGTGGAAAAGTAAGCAATTCTATTGTGGACTAAATAAATTATTCAAAAAATTTTCGTGAACCAAAATGTTACAGAGAATCGGTGAGATCTGGACAGATTAAACTTTAGAATTTTAATGGTTTTCCCTTGGAAATTTATTCCAGGGAAAGAATAAAAAATACTATTTGGCCTAAAGGAAATAAAATCAGATGTATTTTGGAGTTATTTGAGATATAATATTGTGAATGTACTTCTGAAACAAAAATATCAGACGGTATTTTAAAGAAAAAAGTATTGTTTTTAGATGACATTTTTTTAGACTAATATGCATTTCTGTAATGATAAGTTTAAATGAGAAGAGATTCTGGGCTTTTTTAATACAATCTTTGAGATTGTTAATTTTTTTTGCCCGCTGTAAAATGATGAATGCAATTGCTTTCACAATTTATAGTGAAATGCAATATATTCTGAAAACAGCAAAAATAAGGCAAAAATTATTTTTTGGTAAAAAATGTAAATATGTGTACTGTATTATAAATTGTTATAAAAATATTAATACTTTTTTCTTTTTTTCCAGATCGATATAGAAAATTTTCGAAAACTACAACCATTTTTAAAACTATTTTTTAAAAAAACAAATGAATAAATATTTCTTTGAGTGAGTATGGTAAGTCAATAGTAATAATTGTAGTCTCTCAAAGACCTTGTAATGTGATAAATTATTTTTAGTGTTTTTTAAAAAAAAAAAAAAAAATTACGCGTACCGTACGCGTACGGTAAAAAAAAAAAAAAAAAAGTTTTTAAAAACATGTAAAAAAAAGATGAAAGATAAGGTTGGCTCTTAAAAGAACCGTTGTGTTCATGCAGGGACAGAGGAAAGAAAGATTGGGAATATTAGACAGTACGACAAGTGTGCTGATCTATTTTACTGTTCACCAGGGAAACACTGGTCTCCCTATAAGTAATTAGATCGTGACAAGTGGCGCACCGTACTTCAACCCTCGCAAACCGAGGATTAATTTCCAGAGGGCCAGCAAAAGGAGATTCTCCCCCCACAGATGAAGGGCTCACCTGACCTGCAGAAGAAGGAGTCAGCCCTGCAGATGATGGTCCAGGCTGAGCTGCTGTGGATGTACTGGCTCGTCTTTCTGAAGAGTTACCTCCAAAAAGATGACCATGTGTCCTTCTGTGTACATCCTGGAGGTGCCTCATCATGGTGTGATTCCCAAAGGAATACTTCCTGTCAGGATTACCTCTAGAAAGTACACGCTTACACAGCTTGCAAGTAACTAAGGGTGCATTCACCTTTTGCTGGCCTTCTGGAAAAGTAAAATAATCCCAAACATAAGAAGGCTTTACTTTCCTCGCTCTCTGCCTCAAGACAGTGCTGCTGGTGCTAGCCTCACTCTCAGAAGGGCTCTGCTGTTCTGCCATCGTATCCCAAAGACAAACCAGCTCCTTCTTCCAAGGGATCACAAGCAGAAATGAGGGGAATGGGTGTGGTGTAGGAGAGTTCTAGAACTGAAAGTAGTTTCCACCAATCAAAAGTTGTGTTTCATGATCACATGACCTACCGTACGCTTACGGTACGCTTACGGAGCGCTTACGGCAAAAAGTACGCGTGCGCGTAAAAAAGACACGCGCTTGCGCGCATGCGCATAACAGTCATTTCCCGGCACTTCCGCGTAACGTGCGCGTGTTGCGTAAGCGCGCACGCGTCCCACGCGCAGTACGCGCGGCTACGCAAAGTACGTAACTATGCGCAAGCAGCGTAGATAGATTACGGACGTTGCGTAAACCGTACGCTTACCGTGAGCTTACGGTACGCGTACTATAAAAAAAAAAAAAAAAAAAAAATCTGGAAATAAATTTTACATGTTTATTTTAAAAAATATATATAAAAAAAATATTTAAGGATTTTAAAAATTTAAGCATAGTCTTTATAAAAGATAAGAAAATTAAATTAAAAATATGTTTGAAAAAAATGAAGAATATAAAAAAAAAATAGCATTTAAAAAACCTTGCAAATTCACTGAAAAAACCATGGGTTTCACACACGTTATAGTTAGGAATTAGCATTTAAAAAACCTTGCAAATTCACTGAAAAAACCATGGGTTTCACACACGTTATAGTTAGGAATTAGCATTTAAAAAACCTTAGAAATTCACTGAAAAAACCATAGGTTTCACACACGTTATAGTTAGGAATTAGCATTTAAAAAACCTTAGAAATTCAGTGAAAAAACCATAGGTTTCACACATGTTATAGTTAGCTGGACATTTTACTCGTAAAAAACCAATGAAATTGCCCCGTTATAGTTAGTTCAGCTAACTATAACTCGCACGCCCGCAATGCACTGCTGATGACGTCACATATTACATCACTCATGACATGGTCAGTGACATCACTCATGACATCACTGATGACATCTCAAATGACATCACTGATGACCTCACTGATGACATCATCCTTGTGATAGAGTGGCAGACCTCCTCTCACCTTAATATAAGCTTTGATACACACATTCAAAAATAGAGACTAAAAATTTCAAAACAATGGACATACCAATACCAGTTACAACAACCTCTTCAGTAATTCTAAGATCCACATACACATCCACTCATTCACCAACAGTCCTATACAGTCACTCATACATGTACTCACTCATCATATGTACTCATACATCTATACATCCTGTTACACAATGCCACTCATCCATAGAGTTACTCACACACATAGTCACTCATGCTAATAAAGAATAAAACATACATTTACTTGCATATACAGTAATACACACACCACCATACTTACTTCTACGGAAACTTACACATACTTAGTCTTTTAAACAATCACTTATAGAAACACATACTTATTCATACAGGAACTCTTTCAATCTCTCCCTCTCACATATACTCACATATATACACCAATAGTCACATATACTAGTTTAAAACATATGTAGTTACTCCTGAAGACACTATTGAGACAGTCATTCACTCACTAACACACCCATACACACACTCATCCACCCATACAGTCCTGCACACATGCTGTCTTCAACACATACAAACAGTGAGTCACTCATTCATGCATCTATGCACTACGTAATACCCCCCACCGTACCATACAGACACTCAGACTGATACTCAAAAAACCAACTAATAACCTATATAGACACCCATGTAGCTACTCACCAACCCATGCAGCCACTTATACACAAAGTGAGAGATACACTTAATCAGTCAGTTACACAATCAATTTTTCAAAAACAAATCATCCATTTAGACACTTATATACCCATTTATTCTTCCATTGACCTTGAGATATACATATATAAAACATATTTAATTTTCAGAAAAACACACATTCACTGGATGATGTCATCAGTGAGGTCATCAGTGATGTCATTTGAGATGTCATCAGTGATGTCATGAGTGATGTCACTGACCATGTCATGAGTGATGTAATATGTGACGTCATCAGCAGTGCATTGCGGGCGTGCGAGTTATAGTTAGCTGAACTAACTATAACGGGGCAATTTCATTGGTTTTTTACGAGTAAAATGTCCAGCTAACTATAACATGTGTGAAACCTATGGTTTTTTCACTGAATTTCTAAGGTTTTTTAAATGCTAATTCCTAACTATAACGTGTGTGAAACCTATGGTTTTTTCAGTGAATATATATATATATTCACTTAAAAAACCATAGGTTTCACACATGTTATAGTTAGCTGGACATTTCCCTCGTAAAAAAACAATGAAATTCCCCCGTTATAGTTAGTAAAGGGAACTATAACTCACGCGACCGCAATCCACTGCTGATGACGTCAGATATTACATCACTGTATTTATTCACTTATTTACCCATTTTTCTTTCCTTTAACCTTTAGCTATACATATTTAATAAATATTTATTTTACAGAAAGACACATATGTCATCAGTGATGTAATATCTGACGTCATCAGCAGTGGATTGCGGTCGCGTGAGTTATAGTTCCCTTTACTAACTATAACGGGGGAATTTCATTGGTTTTTTACGAGAGAAATGTCCAGCTAACTATAACATGTGTGAAACCTATGGTTTTTTAAGTGAATTTGCAAGGTTTTTTAAATGCTAATTCCTAACTATAACGTGTGTGAAACCTATGGTTTTTTCAGTGAATTGGTACATTTTTTTTAAATGCTAAGTTATGTAATTATGATTTTTTTTTTTTTTTTTTTAAGGTTTTTCACCGTGCGCGCACCGTGCGCGCTCTGTGGGCGCGCACCGCGCTCCCACGTTACGCCGTTCGCGTAATTTCCACGTTTCTACCGTGCGCGCACGGTAAGCGCACTCCGCGATTTTTCGGAAAAATATTAAAAACATTTATGGCCCTTGGGAGTCCTTTGGGGACCCCCTGACAATGGCTAGGGGGTCAGGAACTGTCCTCCCTGCCCCCTTTTCATGTTCTCCACCTTTATTTTTCACCTCCCTCGGACTGCGAGAGACAAAATGGAGGCCGACACTTCCTGGTTTCGACCGATTCGAATGTTTACTAAGATCTAACAACCAATCAGAATTGCGCTCGTGCACGGCAGGGTGCGCTTACCGTACGCGCACGGTGCGCGCCTATAGATATATATATGCTTTTAAATGCTATTTTCTCAGAAAATACTGAACAGATTTACACCAGACCTGCAAAAGGCACATCCCTGACCTGAGGACTACCTCTCTGCCAAATTTCAAGGTTTTCTGTTCAGCCGTTCGGGCTGTAGCGCGGACTAAAGGTCCTATGGGAAAATGCAAGGGGAAAACGCGTTTTGGGACCCCCCTTTTTCTCAGCCCCCGCTTGACGAATCCCCCCGAGACTTTCAGGGAAGGAGCGGAGCGCCCCACCTATTTTGAAAATTTCGCGAGGATTCGTCAATCGACGCAAAAGTTATTCCAAATAGAATGTTGCGGATTTCCTATGGAAACACGGTCCTAACTATAACTATCTACTGGCGACCGCCAGTAGATAATATATATATATAGATAGTGTATGCCTTATTGAAAACGGAATAAAAACTCACTGATTCCTAAAAAGGCCACAATGACACTTAGGGCCTCAATACAAGCTGAAGGGGGAAATGAGGCATGGGAGAAATAGGGGGCCTGCTATAACCATTACCGGATGGTATTTCCATGCCATTTACTGGCCATTGAAAGTATGAGGAACATTTAAAGGCATTACGGAATGGGGAATAACCATGAGGAAGTGAAGTCTATTACAATCCACCCCATATCATTTAACCCCTAGCTTACTAGTAAAAGCTGGCAAAATTCTTACCATTTCTCTGGACCTTAAGGTTTTTTTTTTTTTAAAGAAAAGAATTCCTGAGTGAAATTCGATTTCACCCAGATTTACTGGGTGTGGGAACATCAGATCCAATTTTACCAGAGATGGAAAATGTCTGCATTAAAATTTCTTGGAAAAGGGAATTCTGCGCATAATTCTGCCTGGTAATCGGGCTGGAACCTCCCATTTTATCGATCGGGCACTTACCGGATTGGCTGCAGCCTTTGGAAACAAGTAGGGAGAAGGGGGTCACTGTCTCCAGCTTACCCGGGTAATTACAGCATGCAGGGGGAGGCGGGGCTACAGGAGAGAAGAGCGAACAAGCAGGAAGGAAGGAAGGAAGGGGGGCTGGTTTAACATTTTTTCAAAGCCTGCTTTTAGTTCCCGTTCTGGTCCTGCTGGTAATTCCGGGTCTGCACATTTCATTCCACATTCCAAGGGGTTCAACTCGTTATTACAGTAATTGTATGCAGAAATGTCTGCCATGCCATCCGGAATCTCTGCAAACAGCTCCTCACAGGTCTTGGTCCTATAAAGCTCAGTCATGATGGCCTTCAAATATTGATTTTTGCATTCTCCAGCGCCTTTGGCAAAATGACGTCGAGCTCACCCAAAGCCCCCAAAGGAGAGTCAAGTTTACCCCAAGAAGCCTTTGTGCCAGGTCGGTCTGTGAATTGCAAATAGAAAGGCGGCTAGAGATCCCCTCGGGGAGGATTCGTGCACCTAATAAATGACCGAAATAAATACAAAATAAAACTGCGGGATTTAGGGTGCGGGGCAATCATGGCTAGGCAGTAAGAGTTGGAGCCCATTCCTGGCATGTGACAGGTGTCACTCTGTCATGTGGCATATGCCATAGCTCATGTTACATGTGCCACAGATTTTTTACATTCTCTTTTATGATTAACTGGAGATAATGTCAGTTAATGATTTTCAAAGGTCTATCTTTCACTTCACTAAGATAAATAAATAAATATTAATAAAACAAACTATTTAAAAAAAAAAAATTCTCAGTTGGTGTTTGAATTCAACCCGTGTGAAATGGTACACATAGCCCCTGTTATCTACCACTGTACCATGGGCTCTGCTATTGAAATAGTTCCCCAAAAGGGTTTTTGTCATACAAAAAGGGTGCTATCGTACTTTTATTTCCATTATCTTTTGCTTTTACATGAGACACATTCACTCTTTTTTTTTTTTTTTTTTTTTTTTTTAAAAAGTTTATTGAAACAATAAATCAGTTACAAGCATGGGCCTACAACCACCAGGGCCGGCCGCTAGAATCAGAAGGGATCGCACATTAGTCCAGGCAGTAGGCGGCCCCTGGGGCCCAGCCCCATAAATGGCTCAGGATAGCTCGAGAAAGGCAGGAGACATACATTTAACATAAATAACAACAAAAAACAAAAGGCGAGGCATACGGGCAGAAAACGTGGGTCAGGCTACATCCGGGGGACTTTACTCCAAGACTTCAATTAGCTATCAACAGGAGGGAGTACTGAAAGATCGGGGGGGGGGTAACGGGAAAGGAACATCTATATTCGATTATCACAATCAGTTGCGAGGAACCATCAAGGGTCAGGGGGACAAAGCAATATCGGTGTCCACTAGGGGGGGCGTACAGATACCCCCACGATACACGTTCCATTGCCCCCAAATTCTACCCCATGCCCCGGGTTTACCGCGGGCCACATATACAGTCTTCTCCCTGAACATACACCAGTCCATGTTTTCCTTCCATACTGACACGGTGGGTGGCCGCTGGGAGCCCCAAAGCTGCGCTATATCCCTTTTGGCAATCATGTAGCCCAGGGCCGCCCACCGAGTCTGCGCCGCGTTATAATCATTGGGCTCCCACACATTCAAGACACAGCGACGCACCTCCGGCAGCAGCGCCACCCCGGTGACCTGTCCCATGACCCCATGAACCCGACGCCAGTATTCCGCCACCTCCCGGCACTCCCAAAGGATATGGAGGAAGGTGGCACTGAGCCCACACCCCCGCTTGCAGAGCCCATCTTCCGAGAATCCCATCGAGACCAGACGGGGGCCCGTCACATACACCCGGTGGAGAATCTTTAACTGGACCAGGCGGAGACGGGCTGGAATGGCAACTTCCTTGGGGGACGATAGTGCGGACTGCCAGTCCTCGTCGTCTAATTCCACCCCGTCCCCCGTCCACGTCTCCCGAAGGCGCACCAATAGGTCAGCCCGATTATTAATGAGTTTTTTATAGATTAAGGAGATAGTACTGTCGGGAACATGACCATCAAGTATGCGGTCCTCGAGGGGCGAAGAGGCCGGGATCTTGGTCCCCTCCCCAAAGACAGAGAGCAGGGCATGCCGAACCTGGGCGTATCGGAAGAACTCCTTTTCCGTGAGTTCGTATTCGCTCTGGAGCGCCGCGAAGGTCTTAACCGCGCCCTTCATCCATAAGTCTCCCACTCTACTGATGCCAATCGTGTCCCAACGGTCAAACCCCTTCGTTGTCCAGAGGCTTCCCAGTCGGTCGGAGGCAAATAAAGGAGTAGCGCATGTCAGTCGCTCACTCCAGCCCATGGCTACGTTGGCCGCCTTCCAAATCCGTACCGCGATCTTAGTAGGGCCCGTCAGGGTCCGTCCAGCCGAGCGGGAGTAGAGCGCCCTGTTATAGTTACCGCCGGGAAGCAGGAATTTATCCATCTCATACGCCGGGTTCAAGCCAGGCGCATACGTGGCGTGGTTAATGGCTGATAGCTGTGCGGCCCAGTAATACCTGCGAATGTCGGGAAGCGCGATGCCCCCGTCGTACCAGGGGAGAGTGAGTTTGGCCAGGGCGATACGCGCCCGTCCGTCCCACACCAATCTCCTCTGCAGGCTCTCTACTTCCCGAAAGTAGGCCACGGGAATGATGTCGAAGGAGTTCTGAAGTGCATAGAGGAACCTGGGAAGGGACATCATTTTAAACAATGCGGCCCGACCCAGTGGGGACAGGGGCAGCCTACACCACCGAGCCGTGTCTTCCCTCAAACGTCGAAGTGGAAGCAGGAGATTGTGCTCATAGCGAGCTACCGGGTCCAACGAGATGTGTATCCCCAGGTATTTAAAGCCGGACAGAGATATTTGGATCGGAAGCCGAGGCGGCAGGAGAGGGGGGCCACCGGAGATAGGATAGACACAGGATTTAGACCAGTTAATCGTGAGACCCGAATTTCTCCCGTAGGAAGTCAGAACATCGAAGAGAACGTTAAGCGACTGCCGCGGCGAGGTAAGATACAGGAGGATATCGTCAGCATATAACGAGACCCGATCCTCAAAGCCCGGGGCCCACCGGATCCCCCTGATCGAGGGCTCCCAGCGGAGCCAAGCGGCGAGTGGCTCCAGGGCGAGAGCAAAGAGCAGAGGGGACAACGGGCACCCCTGCCTCGTACCCCGACCAAGAGCGAAGGGCCGAGAGACCCGCCCATTAACCACCACCTGGGCCATGGGTCCCGTGTAGAGAAGCTTCACCCAGCCAAGAAATCCCTCCCCAAAGCCGAATTTGGTCAAAACAGCCCAGAGGAATGGCCACTCGATGGTGTCAAAGGCCATCGTGGCATCTAAAGAAACCAGCATGGCCGGTTCGGAGAGGTACTCTGCCCTGGCGAGGGCGCCATGGAGACGCCGCAAGTTGAGGGCGGTATTGCGATGTGGGATGAAGCCGCATTGATCAGGATGAATCAGATCGCAGATGACGCTCAACAAGCGATTGGCAAGGACTTTAGCCAGGATTTTAGGCTCTGCATTTAGCAGTGAGATAGGCCTGTAAGAGGCACAGCGGTCCCGTGGCTTACCGTCCTTGGGGATCACGACTATCGTGGCCAGTCGCTGGTCGACCGGAAGGGAACCGGCCTCGAGGGACTCCTGAAACATACGACGGAGGAAGGGCGCTAGTTTATCCGGGCGCAACTTATATAATTCGATAGGTAGACCGTTGGGACCCATGGCCTTGCCCGAGCGAAGGGACCGAATCGCAGTCGCGATTTCATCTACCGACAAGGGAGCGTCCAGCTGCTCACGGTCCTCGGCAGAAAGGCCAGGCAAAGCAATGTCCCTAAGGAGAAGGCGAGAATCTTCCTCATCCCTATCAGTCACCGGGGAGTACACAGTCCGGAGGTGGTCGGCAAAACATTCCACAATCTCACCAGGCTCAGTCACACACACTCCATCCGAGACACGCAACTCCGGGACCACACGATTCACTCTCTCCTTCTTATCCAGCCACGCAATCAGCTTTCCCGCCTTGTCCCCGGCATCATACAACCGACCCTGTTGCTCCCTATACATAGTTTTGGCCGCGTCAGTGACAAGAGATCTGTATTCAAACTGTTTCAGGTTAAGGGCATGGAGCCCGTCCGGAGTGACACCCGCCTCCAAGGCCGACTCCAGCCCCGAGATGTCAGTCTCCAGCTTCACCACCGCCTCACTCCTGAGCTTCTTAGCCACCACTATCTGGGAGAGGGCGTGTCCGCGGATTACGGTTTTAAAGGCTTCCCACAGGGACATTGCAGACAACACAGACCCCTCGTTTTCAAGAAAGTATTGGTCCATAGCCTTAACCAGACTCTCGCGGGTAGTAGGGTCTCGCAGGTACCACGGGTTAATGGGAGCTATCCGCCCTGCGGACCGCGACTCGGTGTCAAAGAGAAGCCACAGCGGGGAATGATCGGAGATACCCCTAGCCAGGTGCCTGACCTCTCGAATTCGACCCGTCTGCGCCGCGGGCATAAGGAAATAGTCTAACCTAGAAAGACTCCCATGTGCCCCAGAGTGAAAGGTGTACTGACATTGGGTCGGATGCATTAATCGCCAACTATCCACCAGGCCGAAGGTCTCCAACAGGCCACCTAGCCAAGCCTGGGCAGCGGGGAGGGCCCTGGGTGGGTGACGATCCAGGTCACCCGAGACCACCGAATTAAAATCCCCGCCCATAAGCAAAAGGCCATCCGGAAGTTCAAGCAGCATTCGACCCAAGTCCGCGAAGGTGGAGTTCTGGAGGCCCGGTGGGACGTAAATTGAGACCAGGGCAAGGGGATGCCCCTCCCACCTCCCAGTCAGACAAACATAACGCCCTCTGTCATCTGAGACCACCCTCGTGATCTCCAACGGAAGTGAGGATCGCAGGAGAATGCCCACCCCCCTGGAGCCAGTTGTGTAACCAGAGTGAGCCACGAGGCGGTATCCCCCCCTGTTCATTGCATGGCAGACATTACCAACCAAATGCGTCTCTTGGAGAAACACCACATCAGGAGTCAGACGACGCAAATACTGCAGAACTACACCCCGTTTGATACGGTCCCCCAACCCATTGACGTTCCATGACATCAGCTTCAACCCGTCCCCCCCCATCCCCTCCAATAGATCAGAGGTCCCCCCGCAAGTAGCACAAGTCCCAAAAGTGGAAGAAAATCAATACCTCGCCCTGCAAACAAAAACCACACTACAAAACAACCCCTCCTTCCCCCCCACCCCCCCCAACACCCAACTCCCCCCACCCTGCACCCCTGCGGGCCAAAAAACCCCCCCAAATTGCAGTGTGCCTGTCGCCCAACTAACCCCAGTCTACAAAAAGACCCCGGAGGAGGAAAGGGACCCGTCCCCGCCCGCCCCCCATACAGGTACTAGCAAAACACACTGGACCAAAGAAGTACAACCCAGCTGAGCAGTGCAAATTGGCAAAATCAAGGACCAAAAGTCACTCCAAAGGGGACCCGTCACCGTTGGCACCCGCAGAGGGCCCGGGGCGGCTACCTCTGTCCGGCAGCGAGTCCAACCAGTCACTCACGGCCACAGGAGAGTCAAAGAAGGCAGTCCGATCCTCATGTTCCACTCGGAGTTTGGCAGGGTAGAGCATAGAGTACTTTAGGCCCAGCTCACGAAGACGACGTTTCACCCCCTGGAATCCCATCCGCTGCTTCTGGACAAGTTGAGTAAAGTCCGGATAAAAGTTAATGGATGAGTTCTCATGTCGAACCGGGCCGTGGACCCGCGAGGCCTGCAGAATCGCATCCCGGTCTCTGTAGTAAAACAGTTTGGCCACGATAGGCCTCGGGGGGGCCCCCGGCCGTGGCCGCCCGCCCGGAACTCGATGAGCCCGTTCAACGGCAAAAAATTTACTCAAGCCCGCAGGGGTCAGCTGTTGGAGGATGAGTTCCTCGACCAGGAGGTCAACCGGGCGGTCGTCGGAGGACTCCGGTACGCCGATGACACGGATGTTGTTGCGTCGGGCCCGTCCCTCGAAGTCCTCCAGCCGCCGGGCCATCTGCTCATTGACCACCTTGATGTCGCCAAGCGCGGCCTGCAGGTCCGACACATCCGCGCCCAGGGTGGAGGTCCGCGCATCGAGAGTTTGAACCCTCTCGTTTGTTTTGGAGAGGTCCGCCCGTATTAAGGTGACATCAATCGCCACCGTATCGATCTTGCGGGCCAGGGCCTCGTATTGCGTGGCGATGGTCTCCCTGATGCCATCAATGGCGCCCATGATGTCCTGTAGGGAAAGTTCCGAAGAGACGGATGTGCCACCACCGGCGACGTCTGAGGGGGGACCGGCCGTTCCAGGAGAGCCTCTGCCCTGAGTGTAGCGGTCCATGTTGTTGGTCTGGACCGATCCTCCACGGAGGGAGGATTTAGTCTTACGCCCCTCAGGGCCCCCCTTGCCCCCCATGCGGCCACGGACTCCGAGGGGGACCGCCGATCAAAAGTAGTTGGGGTACCGGCCCTGGAAACCAGCGCCTCACCCGAGGCCACAATATGGCGGTGCGGGGGGACCCAAGGCGAGAGGCACTCTAGTGGCAGGTGGAGACAAAGCTTTGTGCAGAGCTTAGGGAAACACCCCGCCACCTCAATCGCTTCACCGGCCAGCCCCCTGAGGTCTGAAAGTGAAACCGAAAGTGGCCAAGCGGCCCCTGGCACCGCGCCACAGCCGTTGTTGTTCAACTGCGACACGGCCCCACGGCTCACCTTCGCCCCGGGCACCTCCGACGGGTGGGTCCCAAAAGTTCAAACAACGATATTTCAGGATTCCCGGGTCCGATTAAATTCCTGAAAAGAGATACGTGCTCAGCCGGTCGTCATCTCCCAGATTCCATAAACCAAATCAGGATATTGTCAGGATAAATTCCGAGGAGCAGCGAGGGTCCGGGGAGCCCTGTGCTCACGCGACCATCTTGGATGCGCGCTAGGCTCCTCCTCCGACACATTCACTCTTGATTTCCATGCTTTATATACACATAGTCCTTCCTTTCTTTCAGTATGCCACTTGCCACATACATTTCCTTGTCTTACACAATCATCCCCAAATTCTCATTCCACTAAATAAGGAATTTCTTTCATAGCAAACCAGTCCCCCCTTCCACGTGCCACAGCGTGCCATCAATGCCTGACATGCACTACGATTTTCCCATCTGGGGTTTGAACCCTGGTCAAAAAGCACTCATGAGCCCTGTGAACTGCCACTGTACCATCTATTGTGCTGAAATTTCCCTCAGCCAGAGGCCTTTTTGTCATGGGAAAACTGTGCTGGTCCTTCTTCTATTTTCATAGTGTATGGATTTTACATGCTAGAAATCCACTCTTGATTTCCATGCTTTAAATACAAATAGCCCTTCCTTTCTTTGAGTCTGACACTTGCCCCATGCATTTCTTATTCTTAAATAATCATTCCCAAATCCTCATACCACTAAATAAGGGATTTCCTTTATAGCAAACCTGTCCCCCTTCAACATGCCACAGCATGCCATCAATGCCTGACATGCACTATGAATAAGGAGGCCTTAATTTTCCCAGACACTGCTAGGGGGTGATTTACAAAGGCACAGCTTTCATTTGTGGAATTTAGAAAACAAATATAAAAAAAAACGATTTTCCCCAGCTGGGGTTTGAACCCTGGTCTAAAAGCACTTGCAAGCCCTGTGAACTGCCACTGTACCATCTGTTTTGCTGGAATGTTGCTGAGCCAGAAGCCTTTTTGTCATAGAAAAAGTGTGCTGGTCCTCTTTCTATTTTCATAGTGTTTGGATTTTACATGCCAGAAATCCACTCTTGATTTCCATGCTTTATATACAAATAGCCCTTCCTTTCTTTGAGTCTGACACTTGCCCCATGCATTTCCTATTCTTAAACAATCATCCCAAAATCCTCATTCCACTAAATAAGGGATTTCCTTTATAGCAAACCGGTCCCCCCCTTCCACATGCCATAGCATGCCATCAATGCCTGACATGCACTATGACTAATGAGGCCATAATTCTCCCACACACTGCTAGGGGGTGATTTACAAAGGCACAGCTTTCATTTGTGGAATTTAGAAAACAAATATAAAAAAAAAAAAATCGATTTTCCCCAGCTGGGGTTTGAACCCTGGTCAAAAAGCACTCATGAGCTCTGTGAACTGCCACTGTACCTCTGTTTTGCTGGACCCTTGCTCAGCCAGAGGCCTTTCTGTAATGGGAAAACTGTGCTGGTCCTTCTATTTTCATAGTGTTTGGATTTTACATGCCAGAAATCCACTCTTGATTTCCATGCTTTATATGCAAATAGCCCTTCCTTTCTTTGAGTCTGACACTTGCCCCATGCATTTCTTATTCTTAAATAATCATTCCCAAATCCTCATACCACTAAATAAGGGATTTCCTTTATAGCAAACCTGTCCCCCCTTCCACATGCCACAGCATGCCATCAATGCCTGACATGCACTATGACTAAGGAGGCCATAATTCTCCCAGACACTGCTAGGGGGTGATTTACAAAGGCACAGCTTTCATTTGTGGAATTTAGAAAACAATTATAAAAAAATTTAAAAAATCGATTCTCCCCATCTGGGGTTTGAACCCTGGTCAAAATGCACTCATAAGCCCTGTGAACTGCCACTGTACCATCTATTTTGTTGGAATATTGGTGAGCCAGAGGCCTATTTGTCATAGAAAAACTGTGCGGGTCCTACTTCTATTTTCATAGAGTTTGGATTTTACATGCCAGAAATCCACTCTTGATTTCCATGCTTTATATACAAATAGCCCTTCCTTTCTTTGAGTCTGACACTTGCCCCATGCATTTCCTATTCTTAAATAATCATTCCCAAATCCTCATACCACTAAATTAAGGATTTCCTTTATAGCAAACCTGTCCCCCCTTCCACATGCCACAGCATGCCATCAATGCCTGACATGCACTATGACTAAGGAGGCCATAATTCTCCCAGACACTGCTAGGGGGTGATTTACAAAGGCACAGCTTTCATTTGTGGAATTTAGAAAACAAATATAAAAAAATAAAAAAAATTGATTTTCCCCACCTGGGGTTTGAACACTGGTCCAAAAGCACTCATAAGCCCTGTAAACTGCCACTGTACCATCTATTTTGTTGGACTGTAGGTCAGCCAGAGGCCTTTTTGTCATGGAAAAACTGTGCTGGTCCTACTTCTATTTTCATAGTGTTTGGATTTTACATGCCAGAAATCCACTCTTGATTTCCATGCTTTATATACAAATAGCTCTTCCTTTCTTTGAGTCTGACACTTGCCCCATGCATTTCTTATTCTTAAATAATCATTCCCAAATCCTCATACCACTAAATAAGGGATTTCCTTTATAACAAACCTGTCCCCCCTTCAACATGCCAAAGCATGCCATCAATGCCTGACATGCACTATGACTAAGGAGGCCATAATTCTCCCAGACACTGCTAGGGGGTGATTTACAAAGGCACAGCTTTCACTTGTGGAATTTAGAAAACAAATATATAAAAAAAAATAATCGATTTTCCCCATCTGGGGTTTGAACCCTGGTCAAAAAGCACTCATGAGCTCTATGAACTGCCACTGTACCATCTGTTTTGCTGGACCTTTGCACAGCCAGAAGCCTTTTTGTCATGGGAAATCTATGCTGGTCTGTCTTCTATTTTCATAGTGTTTGGATTTTACATGCCAGAAATCCACTCTTGATTTCCATGCTTTATATACAAATAGCCCTTCCTTTCTTTGAGTCTGACACTTGCCCCATGCATTTCTTATTCTTAAATAATCATTCCCAAATCCTCATACCACTAAATAAGGGATTTCCTTTATAGCAAACCTGTCCCCCCTTCCACATGCCACAGCATGCCATCAATGCCTGACATGCACTATGACTAAGGAGGCCATATTTCTCCCAGACACTACTAGGGGTTGATTTACAAAGGCACAGCTTTCATTTGTGGAATTTAGAAAACAAATATAAAAAAATAAAAAAAATCGATTTTCCCCATCTGGGGTTTGAACCCTAGTCAAATAGCACTCATGAGCCCTGTGAACTGACACTGTACCATCTATTGTGCTGAAATTTCTCTCAGCCAGAGGCCTTTTTGTCATGGGAAAACTGTGCGGGTCCTTCTTCTATTTTCATAGTGTATGGATTTTACATGCCAGAAATCCACTCTTGATTTCCATGCTTTAAATACAAATAGCCCTTCCTTTCTTTGAGTCTGACACTTGCCCCATGCATTTCTTATTCTTAAATAATCATTCCCAAATCCTCATACCACTAAATAAGGGATTTCCTTTATAGCAAACCTGTCCCCCCTTCCACATGCCACAGCATGCCATCAATGCCTGACATGCACTATGACTAAGGAGGCCATAATTCTCCCAGACACTGCTAGGGGATGATTTACAAAGGCACAGCTTTCATTTGTGGAATTTAGAAAACAAATATAAAAAAAAAAAAAATCAATTTTCCCCATCTGGGGTTTGAACCCTGGTCAAAAAGCACTCATGAGCTCTGTGAACTGCCACTGTACCATCTGTTTTGCTGGACCTTTGCACAGCCAGAGGCCTTTTTGTCATGGGAAAACTGTGCTGGTCCGTCTTCTATTTTCATAGTGTTTGGATTTTACATGCCAGAAATCCACTCTTGATTTCCATGCTTTATATACAAATAGCCCTTCCTTTCTTTGAGTCTGACACTTGCCCCATGCATTTCTTATTCTTAAATAATCATTCCCAAATCCTCATACCACTAAATAAGGGATTTCCTTTATAGCAAACCTGTCCCCCCTTCAACATGCCACAGCATGCCATCAATGCCTGACATGCACTATGAATAAGGAGGCCTTAATTTTCCCAGACACTGCTAGGGGTGATTTACAAAGGCACAGCTTTCATTTGTGGAATTTAGAAAACAAATATAAAAAAAAAGAAAAAAAATGATTTTCCCCAGCTGGGGTTTGAACCCTGGTCACAAAGCACTCATGAGCCCTGTGAACTGCCACTGTACCATCTGTTTTGTGGGAACTTTGCTGAGCCAGAAGCTTTTTTGTCATGGAAAAAGTGTGCTGGTCCTTCTTCTATTTTCATAGTGTTTGGATTTTACATGCCAGAAATCCACTCTTGATTTCCATGCTTTATATACAAATAGCCCTTCCTTTCTTTGAGTCTGACACTTGCCCCATGCATTTCTTATTCTTAAATAATCATTCCCAAATCCTCATACCACTAAATAAGGGATTTCCTTTATAGCAAACCTGTCCCCCCTTCAACATGCCACAGCATGCCATCAATGCCTGACATGCACTCCTTTGCTTTTTTTATCGCAAGCCATATATGATTCCATAACATAGATAATACTCTTCAAGCATTCAGCAAAGGTCTGGGGGGATTTCTGATTTCCATGCCCTGCAGATTTCCCTCCTTGCAAGAATTACCACATAGAACACAAATTTGGAAGCAGATGCATTCATGATGTCATCGTTCGGTAGACCAAAAAAGATCATACTAGGACTTCTATCTGGTGATGCAGCACAGCTTCCACAAAATCACATACCTCCACCCAATAATGTTTAATTCTTGAACATTCCATGAACATATGAATATCGTCGGATGCAGGGTACTTACATCTAGGGCAGCTATATTCATTCCCTGTCACTTTAGATAGCTTTTTTGGGGACCAATATACTCTGTAGGCGGTATACAGATGCAGCTGGTTTGACTATAGCAGGGGTCTCCAACCTTTTCTGTATTGAGAGCTACTTCAGCTCAAGGAAAGTCCTGTTGAGCTCCTCGCAAATTTTATCACTGTAAAATATTGACAGCACATGTAAACATTACACTATGACCACCCTAAGCAGGATTATCATAGTGCCACCCAAGTATTCCAGGTGATAGTACCGGAAGAAATGCTAGGGAAACAATTATCAATATTAAATGCCCCCACCTGACTGATAAAGTAATTTTCAAATCTTCACATGCCTTGTGGCACAAAGGACATAACCACAGCAAAAAGTCTCCTCGATTCAGCTTGACATATCTTTCAAGTATCAACTTTAAATGTGTTTTGGAATTGAAACCTTTTGTCTTCATCAGCATATCAATTTCTGAAAATATACAGATTTTTCTATCACCACTTTCCATTTTGGGCAAACAAACTACATTTTCCTGAAGAAATCGCTTGTGTTTTTTTCATTTTTAGGAAATACATAGTCAGAAAACATCAGCTAGTCATTTTAATTGAGCACTCACCTGTACAAATGCCTCATATAGACAGACTGCTTCAAATGCTCAGGTATTACAGTCATAATCCATGGCACCATAGCACCGAGGCCGACTGTATAATGCCAATAATGCACACCAGTATAAATTGTGCCTAGTTAGGACACCATAAGGACCAGGATGGCCACCATATTATTAGTCATGGTCCTTATTATGCAAGGGGCAGCCACAATTATATCAGGAACACCTAAATATAGTGCAGTCATGCTCTTAATATGTCACTGATGGCTGCCAGTGTACCATAACTAGACCACGAATACCCAAAATAGTAAAGGATGGCCATAATGATGTCATTGGGACTATTATGCCATGAACTGACACAATTGTGCTACAGATAAAACCCATATAATGGTGGCTAGCGTACCCATTTGGTAGTCCGTGACACCAGGTGTAGCTTACAGGAATCAACAATGTTTATAATGGATGCAAACATAGATGAATGCAGATGAGGCTCTTCATTTTCTCTGCTCAGTATCATAGCTTTCCTCAGCCCTTGGCTGCTCATGCACCCAACTAAAACATTTTCACTCTGACTCCTGAAGTCCCACACTTTAGTGGGTCAGCCCTGATTACTGCTCAGGCTACCACTGGCACTCTTCATTTATGGCCCACTGTTCACACACATGGTGAAATTGATAAACCAGTTGACTACCACATGGCTAATCACCTTGTGACTTAGTCTGAGACTGGATAAAGGTGACCATGTGGTAGACTCAATAGGCCGACACAGTGTGTGTTTGATTGTTAATATTAGTCCCTGCCATAGGCTGGTTGGCTAAAGATCTTCAGATGAGAAGTGCTGCCTTTTTAAAAATGCTTAGAGTCTCTGCATAGACTCTCTGAATGAGATACTGGGATTGACTTCACCTCTGAGAGCTACTTTGAGGGTACTGGCGAGTTACCAGTAGCTCCCGAGCTACTTGTTGGAGACCCCTGGACTATAGCCAGCAACATAAGAAAAGAGTCAGACCATGTTTTATACACATCATTTACTCTGTCTCCAAATACTTCACCCCACAGTCTTATGACTTCAGATTCCCCATTCTCGTCGGCTTCCAGGAGGGCCCAGTACCAAAACGAAACTTCCCTTTTCCATATGCCTGTTCTAGAAACTAGATCAAACTTCCAGTTTGCCTCCTCCTTGCACCAGGTCTGCGTCGCCCACCAGGAGGATAACTGATAAAACTTAAACCTCGTCAGTGACCCTCCATTTAATATGCTAAGCGCCTCCCAACTTATTAACTTCGAGTCTTCTTGCAGGTCACTATAGCGTCTTATAGCTCCCATTTTTAGCGTCTGACAAAGTTGATCTTGTAAACATTCCAGAGTGCCGGGGGAGTCCCAAACTGGAGCCTGAGCTGCATAATATGGAATTTTCATTTTTCTTCTAATATACATCCAATTCTTTAAAGCAGCCCCCAAAATCTTTAGTCTAACTTTTTTATAGAACTCCGGGTCTCCGTACTTATATAGAAATAAATCCTGCCCTTGCGCCTCATCCCTTAACATTGCCTCGAACAATATACCTAATGATGAAGAATCGGTTTTGTTAGCCAACATCCTAAACATTTTTAAATGGAAAGCATAACAATAAGTGAGTAGGTCTGGTAGCGCTAACCCACCCACTGTAAGGCCTCTCCTTAGCTTTTTCCAAGCTATCCTGGGATTTTTCGTAGCCCAAATGAAGGTACCAATTTTACCTTGTAACTTAGCTATATCCTCCGCCCTAAATGGCAATGGGATTGAGTTATATAGGAAGGTAATTTTGGGCAAAATTATCATTTTGACAAGGTTAACCCTCCCATAGATGTTTAAAGGGAGGTTTGCCCATCGTGTTAATAAACTGACAACCTCTTTGGAGACCCTCTTCCAATTAACTTTGGGGACATCGTCTAGATTATGGGGTTAACTGAACCCCTAGGTACCTCATTTGACTTTTTACCCCCTGACTAGCAATGACTTGGTTCCATTCCTTTATTTCAGTTTTTTCCTTATTTATTTTATAACCTGAAACTTCACCAAATTTTTCTGCCTTCTCAAATAACCTAGGTATTGCCTCTGCTGGATTTGATGTAAACAGAAGCAAGTCATCTGCATAAAGAGCAAGTTTTAGCTCTAACTCTGCGATCTTGAAAGGGTGAATGATAGGGTCTGTCCTAAGCCAACTGACAAACGGCTCAATGTACAGGTTGAATAAAAGTGGTGACAGGGGGCACCCCTGCCTAGTGCCTCTTGAGATATTAAACCAATCTGTCAGGGCCACATTTACCAAAACCTTTGCTTTGAGGTTTAGATATAGGCACTTCACCGCCTGGACAAAGTTGTTAGAAAAACCAAAGCTTTTTAATGTCTCCCATAGATATACCCAGTTGACCTGGTCGAAAGCCTTTGCGGCATCTATTGCTACGATCGTTAGAGGGACCTTCTTTGCTTCTGCTACATCTATTGCCCCCATTACCTGAAAGGTAAGCTCATTTAGCTGTCTCCAAGGTATGAACCCTCTTTGATCTGGATGAACTATAGCCTTAATAACTTTTGTCACCCTTGATGCCAATATTCCTGCAAAAACCTTATGATCTGAGTTTAATAAAGATATTGGTCTATAAGACTCAATCTTCTGTGGGTCTTTGTTTTGTTTTAAGATAAGAGTCACTGTTGCTTCTGCCCATGAACCTGGAGTACATTCCCCCTCTATGTATATTTTGTTAAACAGATTTTTTAACACTGGGACTACCTTATCTAAAATAGCTAAGTATACCTCAATTGGAAGCCCATCTGGGCCTGCATCCTTACCCCTGGCCATTTTTTTAAATTGTGCTCTGACCTCTTCCTCCGTAATACTGGCTTGCAAGGATGTCTTATATTCTTCTGTCAACTGAGGGAGAGTTATTAACTTTAACTATTCCTGGACTCCCTCTAGTCCTGATGTGGTGTCTTCCTTATACAGGTCATTCATAAAAATTCTAGCCTCCTCCCGAATTTTATCATCCTCATATATCAACTCTCCAGACCCTCTTTGGATTAGGTTCTTTATCAGGTTCCTTGCCCTATCCATTTTTGTCTTCCAAGCTAATAGAGAGCTACATTTCTCTCCGTATGCAAAATGCTACAGCTTGCTAGCTTTCCAACTATCCATAAGTTTTTTTTAATCTAAATTGGCTTGAAATTCTACCTGTAAGCCCTACAGCTCTGTTTCCAGACGTGATACTATACTCTGCCAATGATGCCTTCTGCAATTCTGTCTCTTTTTCCTTTATCTTAGTCATCTTATCTGTTTCTTCTTTTTTCAAAGCTTTCCTTTTACTTATCATTATCAAACAAAGTAACCGTCTTATATCAGCTTTGAAGGCCTCCCAGACTATCTGATCTTTAACTGTGCCAATGTTGAACTTAAAATACTCATCCGTTTTGTCTCCTAACTCCAATATCGCTCCTTCATCTAGTAACATGGTCCTATCAAGAGTCCACCTTCTATGAATCTCTTTTTGCTTAAACCCCAATGTCATTGCCACTGCTGAATGATCTGATACGATTGCAGGGATATGAGTTATTGACTCAACTTCTGAAAACATCGCCTGATCAACAAGAAAATACTGGATTCTCAAATGATGTTTATATTTCTTACTGTAAAAGGTAAAATTCCTAGTTTTCCCATTCTTAAATCTCCAAATATCAAACAGTTTAAAATCTTTAATCCAACTTTTCATCGCAGCAGACATTTTTGATGGGCTGTTGTATTTTGCTTTTGAGGTACGATCTATCTCTTTATTTAACACCAGGTTAAAGTCTCCCCCAATTATAATTGGTGCGGTCGAGTTCAGCAAACTAGCCTCTAGTTGTAAGAGCGCTCCTGGATTGTCTTCATTAGGCCCGTAATAAGCAACAAAGACTAAAGGGATACCCCAGACTGTTAAGGTGGCTGTTAACCATCTCCCTGACTTATCTGTGTCTTGTTTTACTACTTTTATGCCTACATTACCTCTGATAATTAGAGCGACTCCCCTTGTAATACCTTTTTGGTCTGAGCAAAGCACCTCTTGGATCCATCTAACCTTACTGAAACCCTGTTTGCACTCATGGGCCTCTAAGTGGGTTTCTTATAAAAAACCGATGTGAGCCTCACTGTTCTTCAGGAATTCAATAACCCGGGACAACTTCCTCCTACTTCTCAATCCATTTAGGTTCCAAGTTATTAATTTAACTTTATTTGGCCTGTTCATTTTCACCGCACCCTAAACTCTTCCCTCGCAACTCTAAAGCTTTAAGATTTGTATGAGGACTACATTTTTTATTTTTTCCCTCTTGCTCCCAACACCCTGTGCTCCCTCCCTTCATCCCACCCATAAGGAACCCTCCTACAATACACTTGGAGATGAAAAACTGCCTCTTCGGGAGCCTCCCTTTGCTACTGAGACACCTACTGTAAAAAGAAAGGGCTCACCAATTGAATTATAGCTAGCTATATCAATTTTTACCAAATTTTACTAAACTTTTTGTTTACTCCTCTTTTTTCCTTCATTTATTTTTTCCCTCTTTGTTCCCTCTTTTTTCCCTCTTCCTCCTTTTTTTTTTCCCCGACTATAATATACGCCCTTCTTCATTTTTTATTATCTAGTTATGTGACTCGTATTTTGAGATTCGATATGAGTAATAATCTAAATCTATGTTACTTCTTCATTTGTGCCAGGAAAACATCTACTTCTTCGGGGGAGCTAGAGTTGTAAATCTTATTTTTCCACATTACCTTTAGTAAGTCCGGGAATTTCATTTGAACCTGTGCCCCCTGGATTCTTGAATCAGGCATTCTGGATCCAAGATCCCATTGCCTTTGCGCCGCTCTCTTGGCAAGGTCCGATCTAATTTGATATTTAACCAATTCATATTGAAGTGCCTTTTATTTTAAGGATCTCCCCAAAACAAATTCCTTAACTGCATAAGTATGGAAATTTATCAAGATTTTTCTAGGGGCTTTCCTGTCAGGGTGCAACTTAAACGGGTCTCTGTGGGCTCTCTGTATGTCTTTGTCCAAGTCTATATCCGGTCTGTCCTTCAGAATTCCCTCTTTTAAAACCTTACATATAAACGCCTTAATATCTCCTCCCTCAGCGCCTTCAGGTATTTTGAGAACTCTCAAATGATTTCTCCTTGCCTGCATCTCCAACCTTTCCAAGTCTTCTTGTAAAGTTTTATTTAGGACTTTTAATTTCTTTAGGTCTTTAATATTCCCTAGTACAACTTCCGAGAGGGCCATAACCTCAGATTCCAGAAATCCAGTTGGTAATACTATATTGTCCAGTTTTCCCCCTAAAGTCTCACATTTTTCATGTATCCCTCTCTGATTGGCCTCAGAGATCTAAATTTTGAGAGTAGATCCCCTCTTAGGCTTAGGAGCATTGATTCTAATCGAGTCCGGCCAGCCTCTGCTCCTATAGGCATATCTGTATTTCTTCCATCCAGGGCAATGTCGCTAACCAGCACCGGCATTGGTGGTATGTTAGAAAGCTGATCTGTCGTGGGGGCGGTGTTTCCATCTCTGGGTATCTCTATGGGTCCAGCCTGACAAACCCCTTTCTCAGTTCCAGCGTCCAACATTAATGATGCATACCTATTTTCCAGCAGAAGCGAGGGAGAGGTTTGCTGAACTCCTAATAGCGGCCCCTTAGAGGTAGCGACCCGCTCCATTATTTTAAAGTAGGATTTCAGTGAGGGGGTAGTCTTAACTAGTAGGCGTACTGCCTTGGCCTCCCTTCGCTTTTTACTTTCCCCAGAATTTTATCACTTTTTTGGGGGGGTGATTGGAAGTACTTTCCCAACAGCCTTCCCCTCCACAACTGGGTCTCCCTTATTTTTTGCCTCAAGATGTGAACGTAGCTGATATCTGCTTCTTGGAGGGGAGGCCGACACTTCTTTCCCAGGTATAGTGTTAAGAGATTTGCCAAACCCAGCCGGAGCACTTCGCACAGGCTGCTCCTGTAAAGATGCGGGCTCGATATCCTCTCCTGTCTTCCAGCCTTGTTCCCTAAAGCTGACTCAAAGGGGCTGTGAGACACACCCTGGCGGGAAAAACAAAGCTCCTTTTCCATGGGCTGAACCTTACCCCCGCTAGACGCCCAACTTATCCCATCAACCAAGGTGCCAGAGAAGTCCTGTGTTGCAAGATCCTCTTGCAGCGTGGCTGCCCGCCGGTGTACTGTGCTGCCTCTGCCCTCGACAACCCTGAAGTCAATCCAGGTGACGGCGGCTTGTATTCTCCACCACAGCTTGGTTCGGCATCCTCCGAACCCATGGTACACCGCCGCTTCCTGCCCCATACGATAACACAATGGTGCGGCACGTCATGGCGGCAAGGAAAAATAAGAAAAAAGAGTTTTAAAATCACGGCGTATCTTTAAAAAGAATCATCGTTCTTATGTACCTGACGGTATCTTCACTAAACGTCGCTGTGAGTCATTTCATTGCCAACTTCGATTTTCTGCCTCACTGCTCCGGGAGCTCCCATGACCGGTGTCAGCCCGCCGCCATGTTCCTTCCCGGGGGAGGAGCCAGTTCTGGCTTCTTGAACAATGGAGGACTGTAATTCTTGTAAGGAATGTTATATGGTATGAACACTTTCTATGTAAGCTTTTAAGCTAAACGTATTTAGATTTAAAAGTTCTTTATTTTCTTATTGCAGATGACAATCAAAATTCTCCAAAAACAGGAAGAGTTAAATAGATATGAAGCAGAACTTGTACTGATGAGAGGACACTTCCTAGACTCCGATGAGGACGAAGTAGATGAAGTGCAAACATTGAAAAAAGTGAAAAGGGACGCACTGAATTAACATTTTTGAAAGATTGCCTTGTTCATTACATTGAAAAATTAAATTGTATGTTTATGTCAAATGGTGTATAGCATTACATGTAACTTTACTAAAAGATTTGTTATGAAAAATATTTATTGATTAAAATATAATATGTATAAATGTTTACTGTGGTTTAATTAAAAATAAAAGCAAAACAAGGAGGTATTTTTAGTAATGAGATAATAATACAAAGAAGATATTCTTTGGCATGCCTATTTTGATTATGCTTAATTTCATCATAGAATATTATTAAACAATTCAAAAAAATATAATCTTTTAATAAACAATCAGAATCATATTGTACATCATTTTTGGTTTGTGGAACATAGAAATCAAAATGACTACCATACAGTTCAATTTTAAAAGTTGAATTCTACATCAACTACAATTTCATGTTATTACTAATTTAAACTGGTATTAATATAGAATGCACTTAATTGCTGTATAGATTATTGAGAAATGGCAGGAAAATAAACGTCATGTCTGTCAAAATTAAAAAGGACAACAAATTTAGTGGACTTTATGGGAAGAAACAGTTCAGGTAAAGGAAAATAAATATCTGTGATTTATCTTCAGGAAAAGAACATCTTTTGCATTACATATACCCAATGTCTTGCCATATCTGTTACTGCTGGGTGTAGAACTCTCTATACGTTACACCTGACCCGCCTTTCAATATGATGAAATTGGTATATTGTAAATTGTCATATTTAATCTTACTTCTAAGCCCCTAGTCTTGTGCACAAAGTGTACCCAAGACCTGCAAGTTAAATGTCACTGTTGGACTGTAGGTCCGAGTGTACCATCCACTAAACTGATGGTGTTAAACAAGGATTCGGGACTACCTGTAGAAATATTATGGTTGGGAAGCCTTACCTTGTAATATTAGATTTATACCCCAAAGATGGTCCTTGAATTCACAGTAATACTTCATTTTTTTGGTCCTAGTAAGTAGAGTGGCTAAAAGAAATCAGGCTTTACTAGAGGAACATGTAAATAACACAACTTGTAAGAAATCCAGCATCAATCTATATAAAGTATAGGTAATATTATCTTAATGCAGAGACCAAAATTAACAGAATAACATACTTATAATTTGGGTTATAGATTTTTAAAGCAATAGTAAATCTGTGCAGAAAAATACATAGACAAAATAACATTGAAGTAAATTGCAAAATCCACTAGTGACAATAGGTCACTTGTAGGTCGAGTCAGCGGCGGCTCCTCCGCTAAAGCGGAACAGAGTCACCCCACTGCTCGTTGAGCCGCGCAAAAAACAAAAAACAAAATAGTAATAACGCAATGTTATTATCAGTTATTTTTCAGTGCAAACTAAGAGCCAGGTTAGGGTGGGGCGGGGCTGGGCTGTCAGAGCCAGTGGGAGGAGAAAATATGTCTAACATTAGTGCACATGTCAGTTTGGCCAGCCAGCCAGGTGGAGAACTGTCCTAGTCTTCCAGGCACTGCCTGAGCAGCCAAACAGGAAGCTCAGACTAATCATGACGCTGATGTCTTGTTGGTGACAGCAGAGTTGTGATTGGCTATGGGGAGTCTGGGAGCCTGTGTGCTTCTGTTCCGTGATGCCAAGAAGACAAGAAGAGAAGAGGATGGAGGAGAGAGAATGGTTGTACACAGTTAAGTGTTTTTCCTTCCCCCCAACACCCCAGTTCCGCAGCAACCGCCACTGGGTCGAGTTACTTGGAACCATGATAAATGTAAGGTCATGCAGGCCCCAGGACTGGGACCAGGCCACAACAGTCAGCTACATTCTACATAGCCCCAGGTGCATAGTTGTCCTGGCGCTTCCTTGGTGCAGAACAGTACCCACTGTGTTACCCCTGATTTTACCGCTTACACGGAGCAGCAAGAAGCAAAATGCAAAAGCACAACAGGCACACACTGCTGATGTCGGATGTTGTTTGCACACTGTTCTCTGTAGATACAGCGTCATCTGTGGGGGTTGGTTTACAGATTGGTGACTAACAAGTCTTGGCTGCAGTAAACACAATGAAAAGCTTCAGGAACCTCATTGGGTCAGTAACATAGTGGTGTGAAACTTTGGGGCAGGTGAGACTACATCTCCCACAATGCACTGGACCACCTTGATTTGGGCAATCCCTCAGAGGGCCCAATAGCAAAGAATTATTCGGAGTCAGTGAGTGTTTTTAAATGCAGTTTGTAGGGGAGTAGTTTTTCTAGTCCAGGCTAGACTGAGGGTTCGTCTGGCTTCCACAGGGGCCACCGTTTTGAGGGGTGTTGAGTTCTAGCCAAGGACGGGGGTCGTTCAATAAGTTCCAATTCTGTTGCCATTTGCTATTGGCTGGTGGGCAAAGTTCTGTTATTGGGAACACGGGTCTCCTCTTGGGCCCTTTTAAAAGAAATGTGTTCAAATCTAAGATTCTGGTGTCATTGGGGGTCCCTGAAATCCTAGATTTAGGGAATGTAGGGATGTGTGAGCTAGGAGCCAATGCGTAGCTAGCCTCTGCAGCTAGTCTGCCCTTGAAGTGACCTCATCCGGTGGTGGAGGTCACCATTTCTACCCTGAAAACGCTATTTCTGCCCTCCTAAAGATGAAAGAATTTCATTTTAGGTGTACATACCAGCTTGCCCAAATTAGAGGTATGGCCAGCCTTCATCTATGTGATTGCCTCCTGCATAGCTAATTTCCAAGCTTTCCCCCTTGCAAGTGCGCCTAGGGCAAGGGGTGTGTTCTTTCCTCCCAGATCCATATCAGAGGAGGTGCAGCCTTTGAAGCTCACTGCTCTGATGTGCCAATTCACTAGGCTGCTGTCTTAGCTACATCAGGCACGAGAAAGCGCGAGTTGGTCAGCCGAAGCACAGTAGAGCTGGGGGTAAACTCTAAGGTGCCACATGGGTGCTTGCCACATCACCCGGGGCACGAGAATTGTGTCCGCGGAGAGAAGGCACTTTGTTTGATAGCAAACATGACTTATTCTAGGGGCACCAAAAATGGAACAGCCAATCTCGATATGTCCGGTTGGCAGCCCATGTTATCCGATTGACCGCTAACATATATACTAATTTATAATGGGGAATGCTACTATAGGGACATATAGGCTTTCCCTTATTTGTTCACACCTTTAATATAATGCAACCTGATGCCTGGGCTGAGGGGTCCTACATTAAGGAGTGTCTTAGATACAGTAAAGGCTGTGTAGGTGACTGTGCCACACATTGTGAGGGCACAGTAGAGTTTGTGTAGTTTGCACTGCTTCTGCAATGACAGGACTGCTGTCTTTAGTTTACATAGGTCACCCAGGGTGGCAAAAAATGTGCTGAAGCCCTGGTGACTCCTCTACTACCAATGCCCTGGGTACTTCGTGTACCATATGCTTGAAACTTATAAGGTGGTAAAATGTTTGCCAATTTGGGATTACCAAGTGGAAGATAGCAGTTTTAGGAGAGAGGACAGGCACTGGTGTATAGGCAGCAGACTCATGTTCACTTGTCATATCCATCAGCCTTTAGAGCAATGAGGGGGGTAACTATACAGAAAGCGGCACTTCCCTACACTACCATTATAGCCACAGTGTGGCAGTTTAAATATTACAGTTCAACCTATCAAAGTAACCCCTTTTTACCGGTCTGAACTTTCTTTCTAAATATGAACACTTCACGCCTATGAAGGCCATTCTGCCCATAAAGCAGGATACATTGTATTTAAAAGTAGGACATTTCAAAGTGTATTGGCAGATTTTCATAAAAATTGCACACAACATAATGCAGCAAAAGAAGTTGCTGTGCTGTGATACAAGAATGGAAAAGAACAGAACAGTGCCACATTGCAAACCTATGTCGCATTTCAGCTCTCTACCTACGCTGGTAAACTTGCACCAACTCAGGCAGACTTGCACCAGGATGCAAAGGTGAATATATTATGGGCAGTTGTTGTTTTTCTATTGGAAGGCATACCTCCCAGCAGAAAAACAATACTTAGAGGCATATTCCTTGTAATATGTGTGCTGCAGAATAAAACACAAATGCAAAGAGGAAGTAACAAAGCAAAATTAAGCTTTTTCTCCCTGTTACTGCTCTACCTGGCAGGTGCACGATTGTCACATTAAATCAGGTTTACTACCTTCAGTATTTCAGGAATGCATTAAAATACAAGGGTGGGTGTGTGGGAATGCTCATGGTCCACCCATTGTAAGGTCAACCCTTCACAGTGTAGCCAATGTGATTTATTTTTTGGTTTTTTACAGAGTCACGCAAGGTGACACAAATTGGCCCTTGAGTGGCTTTCAAATCTCAAATTGCATTTTGAAGTCTGAACAAAAACTTCTAAGTGCTGTCCGTGAGGTCATGAGACACTTGGTTGCCTTCTGCTGCAATCTCTGAAAAGTTGGGACAGAAAATGGCTTTGAACTTCCAGCCATAGGAGAACTGAGACCAACCATCTGAGCCAATCCCACAAGAGTGCGGCTTCACTGGGCTGAAGAATAAGGTTTCTTGTGCAAGGAGCTTCTCTGCAGCAGCAAATCTGTTTCAGCTGGTCCTCTATGAGAAGGTATCCAGGCCCCAGGTTTCCAGACTCATCATCAGATACTTGTGGGACACCCCCGCGCCGCACGGCCACCAGCTGCTGCGTGTGCCCCTTGCCTGCCCTGCTGCCTCGTTGAGCCTCGTTTGCCGGCTGCCGCCGCTGCGAGTGCTTTTGCCGCTTTTTTCCAGGTTTTGTCAAGCATTTGTGCTTGTCTTGCCGATCTGTGTTTTCCTCTGTTTTGCCCGTTTTTTGTCGTTGATTTTTGCCTGTTTGTATTTTAAAGTGTGCGCTCTCCTTCCTTGTTGCCCGCCTACCACGCCACCCCCCGCCCTCCCTTCCCGCCACCGCCGCTTGTCCCCGCCCCTTTTTCTTCTGTAACCCTCCCCGCTCCCGCCTCCCAGCTGCCCCGCCCACCCGCGCACTTGGCCTTAAATGGCGACCGTGCGACGCAGGTGAGTGTGACCCACTTGTGGGACACCCCCGCGCCGCACGGCCACCAGCTGCTGCGTGTGCCCCTTGCCTGCCCTGCTGCCTCGTTGAGCCTCGTTTGCCGGCTGCCGCCGCTGCGAGTGCTTTTGCCGCTTTTTTTCCAGGTTTTGTCAAGCATTTGTGCTTGTCTTGCCGATCTGTGTTTTCCTCTGTTTTGCCCGTTTTTTGTCGTTGATTTTTGCCTGTTTGTATTTTAAAGTGTGCGCTCTCCTTCCTTGTTGCCCGCCTACCACGCCACCCCCCGCCCTCCCTTCCCGCCACCGCCGCTTGTCCCCGCCCCTTTTTCTTCTGTAACCCTCCCCGCTCCCGCCTCCCAGCTGCCCCGCCCACCCGCGCACTTGGCCTTAAATGGCGACCGTGCGACGCAGGTGAGTGTGACCCACTTGTGGGACACCCCCGCGCCGCACGGCCACCAGCTGCTGCGTGTGCCCCTTGCCTGCCCTGCTGCCTCGTTGAGCCTCGTTTGCCGGCTGCCGCCGCTGCGAGTGCTTTTGCCGCTTTTTTCCAGGTTTTGTCAAGCATTTGTGCTTGTCTTGCCGATCTGTGTTTTCCTCTGTTTTGCCCGTTTTTTGTCGTTGATTTTTGCCTGTTTGTATTTTAAAGTGTGCGCTCTCCTTCCTTGTTGCCCGCCTACCACGCCACCCCCCGCCCTCCCTTCCCGCCACCGCCGCTTGTCCCCGCCCCTTTTTCTTCTGTAACCCTCCCCGCTCCCGCCTCCCAGCTGCCCCGCCCACCCGCGCACTTGGCCTTAAATGGCGACCGTGCGACGCAGGTGAGTGTGACCCACTTGTGGGACACCCCCGCGCCGCACGGCCACCAGCTGCTGCGTGTGCCCCTTGCCTGCCCTGCTGCCTCGTTGAGCCTCGTTTGCCGGCTGCCGCCGCTGCGAGTGCTTTTGCCGCTTTTTTCCAGGTTTTGTCAAGCATTTGTGCTTGTCTTGCCGATCTGTGTTTTCCTCTGTTTTGCCCGTTTTTTGTCGTTGATTTTTGCCTGTTTGTATTTTAAAGTGTGCGCTCTCCTTCCTTGTTGCCCGCCTACCACGCCACCCCCCGCCCTCCCTTCCCGCCACCGCCGCTTGTCCCCGCCCCTTTTTCTTCTGTAACCCTCCCCGCTCCCGCCTCCCAGCTGCCCCGCCCACCCGCGCACTTGGCCTTAAATGGCGACCGTGCGAACGCGCAGCGGTCACGCGCAGCGGGCGCGCCGATTGTGCGCCGAAGGCGCGCCAAAGGTAAGCCCGTCTGCGCCCGTCCGCGACCGGATCGCGACCAGCGCCAGGACCCCTGGCCCCCGAAGAGCCCGACCGACCCGCCTGACGTACTCCGCCGCCACCCTCATCGCACTCAACACCGGCCGACTCCCAGAATGCCATCAAGCCACACCACGACACACCCACGGACCTTTCAGCTGCCACGCCTGCAAGTTCTCCTGCATCCGGACCAGCCCCGCACCAGCACCCGACAAGTCGAACTCCAGCAGCACCCACCTCAAGTGCATCCTGCTCAACACCCGCTCCGTCCACAGACACGCCATCGAACTCTGGAACCTCCTAGACGCCACAGCCCCTGACGTTGCCTTCCTCACGGAGACCTGGATGAACGCCTCTTCAGCTCCCGACATCGCCATCGCCATCCCAGAGGGCTACAAGATCATCCGGAGGGACCGCAACGCCAACCAGATGGGAGGAGGCATCGCCATCATCCACAGGAACACCATCCGTCTCACGACCAGCACCGACAACACCCTGACCACTGCCGAACACCTGCATTTCCAGATCCACACCAACCCGAACACCACCCTCAGAGGCACCCTGATCTACCGACCCCCTGGACCACGCACGCAATTCAGCGAGGACATCGCCGACTTCGTCAGCCCGCATGCCCTCCCCTCCGCCGACTACATCCTCCTGGGGGACCTGAACTTCCACCTGGAGAACAACAACGACCACAACACCAGCACCCTGCTCGACAACCTCGCCAACCTGGGACTCAAGCAACTGGTGTCCACCCCCACCCACCTCGCCGGACACACACTCGACGCCGTCTTCTCATCCAGCACAGACATCAACTTCAGCCACGCCACAGAGCTTCAATGGACGGACCACAGCTGCGTCCACTTCACCTTCAAGAGACGGACGACCCACCAACACCAACAACACACCGCCCGCAGAAGCTGGAACAAGATCACAGCAGACCAGCTCGCCACCTCCCTGAGCCAACACCCTCCTGCCAGCTCAGCGAACCCCAGCCAGGCCGCCGACAACCTCACGAAGTGGATCACCACCTGCGCGGACGAGCTCGCCCCGCTGAGGACCCCGCCCAGCAGACCCGCCAGCAAGAAGGCCCCATGGTTCACCGACGAACTCAAGAGCTCCAAGAAGAACTGCCGAGCCCTCGAGAAAGTCTGGATAAAGGACCCGACACCGGACAACAGGACCTCCTACAAACTGGCCACCCGGAAACACCACCAGCTGATCCGCGCCGCCAAGAGAACAGCATTCAAGGACCGGTTGGACAACAACGCACACAACAGCAAGGAACTCTTCAACATCGTGAAAGAGCTTTCCAACCCCAGCGCAGGAAACAACGACATCACCCCATCGCAAGACCTCTGCAACTCCCTCGCCTCATACTTCCACAACAAGATCACGGACATACACAGCAGTTTCAACAACCAACCAACGCACACCACGACCGACCTGCCACCCCCCCCCACCACCACCCTCCACGCCTGGACCCCGATCAGCACAGAAGACACCATCCGCACGATGAACTCCATCCACTCCGGTTCACCAACCGACCCCTGCCCTCACCACGTCTTCAACAAGGCCGACGCTGTCATCGCACCCCACCTGCGAGACATCATCAACACATCCTTCGACACCGCCATCTTCCCCGAAAGCTGGAAACACGCCGAACTCAGCGCTCTACTCAAGAAACCAACAGCGGACCCCACCGACCTCAAGAATTACCGCCCCATCTCGCTTCTACCGTTTCCAGCCAAAGTCATCGAGAAGACCGTCAACAAGCAGATGGCCGCCTTCCTCGAGACGAACGGATCCCTCGACCCCTCACAGTCCGGCTTCCGAGCCAAACACAGCACCGAGACCGCCCTCATCGCCGCCACCGATGACATCCGAGCCCTGATGGACAAGGGAGAAACAGCGGCCCTCATCCTCCTAGACCTCTCCGCGGCATTCGACACGGTCTGCCACCGCACCCTAACACGGCGCCTCAGCAACATCGGTATCCAGGACAAGGCGCTGGAATGGATCATCTCCTTCCTCGACGGAAGAACACAGCGAGTCCGCCTACCACCGTACAAGTCAGAGGCCTCCGAAGTCATCTGCGGCGTCCCCCAAGGATCATCACTGAGCCCCACCCTCTTCAACGTCTACATGAGCCCCCTCGCGGCCATCGTACGCAAACACCACCTCAGCATCATCTCCTACGCCGACGACACCCAGCTGATCCTCTCCCTGACCAACAACCCCGCCGCCGCCAGAGCCAACCTGCACGAAGGGATGAAAGAGGTAGCCGAGTGGATGACGACCAGCCGCCTGAAACTGAACTCGGACAAGACGGAGGTCCTCATCCTGGGCTCTTCACCCTCCGCCTGGGACGACTCCTGGTGGCCTCCCGCCCTGGGCACCGCGCCCAAACCGACAGACCATGCACGAAACCTGGGCTTCATCCTGGACTCCTCCCTCTCCATGACCAGGCAAGTCAACAGCGTCTCCTCGGCGTGCTTCAACATCCTACGCATGCTACGAAAGATCTTTTGGTGGATCCCCTCAGAGACCAGGAAGACCGTCACCCAGGCCCTCGTCACCAGCCGACTGGACTACGGCAACGCCCTCTACGCCGGGACCACCGCCAAGCTCCAGAAGAGACTCCAGCGGATCCAAAACGCCTCAGCCAGACTCATCCTCGACATCCCACGATCCAGCCACATCTCCGGTCATCTGAGAGACCTTCACTGGCTCCCCATCAACAAGAGAATCACCTTCCGCCTCCTCACCCACGCACACAAAGCCCTACACGACCAAGGCCCGAGCTACCTCAACAGCCGAGTCAACTTCTACGCTCCCAAACGCCACCTCCGATCAGCCAACCACGCCCTCGCCGCCGTCCCCCGCATCCGAAGAGCGACTACAGGAGGAAGGTCCTTCTCCTACCTGGCCGCCAAGACCTGGAACTCCCTCCCGTCCGACCTGCGCCTGACCCAAGACCACCTCTCCTTCAGGAAGAAGCTGAAGACCTGGCTGTTCGAGCAGTAGCGGCACCCCCCCTCCCCAGCGCCTTGAGACCCTACGGGTATGTAGCGCGCTTTATAAGTGTCACTGATTGATTGATTGATTGATAGAACCTTTAGCCTTGTCAGATGGATGATTCTGACCTCTGAGAAAAGAGACTTAGGGATTGATTATGAGTTTGGCAGATTTGTGGACCACCAAACCCACAGTGGCAGTGCAGTAACCGCCACACCAGTGGTCCGACTGCCGTATTACAAGTATAGCATTCAGCTCACCATAGGACTGCCACAACCACCAGGAATATGCACTCCCTAGGGGTTGAGCATTAGTCTGAGGGCCGCAATAAGCTGAAAGTACCACTGCAGCACCGCCAAGCATGTTACTAGTTTCCTCACATCCAACATTTTCATGGTGGTGAGTCCCCCACAAAAATGGTGGCAGTGAGGAAACCTAGAGGGCCTTACAGGGCCCCCTGTTCCCACTGGGTCATGGGATGCAGACATGGGGGCACATGGCGTGCCCCCATTTCTGCATGCACTCCCTTTCCGGCAAAGCATGGACTTTACAGTATATGCCGTGAATGAATGGGCTTTGGCATTGCCATTGCTAGGCCTTTTTTATAGGCAGCACCGTGGCAATGGCAAAGGACCACCTGCCAGACTACAAGATAACTCTTAATCTTGCGGGTGGCCGGCGATAATGTACGGCAGTGTGGGAGGGGGCGGTGGTGTGGTGTCCTGCTCTCACACCACCAAACTCATAATCAGGCACTAAGTACAAACTTATAAATCTTGAACTGCCTAACAAAATTACTTGCACACAAAATTCTAACATCTCCCACCTAGGCCTTTTCCCTCCAAAACCAACAACTTCAGCAGGAACTCGTCCTAAAAACTATCTGGCTTCCAAAAAACTTCCTCAGGTATGGTCTGCAACCTTAGCACAGGCAAGGATCTCCACTTTCATTTCTAAGTCCTAAGGTAAAACCTTCAATCTGACTGAACCCATTTGATATATCTGACTGCATTTTATCTCAGTTAGCCTCAAATTACACCTAGGTCCAGGTCCCCCATGAACAGTGAATCATTCTTAACACACTTTCTTTTGAAAATATAATATTTCCGGTTCCCCTTATTGGTATTTCATAATTTTGAAGTAAATCTGTTTATTCAATTTTAAATTATTTTTGCAGATTGGAGTTAGATTACTAGTGTGTTGTGTTTTAAACTTTTAAGTGTTTTTAATATTTTAAATGCTTTACACATTTTCTGTAATTTAACAGTGTTTGCTCTGTGCTATATCTAGCAGGGGTTTAGTTTAGGTTTAAATTACTAAAATATAAGCTTGGACCAAAAAGGTTTGTGACTTTCTTACTTTGCTGACCTACTAACCACCCAAAAGTAATAATTGATTTTCTTACAGGTACCCTATGGGGTTCTTTTCTACACTACATTCCCTCACCCTGCTATGCAACTGCTGGATTCTCAGAGATGCATACAATCTCAGAGTTTGTAAAAGTTTAAAATAGACTGTTCTAAATAATGCCTAAACACACACGAGTGCATAGCACCTTTAAACTCTTCTGTAAAACAACAAAGAAGATAGAAGCTTCAATACTTAAGCAAGAGCACATTACAAGCTCCTCAGAGTTCAGGGCTTACACCTGGAATGAAGTATTAGTATCCAGTCTAAAAAGATTATATTGAACCCATTTGGTGTATGTGTCTTTCAGTGCAGAACAAATTATAAATAAAATGTTGCATGATGTTAGAACAAAACTAGAGTAAGATCCCTAAACTTTAAGGGCGCAATTTATAGTTTGATAGGCAGTAGTCTGTCAGTCAGGGTGGTGGAGGAAATTTCATACGCCACTATGATGTACTCCAGCACACCAGATTTATAGTTACCCTCAAGCCCAGCAATGATTTTTCTACCTTCAGGGGAAAAGCTGTAACAATGGGTCCCATGAAGGTAAAAAAAGCTTTGTGAACAGTAGACATCATTTTTGACAGCCAGCTACCAAACTCCAAAAAGCTTTTGGGGCTCATGATGATGTTGGACAGAATCACTTCTGCCCGATACTGACTCAGTCATGGGACCTACCGACGCCCAGTCGTCGGCCCTGACTGCCCTATTATGATGCGAACAGACATTGTTCTGTTGCATTCCTATATTTTACTATGGGAGCATACCTTCCGGCCATAAACCGGCCATAGTAAAATGGGAGTTGCAGTTCATCCCTGCAGCCCGTGGTAGGCAAATAAAGGTGTTTTCTCAACCTCAAACGGGAGGCTGTGCACCAAAGGGGGCCCAGCTGGGGCACCCTAACACGCGTTTCAACATGGTTTCCATCTCGGACAGACCAGCATGGAAACCATGATCGTAATCTCAAGGGCGGAAAGAGCCACACTTTAGTTTACAGGCCGCATTTCGACTGGCAGACAGGCTCTCCAAGCCAGTCAGAATAAACGGGCAGGGTCCATTCCGACCCCCTCCATCAAAATGAGGTGGTCGGAAAGAAATCCAAACGGCCCACTACGATGTGACTCGCCTTCCGAGCCATATCGAAATGGGTCCTTTAGTGTCATGGCTATGGTGTTGTCGACCCGTCAGACCATATGCTAGTGAATAAAGTGACACAGATTACATTGTGGAACTTGACACAGACTTGTGCACCCAGAACCTTTGAATAGCAGTGTCACCTAACTGGTGATGCATGTGATGGACGGGTGTGGGTGTGGGTGTCAATAAAGCCACTAAGGAACGGTAGCTAAGTTCTGTGTTCAGCAGAACACTACAATAGCTAAGTTACTAATATGTGATTTATCCTGTTTCATAGGATAACCTATCTTTCAAAGTCTCCCGTAGCTGTTGGGAACCGTGTGGCAGTGTTTCTGACCCAGAGACAGCCATGACCGGAGAGTTTGCAGTGGCTGCGGTGGTGAGCGGCCTCGGAGGCCTAGTGGGCAAGAATCAGGTGGAGCCTTCTTGGCGGCAGCCGGAGCTGAGAACGACGGGCACGGCAGCGCCAGAGTGCTCCGAGGGTGGAAGGGCTGGCCAAGGGCAGAATTGGCTCATGGTTGCTGGCCTGGCGTGCGTGTTGTGGCAGCAACAGCGTATATGTGACCGGGAGGTCCCCAGTGGTGACCCGGTAAGTGTTTTTGCTCATCTCCCCTCCACCCACCTTCTACATTGATTCTAGAGGTCGATCGGGCCGTGGGGAGGGGGTGTCCCGCTGACTCACCGCCTGGGGTCCAGACAGCCTGTGGGGGGTCATTTGGACTGTGCAGGGCCCAATTGGAGGTCCGTGAGCCGGCTCACGTGACCCTGCTTCCCGGCGGCTGTAGCATTGGGGCCTGCAGCATGGGGACTGGCACGGGAGCTGTTGGGCTCCACAAGCCATATATATCCACTCAGTGGAGGGACGCTGTGACCCTTTTTATGTACAATAGTGTTACGGCTGAAGCCCTGGGATGTATTGCCCCTGACTGCAGGGGAAGAGCACCATTGGAGGCACTGGGGAGCGGAGCCGAGCGCAGGGCCCTTAGCTGATGGTAGCTAAATAGAGCCCTGTGCAGCAGTGAACAGCCCTGCATGGACATTTGTGGTTCTTCTGATGGCGGCAAATAGTGAACCTGCGGCATGAAGGCCGGCTTGTGATTGCTGGACCCCATATATGCTACTGACTTTTACCAAGCAAGGAGCCAGGTCTAGGCTTCATGCGCAATGTGGAACCCAGTGCGGGTGGTGAGATATACTACCCTGGTCGGCTGGAGGCAGTGCTTGAGTGGACAGGGTGACACCGAGTAGGGGGGACACGACTGTCTGCGGAAGCAGGCGGGTTAGCACTCAGTGCAGCTTGTGGGCAGAAGGTCTCCACCCAAGTCCCGATATTCAAAGCAGCGACAGATATCGACAGCCAAGACCGCAAGGGGAAGATCTATGTGCCACAGGCTGTGCAGGTGTGGTTCGTACGGGAGGCCTGTATGGGTGTTTAAAGAACCCCCATCATGAGGGATAAGCATCAAGATTGCACCATGACAAAAGATAAAACGGCAGGCGGAAATGCTGAGCACAGCATGCTGGACCGCTACACCAGAACATGGGCCTCGACAACCCACCAGGGAGGTACACAGGGAGGCATTCCAGACAATGCCGCATTCATGGCAGCCATCACACAGTCCAGGGACACATTGGAAGAGAAGACTGGAGTGGTGGGCTCCGATGTCATGCTCATAAGACAGGATCAGCGGAATGCGGTGGAGCGCATTACTGAGACCAAGACCAGGGTCCAGGGTGTGGAGGATTCCATCACTACCTTGCAGAAAAAAGTTGCGTCACTGGAGACGATCACCAGGGGTCTGCCCTCGTGGGTGGAAGACGTGGGGGGCAGGGCCAGGAGAAAAAACCTACGCTTTGTGGGATTCCACGAAGAATGTGAATGGGGGGACATGGAACAGTTCCTGACTAAGTGGCTTGATATACCGGAAGGATTAGCAATAGTAGGGGGGGAAAGGAATGATGTAATAGACTAGGCCATAGATAGATGGGGAAATTCCAATGTGCTCTATGGTACCAAAGTGAACTCCCTGGCGACGGGACTGGGATGGGTGGATCTATGGAGGCGGCTGTATGTTGAGGAGCATGGATACACTTATTTTTCGTCAACACATGATTCTTACTCCCGTCTTGACTATATATTTATACCGATAGGAGCCGTGGAGATTCTCCCAAGGGGTCTGTTCAATCATTCCCCAGTGGTTCAAACAGCGCAGTTGGGTCCTGATAAACAACTCTTTTGGTGGCGTCTCCCCCTGGCATCTGCAGGATGAAAAATATCGGGATCACATAGAGCAGGTAATCAAGCACTACCTGGATATAAATGTGGGAACAGTCACAGAGGCTGAAATCCTATGGGAGGCTATGAAGCACACATAACTGGGGTAGACATTTCATTCTTCGCGGCAGCACGTCGAACACAGCGGAAATAACTTCTGCGATCGGAGGCCCATATAATGGAACTGGAGCGGAGCAGTAGGGGCGAGGGAGGGAATCGGGTGCTCTGACAGCTGGTGCTGGTGCTACAGTCCAATGCTGACACTCTGATAGATGAGGACCGTCTTGCGTGGCTGGCGTCCCGTAACAGAATTTACCAATGGGGTGACAACAGACCTTCTCCGAACTTCTCCGTGTGGTTTTTCAACTTCCACACATTCTATTGGCCTTTGCGGGGGTCTTTGAAAAATGAAAGCACGCAATTGGCCAAAGGCAGGTGCATGTCCCACATTTTCTCTAAATATTCACTACCACGGCATCCAGCTGTCAGGAGCGAGCAGCGGCGCGCAGGGTGCCAGTTGCATTCCTCGTCGTTGGTCATTAAACAGAGCACGGTCGAATTCACTTTGGCGGCGCGCCTTGTCTTGCCTTGCCTCAAAAGCAGAACCAAACAAAGCATCGAGCAGCACACACCGCGCATCTTTATTTATTTATTATCAGCGACTGCATGTTTTTTTTACACACAGCATTGAGCACTGCTTGCTGTGCACCTTTATTTATTAACTGCGGTCCTGGATGGGTGCCTGCAACAAATGCCTCCCTGTTCGCTTTGTGTGCTCTCCACTGTACGCTACTATCCTGATGTTTATTCAAAGCAAGGCGGCTGCACGCGCTCCCAGCGCCTGGATGGTGCTCAATCCTCCACAATCACAGCCCAAGCTCTGTCTGAGCTCCAGTACAATTGTTTTGAACTGCTCTTTGCCTCAAAAGCAGACCCCTCCCACCTAATTTACAACATCGAGCAGCGCTATTGTGCACCTTTATTTTATTAATGACGCCTGTATGTTGAATTATTTTCTTTGCTTCCCTCCAAAGCACACCTCTCCCACCTCCAACAGAGCATAGGCGCGCACAGCGGCATTTTCACTGCTTGCAGTGTTGTTTGTTGGATTTCCTCTATAGCAGACCCTTCCCACCTCCCGACACAGCATGACTGCGTGCCTTTATTCACTTATGAACAGCCCGCTTTTACTTTACATTTATATGTAAATAGCTCGACTTGTTTTGACAGGGGGGCATGGGGATAAAAATGATTTTCCCAGAATCACAGGATGTTGAGCCAACGAGGAGGCTCGAACCTGGTCACCTCCGCTCCAAAGTTGGCTGCTTTGGCCGTTATGCCACACCTTCTCCTTTGTCAAATCGACTTTAAAAAAAGAAGAAAAAAATACTTGTACGGTTATCCAAAGATGTTAAGAGTGTGTGAGCATGGCAGTGGGGCATTGCTAAACACTTATAAGGTCCCAAAGGCTAGACCTATTGGCTATGCCAATGCTTGTTTTAAAATGGTGTCATTGCCGCGCCTACTCTACCAATTGCAGAACCATCTATATCAGATACTCCCTATGTGGTTTCTGCCAGGTCAACGCGGCGTTGGGTCAATTTCTGTGGACAGGAGGGGCCTCCAGAGTGGTGCTGCGGACTTGCTTTCAGTCGACGTATTGCGAGGGGTTGGCCATGTCGGATGTCCAATCGTACTATATGGCATTGCATCTTTTGGTGCTGAATGAATGGTGGTATGGGGACAGGAAGGAGCCCGCTTATCCAGTGGAGCGAAGGTGTATACGAAAGTCCACACTACATACCATACTGTATTTGGCGCCTCTACGCAATTCTTTATCTCCGACCACTCGGGTGGTATTCGAGGTGTGGAAACAGTCCCTCCGTGGAATGGGGTGGTGGAATAAGTTGACTGGGAAACCCCACTGTGGCACAACGGTCATTTGCCGCAGCTAGCTGCGTTATCCGGATATCAAGGGTGGGATAAAATACGAGTCTTCACATTAGGAGACGTATTGCGAGGCTTGGTTCTGAAATCATTCCAAGATCTTCAACAAGAGTACCAGATGCCAAAAACTACATTTTATAAAAATATTCAATTTTGACACACAATTTATACTAGTATCTCGGGGTTAGAGGCTCTTCCCAAATTCAGTCCGATAGAAGGCCAGTTGCAGGACCATAAAATCTTGAAGAGCTATCAGTCACTGGTGATCAATAGTTCCACTACATTGGATAAACTTAGAGAAGCATGGGCTGGTGATCTTGGACAAATAGACGGAGATGATTGGATGGACAGACTGTCCTTCCCTAGGGGAGCAGCAATAGTAATACCGCTGCATCTTATTCAATTTAAATACCTTCACCAGGTTTACTATACCAGGCTCAGGCTGTGGAGGGCGGGCCTAGAGTCATACCCTATATGCCTGAGGTGTGGTCGGGATGAGGGGTCCCTAATACAGACAATTTGGCATTGTACAGTACTCACAAAATTTTGGAGACTGGTTCTGGCCTGTCTTGCAGAAGTGTTGGGGTGAGAGTTCCCCTCCTCAACAAGATTGGCAATTTTACATATCATGGAGGGTATAGGAGGTAAAGTATAGAAGAGACACTTGTTATTGTTGGGGCTAACATTGGCTAAAAGGAATGTAGCAAGGCTGTGGAAGGCAACGGCCCCATTTTTTCTCTCGGCATGGAAAAATGAGCTGGAATTTTGCATGGGGTTAGAGATCCCAATATTCAAGGCCAGGGGTTGCCCGCAAAAGCACCCCAAAATCTGGAAAAGATGGGCAGACAACCAAGGCCTCAATTTGGACCCGGTGCCTCCAATGGATGCATATGTATCAATGTTGTTATGCAGGCCTCTTCGATAAGGGACCAGCTATATGGTGATGGTGATGTATTTGTTGGGGTGAACGATGTGGTGGCAAATGAAATGCAGTAGTGGTTCAATGCGTTTATGTTATATTCAAATTCAATTCAATTCAAATAATCTTTTTTCGGATACTTAATATTCATAAAAACACAGGTCACGTTTAAAACTTTTTCAATAAAAAATCAATAAATGACAATCAATAACAAGGACTTGTATATATAGCATAATCGGAATTATAAATATTCATATTGCAACCGAGCGGCAAATATATAAGACGACCACTCCTTTAAGTGGCTCAGTTAATCTTGACAATAGCAGCATAGAGTAATAAGTGGAAATAACAAATTAAATTAATATGCGGGCAATCAGAAACAGACAAATAACAGCACAGCGTAATATGTTAAAATACAGTAAGAAAATAGCAGCATGAATATATTATATTAAAGGCATACAGGTATTAGCTATATTTGATAAACCATAATATGCAGGGCAAAGATTTCTACAAGATGCACCAAAACATTAGAAATTATGGTTCACAACAAGTAACAGCTAAATGTAATCATGTGAAATCTGATGTTTTTAAGGAGTGCTCATTGAAACGCGTGAGTGAACTGCCGCCTTCAGAAAAGAGATTATTCTAAAGGTTAAGTCTACACTTTTAAGGTTAAGGATTTCCGTGTAGGCTATTCTGAAGTCAGCAATGGTAGTTGCCTTAAAAAAAGGGATCAAAAATTGATTAGTATATAACAAATAAAAATCACAAAAAAATAAGAAGTGTAGCGTTGATTGGTTGCTCCGATTGCCACAGGGGCAAGGCATTTGCCCAAGGTTGGTATTAAAGCCTATAGGGAAGCACAATAGATATTTTAAGGTGCCTGCCCAGAGGCAAGCTTCCCTCCCAGCGACTTAAATTCAGTAGGAGATAACTGGATGGCAAATGAGATGGAGGGCAGTTAGTAGATGCCAGGGACATATACCTTGTGACTGTTGGCTTAACAAGTTCCATATCGTATCTTAAATTACTATATTGATCATATAGGGCCTCTTGTAGAGTATTTTTAGTTATGCCCTCCATATTGTTTGAGTTCAGGAAAATGTGATCAAGGTTCACGCTGATCAGACTATTTGTGACAGCGGCCAGCCACAGTATGTCTCCTTCCTTGCTGCATTTGAGGCAATCCATTATAATTTGTCTAGTTAGTGACGCTGCCGAATTTTGCCAAACGTTTAACCAAAATATGGCCGGACGGGACCTGATGGAATCCTCATTATAAAGCAGCTGTAATACCTGATGGCAAATAAAATTTGGAGAAGAAATTGGGATCCCCAAAAGTTTTCGACAAAATAGATTTTCTTCTCCCTGGATAGTGCTACTTTTTGCATAGCCCAAAACTTCAGAGCCATAAGTAGCCATAGGTATGCACTGTGCTTTATACATTTTAATTATTGAGGGCACTACCTCAGTCTTTTTTGGTTGCGGGAGGCATAAAATTGAGTTAATCGCCCTTAGAAATTTATTGCTACGATGGGCCAACCAATGTCTGAAAACATTTGTCCTAAGTATGGGAAAGTGCAAGTGCATAGAAGGCGTTCAGGTTCTGAGGTAATTGAGTGAATAAAGTGCTTTTTGGGACTACAACACATTATAAACGATTTCTTAAAATTAGTGCAAAGATCTAGACCAGCCATAAGATCAACAAAGCCTCTAACTAAAGTGTGAAGTGCATTTGGGGAGTAAGTTCGGATAAAACATTGTGCAAATCATTAATATACAGAATGAACAAGAGAGGGGCCAGTACGCACCCCTGCCTGACTCCTCTGCCAATATTAATGTTCCCTGACACCCCCCCCCCCCGGGCCAATACTCACCCGTGCTTTAAAGTCCCTGTGTTAAAAAGCTAAAAAATGCACTAAATCCTCATCCAACACATACTTTAAAAGTACTGACCATAGACGTGTCCTATTTGCAAAGTCAAAGGCTGAGGAGAGATCCGGGCTATGGTATATTTACCGACAATCAGGTTAAGATTTAAACATTGTTCAACTGTTCCCAGTTTACTTCTGAACCCTAGCTGGCATTTATTTAAAATCTGTCCCTCCTCAGCCCAAGATCTAATTTTATTAAACAGGATCCTCCCAAGTATCTTAAGGGTGTTATCAATTAGGGAGATTGGTCTTTAGCAGCCAGGGTTGGATCGTCCCCTTTTTAAAAAATCGGGACGATAGTACTATCAGACCATGTGCTTGGTATAAAAGTATTTGGTAAGTTGTTAAAAACATTAAGTAAAAGAGACGCCCAGAACTCAGGTTTGTATTTAATGAGGTCACTGGGAAGGCCATCGGGCCAGGTGCCTTATTACCCAAGCTTTGGTGATTGCATCCTCGTTTTCTGTTATTGATATCTGGATGCGTGCTACATTCGAAAAATCTAAGGGCTCCACACTCTGGGGGGGGGGGGGCTGCATACATTTTAGAGAAATTAGCTTCCCAGGCCTCACTTGTTATATTACAACAGCTGCCCAAAAGTTGTTTCCATTGTTGAGACTAGCAGCGTAGGCAAGCTTGTCCCAGTGTTCTTTTAAGGCCTCCTCTTTCCGCTGCCTTATCACTTGTTTATAATGCTCTCAGGGATCCAACAAGGGTTGCATCCCTGGGTACCGCTGCTAGTGCTAAACGGAGCTCTCTATTAGCTCGAGAACAGGCGTTATTAAACCATCAGGGATTCTAATTAGTGTTAGATACAGGCTTTGAAATTGATCGTTTGATACCTGCACATAGGTGGCAAAAAGCGTTGGCCACCTCTGAGTTTGGATCATTAGACAACAGACAAATAACAATAGAGGGTAAGTATGAGGTTATCATTTTGGAAAACAGTTTGACATTATCAATGCCCTTCCAGACTATCCTCAAGTTTTCCATCGAGTGTGGTAAATTTCTTGCACCAGGCTCTTTAGTGAAAACAGGTCTGGGGGCAAACCTAATTGTTGTTAAAATAGGGTTGTGGTCGCCAAACACAGTCGGTAAAACCTCGGCTTGTACTATGACATCTTCTAACGAGGCAGAGATAAAGATGTAATCTATTGTTGAGGCGCAACCACAACCCCTATAAGTCAGAATGGGACTGTCGTTATGATTTATATACATCCATCACATTCAGTAGATTGTGATTTAACAGATGATCCAGCAATTCTTTCACTCTTTTACATGTGTGTGTGTCTGAAATTGGTGCTGTGACTACAACATTTGCCCTCACCATCTTAGCATTAAAATCACCACCCAGGCAAATTCCTGCAAGCTTACCAGACTCAATTTGATTTTGTTAGGCAGAAACAAAATAAAATAAATAAATATAATTCCTATTTGGTACGTTTGTAAAATCATTATTATAAAAGTTACTAAAACAAATTGAGATCCCTTGTGTGTAAATACAGCTTGAAAATTGTCGTCGTTTGTGGCAAGGATTTTGACACCTCCACCTGAAGAGATATTAACCCATATAGAGAGACCGCCAGATGGGCGGGCTTGTTTGGGAGTGGGTACAATAATGTTAAAGCATTCAAACCCCTCCAAGTAAAAGTCCATTGTTGCCCAAGTTTCCTGAAACATGAGAATGTAGTATTTTCTGACTAAATTTGCCCAGTCTTCAGAACTTATTTTGAAAGCTAAGCCGGCGATGTTCCAGCTTAGAACACTCAAATTTGGGTCATGTGGTTCTATTATGTCATGTTCTATAAAGGTGGTCTTTGGATCATGTAGTTCTAAAGTAGTAAGTACTAGACAATTGGGCATAGGTCTCTGGAGGATGTGTTCAGATGGTGTTCGAGTGGGCGGTAATCAATGCAAGCTATCCAAACCAGGCAGAGCAGAGAATCTGTTAAAATCTGTAGGCAAGACAAAAGTTGGTATGTTTGGCCCAGGGGTAGATTTATAAAAGAAACCCAGGGGTAATGACCAAACAAGAGTGGGAATGATGTTGTTGAGTTCTTGTGTCATTAGTATTGATCTAGCTAAAACTGGACGACGGAAGTTAATAACAACGTAATCTCCCTCTATGTTCTTTACTGAAGAGCCAACCCACCCTACCCTGCGCACCATTATGATATCACTTACATTTGTCACCTTAAAACCTTTATGTTTAATTAGCCAATCAGCACTTTTATTACGCAGTTCTTCCCATGTCTCGATCTGATTTTTCCTGAAGGGTGGGACGCCTGCTAAGACTAAGACATAGGGACAAGCAGCCGGAGGTAGGCTAAGGTTTTCTTTATTGGCCACCACAGACTCACTGGCATTATTCACTGAGGGGAATTTTGCTCTCTGGGTGTTGCAAACTAGAGTAGTGTTGTTTGCACGGTTCGTGTTGGCAACATGGGTGACTGAGTAAACTGCTTGTTGTGCATTATTAATAGCACTAGACGTTACTGGTTCGTTCTGTGCACCGGTGGGTTCATGTGTCAAACATTCCCTAATTTTATAACAGGTGACACAAGCTCTAGGGGTACTAGTATAGGGGGGTTATGTGAACGTCGACATTTGCTGTTGGTTATTGGAGCTGGTTACGCTGGGTGCATTAGAAACCTGTGAATTGGGAGTCTCCCCCTATTGTGAGGCCTGCTTATGGATGTTGTTATTCAAGCATGGTTTATTCACTAATGACTCTAAACGATCTAGGCGTTTCCAAAGAGCTGCAAAACTCTTATCAACAAGTGTTTTAATGCGGTCATACACAGAGTCTGCTATAATGTCAATTGCAGTATCGCCAAGTTTGAAGCAAGATGAGGGGCCTATCAAGGGCTCAGTCTGGGTATAGGTAGATTGATTTGATGCTACAGATACTGTTAAGTCAACAGTGGCAGTGGCAGTGGCGTTAGTTGAGCTCAGAGCCGCAGGTACCACTGCGCCTTGGATCCATGAACTCAGGGCCGTCCATTGTTTATTTGAACGAGGTGGTTGTTTTCTTTTGGAGCTCACAGGTTTAGTTAACTTCCTTTTTCTTTTTGCCCCGATGACTACTGAATTTGGAGTGACATTCATATCAGGTACGATGTCATTATTGCTTATTGCTCCAAGAAGATCAGCGACAGCGTCAGCCCCGTTGGCCTCGTTGGCCCTGTTCCTTTCCTCATTGTGAGCAAATTCCAAAGTTTGAGTGTCCCTGATAAGAGTAGGTGGCAAGCTTAGTGTCAGGGGCAGGCTGATACCATCACTGTCCACAATAAAGGGAGCAATCCGAGGAGTTGTAAGTCCCAGTGACAGACGCCTCTCATTTAGATCTATCTCAGTGGCAACGATATTCACAGCTCTTTCCAGCATACTGTCTATAGCAGTAGAGGTACAAGAACTTGGTATAGTGGTGTGTTTCCCCTTAGCGTATTGCGCCTTTGCACGTAGTAATAGTAGGAAAATGGATGACTCACCACAATGGATGGATAAGGGATGGTGCTTGTCAGAGGGGAGGCCCTCCTTCGGGTGCAGACAGGCCCACTCTTGGCGCTGCAGAAGGCCCTGGGAGCTTTTCAAAGTGCCTCCTGGCGCACAGGCAACGCTGGCAGCAGCGCAACGGCACCACAGCCAGCAAAGGATGCTGTGAAATGGAGTCCTTGCTCCCGTCCGTTCTGCTCACCACCACCGCTGTCTCCCGGTCTGTTGCCCCCAACAGAGGGTGAAGCAAACTGCTGCAATTGGGCATCCCACCAGCTAGGAGCCACGTGGCGTCAAATGCCTCCGGTGCACAAAGCCGGCAGAGCACAGCACACCTGCCTTCTCTTTCATGATGCCAGCACAGGAGTAGAGGGCCCCTCTACACCTCCCCCACATCTCCACGGAGTTGGCCACAGCACTCCTCAGGCCTTCAAACACAGCTCCTTATACTGGGGCACTCCGGTCTGCCAGGGAGGAGGCGGTTGCCCTGATTTTAGTACAAAAGCTGCACTTCTGGGGGCTGACACAAGCAGACAGGCACCAGGATCCTCTCCACTCCCCTTGGTGCAGCAGCAGTGGGGGCTCTACACGGCTGGCATCAGGGAACTCACGGTGGTTCCTCCGGTGTGCACGATCCACACAGGGTGCCGCCGCAATAAAGTAAGGTTTAAAGTGGGCACACCTCCTGGGGGTGGCGTCCCTCTCCTTCCAACGCTCCCGATATCCTCGGTGCTTGCAGGATATTACAGCTGCTGCCAGGGATGCCGCACCGATCACAGGGCGCGGCCCTACAACGCAAACCACGTCACCTGAGCAATCTCCGCTGTTTTGTCAGGGGTTGTGGTGGGGGACCACCTCACCGTCTCATCTTCATGTCCCGCAAGCTCGGGTATTCACAAATCGCCCTCTTTCCACTACTCAAATGCTTCAGAGAGGGTTCAGCGCTCACTGGCCACCATTGGCTCTTCACTGGAGGACTCCGCCTGCGCAAGATTGGAGAACGGTGCCGCGGCACAATCCAGCGTGTACCGAGGCAGGATCTGAATGCAAAATGTTCTTCTGTCCTCTCCCGAAAAGACCACAAACAGCAACACCAGAGGGAGAACACACCGCGTCCGAACCACCTCAGCACGTACAATGGACAGAGAGAAAGAACCTCTTAGGTAAGGGACCAGCTATATGGTGATGGAAGTTATTTGTTGGGGTGGATTATGTGGTGGCAAATGAAATGCAGTAGTGGTTCAATGCATTTATGTTATATTGCTTTACATAACTATGATAATGAAAATGTATAAACTAATTTTCAATGACAATAATTTGCAATGTCTATAATGACAGATGTTTCCTGGGTTAAGGGGCTCTGCACTGTATTTGACATTTGACACAATAAAATATGTTTAAAAACAAAAAGACACTAATATGTGATATATTGTGGCCAAGGTTAACCCATTAAGTTGGAGCCTTTGCTTATTTCTCAAAGTCTTGTATTTCCCATGTGAAAGTGATGCCCTTGGAAATCACCAACTGGCACAGTGTGAGAGGTTTGTTACATGATTAGATACAAGAAAGCATGTCAGAAATATATTACATGTACTCGATTAGTGTGAATGAGATTGCTTTATTGGTGGAATGGTTTATAAAGTTTGGTAGAAGTAGACATCTGGGGCTAGTGGTAAAAAAATGAGTATTGGTTAGTTCTCTTTGAAACCTTAAAATAATTGAGCATTTGTGCCATGTAGGACAAAATCAGAATAGTAGCAAAAGTAGAAATCATGAAATATGGTCTTTGTAGTGTCTTCCCAACCCAGTTACTAGCCAATGAATATGCCACACAGGGAGATTTATTAGTACACGTGCAACTGCAATTCATCATACTGAAACAGCGATCAATGCATTACGCTCTAACACATACGTCACATTTCTAGGGAGACCTTCAGGACCCAAAAGCGTTCCATCACTATTAACTTACAAGATACTGTAGTCTGTTCAAGTACATTTGGCTAGAATGTATGCACTATAAACTGCTTGATTTATGTAAAATTTAATTTATAATACAGCTTTTTGCACAATCCGAGGGAGATCTGATTTTTGTTTTGTGTAAGAAAACAAAATGCATGGGGCAAGTGCCAGAGTGAAAGAAAGGAAGGGCTATTTGTATATAAAGCATGGAAATCAAGAGTGGATTTTTGGCATGTAAAATCCAAACACCATGAAAATAGAAGAAGGACCAGCATAATTTTCCCATGACAAAAAGGCCTCGGGCAAATACACAATCCAACAAAACAGGTGCTACAGTGGCAGTTTGCAGGGGCAATGACTGCTTTTTGACCAGGGTTCAAACCCCAGCTGGGGGAAATGGTTTTTCAAAATCTTTTTATATTTGTTTTTTACATTCCACAAATGAAAGCTGTGCCTTTGTAAATCACCCCCTAGCAGTGTCTGGGATAATAATGGCCTCCTTAGTCATAGTGCATGTCAGGCATTGAAGCCATGCTGTGGCATGTGGAAGGGGGGGACAGGTTTGATATAAAAGAAATCCCTTATTTAGTGGAATGAGAATTTGGGGATGATTGTGTAAGAATAAGAAATGCACGGGACAAGTTGCAGACTGAAACAAGCATTGGCATAGCCAATAGGTCTCGCCTTTGGGACCTTATAAGTGTTTTGCCATGCAACAGTTGTTGTTGTACCAAAGATATTGTGCTGCATAACTAAATACTTATACGGTCCCAAAAGCGAGACCGATTGGCTATGCCAATGCTTGTTTTTAGTTCTCTTCAGACAGATTGTTTGCGGGTGATATCTGAAGGTCCAGGATTCGGAACGAGTGACGTGAAGATGCCAGAAAGGAAGGGCGGAATGACCAGGCTCCGAAGGCGGGGCAGGAGGACAGCAACCCTGCAAGACCCGCCGGAGCATGAAGGCGAGCCAGTTGTGGGGGGGGCTCACACACCTATGCTGGTGTACACAAAGCAGGCTGCTGGCCTTGTGTTCAAGGGGGCGCAAGGTACGCCAGTGGCAGTGGTGGCTGGTGAGATTTTAAATTGGTGGGCATAAAAATTGTGGTGGAGTGCACTGTGGTGAGCGTGCGTAGCGCGCAAGCCAGAATGATTTAAGGGGATTTGGGGGTCCTACACTGTGATTTTTTTGTAAAAAGAGTAGGGAAATGGTGCATTATTAAGCAAATTTGAGAAAGCAAGAAGATGAATAAAGCAACTGTGAAAGTGCCAATCCTGTATCTGGGCCTTCGGCTCCGAAACAGATTGAAGAGAGTTTTTGTACCTACTACACATCTGGTTAACCTGAGTGCTTGTAGAACCCTCTCTGCCCCGTCACTATGATCTTCATGGCTAGTCCACCGTACACCTTTTCTTTATGCTCTAATTCCACAATAGAGCAGGCCTACACCAACTGGAAACAATGTACGTCAAATTCCTTTTCTAATCTCCTTTTACATTGTAAAGCACTCTGCAATCTGACTCATCTTGAAAACTTTGCACTTCTGTTTGCACATGGGAGAAGATGTGACCTAGCTAAAGCTGCTGAATATGCAACTGGGGAACCAAGTATGAATCCAACCCCAGTTCAGCAGCTTAATATTGTGGGCACATCATGTAATCTCCCCCATGCCTGAAAACTTGTAACAGCTGGCACGGAGGATGTATGCTTTTCAGAGGTGCGTGCCAGCAGAGCAGGGCCGAGCTTCAGAAACATAACTTTTCTTGTAGATAGAATTCGATTTCTGTCTACAAGAAGTTATGTTTCTGAAGCTAGGCCCTGCTGGCACGCAGCGTGTATGATTTTCAGCGGTGCGCAGCCTGCCAGCAGAGCAGGGCCTAGCTTCAGAAACATTACTTTCCTTGTAGATAGAAATGTTTCTGAAGCTTGGCGGTGCTGGCACTCACCTCTTGGGTGCGTGCCAGCAGGGCCCAGCTTCAGAAACATTTCTGAGTTTCTGCATCAGTTTCCGTTCCAGCTATATAAACACTAACACTCTTTGAAGTGCAGTCACTCTGCACTTCAAAGAGTGCTAATTTTTATATAGCGGGAACGCGACCCGAACATATTAGTGTGGCTGGCTTTACATGCGCTCGCCAGTCAGTACACACGGAGGACACAGTCAGTCAGTGTCCTCCTCACACAAAAAGTCTTGCAAAGTCAAGCAGTGTGGTGTGCAGGCAATGTGAACTTCGCAAAGTCCATGAGGAAACAAACTTACTTTTTGGTTAGGCACAGGGAGATTAAAACATGATCATTCAATGAAGTGATTTTTCGATTAAGTAATTTGCCCAGACTCAAAGGATGTTGAGACGACGACGACAATACTCGAACCTGATTGTCTTCAGCTGAACCAGGTCCGAGACCCGGCGTCCATCATAGCTCATCATTTTATTGTGCAACCGCCATGATTGGCGAACACCATCCTGCGTGCGACATAGAAGTTGGGCAACAGGGTTCATGGCCGTAATGGCCAGAGGCTGAGCACCGCTTCTGACTTTGGCGAGGGTGCCGGTGTGCGACGTGTACTGTGCACTGACCCATGACTACACCCCCGAATCCTATGAATCACCCACTTTGTAGCCAGCCATTCCTTCATGACAAAATAAATAAAATGTTCACTTTCCTTGTATATGTGTTGAACGTAGAAAGCGCAGCACACAAATAAAGTTTCTTTTCTAGTCAGGAGCCTCAGCCTGCCGACTGATGCTTCCCTATCAGGTCTCAGAATATAGCTGGGTCTCAATCGTTCAATCAGCTTTATCCTGACTTCTTATTGGGCCTGGGGCAATGTTGCTAAAAACGCGTCAGCGCCCGAGCACGCTCCCATGTTTAAACATGCTGCACTGCTTTGAGCATGCGCTGCATGTCTATGGAGTTGTGAATGTGTGAGAAGGCTGAACTGAAATGCGCCCCTCACGCATGCCCAATTGTTAAATAGAGCCCTGCAAATTACCCCTCCCCTTTACTGCTGACATGTGCAATTAGCATGTTAGCAGCAGAGGACAAAGATATGAAAAGAATCAAAGCGGCAATACAGTCAGTAATGTGGGTTGACTTTTCGGACGATCAAAGCTTCAAAGACCAGATTCTCTTTCTGTCGGTAGTACTTGTGGGGCGCCCTCTATGCACCAGCCGCCACTGGGCCAGTGGCACATCCCTAAATACTTTGTTTGGTCACAGCCCACCAGTGACTGTCAGGGGGAGTCAGTTGTTCGTTACTGATATGATGTAACATCTTTGAGGGTGAGTGCACCCAGTATGTGAATAAAGTACAGGCAGAAGGGCTTTGAGTCACTCGGGTAAAACAGACTTTGAAGCAGGTCCATATCAGACCCTATATCAACCTTAATTTTACGGACACAATCTGATCGATTTCCGCCTATTGACTTTGATAACTCTCAAGGTAATCTAGATCAGAGATGCAGTCTGTGTTTACACTTCACATTTTTACTACATCTTGCACTCTCATATTGTAAGAGCACTTGGAGTTTTTCTATAGCTGTTTTAATGCCACACAGGCCTCCTCCTGTAGGGAACACACTGCAAGGTGTCCTGGGCAGGTGCTGAGGAAATAACAAAACTGAGCGCTCTGGAGCGGAGACCGAAGGCAGCAAGAGTTCTCACAGTGCTTGTAACTTTGTCTTAAACATATCCAGCCTACATGCATATTCAGTCCCTGGCCTCTCTGTAGAGCACCCGAGGGATGGGTCACATGCCCCAAATGGAATTGTGGAAAAGTGTATGAAATAGGTACACACCTGTCAGAAAATGGACTGCACGAATAGAAAAGAGATGCAGTGCTTACCGGTGAGTGGGTGGGTTGACTGAAAGGGTGGTGAAAAGCAGGAGATTAAATCAAGTACATGAACGAGAGTGAAAGATGGTGCTGAAGAAGAAAGAGGACATGAGGTATGCAGATGGATGGTTTCAAAAAGATGTGAGGAGAAGGGCCTAAGTGTCAAACGGAGAGGGAGATTGCCTAGGAAAGTGTTGTGCAGTGAGACCAGGAGATTGAGCCACCCCGAGGAAGATTACACCTTACGCCAACCTATAATATTTCAATGGTAGTCTACATTTCAAAAATAAAACATTTTCAATTCTAACTGTAAACAACAACAAAATCATTGTTAGAACTTACAGGGTGAGCAAAATGTGCACGATTTGATCCAGTGTAATTAATCAAAGTTTTGGAAATATGAAGCTAAATTGTATGCAGTTAGCAAAATTGTTGTTTGGCGCTATATTTTAGCACATTATGTGATCCTTGCGTGCATTCTGCATTGAACACATTTTGTACTACAAAAATATTACAAACAAGGAAGTTAACCGCGGGGCCAAAATGAAAGTGATCGCGGGGAAAAAATGCTACCGCCGGCCACAGCTTACAGTGCATGTGCGCGCGCAGCAGTAATCACGCCATATGGCGCCTCTGCTCAAACGCGCGCCCGCGCACATGCACTGCAAGCTGTGGCCGAGGGTAGCATTTTTTTTAGACCCTTAAAGTCTCGCCAGCACAAGCGCTGGGTCAGACTAGACCTAAAAAACAAGCATTGGCATAGCTAATAGGTCTCGCTTTTGGGACCGTATAAGTGCTTAGCCATGCAACAGTTGCATAACTAAATACTTATAAGGTCCCAAAAGCGAGACCTATTGGCTATGCAAAGCAAAAGTGAAAGTAATCGTGGTAAAGCACGGCGCGCGCGCCCGCGCACATGCACTGTAGCTCTAGGCTTGCCTGGTAGCACTTTTTGGAGCCCTTTCAATAAGTCTTTGCCAGACCAGCGCATGCGCTGGGTCAGGCCAAACCTAAAAAAGGAAGGGTTATTTGTATATAAAGCATGGAAATCAAGAGTGGATTTCGGGCATGTAAAATCCAAACACTATGAAAATAGAAGAAGTACCAGCACAGTTTTCCCATAACAAAAAGGCCTCCAGCTGAGCAAAATTTCAGCAAAACAGATGGTACAGTGGCAGTGCAAAGGACTCATGAGTGCTTTTTGACCACGGTTCAAACCCCAGCTGGGGAAAATCGATTTTTTTTTTTTATATTTGTTTTCTAAATTCCACAAATGAAAGCTGTGCCTTTGTAAATCACCCCCTAGCAGTGTCTGGGAGAATTATGGCCTCCTTAGTCATAGTGCATGTCAGGCATTGATGGCATGCTATGGCATGTGGCAGGGGGGGACAGGTTTGCTATAAAGGAAATCCCTTATTTAGTGGAATGAGGATTTGGGAATGATTGTTTAAGAATAAGAAATGCATGGGGCAAGTGTCAGACTCAAAGAAAGGAAGGGCTATTTGTATATAAAGCATGGAAATCAAGAGTGGATTTCTGGCATGTAAAATCCAAACACTATGAAAATAGAAGTAGGACCAGCACAGTTTTCTCATGACAAAAAGGCCTCTGGCTCATTGTAGTTCTAACAAAACAGATGGTACAGTGGCAGTTCATAGGGCTCATGAGTGCTTTTTGACCAGGGTTCAAACCCCAGATGGGGAAAATCGATTTTTTTTATTTCTTTATATTTGTTTTCTAAAATCCACAAATGAAAGCTGTGGCTTTGTAAATCACCCCCTAGCAGTGTCTGGGAGAATTATGGCCTCCTTAGTCATAGTGCATGTCAGGCATTGATGGCATGCTATGGCATGTGGAAGAGGGGGACCGGTTTGCTATAAATGAAATCCCTTATTTAGTGGAATAAGGATTTGGGGATGATTATTTAAGAATAAGAAATGCATGGGGCAAGTGTCAGACTCAAAGAAAGGAAGGACTATTTGTATATAAAGCATGGAAATCAAGAGTGGATTTCTGGCATGTAAAATCCAAATACTCTGAAAATAAAAGTAGGACCAGCACAGTTTTCCCATGACAAAAAGGCCTCTGGCTGACTAAAGTTCCTACAAAACAGGGGGGGGCGTGGCCGAGCCGAGCCGCAAGATGGCCGCCGTGTAACGGGGCTCTGCCGGCCGAACGCAACATCCGAAGGCCGATCCGTGCATGCCTCCTGGTCTGGGCAGATAAAGTTGAGGCGGGAGGTGTTGGCGATCCGGGGACCCGGTGGCAACTTTCGCGGCTGAGATCGGCGGCGTACTTCCAGAGAACTGGCTCTGCACTACACCGGCGGCCCGCCCACATCGCACCGGACGGCCTTCGCCGCTACGCAAGTCCCCGGTCGCGGGCCTCCAGCCCGGCGCGTGGGGCGGAACCGCCGTAGGAACCTGCGGTGGTGCTGCTGCAATATCCTGAGCGGCCTGATCGCGACTGCGAGACACCAGAAAGGCGGTGAGCTGACTGTCCCCTGCAAGCGGCGCTGCACGGGGGGGAACTGCGGGGCGCACTGGAGGAGCCTGAATGATGAAGAGGCGCCCGTGACGGTTGCTTATGCTGGCACGCCCGCCGGTGTGCGGAGAACTGACGGCGGCGCCCGCGGCGGTGGAGGCTACCTGGCTGATGCGGATCTGTGAGGCCTAGCTGCCTGCCCTTTGACATACCCGTCCTGTACAGAGTGCGCTGCCGGTTGCGGAGAACGGAGAGACGGATGCCCGGAGGGGGCGAAAAAACGTACCTGGGGTAGCTGATTATGTACATTGCGGCCAAAGTGCACATGCTCTGGGCGGAGGAACCAACATAAATCAGCAGCTGTGATACGCTGGTGGCCTGCTGAGCCCGGACATTTGACTGACACTGCGACCGCGGCGGGGGCTGCGGGTGCAGCCGGTGGAGGCGACACTCAGGCGCCTGCGGGGCCTACCTGTGTGGACGTGAACAAATACCTGTGGTGACTTGCTGGGGCTCCCCCCCCCCCTGGACCCCTCCTGAAGAGTCTCCCCTGCAGGAAAATGGGGAAGCCGGATGCTAAGCAGCCGAAGCTGCATTTCGAAAGGAAATCTACCCGGAATGTTGAAGTGGGACCGGCATCGCAAACGGTGGTCCCTGAGACACAGATGGAACCCCCGCAAGAGGAACGACATAAAAAGTATGTTTCGCGATCTCAAGGGCTGCCTGAGGGAGATTGACAACAAATTAGACTCCATGGCACAGCGAATGGAGGGCATATCGCGCACAGTCGATCAGCACGAGGAGAGACTTACGGCGGCGGAGACGCGGATTGCGGAATGCGAGGAAAGCCACAGTGACACCCGGGAACAACTGCTCCGCATGGACAAGGTCCTGGAGGTGATACGTGGGCGCAACGAGGATTTGGAAGCCCGCTCCCGTAGAAACAACATACGTATTATTGGGATTGCGGAATCCACAGACATTGGTAATATGGAACAGTTCGTGGAGGGTATGTTCCGCGACTTGTTTGGGGCAGAGCTGTCGACAATGTTCCTGGTCGAGCGTGCACACCGAACGCTGGGCCCGCGCCTGGTACAGGGGGCGCCGCCGCAACCGATCCTTGCCCGAGTTCTAAATTACCGAGACCGAGACACCATACTGCGGCTATCCCGAGAAAAAGGTGAGGTCACTTTTCAAAACATGGCCATTTCCCTATACCCTGACTTTACGCAGGCTGTGCAGGCTGCATGGCGCGAATTCATACCGGCCAAAAAGATCTTCCAAAAAGTGGGGACCAGGTACGCCATGCTGTACCCTGCCAAGCTGAAAATTCAGCACAAAGGGAAGCCACTGATCTTCACGGAGGCGAAGGAGGCGTTGAAATTTGCAAAAAAAGCAGAACGGTCGCACGGGGAGCTGCGCGATGACCGTGTAGCCTCCCCGGCGGACCGGCTGAGTGATGTGGAATGAAACAACAAACATTTCTGGGGACCATGAACTCCTGCAACACTGTGAGACGCCCTGAGACTCTGCTGATAAGTATACGCTACTCTCCTTACTGACCATGTCCTGATCACTGAGGTGGGTGGGGGGTGGGTGGGGCGGCCGACAGGGCCAGTGCAACACGGGACAAGCATATTTTTTGACCCGAGGATGGGCACCACTGCTGTACTGGGTGATGCGCAAGTAATAACCTGCTATATTTGGTCTGCTTACGACTATGGAAGGCGGGAAATGTTCGGCCACCCTATCGATTTCAGATGGGGTAGTGTGCCGGTAACCCCACGCCATCGAAGGGATGATTCCCGTGCAAATGTTACAGGAGAACTGTTTTTGGGTTAGTTTTGGGAGGGGTACTGCATCTCAACCTGATTGGGGGGTTGGAGTGGGAGGAGGGTGGGTGGGGTTTGTATTGGTTTGTATTGTTGAACTGCAGCATTTTAATGTACAACTAAATGATGACACGGTATTATCCCTGGCCACGCACACATTGCTGTTAAGTGCGAGACATGCTACGCTAGGCCTCTTGCCATATGCCCCGCCCCTTACACCGCAGATAGACACACTGCTGCGTAAGACACATCACCAAATGCATCACTGACCGCACTGCGCTGCCTGACATGGAATATTCGCGGTCTTAATGACCACCGCAAGATCCGATTGACTCACGCGCACTTGACCAGACACCACATCGACATATGTCTCTTGCAGGAGACCCACCTGATGCAGAAAGCTGGTGAAAGACTACGACATGCCAGATGGGGTGAGGTGCATACTTCCGGATGCTCCAGCTATTCCCGGGGGGTGGCCATATTAATTCGTAGGGGCCTGCCCTGGAAAACATTTAATGTGCATGCCGATTCGGAGGGACGGTATCTAATATTACTGGGGAAACTGTTTCACAAGCAGATAATACTAATTAACACTTATGGCCCTAACACGGATGACCCAAGATTTTTCAGGACCGTTTGGCTCAAGGCACAATCACTGGGTGAGGGAGAGTACATATGGGGAGGAGATTTTAATGCGGTGCTCTCGCGGAACACGACAGGGAGGGGGCAGCGCGCACACATCACCCGCGCACGGCGGATCTTCTTCAAGGCCTAATGGAGGAATACAATCTGCTAGACTCGTGGCGGATATTACACCCCGAAGGGAGGAAGGGCACATGCTTCACCCCACACAGGAAAGCATGGTGCAGATTAGATTTTTGGCTCCTAAACCCGCATATACATGCTTGGACATCCGAGGTTCACCACAGAGCGCGCACACTATCCGACCACTCCCCGGTTGAACTGGTGCTACAGGTCCCCAAACCGTACATCACACCATTCATGTGGAAGCTGCCGGCGCAGGCCTTGCTGGATCAGGTATTTCGCGAGGAGGTGCACCAACACATACTCGACTATTTCGAACTAAACATGAACTCGGTGGCATCTGTGGGCCCCCTATGGGATGCGTTCAAGGTGGTTATCAGGGGCCACTGCATTGCGGGGCAGGCCAGAGTGTTGAAGGACATCAGAAATACACTCAAGAGGCTGGAAGGCCGCCTACATGCCCTAGAAATACAGTACTGCTCTGACCCCTCGGCGGCAACACTAGCGGAAACGCGCACCACACTAACGGAGTACCAAACTGAGGCGGATAGAGAGCTTAAATTTTTACATAAACATGCAACGGCGCGACGGTATGGAGAGGGGGATCGGTCGGGCAAAACGCTTGCCCGTTTGTTGCGATCGCAGAGAACTTCCTCATACATCCCCTCAGTCGAAACATCGCGGGGAGACCACGCGTGCACACCTCCGGAGATCCAGGATACATTTCGGTCTTTTTATAAAGACTTATACCGTTCCCGGGGAGTGCCTACATCGGGAGACCTCTCCGATTACCTAGAAACGGTTCAGCTGATATGGTTCAAAGCGCACCAAAAAGGGTACTTCGATCGCCCCTTCACATTAGAGGATGTCAAGGAAGCATTGGGGTCCTTGGCAGCCGGCAAAGCGCCAGGGCCGGATGGCCTGCCAGCGCAGTTTTACAAGGAATACGCTGACCTCCTGGCCCCCCGGCTGCTGGCTGTATACGCTGAGGCAGTTGAGGCGGGTATACTCCCAGCGACAATGAGAGAGGCTCTCATTATTGCCCTCTTAAAACCAGATAAGAATGCCCAGAAGTGCGACTCATATCGGCCACTGTCCTTAATTAACATGGATGTGAAAATATTCGCTAAAATGCTCGCATTGCAGCTACAGCCGGTGTTGCCACTCATGATTCGCCCAGATCAGTCGGGATTCGTGCCAGGCCGCTCCATGGCCCACAACTTACGAACCCTTTTTGGGGTACTGCACTATTTAGCCCCTCACGTCAAGGCCGCGGTGGTGCTATTGGACACCACGAAAGCATTCGATTCCCTGGAACGGGGGTTCCTATTTCCTTTGCTACAGCGAATGGGGATAAGTGAAGCTTTTATCCGATATATTAGACTGCTCTACACCACCATCACTGCCCGAGTGCGGGTGAACGGGCTTGTCTCTGAACCCTTTGCTATTAGCAGAGGCACGCGGCAAGGTTGCCCGCTGTACCCCTACTATTCGCGATTGCCACCGAGCCTTTGGCGGCCCGGATTAGACAGCACCATGCGGACAGGGGCATCGGGTTTTCATCCCGGGCATTGACCGTTTCGATGTACGCAGATGATATTACACTCTATGTAACTGACCCACAAGATAATCTCTCCCCCATGACGAGAGAATTGATAAATTATGGCCTGCTGTCGGGAGTGACCATAAATTGGGAGAAGTCGGTCATCCTGCCTCTGACGGCTGGGACACCCCGCTTCACTCCAGACTGCCCGCTGGAGTGGGCGACTGGTCCGGTACGTTACCTGGGGGTATGGATCAGCACGGACATGCAAACATTGTGGATAGAGAACTATGGGCGGGCGCTTCGGTGGATAGACGAAAGGGTCAGCCGCTGGAAACACTTGCCCCTGTCGCTGGCGGGTAGGATAGCTGTGGCCAAAATGGTCATCCTGCCCAAACTACTATACTTATTTGTTAACGTCCCACTCCCCCTGACTAAGCTTTTTCTGAACCAGGTACGCTCGCTGATGATCTAACTGGCGTGGGGGAGAAAGCAGCCGAGGGTGGCCTGGGAGACCCTTACTCTTCAGCAGAGACAGAGAGGTATGGTGGCACCAGATTTTACGCTGTATGCTTACTGTGCACAGGTGCAATTCTTGCACTATTGGGCGCATCCCACGCCGTTTCAGCCGCATGTGGCGATAGAGGCGGATAACCGCTCAACACTGCCCTATATGCGCCGCACAAGAGGAGGTGCAATGAAATTGACACGGTGCACGCGCTTAAGTGGGCCTGGGATGGGTTGCGCCACCGGGCCATGTTGGACCTCCTCTACACTACATCGGTACCTCTGCGCGGGAACCCCATGTGGCCCCCGCTGCAACACATGAAAACTGGAGAACGCGCGACGTCGCGCGGCCTTCACACGGCGGGGGACATTTTTCCTGACGATATTTTCATCACGCTGGAGCAAATTTGCGATGCGGAGGCCCCGACGATGCTTGATACCCTGCTTTATTATCAGCTTCGGCATACATGTCAAAAACTATTTCCTACATTTCTGGCGCCGCCGCCGAGCTTGCTGGCCCTGGAGAATGTACTGAAGGTGGAATCGGGGCGCAAACTAATTTCCTGCTTATATGGGCGCATGCAAAGTGATCATCCAATAGTGGTCCCAGCTGCGCGCTGTATGTGGATTGCTGTACTGGGTACTGACATCACTGACGCTCACTGGGATATCAGCTGTAAAATGCTTCAGACCCTGTCCCCTAACTATAGACTCCGGCTGATACATTTCAAATACATACATATGACATATCGCATCGGGGTCTTTATTACTCTGTGGTCAGTGGAAGCCTTGCTCTGGACACAACACTAGTGCCTGTACCTGCTTGGAAGCACCTCGTCACCCTCCCGCCGCCGAATTCACCAACTCTGCGGCCGCCGTGAGGAGGGGGGACTCCATTTCCCAGGGTGCCCAGCGCGAAAGGCGGAACCCGACGTGACATCAAACGCACCTGGACACGCTACAAATTGCAGCATAGCCCCGGTGGAGCCGGGGTCTTTATTACTCTGTGGTCAGTGGAAGCCTTGCTCTGGACACAACACTAGTGCCTGTACCTGCTTGGAAGCACCTCGTCACCCTCCCGCCGCCGCATTCACCAACTCTGCAGCCGCCGTGAGGAGGGGGGACTCCATTTCCTAGGGTGCCCAGCGCGAAAGGCGGAACCCGACGTGACATCAAACGCGCCTGGACGCGCTACAAATTGCAGCATAGCCCCCGCGCCGCGGGAAGCACGCGGGCTGCGCCGGGCTAAGCCCGGGCAAAGGGCGGGCCGTCTGAGGCTGTCGGAGGACGAAGGAGGTCGGGCCGGGCTACCCCCCTTGTTGTGGACAGATAACGCACAGTGAGAACGTATAGTACTTTGCCTTCCTTTGTGCATATTGTGAACTATATGACTGTGTTGTAGTATAAGTATTAAACAGGGTAAAGGAAGAACGCTCACTACAATATCAGTCATGGTTAGATGAGGAGTTAAAACATCAGCAGACTCTGCCTGTAACACTATTGATACCTACCTGGTAAAAGCAGTTAGTGCTCTTACCCAGGAAATAGACCGTACAGAAAAAAGACTGTCTATGGGTTCAAGCGTACTACCTCCAATTAACCTAGGCAACCTAAGCAATCAATATAATAATGATGCACCTACAGCGATAACTCCCACCGAAGGAGATGTCGCCAATGATAGCATTCCCTCGAATATTTCTAACTCCCCTAGACTGTTTGTTACAGATGCCAGTCCGGTTTCAATAACAACCCCATTGGAAAACAAAAAAGGGGCACGAAGAAAAACCACGGGGCCAGGCATTGGGCCTAAGAAAAGAGGGAAAAATTAACATCTGCCGACAAAAAGGTTGTCACACGCACAAGGGCCAATCAATGCACCCTGGAAACCTTTAACCCGGAGGCGATTTGCGATAAACTTGCTGAACTCATTAGACCACTATATGAAAAAGTGGATAATTTAGCCAGGGAGGTTGATAAATTAAGAGGAGCCATTAATAAAGTTGGGATGCGGGACCCACAAAAAATAGGTATAGAAGTTTCTACTATAACAATGGGTATGGACGAAAGGAATATAGATGCCCTTAATAGTATCAAAGAAAAGACCCCCATAAGCCAGCTACAGGGAGATTCAATTAACCTCCCTATTATACCGGTGGGTGGGAATCTAACAGAAAAAGTCATTCAGAGAGGATAACCAAATAGTAATATTGCACCTATGGAACAAGCAAGTCCGGAGAAAGAAGTCTATATGACCTCAAAAGATGCTGGAAAAATGCCACCTTGCATTAATTTGCCTCCGGAATGCAGTCCATACGTAGCAGTACTCGTGAATATTCCCAAGCTAAGAAACGGGCAAGCGGAGAATAATGATACACTTAAGAACAAAACGCTCCACTTGTTGGCCAACAATTGTAATTTCCCTATGGAGGGGGCCAGTCAGATTATATTAGCACAAAGAGTAAGTTGGATAGGTCCCCTTAGAAATTTTTTTGAAGGAGATTGCGTTGTAATAAATTTTAAAACCTGCTCCTGGGCCAGAAACACTCTTAAAAATGCTCCTGTACCCTCTGCATGGGAATGTAACACTATCTTACTACCATTAGGCTATTTCTACAGGCATTTATTGGAACCCAGTTACCCAACGAACCCCAATCTTACAAATATGGTGAGACCATGTTATTACACTCCCATCCCCACATATAACAGATTTAAAGTTCTTGAATCCATGGAGGACATTGATTGACATATTCCTGCTAAAGGCTCTGCTTTTGATAGCAACCCCCCTCCCTCCATAATAAATGAAGCTTTTAAAGATGAGAAGGGAGAGATGTGTTGTGATAACCAGGTCACCTATCACACACCTAAAACAGCAGAAGCAGCACAGTTATCTACTACTCCTGAATTAATCTCTGCAGAAGTTGGTAGTGGAACTGACAGTTTTAATTCCACTTGTATTAAAAGGAATGGAAATATGGATGTTATTTCCTCTAACCCGGCAACCAATGAAGATATGATAAATGGCAGTACAATCGCCAATCCTGATTTGGTTGTAGGTTTCAGAGTAATCACCTGGAATATAGCAGGCATAAACAGGAAACTGGATACCCCCTTTTGGAAAGATTTTATTAACATAGGATATGACATAATATGCCTTCAAGAAACCTGGAGAGAGGAGCCTATTTTTATTGAGGGTTATTCCGCACATTGTCTGAACGCAGTAAGCTCCACTACTGGCAGAGCAAAGGGAGGTCTTCTAGTGCTGATATCTACTAAACTCAACTCCTGTAAAATTAGAAGCTGTATCTCAGTGGGTGTCCACTCTCAGGTGTTATGTCTTGAGTTTGACAAAGGAAAAAATTTAGTTTTGATTAACTATTATAATAATATTTTTTCCAAAGAGAGAGGTAAGATTTTGACCCCACTGGATATGGAACTAGAGAGGGCACTGGAGCTCTTGGGTAATCAGTCGGTTATTTTATGGGTGGGCGATTTCAACATAAGCCCGTGTACGTTTGCCATGAGTGATTGATGTGGGTTAAGTAGGGAGAGTGGAAACAAACAGGATGCTGACTACTTACATTTCCCACATTGTATGTATGGCATGGCCTTAAATAATATGATAGCAAAACACGATTTGGACATGTTAAGTTGTACAAAAAATAGAGAAAATGTCAGTTGCCCTACTTTTACAGGAAGAGATGCTAATACTTATATTGATCATATTTTGCTCTCAAACAACATTGCTTATTCTAATTTATGGGTCAACGAACAAGTATTGAGTGATCATAACAGCATTTCTATATCGTTGCATTGTTGGGGTAATAAATTGAGAAACGATAGTAACTGCATTAATTCTGTTGAAGCTGTAAGACCAAATGAAATGAGGATCAGGTGGTCAAGGATTGTCCCACATAAACTACTAAAGGAACTGCTGGACAAATGCAGCAAGGAAATAGAGTACTGTCTTGGCGAGGAAGTCAAATCATATATTATATTAAATAACGTACTTTTGATTAACGAAATGATAGATAGTTTATTGACTAGGAAATACAAGGGGGGAAATGAAACTAATTCAGGTTGGTTCGATAAAAGTTGTACTCGCGCTTTACATGAGCTAAAAGTAGCATTGAGTGCCAAACCTCGTAACCCCACTAATGTCAAAAGTTGCAGAGTTAATTATAAACTATCCCTTGCCAAAAGGAGAAAAGAACTTCAAGAAGAGGCTTGGGATAACCTCAGTTTAGCTGCAGACACAAAAAATAGCAAACTTTATTGGGAGACTAACAATAGCTCCTTTTTAAAGAATGACAGAGTCCCAGAGTTATCTTCACATGTAGACTGTAATTCATGGATGGAACATTTTTTTAAATGTTTTAATCCAGGTGGGATTGTTTTAGATTTAATATCGGATAAGGACCTTTCTTGGCCCAGGCTACCATTGAACATAAGCCTTGAGGAGGTTTATGAAGGATTAAATAATAGTAAAGGAGGCAAAGCCCCTGGCCCAGACGGGGTCCCGTTGGACCTCTATAAATCTGAACAGCATTTGTGGGCCCCTCTTTTAACCAGATTTTTTAATGCAACTGCAGAGGGTCAACTGCCCACTTCATGGGGCCAGTCTTTAATAATTCCTCTTTTTAAAAAAGGATCTAAGTCTGAGGCGAGTAATTACCGCCCTATTTCTTTACTGGACTCCTCTATTAAAATTCTGAGTAGAATAATGCTAAACAGACTAGAAAATTGGGCCGCAGACAATTCAATTTTATCAAAGGCACAGTATGGCTTCAGGAAAGGCCTGAGTACCTTGGAGCAGTGCGTTAATCTCGACCTTTTGGTCAATAAATACACTGTTGCCAAGGAAGGGACCCTATTCCTTTGTTTTGCTGACCTGAGCAGTGCTTTCGATCTGGTGGATCATGAAATTTTGTGGGACATCTTGTTAGAACTTAACGCCCCAAAGGAGTGCGTTTACTTCCTGGCGCGGCTCTATTCACAATTATCTTGTAAAGTTCGCTACGGCCCCCAGGGTGAATGCACACCTTTTTTAAAGTAGCAAGAGGCATCCGACAGGGTTGTGTATTAGCACCGTTTTTATTTTCATTATTTAGTAATCAGATTGACTCAATTTTATGTAAACTACCCTCGGACGCCCCTATTATAGATGGGGGCCCGACCACAATTTTATTGTACGCTAATGACGCCGTACTTTTGTCAAGAACACAGGTCGGGTTACAACGCCTTATAGATAGATTTGTGACATTTATCAAAGATAGAAAATTGGTAGTTAACAAGACCAAGACTTTTGCAATGGCATGTGGTAGGAAAGTTAAATCAACCACCACCACCTTTTATATCGATAAAGCCAAGATTGAAACGGTCAAATGGTTTGGCTACCTAGGAATAACATTTTCAGGAGATGGGAAATGAATACAAGAGGATAAAAATGTTAGATCAAAGATGAGTAGAAATACTAATAGTATTTTTAGATTTGCCGCTAAATTGGGTCAAAGGAGTATAAAAGAAATGATGACAATCTATAACGCCAGGTGTATTTCATCTGCACTATATGGGGCGGGCGTGTGGGGTCACCATAGTGTGAATGCACTACAGAATGATGAAAATAAGTTTTAAAAAAACTATTATGTGTTCCCCCATCAGCATCTACCCTGCTAATTCACAAGGAAGTAGGCATAGACCATGTTGCGGACTTAGCTGCTTTACGCCCATTATTACTCTGGCGCTCTATCTGGTCTAAAACCGAAACGATTTTTACGCAATCAATTATCAAAGACTGTTTGAGGCTTGATAATTCATCATGTATACCCTGGCTGAGTTATATCTATTATTGGTTTAATCTTTTATTCAACTGTAATATTCGTCTGAACCCTGAGGCATCAGGACTGATACCTAAGAAAGACCTAAAATTGAAGTTTCTCTCATACAAGAACGCGGCTAGAGAGAAGCAGTCCAGAAATTTAACAACTACTGCACTGTATAATGATTTGAATCTGAGAAAAGGTTTCCAGGCCTACCTCTCTTTTGTCACACGTAATTCTCACCGTTTTGTTTTAACGCGCATAAGGTTGGGGATTGTCCATCATTTAGTTTCATTCCCCCATTTGAAAATCAGATCCGATAACATGTGCCCTTGCGACAATGTCTCGAAACAAAGCTGCTGCCATTTTTTACTGTTTTGTAAATTTTATAGTCATTTTAGGAGGTTTTATCTTAAACCCATCTTTTTAAAATATAATGTTCGGTCCACTAAATCTGCACTGAAGTTATTAACAACTCTGGAAACCACTGATATTTGCTTTTCGACCGCAACTTATGTGTTAAAATGTGTATTTATAAGGAAGTCTATAATTGTCCCTGTATAGCTCCCGTTGATTTGCGTATTTTGCACATTTATCTAGTAATTCTCCATATATTACAAACCTTGAGCTCTGTTTTAGATGCATTTTGCACTTTAATATTATTCCCTTTTGTCTCTTTGCACTTTACATGCACGGTTTTCTAGCACATTTGTCACTTTATGTGAAATTTGCACTTTATCTCTGAAGGTTTCTCTGTTTTGCATGGAAATTGTTCAAACCCATGCATAAAAATACAGTGTGTATTATGAAGAAGGTTTTCTTATATGCTATGTAATTTTTATTTTATTGATGTTTTATTGTTTGCTTGCTTATATGGTTGTATTCTTCCAACCGAATAAAAGCTTTTGAAATTGAAATTGAATGACATATCGCACCCTTAGCTGGCTTCATCGTATTGGCTTGAGAGACACGGACAACTGCTGGAAATGTGATGCACGCGGAGCTGCTTTCTTGCATATGGCATAGGAATGTCCCATGCTGGCCTCCTTTGGGGCCGAGGTAATGGAGCTGGTGTGTACAATCACTGGACTACAGATTCCATGCACTCCGCAGACTGCACTACTAGGGTTCTTGCACATGGTGAAGCCTAAACACCGTAGGCTGCCGGCCATGCTCATTTTGCTTGCCAAAAGACAAGTCGCGATGCACTGGGGGGATACTACATCACCCACCATTAGGGAATGGATTAAAAGTGTCATATACTGCCAGACGCAACTCACCTTATACTGGGAGCTCCTGCCGGCACGTTCACGACCAAAGGACATATGGGAGCCATTCACACATTGGTTGGCTCACACAACGCTTCAAGCACTGTAAAATAATGGTCTTCACTGCAGATGGCTGGGAGGGGACGGACACCAGGTGGAACATGGGGCGCTGCAATTGATGCTTGGGGTACGGGAGATGCTCGGGGTGTGAGGGGGCTGGCACGGAGGAGGCGTGTGACTATTACCGAGCACTGACGGGTAGACACCTGTCGGTCCTCTGGATAACATTGAGATGGTGGGGAACTGTATCGTCAATACTATATCCTATGCAACCTGCAGTCAATTGTATTTGTTTTGTTGTTGAAAATGCAAATAAAAAGAATTAAAAAAAAAAAAAAGTTCCAACAAAACAGAAGGTACAGTGGCACTTCACAGGGCTCTTGAGTGCTTTTTGACCAGGGTTCAAACCCCAGATGGGGAAAATCGATTTTTTTTATTTTTTTATATTTGTTTTCTAAATTCCACAAATGAAAGCTGTGGCTTTGTAAATCACCCCCTAGCAGTGTCTGGGAGAATTATGGCCTCATTAGTCATAGTGCATGTCAGGCATTGATGGCATGCTATGGCATGTGGAAGGGGGGGACCGGTTTGCTATAAAGGAAATTCCTTATTTAGTGGAATGAGGATTTTGGGATGATTGTTTAAGAATAGGAAATGCATGGGGCAAGTGTCAGACTCAAAGAAAGGAAGGGCTATTTGTATATAAAGCATGGAAATCAAGAGTGGATTTCTGGCATGTAAAATCCAAACACTATGAAAATAAAAGAAGGACCGGCACAGTTTTCCCATGACAATAAGGCCTCTGGCTGATGAAACTTTCAGCAAAATAGATGGTACAGTGGCAGTTCACAGGGCTCATAGGTGCTTTCTGACCAGGGTTCAAACCGGAGCGGGGGAAAATCGTTTTTTTTTTTTTTTTATATTTGTTTTCTAAATTCCACAACTGAAAGCTGTGCCTTTGTAAATCACCCCCTAGCAGTGTGTGGGAAAATTAAGGCCTCATTATTCATAGTGCATGTCAGGCATTGATGGCATGCAGTGGCATGTGGAAGGGGGGAAAGGTTTGCTATAAAGGAAATCCCTTATTTAGTGGAATGAGGATTTGGGGATGATTGTTTAAGAAATGCATGGGGCAAGTGGCAAACTCAAAAAAAGGAAGTGCTACTTGTATATAAAGCATGGAAATCAAGAGTGGATTTCTGGCATGTAAAATCCAAACACTATGAAAATAGAAAGAGGACCAGCACACTTTTTCCATGACAAAAAGGCTTCTGGCTCAGCAACAGTTCAGCAACACAGATGGTACGGTGGCGGTTCACAGGGCTTGCGAGTGCTTTTAGACCAGGGTTCAAACCCCAGCTGGGGAAAATCGTTTTTTTTTTTTTTTTATATTTGTTTTCTAAATTCCACAAATGAAAGCTGTGCCTTTGTAAATCACCCCCTAGCAGTGTCTGGGAAAATTAAGGCCTCCTTATTCATAGAGCATGTCAGGCATTGATGGCATGCTGTGGCATGTTGAAGGGGGAACAGGTTTGCTATAAAGGAAATCCCTTATTTAGTGGTATGAGGATTTGGGAATGATTATTTAAGAATAAGAAATGCATGGGGCAAGTGTCAGACTCAAAGAAAGGAAGGGCTATTTGTATTTAAAGCATGGAAATCAAGAGTGGATTTCTGGCATGTAAAATCCATACACTATGAAAATAGAAGAAGGACCAGCACAGTTTTCCCATGACAAAAAGGCCTCTGGCTGAGGAAAATTTCAGCACAATAGATGGTACAGTGGCAGTTCACAGGGCTCATGAGTGCTTTTTGACCAGGGTTCAAACCCCAGATGGGGAAAATCGATTTTTTTTATATTTGTTTTCTAAATTCCACAAATGAAAGCTGTGCCTTTGTAAATCAACCCCTAGTAGTGTCTGGGAGAATTATGGCCTCCTTAGTCATAGTGCATGTGAGGCATTGATGGCATGCTGTGGCATGTGGAAGGGGGGACAGGTTTGCTATAAAGGAAATCCCTTATTTAGTGGTATGAGGATATGGGAATGATTATTTAAGAATAAGAAATGCATGGGGCAAGTGTCAGACTCAAAGAAAGGAAGGGCTATTTGTATATAAAGCATGGAAATCAAGAGTGGATTTCTGGCATGTAAAATCCAAACACTATGAAAATAGAAGACGGACCAGCACAGTTTTCCCATGACAAAAAAGCCTCCGGCTGAGAAAAGGTCTAGCAAAACAGATGGTACAGTGGCAGTTAACAGAGCTTATGAGTGCTTTTTGACCAGGGTTCAAACCCCAGATGGGGAAAATTGATTTTTTTATTTTTTATATTTGTTTTCTAAATTCCACAAATGAAAGCTGTGCCTTTGTAAATCATCCCCTAGCAGTGTCTGGGAGAATTATGGCCTCCTTAGTCATAGTGCATGTCAGGCATTGATGGCATGCTGTGGCATGTTGAAGTGGGGACAGGTTTGCTATAAAGGAAATCCCTTATTTAGTGGTATGAGGATTTGGGAATGATTATTTAAGAATAAGAAATGCATGGGGCAAGTGTCAGACTCAAAGAAAGGAAGGGCTATTTGTATATAAAGCATGGAAATCAAGAGTGGATTTCTGGAATGTAAAATCCAAACACTATGAAAATAGAAGTAGGACCAGCACAGTTTTTCCATGACAAAAAGGCCTCTGGCGGATCAATATTCCAACAAAACAGATGGTACAGTGGCAGTTCACAGGGCTCATGAGTGCTGTTTGACCAGGGTTCAAACCCCAGATGGGGAAAATCGATTTTTTTTCTTCTATATATTTGTTTTCTAAATTCCACAAATGAAAGCTGTGCCTTTGTAAATCACCCCCTAGCAGTGTCTGGGAGAATTATGGCCTCCTTAGTCATAGTGCATGTCAGGCATTGATGGCATGCTGTGGCATGTGAAAGGGGGGACAGGTTTGCTATAAAGGAAATCCCTTATTTAGTGGTATGAGGATTTGGGAATGATTATTTAAGAATAAGAAATGCATGGGGCAAGTGTCAGACTCAAAGAAAGGAAGGGCTATTTGCATATAAAGCATGGAAATCAAGAGTGGATTTCTGGCATGTAAAATCCAAACACTATGAAAATAGAAGGACCAGCACAGTTTTCCCATGACAGAAAGGCCTCTGGCTGAGCAAGGGTCCAGCAAAACAGATGGTACAGTGGCAGTTCACAGAGCTCATGAGTGCTTTTTGACCAGGGTTCAAACCCCAGCTGGGGAAGATCGATTTTTTTTCTTCTATATATTTGTTTTCTAAATTCCACAAATGAAAGCTGTGCCTTTGTAAATCACCCCCTAGCAGTGTCTGGGAGAATTATGGCCTCCTTAGTCATAGTGCATGTCAGGCATTGATGGCATGCTGTGGCATGTGGAAGGGGGGGACAGGTTTGCTATAAAGGAAATCCCTTATTTAGTGGTATGAGGATTTGGGAATGATTATTTAAGAATAAGAAATGCATGGGGCAAGTGTCAGACTCAAAGAAAGGAAGGGCTATTTGTATATAAAGCATGGAAATCAAGAGTGGATTTCTGGCATGTAAAATCCAAACACTATGAAAATAGAAGTAGGACCAGCACAGTTTTTCCATGACAAAAAGGACTCTGGCCGACAAATATTCCAACAAAACAGAAGGTACAGTGGCAGTTCACAGGGCTCATGAGTGCTTTTTGACCAGGGTTCAAACCCCAGATGGGGGAAAATCGATTTTTTTTATATTTTTATATTTGTTTTCTAAATTCCACAAATGAAAGCTGTGCCTTTGTAAATCACCCCCTAGCAGTGTGTGGGAAAATTAAGGCCTCATTATTCATAGTGCATGTCAGGCATTGATGGCATGCTGTGGCATGTGGAAGGGGGGAAAGGTTTGCTATAAAGGAAATCCCTTATTTAGTGGAATGAGGATTTGGGGATGAATGTTTAAGAAATGCATGGGGCAAGTGGCAGACTCAAAAAAAGGAAGTGCTATTTGTATATAAAGCATGGAAATCAAGAGTGGATTTCTGGCATGTAAAATCCAAACACTATGAAAATAGAAGAAGGACCAGCACAGTTTTCCCATGACAAAAAGGCCTCTGGCTGAGGAAAATTTCAGCAAAATAGATGTACAGTGGCAGTTCACAGGGCTAATGGGTGCTTTTTGACCAGGGTTCAAACCCCAGATGGGGAAAATCGATTTTTTTTATTTTTTTATATTTGTTTTCTAAATTCCACAAATGAAAGCTGTGCCTTTGTAAATCACCCCCTAGCAGTGTCTGGGAGAATTATGGCCTCCTTAGTCATAGTGCATGTCAGGCATTGATGGCATGCTGTGGCATGTGGAAGGGGGGACAGGTTTGCCATAAAAGAAATCCCTTATTTAGCAGAATGAGAATTTAGGGATGATTGTGTAAGAATAAGAAATGCATGTGACAAAAAGGCTTTCGGCTACAAGAGCACTTCAGGAAAACAGATGGTATAGCAGTAGGTAGCAGAGGTTACAAATTCTTTTTGACAAGGGTTCAAGGCCCATACGTTCTGTATTTCAAATGTTTTGTTAATTAAACCAAGATGGAAGAGATATCTTTAAAATAATCAACTAACCTTTCTGGGGGGTTTATAACACCATTATACCTCAAGGAACATATTCACAATATGTGACACGCTGTGGCATATGCCATGACATATGCCACATGCCAGACTTGGGCTCCAACCCCTTCTCTGGCTAGGACCGTTTCTTTGTTACCGCTACTCTGCCAGGGACGTTTTCATGGTTTCCATTTAAACATGCACGTCTGGGAAATGAAAACATCATTTTTAAAGTTAATGGTTATACTTGGTAGTCTACAATAAATGTATTTAATAACTCTCTAAACAAGGCTCCTCCGATGCCTGGATCTCGACAGGGCGGAGTACGCGCTCTTACGCTTAAGGCATAAATTCTACCTGGGTAGCAACAATGTGGGCACATGCTGGCTCATCGCCTCCATAGTAAAACCATTCCAACTCAGTGGAAGCACCGTTTCCTGTGGAGAGGTGCACACTGCCACTGAGATAGCCTCGGCCTTTCAGGCCTTTCATGGTTCTCTATATTCCCCCTCTGAGAGTCATACCTTGACTCTGCTACCGCCTGCTGAGACAAACGCACTCGACCAGCCTATACGCGTGGATGAAGTGATTTCAGCTGTATCCCGCTTAAAGACTTCGAAATCTCCAGGCACAGATGATTTCATAGCTCAATTTTATAAAACCTTTTGCCACGAGCTGGCACCTCTTTTGATGAGGTAGTACAACTCATTTGTTAACGAAGGATCTCTGACTGATTCTATGCTGGAGGCGGCTGTCTCGGTCATCCATAAGCCAGGCAAGGAAACTTCGCAAAGCGACTCGAATATGCCCATCTCCCTTCTCCACAAAGATGGCAAGCTCTTCACGTGGATATTGGTACAGTTCCTCAACCCTCTAAAGCTGTGACAGTGGATCCAGACCACGCCAGTTTCTTACCAACAAGGCAATGTGGCGACAACACCAAATGCCTTTTGCACCTCATAGATAAAACAGCAAGGTCAGGGAAGGAAGCGTTTTTCTATCTATCAATGCAGAGAAAGCATTCGATTGCATGAATTGGCCCTATCTCCTCGTGACTCTTAAAGCATTTGGCTTCAGTGCCACCTTCCTCCGTTGTGTCAGTAGTATATATAGTGCTCCCCATTAATTTGCGCGAGTCAACGGAGTGTCAACCTCCGTGTTTCCAATCTTTTGCAGTACCCGTCATAGTTGTCCCTTCTCCCCTCTTTTCTTCGCATTTTATATGGAGCCAATGGTGAAACGGCTGCAAGACCATCTGCATATCTCCGCGATCCCTTTCGGTTCCAAGCTACACATTATTAGCCTCTATGCGGATGATGTTATACTCTTGCTGTACAACCCATTGACTTCGCTACCTCCGCTCATGAAAGAACTGCAGGTCTTTGGTGAGACCTCCGGCTTTAATTTCAACCTACAAAAATCCCAGATCTTGAACCTATCGGTCACCCCCACACACAAAGCTATACTCCGCTCTCGATTTCTGTTTGCCTGGAACAAAAAATCCATCCACTCTCTGGGAATTCAGGTGGAAAAAAACTCTGCCTCCTACTTTAACTTTAAATTATGACACACTCTTCTCTCAAACAATCAATACCCTGTCCTCTTGGGGCCGCATTCAGATGTCGTGGACGAGTCTCATAGCGGCAGTAAAAATTATGGTCATTCCACGCATATTCTTTCTGTTCCAAGACCTCCACCAGGCCTCCCCGCCTAACGCCCTCTGCACTTCAACAGATTAATTTGGGAAAACAAGAAACCACACCTTAGCCACGCTTGGCTATGCCGTCAGAAGCGAGAGGGTGGGTTGGTTCTTCCCTCCATTATCCGTGATTATCAAGCAACCCATCTTAGATATCTAGTGGAATGGAGCCGTTACGCTTCAGAAAAGCACTGGTCTTTCATGGACCAAGCTGTAGCTGGCACCAACATCTGGAAGGAAGTCTGGCTTCCTTGCAAACACCATTCATAGGGATTATACTCTTCACAGCTGACGGCCTCCACACTTAAAGTATGGGACAGTGATGCTCTCTCGTCAGGCTCCGCTATGTTTCCCTCTCCGATGACACCGATTCTGCACAATCCAGATTTCCAACTGGGTCAAGATTTAGAGGCTTTCAGATGCTACCACGAGGGAGGATGTAGGAGTATAGGTTACCTTTTTGACCATGATGGGATCATCCCATTCGAGTAGTGAAAGGAAGACTACTCACTACTCCCAACAGATCACTTTACCTATCTAAAATTAAATCACTGGGTGAAGTTGACAGCATACAAATAGGGGGCCTCTCAGCCCTTGACCACTTTTGAACAGTGGCTGATCCGTGGGGACAGGAAACGAACACCTGATAGCCGAACTGCACTCCTTCCGTTCAAACGGCGAGCAAACAAAAAAATCCAAGGGACAGCTATGCTGGAAGGCGAAGTTAGGGCGGACTCTGTCGCACACAAGGAATGGGATGACATATTTTACAGGGTACACCACAGGGCCCATAACATGACTAGTACCGAGATGGTCTACAAGATTGCCACCTACTGGTATCTCACCCAGGCACATTTACACAGTTGGAATCTGGAATGTTCCAGATAATATGGGTGTGGGCAGACTGGCTTCATTTTATGGCACTGCCCTAAACTCTTCCGCCTCTTAACACAGGTCCTGGACGATATAGATAATGCTTTTAATACCTCCATACCTAGATTCCCCACACACACTATTTTAAATTGATCAAATCCCTTGACCTGCCCGTTGCATTCCCAGCGTCGCAGACAAATGGCCCTGGTGCTGGGGGCAGCGCAAAAGGTAATTTTGGCATTCTGGGGTACGGAAAAAAATTCTGGATCACGTTTCACGGCTGCACAAGTTATGGTACGTGCTGGGCATGGAACGTTTATCCCTGACTGCCAACTCTAAGGCCGACACCTATTCAACCCTCTGGGCAACTTTTTATCCGAATCCTTTTTTCCGAGTTTAAGTAGCTCACTTGTCAGACTTATTTTCGGCTCCTAAGCCTGATCCCTCATGAGAGCCAATACACTACCTAAGTCACTAACCCCCTAAACCTTTTCTTTGAGCATTTCCCTGTCCCTGATACTGGACCATTACCTGGTGCGCTTAGAAAACACGTACGGAGTTGCGAAGAATGGGGATGGGTGAGGGAGGGAGGGTAAGTTTGTTGACTTTTCTGTTCATAAAATTGCTTGTTAAACACTGCCAGCTTCCAGGTTGTAGGCAAACGGCGTTGTCAATTATGCTAAGCTTAACCTACGCTGCCGGCAGTTAGTTGTAGGGGGATAGCTGTGTACTATGCTTTGACGGCCTCAATAAAACGAAATGTTCCATAATAACTCTCTTTAACTTCCCTGCTCTTAGCCTGCTTATACTGTGTGCTTATTTAGAAGATTTCGCACAATATGGATCAAGGTTTTCTTTGGAGATGTAGCAGCAAATGATCATATAAAGTATCATTAATTCTTCCAGTACAAAATAAACAAATTCAATCATTAGTTCATTATATTCATAGCGACCCCTTTTTGAATCTAAAAACAATACTAGTGCTTTTTCTTTCCTAACCTTTTCATATTTCATGTACTCACATTTTTTCGCCTTTCTCTCTTTTCCTTCTTTCTTTCCTCTTTTTCCTTACCATTCCCTTATTTTTAGGTCTCGCGCCAAGCGTTGCAGAGCACAGACCTGCTCGCGCAGCAAGAGACCTCTTGTAGGGAGAAACGGACCTAGGAATCGCTCGTGCTTTTCCTTTTGGCCCAGGCTAATGGCCTTTATGTGCGTCTTTTTATAAAAGACAGCACGCAATTGGTCAAAGGTGTGCGTATTGCTCTGCCCATGGCCTATTGGTGTCTGTTACGCGCACCGCTGCCATGTGGTTTCAATTATCGTGCCCAGACACGGGCGCGATAATTGAAACCACATGTCTCGCTGTGGTGCGCGCACGTGCACCTCTCGCATGCTTTTTGTAAATGTTATGTATCGCAAAAACAACGACGGGTGTACGGGTGGCCTTCAGTCCTTTCCTTCAATGTCTACAACGCGAGTGAAGAGAGGGGGGTTAGTAAAGTGCTCTTGAGTAACTAAAAATGTAAACAGGACGCATCGCAAAAACAACTCGTGTTCTTTATTAGCTGTACTTTTCCCTCTGCCACGCACTACACGCACTTTAACTTGCTACTTAGCCTCATACTCTTTATTCACCATCCCTGTCTCTCTAGCTCGCACTTTCTCGTGCCACTTACCCTCATGTTTTTTAGCTCGCAGTACCCGTCTCTTTGTCCTGCACGTTTTGCTGCCACCAAGCCTTATATTCTGGACAGCCCATGCCCTTCCCTCTGCCTTCACTATATCCTGCCACCTATCCTCATACTGTTGCCTCCCCATGGCTTTCTTATTATGACGCACTTTGTACTGCCGGCCGTCATTTGTTTGCTGTAACACATTTATCCTCATGCTTTTGGCTCTACGTGCCTGTTTCTTTTTCACACTGTTCACTTCACATTCTGTCCTACCGCCTATGCTTGTTTTCTTTATTACCTGTACTTTTCCCTCTGCCACGCACTCTATCCTGATACCTTTCCTTATGTTCTCACTAATGTCTTTCCTTTTGTGTCGGAGTGCACATTGGGCAAAACATATAGACGCGCTCTGCCTCTAGTTCCCATATAACAAACTCATGCCCTGCAGCGCTGTTTACTGTCTGCGAGAAACATTCCTTTTCTAATCTATCACACCATCTATTGTGTGTTTTAAATTGGCCGCTAAAACACGCTTGTTTTGGTTTTGATACCTCAAGCTGCGCCTTTACCCCTCCCTTAAAGCTTCAATGACAATTACAAACTGCCAGACTAAAAGGTGCCTTTAGCCCATCTACCAGTTACAGTTCCTGTTTGCCAATATCACAACACTTGTGGAACGTTGAACATCAGTGCCACAAATATCAACAAATAATATTACAATGCATTCTATTATAGTCACAAAGCTACAATTACAATTTTGTCAGTTGCCATTACCCTACACAGCAGCACAAGCCTTATGCTAGTACGCTAATGTATTTGTTATTTTGCCTTTAAATACGGTTTATGTCTTCAACCCTTTGCACAAGGTAAACACCTGCTTTTAAGCACTTTTAACACTAATTTCTAGGACGATTTATAACACATACTACTCAAATTAAAGTTCGCCTGTTGCTTCTAGCCTCGCTTCACCCTCCCCTCCTCCAGCCTAGCCATCCCTGTCTCTTTACCCTGCAATTTGCCCTGCCACTTATCCTTATGTTTTTGACTCAATCTGCCTGTTCCTGTGCCACACACTCTGTCCTGCCACCGAACCTCATGTTGTGCCCTCACTGTGCCTGTTCCTCTGCCCTACACTCTATCTTGTCACCTATCCTTACGTTATTACCTTAACGTGCCTTTTACTTTGCCCCTCGCGCTGTCCTCCTAGCTATACGTACATTTTAACTTCACCTTGATTTACAGTGTAGAACACACTCTTTCCTGCAACTATTCCTCATGTTTTTAGCTCGCTATACCTATCTCTCCACCCCGGAATAAGTCCTGCCACCTAATATTAGGTTCTTCACTCGCCGTGCTTTTCATCTGCCCCACACTCGGCCGTAACAGTTATTCTTACTTTTTTCAATTAGCGCCCCTGTCACTGTGTCCTGCACTCTCTCCTACCACTTTTCCTCATGTTTTTTACTCCCCGTGGCTGTTACTCTGCTTTGTCCTCTATCCTCACAGTTACACTTATTTTCTACAGTCGCTATGCTTGTCCCTCTGCCTTGCACTCTGTCCTGCCACCTTCTTAAAGAGGCTGGGGACCTACAAAACGTCTCTGGACATGCCGCACTTGTGCGCAACTTACAACTGAGTCACCGTGAAATCATATTCAGCCATAGGTCTCACGCTTAGGGGGCGCACTGGGACACTAACACTTCATGAGCTCACTTTAAAAATTACCAAGATAGCTTCCGCAAAGGCGCCCTTTTTGTAAATTTTATGTATCGCAAAAACAACGATGGGTGTACTGGTGGCCTTCAGTCCTTTCCTTCAATGTCTACAACGCGACTGAAGAGAGGGGGTTAATAAAGTGCTCTTGAGTAACAAAAAATGTAAACAGGACGCATCGCAAAAACAATTCACCTATAAATATAATCTAGGGTTGCTACCTTGCTTGCGCCTTACTCTATGCTGTTAGGACATCATGTTTCTACTACGGGCTTGTTATCCGGTGTGTCTGTTCTATTACTTTATCTGACATGCTAGTCCAGCTGGTTCAACAGAAAAAAAACATCACAAGTCCTCGCACTTTCTCCTGCTACCAAATACAGTTTGGCCATTGCTTCCATGCTCACTTCACCCTCCCTATGTTTTCCACTCCCCGTGCCGGTCCCTCTGCCTTTCACTCTCTTTGCCACTTATCCACATGTTATTCTCTTGTGCCCAGTCCCTCGGCTCCACACTCTGCTTTGCCACTTACCCCTATGTTCTTTAATCATTGTACCTACTTGTCTATCCTGCACTCTGTCCTAACAGTTATCCTTATGTTTCTCACTTTTTGCCTTTCACCTGCCCTGTAGTCTGTCCTAACAGTTATTCTCATATAAGTGCTTGTGAGTAACTACAGTTGTAAACCGAACGCAGCGCAAGGACTACTCTCCTATAAATATAATCTAGGGTTGCTACCTTGCTTGCGCGTTACTCCATGTTGTTAGGACATCAGGTTTCTGGTACGGGACTTGTTATCCGGTATGTCAGTTCAATTACCATATCCGGCATGCTAGTCCAGCTGGTTCAATAGAAAGAAAACACAACTCCCAGAACGTATTACGTTGTCTCACAAATATTCCAAAAACGTTATACTTATCCCTGTGTCCCACACTCTCTCCTCCCACTTAAACATATGCATACAGTCTACCTTTCCTTCCACCTTGTTGCGTGCTCCCTTTTTTTGTCTTTATTAGGTCCCTCATGTTTTATTTTCTGCCACATAGTACTTACATTGCATTTTTTCCCTTTTGCTGCCTAAACACGCACCAGTACAATATTCTCTCCCTTTTGCCCTACACTCTAACATGCCACTTATCCTCATATTCTTCAATCGTCGTGTCTATCTCTTACTACACACTCTCTGCTGCCACCTCTCTTCATGTTTCTCCACTTGCTCGATCTGTCTCTCTGCTTTGCACTCTCTACTGCCACCTATCCTTATATTTTACTACTGCGCTACTTACAAATTTTATGTTTCTTTCATTTTTACTTTTGCCATTTGCCAATATTTTGCCACTGCAGATTTTTTAGAGTGCATACCTTAATGTCCAACAGTTATCATTGCCCACGCACACATCTTTAACATAACAGCTCTATTATACCAGCCTATTTCCAAACATTACGACAAAAAGACATCAGATTACCTCTTCGTAATACACTCCAATAGATTTTCAATTATACTTACAAAAAACTTTTCCCAGCATGCTTTTAAACCCCTATCACATCTAAAAAAAAATCTTCACCATTACATACAGTATTTTCAAACACGTTAATATACCACATGTCTTTACATAACAGTTACACCCTTCTTACACACATTTAGTCTTCTATTCTCTATTATACCATACCTAAAAAAATAAACCATTTCTATAACACATATTATATGGCTTTGATACCGCTGCTCAAAAAAGTATACATGCTGTAGCTATAATTACTACATTTACCCACTGTGCTACCGCATTAATCTGACAATATATACAATTACTTCTATTACATTTATCTGTACATATAGAAGCCATTTTTTGTAGACTCATTCTCAAAATATATTTTTTCGTTAACATGCTAAACAAGCATTTGCAATGCAATAGGTCTCGCATTTACGCGAGTTTGAGCTATTGGAATTGTAAATGACAATGCCTTTTATTTATGTTTTGGTTTTTAAAGCATGAAATAAAAGACATTGTCATTTACAATGCCAATAGCTAAAACTCACGTAAATGTGAGACCTATTGCATTGCAAATGCTTGTTTCCTTTTCTCTTTCTCCCCCCCTTTTTCTTCTCTTTTCCTTCCTTTCCTTTCCCTTTTTTCTTTCCCCTCCTCTTTCTCCTTTAGAAAAAAAGAAATAATTATTACAAAAGTGCAAAGAATTATTCAAAAAGTATACATCACATAGTTTAAGCCACAGATTATTATTGTCATTTCACTTAGTACAATTTTACCTTTCTAAAATAAAGAATCAAAGACAGTGGACAGCATGAATAATTCCCCACATATAAATCAGACATTATAGCACATACATTTCTTATCTGCATAATCTTAACCTCATTTTACCCAAGAAATCCTTCCTTCCTTGTCATAAAAAAAGGTAACTTTCCTACCCCAAGTTTGCTAATTCAATTCCCAATTCTTCCATAACCCTTTTGCTTTGATTATAAAACCCACTCTTTTTGCATACATTTATTTGCAAGTGCAACCTTTCTGCATCTTCAGGATCCATTCGGAAACTGAGGGAATTATATCAGACTTCCAATTTACTAGAATCAGTGAGCTTGCTACTAGGGTGGAAATAAAAAACAGTTAGTGCTGCCCATGGTCCTCTCAACTGTTGACGCCGTAATGCCAAATACAGCGGCATAAGCATCGGGAGAGAGATTAAGTTGTAACTTTGGCTCACTTCTCAAAAAATTTCTTGCTAAAATGTTGTCAGAGAGTGCACGTAAACATTATATGCATCCAATCCCCATAGGCCCGATTGCACCTGAAGCAGCTCGATTCTACCTCCGGGTACATTTTGTGAAGTTTTGTGGGGGTATAGTAGAACATCCATTTACAAAAAAATGCCATCCTCCTCAGAATAGCTGCTCTAACTGTCTTACAACGAAACTCGATTATAAAACTGCCACTGGGAGATATCTAAGTGACATCCTGTAGAAGCTTGTATTGATTGCAGAAGATCGGAAACCAAAGCCTTGCTTCTCAGTTGATGAAGTAATCTATACCAGTTTCCCATACCCTGTATTTTGTAGATAAAGTAAGCCGGTCCAAGATTTTCGGGTATTGTCTCATCTCCCATTACGTATCCTGAGCAGAAATGCTTGATTTGGACACATCTAAAGAAAACAGAGGCGTTAAGATAAGGGTTTAAATTTACCAGCCTCTGCCACTGCGGGAATTCTCCACCAAGAAAAAAGTCTGGTAACCTGCGAAATTCCAATTGCGACCACCAGGTGCACACATAAATAGACAGGCGTAAACCTAAGGGGATCCAATCTGCTAATTTCAATTGGAGATGAAACCAAGATATCCCATATTCCTCCCAGATTTTGTGGAAACGATCTACAATAATATCCCCATATGTACCTAGACTTTTTGGGAAGCCAAGGATTTTTAGGAAGGGAGAGAGCCTTATCCCCGAATCCTTTGTCTTGTGTTCTAGAAAAAAATTAGCTTCATTTGAGCTCGCAGAGAAAGACGTGGTTAACCAATTGAGTAGTTGTGAGAAGTTGGCCTGGTATATGCTGTCCACTAATTAAAGTGGGCACCCTGTACAAGTCCAAACAAACCTTATGGTGATTTAAGAACTCAAAGATAACCTTAGAAAACTATCCAAGTGGTAGCTGTGGAGAGCAGCCTTCAGGCTTAGTCTTGAAGGAATGTTAAGCAACTTGCTTTACCAGAATGCAACCTTATTGTCTTGGTCAAATGAAAGGAGAACCACTCAGTAGTTATAAAGTTATGCATTTATTATATAACACACTAAATACTTCACAGTATCTGCTACACACAGATAAACACAAAGCACATAATACTGTAGTACAGAAACAATCGTAAGTAGCACTAATACACAGTGGGCACCAGGGGAGACCAAACCATACACTAAAATAGTGGTATAAGAACCACGACTCGAGGCAAGACAGTGTCCAGAGGATGTAGAATCACTGGGACCCCAAGGAACCATGCAAGGTGAGTAAGTAGGGACCCCAAAGAGGACAGGTGCAGTGTGGGAACACAACCGCGTGCGCCGTACAATACTATGGGAGAGTCGTGTTTGTAGTTTTAAAGTTTATGGACCCTTCTGAGTGGACTTCGAAGAAACCCAGTGGAAATTAGGAAGTTGGAGAGCCACCCCACCCGTGGATCCTGTAGTACCAGAGTTACCTATCCCAGGGAAGCCAGGTGCATAGGTCTGAAGTGGCGTCGGAAACCGCTGTTGATCTCTATGGAGGACTTCGAAGAAGAGCCACTGCTGGGAAGAAGAAAAGGGTCAGTTGAAACCCAAAGGTGGATTCCTGTTGAAGAGTACCTGAAAGCAGAGAGGGACAGAGACTGGGTCACTCAGGAGTGACCAGGGGCCAGGTAGATGAATGCCCACCGATGTTGGATGCTTCAGGTGCATTGAGGGGGTTCTTGACTCTGCAGCCACCGGGACCAGGAGACGTCGATGACAACCAGGAGCCGGATATGAGCTGTCCCACGAAGGATGTCGAGTGCTGAGGGGTCGGTGTCCGGCTGGAGCACCAACAAGCATTGGCAGTGGCAACTCACAAAGATCGTCAAGAAAGGTTACTTTTCGGACCAGCAAGGTCCGGTGGACTCACCATCATTTTTGAAGGCGGGTCGCCTTTCTCATCCAGAGCTCCAGGACGCTGAATTCCTGCAGCAGCTTGCAGTGGAGGGCGCCAATTTATTTTTGCCTCGTAATTTCTCTACTGGCGCCCGCCGAGTCCCGAATCTGCCATGGGATGGCCCGACCTACCGAATGTGTCTCATTCCGGAGTTTTCCCGTTTTCGACGACGCATGGTTTTCGGCGTGCTATCTTTGAAGGTCCTACTATTGTTATCGTTCAGTCTACCCTGGCCTTTGTATGTCTGTGTCGAGACCCTGTTGGCTTGGAACATCATATTTATTAAGATTTCTCAGTTATAGGCATCTATTCTGCGGACCTTCTTCACCTTATAACACGATAGTAGTACCTATGCCCGGCATCCAACTTTGCCTGGCCCACCTTTAGGAACTCTTGAGATTCTGTCCAACCAGGCTTTCACTGATACGGAGCTGCTGGTTTGAGTAGTGCGCATTTGGCACCCAGTCCATCTTGTATATATATTATATTATCTTCCCCACCTTAGTGCTCCCCCCAAATCACAGAGTTACCAGTGCCCTGAAGAAGGTGATGGATACTTTTTAGCCCAGCACCGAAACGCACGTCGACACCATTGAAGACAGAAACCACAGGGCGGCACACACCAGACAGCACCATTTGGATGCACTGCTGCCCATCTACTATTATTACTTTGTAATCCTGTTGGGTTTCTGCCTTACATATATTTTTTGTACTTGCGAGTAGTCTGTTTTATTGACATATGTGAGAATGTGGATTGTATGACTGGCAATATTTTTTGAAATATATGTACATGTGTTGGTTTTTTCCTATTTTAATAGAGCTCTATTGTGTGGGTTGGGAGATTCTGTGTGTTGGTCTATGCATTTAAATGATCTAAAGTTCAATTGATTTATGTGTTTACTGCATATATTGTATGTCATTCTTTTCGCTCCGTTTTTCATAATCAGTAGTCTAAAAGACTAATAAGTACAACAATAATATTAAATTCTTTTGTATTTCATTTTTTGGAATTATGCTCTTATTGTAAAATCTGTTGCTATTTGATATCCTCTTTGGTTTATTCATTTGTATGTGGAACTTTATTGTGTATTTGTTCTCCCCTGGACTAATTGAATTCCTTTTCCTATCCATTAGAGACGAAAGTACGTCCTATTAGTATCTTTTGGCAGGTGACACCTTCCTCCCTTGTTTGAGGGTGGGCCATCTTCCAGTAGACTCACCAAACACAGGGGAGTCGGGGCAAGCCTGGAGCAACCAGGGGAACCCAAGGAAAGCGGTGTTGACCCTCAAGAGAACCCACAGGCCGGAGGCACAGGAGTCGTGAGGGGACCTCGAACAGAATTAAAAAGCAACAGCCCACGGAGCACTCAGTGAGAGGAGGCCGAAGTTCTTTGGTGCCAGAGGTCGGGGCTATTCGGAGCCCAGTGCACTTGTTTTGGGAACGGCAACAAGCATATGCACTTGCAAGAGCATGAGGTGCACAGGGGTATGGGTATTGCAGCCCACACAATGGATTCTGACCTGAAATTGGGTGAGATGGCAGCTGGGACCTCGAGGGACTTGGGCAACCCCCCTCCTGTGTTGCTGGAGCCTTCAGAGTCCGTAGGAGCTCAGGACCAGCAGACCAGTCAATCATGATGTGGTGCCTGCGGTTGCAGGGGAGGACTCCTTCACTCCAAGGGAAAGGTCTTTGTTTGTCCAGTATGCTCCACAGGTCTTACACAGAGCCTGTATGGTGCACAGGCACAGACAATGCTTTGGCGGAGAAAGAGACAAAGTCGGGCCCAAACGAAGTCCAGCAATGTCCACAGTGTCCAGGCGGTCAAAGTTCAGTGGTTTCTGGTTCAGAATCTTATCCATGTTGAATCTAGGGTCCTACAGCCAGGTAAGCCCCTGTGTACCCACGGGAGAGGGTTGGACAGATTCAGGGGACCCTCCCAGGGGAGGGTCAGGATACTGGGGCAGTTACTCCCATGTCCTTTGTCCAGTTTTGTGCCAGAGCAGGAGCCAATGGCTCCCAGGACTGGTTTGAACTGGACTATGCACAGGGACATCAAATGTGCCCCTCATGCAGACTTTCGGACCCTGGCAAGCGCACCCACCCAGGCCTAATACACTAAATCCTGTCTGTGAGGTGGTCACACCTCCCTGTGACAGGATGCGTATTGTTCTGCCTTCCCCTGCTCGAGCTTGGCTCAGGAGCAGCAGGGCAGAAATGTGTCTCTGGTCGGCAGCAACCATTTTAGGCTGCCTGGGACTAGAAGGCTGGTACCGGGAACACCAGGGACCTCACAAAGCTCTTTTCTGAGGGGTGGAATCATACCTCGTGTGGGGGTATGATTCCACAATGTTTGATACCAAAACACAATAGGGTTACTTTCAGCCGTTTTAGAGTTGATCATCACGCGGTCGCATATTGCCCCTCTATATGTCGTATATGGCTGCAGCACTAACAACCTGGAAGAATGAACTCCGTAGACTGCAGGTGTGTCCTGCTCATGCAGTGCCACCCTCTTACTTAGAACCAAGTACCCTGCCTTCAGGATTTTCAAGGCCTGCTACAGGGGTGAGTTATAGGTTTTGATTTAGTGTAATGGCAGGCCTGTAGATCCATTTTGCATGGCCTCTCCTGGGTGGCATAATACATGCTTCAGCCCATGGAAGGCCTCCGGGGTACCTATGCCCTGGGTACATGGGTACCATATACTAGGGAATGACAAGGGTACGCTAGTATCCAATCTGGAGTGTACCTAAGTACATGACATAACATTTTAGGGAGAAAGCAGATAGACTGGGGTCCTGATTAGCAGCATCCCAGTCAGACTAGTCAAAAACAGTGTAACATGAAGCAAAAAGTGGGGGTAACCATAAGAAGCAGATCCTACTTTCCTACAGTAGTGATGCCTGATAGAAACTTTTTATATTAGGAAGAGCTAAGCCGCCCTCTTCAGAATCCAACTGTAAGGCTTGAATTTTAAGTCTGTGCTTCCTACCCTCCACACAAAATGTCTAATTTCCATATTGACTGTATCAAAAAAGGTCTGTGCAGTCCTTACCATAATATTTGCAAACAAAAATAGAAATAATGGAAGAAGACACGTTTTAATAAGTGCCACACAACCCATAATTGATAAAGGATTTTGCCACCGATTTAGGAGATTAAGCATCTTTTGCAATATTGCCTTGAAGTTTAGTTCTAATAAATCCTCTAACTTAGAGGTCACAAAAATCCCTAGGTATCTTATAGATGCTGTTGGAGAGAAGATGGTCTATTAATACCAGTAATACTTCTGGAGAGCAGTAAAAAAGTATGACTTCTGATAGATCGAAGTTTTAAGGCAATGTTTTAATTGCGCTTTGCTTGTGAGTTTATAAAATACTTTCAGTATTACTTAAACTTTAAACAGATTATTTTATGAGTGTGGCATGCTACTCATGTAGACTAGCCCTGCCTTTAGCAACCCTGGCAGGTATGGTAAGCGCTACATAAATGTTACAGTAGAATATACTGAGATTACCAACCTGCTCTATGAAGCACACACCTCATCAAAATGTTTTTTCTTTGAGAGTATGATAAAAATCAACTGATCTTCTGAAACATTTTTGGGCTCCCACTGCACACTCAACACTCGCTTACTAGCAGACCCCACTCGAAGTGCCACAGAGCAGATGGGCGCTGGGCAGTCACAAGTTTCTCAGGGAGGTAGTGTGTGGGGCAAAAGCTCAGACCTCAGCAATCAACCAAGAGACACAATAACAATGCTCAACCCAGTGCCTGTCCTTTTGTAAAAGAACTTTTAATCACACAGCAGAACTAAATACTACATAATACAATGTACCAATACAGGGTGATACCACTGATTAAGGTCCCCACATTGCTCCGCACCACCCTTGTCTCCAGTTCTCTCCCCCCCAGGCTTGACATTATTAGTTATAGTCCCCAATAGTCTTTGGAAGAGGCATGAATTAGGCACAGGTGTATACTACGTTCCTTACAGGTACAGATCTGCAATGAGTTTACTTGTTCTTACCCACGCTGTTGTTAATATTGATGTAGATGTACACAATGATACCTGTGTGCATAAAAAACAAATTAATTCACTGTTGTCGATGTCACCCGATAGGACCTCTCCATCAACCCAAAGTCAGAAATACGTGGTCAGGCAGGTGCTGCGACCTGGGCCTGAGGCAACTAATTGACAGCTCACAGGTGGGGTGACACGTAACCATCAGAACAAATGCGTGAACAGGAAAAACACAGATTAATACCACAGATAGGCAGCGACACCACCACGATACGGGGAGATTGGCGCCAATAAAGCGCACACGGCCAGGGAAGCACGTGTTCCCAAAACACCATATAGTTAGATGCTGCATGAAGTTAGGAACACTCAGCAAATCAGGACACAGCACACACAAAGATGACACGCTCCACATTCTGGAGAACTGGACACACTACCCACTGGCCCTCATTGTGTCCACGCAAGGTCAAGACCCACCTGCATTTGTTATCAGGTAGGAGTAATTTACGACTCCATGACTAGGCCCACATTCCCCTAGCTAGGATCTATGAATTATTTTATGATGCTCCAAGAAATGTATATAATGGAGCTCAAATTGATTGTACTTTGAGCCAGTCCTCAGACCCGTTTCTGTATGCTATACTCCCAGCCGCAGTGTTTAATTAAAACAACTGTTTTTCGAAAATGCCTCTTGTCTATTGTTTTTTCAAGGTAAATTCATATTTGAGCAACACTGTTGATGTGGGCAGAAGCAATCTCAGGTCACCAGCTCGTCACAGATTCTCTTCCAACGCAGGCAGAGGCCATCAGTACTCAAGTATTTGTTCAGTAGAGGGTGAAGGGGTAGGTTAGGCTCAACCCATTGCTTCGACAAGCTCAGCCTCCCTTGAGAACATGGTTACCTTGAGCATGTAACTCAGTGGGTCTTGTCATAGCCATTATGGTTTCTTGAACACAGTGGCGGCTTCTCCACTAAGGCAGAGGAGTGTCGCCCCACTGATTTTCAGCAGTTATTTTTTTCCTACGATGGCAGCTTTGCGGGCGGGCTGCCCTGCTGACAGAGGAGCAGCAGGAGGAGTGTTGGGCACTCTGCAAGTGTGCATGAATGTTTGGCCGGCCATCTTCGGCCGGCCAAACAGTTATGCGCATTTTGCATGTTCTCCACCCAGCTGCATTACATCCTGGGTGGGGAACATGCCCAGGCTCACAGTCCCCGTCTGAGCACCGAACCAAGATGCTCAAACCAATCACAACGCTACATTGCAGTGTTGTGATTGTCTTAGGGGAGCCTGGGTGCTTCCTGTTTCGGCTGGAGCAAAGAGACGACGAGGAGAGACACGGAAAGGAGGTAAGTGTAATTTTCTTCCCCTCCACCCCCAATCCATGCCAGCCACCACTGCTTAAACAGTTGCGTCCCTCCACTGGCTGACTGCAGATAAATCCTCAGGCAAGGTCGTTGCAACTGCCACCAGGCCGACTGACTATCCCTCAGCAGTGATGCAGCTTTTCATGGCAGTGGCATGCTAAATTGTGTTGCACAGAGTCTCCCAGGGGAACACTTGGATTGTGGAATTCGATCAGTCTTTTGGTGCAGTTCTCAACTAAAACAGTGGCGAGAGACAGGGAGACCCACTTGCAGCACAGGTGACTCCTGGCTTAGCTCTCGCAAGGAGTCCATTTTCTCTGGGTGCTGCTGACACCGGGAACCCTCAGTGCTTCTCCTCCTCCAGTGCCTGAAAGACTGCTTTCCCCTGTCTGCAGTTAGGCAGGCGTTTAGGGAGACCCTCAGCAAGCAGTGCAAATGTTAGGTGATGTCCCCTCACCTCTGGGAGACTGGCAGTCACCAGCCCTGGTCACATAGAACTGCTTTAAATACTTCAAATACTCTACAGAGCACTCCCTTCCTTGGTCATTAAGAAGTAGTAATTGCAACAAAGTGGGGTGGTTTGAATCCTAGTTTTATACACCTTTTCCACAAAAGTGATGTGAACCCACTGCCTCATCCTTTAGAACTGGTTTGGAGTGGTTCTTTTTTAAGTGACCTTACCCAGATGATCTCCAGACACATGCTGTATGTAAAATGATGCTTCTCTCAACAAGTACCACTAGGCCTGTTTTAAAGCAGGAACATCCAAAACATAGGTTCATGAAGGACGAGTTGTCTGTACCTGGCAGCCATTAGCCTTTCTAATGCAGTAATCAATGACAGACAAAAGGTCCACCTAACCTAGATACTTCCTCACCTCGAACAACAGAAAATTCAGTCCCATTCCTCTCCTCTACCATCAACCAAATGGCAGTGCTCAGGAAGAAATAATCAGCAGAACCTTGCTCACAAAGCCCTTATGTAAGTTTTCAAGGTAGCCTTGTCTCTATCCGCCTCACCTCAGTGGCTGGATCTCCACTCTCAAGGCACAGGAATGGAGGAGATGAACCTCTACTGTCTGGAGATGCTGTCCTTATCCTCTATGACATGTCCAACCGGGGGCGTCCAAAACAGATCACACTGGCTTCAGTATTCAGACTTATATGCACAGAGTCTTACCACCACACATATACTATGTGCATACTATCGACGGACATGCAATCAGCAGCCACACTTGGGGTCAGCTCGGGATTCTGAGCTTTACATAACAGATGACCATTACACAAGCTTGGCGTGTACGTCACACTCTCACGGACACAAATAAAAATGCCTGGTTAATCTTAAGATCACAAAACACAGTAAGCTGTCACCACCACTCTATGTGCTATAACCAGGGAAAGGACTGTAGTCCTCTGTCCAGTATGAGACACGCTTGATGTGCCCCTCCTAGCCACAACACAGCTCGCATTGTCAGGGGCAGGCATAGGCCACTGCCCACATTCTAGATTAGTGTGTCACAAGTTCTATATTAAAAGTCAGGATACCAGTTTCACATCTATTGGGAACTCTGGCCAGGGCCAGATGCCAGTTCACCATGCACGGGACATTCCCATGCCAACCTTTGCAAAGTTGTCAGCTCTGGCACCCTCACTCCCCAGTCATCTGGTGACAAAGATTAAGTCCTTTTTGTGATGCACAGATTACATGTAGCAGCAGACCCTACAACATGCGAATAAAAAAATCACAGAACGCTTATTTTTTCTTTTCCTTTCCTAGCTAGATTCTGTTCTTTAGGCTCTTATGATTTTTCTAAATGCCATTTCTTCCTCGTCATTTTTTCGTTTCCATTGTACTCATTCTTGTTCTGCATGTTTTTTATTTTCACTTACTCCTTTGCTCTCTATCCCCTCTCTTTTCTATATCCTTCTCATGCTCACCACCCCCCCCCCTTACACATGCTGTTCAAGTGTATTACAGTGATCATCACAATAGGGGCTGCTTTGAGTGCACAGCTATACACAGTGTAGATTGTGGAAGAGGAATAGAAGACCTGAGGTGTGCCGAAGTGTTTGTCTGGCAGTCAACCTGATCGACTTTTGGGGATACCAACTGCAGAATTAAGGGTTAATAGTCATTACACTTTGCATGACAACAGCCCAACAGTACAGACTTTACAAGCAGGAATATTCATTCGGCAGAACACGTGAGATTTCTTTCAACTGGATAAAATGGCCTTTGTGGAGGAAACGTAGATGCAAATTTGCAGTATGTTTCCACAATTCTCCTGCCAGGTTGAATGACCCTCCGTGATGATCTCAAGTTCCTGTTGGAGATCGCAGAACTGCTAACTTGGCAGATCCCAGGTCATCCAGAACCTACAATAATCATTCTGTTTTCAAAACACCAACCTTTGTTCCCTTGTTGGCGAACCTGGAATGTTAGTTTGAGACTTGGGCAATAGCCATCTCTAACTGCATGAATGCCAGCAGCCAGTAGAGTAGCCAGAGACGTTACATGTGTACAGTGGCTGGTCTGCTCCATCCAAACTAAAAGATAATTCTTCTTGAGTCCATCTGCTTCGGCCCCTGGCAACCTCGTCCTCTAAAGTTCTAAAATGAACCATCTGTATTTACAGTCTTGGTCCTCAAACCAGAAGAGGGTGTTCTGCAAATAGTTTTTTAAAAGGTACATACTTGTGCATATTATCTTTCCTCATCCTTCCTCGGTAGCCTCCCATATCGTTTTTTAAATTCTTATATTTTTTTGTTTTTCCAAAATCATCAATTAACTCTTCTTATGCGTTTGACAATTCGTGCCATTTAGCACAATGTGGATCCTTGACGAAATGTATTCTATTGGTTAACTGTGGTCCTTGGCTTCCACAATGGCAAAAGCCCAAACTACATGCTCACACTACCCCCTCTATAAGATCAGCAGCAGGAGCCACAAGTCTACTCCAAGAGGGGAGGTAGGTGGAGAAGGAGATGCTGGGGCCCTAGTTCCCAGCAGGGAGAAGCTTTGGGGGGCAGCAAATCAATGGAAAACAAACTACGACTTTCTTCTCTCTTTGGCATTTTGGAGAAGGAAGCAGCCCTTGAGTCACTTCCTCTTCAAGTGGTGGAGACAGAGAAAAGAGAGATTGAGAGAGAGGAAAAGAGAAGGGACTATTAATACAAGCACTGGCAAAGCCAATAGGGCTCGCTCAAGCAAGAGTTATATGCTTTGCCAATATGTTTTAGCCATGTTGTACAGCAGCAGGGCTGCTGTTGAGTATGGCTAAAAGTTAGTGGCGTAAAGGAGAGTGCCTTGGAGCGAAGTGGAGTGTGGTGGAGTAGAATGGAGTGTGATGGAGTGGCAAGGAGTGGCATAGAGTGGCGTAGAGTGGAGTGGCATGGTGTTGTTGAGTGTCTTTGAGGGAGTAGAGTGTCGTAGAGCGGAAGGGTGTGGAGTGGAGTAGAGTTAAGCAGCGTAAAGTAGAGTCGTAGTGTTGAGTAGAGTGTCAGAATGTAGCGGTGCTGAGTGGAGTGTTGGACAGTTTAGTGGCATAGAGCGGAGTAGATTGTTGTAGAGTGAAGTGGTATAGAGTGGTGTAGTGTATTAGAGTGCGTGCACAAAATGTAGCAGAGTGTTGTAGAGTGGAGTGGCAAAGAGTGGAGTAGAATGTCATAGAGTGGAGTGGTATAGAGTGTTGTGGAGTTGCGAAGAGCTGAGTGGAGCAGCGTAGTGTGTCATAAAACAGAGTGCCACAAAGTGCCATGGAGTGACATAGAGGGAGTGGCATAGAGTGGAGTAGTGTCATTGAGTGGAATAGAGTGGAGCAGAGTGGCGTGAAGTGCAGTGGTGCAGATTAGATTACAGTGAGTGGACTGATGCAGAGTAGAGTCGTGTAGTGGCATAGCGTGCATTGGCATAGAGTGCATTAGAGTAGCGTAAGTTTGAGTGGTGCAGAGTAGGTTGCAGTGTCAGAGTGTAGTGGTGCAGAGTAGAGTAGCATAGAGTTCAGTGGCGCAGAGTGCAGTCTTGTAGAGTGCATTGGTGTATAGCCCAGTGGTGTAGAGTACAGTGGTGCAGAGTAGAGTGGTGCAGAGAGCAATGGCATAGAGTAAAGTGGTGCAAAGTAGAATAGAGTGGCATAGAATGTAATGATGTAGAGTGGCATAGCTTGCAGTGGCGTAGAGTGCAGTGGCACAGATTACAGTAGTTGGAGTAGAGTACAGTGACATACAGTGCATTGTTTTTTTTAGTAAAGTGGTGTAGAGTGCATTTGTGGAGAGTGCTGTGGTTTAGAGTAGAGTGGCATAGAGGCAAGTGGTATAGAGTAGAATGGTGCAATGTAGAGTAGAGTGGAGCAGCACAGAGTGCAGTGGCATGGATTGGAGGGTTGCAGAGTGGATAGAGTGGCGCAGAGTGTAGTGGCATAGAGTAGATTGTTTCAAAGTAGAGTGAAGTGGCATGGAGTGGAGTGATGCAGGGTAGAATGGAGTGGTGAGGGGTGGAATACATTGTCATTGAGTGCAGTGGCATAGAGTGCAGTGTTACAGAGTAGAATGGCATATAGTAGAATGTCATAGAGTGGAGTGGAGTGGCCTAGACTGGAGTGGTGTACCCTCTTTTCTGGCGTTAAAACATTGTGATCCTCTGACATGTGGGTTTTTTAAATAAATAATAATAAAATTATAATACATTTTTATAATAACAATTTCTCTACCACTCTTAGCATTCATTACACCCATTTGCTTAGCTTTTTTTCCAAATTATAGGTCCTTGATATTAATAGACAAGTGCAGTCTCATTATTTTTATGTGAGGATTTTAATGCCAAGTTACATAGGAGTTTCTGGGACCCAGGAGATCCTTTAGAGGGGACTGTCAATACTCTGGACCCTAGGGGGGCTGAACTTTTTATCCATCTTGTAGTTAATGGTCTGGTTGTCCTACTAGCGATGCTTGGTGGGGCTAGCAGTGTATTACCCTTGTACAGAGGGGGCAGCAAAGCTTCAATTATTGATTATATGTTTGTCAATTCTGAATTTGCACCCTGGTTTTCTAAAGGTGAGATCATTTGAACTGTATGGGGGGGATAACGATGCGCTATGCTCCTTTTTAGGTCTCGCCTAGCGTCGCAGCGCATGCGCTGCTCGCTCTGCGAGATCTATTGTCGTGGGGTTGCTTGTGGAAGTGGGGTGGAAGCTCCGCCTCTGCTTTTCATTGGTGCACGTCACACTTTATGTTAAACGCGCACCTTTGATTTGCAGTGAGGATTTTTGGTCCCCTCCCTGTCTCCTTTCCGGCTCGCCCATCCGGACTGGAGATTGTGCATGCGCACGGCGTCTCTTTGCTCACGGCGTCTCTTTCCGCCTTGGTGTGCGGTCCTAGTGGCTAACTGTCCATGCTACACATGTTTGTGCACCTTCAAATGAGATGCCCACTATTCTTTATCATTTTACTTGGTGCGAGCTTTGGCGGGAGTCGGGTTCAGTCAGTTGTTTGTTGCCAGGGGTGTGGTGACAGCTGAGCGGGAGCCGGCAAGTCAGTTCCCGAAGGACAACCTGTGCCACAGACGCCATAGCACTGCCACTGCCAGAGCAGTTTGAGTCACTACGCTGCTACCAGAGAGAGACCCGTGTTGACACCCAGCACCAGCTTACTGCCGCCACTTCGCCTCCCCAGGCCGAGCAACCCACCCTAGTCACTGCCGACATGCATATCATCAAGAGAGGTGAGCGGGCGCCTGGCCCCCTGTTGTAACCCAACCCCTGCAAGGGCAGTGCAGAGACCTTCACCCTGCTGCTCACCCTCTCCATCCTCACCATCTGGCTCTCCAAGCAGCGCCGGGCGCGCTTCCTGCAACAGACTGGCATGGCCATGATCTAGGGTAAGGGGGCGGGGGCTGCCGGTGGCGTCTCCGCATTCAAACACTGCCGGGCGTTGGGGTCCGCAGACACAGCTCTGTTGTCTAGTGTCAGTGCAGTGCACCATGGAAAGGGCATCCACGGACCCAGTGTGAGCGCGCTGAGATACTGCACTTGAAGGAGAAGTGGGGCAGGGTTCATAGGACAGTCTGGGTGGAGGTGCGTTGCACTACTGAAGGGTCCTTCACAGACCCAGTGTAAGGACACAGCTCTACTGCACTCCACTACTGGGGGAAGTAGGGTATTCAAACATTTTATTGGATCTGGGGGTGGAATCCACGCCACTGATAAAGAGGTCTCCGCCAACACTGCTAGCAGGGCTGTACGGTAGGTGTGCTTCTTTCTCTCAGACGTCTTTACAAGGATGCGCAGATTAGTGACTCGGTGTGGCGTACATTCTAGGAGGCATGCATGAACTGTACCTTATATCAGGGAAAGTTTCTGCACTCAGAGCAAATTCGGCACAAAAGTGACCAGACCCGTCGCATCTTGTGTCCGTATATGTGGCGGTGGTGCTCTACGACTGCTTCTGTGGGAGTGGGACAGTTTTGTGACAACTTCAGTGGACAAAGTAGTCTTAGGCAGCCTCCTTTTATAGAGACTTTTGAACGTGTTTCTGTTTGAGGAGGGGGGTCGGTGTGATAATGTGATTGCCCTCAGCAATTGCTTGTTGGACGGTGACCTTTTGTGAGAAAGTGGTTCTGTATATACTGTTCCTTAATAGGTACAGGGTGTACAGACTCCACAGACCCCAAGGGTTTAACAGAGGTTAAAGTTAGATATAACCTTACTCTCCAAAGTGGTAGCCTGGTCGAGCAGTAAGGCAGTATCAGAGGACGTGTAAAGCATTTGTTGTACACACTCAGTCAGCAAATAGTTCCACACACTTAATAACTGAACTCTAGGCCAATGGTTTGTATATAAAAAAATATATGCTTGTTTTATTTTAGAACCAACACTTGGAATTAAAATATACTTTCTCGACAGGAGATGTTTCATAAAAATACTTTTGTATCTGCAATAGACTTTTTAGTAAACAGTTACAAATAGTTGCAGTAGGCAACTCTATTTCTAAACATAATACATTGAGCTCAATGCTAAATTCAAATTATATGTAACAGATTACTTTTTAGATTACTTTTGTAATTCCAGGCTTGGATCCTAGATCCAGTCCTGGGTCAGTTCTCAGAATCAGCTGTTGAAAGTCGACTTTGGTACTGTAGTGATTTTTAACTAATATTTAGCTATTTCAGGACATCCCATCTCCTTTTGAGTTTTTCAGGGAGCCCCATGATCATACCTTTCAATGTCTTGTTGAATCTCTCAACAAGACCATTGGTTTGTGGGTGGTAGGGGGTAGTAAACGTATACTGCACCCCACACTCCTTCCATATGTGTGTTAGGTAAGCAGACATGAAGCTGGAACCTCTGTCTGAAACCACCTCCTTAGGAAAACCCACCCTGGTGAAGACACCCAGGAGGGCCTTGGCTACTGCAGGAGCTGTAGTAGTCCTAAGGGGAATTGCTTCAGGGTACCTAGTGGCATGATCCACTACCACTAGAATAAACTTGTTCCCTGAGGCTGTGGGTGGCTCAAGTGGACCCACAATGTCCACTCATACCCTTTCAAAGGGGACCCCCACCACTGGTAGTGGAATGAGGGGGGCCTTTGGGTGGCCACCTGTCTTGCCACTGGCCTGACAGGTGACACAGGAGCTGACAAACTCTTTCACCTTTTGGTGCATCTGGGGCCAGTAGAAGTGACTCACTAGTCTTTCCCAAGTTTTGGATTGCCCCAGATGTCCAGCTAGGGGGATGTCATGAGCCAAAGTTAGGAGGAACTCCCTGTACTTCTGTGGCACTACCACCCTCCTGGTGGCTCCAGGAGTGGGGTTTCTTGCCTCAGCATACAGTAATCCCTCTTCCCAATAAGCTCTGTGGGTACCACTGACATCTCACCTGGCTTCTGAAACAGCTTGCTGCCTCAGGCTTTCAAGAGTGGGACAGTCTCGCTGACCCTGGCACAGCTCTTCCCTAGAGGGTCCCCCTGGGCCCAAGAGTTCAACCTGGTAAGGGTCAAGCTCCATGAACTCAGTTCCCTCAGGGGTATCCAAATCCTCTCCCTGGGGAGAGGGGTCCTGAATGGTTTGCTGTGTAGAAGCTGGTTCCCCAGTCTTCTTTCCTTTCCTCTTGGTTGGCTGGGCCATTATTCCAGGCTCCAGACCTACTTTTTCACCCTTCCTCTTGCTCTGTGCTCTGGTTTGCACACACACCAATTCAGGGATGCCCAGCATGGCTGCATGGGCCTTCAGTTCAACCTCAGCCCAGGCTGAGGTTTCCAGATCATTTCCAAGCAGACAGGCAGCTGGCAACTTTGGAGAGACCACTACCTGTTTCAGGCCAGTAACCCCCCTCCAGCCTAATGTTACCATGGCCATGGGATGACTAGTGGTGACACTGTCAGCGTTGGTGACTGGGTAAGACTTCCCAATCAAGTATTGCTCAGGGGAAACCAGTGTGTCTTTCACCATAGTGACACTGGCACCTGTATCCCTCAGAGCTTCAACCCTAGTTCCATTCACCCAGGGGTACTGCAAGTATTTCTTTAATTTGGGTGGCCACACAGCTACAGTGGCAAACTCCACTTCTCCCAAGGAGACTAGACTGGCTTCAGTGTGTTCCCAGATTTGCTCAGGGTACACCTCTGATCCCATTTGTATGCTTGCTGCCCCAGGAGTAGCTGTACTGGGTGCCTTAGGGGTTTTGTTTTGGGGGCAAGCTACGGTTAAGTGTCCTTGCTTCTTGCAGGTATTACACCAGGCCTTTAAGGGATCAAAGTTCTTCCCCCTATATGGTTGGGGCACATAGGGAGTAGTTTGGGTCCCACCCACCTGAACAGGTTTTTGGGGCCCTTTGGAAGACTCAAACTTTTTATCTTGGGGATTCTCACCACCTTTCCCCTGGGGAGGTTTTGGGACCACTTTCTTTTGGTCACCCCCAGTGGTTGTCTTAGTCACCCTAGTCTTGACCCAGTGGTCTGCCTTCTTTCCCAATTCTTGGGGAGAAATTAGACCTAGGTCTACCAAATGCTGATGCAACTTTTCATTTGTGCAGTTACTTAAAATATGTTCCTTCATGAATAAATTGTACAATCCATTAAAATCCTGCACACCATGTCCAGCTAACCAACCATCCAGTGTCTTCACTGAGAAATCTACAAAATCAATCCCAAATAATAATAAACTTTATTGCGTGATTTAAAAGTAAACCATTGCAAATACAAACATTTAAAATTCAAAGTTAATTTAAGACGATGATTTCATTAAAAAATTGATGTGTATGGATAATAACAGTAAAACTTCAGTTTAAAAGTCATATTCAAGGGAGCCGGAAGCAGCAAGTAAGGATTTGGCAGCATTATTCCAATGGGGGGTCGCAGACTCTGGACAGCTCAGTATGTTTGTTTGCAGCGCACTCCATAAATCTTACTAGGGCACAATTTAGTTTAGTGTTCCTAGGATCGAAACACGCCAAGACTGCTGCTCTACAGCTTCTAATCATGTTTCTATTCCAGTGATGCTTGAGTAAAGCCCGTCTCTCTGTCAGTAGTAGAGGACACAGGCATATGATGTGTGTGATGTCTTCTTTGGGGGACCCACAAAGTCGGCACTGTACTTTTCCATGTTCTCTTTTCCATTTTGGCCGGTGTATTAACAGATTAATGACTCCCAGTCTCAGTTTTAAAAAACTTAGTTTCGTCCGAGCACTAAACAATGTAGTAAGGTACGGCTGTGGGATTAACACGGCATATGATTGAAGAGTCATCCACCCATGACTTCTTTTGGCAAGGCTGGCTTTGTCTTCCACTCTTGATAGTCGTTTGGTGCTGATTTTCGCTAGCCTTTTGAATTCCTTCTGACTGGCATGCAGGATCCAGAGGTCATTTAGGCACAGGGTTTTTAAGCCTTTTGACCAATATTCGTGTCCTGCTTGCCATAAGTTGTTATCAATGCAGGCCCACAGATGGTAACCTAAACTTCCCTCCTTTGATAACTTCAACTTGTGACAGCACACGAGGAAGGACATGGCTCTGGCCAGTCGTTGTTTGCAGATGCCAAATTCCAGCCTGATTTGTGCAGGTGATGTGTGGTTTGGTAATTTGAACACGGACCTGTAGATATTAGTGATTATTTTATCCAGATGGTCACTGTCCAGTCCTTTTAGAGCTTCACTGCCATAAGTTAGAGTGGGAATGATTTTTGCCTGAGCCACCTGAAGTGTGGGTGCAAGAGTAGGGCCTTGAAATTTCTTTTGAATTAGTCCGATTGCAAAGGCAAGTGCCGTACCCTTCCTTTTTTGCTCTTCTAGTTGGGATTTGTATTTTCCGTTGTTGTTAAAAGTGACTCCAAGGTACTTTTGGCAGTTGGATTCGACAATGCTTTCGTTATTCAAAGCCCAAGACAGCTTCTTTGCTTTCCTCGAGTGCACCACTAGAATTTTCGTCTTCCTGTTATTAATGCGAAGCTCATTATTGTTTGAGTAGTCGGAAATGGCATCCAGAAGTCTTTGCATTCCAATCTTTGTTTTGCTTAACAGTACCACGTCATCAGCATATAATAGGTTTGTCAGCGGCAAACCAGATAATTTAGGAGCGTGGGAATTGACCTTATTAAGAACTTCGGGAAGGTCGGCTAGGAATAGATTGAAAAGTATTGGGGCCAAGACACATCCCTGTTTGAGGCCTTTTTCCGTCGAGATCTGGCGAGACAGTCTTGAGCCATCCCCGATCTTAATTCTAACCCATGTGTCCTGGTGCAGGAGTTGTATGGCTCTTAGGAGGGCCGCTGGAATGTTGAAACTGGACAGCTTCTGCCATAATTTGCTTCTGTTGACATTGTCAAAGGCCGCTTGGTAGTCGATAAACCCCATATAAAGTGGACAAGAGCAGGATTTAGCTTGGTCAATTAGGCATGAGAGGGACATGAGATTGACTGAGGTTCCGGTGTTTATTGTAAAACCTGTTTGATTCGGAGGAATTATGGAGTTATCCTCAGCCCATGACCTAAGTGAGTGTAGCAGCACTCCCGCAAAATACTTTGCTTCGTTGTCAATGAGTGCAATGAGGCGGTAATTCCCAGGAGATTTTTTGTCCCCGCCTTTAAAGATTGGTGCAAGGATAGATCCACGCCAGGAGGGCGGTATGATGTTGTTTTGGAGACATGTATTGAAAAGGGGGCTTAGTTTCGCAGCCCAAAAAATTGGATCTTCCTTGAACAAAGCTTGAGGAATACCCCCTGGGCCAGGCGAGCCGTCATGACGTCCCTTTTTTATTATTTTTTCAATTTCGCCCTTCTGGACTATCACAAAATTGGCGCAGCTTTGGATCGAATGAGTTGCTTTTGTTGGTGTCATTTTGTGACCAAGCTTTTTTGAGGAGTTTGAAGTGTTCAGATGAGATTCTGAGGCAATCTCTAATTGATCATTACGGAGCAATTCCTGGTCATTAAAGTGGGAAGAAAGATATTCAACCCACTCTATTTCAAGAATGCTCGAAGAAGCGACTTTGGAAGAGCGCCCAGATGCATTATTAATTGTGCGCCAGAACCTGGCAGAGTTGTTTGTTTTAATGTCATACTGTAATTTGGCCCAAAACAGGTTCCATTGGTTTTTGCGTAGTTCACGTTTTGCTTTCTTAAGATGATTACGTGCCTCTCTCAGTTTTTTTATTTTGCTGGGATCCGATGGATTGTTTTTTTTTGTTTTTTTTAAAAAACCTTTATTGACATTTCAACCAATAACAGGTATGGGCCTACAACCCCCGGGGCCGGCCGCTAAGCAGTCAGAGTAACAAAAATCAATATTTATCACAGGCGGCACCTCGGGGAGCAGAATCTCCATGCTGGTATACTCTCGGCCACTAAACAGCCCAAGGAGGAGACCATGATACAAAAGGTTTTCATTTTATAATAAGGGAGAATGGAAGGATCAGGTGCCAAACAGTTTCCCAGCAGCAAGAAATGGCAGGCAGAATAATAAACGTCCACAATAAACAGCAATTTATCTAGTCAATGGCGCTGAAACAAGAAGTTCAGGATGTGGAGGAATATCACGGCCATTTGCACCTGCAGTCCCCTGCCCTAAAACCCAGAAAACATCACGGAAATTGTGGCACACGTGAAAACGCAGCGATTAACGACGAAGGAGTTCTACCATGCTGATCCCAGAAAAAAAGAAAAAGAAGAATAAGAGAAGAAAAAGGAGGCCATGGAAAAAAAGGAGGTTAAAGACTAAAGGATCCCCTCCCCCAACCCCCCACCCTGCACCTCTGCAGATGAGTACGGCCCCCCCCCCCAGCAGCGTGCCTGTCGCCCCGGAACCAGACCCGAAATATAGAAGAAACAGGGAAAGAGGAGTAGGAAAAGAAACCCCACCAGACGGGGGGTAGAGAGAATATTAATAAACTGGAGGAGGGCCTTCAAAACATGCCCCCGGCTTCTCCCTCCCGCACAATTTGTTTTCCCCTAAAGCAAACATTAAGCAACACAGAATCGACCAAGTCAGAGAAGAATGGGGAGCATTATGCGCCTAGTACACTGACAGTTATGCCGTGAGAGCACTCAACCCCTGAGCCCGCCCGCCTATTAGATGACTACCTCTGAAGGATCAGCCTTATCCTTGGCCACTCTTTGCAAATCTACCCATGCATACCCATCGACCCAGTGCCATGTCCAATGCTACAAAGAAGAGGAGCGTCCAAAAGAGAACAGGAAGCGACACACACAGGTAGGGTGGAAGTCTCTGATCACCGACACAGTCAGCAGTATGGAGAGTCATCTTTCCCAGTGCTGCCCCAGGATCTGCACCGCACACAAGGTCCAAGAAAGCGAAATCAGCCAGAGCAGGCGACCGTTGCTTGAATGTTGCCTGGGTTGCCGGAGGCCGCGCACGGGACAAGGCCACCACCCCCCTCTCAGGTCCAATACCTCCGGAACAGACCAGACCCACAGCCAGCCGAGCACACGTTAAGATACTGTCCGGAGTTTCCAGCTGGTCACTATCCACAGGGGCGGCCACGACACTGTCCTCTTGTGTGCGGTGTAGGAAGTCCCCATGTACCTGGGGACAGGCAGGGAGCAACTGTTCCAACGCTGATGTCACCCCATCAAGCTTACTCCCCAATACCCAGGCGCCGTGAACCAAGGTGGAATGGAGGGCACCGAGAGCCTCGAGAAGATCACCATACCCCAGCACAGCTCTCGGCGCTCGCACCGCGATGCTCCTCATAGGCGCACACTTCCAATCGTGCTGCGACCCAGTGTACAGGATAGTAGACTTCGTCCTGTCAAGATGGCCGCCGGGTAGGTCCAACCCAGATTGGGACCAGGACTCAGGGACAAGCGCCTCAGGTTCCATGTCACTGGAATCAGGGTTTCGGGGGCAGGCAAAAAATATATCCGGCGTGTGGTCACGGGCAACAGTCACCCCCTCCACGGACCTGCGCCCGCGAAAATCCGAGAGCAGTCCGCTAAAGTCCGGGCGAGTTACGGGCGGCGGCCGGGCGGCTCACCGGCGAAGGCAGAGACAATCACCGGGGAATCTTGGATTAGTCACCTCGGGCATGCACTCGTTCCGCTACGCTTAGTGGTAGGAACGACCACGGCGAAATGTAGGCCGATATTCACACCGCTCCGGCTAGGCCGACTCCACCCAGTCATCAAAGGCCGCTGTTGTTGAACTGCCACCCGGCCATGTTGTCCACTCGAGGTCCCGGTTCCAGGGTTGCACAGGCCGCAAACTTCAACTGGACATTTCTCCGGCGATACCGCCGCCAGAAACTTCGGAGTCACACGATCGGTTGCCGCTATCATTCACCAACACGGGCATATAGCGCAGGTTAAGGATCTCATGCAGGATATCTGTGCGGGATGCGGAGGTTCACAGAGCCGGGAGCCTACGCTGCCGTCCCGGTCGCCATCTTGGCTCCTCCATGGATTGGTTTTTAATGCCCGCCATGAGCGATTCATTGCTCTTTTTGCAGATAGTATCTCACCGTTCGAGCGCGGCATATTCTTTTGATCAATTTGGTTTACGTATTTTGTTGGTTTCGCAAATCTATCCGTAAGTTCGGTAGCAAATGTTGACCAGTTGGCACATATATTGTCCGGGCAAGTTTGGCGCTCAATTATTTGTTTAGCCTCGGCTGATATGGATTGAAGATTCTTAAGGGAACATTTGATACGTTTAAGGTTTATTGTGAGGCTCTCAGATGGCAAGTCCCTCACCTTTTTATGTTGTGTTAAGCCAGTACTCAAAATGATTTCTTGCGGGCAATGGTCACTTTCTATTCTGTTTCCAAGACAGTATCCTGCTACTTGATGGAGCAAAGAGATGCTGACGAAGGTATAATCGATTAATGAAGTGCCTTTTTTCGATAGGTAGGAAAATCGAGGTGGCTTGTCAGCAGGATAACGTCCGTTTAAGGCTCTTAGACCCAGATTTTCAAGGTTACCTTGTAGAGAACTTCCATGAGAATCCTCCTTATGCCAACCAGGCTTGGCTTGCGGTGGGATCACCCAGATGCTATCGTGTGATTTGGTGACCTCATTTTTGTGAAGGACTGACATTAGCCACATGTTAAAGTCACCAGTGAGTAAGATTTCTGAGTTTGGGGAGCCTGTTTGCGCTCTTACTACTGATGCCGATACTTCATCTGCAAAGGATTTCCTGGATGCTGTGTTTGGGCGAACGTAGACGTTCATGAGTGTTAACCTCCATTTTTGGCTATTGTTCAAGATAAGAGAGATTCCCACACATTGGAGGCGATTTGATGAGTCCGGCAAGTCCCAGGAAGTGACTGCGTTTTTTGTTGATATATAGACTGCTAGACCGCTACTCCCCCTTCCCGGACGTTTCAGTTTGTGCGCTGGGATGTGGTGGATTTTGAAGCCTTCTAGGTGATGCGGTGCCATAAGCCATGTCTCTTGTAATAAGAGTATGTCAAAACCCCGAAGGTAGGGAATGGTAGTGTTGTCCTCGAGTTTGTTCGTGAGGCCATTTATGTTCCATGAACAGATTTTTAAAGGGATCTTGTCCTTACAGACCACCCTACTAGGATGTCAGCGTAAAAGACGAGTTGTATTCAGGGCGCCGGCCAGCCATGACCATGAACCCACCTCGTCCAGATTCCTGTTTGTTAGGCACCCATCTTCTTTTGCTTTCCTCATTGGGTGGGCAGAAGTGGGAGTTTTATTACATGCTCCCCTGAGGACGGAGTAAACTGTACCCCTCCCTGTACTTCTATTTACAACACCGCAACTTCCCTGTAAAACGTGTGGATAACCCTCTTCTCCAGGTGATTTTTGTAGAATCATTTGATTGACCTTGACATGGTGCGATGAATTCTACCGAGACTATGTCTTGAGAGGTAATTTCATCAGACAGACCTAACGCTTGTGTCAGCTTTAAAATGTTACCCCGATTTAGGATATCGTGGCTGCCTTTAGACTTATATTCTGGATAGAAAAGGGTAGAGTATTTGTCCCCACTCCGAACTATGCTGTTTGGCCTGGGCATTGCCTCTGTTTTATCCATGATTGGTAATTGCGCTATTTTTATCAAAGGACCCGTGAAGGGGATCTCATTGCGCGTAATGTCAAGCCTTTCATTATTTACATGACCAGAGTTCCGGTTTTTATTTGCTGGGAATGAGCCCTGTTGGTGGTTGGCACAGATTGCTGCATCTTCCAGCTTGGAGATGGGGCCTCCAAGCGGCCTTGTCGCAAGACTCGGGGCATGATTCACATCTATTTCATTCTGCTTGGTGTGTGTGTTGGGGGGAGCCAAGTTGGAGGTGGTTTTTTGTTCTTTTGCATCAATGGGCAAGTATTTACCCGAAGGGACCGTTGGTGGTTCCTTTGCTGTTGGCGGGCTGGAAGTGAGACTCTTCCTTTTGTCACAAACTTGATTGATTGGTTGTGCTTCCGTTGTTGTTCCTGGGACAGAGGGAGTTACTTGCTCAACATCTCCGGAGACACCAGGTGGTCCAAGGCTGTTAAACATCGGGTAAAGGTTTAGAACTTGTTTGCCCCTTCTCATTTTATTGCGTCCTTTCCGCTTTCTCTGTCTCTTAACTTTCCCCGCAGGGTTTTCCTCTTCTTGTTCAATTAGGGAGAGAGGGGTGGAACTGGCTCTGCTGGTAAGCTGCTTCCCTCTCGTGCCACCACTTTGCGCCGTGTTCACTTCGGGTCATAGGGAGTTATTAATTTCTTCCTCGCTTGGTCTTAAGTTAAAGACTGTTTTAGATTGACGAGCTTCACTTGGATTTCCTGGTTCTGTGTCGCTGCCATTCCCAGAGGTAGGTGTAGCTTTTGCTATTTCTTTTAAGTCTGCTACCAGCTTTTCCATTATGCCTGGAAGCGAACTGAGTTTCTCCACAATAGGTGAGCAGTCGCATCCTTGCTGCGGGCGATCTGCAGTTTCCTGGGCCCGTCTGATCAGGCTGTTTAGATTTGAAATCCTTTCATCGATTTTGGCGACATATACGGCAAGTGTGTTTAAGAGGCTAATTAGTATATCCATTTTGTCAGCCTGATAGAGCATAGCGTCCGCTGACTTTTGAACGATATCAAGGGCGGTGGCCCATGCGTTTTCTTGCGAGGGAACCTCACTTTTATCCTGCCTTGGATTTGCTGATGGCTTGGGAGAGCCAGGATTTGAATTCGATTCAAGGTAGGAAAGTTCCTTCATGACACCCTCAGCGTCTTCTGTGTTCGTTACAGTTTCATTGTGCACTGATTCAGATTTACGTACACGGTCAAAAACCTGTTGGTTGCAACCACCCCCCCCAGAGGAGGTGCATAGATTTTCCGTCATAGGGGAGGTGTTAATATCCTTAATAATGTGAAGCGCAGATTCTCCGTTTTGACTGCACGGGATGCTTAAGCTAACTTCATGAAGCGTACGATTGAGATTTCCCAAGATCCTGTTTTTTTCCGCCGCTGGTTCAGTGTCAGTTTCCTTTGTGTTGAGGTCAGCACTCCTTGAGCCCCCGTTCGCTGAGCGGTCCTTGGAAATAATCACCAGTGGGCTTAGGGGGGTTGGGAGCCCGGTGATGTTCTTGTTGCTAGAAAAAACCGCTGACCCAGCGTCCTTTAAGTAGTTAAATTTTGTTGTTATCTTTGGTTGGTTTCCAATAGATTTACAGGCCCTTGTGTCAGAAGGCTTCTTTGAGGCCCGGTACTCGATATCAGTTGTGGTGTCGGTGTCGCTCAGCAACAGGATAGGTGACCGTTCTGGGTCAGAGACTGACCTCTCGTTTCTCCTTTTGCTTTTCTTTTTCCTTTGGGGAGCCGTCGTCCTCACCCTGCCAGATCTCATCTCAAGGCAGCAGAGTAGATGGGGAACTTGACTGAAGAGAGGCTCACAGGACTAAAGCCGGACTTCTGCAGCGGCAGGGTTTGGATCGGATACTACCGGCCACCAAACGCTGGACACAGAACACGGACCCTTTTCACGAGGCCCAAGATCACTGCTCTCTTTCGCCTCCACGGCTCAGGTCTCAGGAGTTTCACTAGAATTCGGACATAAAATTAAGTTTTTTTTTTTTTTTTTGGTCAGACGACCAGATTCCCCCAGCAAGTACACTCCGCAAACCTGACACAGCGACTCGACGCCACTTGCACGGGCTCTCCAGCAGTGTCTCTAGCGCTGTCTCTCCCCCCGCCGTGAAACTGGGGGCACAGGGCAGCAACACAAGGCAGCAACAGCGGCAGCTTCGAAGGGTAAGACCCAATCGGGGAGGGCCAAGGAGGGCCAAATATGACACAGCCAACCCGCTCCGGGTGATACTCGGAACTAAAATGCCCAAAGATCCCCAAAGGTGCTAGAGACGTCGGGCTCCCACCAAGACTGCCTTTTGCTACTTACAGCCAGTCCGCTCTTTCGCTCCGGCTCCTTGCGACGGCAGGACACCTCCCGGTCCGAAGAACCACGGACCTGATCCGGCTCCGGCTCCTTGCGGCGGCAGGACACCTCCCGGCCTCGGACCTGCTCGGACCTGCTCCGGCGCTGGCTCCTTGCACAACGCGGCAGTGCAACGCAGCGGGCGGCAGGACCTCCCGGTCCAAAGGGCTTTGGGCTCGCTCACGCTTTCCTCAGCTTTTCCTCCGGCCCCCACCAAAGCTGCACCCCAGCTGCTCCGATTGCTGTTTGCTCGTCTGCTCTGAGGCTGCTCCGGGAACCGCGCACGCGATCACCACCTGGTGGTCACAATCTGTAGTCAAACAACTTGAAAAACAAAATCAATCCAGGACTGGGTCTGGGTTTTGTGAGCCCCCCTGAATCTAATTCTATACTCCTCAGTGGTGAATCCGAATCCCTCAATCAGAGCTTTCTTCATGAGGTCATAGGATCCTGCCTCTGGCCCAGAAAGGGTCAGAAGCCTGTCTCTGCAGTTACCAGAGAACAGTTCCCACAGGAGTGCCCCCCAGAGAGGTTTCTTCACTTTTCTGATATCACAAGCCCTCTCAAAGGCTGTGAACCATTTGGTGATATCATCACCTTCCTCAAATTTCCTCATCTGACTGGCCATCACCATGTTCAGATGGGTGGTCCTTAGCATACTCAGCCAAGAGCTCCTGGAGCCCTAGTTTGGTTGGATGCAGGCCCATTTGTAATTTTTTAAGTTTGCATAAGGACCTCAATTCCTTGAAAGACAAGTGTAAGTAAGGTGTGAGGTCGAGCTCCTCCACCAGGTCCATGTTATTATTATCACTAATAGCTGGGTTTGTTTGAGACATTCTAACCTGACAGTTCTAACCCTCTACCCTGACTATAGTGACTTTTATTTTTCTAGAATTCTAATGGGACTTAAGCAAGGCCCTAGCAAGACTTTTAGTAATTTTGGAAAGACCAATCAGAATTCTAAAGGCAATTTTTAGGAGTTCTGTCGTGTGGTCAGATGGTAACCAAGTAGTCCAACAAATGCAAGTTTGTATCCCACCGCTGATCCACCAATGTGAGAAAGTGGTTCTGTATATACTGTTCCTTAATAGGTACAGGGTGTACAGACTCCACAGACCCCAAGGGTTTAACAGAGGTTAAAGTTAGATATAACCTTACTCTCCAAAGTGGTAGCCTGGTCGAGCAGTAAGGCAGTATCAGAGGACGTGTAAAGCATTTGTTGTACACACTCAGTCAGCAAATAGTTCCACACACTTAATAACTGAACTCTAGGCCAATGGTTTGTATATAAAAAAATATATGCTTGTTTTATTTTAGAACCAACACTTGGAATTAAAATATACTTTCTCGACAGGAGATGTTTCATAAAAATACTTTTGTATATGCAATAGACTTTTTAGTAAACAGTTACAAATAGTTGCAGTAGGCAACTCTATTTCTAAACATAATACATTGAGCTCAATGCTAAATTCAAATTATATGCAACAGATTACTTTTTAGATTACTTTTGTAATTCCAGGCTTGGATCCTAGATCCAGTCCTGGGTCAGTTCTCAGAATCAGCTGTTGAAAGTCGACATTGGTACTGTAGTGATTTTTAATTAATATTTAGCTATTTCAAAAGTGAGCACTTGGAAAATATTTCAGAGCAAACAATCAATGAATCCCTATGGAAGGAAATATAGGTTACAGGTACAGTAGGTTATCGTTACTTTTGTAATCCAGTACTGGGTGGCTAGACTCAGTACTGGGACATTTATCCAAAACAGGTAAGTAATTACGTTTTCAGATGTTATACGATTTTTGAGGAATATTTAGAAATTGCAGAAATCAACACTTAGAAGAAATTTCATAGAAAAGCAGCCAATGGTTTCCTATGGAAGAAAAATGAGTTAAAGGTAAGTATAGTCGTGGGTACTTTTCAGAGTCAGTGCTGGGCACCAAGATCCAGCACTGGGAGCTCACCTAAGAGCAGGTGAGTACATTCGTTTTTGGTACTCGGCTGATTTTTGGTGAATATTTTGAGTTTTGAAAAGTTCACACTTAGAAGAATTTCCAAGAAAAAGCCAGTCAATATTACACTATGAGGAAAATTAAGTTAGCGGTTTAAGGGTAATTTCTCGACTGGCAGAGTTGAAGTTCTGGGCATAGACTCAGGGGTCTCCCAGTGTCAGGTAGGTACAGTCAGTTCACCCTCAGCGGTTTCAGGACGGCCGGGTGCAGAGAGAGTTAGGCCCAATGTTAGCCTATGAGGAATAGGGGGGCCTGGTTTGGTGGCTGCTGACTAGCAGGCCACGCGGCTGTGAGAGCTGGGCGCCTGTTCACTCACTCAGGGCAAGTGGGGAAGTAGGCTAGTGTAGAGATTGCACTGCCAGGGCCACTCGGGCGGCTGGGTGCAGGGTGCTTTTGAGCCGTCGGGCACTCAATGGAAATCAATGGGAATGTTCCGGTTAGAAAAAAGGCTGCAAGCTCCGGGACGAGGATGCTTCAGGTGCCACCACCACTTCGAGAGGTAAGTTGGGTAGTTGTAGGTTAGGTGGGTACCCCGAGATTGGGCACAGGGGGCCGCAGGGCGCCGCGTGCAGGGGTGCCTTTTGGTGTCGGGAAATCTTACCCTCTGATGATCGCGGTTGGGGGGGGCACCTTGTTCCGAGGCTGCAGGCTTCTTCCGGAATGTCGAGGGGGGTCCTTGGGTGCCGGTGCTGCAGATCGGAGCATATAAATTCTCCCTACTTCCACGGACAGAGTAAATCCACAGTCGCACGCACATACACTCATCATACGCTGGGGCCCATCACACTAACATTCATAACTATTACTCTATCCACACTGAGTATATGAGAGAAGCCTATACCAATCTGCATCCAGTGCGAAGTCAATGTGACCATAAAGACATGTCTTGAGTCATGATTTTAAACACAGAAAATACATTCGGAACTCAATAATTGACAAAGAAATAACCACCCGACACTGAAATTCAAACAAAGGGTATTTATCTAAATTAGTTCAAGTGAAAGTCAATCATTAGCAAGATCATTATTCTCATAGTTACCTATTCTAGCTAAATGAGTCAGGACAGGTCTCTCAGTAAAGTCTCCCGAGTCGCCGTCCTCTCGATCAGCATCGATCCTCACGAGCATAGGTTCAGGAAGAAGTGGCCTTAGACCCTCTCTAGTCTAACATTATTTATAACAAAACTAACGAAATAAAAGTAACAAACAAACTCTAAACGTCCGTTGAGCCGCTGAGCAGAGCGAACAGGAAAGGATGTATACTCGCAACATTTAGAAAACCTCCGCTCACAAAAATCACAAAAATAAAAACACGGAAGAAGGAAACTCAAGTTGGGAAACGATACATTCATGAATGCTTTTCCTCGGAACCATAGCGAAGCCACCGCAAGTTATCAAAGTTCATTGTGGCTTTATTCTTCTCCAAGGGCAATTGGCAGCAAGCCTGGAGCTGCTGTCCTCACGGAAACTTTTAATTCAGCCAGAAGCCATGGTCAGGTGACTTTCAACCATGTTCAGCAAGGCCTCTCGTCACATTTCAATCACTCGAGTGCAGGCTGTAAATAGCGGCCATCTTGGTTTAGCCCTAAAAGGACCATCTTAATTAAAAGAAACACAAAACAACGTTACCACATCATAATGATTATACAGTGTTAATCCCCACTAATACCCTTATGTGTATGTAATTACCTAGCCATCTGCGACACAAAGAAGCATTTAAACACGTTATTTTTAAAGCGTAAACACTAAACAAATAGCATTTTAGCAACACTTATTTAATTAAATTGCACACCAACTTAGTTCACGTATTAATTAAGCAACATAAAAGCATTCCCACGTGTAATTCTTTCATTAGTAATGTTGATTAATCAAGACTTTTAACAAAGTTAGTAATTATTGATTATTAATCAGTAATTTTAATCATAACATATAAACAAAACTGGAGCTTAAATCTCAATAAATTTTCAATAGAAAACTCTGCTCCAGCAATCCCCCCTTTGGTGATATATTATCACCACAAAAACCAACCCCCAAAAAATGTTTGTCCCAATTTTTAGGAAAAATTGAAATGTCTTTTCACAACACTACACACCAGACTCTCTCTCATCATCCCTTTTTGACTCTAAGTAAACACTCTCCCTTAATTCCTCTAATTCTATTTCTTGTGGGTCTCTTTTTGACCTCTTTTGTTTCTTTTCAGTATTTCCTCTAATTATTCTCTTTTTCCCTCCCCTGTTTTTGCAACACAAACACCCCAATCTTAGTATCAATAAAGCAACAATTACACATGTCAATGGAAATAATATTTTACCAATAATGGTACTACCTATCTTAGCAATAAAACTCTTAACAGCAACTATCTTATTAGCTATTTTAGTCCAGATACTTTCAGCTTCCAGTGGTACTAATTCTTCATGCAAATCAGTAATATTTTTGATATAGACCTTTAGATCTTTGCTTTCATCAGGAATGTAAGTGCAACAATGTTGAACTTTCAGCATTCCACAGACTCCACCCTCCTTGGCCAATAGAATATCAAGGGCAAGTCGATTTTGCATAGACATGGCACGTACGGCAATCATCTCTGTATTTACCAAAAGAAACCCTCCAGCGGTACTTGTCGATAAGCGATCCACCACTGTTGACAGTTTCCGAATTCCATATGCATTTAAAGAAATTCCCACTGCTGGAATTAAAGCTCCAAAAATATCACCTACAATTTCTGACCAAGTTTCTCTCTTAAAACGTGTTAGTAAATTAATGTGTTCTACATCTTCTATCCCATCTATTTGAAAAATCTTTGGAAAGACCAGGCCAACATAACACGTGCCATACCAATGGTCAGGCAACCTGTAATAAGCCTTGTTCCCACAAATATAATACACTCCCGGGAAAACTGGATCTTCTCCTCCCTTGAAACCCCATCCTGTTGCAATGAAGTATGTATCATGACACTCACTAGTCCCAACAAAATACCTATCATATTGGGATTTCTTTCTGGTAATGCATAGTTTACCCTTCTGTGGTGCATCTAAAGCCAAAGTTGGACTGGCCCCATTCCTCAATTCCTTTCCCATCTCAATATCCCATATTTTCTCACTCACTTTATATTTCCCTGCCTTTTCATGCATGCTCATTCTCCTTTCCTCTACTATGTCTAGGAAAGCCTTTTCTTCTTCTTTCAAACTGCAAGTTAAATTGTTTCTAAAAATGTAATCTAATGTTAATTCTTTTGTTTCAATAAAAATCTCACCAAAAATGTTAGCTTCTTTAGCTGGATTCAGCTTTTTATTCATAGGCAATTACCCAAAAACATTATCTTTGTTAGACATCTCATAATCTATTTTCCCTAACAAATAAAAAACACTACTTAGCACACTACATGAAATCCCATACGTAGCTGGTAAATGGTGATAAGTAACACCTTCCGAAACGGATGCAGGTAATTGCATACAGACGTAGCAATCCCTAACTTCTATTGTCTTTACGTATTCATAGAACAACTTTGAAAAAATATTGCTAGAAAAATCATTAATTGACCTATCTTTATGTATGTAAATGTTACTAATTCTAGTCGGAACTACTTTCTGTGAACTCTTCTCTATGTTAGTCACATTTTCAGCATGTATTCCAAAAGTGTCTATTGTAACTCTAAAAGTAACCAGTAAAGCTAGTACACCCCATAACAGCATTAATAATCCAGTACAACAGCAGCACATTCTACACCATCTTTTCCAGAAGGCACAACTACTTTGATTATTCTCTGTGTTAGCCATTTTACTACTTTGGCAGTGTCTTTTGACTTAGCCTCTTCTACTCCACTACTGAAATTTAGATCTCTATATTATCTCAAACAGCTAATTTCAGACTTTCTTTTTTTCACTTTTCTCCAAGTGACTCCTTTAGTTCACTCAATTTGGATTTTCATCACTTTTCACTTCTTCTTCAACAACATCAAATTGTATCAGATCTTCAACAACATCCTGAGCATCCGACTCTTCCCCAATGTCAGTCAAGATAACTTTCAGGATTCCAACAGTTTTCTCCTCAACCACTTCTCGTACGGTCCCCTCTGGATTTCCTTGACTTTCTGCCTCTTCACCTTCAGACAGTGCCACGTACGTCCATTCCGGTGACCTATACTTCTGGTTAGGTTTTCTGATTCTCTTGATCTCTTCCGGTTCTTTTGTGACCTTTTGTTTATCACTCTTCGCTTGATTCTGACTAGACACCTCGTTCACCTGTTCAGCTTTCGATGAATTTGCTCGCGTCAGTCTGTACCTTAGCCTCTTTATCCTGTTAGGCCAAAGATCTCCTCTTACAACCCTCTTTGGTCTCACTTCTTTATTATTTCTTTCTCCGATCCAAGTTCTCTTTCTCAGAACTCGACCCTCTGATTTCTCATTTTCACTCTCATCTGATTCTGTTTCATTTGCCTCTTGTTCTTCAACAATTTTCTTTTGCTCCACTGTCTTTTCCACCACCGATTGAGATTTCCCTATTTCTGTCCCTCCTCGGGTCTCCGACACGCAATCTTCTTGCTGTCTACTTGTCCCTTCACCTAGCTCATCAGGAATGTTCCCTGCACCTCCTCGGGGGTCTTCCGCAATCTGTCCCTCTCTATCTTCTTCTGACCCTGCTTCTTCAGGTGTAATCTCAAGTGGATTTTCAACCTCCTCATCTGATTCAGGTGTAGTCTCTGTGGAATTGCTCTTCTCTCTTCTTTCTTCTCCACTGCTTGTTGGAACTTCAGGCACTCTTACAGAAACCGATCTCTCCTCTGAGACTCTCAATGTTTCTCTTGAAGCCTCTCTTGGAAAGAAAGAAGAATCACCTGACTCTCTTTCTCCTTCCCCCCTTTCAGGGTTCTTTTTTCTTCTCACTGGTTCAGTTTCTGCATCATCACTGGAATCTGACTCTTCAAAATACTCTTTACCAGTGCCATCCTTTGGATTTGGAACTCTCAGAGTATGACTTGCATGAACCCAGTTTTTCACACCAGCACACTTCACTGCAGTTGTCGTAGTCAGAATAACTTGTCTTGGCCTTCCCCACCTTGGAACCAAGCAATTTCTTCTTCTGTGTACTTTAATCCTCACCCAGTCCCCTGGACTCAGATCATGGGCTTGCTTCTTTTCAAGTGTAGTAGCGTCTTCTCCAACCTGGTGAAACACAGAATGAACTGCGTCAGCCAGGCCTTTACAGTAATCCAAAATCATATCATCAGTTATTGTCATCAACTTGTTGACAGGCACAAATGCATGTCTCATCGCACGTCCCATTAATATTTCATGTGGACTCAACCCTGTGGTTCTATCTGGAGTAGACCTAATAGTCATTAGCACTAGAGGCAAGACATCAGGCCATTTCATTCCAGTGGCTAAACACATCTTACCAATTCGGTTTTTGATTGTGCCATTCATCTGTTCAACGACACCAGAAGCCTCTGGTCTGTATGCACAATGTAGCTTCTGCTGTATGCTCAATGCTTCACAAATTAAACCCATGAGCTCATTGTAGAAGTGTCCACCTCTGTCTGACTCAATTGTCACTGGGAACCCGTACCTAGGAATCAACTCTCTTAACAGTAACTTTGCCACTGTTATTCCATCATTCCTCCTAGTCGGATAGGCCTCCACCCATCTTGAGAACAAACAGACTACCACTAGAACATACCTCAATCTGTTCACTTGGGGCATTTCAATGAAATCTATTTGCATCCTGGTAAAAGGACCTCCTTCTCTGCCTATTGTTCCTAGGCTCACCACTGTCTTTTTCCCAGTATTGAACTGCTGACAAATCAAACATCTCTGACAGATGCTCTCTGCAATTAGCCTGAACTAGGCATTGTACCAGGTTTGTTTGAAGGACCTAATCATCGCATCCCTCCCCAGATGTCCCTGGCCATGATACATTCTTGCCATTGTCGACAACATGCTATTTGGCATGACTGGTCTTCCATCTCTATAGATCCAAACATGATCTGTCTCTCTTGGGGCACAACCTGCCTTAATCCAATCTCTCATTTCCTCATCTCCTGCCTCATCCTGCAACTGTTTCACTTCATCCCACGTTTCTAGGACATTAGTAAACATCACAGAACAAAAAGACATCTCCTTTTCTCGTCCCCTGTTAATCGAATGATTGTTCTTAGCACAATACTGTGCTATGTCATTTGCAAAACGATTTCCAAGAGTAACAAAATCGTCTCCTTGTCCATGAGCAGCACACTTTACAACTGCTAATTCTTTAGGCAACTGTATTGCCTCAAGCAACTTCCCAATTACTTCAGCATTCTTTATTGGAGTCCCACTCGACGTCAAAAAACCTCTCTGTAGCCATAGTTGGCCAAAATCATGAACAACTCCAAATCCATACTGACTATCAGTCATCACAGTCACTCTCAGATTCTTCCCAATCTTGCAAGCTTTCGTCAATGCCACCAATTCAGCCACTTGAGCAGATCTTACTCCTTTCAAAGACGAAGCTTCCATAACTTCTGAAACCTTGCACACCGCATATGCTGCACTCAACACACCATCATCAGTCCTTAGACATGATCCATCCACAAACAACACATGATCACTCTCAGGCAGTGGCAAATCTCTTATGTCTGGTCTAGGTTTTGTGCAGTAGTCAAGCACATCCAAACAATCATGATCAACATCATCTCCCACATTCACATTTTCAGCATCTGGTAACAACGTTGCTGGATTCACATTCACACATCTCTCAAGAGTCACATTTGATGCTCCCAGAATGATTTTCTCATATTTAGTCAGCCGACTATGTGACATGTACTGAGTGCTGCTTCTTGTCAAAAGAATCGCCACATCATGAGGTACGAATACCCTTACAGGATATCCCATTATTATACGCTCACTCTGTTCCAAGCTTCTGCATGTAGCAGCTACTGCTTTCAGGCAACCTGGCAAACCCACAGCTACAGGGTCAAGTGTTGATGAGAAGTACGCAATTGGCCTTCTCAGTTGTCCACGCTTCTGAATTAACACTGAAAGTGCACATCCATTTCTTTCACTGCAATACAACTCAAACTCTTTCTCATAGTCTGGCATTCCCAAAGCAGGGGCTTCACACATTATGCTCTTCAACTCCTCAAATGCTGCCATTTGTTCTCCATCCAATTCCAATGGGTCTCTCACCTCACTTTTAGTCAACTTAATCAGTGGCTTTGCTATCAGAGAGAAATTACTTATCCACTGACGACAATAACCCACCATCCCCAGAAACATCCTCACTTCTCTCTGGGTCATCGGGGCTCTCATTCCTCTGATAATTTTGATCCTGTCATCAGTCACCTTTCTCAGACCCTTTTCAATATTGTGTCCAAGATAATGCACCTCTTTCTTGCAAAATTGCAATTTGGCTGGAGATACCTTTAACCCTCCATCTGCCAGATGATTCAGTAAAGCTATGGTATCTACTTCACAAGCTTCACGTGTCTTCGATACCACAAGTAGGTCATCGATGTACTGCACTAGTACTGAGCTTTCAGGCATGATCAAACTCTCCAATGATTTCTTCAACAACTGATTGAATATCGAAGGACTCTCTGTATACCCCTGTGGGATACGACACCATGCAAAAATACGCTGTCCAAACCGAAATGCAAAAATCATGATGCAATGGAATTGAAAAGAAAGCATGACACAAATCAATTACCGTGTACCACTCAGCATCATGAGGAATCTGATACAAAATCACTGACGGATTTGGCACAATGGGACAACATGCCACCACAATTTTGTTAACTTTTCTCAAATCTTGTACAATCCTGAACTTTCCATTAGGTTTCTTTAACCCCATTATCGGTGAATTACACGGGCTACTCAGTAACTCTCTCAAAACACCCTGTTGAATCATCTTGTCAATTATAGGGGTTATTCCCTCAATTATCTCTAGTGTCAGTCTGTACTGAGGAATATTAGGATAAACAATCCCCTCTTTCACTGAAATCTTCACTGGATCTACATTATTCATCAATCCCACATCTTCTCCAGTAAAATCCCAAACCGCTGTTTTTACTGTGTGTCTCAACTCCTGAGGCAAGTCATCTGGATTAAACACAGCATATGTACCAACAATCTCACTCTCTCTATTATCTAGAGTCATCCTGTACAAAACATCCTCATCTGGTGTCTCAAAAGCTATTCCATCCGGAGTACAAAAAATTGTGCAATTCATCTTACACAATAAGTCCCTACCTAACAAGTTCACTGGACTAGTGTCACAGACTACAAATCTGTGCATATCTGAAAATTTCCCTATTCTTACCCTTACTGGTTCGGTAAGACAAGTCTAAATCTGTGTATTTGCTACACCAACCACTTGGATTGCTTCGTCCGAGAGAGGAAGATTTCTTATATCTGCTGACCTGACAGTTGATCTTGTCGCTCCTGTGTCTACCAAAAAAGTAACACTCTCCCCATTTATTTTCCCATCTACAAATGGTCCTGCCTGGTCTATTTCTAGAGTTGCACCAAGTATGCACTCTTCCTCCTCTCTTCGGCACCGTCAATAGTCCCCTTCAGACTCACTCCCCTCATTTTTTAACCAGTACTGCTGTACCGGGTTTGAACGTCTCGGTTTGTTTACCTGCTCATCATTGTAGAATCCCGAGTCCTGGTTATACTTTTGGGACCCTCTATTCTGCGGCAAGGGCGGTTTTGGCTCTTGACTCTGCTGTCTGACAACCTTCTGCTGTTGCTGCTGATGATTACACCCCTCGTTCTGCACCTGTTGATTCAAGGATTTATTCTCATTACTCACTAATGGTGGATTGGTACACTCGGATCTCCAATGCCCCAATTGTCCACAGTTGTGACAAGGGAACTTTTTCTTTGCTTCTTCTAGATTCCCCTTTCCCTTTCCTGCATATCTGGGCCTATTTCCTGGATTATTTGCCTGTTCCACTAACTGTGCTTCTTGTCTTTCTGCAACTTTCACCTGTGCCCACATTGCTTTCTCTTTCAGCTTTCTCTGTTTTGCCTCAATCTCATCACTGAAGTACTTCGCATGTCTCAGGATTTCATCAATCTTTTTACTCTGCCAGTCAACTGTATGCTCACGTATTCTTTCACTGATTTCAGGTCTCAAGCCATATACAAATCTGTATACAAAATGACTCAAATCCTTATCACCCAGGTGTTCATCTCCACTAAACTGTTTAAAAGCCAGTATCAGCCTTTCATAAAAAGCATGAACTGATTCTTTCGCTTCCTGATGTGTTCGATCTATCTTAACCCAGTCTGTCTCTTTCGGGGGTACTTTATTTTTCAGGAACACAATAACCTGGTCATATTTCTTCATTACCTCTGGATCTGGTGCTCCTGTTTGCGGATCTCTTGGATACTCCTTTGCAGGCCAATCTACAACTATTTTACACTCTGCCCACAAGTCTGCTGGAACAATTATATCAAACAGACTATTCAGGTCAATCCACAGCACTTTTGACAATTTCACAAACCTGTCTACCTGCCTATACCACTCGACGGGCTTTTCTCTCAGTCGAGGGAAATCATTCGTAAATGACAAAATATCCTGTCTAGTCCATAGGACATGTACATATCCTCCTCCAGGAATCTCTCTCATAGGATAAGCAACCACTGTTTTTTCTTTTTCTCTCATGGGGAAAGCTGAGTAAGTCCTGTCCACTGAATCTTCCCTTTTCTTGTACCATCTATCCTTCCACTTTTCCACATCACCCCATTTTCGCAATAAGGCAATCATTTCCTTAATCTGCCCTGTTCTGCCAACACCATTTAGATTTTCAATGTCTTTGTCGGAGAAATCCACCCTGTAAGGCTTCTGCAAAGCTTTCACCTTATCCATGTCAACTCCTTGTTCACTCGCTATTGCTTTTAACCTGTCATGTGTACTCTTAGCTCTCCAGGTGATACTCTTGCACATGAATAACAACTCTCCATCATGATGATTTTTCAGTATATCTGTAGGAATTGTTCCTGCAATAAGCTCCTCCAGTTCTATGCGTAACCTGGCTACATCAATTGCCTGTGAATCTTTATCCTTCTTTTGAAGAACTTTCAACCAATCATTCAAATCCTCAGCTGTTATTTCTGTAGACTTTTTCACTGCACCCACTTGTTCTGCCATCCTCTGTGGTTCCAAAATCGTACCTCCCAAACAACCAGTATTCAATTCTGAATTAGGCTGCACATCTGATCCTCCACTACATGTTCCTCCCGTTCTCATTCCTGATTCCTCCAAAGAACAAGTACCAACCAAACCATTTCCAACATAGGGAACTGTTAAACCATTTTCACCTACTCTTTGCTTATCAAAAATAGGCACAACCGGACCTATGGTTACAGGCACTGTAACAGCTTCCAGATTTTTCGTCAGCTCTCTAATTTTCTCAGTCAGCTCAGATGTGGTTCTGGCTAATTCTCTTGTTTTTTCGTCACTGACTCGATTCTCTCTCTCTCGCTCTCTCTCTCTTTCGCTTTCCGTGAAAGAGCTACCACTTTTCAGATCAGGTGTCACAATCTCATTTTTAACAATTCGCAAAGTATCTCTTATTGGAGTTGCAACTGGCGTGCTCTCTTCTGGTTCTGGTCTATATGGAGGTGGTCTCTTGTAAATCATGTCATCCAAGACCTCATCCTCATAATCATTAGCCTCATACCTTCTCACTTCTGCATCAGGCACCCTTTCTGTACCCTTCCTCTCTTCCTTCTCGTCAACTGTCCTCATAGGATATAATCCCTCTGACATACTAGCATCACGCCATCTCCTCATTCGATCATGATGAGTTTCACGATCATATTTTCTCCCGAACATATACCTATAATTGCCTCCACTCCTCTGCTTTTCTCGCTCATGCACCTCATCTTCCCATTCCACCAACGCTTCGAACTGTGTCGGCCTTGGTCTAGGCCAGAGGTCTTCAAACTTTTGGATGCCGAGACCCCCCTGTCAACATTTTGAGGCGTAAGGACCCCCTCTTGACAAAAATGTCTAAACCTGTTGACTAAATTGCGTGGGATGAAAATGTAAATAAGGTTATGTGATGCCGCGTATTTTGGGATAGCATTGCTTCATTATTTTGATATTTGTTACACACAGTAACGCTGAGGAAAGATTTCACCCAATCAGTACCCATTTATAACCAAAATACAGCAATTATCATCAGAAAGATTTCAAGTCAACGTTTGTGAAGGGCCTTCCACTCTGCAGCAATACGTGCTGCCACATTAGAAGCTCACCTGGCCCTGACCGGAAGAAGCAGGGGTCCCTTAAAACCCTGGCGGTTTTGTGTAGAGTTAAGCCTTTTACCCATGCAGCTTTCCTCTCACCCCCTCCCCTCCATCCCTCTCTCCTCTCCTAACCCCGGATCCCACTCTCACTTTGCAGGTCATTTTCTTTCACCCCTTTTTACAACTTCTGAACTCTCCCCATTCAACCTCTCACTTCACCTTTAATCACCTCTTGCCATTCTGTCCTTTCACTGCCCTCATCTCTAACAGTCTCTCACATTTATCTCATGGCCTGAGGTTCCGTGTGGGACGGAACGACACTTTTTGAGTCGTGACGAATATGGATGAGTTGGGTATCTACGAACCGCAAATGACGAGTATAGTGGGTGTACGCAGTTTCGCTACGCAACCACGTATGGTTCGTCTTATTTTTGGGTTTGTTCATCTGAACCCTCGGGTTCCATTTTAGATACGGCATCCATTTTGTTTCTTGCCCTCAAGTAGCCAGCGAACGGACTTTGTCCGCTTCGCGACCCTGGGACTTTTAAGCTTACACGAGGGACACGTGTTCCTTTGAGTATGACTTTTATGATGAGGGAAATGACACGACGAAGGCAGATGGCCCCGCTCAAGGCTCATCTTGCCGTGCCGGTCTATTGTTTCAGCTATGCATACATTAGACACGGTGTCTCTGATCCCGTTATCAAGTTTCCTTTATTACTCCTAACACTCTTCTCTAATCTGTTGTGCATCCTTGTCCTTTCTTTGCATCTGTTCTTGTCCCTTCTCCTAATGTGTTTATGGTCAGGATGGAATGTGTTTTATTACAGAGAAGATATGTTTTTACAGTTGGGAACTGGCAATACTGTTGTAATTATGTTCCGGCCTCCTGAAACATGAACGCGACCCTTTTGAAGTTTATTGTGGGAACTGAGTTGTAATCTTTGTTCACCATACTGTTCTATGGGAAAAACGTGTATAAAAGGAGCGATCCACTTTTGCAAATTGAAGCAGTCTCCGAGAACCTACACGCTGTGTACTTCTTGTGACCTCTGTATCCCTGCAGTAAAATAAACGCTGATCTCTGACGTCGCTGGAAGTGTCCCGTGTCTCTGTGTTTGGTACGCCAGAACAGGTAACCCACGAAGGTTTCAGGTGTTGTTCCCTGGCACCGCTGGGTCTTAGAAAAACCCAGTCCTTCAGTTGGCGCCCAACGTAGGGCGACATCAGCGGTACCGGTCCAAAGCCCGACGATCGTGAGGAACTTCGTGTGAAATCTCCGAGGGAAGGTGCACCCCGCTTCATCGATCCAGTTGTCGGAATAAGTGGCCCGACGTCTTTTCCCGCGAAGATCCCCGCCTCCTGACGGCTGCGACGGACTGATGCCCTGACTGTCGACCTGTTTTGGCGCTTGGCGTAGTCCTTTGTACGGCGAGACGATAGACGGGCCTTCCTGGTGACGCCATTGTTCTTTCAGTTAAGTATTTGTGGGTCGCTCCCTGTGTTCCTTTGTTGTTTACATGGTACCATAGCATTTGTGGTTCTTAGTTGTTGGGTTTTATTTGACGATTGCAATTGCCAAAAACCGAGGGTCTCGCAAACTTTTTGCGAGGATATCATAAATTCGATAGCCCTTGAAGTTTGTAAACTTGGTTAGTGTGCGCGATGCCTAGCCGTAGTACTTTGTTTGGGTTTCTCAAATGTTGCAGAATGGATTCCCGGCTGGAGGATTCATGTCCGATACCTCCGGTTGGAACTCCAATTTACGAGCTCTATAGTCGCCATGGCGTAGGTCCTATCGTGTATAATGAATATTGGGTCCGCTACACTAAAAATGATGGCGTTCTTAGTTGGCCATCTCATGGTAGTTTCGAAACTGCCGTTTTAGATAATTTGGAAGCTAAACTGTTTAAAAAGAAGGCTAGGCCGGCCATGTTTGATTCCTTTCGGTTGTGGCGGAAAGAGGCCAAGCAGAAAGAAATCAAGCAGAGTAAGAAAAATAAAAGAGAAGGCGTTATTGCGGTGATGCAAGACGCTGAACAGTATCAGCGAGACAAAGATGAGAAAGAGCAGGAAGTTAGTGCTCGACTTCATCATATGGCGGTGGATAAATGTTATCCGGTGTTTCCGTCTAACGTTGATAAGTCGGGAGAAGAAGCGGTAGAGGATTCGCTATTGTCTTATCTGTTGAAATCACCACCTCCTTATGCTCCCGATACTCTGGGTCCTGTGATTCTACCTCTTCCTCCACCTGCTGTTTTGGCGGCCGCTGGTCAGCCCGCTGTTCCTCCCGCTCTCCCGAATCCCCTTGTGCCACAGGTCGTTCCTCCTCTTTTACCGGCTTCTCTTCCTACTGCGCCTCTTCAAATCCCTCCTCAGTCTGTTGTTCCCGCTACTCCTGGTGCCGCGTCTACTTCTATTGTCTCCACCCCTACTGTCGCCGCGCCTGCATCTTCTTCCTCTTCTCCTTCTGTTCGTAGTCGTCTCCTGACTGCTGTTGCCTCTCTTTATTCTCCGCTTTTTGGGCCAATACTCGGCTCGACTCTTTCAGATGTCGCTCAGAGGCGCAGCCAGCTTCCTGATGATAGAGAACGTGAATCGCTGGTAAAAATGGCACGTAAATGGATTCGTAATCCAGTTAAATATCCTTCGCGTGTAGTGTTTGACACATTTTCTCAGTTTAATGCACCCACTCAACGATTCATGTTTGAGGAATTGTGTAACTCGTTGAAGGAGGAGTGGGATCATGATGTGGTAGATACTGTACCGTCTGAGGTTTCTGAGCTCCAGCATCGGTTCACAACTGGTGTGATTGTAGGTGACAAGGTTCGAGAAGCTCTAGAACGTCTGTTATCATTCCGATGTACAGTGCAACCTCGAGCATTGTTTAAGGAAGAGACGGCAGCATGGATGGCACAACCTGGTCAATATCCGATGCGGGAAGTTCCCCCAGTATGGATGCCAGGTGATCCCAATGCTAACCCTGCTGTCCCAGGCCGTTTTCAGAGAGTGTGGATACACCTCCCTTGGAAACGATCGGAAGTCTTACAGGTGAAGCAAACTTTGCCTGACCCCCGTAAAAATCCAGCAGGTTACTATAAGGAGCTGTCCCAATTGGTGGATGCTACTGTTATGAATCTAGCTGATATTGATATGTTGTTTGGCAATGTAGTGCCTCAGCCGATTTGGGCGAAAATTCGTCACGAGAATCACGCGGCTGAGTTAGGCGGTGACTGGGCTGCCCTTACAGCGGCAGACGCTCAGCAAGTCGGTGGGGCTAAGCCTGAGCAGCTTATTGCGGCGTTGCCCCAGAGGATTATTACCCTTATGAAAACGCTTATGCCGGCGATGCGCGTTAATTGGGACAAGCTGTCTGCGTGTAAGCAAAAGAGGGATGAAAGCGTTTCCGATTTCTTTACGAGATTCGAGGAAGCATTTGTCGATCATAGTGGCCAGGACATGGGTTCAGAGGGTGGTCAGCGGCTGTTTGTTGATAAGTTTGTGTCGAACTTGTTGCCCGAACTCAGCAATAAGTTGAAAAATTCTGAGAGTTCGTGGGCTGTTTCTACCACTGCTCAAATACTGGCTACGGCCCAATATTATGAAAATAGGGAAAAGGAGGAAAGTGAACGTGCAGATAAGAAAACAAAGGATCTTAAAACTAAGGTCTTATTGCAGCAAGCGTATCCTCCGCGCTCAAATTTCAATGATTCGCAACAGCCAAATCGATCGCAATCACAGTTCTCTAGATCGCAGACGCGAATTGACTCTCCCGCACCTCGTTTTGTGTTGGGATATAATCAATGTGCGTATTGTCGAGGGGAGGGCCATTTGAAGTTTAATTGTCCGGTTCTCCGTGATAGGAATAATGGTGTGTCAGCTCGAGGAGGTCGTGGTGGTCCTCAACAAGCTTCACGTGGTAGAGGTCGTGGAGTTACTCAGAATCAGGCCGAGCGTTTTGCCACTTCCTCAGACTCGCAGAATTGTTTCGATCGACGTGAACCATCGTCCGGTCGATCTGCACAGTACCATGTGGATGACCATTACGTCGAGCATGACGTTGATACGGATGGTATCTACTAGGACAGCCATAGACGAAGGAAGGGAGAAGTATCAGTTCCGGTTGATCAGAGAGGGCCTTATGTTGAAGTAGCTACATTGGGCATCGTTGAGCCTTTTCTGTTGGACACTGGTGCAGCAAAAAGTTCCATTATGCATTCGAAACTCCCTGGCGCGCCTTTGTCTGGCTTAACGAATGTTTCCGTTGGATTCTCTGGCGCCCCCGTTAGCAATCCAGTTTCTAGCCCCTTGCCCCTTACGATTGGGTCTCATGAGTTAGAAGCTCCTTTGATTTTGACTACTGGTTGTGGTGAGAATCTTTTGGGTTTGGATTTGTTGAAGAGGTTACATGCGACTTTGTACTGCTCTCCTACGGGTGTGGAGCTTACGTTGGGTGAGAATGTGATCTCCCCTATGTACCTGTCGATCGATAAGCTCCCGCCGGAATTGAGTTCTCTTCCGGTTTCTTTGTGGGCGACAGGTCCCAATGATGTGGGCCTGTTGGATATCCCACCTTATGTTGTTCAATTGAAAGTTGATGCGCGCTTACCACGCATACCCCAGTATCGTATTTCCCTTGATGGTGAACGGGCACTATTAGCGATCATTTATGATTTGATCGGTAAGGATGTTATCGAGGAGACACGAGGTAACGTGTGTAATAGTCCCGTGTTGCCTATTCTGAAACGAACTGATCCGTCCAAACCTCCCGTGTACCGTCTAGTTATTGACTTACGGGAAGTCAATAAAATTGTTGTCCCGCAGTTTCCTGTGGTTCCAGACATTACAGCTTTACTGACTCTGATTCCAGCCTCTGCATCATGGTTTTCGGTAGTTGATCTGAAGAATGCGTTCTTTAGCATTCCGATTGCTGAGGAAAGTCGTGATTTGTTCGGATTTTCGTTAGGAGGTCGCAGTTTCCGGTTCAAACGCGCACCTCAAGGCTATTGTGAGAGCCCATCGATATACAGCCAAGCTCTTAAAAGTCAACTAGATGCATTTGTGCTGCCGACTGGTGCGGCTTTGATTCAGTACGTCGACGATCTGTTGGTAGCTGCGGATACTGAACAAATTTGCAAGACTGCTACTGTGTCACTGTTACAGCATCTCTGTGACTTACACCACAAAGTGTCACCTTCTAAATTGCAATATTGTTGTCAAGAAGTTACCTACTTAGGTCACTTATTGTCAAAGGCGGGAAGAAGGTTGACCCCTGAAAGAATTGCAGCAATTGCTCGAATGACTGTGCCAACAACTCAGAGAGATGTGCGTGCCTTTTTAGGTATCACGTCATACTGCAGACAGTGGATTCCGAATTTTTCACTGTTAGCGAAGCCATTGATAGCTCTCACGTGCAAGGATGTTTCGACTCCTTTGCCGTGGACGGAGGAATGTCAGAAAAGTTTTTCTGAACTACGTGATGCGCTGTGTTCGGCTCCCGTGTTAGGTACCCCTGATTACAGTAAGCCATTCACATTATACGTTCACGAGAGGGAAGGTTGTGCGTTGAGTGTTTTAACGCAACAATTTGGCGACAAGCAGCGCCCGTGTGCATATTTTTCCTCGACCTTAGACCCGGTAGCTAGAGCGTTGCCAAGTTGCTTGAGGGCGACAGCGGCAGCAGCGGCGTCTATTCGACAGTCCGCAGGTCTTGTTATGGATAATATGCTCATGGTGATGGTTCCGCATGCAGTTGATACTCTCTTGAATCGGACAAAGACTCAACATCTGACGAGTGCGAGGTTGTCTGGGTACGAGCTGACCCTTTTGGCAAGTCATATACAGATCAAACGTTGTAATGTACTGAATCCAGCGACATTGTTGCCGATTAATATGGAATCAGATGATGTGCCACCACATGATTGTTATTTACGAACTGAGGAGGAAACAAAAGGTCGTGTGGACCTGAAAAACACTCCCTTGACAGATCCCGATGGTACTTTATATGTGGATGGGTCGTGCTTTAAATTGCCGAATGGCGATGTGACGACTGCGTATGCTGTAGTGACGTTGAGCACGGTTGTGGAAACTGCGAGATTGAATCAGAATTCAGCACAAGCTGCAGAGTTGATCGCATTGACAAGAGCGTGTGTTTTGTCTAAAGGAAAGCGAGTGAATGTATTTACCGACAGTCAGTATGCATTCGGTGTTGCGCATAACTTTGGAAGACTGTGGAGAGAAAGAGGATTTATGACATCGCATGGTACGAAGATCCAGCATGGACAGCTCGTGAATGACCTTTTGGATGCACTTACACTGCCTAAACAAGTGGCGATTGTTAAATGTAGTGCACATCGGAAAGTGACGGATGATGTCGGTCGTGGTAATGCATTTGCGGATGAGATTGCTAAGGAAACGGCTAAGGATCTTGCGACCCGAATGTATGTCACGAGTTCAGTAAGGTGGCCGACAGAGACTGGTATGTGTGAAAATACTATTGAGAGTGTGAAAGCAATTCAGAACGAAGCTACTAAAGCCGAGAAGACTAAGTGGAAAGAAAGTACGGGAAAGTTGGACATACATGGATGTTGGGTTGACCTGACGGAATGTCAGAGGTGGATGTTACCAGATGCGTATGTATTAGCTGTTGTGACGATGGCTCATGGGTTGTCACATATCAGTGCGAAAGGAATATGTAGGTTCTTGTCCCCTGTATGGAGAAACGAGGGTATTGCTAAATGTGCCGAGAGAGTGGTTAAGAATTGTATGGTGTGTTTGATGCACAATCCTGGCAAGGGCACCCCCACTCCACCTGGTCATTTTGCTCCTCCTGTTTGTCCCTTTGAGGTTATCCAGCTGGACTTTATCCATATGGAGAGATGCAATAATCTAAAGTATGTTTTGGTTGTGGTTTGTGCGTTCTCCAGATGGATTGAGGCCTATCCTCTTAAGGATAACACTGCCCTGTCCACAGCAAAAATCCTGCTGAAGGAATACTTTCCTCGGTACGGAATGCCACGGATTGTATGGTCGGATAATGGAAGTGAGTTTGTGGGAAGTGTAATGCAGAGTGTGTGTAAGGGTCTTGGAATTCGTCAGAAATTCCATAGTGCTAATCATCCTCAGGCAGCGGGTTTGGTTGAAGGGTACAATGGTACCCTGAAACTGAAACTCGCCAAGATTCAAGCTACGACTGGTCTATCATGGCCTGATGCCTTGCCTCTGGCTCTCCTATCGACCAGAGCGACCGTACACTCTCGAGTAGGGCTTAGCCCATATGAGATTGTGTTCGGCCGCCCTGCGAATATTTGGGGGGTCCCGAGACCAAGGGCCTTTGATAGTCTTGAGTATCCAATGTTAATTGATTACCTACATGATTTGACCACTAAACTACGGTTAATCCATCAACAGGTCTTTGAAGCTCTACCAGCGCAGACAGAGGGCCCTGGACACCAGCTCCGGCCAGGAGACTGGGTTGTTACCCGAAATTTTGGTCGAAAGCGTAACTTGGAGCCAAGATTTGTAGGACCCTTTCAAGTCTTATTGACAACGAGGACTGCGGTTCGACTGGAGGGCAGGAAGAACTGGGTACACGCCAGTCACACGAAGAAGGTACCGATCCCCTTTCCAACGGATGGTTGGGTGAGGACTGGGATTTCGGCAACAGAAACTGAGACTCCTTTGCACTTTGTGCCGTTTAGCGACGCTCAACCTAGGGGGAATGATTTGTCACTGCCAAACCCATATGAGGAGTCATCGGTAGCAGAGAGCCAAAGGTCTGACTCGTTGTCCATTTCATCGAACACTGTTGCGCCAGCTGAACAATTGTTTGTAGAGCAAACTCGACCTGGAAGAAGTCGATATTTTCTTCGTTCAAGGACTAATAAAAATTAGTTGTATATTTGCTTTTTGATGTTATGAACATTATGGACAATTATATCCTTTCTTTTTGAGTTTTTATGTGCTGTCCCGCGGCTAAGAGATTTGTGATCTGAACTTTTCGAGGAAACCTCTCCATCCGGGTCACCGTAGGGCCGTGCGGGTACTCCTTTCTGTTTAGCAGGTTTCTGACGCTAGGTCGGTTACTTTTGTCGATTCCTGGGAACTCCTGGGGATTGATAATCGCTTCTCAGAACGAAGTGCGTCAAGTACGTCACGGACGGTTTGTAGAGGATGGCATTCTCTAAGCTGTTGGAAGTAGAAAGGATGTCGGCGCAGAGATTAGAATTAAGAAGAGTTGTATGTACAAAATGTTTTTTGTTTCAGGTGTTCCTACTGTTCCTGACCGTATCTATGTTAGTGGTGGGTGGAGTATATTTTGGAGTACTGTTGTTATTACCTTCTGTTTCACCTACCCTTTCTCCTAAACTAAGCTCCCTCACCACTGTTTCCCCACATTCTTTTCATCCTCTGCCTCAACATGAACAGGTTAGACGTGCGGAGTTCATGAATAACTCCTTTGTTCAACTTCTACATCAGCATCAGTTGGTGATGAACACTACCAATTGTTGGGTGTGTGGGTTAATGCCACATACCATGGATAGGGGTATTCCATATTTGGTCCTTCCGTACAGCTCCCAGGGTTCGGCTCGAGCATTCCAAACTATGTTTCGTAGTGCACTAGATTCCTACCCCAGTCGAGAGCCACGTTCTGCCAATTTTGGTCCTGGGCCGTATCACAAACCTTTGGCGATAGCGATAGCGGATTTAGATCGAGATGTTTTTGATGCATCGCTTATCCCAAGTGAGGAGGTACAGGCTTATAAGGATCTGAGCAAGGCTGAATATAGTACGTCAGTGGGTGATAGACAGCTTAAGAGCTCGTCCCCAATATGGATTGTACCACACCTCGGTAATTTCTGCTTGAAGGGTTTGGGTCGAAATCCGAGAGCACAACTTGGGAACAGTGCTTGCACTGACACGTATGTTCTGCCGATGCTCTCTTCCCCTGTTTTTCTGACCGCTAAGGGCACTTATTTTGTATGTTATGAACGCGCATATACATGGTTACCCCGTGATTTTTCGGGTACCTGTTATATTGCGAATCTTTTACCACCGACTTTCACTGTCGCCTCAGATTATCACAAAACTAGAGTTGTGAGAGGTGTTATTAGCAAAGAGGATACTGCCGGTCAAGAAGCAGGAGACTTCTTTAAGGGTTTCTTGCCGTTTTGGGGACCTATGGTTAATAGTAGGAACCTAAGACAGCTGACACGTGTGGTAGAGTCGACCGCTAATATTACTGCAAGTGCCCTTGGTAATCTCACAGCTGAACTTCAGGCGGATAGACTCATGACGTTGCAGAACCGTATGGTTCTAGATGTCGTTCTTGCAGATAGAGGTGGTGTGTGTAAAGTTATCCATTCGAGTTGTTGCATTTTTATTCCTGACAATGCTCCAACTGTCTACCAAGCCATCTCGAAGTTGCACAAGATTTCCGAGTCCATACACGTGGACGAAGGTAATTGGACGCTTCTAGGATGGTTTTGGGGCCTGATGTCAACTTGGGGTTGGAAGATTCTGATGATCGTAGGGATTGTTGTAACGTTTCTGTTCACGTGTTGTCTTTGTGTACAGTGTGGTCCTGCCTTATGTGGCCTATGTGCTACAACGTGTATGAGACGACCATCTGTTACCAAGGAGACGTTGATGAATAGAATGATGTTCCAGCAGCAACTGAACGATCTGATGAATATTGAAGTAGATTCTGATCTTGACTAGTGCTTGCCTACATGAGGGCAAAAGGAGCGTCTGAGGTTCCGTGTGGGACGGAACGACACTTTTTGAGTCGTGACGAATATGGATGAGTTGGGTATCTACGAACCGCAAATGACGAGTATAGTGGGTGTACGCAGTTTCGCTACGCAACCACGTATGGTTCGTCTTATTTTTGGGTTTGTTCATCTGAACCCTCGGGTTCCATTTTAGATACGGCATCCATTTTGTTTCTTGCCCTCAAGTAGCCAGCGAACGGACTTTGTCCGCTTCGCGACCCTGGGACTTTTAAGCTTACACGAGGGACACGTGTTCCTTTGAGTATGACTTTTATGATGAGGGAAATGACACGACGAAGGCAGATGGCCCCGCTCAAGGCTCATCTTGCCGTGCCGGTCTATTGTTTCAGCCATGCATACATTAGACACGGTGTCTCTGATCCCGTTATCAAGTTTCCTTTATTACTCCTAACACTCTTCTCTAATCTGTTGTGCATCCTTGTCCTTTCTTTGCATCTGTTCTTGTCCCTTCTCCTAATGTGTTTATGGTCAGGATGGAATGTGTTTTATTACAGAGAAGATATGTTTTTACAGTTGGGAACTGGCAATACTGTTGTAATTATGTTCCGGCCTCCTGAAACATGAACGCGACCCTTTTGAAGTTTATTGTGGGAACTGAGTTGTAATCTTTGTTCACCATACTGTTCTATGGGAAAAACGTGTATAAAAGGAGCGATCCACTTTTGCAAATTGAAGCAGTCTCCGAGAACCTACACGCTGTGTACTTCTTGTGACCTCTGTATCCCTGCAGTAAAATAAACGCTGATCTCTGACGTCGCTGGAAGTGTCCCGTGTCTCTGTGTTTGGTACGCCAGAACAGGTAACCCACGAAGGTTTCAGGTGTTGTTCCCTGGCACCGCTGGGTCTTAGAAAAACCCAGTCCTTCAGGCCTCTCTGGCCCTGTCACCTCCCGTGCCCCTCAGCACTTCTCATTCACCTCGTCTCTTCATTCAAATTTTTGTCTATTTGTATCTTACACCTCTCCAGTCCCCCCATTCCTCTTTCACATCTCCCCTTTGTTCTAACAGAAGCCCTCACCTTTGGAACACACTCACTTCTTGCGTGTCCACACTTCTCTTCGGCAATTCACATTTCTCCTCATCCCTGACCTCTTCAATCAAATTCTCTCACTCCCTTGCTGTCCTCTCTCATTTTGGGTGCGGATGCAAGTTCAGAATGGGATGAATGAATGTATGATTACTGATGGGCTTGTTTGAGTGAGTTGCATATTGAGTAGTGAGGGGGACAGGTGAGTGAAGTGTCACATGAGTGCAGGATGAGTAGTGTACTCGTGTGACTGCAGGTTGAGGTATAGTGTGAGCAGGACAAGTGCATTTTGAGAGCAGAGTGATCACTGTGAGTGCAGGGTGAGCGGGTGAATGGTGCAAGTGCATGGTGATCAGTGTGAGTGCATTGTGATCGCTGTGAGTGCAAGGTGAGCGGGTGAATGGTGCAAGTGCATGGTGATCAGTGTGAGTGCATTGTGATCACTGTGAGTGCAGGGTGAGCGTGACAATGAAGGGCGAGAATGAGGAATGAGTTGTCTGAATGCAGGGTGCATTCCCAGACCCATGAAGTAACTCAGCATGTTATTGACGGGGCGTAGACTTTAAGATCTAAGTTAAACTATTGCGGCATTAATCGGGGATCGAGGGTGAAGGAAATAAATAATGTGCTGATCCTGCAACAAACTTCCAGTCCTATGGTTAGGGTTGCCAGCAGATTATTTTGGTGGCCCAGTCGGTACAAAAAAAAACAGTCACCTAAAGCGGTATTTTATCTTATCTGTGCATACTTCCCAGGGCCAGCTTTAGTGCTGGTGGTGCCCTGTGCGACCATGTTTGTTGGTGCCCCCCACAATGACCACCCCCACCACGGATTCTCTCACTAGCACCCTTTAACAGTGACCAAGTCTCCATAACCCCACACTCTCAGATGCATTGAATTAGTTATATAGTGCCACTCATACCAGTGTAGGGTGTCCGAGCACTTTGCATCACACACACATTACACAGAGACAATCAATCATAAGTGTGTAAATCAGTGTATAGGAAATATTACATAAGCCAAAGGACTAAAAGTATAGGAGTCACATGTCATCCATACTGGTAGGCAGTATAGTTTAAGAGTGCTTGGTGTGGAGAAGCACAAACTCAGAGTCGAAAAAGAAACAGCATAGTTGGGAGTTTCCTTTAATAATAAGAATTGATTTCTAGCCAAATTAACCCTTTTTGTAACATTAATCAATGGTCTAATAATGTATTCTTTGTAGTGTGTATGCTGTTCTAGGATGAAAGTTAATAGCTCACTATTCTCTATTAGGACTTTAAGTTATAAATTGCAAGTAACAAAAGGATGTCTCTTTTGAAAGCAGTAACCTGCTGATCTCTTCACATCATACGCACTCTGTAATCTACTTGGTACACGTTCTTTGCAGCAGGCATATTAACCCTCTGCACTAACATTACCCAAGTCAAAACCTCAACTATACAACATTCTGATCTCTCTCCAGGAAGATAATTAATCACACAAGTTATCTTGACATTTATGTGAGGCCTGGTCATTGGGGGGGGGGGAAGAAACGCTGCAGCAGGTGCTTCAGAAGCACAATAAACTTTCACTCACGGCGCCCCCAGGAAGCCAACTTTGTATTCCTTTCCATGAAATGCATTCTCACACTACGGCAGTGAATGTAAAATCCAAATGTAAGGAATAGGCACAGTGGGGACCCAGGGGTTACTGGAACCAGCAAAAAAACCTAAGCCTCTGTAAGCAGTTTACAAAGGCATGTTAAATGGTCTTTAAAGACCTGTGAAAAAACACGGGGGTGCCGGAGATAGGAATCCAGACACTGCCCAGCTGAGCCCCCAGCAGCTCAAGTTTCACTGCAGCAGCCCGGGCTGAGACACAGGACGGGGGAAGGGGGGGGGGGGGCTGAAGCCCTTGGGCCTGGGCAGAAGTGTGACTGGGAAGGCGCGACCCCCTTTGCATCACTCCACGGCCCCCCTGGGGGTCGCGCCCCACAGTTTGAAGACCCCTGGTCTAGGCTCTAGACACATCATTTTTTCCCGTAAATTTCTTAACACGGCCAGATTAAATGAACCATGTTCCGGGAACGCTAAAACACCGTCATCCTTAGTGTACTTAGTCCAGTTATCTAACCATATACAGGTATGATACCCATATTTCGCAACCATAAAGGATGCAGGAGTTCTCGTCGGAGGTAGCAATTCACCTTCTCTAGTTATTATGTTTTTATCCTTGTCGAACCACCTTTTAATTTTACCGAACAAGGATTTCTTCTTCTTTTCCTCCGGTTGGTAATACATTTTAACTTTTACCACTATTCTCTAGTCCCTTCCGCAACTGTACGATCTTTTGTCCAATAACAGCGCGACTCACACCAACGCACCAATCCTGGAGCGTCTACGTCACCCTGTACTCCTTCCAATCCCTGCGCGGCTCACACCAACGCACCAATCCCAGCGCGAGCACTGTTCTGATCCACTACCCAATCACAGCGCGGTCTGTCTCTGACGTCAGTGGTCGCTGCAGTCGCTTCTGCTCTGTCTCCTGTCACTCGTCTACCCCTCCTTTACAAAACCTTCTCAGTAGACTTCGTCTCAGATTCTACAAAATGTATTAGTTACAACATATAAACATCTCCATTGTCTGCTTCGCTAACCACAGAATAGTAAAGAAAATTCTTCCTCACAGGAATCCCGCTTCCCTCTAGAACAGCGCTTACCTCTGCTCTACCACGGAATTATTTCTTTCGTTGACACAGTAGCACATCCCTCTACTCTGCCCTTCTAACATGCATCCATTAACTGTTTCCTCTAGGACTGCTCCAAAGAGTCTTACAATCAACTAAATGCTCATACATTCACGCACTTTCACACCAGAAAAATGTAGCACACCCACACAGAATCCTGCCTTTCCCGAGAACAGCGAACAGTCTGTCCCACTACAGAATTATAACACACGTTAACCAAACAGCGCTTACCTCTGCCCAGTCCTTCAGACAAGCTCAGAGAATACCTATTACTTCTCCAGCGATAAGCTTTAACGGCAAACCTTACGGATCCCTGGGACTTAAGACCAGAGTTTCACAGATAACCTTCGCTACCATACGCACTCCTTTTATACTGAAAATATGTCTCTAATAGTAACACAAGACGATGTCACTGATTCCGAACCCAGACAATGTGACGCGCAACTTCAATTGTCACACGTTTTTCCCCGCATACGTACAGGGCCAACAATCCCGTTTTTCCCGAGAGCAGCACTTACTTCCCTCTGCCCTACTACGGAACTGTCACCAGCTCCCCATGTTCCAGAAGCCGTACACACTACATAAAACTCAATACGACGACCTCAACATATAGTATTAGTACATATACCAACATCAATCAATAAATCAATAAATCAAAAAGCCTATGTACAAGCAATCTATCAGATCAAGACAATAATCTTTAACCATCATACTGCTACCAGGAAACTGCTGCAGATCGGAGCATATAAATTCTCCCTACTTCCACGGACAGAGTAAATCCACAGTCGCACGCACATACACTCATCATACGCTAGGGCCCATCACACTAACATTCATAACTATTACTCTATCCACACTGAGTATATGAGAGAAGCCTATACCAATCTGCATCCAGTGCGAGGTCAATGTGACCATAAAGACATGTCTTGAGTCATGATTTTAAACACAGAAAATACATTCGGAACTCAATAATTGACAAAGAAATAACCAACCGACACTGAAATTCAAACAAAGGTTATTTATCTAAATTAGTTCAAGTGAAAGTCAATCATTAGCAAGATCATTATTCTCATAGTTACCTGTTCTAGCTAATTGGGTCAGGACAGGTCTCTCAGTAAAGTCTCCCGAGTCGCCGTCCTCTCGATCAGCATCGATCCTCACGAGCATAGGTTCAGGAAGAAGTGGCCTTAGACCCTCTCTAGTCTAACATTATTTATAACAAAACTAACGAAATAAAAGTAACAAACAAACTCTAAACGTGCGTTGAGCCACTGAGCAGAGCGAACAGGAAAGGATGTATACTCGCAACATTTAGAAAACCTCCGCTCACAAAAATCACAAAAATAAAAACACGGAAGAAGGAAACTCAAGTTAGGAAACGATACATTCATGAATGCTTTTCCTCGGAACCATAGCGAAGCCACCGCAAGTTATCAAAGTTCATTGTGGCTTTATTCTTCTCCAAGGGCAATTGGCAGCAAGCCTGGAGCTGCTGTCCTCACGGAAACTTTTAATTCAGCCAGAAGCCATGGTCAGGTGACTTTCAACCATGTTCAGCAAGGCCTCTCGTCACATTTCAATCACTCGAGTGCAGGCTGTAAATAGCGGCCATCTTGGTTTAGGCCAAAACGGACCATCTTAATTAAAAGAAACACAAAACAACGTTACCACATCATAATGATTATACAGTGTTAATCCCCACTAATACCCTTATGTGTATGTAATTACCTAACCATCTGCGACACAAAGAAGCATTTAAACACGTTATTTTTAAAGCGTAAACACTAAACAAATAGCATTTTAGCAACACTTATTTAATTAAATTGCACACCAACTTAGTTCACGTATTAATTAAGCAACATAAAAGCATTCCCACGTGTAATTCTTTCATTAGTAATGTTGATTAGTCAAGACTTTTAACAAAGTTAGTAATTATTGATTATTAATCAGTAATTTTAATCATAACATATAAACAAAACTGGAGCTTAAATCTCAATAAATTTTCAATAGAAAACTCTGCTCCAGCACCGGACTCGGGGTCACAGTCGCCGTGGGGTCGTCCTCAGGGTCTTTGTCCACTCCGGCACTGGCCAGGCTTGGCTGGTGCAGAGTGTGCTGGGTTCGCGGTTCCGGGCTGCTGCCAGGGGATAGAAATAGGTGTCTGAGTAGAGCCTCTACTCATGGGAGTCCCAGGGGCTTAGAGTCAAAAGGTAGCCAGGTCCTCCGGGGTTGGTGAGGTTGCTGGCCACGAGAGATGCCGCGCTGGTGCAGGTTCGGGAGTCGACAGGCCGGTAGGGCTGGGGCCAAAGCAGTTGGTGTCTTCTTCCCTTTTTAGCAGCTGCAGGGCAGGTCTTTGTTCTTCTTGCTCTTCTTATAGACTTTTGAATCTGGAATCTGGGGAAGGAAGGTTCAGGGTGCCCCTAAATACTAGATTTAGGGGCGTTAGAGGTAGGTGAAGGCTAGGGACCAATGGGTGCTTGTCCTGGGGTGGGTACACCCCCTATCCTGCCTCTCTCCTGTGGGAGGGGGGCAGTAGCCTAATCCGGATAGGGTAGGGCCTCCCATCTTCAAGATGGCGAGAGCCCGGAGATGTGCTTCACCTCGCCTCCCCCACCTGAGGGGTGGGGTGGGCAGGCTGGCACATCCCCTGTCCTTGTATGGGGTTTCCGGCCAAGCTTCCCGCCAGAGTGGGGGGTTGCAGTGGCCTGGGGAAACTCCAAGAGGCGGCATGCCTTTGAAGCTTCCCTTTGCTCATCCTGGGGGAGGAGATTTATCACCTCACCCAGGATGTGCATTGTTGCAGGCCCGGGAGAGCAGGGGCTCCCCCACCCAGGGGTCCAGCAACGTGTCTGCTGTGTGGCAGCCTGGGCAGCCTCAGAGCAGACGTGGATTGTAGGTTAGTTGTAAGGGGGCATCTCTAAGATGCCCTCTGGGGTGCTTGGTACATTAAATCCCACACTGGCATCAGGGTGGGTTTAATGTGCTGAGAAGTTTGATACCAAACTTCCCAGTCTTTAGTGTTGCCATTATGGTGCTGTGGAGCTCGTGTTTGACGAGCTCTCAGCACCATGTACCCCTAATTGGCAGCACTGCACTTACAGTGCCCAGGAATGGACCTGGGTACTGTAGGGGCACAGGGCTCCTGCTCCTGTGCCCACACCATGGGCATAAGGCACCCAGCCAGAGGGGTGGCTGATATATGCCATGGCAGTGTAGGTGATGGGCATGGCACACAGAGAGGTGTGTCAAGTCGACTCTTCATTTTGTCCTGCACCCAGACACTCAGCCTGCAAAGGCAGTGTGTGTGTGTAAGGGTACAGGGCCTCTAAGGGTGGCACAAATGAGTGCTGCAGCCCCTCAGAGGCCTTCCCTGGTCACAAGGCCCTGGGTACCTAGGGTACCATTTACTAGGGGCTGACATGTGGCCAGGGTTTGCCAATTTGGAGTTTGTGTGGTTTAAGGAAGGAACATAGGCCCTGGGCACCTGGTTGGCAGGAGTCCAGGGTACACTCAGTAAAAGTACATTCAGCAATTTAGCAAAAAGTGGGGGCACACCATGCAAGAAAGATGGCACTTTCTCACACCTTTCACCTCAAAGATCCGTAGCACCCTGGTCACAGACTGATGTTACCCAATTGGGAACATGGAGAGCGACCCTTCACCTCACACACCTTTCAGAATGCTTAGGCATTTGTATGGTGGTGTAACACAACAGGAACTGTCATGTGCTCAGTTTGACCATTCATCCCACAAACAGTCCATTGCATTTGGCTGTCACATTCTGGACTATTGGACAGTTTCACTTCTGGTGCAGGGGTTTAGGGACATGTTCGGAGTCAACATTTTCGATGACCAGTAGATTTGACTTAGCTTTTCATCCTTCTGGAGTCGATAACCTGGTCATCACTGAGCTGAGTAATGCAGACAACTCTTATTTGTATTTATAGGGTATAAAGCCTTTCCTAAAATAGGCAGAGAAAATAAAGATTTTATTAAAGACACGGAGGCGGAAATTATAGGCAAATCTATTTAATTAGTGGAGTTCTCGGCAGCAAAAATCAGACTTTTTGTAACATCACAAGGAGCCCTATATCAATTTTGCCTGCTGGTGGCCTATCCCTTAGAATCTGGAGCTCGGCATTTGCCCCTATATCTAGGGCGTGTTAACTTTTTCTGTGGGTGCGTCAGCCAGGGGACTGATTGACTGTCATCAGGCAGGCTATGCCTGCGGCTGGGTTATCACAACACCTCTGGGTGTCGTATTACTAGTCTCCGACAACAGAGTGGAAGATGCTGGCATTGACAGGTGTCAGTCAGGGATGTAGCTTCACTGTAAGCACTATTTTCTCTAACGAGTTTCTCCTACTGCAGGCACAACATGCTTTCCTGCAAAATTCAGCGCGGCTTTCACTTTCGAAGCAGCCCGGGACAATGGCGACTGCTTCTTTGAAGTGAAATAGTCTGAGCTATTGGCATTATAAATGACAATGCCTTTTATTTATGTGTTAATTATCAAAACAGATACATAAACGGCATTTTCATTTAAAATGAATACCATACCACTGATGGTATAAGATTAGTTTGGCGCCTTTCCAACCCTTTTGATCCCTTGTCTATGCTGCTCAAATCCCATCTCGGTTTATTCTTAAACTGTTTGGCTGACACCAAACATGATATGATGCTGCAGCACTATAATGGTTTGACAGACAGCATCAGGAAGTCTATTCTAAAGCCAATTACCTTACAGAAAGATAATCTACAGTGGTTTGACAGGTTTTGTTCAATGGCAAATCGCAGACTTAGAAAAGGACTAAACACCCATCCAAGGGTAACATCTGAGATTTGTCAGGCCCGACGTGAATATAACATTGCATTGTTCTGTATGAAGTAGGGATTGTATAACAGAGATTGGGGGTTGTTGGAACAAACAGCAATTGGGAAGGACAGCAAGCATTTCTGGGCCCTTGTGAAGCAAATAAGAGCTAGGACTTCTCCTTCAAATCCATCTTTACAAAATAGTATTTATGGGCTGGTTTGGTCTGCACACTTTACCTCTATTTATTATATTGAAGATGACCCGATTGCGTTTGCCCCTCGCTCTTATAGATCACAGAATTTACCGCCCTTCTCTATTTCAACGCGAGAAGTGGACACGGCCATACAGCACAGTCTAGGAGGGAAAGCTAAGGCCCAGATGGAGTTCCCATCCACCTACTAAAATGCCTGCCCAACCTATGGAGCCCCCTTATTGTTAACGTTTTTAAACAGTGCTTAGTAACCAACATCCCTCTTTCCTAGACTTTTATCAATGATTGTGCCGATATCTAATAAGGTTGATCGTATGTCCGCCAAATGCTATCGCCCCACATCACTTGTTGACAGCACAGTCACAATCATTGGCTGTGTGATCGTTTAGTTGAGTGGGCAGATAGCAATGGTATCCTTTCACCTGTCCAAATCGGGTTCAGGCCTGGATGAGGAACTAATGAACAGTGTCAGAATTTAGCCTTGATAGTGAATAAACTCATTCATGCTAGTCTTTCCCTAATTTATCTTGCTTTTATGGACTTGTCCACTTCTTTTGATTCAGTGAACAGGACCAAATTGTGGCCAATGTTGCTGGACCTAGGTGTGGAACCCCCTCTGGTGAATTTTCTCTATTCTTTGCATGCAGATTTATCTGCCAGAGTGCGTTTAAATGCTTCTGGAAAATTATCACCTGTATTTCGTTTGAAAAGGGGAGTACAGCAGGGCTGCATATTGACACCCCTGCTATTTTTGCTCTACATCAACGGGCTAACAGATCATTTAGTCGCAGCCCAAGTCGATATTCCTAGAATGGCAAGCACTATGTTGCCTGCCCTATTATATGCAGATGACGTGGTCCTTATAGCCCTTACCCCAAATGCTTTGAAGCCATTCATGGAGCGTTTTGTTATTTTAATGCACACTTTAGATCTATCCACCAACTGTGCTAAATCGCATATTATTTCCTGTGGGCCCTGTAAAAAAGGCTAAATAAGATCATAACTAAGGGCCAAGCACTAACTAGTGTAGAGAATTTCTGCTACCTAGGGCCGACCTTTGGCTCTTCAGGTCTCTGGCACTCACATACCAATAGCTCTACTCTTAAACTTTGCAGAACCGCAGGCTCAGTGTGCAATTTTGTTAGATCTGGGGTTAGGGAGACAGTTTCCCCAGGGCTACATTTTTGCCCGGCCCTCGAGATGAGAACGTAGCGGTGACGCGTCACGCGCGTCACCACTACGCACTCTCGTGAGGACCTGGCCTGGGGTAGTCTGCTCTGCTGCGTCCGTGGATAATTCAGTGCAGTAGTAGGTAAGAGAATGTGTTTCTTTTCTTAAAAAAAAAATGCGCAGGTCCAGCAGGACAGGTACTTCGTGTGCACTTTATTTTAATAGTTTTTATCATTATCATGGCCGATGCACGACAACAATAAGTCAATAAAAAATGCCCCAATAACGCTGGTGATTAATGATTCGCTGGAGAGCAATTATTTGTCTGTTAGTAGTTTTTAAATGCAGATGGACTGTATTTTGTGTGGAAGCTCAGTGGGTTGCTGCCTTTGCCACAGAGATCCTTGTGTTACTTGCAGTTCAGAAGTTACAATCCTAACATAGGGCAGTGACCAATGAACTGTCACCAAAGAGCTGCATACAAACATGAATGGTATAGATTTGTTTTGTGATATAGTTAGAACTTCCTCAGTCTTTCATCATTCTAATGTTGCTAAAATGAGTATGTTTGGGCAGAGATACATTTTTGTTTCCTCAGACCAAACCCTCTCAAAATATACTGCCCACCAGTATGGATGACATGTGATTCCTACACCTTGTAATCCTCATTAGCTTATGTGACATTCCCTGTAGACTGATTTACATACTTGTATGATTCATTGTCTCTGTATAATGTGTTCGTGGTGTAAAGTGCTGACACACTACACTGATATGAGTAGCGCTAAACAACAAATGCATATGAGAGAGGGGCTACGGAGCGATGAGGGGCACTGGTGGAGGGTGGCAGTGAGGGAATCTGAGGAGGAGGTAGTTGGAGGGGCTGTGGAGCGATGAGGGGCACTGGTGGAGGGTGACTGTAGGGCTCGAGTCGGGGTACCGGGCGGGTGGATGGCGTCCCCTCACTTATTTTAACGGGAGCTCGATTACTGGAGCAAATGGAGCCACACATTTACTCTTTGGCCTCTCTGGGGCGAGATCGGAGCTCATTCAGAACGCTGCTCACGCGCTGGCTTCCCTGATAATGGCATCTAAGGGGTGAGCGAGGGGAGGCAATGAGTCTGATGGTGCAAGCCACCTTTCGTGACATCACTTGCTGTTGTGACGTCAGCGTCCCCCCCCCACTTCTTTTTTTAGGACTTGTGCCCTGGGTGACAGCGAGGGAATCCGAGGAAGAGGTCATGGTGTGGAGGGGGAGCTAGGGTGAGATGAGGAGCACTGGTGGAGGGTGGTAGTGAGGGAGTCTGAGGAGGAGGTCATGAGGGGGAGAGGCTACAGAGAGAGAAGGGGCACTGGTGGATGGTGGCAGTGAGGGAGTCCAAGGAGGAGGTCATGAGGGGGAGGGGCTATGGGGTGAGGAGGGGCACTTGTGGCGTTAGTCAATCTGAGGAGGAGGTCACTAGGGGGGCCATGGAGGGATGAGGGGCACTGTTGGAAGGTGGTAGTAAAGGTATTTACGGAGAAAGACGTTATTAGTGTGGCGCCAAAAAAGACTTTCGCATCAGCGCTAAAGCCGGCCCTGTCATGGCCTTTCTGTTTTTGTTTATTTAATTAGCAGTCGGGTCATAAGGGCTACTGTGGAACATACTTTAAAGTGCATGCTAATTATATTTACTGCTATATTCAATGTTTTAAGTTTGAAGGTGGTTTTACTAATGTTTTTACTGGGAAAAAGCAAAGTGGAGCCCAATGGTGCCTGATATGGGGCTGGGGCCCAAGGTCAGATGTGAAATAAGGTGCACTGGAGAGAGGAGTAGTGGATAATCAAGCCTGTAAGGGAGAGCGTTGCCGAGTCCGGGGTCAGGTGGAGGTAGTAATGAAGAGGGATTCTCCCTGAAGGCTCGCACAGAGGGAGCCTGTAAGGGAGTGCGTTGCAGAGTCCGGAGTCAGGTAGAGGTAGCAATGAAGAGGGATTCTCCCTGAAGGCTCGCACAGAGGGAGCCTGTAAGGGAGTGCGTTGTAGAGTCCGGGGTCAGGTGGAGGTAGTAATGAAGAGGGATCCTCCATGAAGGCTCGAACAGATGGAGCCTGAGTAGTATCACTTGCCTTATACTCTCACCTCAGAAACCTCCTCTTCCCATCAAATGAACATTACATGGAAAGTGATAATATTTAGAAAGAGATTTGGAAAAGAGTGAGTTTTACTGGTCCTTATAAGACTAAGAAGAGATGTATGGTCATTTAATGTCAGCTGTACATGAAGGTTACATGAACAGTGTCATGTGTGTGCATGTTTGCATTGTGTTGAGGGGATTACCAGGTAATTGTTCATGCAGCTCTCTGATGGATGTCACATGCGGTTTTTCTGAGTCCCCAGATAGATCATGCAGTCTGTGTGTTCTCTTTTGTACTGCCAGTCACGCTGTATTCAACTGTGTAGCCTTGGACCGTGTCATGTATGTGCATGTAAGTTGCATGATCAAGGTAACTATTAGCGGCGATACTACGTGTCTCTCGGACCTCTTTGAAGTGCATGCCTCGGGGAGGGGGGGGGGGGGGCGGCAATCTGAGGGATAGCCCCGGGCGCCACATGCTCTAGCTACGCCACTGTTCGTCCCCCTTTTGTTGTTGGTCAGCACCTGGCCTAATCCAGCAGCAACGCTTTGCAGGGACTTTATTTCTGAGTGCCTTAACTTGGACAGGGCACTTTTAATCCCGTGGCCGAGATATATTCGGGATACTTTTGCCACATTGGTTCTGCTCTCTCTATTTACGGAACCATTAAGTATTTTTTAATCTGACAAGAAAAAGGTGGAAACCCTGTTCTTGGTACACTGTGCAGATACAAGGCTGGAAAATGAGCTAGTGAAAAGCTCAGTTTTGCATGATTTTAGATCCTTAGCCACAGAAGAGCCCATTTTTTGGACGAGCGTGAGCCAGCGGGCTAGCGCTGCTCTGCGAAGAGCTGTGGTAGTTAAGTACGGAGTGAAGCTTCGCCCACTCCCCCACACTTATTTATCATTGGCTTGTGTGTTTGTCCTTTGTAAATGCTGGCTTCTGATTCATTATGAGGCTTGTTAGTTCCTCCTTAGTCCAGCCATGTCGTCATTTGTATCCTCCCATGGCTACTGGCCCCTTTAGGGCGTTGACTATTTATTTAATTAAGTTTCTCCATTCACGCAGCTTTGTCATGCCTTCTCCTCTCTTTTACCCTCCCGTTGTCTGTGGTGCCAAGTTGGCAAGCATTTGCAATGCAATAGGTCTCACGTAAATTTGAGACCTATTGCATCGCAAATACTTGTGCATTTAACTCTTAATTTTACTTAATGGGAGCGCTCACTTCTTTCCCGTTTTAAGGCCGGTTCAATATATTGGTCCCTCTGTTTTAAAAAAGTTACAGATATAGAGGGTAATATACTATTGTTCTGTCAATGTGATGACCAGTCTGACCAAACGCTTTTGCACTTTATATTCTTTTGCAAATTTCACAGTTTAATACTAAAGCATTTTTTCAAGCCGTTGCTTCGCAAACTGGGATGTTCCCAGTGCAGAGTGGCTCTGCATTATCTGCAGTTTTTAAATTCACCTGAAGTCTGTTTTTAGGTTTGTGCCTTTTTTAAATGGGCCACTCAGGTTAGAAAAGCAAATATAGATTAAACTGGATATTGATTTCCGTGGGGATCACAAACTTGGTGATAAACTGATGTTTTTTTATTCAAGTTTTATGGAATGTTATTCATAAGCATCATTTTATGTAACATAATTATTTTATCATTCCCGAGTGTATTTTATTGTACGGTTATGTGCTTTTCTTTCATGATCTTTACAGATCAAATAAAGATTTCTGATTCTGAATTCTGACTGGAGTGGTGTAGAGTGCAGTAGTGCATAGTAGAGAGGAGTGAGGTGAGTGCAATGGATTAGAGTGGTGCAAAGTAGAGTAGAGAGGCATAGAGTGTTGCGGCGTAGAATGTAGTGGCGTAGTGTGCATTGGCATAGAGTGCAGTGGTGCAGAGTAGAGTGGCGAAGAGAGCAGTGACAGTACAGTGGGGCAGAGTAGAATAGAGTGGTGTAGATTACAGTGATGTAGAGTACAATGGTGTAGAGTGGAGCGGTGCAGAGTAGAGTTTTGCAGAGTAGAGTGTAGAGTAGATTGGTGTAGAGGGCATTGGTTTTGAGTAAAGTGGTGCAGAGTGCATTGCGTAGAGCACAGTGGCGTAGAGTGCAGAGGTTAAAGTAAAGTGCACTGGTATAGAGTACAGTCGAGGGGCGTGGAGTAAAGTAGCGCTGAGTGGAGTGGCGCAGCATAGATTGCTGTGACACAGAGTGGAGTGCCGCAGAGTATATTGCTTGAGAGTAAAGTGGAGTTGTGTGCGGTACAGTGTAGTGGTGCAGAGTCAAGGGGAGGCGTAGAGTGCAGTGGCATTAAGTGCAGTGGTGCAGAGTACATTGGAGAGGTGTAGAGTTGATTGGCATATAGTTGATTAGCATAGAGTACACTGGCATAGAGTGGAGTGGTACAGAGTAGCGTGTATTGGCATAGAGTGCAGTGGCATAGACTGTACTCTTGCACAGCAGAGTTGCATAGAGTGGAGTGGCTTAGAGTGAAGTGGTGCAGAACAGAGTGGAGTGGCCTAGACTGGAGTGGTGTAGAGTGCAGTGGCGAACAGTGCAGTGGTGCATAATAGAGTAGACTGGGGGTAGAGTGCATTGTCATTGAGTAGAGTCGTGCAGAGTAGAGTAGAGAGGCATAGAGAAGAGAGGCATAGAGTGGAGTGTAAAGAGCAGGGGCGGCTCCTCCGTTATGGCGGAGGAGCGTCGCCTCACTGCTGGAACCAGCAGACACATGTAAAATAAAATGATAAGGCAATTAATAAAACTGCTTTATTCTCATTTTATTTTACTCCGGAGTGCAGCCGAGTCTTGAGGGTGGGGCCATCAGCAGCAGGAGGAGTTGTAGGCACAGGGCACTGTAAGTGTGCATGTCGGTTTGGCCGGCCGTCTGAGGACAGCCAAACCGACATGCGCACTTGGATATTTCCAGGCTGTTGCTTGGAGATGTCAGCCTGGCTCAGAAGCACAATCTCTACGTTTCTCTCATGCTGGGTAATGCCAGCATGAGAGTCGTGTCTTGATTGGTGCAGGGGAGTCTGGGAGCCTGTGTGAGCATCATCGGAGCTGAAGAGGCAGCGAGGCGGCAGGCATGTTTTGTTTTTATTTTATTTTTGTGCCCCACTGATTTCCCCTGCTAGCAGCCGCCACTGGTGCTGAGTAGAGTGCAGTGACCCAGTGTGAAGTGGCATAGTGTGGAGTGGTGCAGAGTAGAGTGGAGTAAAGTAAAGTGGAGTATGCATGGTGTGGTAGCGCACTGCCATTACAGACAACACATCTTCAAATGAAATGACCATTACATTTGCACATACATACCGTTTTACTGATAAAAGTATACAACCAACAAACAATAATTTGTGGAACTGTCATCACCTAGTGTATTGATTTTTTTTTTAAATCGTATTGAAATATTTGTTTCCACCACACTTAAGAATTACCAAAAACATGCTTAATTTGTGCTTCCCTAATTCTGATATATTCTGAAATATCTGCAGTTGATGTACAGGCATTTACATTTTGTTGAGTGTTAGTTTTCAGTCCAGCACACTCCCAGTAGCTAGCACGATTGCAGCATAAATCCTCTCAATTTGAAGTCAGAGAAAGTAAAGTAAACATCAAGCTCAACCGGAAGACAGAGCCTGACATTTGGCCTCTGCCTTTGAATGTACAGCATGGCTAAAAGTTAGCAGCGTGGAGCGGGATGGAGTGGGGTGTGTTGGAGTTGGGTAGATTGGGTTAGAGGGGAATGGGGTAAAATTAGGGGTAGAGTAGAGATGGGTAGATTGGAGGAGAGTGGAGTGAGGGTAGAGTAGGGTATAATGGAGCAGTGTGGACTGGGGTAGATTGGAGTGGGGTGGATTAGTGTAGATAGGAGGGGGGTGTTGGGTAGATTCGCTTGGTAGATTGGAGTGGGATAGACTGAATTGGGGTGGAGAGTGGTAGATTGGAGTGGGGTATATAGGAGTAGGGGAGAATGGGTTAGAGTGGAGTTGGCTATATTGGGGTAGATTGAAGTGGAGTGGGGTAGACTGGAGTGGAGTTAGGGAGATTAGAGTGGAGTAGAGTGGGGTACATTGGGTAGACTATGTAAGGGTAGAATGGTATGGATTTGGGGTGATTTGGGGTAGTTTGGAGTGGAGAAAAGTGGAGTGGTGTGGGGTAGAGTGGGATGGGGTAAGGTAGATAGGAGTGGGGTAGATTGGAGTGGAGTAGACTGGGGTAGTGTAGACTGGAGCGGGGAAGTGGGGTAGATTGAGGTGGACTGGGAATAAATAGAGTAGATTGGAGTAGTGGAGTGAGGTAGGTTGGAGTGGGGTAGATTGGAGTGGGGTAGATCGAGGTAGAGTGGCGTGCAGTGGTTTGGCAGATTGGAGTGGAGTGGGGTCATTTGGAGTGGGGTAGATAGGAATGGAGAAGAGTAGATTTAAGTGGAGTGGGGTAGATTCGGGTGGAGTGGGGTAGAGTGGAGTGGGGTAGATTATGGTAGGGCAGACTGGAGTGAAGTGGGGTATTTTATTTATTTATTTTATGGGTTTTATATAGCACTGGCTAGACCTGAAGGTATCAGAGCGCTTTACAAGAGTATCTACAGAGGTACAATAAATTACACAAAGTTACACAGTAAAAACAGAGATTAAGGACATGAGAATACTCGAGGATGGCAAACAAAGACGCTAAAAATTGTGTTTTCTAAACTCACTTATCTTTTCTTCTGGCACCTCAGGACTCCATAGTCTGTTCCTCTGATCCACCGCACAGCGGATTCAGCGCTGCTGCGGCCTCGAAAACAAAACAATTCCTGCCGCCATCGCGAGCCGCGAGGACATGCCCACTTGAGGCCACGCCCCCGCCCTCCTGTATATATACGCTGACTGCGAGCGTTACTACAGAAACCACGTACCCTCCTGAGGCGGAAGCCGGGAGCGCGACGCTTCTTTTTAAAAATTGTGTGTCACTAAAAATTGTGTTTTTTAAACTCACGTATCTTTTCTTCTGGCACCTCAGGACTCCATAGTCTGTTCCTCTGATCCACCGCACAGCGGATTCAGCGCTGCTGCGGCCTCGAAAACAAAACAATTCCTGCCGCCATTGCGAGCCGCGAGGACACGCCCACTTGAGGCCACGCCCCCCGCCCTCCTGTATATATACGCTGACTGCGAGCGTTACTACAGAAACCACGTACCCTCCTGAGGCAGAAGCCGGGAGCGCGACGCTTTACTTTAAAAATTGTGTGTCACTAAAAATTGTGTTTTCTAAACTCACTTATCTTTTCTTCTGGCACCTCAGGACTCCATAGTCTGTTTCTCTGATCCACCGCACAGCGGATTCAGCGCTGCTGCGGCCTCGAAAACAAAACAATTCCTGCCGCCATTGCGAGCCGCGAGAACATGCCCACTTGAGGCCACGCCCCCTGCCCTTTCACCCCTTGATAACATGTGCACTCACCGTACGCGCAGCGGACGGGCACAGCGGGCGCGCCTAAGGCAAGCCCGTCTACGCCCGTCATCGCCAAGACATCGCCTCTCGCCTGGGCCCCTGGCCAAACTACACGGGATGTCTACCACTATGACAGAGAATCCCTCATCGCCCTGAACCCTGGAAAGAGCTGCGAGGTGATATCGGGACACCTTGGACAGACATATCTTCAATGTAAGTCCTGCCACTTCTCTACACCCAACCCCTGTCTATCTAGGCACCTCTCAGATGCGCATAAACAAACCCCGCTCACCATCCTCCAACTGAATGTTAGGTCTCTTTCCAGGCATCACCTAGAGGTTAATACTCTTCTGCTCGAAGAAAGCCCCGACATCCTCTTCCTATGCGAGACCTAGCTCAACGACGAAATGACTAGTATACGCAACCTCACGCTACCAGAGAGCCACCTAATGATATCGATAAATAGAGACACCAGAGGCGGTGGCATTGCTGTCATTTATAAAAAGCAATTTCTCTGCTCTTTCACTAAAGAAAATATTTCGAGTTGCGAAAGTGCTCGCTTTAAGATCACGACGGGCCCCCACTTCTCCCTATCTGGCCTCTACATCTATCGGCCCCCCGGACCTGCGTCTACATTCATTGAAGCTCTCCTTGAAGTGGCTAATTCTCTTGTGGTGGGCTCGGCAAACTTCACCATACTAGGAGACCTTAATCTCCATTTCGACCAGATTCAAGACTCCACCATTAAAAACCTTCTGGCCGACCTGTCAGCCCTACAACTCCACCCTTTGATCCAGGATGCTACCCACTCTGCGGGACATATACTAGACCCTGTCTTCACCAACATCCCAGAGAACATAACAGAAATGCCCAAACCTATGGGATGGACAGATCATTATTTAATTAAATTCTCCATACCGACTAAGGAAACGTTCAACAGGGCTGAGCCTACCCGCCGCCTAAAAAGAGCGTGGCACAAACTCTTAACCAGTGACCTGCAATCCACTTTAGGAGAATTCCATCAAGAGGCACATACTGACATTAATACAACATATGCTGCCTTTCATGACTGGATAACCAAGGGATTAGATGTCCTCATCCCCCTCAAATGGACTAAGGGGCGCAGCTCCCCCTCCAACCCATGGTACAATGATACCTTGAAATCCATGCGGAAGGAATGTAAAAAAGCCGAAAGAGCCTGGAGGCGAGATTACAACGACAGAGACAAAGCTTTCTATCTGTCCAAACAAAAGCTATACCACAAAGCTATCTGTTCCGCACGCGCTGCCTTCTATGCTGAAGAAATTAACTCTAGCCCTAATCCTGCTAAAGTTGTTTTTAAACTAGTAGAAGAATTGCAGAGTAGCAGATCTCCTTCCTCCAGTATTACATCTGCGCAGCAATGTGAAGACCTTGCCACATTCTTCACTGAAAAAGTGGAACAAATCTATAAATCTTTCCCTCAGCATTCCTCTGCACCACCCAGCCCCTCTAGGCCCAACAGCAATGACACCACGATGACACACATACCTGAAATCTCTCACGAAGACCTTACCAAACTATGTAGGAAGGTCAAATCAGGCTCCCCAGCAGACCCAATGAGACCGGCCAACTTTATAGAATCCCTAGACTTTTTTCTGCCCTCCATAGCTTCCATATTGAATCTCTCCTTCTCCTCGGCCAGTGTCCCGACGGCTTGGAAACAAGCATGGGTCTCTCCCATCATTAAAAAACCGACCCTTGATCCCTCCAAACTGGAGAATTTTAGACCCATCTCGCTGCTCCCATGGCTGTCCAAACTCGCAGAGGCCCATGCTAACATCATCTTGTCTAATCACATGGATCAAAATAACATCTTAGATCCATCCCAAAACGGGTTTAGGCCAGGCCACAGCACTGAGTCGGCCCTCCTAGCCACGTCGGAACATCTACGGACGATACTTGATGCCTGTCAAAGTGCTGCGCTGGTCCTATTGGACCTCAGCGCTGCCTTTGACACGGTATCCCATAACATTCTGGCCGTTGTGGGAATCTCAGGCCTCGCCTTGGAATGGCTCTTTCCTGAAAGACAGAACTTTCCGGGTATCAGCTCCTGTATTCCTCTCCCAGTCCCATTCCATCGGACAGGGAGTTCCTCAGGGCTCTGCACTTAGCCCATCTCTTTTCAATTTATATGTGCAACCACTTGCCGCAGTGGCCAGAGAATGGCACCTCACGCTGGTGTCATACGCCGATGACACGCAGCTGGCAATCACTCTCACCGAAGGTCCCTCCACCTCAGCCGCAAGGTTCAGAGATGGTCTGGCTGCTGTGGCCCAGTGGATGACAGACAATTGCCTGCAGCTTAATGCAGGCAAGACGGAGGTGCTGCTCCTCGGAAAGAATACCAGTCAATGGAACCAGCACTGGTGGCCTTCATCACTGGGCACTATTCCGCCCCCCAAATCCTTGGTCAAAAACTTAGGCATCTGGATGGACTCCTCACTTAACTTCCAGACCCACAAAAAAAAGTAGCGGCCACCTGTGTGGGCCTGCTGAGGAGCCTCAATCCCATACTCGGCTTCTTCGACTCCAAGGTTCGCCAAGTGATTGTCCAAGCCACTATCCTCTCCCGCTTGGACTATGCCAATGTCTTACTTCTGGGCGCCAACAAAGCAGTGATAGCACGTTTGCAACGCGTGCAGAACACCGCGGCAAGAACCTTGGTCGGTCTTCCCCGCAGATGTTCAGCCAAGTCCACAATTCGAAAGCTGCATTGGTTACCCATCCAATCTCGAATCCAGTTTAAAACTCTTATCATGATCTATAAAATCCTTAAAACTGGATGCCCAGAACTTCTTCGGCCACTCCTCACACCCTATATACCTCAGCGCAACTTGCGCTCTCTAGGCAAACACCTTCTCACGGTCCCCCGTACAAAATTAGCTCGCACTGGTGGACACTCTTTCAGGGTACTAGGAGCCAAACTCTAGAACACCCTGCCAGTGAACATTCGCTCACTGGAAAATCTGTCTGCCTTCCGGAAAGCCGTCAAAACCCACCTATTCCCCTCCCCTTAGGCCTCCCAGCAGCTCTTCTTCTGTCCTCTGTGGATTTTCCGTGGTTCCTTAGCGCCGGGACGCCTCTTTGCTGGGGCACCTGTTGCGCTCTATCAAACTATAACATAACATAACATAGGTGAGGCAACGTAAAGCAGTGGAATGACAGTAAAAGCGGCAGAAAATCGGAGACAAGAACAATCTAAGGGGCAGGGGAAGGAAGAGGGGGAGAACAGAAAGAAAGGGAAAGGAAGGCAGATAAGGACAGGAAAGTTAGAGTGAAGCAATTCCAAACGGGAGAGGTACCAGATACATTAACAAGATCGACAACGAGGAGTAGGTCCGTGGCACAGGAGAGCCGATAGAAAGGTCGCCCGGCTGGAGACCGGCTGCGACAGAGGAAGAGGCCAAAGATCACTAAGATGGCGGATCAGGGACAGGGGAGTCAAAGAAGAAAGTCATAAAATGGCGGGGAGCATAAGAGTCCAAGTCAGAAAGTCAAGGGAGCAAAGATAACATTTCAAAGATACAAACGAAACAATCCAATAAAAATAGCATGCTACCTTCAAACACTAAAATATTTTGGGTAAAAAATACGGTTATACACATACTAATTTAAAGGTGCAAATTTACTAAATTAGAATGTTCAATTACACAGCATTTCACACAAAATATCAAATTGTATGAGCAGACAAGTGCTATCTTTTAGTTAGATAGGAGTGGCGCTGGATAGAGTGGTGTGGGGAAGATTGGGAGGGGTGGGGTAGATTGAATTGGAGTAGATTGGGTTAGGGTGGGCTAGATTGGAATGGCATAGATTGAAGTGGAGTAGATTGGGGTAAATTAGAGTGGGGCAGACTGGATGGGGTGGGGTACATTAGGGTAGAGTGGAGTGGTGTAGATTGGTTGGAATAGAGTATTGTAGATAAGAATGGAGTGGGGTAGATTGGAGTGCAGTAGAGCAGGGTGGGGCACAGTGTGGTGGGGTAGATTGCAGTGGGGTAGACTTGTGTGGGGTGGGGTAGATTGGAGTGGATTGGAGTGGGGTAGATTGGAGTGGGGTGGAGTTGGGTGGAATGGGTTAGATTTGAGTGGAGTGTGGTGGATTTCAGTGGAGTGGGGTTGATTGTATGAAATGGAGTGGGGTAGATTAGGTGGATTAGAGTTGAGAGTGGTAGATTGGAGTGGGGTAGATTGTGGTGGGTAGGTGTGGGGTAGGTAGTGGTGGAGAGGGGTAGATAGGAGTGGAGTGGGGTAGATTGAAGTGGGGTAGAGTGGGGTAGATTGGAGTGTGGTAGATTGGAGTGGGTTAGATTAGATGAAGTGGAGTGGGGTAAACTGGGTGGATTGGACTGTGGTGGATTAAAGTGGTGTGGGGTAGATTGGGTGGAGTAGAGAGGGGAAGATTGGAGTGGAAAAGATTGGGGTAGATTCTAGCAAAGTGGGGTGGGGAACACTGGGGTGCACTGGAGTGGGATAGACTGGAGTGGAGTAGGGTAGGGTAGATTGGAATGGAGTGGGGTGGAGTAGATTGGGTAGAATAGAGAGGGGTAGATTAGAATGGAATACATTGGGATACATTGTAGCAAAGTGGGGTGAAGACACTGGGATACACTGGAGAGGAGTGGGATAGACATGAGTGTAGTGGGGTAGATTAGGGTGGAGTGGATTGCGGGTAGATTGGAGTGTGGTAGAGCAGCGTGGGGTAGAGTGCAGTAGTAGACTGCGGTGGGGTAGATTGGGGTAGAGTAGGGTGGGCTAGATTGGAGTGGGGTAGATTGGAGTGGAGTAGATTGGAATTGGGTGGGATAGATTGGAGTGGGGTGGATTGGGTTAGATTTGAGTGGAGTGGGGTAGATTTGAGTGGAGTGGGGTAGATTAGAGTGGGTAGATTAGATACATTGGAGTGGGTAGATTAGGTGGATTGGAGTGTGGTGGATTGGAGTGGAGAGGGGTAGATTGGAGTGGGATAGATTGTGGTAGATTAGAGTGAGGTAGGTTGTGGTGGAGTGGGGTACATTGGAGTGGAGTGGGTTGGGTTGGGGTACATTGGAGTGGGGTGGATTGGGGTAAATTGGAGTGGAATGTAGTGGGGTAAATTGGGTGGATTAGTGTAGGTTAGATTGGAGTGCGGTTGATTGGAGTAGGGCAGAGTGGAGTGGAGTAAACTTGGGTGGGGTAGATTGTAGTGGGGTAGAGTGGGGTAGATTTAGTGGAGTGGAGTGAGGTAGATTAGGGTGGAATGAATTAGACTGGAGTGGGGTAGATTTGAGTGGAGTGTGGTAGATTGGAGTGGGGTAGATCGGGGTAGATTGTAATAAAGTGGGGTGGGGTACATTTGGGAACAGTGGAGTGGAGTGGGATAGACTGGAGTAGGGTAGATTGGAGTGGGGTAGTGTATGTTGGAATGGAGTGGAGTACAGTGGAGTAGATTGGGTAGAGTAGAGAGGGGTAGAGTAGAGAGGGGTAGATTGGTGTGGAATACATTGGGGTAGATTGTAGCAAAGTGGGGTGGGGTACATTGGGGTACATCAGAGTGGAGTGGGAAAGACAGGAGTGGAGTAGATTGGAGTGGGGTAGAGCTGAGTCGGTAAGATGTGTGGAGTGGGGAGGCAGAGAGTGGAGGGACATAGAGTGGAGTGAAGTGTTGTGTTGTGGAGTGAGTGGCGTAGATTGGAGTGGTACGAAGTTGAGTGGTGTGGTGTGTCGTAGAGTCTTACAGTGGAGGGGTGTAGAGTAGATTGGAGTGTCGTAGAATCGAGTTCCATGGCATATAGTGAAAGGGCATAGAGTGGAGTAGAGTGGCATAGTGTAGAGTATGTATGGTGTGGCAGCACACTGCCATTACAGACACCACATTTCCAATTGAAATGACCATTACATTTACACCAAAATACAGATTTACTGCCCACAAACGATACGGTCTGCAAATAACATCACCTAGTGTACTGATGAGTTTTGATCGTATTCAAATATGTGAGTCCACCGCACTTCAGAATTACAAAACAATTTGCTTACTTTATACTAATTCCGATATGTTCATACACATCAGCACAGTTCTTTTTTTGTGTGCTAGAAGAAAAACATTGTATACCCTCTTATCTTACATGGATATTCAGCAGGACTTTCAGGTAAATTCTCTCACGTTTAAGTCAGAGAAAAAAAGACACCAAGCTCCCTCAGAAGAGACAGCGTGACATTTGAACTCTGTCTTTCAATTCACAGCAAATGTGACAAAATAAGAACAAGATTTAAAGGCCTGTTTCCAAAAAGCAAGTTTGTGGAAGAATAACAGATTTGAGCACAGGAAGGACAAACTTGTGCTGAACAGCATAAAGCAAATAAAGCCAGCAAATAGAAAGACAGAAAACGTGAGTTACAAACCACAAAGCCAATGGTAAACAATGGGCGAAATACATACCTAGGTCAGCTTTCTGAATGTCCCCAAAATGTCTTTAGCAAACCAGAAAGCTGTGCTGTCTGGTAGGCTTCAGCCTAATAAAGCCAGCAAATAAAAAGCAAGCAAATGGGAGTTGCAAAACACAAAGCCAATGATAAGCAATGGCCGAAATGCTTTCCCAGGAAGCTTACCGAATGTCCCCAAGATGTTGGGTTCAAACTGGAATGGCATGGTGAGCAAAACAACGATGGATTTAGGCCCAGATCTCTGTACTGGGTTGAATGTATCATATTGTTCTGCATTCTGTCCATCAATTGTTGTTTTTGCATTTGTCACACCGAGTGGGACGGGTATGCTCAGACGTGAGTCCCATGCTCTCCATGCCACTGGAATCAAGCTATCCTGGCTGAAGAGGGGTGAAAACCCGAAACCGGTCCTAGGATGTTTGTTTCCAGTCCAGGGAGTACCTGGCTTGGCAGTTCGGGCTGGACTGTTCACATGAGGCACAGGGTCAAGACTGATTTGCATATGGCTAGGTTCAAACTGGAATGGCATGGTGAGCAAAAAAACGATGGATTTAGGCCCAGATCTCTGTACTGGGGTGAATGTATGACATTGTTCTGCATTCTGTCCATCAATTGTTGTTTTTGCATTTTCCAAGATGTTGTTGGCAAACAAGACAGCACAAGTCTGGTAGGCTTCGACCTAAAAACCAGTACACTGGGACAGGAACTCGGACCAAGAGGAAAACGATTTCGAAAATGATGACATTCATCAGAAGTTAACACCCAGAAGTGAAATAAGTCTCCTTGAAGCAAAGGTTTCAATGTAAACGCTAAGTGCCATACTCAGATAGTGTTAAAATATAGAGTTTATTATTAAAGGATTGACAATAAGTCTACAATATCTGCCATGAATCATGCAGCCCAGCAAGCTTTCTAATCTACACTAACACTGTTTTCATATTAGGATTTATGATAGCTAAGCCACTGGTATCTGGATCAATCAAAGTGTGCAGCCCACCTAGCAATGGGCGTCAGCCCCCCTTTGCTAACTAAGACTAGGGGCCTATGCTCTTGGTGACACGTTGAAGTAGTAGGTGAGACATTTATTCCTTACTGAACTTCATTCATAGTGGCGCTTGTAAGGCCATCTCTAGTATGATGCAAAACCACGCCCTTGGATCGTTTTGTGTGATTTCAAATGTACCAGTGACCAGATAAACCCGTGCACCAGGTGACCAGAGAAATGTATTTTACAGAAAGGATCTTTATGTTATATTGCCAAACATGTTATAGATTTTTGTCTAGCCCAGTGAATGTAACGCAGACCGTGGTGTATGTCACCCTCTGTGACAGAAAACCATTTTGGCACATTCCCATCAGGGATGAGTAGGCAGGTTTAATCCTGGTTGACTATTATCAGATCCCAACGAATGTATGATATTACTACGCCATACATTACCCCACAGTAGGTTACAACGCAGACGTTACATCGTCCGTGTTGTTACCACTCATGGCTTTACATCGCAAGTCGTTTCTGTGACTTGCACTAGATGGCGCGCTGAACTTAGGAAAAGTATAAATTACTATTCCTACTCCAGTTAGTGTAACAGCAGGGAATGTGTTGGACTTAAAATCCAACACATTACCTGGTGTTGCGCACCATCTAGCGCATGTTGTAGAAACGACTTGCGATGTAATGCCATGTGTGGTAACAACGCGGACGATGTAACGTCCGCGTTGTAACCTACAAGCGTGGTATTGACAGCGTTGTAAATGCTGTTTACCAATCCCAACACATGCTGCTGTAGGGTTGCCAGCATCTGTCTTGGGGTATGCTGGTACACATTGAATTAAAGAATATGTTTCACTCTTATATGACTCAGTGAGTCCTTTCTGTGGCGGGAAGTAGATGATGGTGTTGGCCAGATGGAAAAACCCCTGCACGCTTTCTAAAGGCGCAGATAGCACTGCAGCGCTAGCGGCCGGAATACCATTTTTACAGACTCACTGCCATGGTGGGCAGCAGCTAAAAGCAGAGGGGCATAGATCTCATGGAAAATGCCTCCCATGTGTAAGTCGCATATATTGAACTGCCATAAATGAGATATGGTACACTTAACTGGGAGTGACAACAGGGTAATATGGAATATCTGTGGCTGGGCTACTGTCGTTGAGATTACTTGCAGCACTGCAGCTATCCCCACTCACGCCTGTATGGGGAATCTCACCTGAACCAAAACTCATACTGCTACAGACAAGCAACGCGGGAAACGGTGAGGAGGAACAAGAAAAGCACTGCAGCACCTCTGGCCAATTGGAAGACTTAAAAACATATCAACATAAAGGACCACGGGGCATATTTACAAGGGCTTATCGCCACCAGAACATCACTTTTTATGGCGTTCTCGTGGCAATAAGACTTAAGCCTTATTTACAAGGCGGCGTTAAGCCACTTAAAATGGCTTAGCGTGAAAAGGGCAGGCAATGGGTGTTGCGGTTGGCGTTCCGTCGCAACACCCATTGCTTTTGACGCTGCCCCCCATTTACAAGGGAGGCGTAAAAATGAACAGCCCCAAAATAAGACCAGTGAAAACCTGGTGAAACGAGGAGAAATGATTATTTTCTCCTTGGTTTTGCTGTTTCTATGTGTGCTGCATTGTGCAGCACACATAGGAACAGCAAATTGCCATTAGTGATTGTTCATGTGCAGGAAGGATTCCCTTCCTGCACATAAACAATCATTTAAAAATAACGAGTTGCAACTTCTATGTGTGCTGCTTTGTGCAATTTCTATGTGTGCTGCACAAAGCAGCACACATAGAAGTTATAAATCACCATTATGGCTAGTTTATGTACAGGAAGGGACACCTTCCTGCACATGAACAATCATTCTCTGCAACGCAGCACTATGGTGCAAGAGTGCCTACGTTGGCGCTAGGCAGTTAGATTTAGCACCAGTGCTAGGGAAAACAGAGAGGTGCACCGCGCTTTTGTGAATATGGCGCATCGCTGCATTTTTAAACTGACGGTGCGCGGCATTAGCGATTTTGGAGCTACAACCGGCTCCACCAGTTTATTGTAAATATGCCCCCATGTGTTCTAAGAGGATGCTGTTAAAAACATCAGAAGGGCGGACTATGGGGCTTGACTGATGATGGAGAGGTTTATCAGAATCACTGCTCAGAAGCTAACACTAAAATGTTTCTACAATTTTAGACTGAGCTATTGACCCTCAGTTCAACCTTTACACAAGTGGACTTGGAAGTACTATCCTCTCGGAGGAGCAGGAAGAAGGAACTGGAGGTCAAGGCAGGCAATCAGGGAAATGAGCAAGCTACATTATGGAATACAATCCAAGTTTTTCGAGCGCACTGTCTGGCAAACAGGAGGGTGCTGCTAGGGACATAGCGGTACAAAAGGGGGTGGTGATGGACGGAGCATCAGAACCAATCAAACACTCACACCCAGTCAACAGATCTGGGTTTGATCCATCACCGTTCTTTAGCCCACTCTGCCACCCCAATTCAGACATGGCCATATGCAAATCAGTATGACCCTGTGCCTCATGGGAACAGTCCAGCCCGAACTGCCAAGCCATGCCTTCCCTGGACCGGAAACAAGCTTCCTAGGACCGGTTTCTGGCATTTCAGCCGTCTTCAGCCAGGCTTGCTTGAATCCAGTGGCAAAGTGAGCAAGGGACTCACGTCTGAGCATACTCTGCCAACCTATGGCGAACAAAGCGGTACAAAAGGGGGTGGTGATGGACGGAGCATCAGAACCAATCAAACACTCACACCCAGTCAAGAGATCTGGGTTTGATCCATCACCGTTCTTTAGCCCACTCTGCCACCCCAGTTCAGACATGGCCATATGCAAATCAGTCTGACCCTGTGCCTCATGGGAACAGTCCAGCCCGAACTGCCAAGCCATGCCTACCCTGGACCGGAAACAAGCTTCCTAGGACCGGTTTCTGGCATTTCAGCCGTCTTCAGCCAGGCTTGCTTGAATCCAGTGGCAAAGTGAGCAAGGGACTCACGTCTGAGCATACCCTGCCAACTTATGGCGAACAAAGCGGTACAAAAAGGGGGTGGTGATGGACGGAGCATCAGAACCAATCAAACACTCACACCCATTCAACAGATCTGGGTTTGATCCATCACCGCTCTTTAGCCCACTCTGCCACCCCAGTTCAGACATGGCCATATGCAAATCAGTCTGACCCTGTGCCTCATGGGAACAGTCCAGCCCGAACTGCCAAGCCATGCCTACCCTGGACCGGAAACAAGCTTCCTAGGACCGGTTTCTGGCATTTTAGCCGTCTTCAGCCAGGCTTGCTTGAATCCAGTGGCAAAGTGAGCAAGGGACTCACGTCTGAGCATACCCTGCCAACTTATGGCGAACAAAGCGGTACAAAAGGGGGTGGTGATGGACGGAGCATCAGAACCAATCAAACACTCACACCCAGTCAACAGATCTGGGTTTGATCCATCACCGTTCTTTAGCCCACTCTGCCACCCCAGTTCAGACATGGCCATATGCAAATCAGTCTGACCCTGTGCCTCATGGGAACAGTCCAGCCCGAACTGCCAAGCCATTTATTTATTTATTTTATTTTACAGATTTATAAAAGCGCATGGCTGCCCGTAAGCGTCCCAGCGCTAGAGATAAAGAACCAGGTGCGAGGGAAGCATTACGGGAACAGCTAGGTCTTGAGTGCCCTACGAAATAACAATAGGTTAGACTGGGCTCGGATGTCTGGGGGCAATGAATTCCATAATTTGGAAGCATTGTATGCAAAGAGTTAACCTCCAGAACGGGCTTTCTTGATTCTGGGTACAGATGCCAAGCTACAGCATGAAGAACGTAATGTTCTCTTGGTGGTATAGGGGGTGATAAGGTTTTTTAAGATGGGTGGAGCCTTGCCATATAGAATTTTATGTGTCGTGCAAAGTGCCTTAAATTGTATTCTCTCCTGGATCGGCAGCCAGTGCAAAGCGTTCAAGGCAGGTTTGGCTGAACAACGACGATGGGTTCCTGTGAGAAGACGAGCGGCGGTATTTTGCACTATCTGGAGTTTTGATAGTACTTTTTTAGGGGCCCCCAGATAAAGGGCATTGCCGTAGTCTAGGCGGGACAGCACAAGGCCATGAATCAAAAGTTTTTGTGACTGCTTTGGAAGTAATGGCAGGATTTTTCTGGCGGTCCGTAGAAGGCCATGACACACACCAGCCGTTTTTCTTGCTTGGGTGAAAAAATTGAGGCCTTCATCTAGCCATATTCCTAAACTCTTGATTTCTTGTTTCGGATTGGGTGGCGTGCCCATACAGGGCGGCCACAGGGATTTAGGTTGGTAAAGTGACTGATTGCCTAGGACCATTATCTCCGTCTTGTCACTATTTAGTTTGAGGTGTGAGATGTTCATCCATTTGGTTATGTCGCTAAGGCAATTGTGGAGGTTGGTAAGGGATTGTTCTTGCTGACTTAAAGAAACTACCAACTGGGTATCATCTGCGTACGTTAGAAGCTTGATCCCAAAAGGGGTGACGATTTTCTCCAGCGGGGACATGTAAATATTAAAAAGGGTTGGACTCCGGGACGAGCCCTGAGGGACCCCACAGCTAATGTCAGTAGATCTGGAGGTGAAATTACCATCTGCTACCTGGAAGGACCTATTATTAAGGAAGGATTCCAACCAGGACAGGGCCGTCCCTACAATTCCGAGATCTCTGAGCCTATAAATCAGTGTCGAATGGTTGACGGTGTCGAAGGCTGCGGTTAGGTCCAGGAGGATCACTGCCACTGATCCTCCTGAATCGATGATTTTTCTTGCTTCTTCGACAACCGCCAACATTGCAGTTTCTGTGCTCTGGCCTGGCCTAAATCCCATCTGAGACGGCTCCAAGAGACCATTGGTTTCAAGGTATTCGGAGAGTTGGCGATTGACGTGTTTCTCGGCAATCTTGCTGATGCCAGGAAGCAGGGAGATCGGCCGAAAATTGCCTAAATCTAGAGGGTCCAAATGGGATTTCTTGAGGAGGGCTTTGACAGTTGCTTTTTTCCAGCTAGGTGGAACAACACCATAGGTAAGCGAGCTGTTAATCAGGTTCGCCAGATGAGGGAGAATGGTGGGTGCAACTAGCTTTAGGATGTTAAAGGGTACGGGATCCGTTGGAGATCCACTTTTGATTGAATATTGGGGAGAGCGTTTCTTTTGTCAGGGGGGTGAAATAGGACAGTTGATGTGCTGTAGCATGGGAGGTGGAGCCAGGCGGATTAGAGGTAAAGAGAGCGTCAGAAGCTTGTGGTGGAAGAGAGTTGAGGATGTTTCTAATCTTAGATTCAAAGAATTCCGCAAGTTCATTGCATCTGTTAGCTGATGGCTCTACTAGAGGGGGAGGGTCCCGCACTTTAAGGAGTATTTTAGCAATTTGGAACGTCTCCCTTGATGAGTTAGTAGATGATTTAATTTTTTCCTCAAAAAATTTAGCTTGGGCGATTTTAAGTGCCTTTTTATAGTTGAGGATAGTCTGTTTATATTCAATTTTTTTATTAGGGTCAAAGTTTTTCCTCCAGTCTCTTTCCGATTTTTTACAGAGTTTTTTTAGAGTTCGTATTTCCTGAGTAAACCATGGCGATGTAATTTTACCTCGGGGCTTACAGGAATATTTTTTGGGTAGGGTTTTGTCCAGTGTCTCTCCTATCCATTTCGAAAACTCTGCATCAGCTTGAATAGGGTTGGAGACGAAGTTAGGGATGGAACTCTCTAGATTTGCTTTCCATATTTCTGGATCTAGGGTAGCCCAAGAACGAGTGGGCTGATTAGGTAGGGGTTTAGGGGGTAGGATGTTATATAGCTGCCAGTTTAGAGAGATTAAAAAGTGGTCAGACCATGGTACTGGGGTATTGTCTAGGATGGTAAGATCATTGATGTTGGAAAAGATAGGATCCAGCAGGTGGCCTAATGAGTGAGTCGGTTGTCTATTCTGAAGCCTAAGCTGAAGGGTTTCAAGATCTGTTATTAAGTCAGAGGCAGGTTTGACTTCCTCTCTATCAAAGTGAATGTTCAAATCTCCTAGGATCATAAAAGTGGGGTAAGTGGCAGCAAAGGTGCAGGTATGTTCTAGGAGGGATTCACTAAACTGGCCCAAGGGTCCTGGAGGGCGATAAATGAGAATTCCTGACAAAGATCTACATGGGGAGACTTGAATAGAAGATAAAACATTTTCACAATTTAGAAGGGGGCTGCCTTGCAATCGGCAGGAAAGATAATCTTTATAGATTATGGCAATACCCCCTCCCTTCCCTTTGGATCGATCCACATGTTGAATTAGGAAACCGGGAGCGAGGGATTTGATGATGTCTGGGTCGGAATCCGGTCCCAGCCAGGTTTCTGTTAGAAAAAGAACGTCTAACTGACGATTCTCTAAGGTATGGTAAATTTCTATTGAATGCTTGGGGAGTGATCTACAGTTAATCAGGGCAATGCGTATTAGAATGGAAGGGGAGTGTTGTGGCACAGTAGGAGTGAATTTATACGGGCAATGGAGGCAATGGTTGGAGAGGTGGTCCCCAGTTATCGAGTGTAAACAAGAGCTTTTTACCTTTCTATTCCAGCGTAGCAGGGCCTCCCTTGAGTATCTGTGCGTACGATGGATAACGTTATCTATAGTATCCGGCTCTGAGCTCTGGTCCCCGGGTCTGAAGACTGGTGCACAAAGGAACGGTGAGGATTAAAATCACAGTATTAACACAAATTAAAATCGCTATCACTAACGCTGCTCCCGGCTTCCGCCTCAGGAGGCTACAATATCAATACGGCGCTTGTAGTCAGCGCGCGCTTTTATGGCAATGAGAGAGGGGCGTGTCCAGGCGAAGTAGGCGTATCTCGTGGCTCAATGAGCTCCAAGGCAACAAGGAAGCGTTACCTGTGTCAGCGCTAACTCCGCTGTGCGAGGGTCCCCGGGTCTGGAGACTGGTGCCCAAAGGAACGGTGAGGATTAAAATCACAGTATTAACACGAATTAAAAATCGCTATCACTAACGCTGCTCCCGGCTTCCGCCTCAGGAGGTTACAATATCAATACGGCGCTTGTAGTCAGCGCGCGCTTTTATGGCGATGAGGGAGGGGCGTGTCCAGGCGAAGTAGGCGTATCTCGTGGCTCAATGAGCTCCAAGGCAACAAGGAAGCGTTATCTGTGTCATCGCTAACTCCGCTGTGCGAGGGTCCCCGGGTCTGAAGACTGGTGCCCAAAGGAACGGTGAGGATTAAAATCACAGTATTAACACGAATTAAAATCGCTATCACTAACGCTGCTCCCGGCTTCCGCCTCAGGAGGATACAATATCAAAACCTAAACCAAAATGCCTACCCTGGACCGGAAACAAGCTTCCTAGGACCGGTTTCTGGCATTTCAGCCGTCTTCAGCCAGGCTTGCTTGAATGCAGTGGCAAAGTGAGCAAGGGACTCACGTCTGAGCATACCCTGCCAACTTATGGCAAACAAAGCGGTACAAAAGGGGGTGGTGATGAACGGAGCATCAGAACCAATCAAACACTCACACCCAGTCAACAGATCTGGGTTTGATCCATCACCGTTCTTTAGCCCACTCTGCCACCCCAGTTAAGACATGGCCATATGCAAATCAGTCTGACCCTGTGCCTCATGGGAACAGTCCAGCCCGAACTGCCAAGCCATGCCTACCCTGGACCGGAAACAAGCTTCCTAGGACCGGTTTCTGGCATTTCAGCCGTCTTCAGCCAGGCTTGCTTGAATCCAGTGGCAAAGTGAGCAAGGGACTCACGTCTGAGCATACCCTGCCAACTTATGGCGAACAAAGCGGTACAAAAGGGGATGGTGATGGACGGAGCATCAGAACCAATCAAACACTCACACCCAGTCAACAGACCAGGGTTTGATCCATCACCGTTCTTTAGCCCACTCTGCCACCCCAGTTCAGACATGGCCATATGCAAATCAGTCTGACCCTGTGCCTCATGGGAACAGTCCAGCCCGAACTGCCAAGCCATGCCTACCCTGGACCGGACACAAGCTTCCTAGGACCGTTTTCTGGCATTTCAGCCGTCTTCAGCCAGGCTTGCTTGAATCCAGTGGCAAAGTGAGCAAGGGACTCACGTCTGAGCATACCCTGCCAACTTATGGCGAACAAAGCGGTACAAAAGGGGGTGGTGATGGACGGAGCATCAGAACCAATCAAACACTCACACCCAGTCAACAGATCTGGGTTTGATCCATCACCGTTCTTTAGCCCACTCTGCCACCCCAGTTCAGACATGGCCATATGCAAATCAGTCTGACCCTGTGCCTCACGGGAACAGTCCAGCCCGAACTGCCAAGCCATGCCTACCCTGGACCGGACACAAGCTTCCTAGGACCGTTTTCTGGCATTTCAGCCGTCTTCAGCCAGGCTTGCTTGAATCCAGTGGCAAAGTGAGCAAGGGACTCACGTCTGAGCATACCCTGCCAACTTATGGCGAACAAAGCGGTACAAAAGGGGGTGGTGATGGACGGAGCATCAGAACCAATCAAACACTCACACCCAGTCAACAGATCTGGGTTTGATCCATCACCGTTCTTTAGCCCACTCTGCCACCCCAGTTCAGACATGGCCATATGCAAATCAGTCTGACCCTGTGCCTCACGGGAACAGTCCAGCCCGAACTGCAAAGCCATGCCTACCCTGGACTGGAAACAAGCTTCCTAGGACCGGTTTCTGGCATTTCAGCCGTCTTCAGCCAGGCTTGCTTGAATGCAGTGGCAAAGTGAGCAAGGGACTCACGTCTGAGCATACCCTGCCAACTTATGGCGAACAAAGCGGTACAAAAGGGGGTGGTGATGGACGGAGCATCAGAACCAGTCAAACTCTCACACCCAGTCAACAGATCTGGGTTTGATCCATCACCGTTCTTTAGCCCACTCTGCCACCCCAGTTCAGACATGGCCATATGCAAATCAGTCTGACCCTGTGCCTCATGGGAACAGTCCCGCCCGAACTGCCAAGCCATGCCTACCCTGGACCGGAAACAAGCTTCCTAGGACCGGTTTCTGGCATTTCAGCCGTCTTCAGCCAGGCTTGCTTGAATCCAGTGGCAAAGTGAGCAAGGGACTCACGTCTGAGCATACCCTGCCAACTTATGGCGAACAAAGCGGTACAAAAGGGGGTGGTGATGGGCGGAGCATCCGAACCAATCAAACACTCACACCCAGTCAACAGATCTGGGTTTGATCCATCACCGTTCTTTAGCCCACTCTGCCACCCCAGTTCAGACATGGCCATATGCAAATCAGTCTGACCCTGTGCCTCATGGGAACAGTCCCTTGCTCACTTTGCCACTGGATTCAAGCAAGCCTGGCTGAAGACGGCTGAAATGCCAGAAAACGGTCCTAGGAAGCTTGTTTCCGGTCCAGGGAAGGCATGGCTTGGCAGTTCGGGCTGGACTGTTCCCATGAGGCACAGGGTCAGACTGATTTGCATATGGCCATGTCTGAACTGGGGTGGCAGAGTGGGCTAAAGAACGGTGATGGATCAAACCCAGATCTGTTGACTGGGTGTGAGTGTTTGATTGGTTCTGATGCTCCGTCCATCACCACCCCCTTTTGTACCGCTTTGTTCGCCCTAAGTTGGCAGGGTATGCTCAGACGTGAGTCCCTTGCTCACTTTGCCACTGGATTCAAGCAAGCCTGGCTGAAGACGGCTGAAATGCCAGAAACCGGTCCTAGGAAGCTTGTTTCCGGTCCAGGGAAGGCATGGTTTGGCAGTTCGGGCTGGACTGTTCCAATGAGGCACAGGGTCAGACTGATTTGCATATGGCCATGTCTGAGCTGGGGTGGCAGAGTGGGCTAAAGAACGGTGATGGATCAAACCCAGATCTGTTGACTGGGTGTGAGTGTTTGATTGGTTCTGATGCTCCGTCCATCACCACCCCCTTTTGTACCGCTTTGTTTGCCCTAAGTTGGCAGGGTATGCTCAGACGTGAGTCCCTTGCTCACTTTGCCACTGGATTCAAGCAAGCTTGGCTGAAGACGGCTGAAATGCCAGAAACCGGTCCTAGGAAGCTTGTTTCCGGTCCAGGGAAGGCATGGCTTGGCAGTTCGGGCTGGACTGTTCCCATGAGGCACAGGGTCAGACTGATTTGCATATGGCCATGTCTGAACTGGGGTGGCAGAGTGGGCTAAAGAACGGTGATGGAGCAAACCCAGATCTGTTGACTGGGTGTGAGTGTTTGATTGGTTCTGATGCTCCGTCCATCACCACCCCCTTTTGTACCGCTTTGTTCGCCCTAAGTTGGCAGGGTATGCTCAGACGTGAGTCCCTTGCTCACTTTGCCACTGGATTCAAGCAAGCCTGGCTGAAGACGGCTGAAATGCCAGAAACCGGTCCTAGGAAGCTTGTTTCCGGTCCAGGGAAGGCATGGCTTGGCAGTTCGGGCTGGACTGTTCCCATGAGGCACAGGGTCAGACTGATTTGCATATGGCCATGTCTGAACTGGGGTGGCGGAGTGGGCTAAAGAACGGTGATGGATCAAACCCAGATCTGTTGACTGGGTGTGAGTGTTTGATTGGTTCTGATGCTCCGTCCATCACCACCCCCTTTTGTACCGCTAGGGACATAGCAGCCCATGTGTGGAAATTTAGCTTGTAACTGAACATTATCTGCGCCATCTTGCCTCTCCCCAGCGCCACGCACAGCGAACGCACTGCCGCCATTTTAGGCACCCCACTCTCTCCCCACTCATTCTCGATCGCCAGCGCGTTCCCCTGGCGCTGTGAGCATGCCCCGCGCGCCGGCCACCCCCGCTCTCTCATACACGGGCCATAAACCCTCTCCTTCTGCGCGACCCTGCCATGGAACCACATCCCACGCCCGACCGAGATCCCATACATGGTCATGCATCTCTTTGATAACCCCCTTCCTCTGCGCCCCATTATCCGAACCGGTCCCAGGCCATCACCTAGCCCTGCGGATGTAGTTTATTGCCCCCTACTGTAAGGGAAACACCCCACATCAAAGGGATTACAGTGGATCAAAGCCCTTACCCCCTGAGACCCGGCCGGTTGCACACACCCCCGGGAATTGGCGGAATGTCCAGCTGCGTGATAGCCATCTCCTACTGTAGATGGGGTGGGGACTTCCACTGTAGATATGTGTGGGAACGAGTTCGAAGTGGGGATTCCGAAGACGTTCTTTTATACATCAAAGTAATCTCAAGAATGTGCCATGTACAATAAAGTCATAAACCTGTGTATAAGAGGCCAGGCCTCAGAGATGCAGTTAGAGCACCTCGTGACGATACCTTGCTGTCTGATCTGATGTGTTCTGCTCCGACGGAATAAAACTTTGTTTCCTGCCTTCCAGTCTCCGGCGCCTGCCTCTTTCATTGGTAAATTATCGAATGGTATGAGAGGCGATTACCGCCGGGCAATACTTGAAGGGTTATCGACTGAAACTGCCGCTACCATTTAACAATTGGCGTCCCAAGCGTGGGGCCCATCAGAGACACGTGGATCCAGTGGGAGAGGTCCTGACGACAGAGTGAACGACTGCAACGATCGGGAGAGCTCCTGCCCAATAGACCCTCGTCTGGCAGCCGATCATCCGAACTTCACTGGTTCCGAGCAGACCTCTCTCGAGTGATCTACGGTCCTGACTGGGAACCATCAGGAGTGCCGCAGCAATAACGGAGAGTAGAGGACGATCGGGCGCTGGAGGCGGAAGACGAGAAACTGTCCACGCGGTCCGGGTAAGGTCGTGATACACGACAAATTGCGAAATAATTGATTGATTGTTTGAAGTTTTGAAATACTAGTATTGCTCATTGATTGTTCTCTTTGAGATATTCGCTGTCTACAAACGGGGAGGAGTAGAAATACTCTCTCTCTCTCTCCCTTTGCAGATAGTGAAGGGTAGGTAACGCAGACTTTTGTCCCCGTTGAAACCCGTCGTGCCTATCTTTATCTCCCCACTGATTGATTGTCCGAACATTGATTGTTTTGAAGAATAGTGCTCTTTGAGATATTCTCTGTTTGCAAATAACGTAGAATAGAAATATTCTGTCTAGTCTTTGCAAATAGTGAAGGGTAGGTAACGCAGACTTTTGTCCCCGTTGTAACCCGTCGTGCCTATCTTTATCTCCCCATTGATTGATTGATTGATTGTCCGAACACTAGTTGTTCGATATTGGTTCTTTGGAGGTATTCTCTGCTTACAAATAACGAGGAATAGAGATATTCTGTCTAGTCTTTGCAAGCAGTGAAAAGATAGGTAGTGCTGACTTTTGTAACCCATTGAAACCCGTCATGCCTATCTTCTCCCCACTGATTGGTAGTTGGTTCTGCCCGGACCGCTTATTAGAGGTGGACCATCCGGCTCCACTGGAAGGCACCCCTAATAAGGACATGTTCACTAAATATGGACTAGTCGCCGTAGCTTATAGCAAGCTATGGCATAAATATACAAGGAAGGACCCCGAGAGTCAGTGGCCACTGATGGGATCCTTCGTCGACCATAAGATAGAGGTGCTAGAAATGGCTCTGCGTAGCAATAAGACGACGCCTACTATGCTTGACAGTATCGGCATGTGGCGCAAAGAAGCAACGCAACGGAAAAAAAGGGAAGAAGTAAAGGCAGAAAAGGAATTACGAAAGGCAGCTCACCTTGCCGCTAGAAAGTTAGAAGAAGAAATAAAGGAGAGAAGGGAAACTAAACTAAGACAGGAGCCCGAAACCTCAGGCCAGTACGCTGTTAGGACCCCCTCTATGCTCTACCCTGAGTTGTCCTCTAAGCAACGAACGAATGACGAATTACTATTAGGTCCCCCAATCATTTACATGCCCCCTCCATACGCACCCTCCCAATCGATAGTGCAACACCCACAACCCCCAAACACGAGCGAAAGCAGTACAGGGGCCTCGGTCCTCACGGCCTCCGCGCCGGCCGAGCCTCTTGTACTGAACACAACGTCGGCAATGACGTTGGATGACCCTGAGATAAGAAAGAAAGATTCCACCAGAATGAATCGACTAACGAAGGATGAACGAGCAGGAATCGACAAAATAGTAAAGGCACTGGTGGGATCCTTTTTGACCTTACAAAACTAAAGTAACGCTAGAAGATAGCCCTTTGTGGGATATATGAAACCAAGGGAAGGAGCCAAGCTCACGGTCGAGACGGCCACGAGGTAGCCCGACTCCATTACTCTCGCTACCTAAACATGTCTGCCCCACTGCCCACCCCGCCCAATAAGCATGACAAAATCCTGCACAACCGGAAGCCTGCTGACACCCACCATCGACGTCACCAAACTAGGGCTAGATCGCGCACAATTGGGCTATGTTATTTTTCCGATTACGCAGTAACATCCTTGTGCTCATCGCCAGATTGCAAATATGTACAAACACTCCAACGAAGTAGTATAGTTATAACATTTTAATAACTTATAGATATAACAAACACACCAACAGGGTAAACAGGTTAAAACACGTTTTTAAACAACTATTTACATGACAGTCTGCTGCAACCTCCATCTCAAAGCCTTAACGTCCACGTGACACCGTCCTCGCCTCTCCTTCCACGAAATTGCAACATTGGCCTGTTTTGGGCGGTCCTTTTAGTCAGCTCTGGGCTATAAAAACTATGCCAAATCCATCGACATCAGTGGCGGACGATTGTGCGAATAGGCCGGAGGCTATACGAAGCGCCAAAGCTCTGACAGCGCCAAGATGGAGTCTGCAACGCTGGGCGGATCTTCCCATTCTTTTCTTCTTCCTTCAGTAACGGAGGGGTGCCCTGGCCGGGGGAAGCGCCGCGGACAGGCCTTCCCCACCTCCCCAGGTGGAGGCTCGCAAGCAGACGAGGGCACCCCAACCGTCGGATCTTCCCATTCTCTTCTTCCTTCAGTAACGGAGGGGTGCCCTGGCCGGGGGAAGCGCCGCGGACAGGCCTCCCCCACCTCCCCAGGTGGAGGCTCACCAGCAGATGAGGGCACCCCAACCGTCTTAATTCGCCGGCCAGCTGAGCTGCACCCAATCGTCTTTAATTCGCCGGCCAACTGAGCTGCACCCTGGCGCTGCACGCGACCACCGGACAACCGCCCAAGCACGGGTTCACCAGGATCGCCACTAGCGCCCGACGCGAGGAGTGGGCCCCCGCAGCCAAGTAATCGGGGACCCACCCCGGTGGTGATACCATCCAAACTGCTGTCGTTGCTGCTACTGGAATCACCCCGGTGGCGATACCATCCGAACTTCTGCTGTCGCTGCTACTGGACCCACCCGGTGGCTGTACCGAAGAGCTGCTACTGCTGCTGCCTTTGGACTCCGGCGGTCGGTTCTCCGGATCCAGGCCTAGCCCACCGTGAGGCGATTCTGGACTCGAAAGCTTGTCTGCTCGGGCGTGGGCCCCACCCTTGACAAAACGCTCCCCTCAGCTTTGCAGAATCTGCTGGAGTCATTGGCACTCGACTCCCGCGGACTTCCGGTAAGGACAAACCGCCGCCATTGTTCTTTGCACCGGACGGCAGCCACCTTGCCTCTGCTTGGTGCAGTGAGAAAGACTGATTCAAGCTGTCGGCGGAAGAACCCGCCTGCTGCCCCGCCCCAAGAACGGACCACGGCATGGCTACAAGATCGCGGTGACGCCATGCTGACGCAAAGCTGACGCTAACGAAAGTTCTCGAACTACCGAAAGGAATTCTGGTCCAACAGCTAATTCATGGAAAGACTCAGACTGTACACTTGCCCGACCTCGCCCCAAAATGGCGCCGATGTAGGAGAGGCCTACAACTCCTTGTGGCGTTCCAGTCACGTGGCATTTGTGTTAAAAAGAGATATGTATGCGATGCCTCCACACATGATGGTCGGGGGGGGGCGGGGAGGGAACCGATTTTATGCTGAAGTAGTATTGCTCATGATACTCGACGCCTCTCACGCCGTGGCCGGCCTGTAACGGTTGTAGGCCCGTATTTGTATGCTGACATTGTTTTAAATAAAGGGCTTCTAAAAAGGAATTACGGAATCAATGTCATGACAAATCATCTAAGTTGGCAAAGGTTTTTCTTTTGAATAAATGATTGTTACTCCCAAGCAAAAGAATACAGATAATGCAGACTCCATTTGCCTGAATCTTTTTGATTAACGGAATTTGTACCCATCACACCTGTCCTTTTCCAAGAGTTGTCAAATCGATGGTCAACTATAGCTTAAGGTGTAGGCCGAACGCAAGGTATGATATCTTGCACCATAATACACGACCGATTGAGAAAGGCATGCGCGACCAGGGAACCCGAATTTAGGAGATGAAGGAAATAGAGCATCTTTGCCTCGGACAAAAAGAATAATAGGTCTGTGGTATTACCCACTCCTGCGGCTAGCCTGGTACGTGGTAAGTAGAACTTTTTCGTGTCTACGCGCGCTAAGGTACTTTGAATACTGCACGTCCCCTCCCCTCTTTTCTCCCCTCTATAGGTCACGACGAAGTTCCGACTGAAGAATGGAGTGGACATGGACCGCACCGCGTTCGATATCAGGAAAAACATAGACAAACGTTGTGGGGTAGTGCGTAAAGTGCAGACCACCATTGGGAACATGAAAAACTGTATGATGTGACTGTGCGTGTGTGCTACGATTATACGGTATGACTGTGTATGCATTTCATGCTTGGGTCACTTGAAGAGAGCGTCACCGTATGATTGAAGTGCTCGTCCATCGATCAAAGGGAGGAGAGTAAAAGGTCCAACACCCCCCCAAGATAAACTACAAAAATACTGAAAATACGCAGCATGCTTAGGAAAGAGGACAGGAAAGGAGAGGTCCCCATACTCAGCGTAGCCCTGAGTCTCCGTCTTAAGTTTCTGCGCTTGATGCATGTACTGTCACACCCTATCCGGTATTTGTGTGTACGTGATCACCGAATTTATGTCTTTCCCCCGCTTGTGTTTCCTTACATAGAACAGACCCATGCTACTCCATGTTGTGTGTGCACCAAGTGGCCTATTTTCGTACCCATGTCTTTCTCTCTCTCGTTTTGTGTCGTACATATGATAAATAGCCTACTTGATGCACACGGCTTTTTCTCTCTCTCTCTCTCTCTCTCTCTCTCTCTCTCTCTCTCTCGCTCTCTCTCTCTCTCTCTCTCTCTCTAAAAAGCTTTCTTGCCCTCTTTCTTTTTGAAATAAATTAATGACACATACCTCTTCGGTAAGTGTATAATTGGCCTAAAAACACGATGGTGTTCGAACAAATTGACAGAAACAAAACGACCATACTTCACCACGTTACTACCTCTCCTTTCTGCAAATGTTGAGCTTAATTGGCTAAAAAAAAAAAAAAGGAAAAAAAAAAAAAAGGACAGGTAAGACGACTGATGTCTCCCAATCTGGCCCTCATCACGGGGACTACATGTCAGTGGTTTTTGTCTTTAGAGCTTCAACAACACCACCTCCACCGCCCAGAATTGCCCCCGCCCAATTACCCCGAAATAGAATGTCTAAAGCACCCCGTTCTCCCAAAATAACCCCAGCCCTATACTAGCCGTCTCAGAGTATTTCGAACGAAACAGCTGATGACCTTATTCTCTAAAAAAAAAAATACATTGCCTAAACTGATAAGGGTTACCTATTGTCTCCAGCAAGAATAATGTTTAGCTTATGTTCCTCCCCGAAATAGGATACTCGTGAACCCATGACAGTAGCACCTCGCACTCTTCCATAAACTTAGCAGTCCTCGGAGGAAAATGTGTATTAACAAAACTTGTGTTGAAATGAACGAGCATCTACCGGAGAAGCCGGTTCGAATTTTTAATAGACCAGAAGGTTGACAGATGTCAGGCTTCCTGCAACGATTGTAGGACGCAGGAACTGGCACCTAGAAGGCCAGACGATGGACAGGGACACCCACAGAAACCTGTACCACAGCAATGATTAATAGATTGGTAACACACACACAAACATCAGAGTCAATAGACACCAATCATACAGCAACCGATAAAAGCATTTCCGCAACTACTCGGTGGTTGGGAGAGAGGATGAAGTATGTAAATGTCTTCCCTGCCAACTCTCTAAGATTTTTGTGTCTTGTACCCATTCAAAGATAACCTGCGGCCATCGGAAGAGAGGGGTCGGACGTGACGCACAGCCTGGCTGCGGACCATGGAACATCTATGGCATCGACCAAGGGGGAAGCATCGAAGCAAAAAGGGCGTGAGACGAGGCACCAATATCAGGATGATAAGTGATAGAACGAAGGGCTATATCAAGGCCCCCTGCTCACTGACCAGCGTGCCTGAAGTCCCAACCCATCGGGCCCGATTGATGGGCCCAGTGCTGGAAGATTCTGCTCTCCTTGGTCCACATTTTGATCCGATCCCACTCCACCCCCTCTTCCCTCGGCATCCCGAAGCACGTCACACCCTTCTCTCTCCCTCTCCCCCTTTTATATGGATTATGAATTTGACTTAACTACAGAAGAACAAAAAGCAGGTACCCTGTCTCAAAGTACCTCTGATGAACTGTGTTAAGGAACAGGACTGTGATCAGAGAACAGCGAATGGTCACACCCTGCCACGTGAGAGATTGGATTTGAGCTGGACCTTAGCTCCACCGCCGGTGCTCAACAGTGCCAACGAAAGAAAAACAACAATAAGAGCTTACCAGTGATGGCTCTTCGTAATAGGACACTGGAAAGAAGAACCCATGTTAAAGTTGAAAAATCCTCTCCCAACCACCATTTTATATTAACTATCTTCCTATCGAGTTTTCATGATGTTGCATCAGTCACTTCCGACTGCACACTGAGAAGTCTAGAAAATCTAACTTTGTATAATGACATTCATACAACACCAGCCATGCACACGACTATACTGACTATCTTTTTGATCCACACGAAGTCTGGGCCATATGTAATGTACGGAATATCCCTTGCTTTGCCAGAAACATTTTTTTTGCTTTACAGTATCCTATTTGTGCTCAAACAAGCTCACCTCTTCCTACCCCTGGGCCTGACATGCAGCGCAGCTGATGTAACTTTGTATGTACTACCTCCTCGCCTACTTTATCACCTGTATGTAACTATGTACAAATGTGTCAGATTACTCCTGCCTGCCCTAAAAACTCTGTATCTTTAAGGAATGTACGAAAAAAAATTAGCGATATTATAGCTGAAGGTTAACGAAGGTAAACGTCGGCCAGGCAAGCTGGCGAGATATGTTAAAAGGGAGGACTGTGGAAATTTAGCTTGTAACTGAACATTATCTGCGCCATCTTGCCTCTCCCCAGCGCCACGCACAGCGAACGCACGGCCGCCATTTTAGGCACCCCACTCTCTCCCCGCTCATTCTCGATCGCCAGCACGTTCCCCTGGCGCTGCGAGCATTCCCCGCGCGCCGGCCACCCCCGCTCTCTCATACACGGGCCATAAACCCTCTCCTTCTGCGCGACCCTGCCATGGAACCACATCCCACGCCCGACCGACATCCCATACATGGTCATGCATCTCTTTGATAACCCCCTTCCTCTGCGCCCCATTATCCGAACCGGTCCCAGGCCATCACCTAGCCCTGCGGATGCAGTTTATTGCCCCTACTGTAAGGGAAACACCCCACATCAAAGGGATTACAGTGGATCAAAGCCCTTACCCCCTGAGACCCGGCCGGTTGCACACACCCCCGGGAATTGGCGGAATGTCCAGCTGCGTGATAGCCATCTCCTACTGTAGATGGGGTGGGGACTTCCACTGTAGATATGTGTGGGAACGAGTTCGAAGTGGGGATTCCGAAGACGTTCTTTTATACATCAAAGTAATCTCAAGAATGTGCCATGTACAATAAAGTCATAAACCTGTGTATAAGAGGCCAGGCCTCAGAGATGCAGTTAGAGCACCTCGTGACGATACCTTGCTGTCTGATCTGATGTGTTCTGCTCCGACGGAATAAAACTTTGTTTCCTGCCTTCCAGTCTCCGGCGCCTGCCTCTTTCATTGGTAAATTATCGAATGGTATGAGAGGCGATTACCGCCGGGCAATACTTGAAGGGTTATCGACTGAAACTGCCGCTACCATTTAACACATGTGTCCGAGGACTGTCCACAGACGTCACTGCTGCTGACATGGAGCAATATGTGCAAGGCCACTTCCAGGCACTCATGGAACACGAGGGTAACCCTAGAATCACCCTGAGAGGAAATATCAGATGCTCGCCAGAATTTGGAAATAGAAAATGATATTCTCCAGTGTATTTTGTTGCACTTAAGTCACAACAAGACGGTAGTATTAGGGGTCTGCAGATAAAACTGTTCCAGTACATCCCTCAAATACCTTCCCCCTCCCAGAGGAGCAAAGGCACAAGGAAAGCAGAAGACACAAAATGCCTCCAGAGACATGGATTTCCCATCAGAATTCCTTTCGATTAAAAACAAAAATGGCGTTGGGGACCTCAGTGAATGAAGCCTTGAAGATTCTCGAACATGCCATCTCTGATCGGGATGATAGGATTTGCCAGATGACTGGAGTGACTCACGCCTCTGTCTGTGATTAGCAGACACAGAAAACGCGCGTCAGGGGAAAACACAACTCATGTGCAGAGGTGGGGGGAGAAACTGAAGCTGGCTGAACGTCCCCCGACTATCACATGCATACTTTGTCATATACCACGCGGAGGGTAAATTAGTTTGGATATCATTTAGCCACTGAGGCGCTCTTACTATTAGTAGAGGACTCGCGCTCCTGCTAAAGTATTTCTGAGCTGTCTGCCTACTTGCGACTGCGCGATAAAAGTACTATTTTCAATGTTGCACTAAGCAGCGGTTTAGGGGGGTGGCAGCTTTCACTGGGTGAGGGAAGTGACGATTGATAAAAGAGAAGAATTGGGTACCGGGGTTTACTTGGGGTAAAGTGCGTGGGGGGAGGGGAGAAGGAAAAAGTGGAAAGTGAAAAGGGGCAACTAAACATTTTTTTTGAAACATGATACTCGAGTAATATTTGGTTAATGCTTATGATTAGGCGCTTCTGTACTTGGCTGTGTGGCAGGGTGAAGGGTGGGCCTTCAGTCCTCTGCTAACGTTATTACTTTGAGAGGATGCACAGCATCAGCATTTATACCTCTTATCACGGGTGTGTACCTGAATGAAATTTGCTGGCAATGCAAAACTCAATATTGAGAAGCTATACACCAGGCTTTCTGTGGTTATCTTGCGGGCAACAGGCCTCAATTACCCAAAATGAAGAATGTGAACTGTTCTGTGAAGGGCCCTGAGGAAGCTACATATGAGTAACCCTAAGTTGTGAACTCCACTCCGTTCACTGAGTTTGCGGAGTTTTCCGCACTCCGCAGAGTTCACAAAAACTCCACAGAGCTGTGCTTTTTTCCTTGCGCTTGTCAACGTCATGTTGGTGAAAGCGCAAGCGAGGAAAATCCACCTCCCAGCAAGATTTTTCCTCGCTTGCGCTTGCCAAGGTCTAGTTGGCAAACACGAGCAAGGAAAATCAACCTCCTAGTGAGATTTCACAACACGGGCAGGCGGATTTCGCAATGTGAGTGGTAGCGGCAGGTCGCGACCACTCGTGTTAAAAAACCTTCTGTTCGCGTTTAGAAAGCTGCCTCTCGAGTAGAAAATCTACTTGTGTAGTAGAAAGGAAGATGTGCCCTCTTGTGCTGTGCATGAAGCCGCTCGCGATGAATTTACGGCTAGGGACAATATCACTGTGAACAGCATGACCCAAAAGCACTCCGCAGCTACCAGCACTCCACACAGCGCAGCAGAGTGTTTTTGTCACTGCTAAACTCCGCCCAGGCCTACATATGAGGGTTTTTTTTCCAAACCGGTTTCCTCTGCTGGCTGAATTAACCAAGGGAACGTTAGTGACAGGAGGTGTGTTAAATAGATATTTGTCTCTTAGCCCGGTTAAACTAATAACACAGTTAGCTCCCATTATTAACCCTATTGTTAATAAGGTGCTGAGTACATCTCTTTTTTCCGGAATAATTCCGAAGATCTGGAAGCAGGCAAAAACTCTACCTCTCTTAAAACAAACTACTGAGACCGACCCTGACCAACTACCGGATCATCTCTCTCTTCCCGATCTTTTCTAAGGTCTTACAGAAACATGTAAACAAAGCACTTTCAGAATACATTGAAAATAGTAACCTGTTGCATAACTCCCAATCTGACTTCAGGTTAAATCATAGTAAAGAATCAGCCTTATTGGAAGTTATTGAATACATTAAGGATAAACTCGATCAGGGTGGCAGGGCAGCTCTTGTGCTATACGGCCTCTCAGCGGTCTTCGCTACGGTTCCGCATGAGAGACTTCTCGCCAGGATGCGAGGCGTGGGCGAGACTACCTTGGCCCATATGATGTCATTTTGGAAAGATAGATCGCAGGAAATATGGAAAGCCCCTTTCTCATCTGCCATGCTAAATCTGAACATGTGAGCACCACAGGTTTCCATTCTTAGCCCCACCCTCTTCAATATATATATATATATATCACCTTTAGCATCCTTGGTAGAGGAAGATGGAGTTAAGATTATCTCCTATGCCAATGATATACAACTGATCTTCTCGGGTGAAAAAGGAGCAGATTTTGTTGGCGACAGCATCAGATCCTGACTCACTAAGGTATTTAACTGGCTGAAAATAAATCAGTTAAAAAGCAATCTGGAAAAATCTGAGATTATTTTTTGGGGTCAAGAGGTAGTGAGTAATTGGAGCACTTGGTGGCCACTGGAATGGTCTCCCCCCAGTCGGCCCAACAAAGGGTTAAAAATTTGGGCATGGTCATCCACAACGCCCTTTCCATGGGCCCCCAGATTCAAACACTGGTTGGCTCATGTTTTGGCATACTCTGCGTGCTCGTAGACACAAGGAAGATTGTGGTTCAGGCTCTGGTCACATCAAGACCGGACTACGCCAATAGCCTGTACCTTGGCCTACCTGACAATCTCACTCAGCGTCTACAAGTAGTGCAGAACGCAGCGGCCAGAGTGATCCTTAGATCTAAGCTTAGATCTCACATGACTCCCATTCTTAAATCTCTGCACTGGCTCAGAATGAAAGAAAGAATTACGTTCAAAGCCATGGTGATATTTTTTAAAGCACTCCATGGCCTAGGCGCTGAGTACCTTAAGAAGCGTGTTATTCAATACATTCCAACTAGGTCCTTAAGATCCTCTACTGCAGACCTTGCATGCATTCCCAAAATACGCATAGCACTCATAGGGGGAAGATCCGTTGAGTTTCTGAGTGCAAAAAACATGGAACAGCCTACCAGCCTCATTGAGAGCCTCAGCTGACCTTGGCAACATTCAGAAAACACCTCAAAACCTTGCTTTTTAAGAATTAGTCTTAGCTTAGTATCCTGCCATTATATCCACCTCATAAGAAAAAAATTACCTATACCTCTGGTGACTTCAACACTTATTCATATGAAATAAGATAAACGAAAATTAATACGTTTACCTAAGCAGTAATTTCTGCCTTTTATTTATTTAAAAAAAAATAAAATAAAAAGGCAGAAATTACTGCTTAGGTAAACGTATTAATTTTCGTTTATCTTATTTCATATGAATAAGTGTTGAAGTCACCAGAGGTATAGGTAATTTTTAAAAAAAAATTCTTATGCAGTATAACTGGCCCTACCTACCCTCTAATCCTTTGGGACAAACCCCTCCCTTTTTGATAATATTATGTCCACCTCGGCACGGATTTCCATCTTAGCGCCAGGACACTCTAGCTGGAGTAGCTGTTTTGCACTATATCAAATCCTATCATCCATTCATTCATTCATTCATTAGCCTACAGATTGGACCTCAGCATCACAGATGCCACTCGGATGAAGAAATCCCCAATGTATGCTCTTGCATATCTGAAACTGATAGACTTCTTACACTATCAACACAAACAGGAAAATGGTGGCACATTCTGTTTCTTTATGTATGAAAGGTACTCGCACATTGATTTCTCTATCTGCTCAGATATCCTACTGGATGATCTACAAACTCATAAACAGTTCACGAAGCACTCTGATAATGCCCCAGTTAGGTATGTCCTGTCACCTCTATTCACAAAAGTACAGAAGGATCTCCTTCTGCTTGGGCAGACGAAAAAACTATCTTAAAAATCAGGAGAACCCACCAGAAACTGCACCCTAGGGAAAAAAAACACATTCCACACAGTCATATTTATGGCATTAAGCGCTTCCTTGTAGAAGACTTAGAATACCAACAGGCTTAACTTAGAGGCCACATTTGTGACATAAGAAAAAGGACAGAGTCTACTGCAATATTTCAACAACTCTATAAAATCATAACTGATTTTGAAGTATTTATAGCTAAAATAATCAAACATGTTCTTGTAGCTTATACTATTAAAAACGGAATTGAGCTAATAGAGAGCTTGCGGAAACATTTTAAATCAATCAAACTAGGAACTGCATCTCTAAAGTTGGGACTATGATTTTGAGTCGCACTTTAGAGGTTTAAATCTCCCAAGGATTTAGCCTTCTTTGGCTAGTAAACGTTTGCATCCTTTGGTCCACTAATGTGAGTGTCAGAGCTATTACAAAGCTGTACTTTAATAGTGAGGCCTGAGTCTGGATGAATTTTGGATTGTTCATAAAAGATTCGGGGAGATGCTTTCAGGTGCATACACCAAAACATTTCGTTCTTTTAAAGACTACCTCAAACTAATGCATCAACAATCATGTCCATCGTAACACTTATAAATAAACCTGAAAAAAGTCTAGAGGATTGCCCCACACATCAACCAACGCTTGTATTGAAGCAGGATGGTGCTCTGCTCAATGGCTGTCTTACCTGGTCTTACTAATGCCAACCAGACTGTGTTTATCAGTGGCACATATCTCAGGATAATACCCAACAATTCATTATTACAATTGAAGGCTCTAGAGTCAAGGTGGGTTCTCTTGGCTGGTTTATCATTAGGCACACAAAGAGCATTCAGTCACATTGATTGGGCCCATGTTACATTTGAAGATGGAAGGCCACAGGTACAGATTACTGGAGGCAGGCAGATTTTGAAATATTTATTGTGATGTATGTCAGTACAAACGGTAGGAAGCCAGGCATGTGAGTTGGTGTCCCTCTAGGAGTGTGATGGTATTATCCCAGTACCTGGGCAACTTCTCTGGGTTCCAAATGACAGACACAGACAGACTCCTGAGGAACCACCTGACATTACACTGAGAACCAGGACAAGACATTGACATCAGGAGAAGAAAGTGACCAGAGACGGAAACAGCATACAAGGCATCTCATTCCTGTGACAAACAACGAAAAGAACAAAGCATGCCTCCTCTCCCAAAACATAATGTACTACAACTCAACCATTTAACGAACATAGTCCAAAAACTCAAGTTTGGACTTCTACAGCAAAACTGCCTCAAGCATCAAAATTCTGACTCTTTGTCAGAAAGTCACACCCTGCATAAAACCTTTAACAAGGTGGAAAATGCCTTTCTTTCGAGTGGCCTTGACCAAAGCAGAGTGAAATCTGCCTTAGTGGTGCCCATTGAATCCGCACAACCACACTTCCTTCTATCCTCTGACAATCTTACAACACCCTGCAAGGACTGTTACAGCAGGTTGGAGGCTGTAATGACTCACCTTGCCTATGTACAACTTAACATACGAACCTAAGCTCACATCTTGCACACAGATCACACAGTCTCAAACTCAACCTCCGCATATTAGTGGCAAAAAAACATTGACAACCAAAACTCCTTCCATACCTGTTGTCGAGGCCTATGGAAACAGGTACGTGCCTATCAAAAGCATATACTCCTAATCTACCATAAAAAAACATGTAGCAACCGCCATTCTTCTCTTTACCTGTATTTTAATTTGAAAAATGGTTAAATAAAGCTTTAAAAAAACACACACACACACACACACACACACACACAGACACACACACACACACACTTGGCAGACATAAATCAACAGCAAGAACACAAAGGAACAGGAAACAATGCACAACACAATGAAATACTACATTTTAAAACCAACAATACATTGTCAACTGACTTGATAAGTGAAAATGTACATAATAAAACAGATTTGAAGCATCAACATAGGAACATTCTGTACAATAAAAATGCATATGAAAACATTGCAAATTACTCATTAGCAGTACTCACCCAGATCAACATCGCAAAACCACCATATAACTTACAAATTTTAAAACAAGACACTCCCAATAAACAGGTTTTCCCATGAAAATGAAAATAGTACAGACGAGTTCAACCCCCTAGTGGCATTACCATGCACAACAAACAATTCACACTTCCTTCCTCACATTGACCTTACAAACCTGTGAATTCCAATTCCCAACATTGCAGCAAGTAACAATCATCACAGTAGAAACTAGACACATATTGCTCTCATTTCTTCCTTTCAATGTGTGATAACCTCGCTCTTCAACATCAGCAGAACACTAAAAGTTGTGAGTTTTTTCTCCTCGTAAAAATAAGAACATTCCTCAACATCACAATTATATTAAAGTATCTTGTGCTAGCCGGCAAAGTGATGAGCAACCACATTGTCTATTAACCCCAACCCACAGGCAGCTAATTGTTCTGTTGGTGTACTGTCCCTATGCCATCCCCAAACCACACCTCAACTGAAAGGCAGCCTCTATGGGAATGACAATTTTTGATTCACTCTTTAACAGGAACTGCCACGACCACAGGAAAAGACTGAGTGGAAAGAGCTAGAAAGAAAAGTTAGGTAATGATGCATTAGTTGAAGCTGGCTAGAAAAATGCATGCGTAAGGAACATAGGGTCAGCAGGGACTCATTCAATATAAAAATATTACCCAGTGGCGGTCACCACTGGTTAGGGTAGGTATTTTTAGGATTGTGATTCCATAGGAAAATAATGTTTTGCTTTTCTTATAACTTAATCACCGTTGGATGAATCTTCACAAAACCTTCAAAAAACGTTGTATCCACCTCAGCTCCTTCCTAGAAGGTTTCGGGGTGATCCATAATGCAGAGCCAAGAAAAAGGGGTGGGGGGGTGGGTCCCAAAATGTGTTTTTCCCATTCATTTTTAAGTGGGAAAATTGAACAGCTATGCCAAAAACAGCTGAAAGGAATTACACCAAATTTGGCAGAAAGCTAGATCTTGGTCCAGAGAGTGTGCTTTTGGTGATTTGGTGTAAATCCATTCAGTAGTTTTTGAGAAATTAAGCATTAAAAAATGTATATTTCACGCCGTAGAGGATTCGCAGAGTTGACAGATCTCAAGATGAGATCGGATTGCCTGCTACCACATCAACAACGAAGTGGCAGCAGCCATCTAAGGACTCGAGTCCTAGGAAAAAGGTAAAAAAAGATATGGTTATGACCGCACATATTACATCACTCTTTGCATGCTCTATGAGACCAATGATAATATCACTGCAACATCTCAAATTGCATCACTGGTGACAACACTGTACATGGCAGGGGTGAGAGTAGTTACTTTAGGGCGCGAGTTATAGTTACTTGAGATAACCTTAAATTGTGAATTTCAGTGGTTTGGTACATTTAAAATAGCATGTTTTAACTGTCATTTTCACCTAGCTAAAAACAACTATAACCTTTGTTTTTTTCAGTGGATTTCTAAGTTTTTTTTAATGCAATGTAAGATATTATTACTATACCTAACTATGACGTCACTTTAAACATTGCTTTTTTTCAGTGAATATAGTTAATAGCAAGCCAATTACTATAGAAACAATCAATGTTTAGACACATATTCTATAAACTAGCCTTTACGTTTGCAGAAAGCCCTATTAATTTTTAAAAAATAATAGAAAATGAACATAAAAACATAGGTAAAGGATGCACAGGAAGTTGTCAATGTCTTCATTGACCACTCTAAAGAAAAAACATTGTGGCCATAGATACATGTGTATATATGCAAAAGACAGATAATTCCAGTATGCATAAAAGAACTGGATATAACAACTTACAAAGTTCTCAGCTCTGCCTAACTTCGGGTATCAAAAGAATTGGGGGCTGATTAAGAGTCTGGCGGTCCACGGACTGCCAGACTCAGGCAGCGTGGCGTTCTACCAACCACCCTATTATGATTAGGGCGTTCGGACTGCCATTGCCCCGCTGCAGCCGCTGTTCCCTGGTAGTGTTGTGACGGTCAGGAGGTCACAATATGCTTGGCTGGACCGCCACAGTGCCGCCAAGCATATTACGAGTTTCCTCTCCCCCGGAGGTGTCATGTAGGTTCCTACTCCAAGAACACTGTGGCGGAGAATAAACAGAGGGGGCCATGCAGGCAGGGGGATACAACAGGTGCCCCCTGTGTGCATGCATCCTAGTTCCTGCACAGCATGGAGTTTTCAGCCCATGCCGTGCAGAAACTGTTTTTAGCGTTCCCATTGCGGTGCCCATTTTCTCAGGCCAAAACGCCAAAAACCAGGCCGCCAGACATGAAGAATCTCCTAATCTGGTGGGCGGTCTGACCATGGCTTTGGCCGTGTGGCGGCAGGGAGGACCCGACACCGCACTGCCAAAGTCGTAATCAGGCCCATAGTCTGAGTGTGGTAGTGTCAAAGACACTTCGAACTTTGGATTCATTTTGGAGGTCTCAATAGGACAAAAACAACATTGGCCACCTACTGCCAAAGTAACATTACGAACAGTCAAAAAACAAAATTTGAATATTGTGTGGAATCACAACGGAGTCTATAGGAGGAAAGGAAATCTCATAGCAATTCATTTTCAGACGAGAAAGCAAAAAATAGGCAAATAACGCAAAATTCTGAGGTGGTCTCAAAGTGGAGAAACAACATTCTTGTCACATAGCTTCAGCGATATGACATGGAGCAAAAAATGTATATGGGTCTGCTAGCCCCTGTTCTTTATGTTTGCATTAACCCAGCTTATGTGTGGCATAATGGGTTGCTCCTGTGCTTTATAGGGTAGCATACAATGCAAAGAAGGCACACGTGCAATGGTGGCAGACCTACCATCTCGAGACCACTCTCCGAGCGCCACATTGCACGTCAGGGAGAATGTACATAAGACTCTCCACAGGCAAGACAATTAAGGCAGCAGCCGACACTTGCTACATAACCATGTACTTTATCAATTGTCACATTTGCTTTTTAGAAGTGTGCACTTCCTTAAATACTTTTTAAAATCATTATTAAAAATAGTACAGTCATTAACATAAATTGTAAAATAATCTCATTAAGATAATAAAATGTCGCTAAACACCAGAAGAAGGCTAGATTTAAAAATCCAAATCCCACTCAAAAGTGGATAGAATCACACATGTGAATGGGGAGTCATATCTGCTCCCCAGAAGACAAGGTTAAAAAGGCCTCCCAGGTCCTGCATTTTTATACTGAGGGCCACATATCTGCAGGTTATCTCGTAGTATGTTCTCCCCTGCATGTGGATTCCTCCAACTGCTTCCCATCCCACGATCTCGCTAACTGGCAGCAAAAGCGCGTTCAGTGGCAGAGGGGAACTGCACCCTTTCTCTTAAAGCTGCACCCACCATACATTTCCATGAACTTTCCCAGTGATCACAGCATAACTGCTGCTCTATTGTTCTTCAGAACTGCAGCATGACAATCCATGATGTCAGGAACAGCCAAAGTATTCACAGCAATGCCTCATGAGGGTAACTTCTGCAGCCTGACTCCCCTCCACTCTCTGTTAAACACCTGGTGGGTGCAGATCAATGGAGGCACGCAGGTACATGGTTTGAAATATTCTTGACTGTGTAAATCAGTACAAGCGTTAGGTAATCAGATCCACGAGTCAGTACTCCAAAAGGAGTGTGATGTTATTGGTTCCGCCTCCGGCTGGCTTCTCCTGGTTTAACCGACCCCCACAGAACCATAGGGAAGCACAAAACATCACTCACAAAACCAGGACCAGACATGACATCAGGACATGGAAGGAACCAAGTCACAGACAAAGTTCACAACAAACTACAAGAACCTCAACATGTTGGAGCTGCAGAAAATGTTCTTTCCTACAAGTGCTCTGAATGGATAACGGCAAATTACTCCAGGATTAGCCGGATGTTCTCAGTAAAGGTTTCTTAAAAAGAGGATTATGTCAGGGGTGCCACCCTTTTCGTGAGACATGCCCAGTCAATGGGAACTTTAGCACAGAATTTTCGTAATATGGGGGACACTCCCCTGAGGCCCTGGGAGAGCTGAAGATGTTTCAACTAGTTGCTGGCATTACAATACATAGGGCTCAATCTAATTCAATGAACATCAGTGAAACGTCAGCTATCATACATGCACTTAATCACAATATGATTTTGACAGGGGAGTTGAGAGGAGAAAGTGCTTACGGAATAGTCTGACAAGCGCAAGTCATTTATTGTATGATCCCAGTATCCCTAATCAGTCATGTTTCCTGCATGTAGTTCTCATACACTGGCGGTGGTTCGAGATATCCTGGTTGTCAGAATGAAAAGTGTTGAGATTAATTTTCTGCCAAGAATTCTACACATGCAGCTCTGCGGCTAATCACATTTGATACATAACAGCTGAAGTCATTCAAGATGGCAGACAACCAGAAACTGACGAGAACAAGCGCATGACCAGCCTTGATGGGGCGTTGAAGATCGAAGAACATGTTGCAGAGAGGGAGTGCATCAAAATGGCTGCATAACCAGGGCAGAGCTGCAGTGCTGGTTTCAATATCTTGCACCCTGAGCGGCGGCCTCCATGTATTAATGTTAAGTGTGAGTGGCGGAGACCTACCTTATTAACCTGGTGCGCAGATATCCTGCCTGTTGCAGCGATTTCTTGGATCTGGATGCCGCAACTTCCACTGGGTGTATATCCTAGTTACCTGGACCTATATATATCCTGTGGAGTCCAAACAGTCACACGCTCTGCAGGTAAACCAGCAGGTGGTACTTGTTTGAGCTAACTATGCCCCGTTCTGACTAGACTTTGTGCTGGGGGGCATTACACTTCAGAGAGGAGCACATTCCTTTTGATCCTTGGTGAAACAGTCTTTACAACGCAATTTTTACATCGCAGTGCCTTTACCACGCATTTATTACCAGGCAGGTTTTTACCATGTGTAGGCCTTTACCATACATTTAAGTTAACTATGGGGGTTCAGGGGGTCGCCCCCCAAAAAGATATAACGTAAATATAAATTATATATATATATATATATATATATATCCAACAGTTACTTTAGCGAAAAACCAGCGCCGCTTGCAATAGCGGGCCGTGGCAGGGTCGCCAACCCTTTTGTGTGGATATATATATATATATTCACTTAAAAAACCATAGGTTTCACACATGTTATAGTTAGCTGTACATTTCACTCGTAAAAAACCAATGAAATTCCACGTTATAGTTAGATCAGGTAACTATAACTTGCGCGCCCACAATAAACTGCTGATGGCATCACATATTACATCACTCATGACATGGTCAGTGACATCACTCATGACATCAATGATGACATCTGAAATTACACATTGTGGATTGCGGTCGCGCAAGTTATAGTTACCTGATCTAACTATAACGTGGAATTTCATTGGTTTTTTACGAGTGAAATGTACAGCTAACTATAACATGTGTGAAACCTATGGTTTTTTAAGTGAATTTGCAAGGTTTTTTAAATGATAATTCCAAACTATAACGTGTGTGAAACCTATGGTTTTTCAGTGAATTTGTACGGTTTTTTAAATGCTAAGTTATGTATTTATTTTTCATTTTTTTTTCTGGTTTTTCACTGTGCGCACACCCTGCGCGCACGGTGCGCAGTCCATGCCGTGCGCGCCTCGCCTTTTTTTAGACATTAACATTTGTTTTTTTCTCCCTTGTGGGTCCTTTAATTTATTTAATAAATGTGATTGTTTTTTTTTTTTTTTTTTTTTTGCCGTGCGCATACGGTAAGCTTACCGTACGCGTACCCCGCGATTTTTTTTTTAAATTATTACATTTATTTTTCGTACTTTTGGGTCCTTCTTGGACCCCCTGACAAACACTAGGGGTCTGCAACTCTCTTCGTTGCCCCCGTTTCACGTTCCCCACCTTTGTTTCTCAGTGCGAGAGAGAGAAAATGGCGGCCGACACTTCCTGATTTCGACCGATTTGAATGTTTACAGTCATGTAACCACCAATCAGAATTGAGCTCGCGCACGGCACCGTACGCGTACGGTAAGCTTACGGTAAGCGCACGGAGCGCGCTTACAGATATATATATTGATTTAAATGCTATTTTCTCAGGACCTACTGAACAGATTTACACCAGACCTACAAAAGGCACATCCTTGACCTGAGGACTACCTCTCTGCCAAATTTCAAGTAATTCTGTTCAGCCGTTCGGGCTGTAGCTGTGTCTAAAGGTCCTATGGAACAATGCATGGGGAAAACGCGTTTTGGGACCCCCCTTTTTTCTCAGCCCCGCTTGACGAATCCCCCCGAGACTTTCAGGGTAGGAGCGGAGCGTAGCGCCCCATTAGTTTTGAAAATTTCGCGAAGATTCGTCGACCGACGCCAAAGTTATTCCAAATAGAATGTTGCGGATTTCCTATGGAAACACGGTCCTAACTATAACTATCTACTGGCGACCGCCAGTAGATAATATATATATATATATATATTCACTGAAAAAACCATAGGTTTCATACACTGTATAGTTAGGTGGATATTTCACTTGTAAAAAACCAATGAAATTCCCCCGTTATAGTTAGTTCAGCTAACTATAACTCGCGCGCCCGCAATGCACTGCTGATGACGTCACATATTACATCACTCATGACATGGTCAGTGACATCACTCATGACATCATCCTTGTGATAGAGTGGCGGTCGCGCGAGTTATAATTATCTGAACTAACTATAACGGGGGAATTTCATTGGTTTTTTACGAGTGAAATATCCACCTAACTATAACGTGTATGAAACCTATGGTTTTTCAGTGAATTTGTACGTTTTTTTAAATGCTAAGTTATGTATGTATTACTATTTTTTTTATATATTTATTTTACAATAAACTACGTATTAAATTTTATTTATTTTTTTGGGTTTTACACCATGCGCGCACGGTATGCGCACCCCCGCGATTTAAAAAAAAAAAATTATTTAATTTTTTTCTGCCTTCGGGGTCCTTCAGGGACCCCTGACAAAGGCTAGGGGGTCAGGAACTCTCTACCCTGACCCATTTTCACGTTCGCCACCTTCCTTTTTCACTCTCGCACTGAAAACAAACAAAATGGCGGCCGACACTTCATGATTTCGACCGATTCGAATGTTGACTAACATGTAACCACCAATCAGAATTACGCTCGTGCACGTTAGGGTGCTCGCGTGGTGCGCGCTTATAGATATTTATATGCTTTTAAATGCTATTTTCTCAGGAACTACTGAACAGATTGACACCAGACCTGCAAAAGGCACTTCCCTGACCTGAGGACTACCTCTCTGCCAAATTTCAAGTAATTCTGTTCAGCCGTTCGGGCTGTACCTTCGACTAAAGGTCCTATGGGAAAATGCATGGGGAAAACGTGTTTTGGGACCCCCCTTTTTCTCGGCCCCCACTTGACGAATCGCCCCGAGACTTTCAGGGTAGGAGCGGAGCGGAGCACCCCATTAGTTTTGAAAATTTCACGAAGATTCGTCAACCGGCGCTAAAGTTATTCAAAATGGAATTTTCAGATTTCCTATGGAAACACGGTCCTAACTATAGCTATCTACTGGAGAACGGCAGTAGATAATGTATATATATATATATATATATATATATATATCCACCGGAAAGTTGCTCCCAAGCATGAGGCGCCCACACGTTGTGCTTTTTGTTCATTTATTGGAGGACTGCACGGAGTACATCAGTATCAATTCAGCATAAACACAGCTTTGCCTTTTAAGATTAGACGGGATTATTTCCTGTTATGATCGTGCCTGAAAGAAGCAGCCTCTCACAAGTCTCATTTCAACTGCAAAATTGATTTTCACTCACCTGCCTTCTGAATACGAGTCCTTAAACATGCATCAATGCCTGTGAAGCATAATATCTGCCAGTGGGGCTATAATTGTTGAAGGACTTCCAAAACACACTTGACAATATTCACAGTGCATTATGGGACCGGTGGTACTGGCTACAGCGGTCACGTGAGAGATTCAATAAATTACAATCGAGCGCACCTGGGCGCTTGCATTCCTGGTCCGTGAGCAAGGCATCCAGCCGAAACGTTGGACTAAAAGGGAAACAGGCGCTGCTCAAAGACTTTGAAATAAAGCCAATTCTAAGGTATTGGGTCTCGCATCTTGTTCTTACAGCGTGTGATTGTGGGTTTCTCCGTGCCCATGCAGCGAGGCCACCCTGAAGGGCTTGGGGTTCCAGAAACGGGGAAACGCCTTTGGCTTTCTGTTGATGTTTAATGAGGAGCTCAGCCCACACGCGCCCCCAACCCACGAGGGAGAACTACTACAGTTAAAAGGAACGGCGCGTGGAAGGGTGTCAGACGGGATTATTTCCTGTTATGATCGTGCCTGAAAGAAGCAGCCTCTCACAAGTCTCATTTCAACTGCAAAATTGATTTTCACTCACCTGCCTGCTGAATACGAGTCCTTAAACATGCATCAATGCCTGTGAAGAATAATATCTGCCAGTGGGGCTACAATTGTTGAAGGACTTCCAAAACACACTTGACAATATTCACAGTGCATTATGGGACCGGTGGTACTGGCTACAGCGGTCACGTGAGAGATTCAATAAATTACAATCGAGCGCACCTGGGCGCTTGCATTCCTGGTCCATGAGCAAGGCATCCAGCCGAAACGTTGGACTAAAAGGGAAACAGGCGCTGCTCAAAGACTTTGAAATAAAGCCAATTCTAAGGTATTGGGTCTCGCATCTTGTTCTTACAGCGTGTGATTGTGGGTTTCTCCGTGCCCATGCAGCGAGGCCACCCTGAAGGGCTTGGGGTTCCAGAAACGGGGAAACGCCTTTGGCTTTCTGTTGATGTTTAATGAGGAGCTCAGCCGACACGCGCCCCCAACCCACGAGGGAGAACTACTACAGTTAAAAGGAACGGCGCGTGGAAGGGTGTCAGACGGGATTATTTCCTGTTATGATCGTGCCTGAAAGAAGCAGCCTCTCACAAGTCTCATTTCAACTGCAAAATTGATTTTCACTCACCTGCCTGCTGAATACGAGTCCTTAAACATGCATCAATGCCTGTGAAGAATAATATCTGCCAGTGGGGCTACAATTGTTGAAGGACTTCCAAAACACACTTGACAATATTCACAGTGCATTATGGGACCGGTGGTACTGGCTACAGCGGTCACGTGAGAGATTCAATAAATTACAATCGAGCGCACCTGGGCGCTTGCATTCCTGGTCCGTGAGCAAGGCATCCAGCCGAAACGTTGGACTAAAAGGGAAACAGGCGCTGCTCAAAGACTTTGAAATAAAGCCAATTCTAAGGTATTGGGTCTCGCATCCTGTTCTTACAGCGTGTGATTGTGGGATTCTCCGTGCCCATGCAGCGAGGCCACCCTGAAGGGCTTGGGGTTCCAGAAACGGGGAAACGCCTTTGGCTTTCTGTTGATGTTTAATGAGGAGCTCAGCCCACACGCGCCCCCAACCCACGAGGGAGAACTACTACAGTTAAAAGGAACGGCGCGTGGAAGGGTGTCAGACGGGATTATTTCCTGTTATGATCGTGCCTGAAAGAAGCAGCCTCTCACAAGTCTCATTTCAACTGCAAAATTGATTTTCACTCACCTGCCTGCTGAATACGAGTCCTTAAACATGCATCAATGCCTGTGAAGCATAATATCTGCCAGTGGGGCTATAATTGTTGAAGGACTTCCAAAACACACTTGACAATATTCACAGTGCATTATGGGACCGGTGGTACTGGCTACAGCGGTCACGTGAGAGATTCAATAAATTACAATCGAGCGCACCTGGGCGCTTGCATTCCTGGTCCGTGAGCAAGGCATCCAGCCGAAACGTTGGACTAAAAGGGAAACAGGCGCTGCTCAAAGACTTTGAAATAAAGCCAATTCTAAGGTATTGGGTCTCGCATCTTGTTCTTACAGCGTGTGATTGTGGGTTTCTCCGTGCCCATGCAGCGAGGCCACCCTGAAGGGCTTGGGGTTCCAGAAACGGGGAAACGCCTTTGGCTTTCTGTTGAATATATATATATATATATATATATATATAAATAAACTTACCTTACTAATACTTACCCTAGTTAGACTAATAATGCGTGGTACTGGCAAGTGAGGTAAAAGCATATGCATGCTAAAAAATGCGAGGTAAAAATGCGTTGTAAGGGCATCCAATGTTTTTACCTGTGTTGTTCCGTCATACAACCGATCCGTGGCATGGTGGCCTGTACTGCGGGAGGTGTTTGTGCCTGTGCTGCCTCATGGGAGCAGGAGTGGTGGGAGACTACTGACCGTGCATCAGGCTCAAAGGGCCTTTCCTTCAATGTGAGTGAGAGCTGCAGAAGCTAATACCAGGTTACCAATGCCTCTCTGCCTCCAGGTACTGCTGGCAAGATGCCACTGACTGACTTGATGTGTCTAGTTGCTGCCCATGGAGGGTGTATATCATGCTACCGCAGTGCTCAGCCTGGAAGCCATCTCCTCCAGATAAGCAACCTTCTATTATGGGCAGGGACAACCTGTCAAAGGAGCATCGCTCCCTGCATGCTGTTCTATATCTCCAGGCTGCGTATTGGCGTTTGTGAGGTGAATAGAACCAGGCCTCACTCCTTATCATTTAATTTGATTACATCTGCTTGCCCAGTTGATTATTGCGCTCAGTATTTGGGCTTCTTTTGCTTTGGGCACTGACAGTAGAGCACGGATGGGTGCTATTTGTTAGTTATTGCTTATCACCAGCACTGTGGTTGTTAAAGTTTCAGATTTGCTGGGTTTTTTCTGACATCTTGTGGGCGTTTTGGGGTTATCTGGTTATTCCCTTTCACATATTTGTTGTTTTTCAGAGAGTGATATGTTAGTGGATTTATAGCTTACTTTTTCTACAATAATTCCTGCTTTTTCTACCAGCCATGTAGACGTCTGTCTACCTGATCCTCTGTTCTTCACCACAACACGGCAACATGGTAAGGAGGATCAAAGACAAGCCAAGATTCCTTTCGACAGGAAGACAGTTCCTCCAGTCACTGAAAACTCATTAACCCAGGCTGTCGCACACAAGGCATGTAATGGCCCTGACGCACCACAATCTGATTCTTATGGGTTTAAAAGCCAGCACGACAGTGCTTAATTTGTAAAATATTAAGTGCCAGGGCTCTGACCAGGAGGCCAATGCAGCTTGCACCACCCATCGCCCCTGTCATCACTGCCAAAACAACTACTAACCCTCTCTCTCGCATGTAAATGCGACAGTAAAGATTATTCTAGGTCCCCAAAGGTAAAGGAATGGCTGGGTGTGGCAGGTATTAGTCATTAGGTCTCGCCTGACCCAGCGCATGCGCTGGTCTGGCGAGACTTATTGAGAGGGCTCCAAAAAGTGCTACCAGGCCAGCCTGGAGCCACAGTGCATGTGCGCGGGCGCACGCGCCGCGCTTTACCGCGATTACTTTCACTTTCGCAGCCGCAGCCGCAATCGTGATCGCGATCACTTTCACGGCCGTGTACATAGCCAATAGATCTCGCTTTTGGGACCTTATAAGTATTTAGTTATGCAACTGTTGCATGGCTAAACACTTATAAGGTCCCAAAGGCGAGACCTATTGGCTATGCCAATGCTTGTTTTTTAATGTCTATTGTTTCTCTAAACAGCTGATATACTGCTCCTTTCTAAATTACATGAGCAGCACCACCTTGTGGCAGACTGCCCTAAGGGTGGTGTTGACATTTAGGTGCGGGTGCCGAGCACCGGAAACCAATTAAGTGCCGGTGCTCAGCACCCAAAAGCTCCGGCTCAAATTAAGCACTGCAGCACGATTGTAATTGATAAAAGATAAAAAAAAAAAAAAAAAAATCGACAGCCTCACCATCTCCATGGACCAGAGGAGGGAGCTTCTAGGCAAGAAGACTGGATGTGTGGGAGGCGGTTTCAGGCACGGAGTATGGCTGTAAGGACAGCAATGACAAGTTTCTAAAGATGTAAGCGGGCATTTGAACTGACCATGGGAAAAAAAAGGTATCTGCAAGGGTGGTCAAGATTAAAGAAAATGCACATTCTGGGAGCTCCAAACACTACGACCCCTGGCAGTATGGAGTAGTTAATGAAACCTCAGCTAGTGCAGCTTTTTCAAATCTATTTGTGGTAGTTAGGGCCCTAAGATCACTGGCCCCAAGATCTGTTCATGAGCAGCCCCCTCTTATACTCACCATTCTTCCTAAGTCTTGTGATGCTCTGATGCTGGGCCTGACCGATGAATAGTAATCAGGTCATTAGGTTGCCCACTTCTCCATTTCCCCGGATTTTGCTGCTGATGTAGAGGAGGCATGTAGATCCTCTTTGGTCATTAGGAGGCGACTTTGAAAGCATCAAATGAAAGACGCCTTGCTGTCCCCGCTAATCTATCGATGGAGTACAAGGTAAAGCTTTGATTCTTAACAAAGTCAGAAGCCACTTCGCACTTTGTTGATTCCCTCTTCCCAGGTAAGAGGAAGGGTGACATATGGATGAAGGGGGAGACTATTGTAACACTGGCTTGAGTGACAATGACTGAGGTATGCTGCACCTTTTCACTGTAGGTTGCTTTCAATTATCTGATTTACCAAACTATTCATTTCTGAAATGAGAGTGTTTGGGCACCTAATTATCCATTTGGTAGCTGATCTAAACTACCCTACGTTGTTCTTCATTCTGATTCTATGATGGTTCCCATGTTTTTTGCCATTCTGGATTGTTTCCCCAAGTGCATAGTCCTGAAGTTTGTAAAATGCCTTTCCACATTTTACATGTACTACCCCCTTATTGCCGCTTTTTAGGTTTCGCCTAGCAAACGCAGCGCATGCGCTGCGTCGCCTTGGCGAGACTATTGTTGCCGGTTTGGTGCACTAAGGGAGACAAACCATGTGCGCACACGGACTGACGATGTGCAAGTGCATGTCGTCTCCGCTCTGCTCCCACCGCGCGCTTGATTTAGCTTTCCCGCGCGCTCCCACCACGCGCTTGCCTCCCCGTGCCTGTCCCTCTGCCACGGGATACAGCCTGGGCCTGTATTATACAATAGGAGCCAGGCCATTGCTGTACACCGGATGCCAATATGTGGTGGGGGAGGGGGTTTGTTGTGCGGTGAAGTAGAAGGCACATCCTGCGCTGCTGCAGCTTTTTAAATTAATTTAACCAGTGCGGCACACCTCAATAGCGGCCGTGACTTTCTTTTATTTGTTGTGCATAGTGAGGCACATGTTTTTCCTGGTTTCGGTTTCTCTCCACTAATATATTGCGCTTGTTCTCTAAGTCGCCTATGGCTACGCAGATTCCTGAATTCTGCTTGCTTCAAAACAGAGTGGCTTTTGATTGTTGTTGTGCCTAATTCATTTCAATCGTAAGTCGCGCCCTTGCAGCCTCGTTTTACGGGAGTGTGGCTGCCTTGGATTAAATGAATTCCCGCCGAATTCATTAAAAGTGTACAGGATACTGAAAGGATAGCACCACCGTCCAGCTGACAGACTGCAAATCCCAGCAACGTGTGCTAACTGCGGTCTCTGTACAGGATCGTGATGTGATAAGTCAAAGGTCTCTGTGAATACACCAAGTAAGCAGGAACTAAATATTTTTATAATAAGATTCCTACCATGCCATGGGGATTTTCTCTGGTGCTGCAATTGATTGAATTTGTGTATAGGGGAGCATGCAATCAATAGTGAAACAATACTGCATTGTTTTCCACCTCCTTTCGGTTATTAAGTGTCCCGTTTTACATTATTGAGCTATCACCGCAGAATGCATTCACCCCAGGGAGTGGCATCAGCCTTGTGCATCATTTTATGCATTGTGATGAGGCTGTTTTCATAACTGCGCCTCTCTGACCCTTCGCACACACGGCCACTGTAAGTCAGAAGCACCAATAAATGTTATGGTGCAGAGCGTAGTTTATTGACAATATTTTCAAAATATTTGTGCGCTGTTGCTACTTTTAAAAGTAATTCTTACAATTGCGTTTTACCCTTTGTACAATACAGCCTTTTCGAGGAAGAGCCTACATTTTAAACAAGCATTACAGCAGTTAATGGATCTGACTATTTAAAATGGGTTTCTACCCTGGCGAGTTTGTTGTGTCTGAGCAAAGGCATGGACTCTTTCAGGGGCACAATAATATATTCTTCATTGTATATACAGACTCCTTGTGCCTCACACTTCACCCAATGATTTACTTCCTGGTGCACATTACCCAACTCGCTACACACTTTCTCAATCTCTTCTTGGAACTCACCTGAGTCAACCTCTTTATGATGTGTAGTTGCCCCTTCTCCTTCCTATGTGCGTTTCTGCCAATCTTTTGTAGTCCACCCATCTTTCGGGCCGCTTCCCTTTTTTTCTGCCATGCACACCTGGCCTCCTCTTCTTTCGGTTCACGTTCACACCATCCCTCTATTCTACAACAGCTGGGTTTACCTTCCTTACTCTTGCACACCCTTCCTTCCTAATGCATCCATTCCCCCCTCATGGTAGATGCCTTTTTTACATTATGCAATGAGAGAGAACATAATCAGTCTACACCAAGCTGCCATCGGTGACCAAGGTACAAATGCGTGTACTCTGCAGAGGACCCAGCGTTGTGGACATCTCTCTCTTTGGAAGTCTGTCTGCCCGTGCAAACTCCTGGCACTTCATCAGCTCTCCATTGATGTGGTCAAATACTGAAGCCCTTTGTGTATTTCAGCCGCCTCCTTGCTCTCAGCAGGTGAACCCTTTCAGCAGCGGCTGATTGTCTCTTCAATGTCATTCCGTTATTCTCACAGTCCATCCTCAGTAATATAAGCATTTACAATGCAATACGTCTTGCATTTGCGAGAGTGTGAGCTATTGCATTGTAAATGACAATGCCTTTTATTTATGTGTTTTGAAAACCTGCAAGCTGTACGGAAACATGCACTTTGTGCTTATAGTACTAATATATTTATTTATTCATTCATTTTATAGTCCTTGCTTACGAGAAGCAAGGCTGGCAGTAAAAGAGGCGCAGTTACTGCCAGCCTTCCTTCTTGTGAGCAACAACTACAAGTACATAGGGCATGTTTATGCACCGCTTGCAGGTTTTAAAAACACATAAATAAAAGGCATTATCATTTACAACGCCAATTGCACAATCTCTCGCAAATGCGAGACCTATTGCATTGCAAATGCTTGTTTTTTAATAGGGGCTCCAAATGCACTGGGCGCTTTTAATTTGTAACTATCATCCAGGCTTGGTACAGAAGAGACTACTGCATTTATGCAGGGTTTGGATAATATGAAGTGGGCCAATGTAGGGCGTGGTGTGAGTTTACCTGTGTCACTGCCACTTCTGGGTGGAATTTGGCAAATTGTACACTATTCACAGAAGTTTCATCAATACCATAATGTATGAAAATGGAAAAATCACAATGATTTTTTGCTGATGTGGAAATAAAAAAAAAGTGGTTATTTTCATTTTTCACTTTCACGTATTTGCAGAGAAGGAGAATTCCTTCAGCCCTAACCTGGAGCTCCTTGAGTTAATTAAAAAGATGAGAGGGTCTGAGGTTCTGTTGAAAATCTTGGTTGTCCACCTGGGGCAATGGGCCACAGACTGGGATTTTGATTAAAATACTAAACTAGGAAATGGATATAACAGATGTTGTTGCTGAACTATGGCCGCGCCCAATCTGTCAACACATGGTGGCAGAAATTATGCAATATATTTCTTGTGAAGAATGAGCTTCAGCTATACATGGCATGTACATCAGGTTCTGCAAAGTCTGTCCTCCATCTCTGTCTAAAGATGTGTACAATTAAAAGCACGTTACCTCATCCAAACCTGGGCAGATAGGATTCAGATTTTTAACTCTCTCCATGCCCCCTCGCAAAAAATATAAAACACTTTGAGTTCGAATATTCTGGAGGATCCAATGAACATTATGATGTGTGAGATATGAGCAAGGTACATTGTTAATAGAGATTATCCTGAAACCAGTTCGCACCTTGAACCAAATCGTTGAATGTATCACCTTTTTGTATTGTGAAAGGCCTTTTCTCCTATATATCTCCTGCGATATGAGACGTAACAGTGTGATTCAAATGGTTTGTGTGTGAGTGGACTAACAAGCCCCAATTTTGAATTTCTTTTCTTTGATGGTTCTTGTTTTGGAAAACTGTGAAGAGAGACATTTACAAATGTACAAGTTTGCAAAACTAGCCAAAGTGACACGTTTGCTCCCTTTTTCCTAAAGATAAATTCAATGCTAACTTGGTCATCACCCAGAAGTGGTATACTGTAACTAATGAATATTCATAAACTTAATGGAATGTTTTCACAACACTTGCATAGTCACAAATTCATTTCAATGTGGAACACAGGCAAGTGGCGCATTAGTATACAAAGTGTTGCTAGGTGCACAAATCAGTACATTTCTCCAAAAGAAGGTTGGAAGAGTAGGCATAGTAAGAACATAGGAAAACGCTGCAAAAGTAATACAAAATATTACAAAACTCCTAACCCCCAGTTTACATACTGTACACTGAGTTCAAACACATAAATCTAGGTACAGGAATATTGTTGTGAATTACCATTGTACTTAAATACCATGACCTGGTTTTTTTTACCAAATCGAAAACTAACTAGGTAGCCGTAAATTGCTCTTTACACTTGTACATTGAAATCTTATTAATCAAAGTTCTTGTGTGTTTTTGGTGACGACCCTTGAAGTGTCCCTGTTTTGCAGACCTCTTGGCGAGCTGTACAGTTAGACTGAAAACCACCCGACTAAGATTTCTTTTGCCGAGCTCTGAGCTGATCTTTTAAACAGGAAGAGACCGGCAGCCAGAGAGTGTCTGTCACACCTGTTTGGCAACCCTTAATCCAACTGTTTGCTAATCTGGATCCCGCCCTGTTTATAACACGCAGGCCTTGTTTCCATTCCGCCTTTTCAATCTGCGTTCATTCGCTGGCTATGTTGCATCAGCTATGTTGGTCTATGATGTCCGGTTACACTTCCCTTTATTATGGATACCAGCGTTTAAAAATATACGAGACAATGAAAATAAGAAATATGTGTGTGTATTTTTTCTTCACTTAAAAAAAACACAGCAGTTAAATCGACGGTATAGTTAGGTGTTGGAATGAGACACAAGCAAACATTAGAAAAACACAGAAACCACTGAATTATGGCAGTTGAAGTTTAGCGAAATTTAACTTGCGACTTCTTCATGAACTACTATGAGCTCACATATTACATCACTAAGAGACATGCCAAATGACATCCTTGATGACATCACTGATTATATTTAAATAACAACTAATGATTCGGACAGTGTTCTGTAGACTTTGCGAACTAGGAGTAACACAACTACCTAAATCGATGGTTGGACTCATAAGTTTGTAAATTTTTAAAAGATGCAAAAAGCAATTGTATAATTTAAAAGTGAAGTTACTTGCATTCACTCACCGGATGGGTGAAGTGGGGGTAGGTCACTTGCAGAGCGATGTCCGCTGAACATCACTGAACAGACCCTTTGGACAACCATTGCTATGAAGGGCTGAAGGCTGAGCCAGTAATGTGATAGGTGGTCATGGGCCAGGCCATAGGGCAAGCCCACCACTCCATCTCTATAGTATGTTGGATGCAGGGTCTGGTGTGACACCAAGCCTTACAGACTACCTCCACTGTGTAAATCCAAAGTCTGTGCATAGTGAAAGTTGGCAGCATGTGGGGTGGGGCGGGGTTGGTACAGTACCCTGGCCACAGGCTAAACCCTGTGTCAAACTTGTCCTTCGTATGGATGAAGATTGTGTGTAGTGGAGGTTTGATGCTCGCAGAGGGTTGAGCGCAAGGCCTTGTAAGAGCCTAAGCACTGAGTCAGTGTCCTCCTTCGGATTGGCTGCAGGGTCTGGGCAGAAGCTATGACTGAAATATCATGAAAGATGTTATCATTTATTTCATTTATCATGTCACTAATGATGTAATATGTGAGGTCATAAGTAGTGCATGATGGGAGCGCAAAAGTTATAGTTAGCTCTCTACACCATAACATCTGTGGCTTTTTTAATATACACTTGCATCTCATTCCAAAGCCAAATTATAATGTTGCTAACATTTCTACACAATTTTAGCTGCAGTAGAAAACCGGGGACTCAACCGATAGGCTGCTGCTGCTACTAGAATCACCTTTTACTCAGAATATCAGGCTATATTCTCACATGGCTGAGGAACATAGTATGAGATTAAAGTAAATGTAGTCTCATTTGTGATTCAAAAAGTATATTAAAAAGGCGATGGACGGAATGCTTGAATTAATTTTTGCCACTGGTAATTTCTCAGGGCTGCATCCCAACCCATCGTTATTTTGTCCATCTGAGTTTGGACCCAGCTATATGCCAATCAGTCTTGATCCTGTTCCAGTGGACACAGTCTAGCCCAAACTGCCAAGCCAGGTCCTACCTGAACCGAAACACAAGCAATCCAGGACCGGTTTTGCCTTGCTTAGCACTCATCAGCCAGGTATAGCTTGGCTCCAGTGACACAGTGTGCACAAGATCCACATCTGGGCATACTCGTCCCACTTAGGGCGACAGAATAAGTATACAAAAAGTGGTGGATGGAATGCTTGAATTAATCTCAGCCACTTGTAATTATTCAGGTCACATACCAATCCACTGTTATTTTGCACACCATGTTTGGACCCAGCTATATGCAAATCAGTCTTGACCCTGCTCCAATGGGAACAATCCAGCCCCAATTGCCAAGCCAGGTACTCCCTGAACCAGAACACAAGCAACCGAGGACTGGTTTCGCCCTACTTAGAGCTAATCAGACAGGTATAACTTAGTTCCAAAGGCACAGTGTGCACAGGACTCACGTTTGGGCATACCTGTTCCAAAACATAGTTATAACACAGTGACCAAATCATGAGAGCTGAGAGTAAAATGTTCTAACTTTTGTCCAATGAAACTATCTCTTTATATCTATTTTCTGATTATGAGCTTCACCTGAAATTCATACATCTATATAATCCATAATGCCATAAAACATGATACATAATCCATTATCACCATAAATGAAACACCGCAACTCCATGAAAATGCCATCAACAGCCAAGAAGATACAAGTTGAAGTTTAATTGATCAATCAAATCAATATATGATTCTTTATTTGATTTAAAACAAGCAGCCCATAAAAGAAAGCAGTACAATACAATAGAAATCCAATTTGATTAAAAATAAATCAAGTGCATGATATACGACTTTTAAAATCAATCCAAGCAGCAGTTAAAACCAATCAAGATGCCAATACAACACGAACTCAATTACATCATTCTAAAATCATTGCATTTCTAATTCATATAGCACCATTTAAGAAACATGCACAATTAAATCAAGTTTGAATGTCAGGCAGCATCTGTAAATATAACATGGGCTGGCCTAGCTTGCCTAACATTTCTCTCAACAAAAAGTAGCTTTAAGAATCTTTTTCGCTGGAGGAGGGGGGTAGATGGAGGGGGAGGGTGACGGGGGGGGGGGGGGGGTAGGTATGCCCTGCAAGATGGCTAACAGGCAGCACTGAACATCCTACGGGCCAAGGGACTCGCGATGCCTGCAATGGTGTGGAGGCTGTTTTAAGAAGTGCACCCATCGGCTCCGTGGCCACCCTAGGTGACAGCAGGGCCGGTCTGGGAACCAAAACCAGCCCTGGCAAACAGCACAGCTGGCCCCCCAGTGAGGGGGAGAGGGGTGGGGTCGAGCTGTTTGCAAGTGCCAGTTTTGGCCTATTTTTTTACAGGGGAACGATATTTCAGGTCCCCCGGCAACAAAACAGCCCCCCAGGAGCCCCAAACCAGCCCCCACCCGGGCGGTCCACCGGGAAAATGCCTGGTGCCCGCTATGGCCAGTCCAGCCTTGGGTGCCAGGGTGCCGGATATTCATGAGAGGTCCTGTTGCTAGACCTGCTCCGCCGGGAAGGTCAGGGAGCTCTACGCTAACCCCAGGGCTCACGTAGTAAAGAGGCGACAGACGAAGAGGGCACAGATGGCATAGGAAGGTGGCCTGGTGCTTGGCCCCTCTGCCCCCGTAGGTCAGGACTCTGTGGTGTGGGCCCCAGCTGTGGCCGAGAGTGACCGGGGACCAGCGGAGACTGTGCCAGTGGACTGGGGTGGGGCCCCTTGCCACAAACACCTGGTGAGATAGTCCTGGAGGCACGGGGGAGCCAGAAGATCCCCCCACAACTCGCACTGATAACGCGCGGAGCCTGGGCATAGCGTACTCACCTCTGTCCTGGCAGGCCCAGAGAGATGACAGCCATGAGGCTTGCCAGGCCGACTGGCGAAGTACAGCGGTCGGAATGTGCCTCAGGTTGCACATCCACAATCGACACCGGGTTACACCCCACCCCAGGGTACTTCAACTGGCTGAGGAGAGGGGAGTGGGTTCAGATACACACTGGTGCAGTCACGAGTTTGTAGTAGTTACACTTAGTGAGGGGTGGGTATAAGACATAATGGGGAGGCACAAGCCTTTTGGCGGCGGGTGGAGAGAAGGCGACGGGAGGGGATTTCGGGGGGTGGGAGCCAGGTGGATCCGAAGACTTGCGAGGATTGATAGATTATGATGGGAGGACCCACATGCTGTCAGAATCCACAGCACAATGAGTTACTCCACATGTCACCAATCATAGGAATTGTAAAGAACACCAGATGAAGAGCCATGGGCACCCTTGGAGGGTGGCATGGAATAAAGATAACTCCAAGATGGCTACTCTAGTTTTCAACTAAGAACAGTTCTAGTCTTTTCACAGCCCCTGAGACCAGAAATCTACATGAAACGTGCGCCATCTAAAAACAGCACACTTCACTGAAGTGAATTCCAGAGTACGCACCTCACAGGCTTTCGGACGTTGAATGTACAAAGGCAGTTTTTGTAAAGTTTGATATATTTATAGTTATTCGGCGAGGAGTTTAGGGGTCACTTTACCGTAGTACGTCAGGCTGTCAGTCTCCTAAATTATCCAAAGGCATAAGAGTTCTTCAACAAAGTCTGCGCTCTAGGGAAGTTTTCCCTTTTGAGCATGTTCAAAATCAGCACTAGAACAAAGTGGAATTTACCTATGTTTGGAGTCGGCATAGGGAGAAGTGTCTTCTCTAAATGCATGCTGAAAAATTCACCATCGGGAAGCTGAGGCGGTCCACAGATTAGAGTATGCACAGTAGATTAGCGTTTTCTAACACCTACAAGCTCTTGCTTCTTGAGAGCAGTTCCTTGATGACAGAACCGCAGTGGTGTTCTCGTTGGCAATTTTTCAGAGCTCTTCAGTGAACAGAGCAGTGTTCCTCAATCCAGAACATTCAGCTTAGTATCATTTTTTGGGGAAACTGCTTATAGTATCATGTAATGTACATTATACGCGAAGACTGAGCAGAGCAAGAAAAGAGACAATAGTTACCAGAGTTTCGTTCCTCAGGAATCATTTGCCTGTTAAAAAAGAAAAAGAAAAGAGCTAAAGATTCGCAAGAAAAGTAGTTCCTACACTATAACAACTATACTATTATACAAAAGGTTTTTACTTAGGATATCATCTACTCACTTCAACAGAAGAGGAGCACAGGTCTTGGATTTACTGGGTATGTTAAGTCGAATAAGAATTTAAAAATGTATAAGTATAGTAAGTGTCTAGAAAACTATTGTCAATCTTCAGAAATCTAACCACACGCCATGTTTAGTTTCATTGGTACTCCAGATAGAAAGACGCGCACATCAGAACTAGACAGATGAGGTGTTGATTGAAAAAAAAGTAGCAGAAACCAAGAAAACTCAAGGCAGTCTCTTCCTCTTTTATTATTTTGTCCCAATCCCCTTACCCCCCTTAGGACCCTCAGGGTTTCCAGTAGATAGTCTGGTCATCTGAGGAGTGCTGGGAGAGGCATTGGGAAAGATCATAATTCTGCTCCTATAAAAGCCAGAGGTAAGACTCTTGATAGAGTGAAGTGCCTATGTTATCTATACTTACAGCTGAGCAGTATGGCTGAGGATGTGCATTTACAAAATCTCAGGGAGGTGTTAGAGGCGATCCAAAAAGAATAATTGGCAGTCAGGAAAGAGAATACAAATTTGAGAGAGGAATTGGTGACTTCAAGAAGAGAAACCTCAGACCTAGCCTCTAGAATGACTGGGATAACATCAGGGACGAATTTCCAGTCTCAGAGAATGAAACATCTAGTGCAGCCACAGGTCCCACATCTAGAGTCACTCAAGTATTACATTTGTTATCTCCAGTTATACTCTTAGCTCCACCAGAATGCTGTAGTGGGGACCAACAGAAGGATCAGATTTTCTTGACACAATGCTCTTTGCAATTATGTGCCTTCCTTTGATTTTCCCTGATGAGCAATCGTGAGTGGCTTTCATCTTATGATACCTTAGTGGAGATGTTGCGTCTTGGTCAATTCCCTTAGTTTCTCGAGAAGACGCATTACTCTACAATTTTGAGGATTTCAAAAAAGAGTTTCTTCGAATATTCGTTTGACGGAAGATTTCACAAGCTGTTGATAATGAGCTTTTATAATTAAGGCAAGGAAATAGAGACTTCGTTGCCTACCTAACACAATTCAACAAACTAATGGTAGAAACAAGTTGGCCAGAAAATAAAAGAGCAGCAGTTTTGTATTGAGGTTTGAGGGATTAACTTAAGGATGCCTTGGCGCAAATTCCAAACAGACTCACAGAAATATCAGCATTAGTGGACTTCGTGTTGGAGACTGATTTCCGTCAAAGCGAATGAAAGGGAGAAAGAAGAAAACAATACCAACTTAGTGTACCGAGATTCGACAGGGTAGAATTAGGCCCTTCCAGAATGATTGAAAGTCAGCAAGAGATAGAACCAATGAAATAGGAGCAATTCAGGGGCCTTTGACAAAAGAGGAGAAGGATAAGAGACGACAAAACAATTTATATCTGTTTGAAAGTGCAAGTGGCCACTTGTAAGGCTATGTCCAAAGAAACCAAAAACACCATTGAAGGAGAAGGAAAAATTGAGGCACTATCAGTAGGTGGAATTTGAATGATGAGTGCAGACGAGGAAACAACTATAGTTGGACACCAGCTGACTAATACCTTACAATTGTCATCCCCTCACTTGATTTCCTGTACGGCCCTAAAATTGAGACAAATCATCCTATTAGGCATTTCTGTGATGATAGATTCTGGAGTCACAGGAAATTTGCGTGACCTGAAGTTTGCGCCAGAATTGAATTAAGAGCCATTCGGAAACTCAAGAGTGAACCTGTACGTGCTGTGGATGGAACAAACCTGTCTTCTGGACCAACAGTGAGTCATACCGAGCAAGTGGGAGTTAACTTCTTAGGAAGGCTGTAAGGAAGTAATCCAGTTCAACTTAATTGACGCCCTCCAATTTCAAATCATTTTGGGGTTGCCTTGGTTCACAGAGCATAATTCAACCATAAATTGGAGTGCTAGACCAAATGCTGTGGATTCAGATTTCTGCAAGGAGAACTGTTTTGGAAAAAGAGAATGGTCAAGAGAACCGAATCCAGCAACTCCGTTATGTAGCGCTGAAGCACTGGTGTGTGCGATGCATGCAAATGAGATACCTCAGGAGTACAAGGATTTTGAAGATGTGTTCAATGAAGTAGAAGCTGAGAGACTACGACCTCTCCGATCGATCTAGAACCAGGTTCTGTTTTACCTTGTAGTGGAGTCTATGCATTGACAGAGAAGGAGAATCAACATTTAAAGGACTATATAGAAAAATACCTCGCAAATGGATTAATCTGACCATCTCAATCCCCCTTGTCATTGCCATTATTCTTTGTACCAAATAAAAAACAGGACTCAAGGACTTGCATAGAGTATTGAGCAATTAACAAAATCACAGTGAAAAATCGTTATCCCTTACCCCTCATATCGGTTCTGCTGGACCAGGTGAAGGGAGCACGGATTTATACCAAGCTTATCACTTGTAATAATGAGGGAAGGCGACAAATAGAAGACCGCCTTTCGAACAAAGTTTGGTCTTTTTGAGAATCAAGTGATGCCTTACAGGCTCTGCAATCCTCCAGCAGCTTTTCAACATTTTATTGACAACATCTTGAGTGAATTTATTGACCGATGTGCCTTAGTGTTCATAGACGATATACTGATTGATTCAGCTTCTAAAGAAAAACATCGGGAACAGGTACGAAAGGTCTGACAAAAACTACAGGAGAATAAACTATACATAAAGTTGGAGAAATGTGTCTTCAATGTAAAATCTGTAGAATTTCAGGGGTTCGTGCTTTCTCCAACAGGAATCACAATGGTTACATTGAAAATAGGAGCAGTGATGGAGTGGAAATCACCAACGTGTGTTAAGGAAGTGCAAAGCTTTATTGGCTTCGCCAATTTATTATAGAAGATTCATTTGTGAATTCTCACACTCAAGAAAGGGGCTCAGTTCAAATGGACAGATGAGGCAGAGAAGGCGATTCAATCTTTTAAGAGATTTTACCTCAGCACCCATCCCCCAGCATGCAGATCCCTTTGACCCCTTTTACTTGGAAATGGATGTCTCAGATCAGGTCATTGGAGGTGTGCTATCCCAGAGCCATAAGACAATGGAACAACTCCATCCAGTGGCATATTAGTCAAGGTAGTTAACCCCAGCAGAAGTGAATTACACCATTATGGAAAAAGAATTGATGGACCATAAGCATGCATTTAAAGAATGGTATCACTATGTAATGGGAGCGAAACACAGTCACTGTGTTCACCGATCATCGTGATCTAGTTTTTAAAATCTGCAAGGACCCTAATTTCGCGCCAACTTTGATGGTAATTATATTTTGCAGATTACAATTTAGTCATCACTTATAGCCTCAGAACTAAACAAGCACTGGTATAGCCAATAGGTCTCGTTTTTGGGACCTAATAAGTATGTTTACTTTTGCTATAATCGCGGCACGTAAAGCGCGGGTGCCGCGATTATAGCAAAAGTAAAGAAATAGATGTTTTTTTCTATTTCTTTACTTTTGTTATAATCGCTGCACCCGTGCTTCACTTTTAATGTTAAAAGTAAAGCGTGGGTGCCACGATTATAGCACAAGCATTGGCCGCGCGGAATGCATAGATGGGGGCTGTAGCGGGAGAGAGAGGCGGAGGGGGTTGTGTGCGCGCGCACTGCGCGCGAAAGCACTTAATTAGCCATGACGGCTTGAAGGCTTAATGAGATAAGAAAGGCAGATGACGGCTGTGCACATTCACGCAAGCTTTAGGCCACAAAAAGCTTGTGGGTAGCAGTTTTTTTACCCCCTACTAAAAGTCAAGCAAGCAGTGCATGCGCTGCTCTAGGCTCGACCTAAAAATGGAAAGACGGACGCTCTTTCGAGAATTGATACTGAAAACCAAAAAGACTCGATGGAAGTTCAGAAGATAATACCAGAATCAAAAAGTGTGGGAACAGTCTCCCATGGATCAATGGAGAAGCAAGTAATTCGAGCAATGAAGTCAGAGGAGATGAAAGCATGGACTGCGCAGGTTCCTGGAAGAGAAATTCAGCACCAGTTACCATTCTATGAAGGAGCCTTGTACCTGCCCAGCCAAGAGCTACGGCATCAAGTCTTGCATGAATGACACGATAGTCCACTAGCAGGCCACAGGGGAATTTTAAAAACCGAGGATCTAGTCAAGAGACGTTTTTGGTGGCTGCAGACAACCAAGGACATTCATGCTAACATCAGGCAATGTGAGGTTTGTGCTGGGGGGAAATCTGAATGACAGGCTCCCAAGGGTTTATTACAACCAATGCCAAACCCTCTTTACCCCTGGCATCCGATCACCTTAGGACAGATTGTGGATTTACCTTCCAGTCAAGGTTATAATACAATCTTGGTAATGGTATACGCCTTCACTAAAATGGCTCACTTCATAGCCTTAAAAGGGGTTCTTACTGTTTAATAGCCAATCATTATAGTACACACACAGTGCAAGCTCATGGTATTCCTAAAATAGTCATTTCTGATTGAGAGTCCCAGGTCTTGTCCCATTTATTTAAGGCTTTTGTGGGAAGTTTACCACATTTAATCAACAGTTAAAAAGAGCCACACAGTGTTTTGTAAAAATAAGTCTATTTATTACACAACCCAATCACTAACATATTGGTATATCTTCTACACTGAGATATCAACACAATACACAAGAATACTTCAAAATAATCAGGTAAGTAGCACAAATATACACTGGTCTCCAGGTGGATACCAAACCATATATTAAGAAAGTGGAATGTGAACGGCAAAGGAGAAAGGGACTTGGACCAGAAGACTCAGAGGAGCTGGGGCACATGGAAACACCCATAGGTAAGTACCCAGGAACCCCACGGAGGCTGTGTGCAGAGTGGAAACAGTTGCGTGCCCAATGGAAGTCAAAAGAGAAGTCACAGATGCAGTTGTAAAGAAGAAGGACCCTTCCTCGAGGACCCCGGAGAAATCCTTTGGAAGACAGAAGGTTGGAGAGCCACCCCACCCGTGGATGCCCAAAGAACCAGATTACCTGCATCAGGGAAGCAGGGTACATATAGGTGAATTGACTTCAGAACATGCCGTAGACGACAATGGGAGACTTCAAAGATGTTACCTCTGGATAAGACTGTGAAGCAGTCTGGGGGAATCCGAGGGTGGATTCTGTAAGTAGAGAACCTGCAAGCAGAGGGGATCAAGTCTATTTCAATCGGAGGTGACCAGGAGGCACGGAAGCACAATGACCAACGATGCAAAGAGGTTCAGCAGAGATGACTGTGCTCTTTTCGCTGCAGCTGTGAGGACCAGGCAACGCTGAGGAAGACCAGGAGCTGTGCATGAGCTCTCCCGCGTGGGATGTTGGTGTCTAGGTGGTTAGTGTCCGGCGGTAGCACGAACACGCCTTGGCAGCCGCAGCTTGCATAGCAAGCCAAGAGGTATTGTCACCGGGTCCAGCAAGGTCCAAGGAACTCACCAAGAGCAGGAGAGTCAGAGCGGGCCCCGAGCAAACAGAAGCAAATGAAGACCCTTGAGAGGACACGCTGGCCAAAGGCACAGGTGTCACAAGAGCATCTCAGGCAGCTCACCAAAGATGGAGGCCCAAGGAGCAGAGGATGCAGTGAAGATGCTGATCTTCGAGGGGTGAGGTTCTAGAGGCTGGAGCTTCTTGTAGCTTGAAGATAGCTGGAGTGCAAAGCCAACAAGCCTTGGCATCGGCAAGCCGACGCAGTGCACAGGAGTTTGGTCCTAGCTGCTCCGACGAGGGATACTGTCCTCAAAATTGCAGAGAAGACAGGTCAGGCTTCTAGGGAGCTGCAGAACCACCACCTGTGATGCTGGGCCTCGGGAAGTCCGTAAGACGAAAGGAGGAGCAGACTGGTCAGCTTTGTTGCGGTGGCTGCAGATGCAGGGGAGTGACTCCTTCACTCCAAGGGGGGATTACTTCAGATGTCCTTGGTGCCCATAGGCCTTCTGGAGAACCTGGATGAAGCATAAGACACAGACGAAGCAGAAAACTTGAAAAACAGCATGACCAGGAGCCTTCCTTGATGCAGTCTCGGTTCGAGTGAAGGACTCACCCGTAAGGGGAGCCCTTAAGGACCCTAGGGAAAGTGTTGGAACGACTCGGGTCCCTCCCAGAATTATTGTTTTCTTATTAAACAGCATTTGTAAAGCGCATAGCTACCTGAAGGCATCCCAGCGCTAGCAGCAAGGCAGAGAGGAACTAGGCAATTTACAGAGAGACATTTTGGAATAGCCATGTTTTAAGAAGCTTTCGGAAAAGAAGGTGACAAGACTGATCGAAGATGAATAGGAAGAGTGTCCTATAGAATAGGGACAGGACAGAGGGGAAGATACTCCATTGTCCATTGTCCAGATTTGCGCCTGAGTGGGAACCAGGTGTTCCTGATATGGCTCAAACCACAGTATACCAGGAGGGCACCAAATGTGGCCTTCAAAGCAGTCTGATGGCGCTGGCACACGCCTCCACCCCAGCCCAAGTCCTGGCTGGGAGGTGGTCACACGTCCCGGTGACAGGAAGCCTAATGCTCTACCTTCCCCTGCTCAAGCTCAGCAGCAGGAGGGCAAAATCTTGTCTGTGGTCGGCAGCAGCACTAGCTTACTAGCAGACCCTGGAAAGGCTGTTACCAGTAGTACAGAAGGTCTGCTAAGGAGCCCCCAGTACATGGGATCATACTTCCAGCACCGGAATCAATTTTGGGGTTGATTCCAATATGTTTGAGATCAAACATGACCAAATTCAGTCTAGCCATTATATAGTTAGACATCTAGTAATGAATGATGTCTACTATATGTATTAAAATGGCTGACCACACTTACAAAGCCTGGAGAATCGACTCTGGGGTTTGTATGGGTGTCCTACTCATGCAGGGCCACCCTCACACTTATAACCAAGCACACTGCCTACAGGACTGAACAGTCTGTCATATGGGTAACTGAAACGTTTTAAGTGTAGTGACCTCAAATATAAGGGGACTTATATCTGTTGTGAGGGGTGCAAGCCCCAACACACACAGGCTGCAACTGTCTGGACTCCCATGGGTGGCACAATACATGCTGCAGCCCATGGGAGACCCCTGTTGTACCTATGCTCTGGGTAGTTTAGTACCATACACTAGAGATGTATAAGCATACACAACTAGCCAATTGTGAAGTACAAAAGTACTTACCAGAACCAATTTAGGGAAGAAAGCACAGATACTGGGGCCCTAATTGGCAGGATCCTAACAGACTAAGTCAAAAACACACTGACATCAGTCAAAAAGCAGGGGTAACCATGAAAGCAGATCCTACTTTCCTACCACCACTAATTCGGATTTTTAATAATTATTAAAAATGGTGGTTTAATTATTTTTCTAGCTATTCCCATTCCTGAGATACAGTTTTATGATTGTTAATCTGTACTCTGATTTTCTACATAGGACTGCTAGGCCTGCCACAATGAAAAATAGATTGTGGGTGCTAGTTACTTCTAATTTTCTAGATATCCTACTTTTAAATACTGTGCACCATGCCTTTTGGGCAGCATGACCTACATGAGGGGGGAGAGGGCTTATTCATACCTTAAAAGGAGGTTTTGACCTCTCAAACGCATTTATTTTGGCAGGTTGAATTGCAGTTTTTAGACTGCTACAGGTCTGAAGTCACGTTTACACAACCACTGTTGTGGAAAGCACAATAGTCCACAAGTGGCATCTAATTTCCAGGCCCCGTGTCACACATGCCAACATTTTAGAGCAGGCAAGTGGGAGTTTTAAAAAAATAGTTCGCTTAGATTGAAGAAGAGGCAATCTGCCAGAATTGGGTCTATTGGCTTGTATGGTGACAGACAATCAGTATTTCATTTTTGGCAGTTTAATTACATAGCACAAACTCAGATTTGTTTAAGCAATGTGTAAAATTGCCAACAATTAAACAGCTAGGCCTGTCACATCACACAGCAGAAGCATTATAGAATCCTTCTGCTTTGTTCCTGTGATGAGGTGACAGCTTTTGAGTGTTACACTGGTACAGCGACCTGGCGTCTACTTGCAGTAAACTACGAAGCTTTATTCAGGAGAATAATGATACACTCTGCACAAGCGTACGTCACGACCATTAGGTCACGCTCCAGGTCAGTTTATTTTATATCCCCCATCCCTACATCACGGCCATGACCATTGGGAATAGACAGGGAGGGTTATCTTACAAAACAACCCTCCTGAGGTTAGCATACTGGGCTGAACCTACTAACGTGAACATAACATTCCTCCTTTACCAATAAGAAGAAAAACAACAAGGAGAGAGAGAGAGAGAGTGAGTGTGAGTGTGAGTGTGAGAGTGAGAGTGAGAGTGAGAGAGAGACAGACATCCAAGTCAGGTATTCAATGTAACAGAAAATCCCTCAAACAAGATGACCTTGCAGGGTGGGGTCGAAGATGGTATCTCTCTGTCCCTTGAAGACTTGCATCTCCACTTGGATCATTTGGCAAAACAGACAGTGGTGAAGTTTCTCGAGCAGATGGCCCAGATGAGCACAACTTCGGGCAGCAACTCCTCCTGGCCTCAGGGACCGAGGGCATCGACCCTGTGGCCTTGAGTGGGGCAGGTTGACTAACTGGCAATAGCTCTTCCTCAGAGAGCACTTCGACTTCATCCATCATGGGTCTGTTCACAGGAGTTTGATAAATCTTGATAAACTAGACGTTTCTGGTGATGGTTGCTCCAGCTCATTGCGCTGTGATCATGGTTCCTTTCACTGTTTGCACCTTCCATGGATCAAGATCAAAAGCTAGCGTGAACTTTACCCGGAAGAGTCTATTCCCTACTATAACCAGATCACCCACTTTAATTGAACTCTGTTTGGCGCTGCGAATTCGGAGCATGTGTTCATTTCTTATTCAACGCTTCTGCAACATGTCCACAACCTGATCTTGACTTTCTGACACAACTTCTAGGTGCGGAATGACATCACAGCAGGTGCGATTCATGCACAGCAAACTTGGACAGACATGTGTTGTAGAGTGAGGCGTCAAACGAAACTCCCTCAGAAAAGCATAGAGGGCACAATCCATGTTCTGTCCATTGGCCAAGGTGATTCTAATTACCTTATTTAGAGTGCGGATGCAGCACTCCGCTTCACCATTCACTTCGGCCCAGCAGGGTGTAACCTTCCTGTGGTGGACACCCCGGGATTGTAAGTAGTCAGTGAATTCTTTGCTCGAGAACAGGGGGCATTGTCAGTGCGCAGTTCCTTGAGTAATCAGTGAGTGGCAATAATTTTCCCAAACGAGGAATAGTCTGACTGGCGGTGGTGGATTCCATGACCTCAACCTCAAAGTCGGAGAACTTCAAACGCCTTGCACAGTGAGCCAGGACATGCCCACAAGTATCTCTGCGCCGGCAGCTGGGCTCCAATTTGGAATCCGTCGTCCGGAGCACACCAGGATGGGCAAGGCGACACACCAGAGGGTGCGTGCGTGACTTGCTTTCCGGGCGGAGATGCAGGAACCGGCAGCAGAAACCTTGGCCCCTCTGCACAGCGTTGCACACCAAACTGCGTGCCACCAAGGAGAACACCAGGCCTGCAAGGGTTGTCACGGCAGGGCGCTCGAGGCAGGCAGAGCCCAGCAGATGAAAAACACACTGGGAAGGTGGTAGATCCAGACCCCCTCATCAGCAGTTGGTGGGTGTTACACTAGTACAGCGGCCTGGCTTCTACTTGGAAGTAAACTGCGCAGCTTTATTCAGGAGAATAATTACACACGCTACACAAGCGTATGTATGACCATGAGGCCATAACCCAGGTCCGTTTATTTTATATCCCTCATCCCTATGTCACACCGTGACCATCGGAAATAGACAGGGAGGGTTACCTTACAAAACACCCTCCTGGGGTTAGCATAGTGGGCTCAACCAACTAACGTGAACATAACAACAGCCATCTCATTAGGAACGACTGTTGTCAAGACGACAAGATGAACAATGAGGATAACTGGTAAGAAACCTGGGCATTAACACCTACAGTCTGGTGGGGTTTTGTAGATATATGTTATGTCGTGCCTGTGACGCAACAGGCACGATGCGTTGGGTTGTGTGACCTTAAGATTAATAAACGGTGGCGTGCATGTGTAAGGCCAGTAAGGAGTACGACCGCGAGAGACACGAAACGAGCTCCCAAGCCTCTGAGTCCTTTTATGCAGCCCCAGGCCCCTAAGTGACCCACAACACCCGGCAAGGTCGCATGTCATCGTGACCCTGCCGACATAACAGCTGGCGACGAGGGTGGGCGTGCCCCGTGTGTACCGTCTCCGTGCTGTGTGGCGGCCTGAGAGGTGTCACCCTGACCTCGCAGCGCTCGTGCCACGGCACGCTCGGGACCCTGGTGAGCTGCGGGTTGCTCCACGACGAAGGATCTTCTCCAGCACTTCATCGCGAGTGGCTGCCTGAACGCTGCGCCGTATTGTCATCCACGCGCATAGGCTTTAGAGGGCACGAGACCGCATCCGCGGTGGTGCGCGCACCCTGTACACGTCAGGCGATAATTCCACCCTGTGTCGGGCGTAGATTGGCTTCCCAGGCAGAAACCGCTTCCCCAGGAGCGATGCACAATGCCTCAACCTTTCTCAAAGACACCTTCCACCTAGTGTCGCTAGTAACGCACACTAAAGTAGGAAACGTGCCCTCAAAAAATGGAGAGACCAACGAGACCCCTTAGACTAGTCTCTCCCACAGCAGTAGGTCCTAGGTAACATAGGCGTGGAATCTATAGGCAGGATAAAAGACATAAGAGGGAGAATTAGCAAGCATATACAAGAACAGTCTATATACCCAATTATTATACTGATAATATATTCTATGGGGTTGTGTACTGTGCCAAACTTACTTGTATTTACCACAGAGGCAGAAGAATGCAGGAGTCTCTTCAAATCAATAATACCGACTGTTATCCTGTCAACCGGTATGCAAACAAAACACGAACCAATGCAGCGTGTAAAATATGCAGCAGCGACCGTGAACGCGTTTTGGCGTTCTATAGTTAAGTTGGTGTCCGTGTGAAAACACGTCCTCGCGTTTTCTCAATTACAGGCCAAGGGGAAGGCGGGGGCCAGGTAACTCGATAATAACAGTGTCCAACTTAGGAAACGCTAACTCGCGTTTAATAAATTCTTCCAAGAAATACTTCCAAAAGCAAAAAGAACGAGCAGCCAATACGGAGTACAAAAAGAGTTCAAACAAGGAACAAAACGCGTTCTCGCGTTCTGATTGGCTGACAGTCTGGGTGCGGAATAATACAGGATCTGATTTGCTGACAGTCCGGGTGCGGAATAATACAGGATCCGCCAAGGGTCAAAAACGTACACACAAAAATACAAAGAGAAATAGCCGACTCTGTAGAGCTATAAGTAAATCGAGTTATGAGGCAATCGAGGCAGAATCCAAACGGCGTGTCTGACGAGTTGAAGAGGGAAGACACACAATCCAATAGGGCCGCTTGTGGAATGGACTCTCAATAGGCACGTAATCCAGAGGTACGAGTGTTGGAGGAGCGCCAACGGTGCGAGGCTAGCTTCTGTAGAAAGAGTAGGAGGAGGAGTTCACAGGTACACGGCAGGGTGACAACAGGAAAGCCAAGCACTGAGGCCATTGAGAGGACGGCTTAAAAACCCTCCCAGTCATGTGACCTGTTCAGGGGCAGTATGGGACAGTACACAACCCTCCTCCCTCACACTGCATTGTGGGATGGGTAGTTTTAAGGACGACACAAGGTACCCGAGCCCTAACACCCTGCCTCGTGTTTGAAGACCGGCCGTCTGTGGTGGCTGCTTCGCCTCACGTGCACACCACATTGCGCGTTGGCCCTGGTGGGAAATTAGTGACTCTGAGATGCCCAGTAATTGGGGCAGACACCACAAGGGAGCAGCACACAAGCCCCTGGCAAAGCACAAGCAGTCCAGCACAGCGCACCGGCCTTTGACCAAGGCCCACATAAGCCAGAGCTGCGCAGAGGCATCTGCCCAAGGCCCAAGCAGTATTGCACGACTGCGCCACTGACGAGGATTTTGTCCCCAGCGTCAGGTGGCAGGACCACGCGATCAGGCACTGCAGCGAGGAAGACCCACAGGCAGGGGGTAGCAATGAATCATAATGTCCACCATTCCCCCCATCGAACCATTTGTGGTAGAAGGATCCCCATCGTCACTAGCGCCAAAATGGAAGGACTGGTTTGAAAGGATACTCGTATACTTCGAGGCTACAAAGGTCCACAAGGACCAAAAGAGGGCCAAGCTACTGCACTTGGGGGGCAAGGACATTCATAACATAACTAAGACGCTCGCTGAGGCCACGCCTAAAACTCACCACACGTTAATCAATGCCCGCAATGGACACTTTGAACTGATGGCCAACCAAAATTACGAAAGGTTCACATTTCGACAGGCGCGCCAGCTCCCTGAAGAGTCCCTTGACACATTCCAAGCCAGGCTCAATGATCTAGTGTCCACGTGCGGGTTCAGAGACGAAACGGAAGAAATAAGAGGGCAAATAATTCAAGGCTGTGCGTCAGCGAAACTCCGTGAGAGAATTCTAAAAGAATCTGGAAGACCCCTGGCTGACATACTAACACTCGGTCGCACCAAGGAGCTATCGAAGGCCCGAGCAGCCCACATGGAGACCGCCGTCCAATCACCAGTCAAGATGGAACCGGTGAATGCCATCATGACGAAGCCAACGCCGCGGTGGAACAAGAAAGGAACAGGAACCACACCTCCGGGACAGGCGAAAGCCTTCGGATACTGCGGTGGACCCCCTCACACAGCAGCAAAGTGCCCAGCCAAGGGCAAGCGATGCTGAGGATGTGGACGGTACAATCACTTCGAAAAGGTTTGCAGGTCAAAGAAATACCGAAAGCCCAGACAAGTGGTCAACACAATTCCGGAAGGCGTGGAGAGCCTAGTGACATGGATGAGGACGATGAAGAAGAGAGAGTAGTCCACAAAGTGCACATGATCGGGACCACCACTCGAAAAGCCCGACGACTTCCCCATTGTCATGTCCAGGTGGGTTCGCATGACGTTACAGCAGTGGTGGACACAGGCACCACGATCAACATCATGGTTGCCACCCTGTACTAAACTATGGACCCTGCCCCAGTGCCATCACGGTTTTGCCTATGGCCAGGATACATCACTAAAGATAAGAGGCCGGTTCAAAACCCCCATCTCCCATGGCGCTCACTCCGTCACCACCAATGTGTATGTGACGGAGGATGGACAAGGCATGTTACTAGGTTGCCGTGCTGCAGAAGACATGGAGGTAGTGACCTTTGCTGTTGGCGTACACCAGGAGTCTGTTCAACATATCCTGGAGGAATTCGCAACAACATTTGAAGGGATTGGGAAGTTCAAAGGCAAAGAAGTACATCTCCACATCGATCCTACAGTACAACCCGTAGCCCTGCACCACCGGTGAGTGGCTTTCCACTTGCACTCCAGAGTGGAAGAGGAACTAAAGGAGCTAGAGGCGGTGGGCATCATTGAAAAGGTGACGGGGCCCACCCCATGGGTCTCCCCAATCGTTGTCACCCGGAAGCCGAAACAACCAGGAGCAGCTAGAATCTGTGTGGACATGAGGCTGCCGAATGCTGCCATCAAAAGAGAGCATCACATCACACCCACAATCGATTATCTGATCGGAGAAATGGCGGGAGCGTGCTGGTTCTCAAAATTAGACATGAGGTCCGGATACCATCAGCTAGTAGTAGATGAAGCTTCCCGCAATATAACCACCTTTTCCACGCACATGGGTCTCCAAAGATATACTCACCTGAGTTTCAGGGTGTCCAGTGTGGTGGAAGTCTTCCAGAACGTGATCCAGTAGCTGTTTACGGACATACCAGGAGTCATAAATGTCAGCAATGACATCATGGTCCACGCCAAGACAATCACTGAACATAACTCCCGACTGACTCAGGTGCTCCGTATGTTGCAATACGCCGGACTCGCGCTCCTCAGAGAGAAGTGTGAGTTTCTCAAAAGGAAGATACAATTCTTTGGGTACACCTTCTCGGAGGAAGGAGTCAATCCCGATCTGGACAAGGTCTGTGATATCAAGAATGCAGCTGCCCCCACCAACGTTACCGAAGTCTGCAGTTTCCTTGGTATGGTGAACTATTGCGGGCGATTTATTCGAGACCTCACGACGCTCACCCAACATCTGAGGGAACTCACGAAGGACTCCTTCCCTTGGAAATGGGATGCAGATCAAGCCAAAGCATTTCGAGACATCAAAGATGCTCTCTTGGAAGCGACCACCCTCACGTTCTTCGATCCCAGAAAGATGACACTGATTGTGGTGGATGCTGGCCCAGGCCGGACTAGGAGCCGTGTTGCTACAACGGCAGCACGCCGAAGAAGATTGGTCTCTGGTGGCCTGCGCCAGCCGTTCCCTCACGGACACTGAACATCGGTACTCCCAGATAGAGAAGAAGGCCATTACAATACACTGGGGGAGCCGTCACTTTCACCTCTACGTGTATGGCAAACCATTTGTTGTAGCGACCGACCACAAACCCCTAGTAGCCCTGATCTCAAGGACATCCACCAAACCACCACCCAGAATCGAGAAGTGGATGCTGCAGTTACAGAACTACAACTGCCGGGTGGAGTATCCAAAAACCCTGGGGATTACCTGTCGCGTCACCCGAGGGGGGCCTATGATCAAGAAAAGGATGACGCTGATACTGAAGAGTACGTCAGGTGTTGTTACAGTCCGGTCATGCCCAATCCTGCTCTCTATGGAAGATTTGCGAGAGAAGACGAGCAAGGATGACTGTTTACAACGCGCAAAGAGGGCCCTGAGACAAGGCAATTGGCATCGGGCAAAGGAAGAGTGGAAGATGCTTACCGTGGAGGCACAGTGCATCATGGATAGCCTATACCACATCAGGGTAGAACTCCCCGAGGACTCCACTGGATGCCTCCTGTGGGGACACCGACTAGTGATACCGTCGGCCCTGACTGCCAGAGTAGTTCTGCTAGCACACATAGGACACCAGGGAATGGTCAAGACCAAGTCGCGGCTCCGGACCAAAGTATGGTTTCCCCTCATGGAGGAACTTGTGGAGGCCACCGTCCGCTCCGGTCAGGTCACTGGAGAAGTTACCCGCCCAGCTCCTATAATTGCCAAACCGAGACCCCAGAAGCCCTGGTTGTGTTAGCTTGGATTTCGGCAGCCTGCCAGACGGGAGGTACTGGTTTGTAGCCATTGATGATCACTCTAAGTATCCTGAGGTCGAATCATAGCCTCCCCAAACGCAGTGGAGGTCATTCCAAAACTGGAGAAAATCATGGCGACACACGGCCTCATCCAGGAACTGAGAACGGATAATTGACCTCCCTTCCAAGGGCAGGAGTTAGCTGCCTATCTCACTACCTTGGGCATACGGCACAGGAGAATCACGTCGAGGTGGCCACAGGCGAATGGATAAGTAGAAAGATTCATGTGCACTTTGAATAAGGTGATCCGCATTGCTTACGAAAAACATCAATCAGTGGAGCTAGCAATCTTCACCTTTCTTATGAAGCTATCGCCAGACGCCACATACCACCACTGGTGTGGCCCCGGGGAGAGTAGTCACTGACTCCATTCCTCACCACCCCCAGTGGTGTCCAGCGACACCAGATGAGGTCCAAGTAGAAGCACAACGCACCCGGACCCACGCCCAAATCAGTCGAAGGCGACGGGCCCAGCCTGTGAAATTCGTGAGAGGAGACTTTGTGCTGCTCAAAAACCGAGTGACCAGTGGGAAATTTCGATTGCCCTATGAAAAGGACCCGTGGACTGTTGTCAATGTGAAGGGCACCCGGATCATCGCGAGAAGAGGAAGAGAGACCGTAACAAGAAATGTGTAATTCTTCAAGAAATTCCAGCAGGCCTCAAGGGCGGATCCGGCTGACACGCTGGATGATCCACCTGAATTCCCTGGAGTGACGGAGGCGAGCGTGGACTCAGGGTCCGAGACTCCCCAAGTACCGAGACCGAATGACACTCCTAACCAAAGCCCGACACCCGCAGAAAGGTCAGTAGCTGGTGCGTCAGTGGAGGAGTTTTGCAGTTCCACTGATGGTCAAGGCTACTCGCAGTCTGGGGAAGAGGAGAGAGAGTGGAGTGGCGTGGCAATTCCCAGTGTAGACTTCGCAAGAACCCTGAGCCGACGCGCAGGTTGCGAGATTATTTCACGCAAGAATGTTCCTGTTTATTTAATGATGGTTGTATAATTTGAGTCAGTGACTGTCAGGGATTATCATGGACCGCTGAATGCCACAATGGGAAATGTATTATTGTTTGATGTTTGTTGGGGAGGAATGTTATGGTGTGCCTGTGAAGCAACAGGCACGCTACGTTGGGTCATGTGACCTTAAGATTAATCAACGGTGGCGCGCGTGCGTAAGGCCAGTAAGGCGTATGACCGCGAGAGCCACGAAACGAGCTCACAAGCTTGAGCCCCAGGCCCCTAAGTGATCCACAACAAGTGCCATTGCGACCCTGCTGACATAACAGATATATAACTTGGTTACCCATACCTACATTATTACAAAATTAAACAATCTTATTGAGGCGAACCTTGTTGAACATGGACGGTGAATAACCAAACCCTTATATTTAAAAAAAAACTAACTTTTACACATGGCACATAAATGCCCGCCCCCTCCCATAAGCTCACACACGCGCGCACCACCTACAATACGTGTATGTAGGGAAATGAGTTCTCATACCAGAAAGTTATACTGTCGCTGACCCAAAACATTAGCCATGGAAAATAAGATAACTATTTGACATTAAGGTTTTGACGTCACTATCCACCATGAGCAGCGTTCACTTCAGCCCCTTAATTGGCGCTGCAGCTTAAAAACACATCCGGCTACCCTCGCCTTCCTTTACTAGTAATGACGCATGCACTCGCCATCCTTCCCGCCCAATTTGAGTCTCCTGTAACTCCCCTCCTTTGACCACGCCTTCGATTGCGAGGTTTTCTGTTATGTCCGCCCACCTCTAACTAACAATACACAGCTTTATACTCGGAAGCGAGGCTTGAAACGCTTCATTTGCTAGTAGTACTAATAAGTGTATCGAGCGATAGATAAGTATATTCAAAAGGCAGAAATAGAATAGCGCAAAATGTTGAATTTTGTATATTTGAAACGACAAAACCCACAATCTAACTGAAATATTAAGTCTGACTCTGGTTATATTTTATATACGAGTTAAAAAACGACCTAGATTATATTTTCGTTTTATAAGAGTATCGATACTTTCACCTCGTGATTCTTCCAAGGGAACACTTTCTCCCAACATGCAGTCATAGGTGTGAGGCTCTCGTTCAAAAACATGCCAGCAGGACAAATAAGACACGTGCCTCCTTTGGTACTGGCGGCGCTACAAAATGGTATCCCATTTGTTATCATGCCGCATACATAATTCTGTTATAATTTCAAAATGTATTCATGCAGAAAAATAAAGATACAATTCGTCTAAGATCAGACGGTGTACGCTGGACCCTGGTGACTTCGCAGTAAGATGGCTACGGTCGCTGGGACAGGATGCTGCCTCTAGCTCCGCTCAGACTGCTCGATGTAGCCCTGAAGAGGGAGGCTGTATCGGGCTTTAAGAACCGCCCCCGTCCCTCCCCCACCCCGCCTACTGTCAGCTGCAGGCAGGAGGCGCGTCTGTGCTGGGACTCCCTGTCCCCGCACCTCCTTTTCCACGCCCTATCTTTTCAGCCGGTCTTCAAGAGGCTCTCGCTGCCCAGGTGCGATCCAGACCGAGAAGAAAAGATCTTGGAGGGCAACGGATCTGCAAGCCTCGGAGCCCCTGGACACAACACTACCAGCCTAAAGATATGGCAGACACCTTGAAGAGCGCCTCTAACGGGGATGTCGCTAACGGTGGTCCGATCTCCCCAGTCCGCGAAGCTCCGTCCCCGGGTGGATGGCAGCGGTTTCGCGCCTTCCTTGCCTCCAACGCCCTGGTGCTGCTGACAGTGCTAGGTGTGCTGGTTGGGGTAGCCTTGGGGATGGGGGTGCGCGCCGTGGGGCTGTCCCATGCCCAGCAGCTGGCATTTGGCTTCCCCGGGGAGCTGCTCCTGCGACTGCTCAAGATGATCATCCTGCCGCTGGTGGTGTGCAGCCTGGTGGCGGGTGCAGCCTCCCTGGACCCGGCCGCGCTGGGCAAGCTCGGGGGCTGGGCCATGCTCTTTTTCCTAATCACCACTCTGCTGGCATCGGCTCTGGGGGTCACTATGGCGTTCATCATCCAGCCAGGGGCCGGTGCCACCATCAGCAGCCCGTCCCTGGGGCTCAGCGACGAGGGGATCCCAGACTCCAAGGATGTGGGAGATTCTTTCTTGGACCTCATCAGGTGAGGCAGAGGTCGTGTAAGGGGTACGGTTTTGGCACATGTGGCATTATATGACCTGTCTCGGGGGCTTAGTGACTTAATTACTGGTTATCCCAGAAGCACACATGGGGAGGTGTTGCGGCATCTGATTCCATTCTAGCTGCTTGACAATGCCACCTTAACCTGAATAGTTGTTAAATAGTAAAAAAAAAAACTGCTTTGAGAAGTTGAAATGTGGACTACTTCAAGGCAAACCGGCGCACAAACTCTCCGCCAGCCTCCTTAAAGTAGCCCTTGGTTGTCAGCAGGTGGGTGCGGGGGGTTTTGGGACCCAAGTGGGAGGGCAGTTATTGGTATCCCAGTAGGTTTAAAAATGTGCGTTTTTATAGTGTCCGCGCAGTGTTCTGTTCTATCGGTCGTTACTTCCACTGTATGCAGTTAAGCCCGTCCATTTCTGTGCGCCCGTTGGTATTTGCAAGGACACCTCATTCATCCACGCACCGCCCTCCCCCGCGCTGGAGCTCAGCCAAAAATAAAGCTAACCTTTCTTCTTCGCTCTGCGTGGCGCCCCTGACCTGGGATCCCGCGCCAGCTGTCAGACGGTGCTTGCCTACCCGTATAGAGCCAGGCTCCGCTGCATTAGCAGTGTGTGTGCGTGTACTCGTGCCAGCTGCCATGTGTCGACCTCCTGTGGCCCCTCCTATCTCCTGGCGTCTGATGCAATGTTAGCAGTAGATTGAGTGACCGAAGAGCACATGGCTTTTCGTCGTCACCAGGCTTGCGCAGGCGGGCCCACTCCAGGGCTTCGTGACACACGCGACGTGGGCGGGGAGTTTGGTTGTGGTGTTCTGTAGTTAAGGGCACCGCTTGGTTTGTTTTCGGTGCATACCCCAGCTTGTCCTACCACCGCGCCCTACCAGATGCACACCCTTGATGGGCCTTGCTGAGTCATGTTCAGATGGCACATTTTTGCTTTCCACCTAGCCACGACACAGCACATTTCTTACCATTCTTGTTGTTCTCTTGTGATGTAGAGATACATTTTAGCGTGCTGAACAGCAGCTGAGCTCTGGTTTCCTTGGAGAAGCATTCCCCTTATTTACAGTTAGCCTGTTTGCCTTGGTTCTGTACAAAGTCACCCTGAATTCACATGCATCATTTATTCATCCGAGGGGAATTGGTTAGTTTTTACTCTCCTGACCGAGTCCCCCGGTAAAGTCTCTTTGATGAAAAGTCGCATTGGTCCATGAAGGCAGTTTCAGTGCCAAATGTTCAGGATAACTGCCGTGTAAACAAGCTGCACTTATATTCATTGATTGCAAATTATTCTCGTGTGGACATTCTGTACCGGCGCTGGACAGGATATCTCAAGATAGTGGACCGCGACAGACCCATCTCTTGGTTCTGTAAAATATCCTGGTGTATCAGTCTGTTTCATCTTCACTGAGACTGCCGACTCGTTTGGAATTGTTTATTTTGGGATTTTATATCGGTGCTCCTGGAATGCGTGTGCACATTTTACACCAGAACTCAGTTCTGTAGTGCGTGGCTGATGGTCTAGCTCAGTGGTTCCCAAACTTTTGACTCCCGAGGACCCCATTGAGTCCCTTCTGGAAGTCGGGGACCCCCAAGCAATTTCCACAATTTAAATTTCAAACATTAGAACAGTATTTTCCAAAAAATACACAAACAAGTGCACACCCCAAAAAAATCTTATATTACTAACGATTTTATATTGAAAAAGTTTGCATAAATCTAATAATTTGAATGGGACGGTTGGTGCTGCATCTCTGCAACTAACTTTTTAATACTTGGTTTTATTTTGCGGTACGAGGCTCCTGCCAGGGGCGGACGGAAAACCCCAAACAGCCCTGGCAAGTATTTTCAGATCAGTCCCCCATGTGATGCACACCAAGTGCAGTGAGTGAGCCTGACCACTATAAAAGGGGGCTTTGGGGAGCTCTCCTCCCTAGAAAATCTTGGAAAAAATTGTGCATTTTACAATACATTTGTCATTATATATTGAATTGTATTAGCTTTTAAAGCATAGTAAATGATGACCTTACAGTGCACCAGGATACAACAATCTTTGTTGGGGCTATCAATGATACCCTCACTATCCCCCCCCCCCCCCCAGCAGTGCCTCTCATCTCTCCATAGTTCCTCTGTCACTTGTATTTCATTTGTTTTATAGCACCTCTCCTGCCACTGGAGAGTGTCAGAGCACTTTACATCACACACATACAGAGACAATGAATCATACATCAGTGTTTAGAAAAGGTTACATAAGGCAAAGGGGACTACAAGGTGTTCTCTATATTGGTAAGCATTTTATAAGAGTGCTTGGTGTGGAGAAGCACAAACTCAGGATTCAGAACATAACACAGTCCTTAGCATTGACTTTAATAATAAGAATGTATTTCTACCCAAACAAACCTTTTTTAGCACCATCAGGATAATGCTGGAAAAAAAAACATAACTTACTGACTTGTACCATGCAGTTTGCATGCAGCTCTAATGGCAGTTCATAGCTCACTGTGATAGATTACAAGTGTAACTTTTGAACTGCACAGTAATAAAAGAATCTCTGTGACAAAAGCAGTGACCGACTAAGTTATGCACATAAAATGTATATATATTTTTTAATGCATGGTACACGTTTTTGCAGCAGGCACATTAACCTTCTGAGCTATCTTAGATGAGTCAAAGCTTGCATTTCACTCCAGCTGGTACATTAATCACCAGAGTCATCTTAAAACTTTTATTCTTGCCCGACAACTGCTGATTATGCAAGGAACTTTGCAGTGCTTTTAAAACTGCTGCCTGGGGACCCCCTGGGTATGTGTCACGGACCCCTAGGGGTCTGCGGACCACAGTTTGGGTACCTCTGGACTTTAGCTTGTAATTGTCTCGTGGGCTCCATTTCCACTGCAGCTACTCCCTTTATGCACAAGGTTTCTAGGGTCCCCATGACCCCATTTAGGATTCTGACTCCTATGGAAAGCAGCAATAGTCCTCTTTTAGGGTCTCATCCTGCGGATCAGTGCATCTTGCTGCGTAGATTGTGCCTGCGGGTATTTGAAGCTGGTTATGTGCTGGCTCAACTTGAGCTGAGTCCTATGTGCTACAGTAGAGAACAGCAATTTATCACGACATCTCGATCAGGTTGGCTGATTATTTTTCTTATTGGTTTCGGTGGCTTTATACCAGCTAGTCAGACTTTCCTGTTACGGGCCCCCACACTGTGGTTGACTGCTATGGAAGGGACGATCCTTCAGTAGTGACCTGTCCAGCAGGTGAGCCGGATTTTCCTCAATTTGGTACAGATCTGGCTTCTGTACCTATAGCCAAGGGACTTTTGGCCAGAATAGGGTGGAGTACTTTGGGCCCAATGGCCTGCTTCCATTCTTTGGTTGATTGCGCCCTGGTTCTACTGCAAGGTTATCTGTGGTCAATTTTTTTCCCCGAGTTAAAAGGAGGTGTTGGAAGGTGATTGTGTAACTGTTTGAATAGTATCGAGTAGCACCTGCAGGTCTTATCTTAGGCAGCTGCTTTACACAGTGATAGCAGGCCCATATTTAGGAGGCTAGATAACATTGCTATTGCACTAATGATGAGAACAGTGATACCAGTGACCCGCTTGGAGTTTAGCCTGCCTATGTCTTTGGCATTTGTCCATTTCCTTCCTGATTAACATAATGAAGCTTCTGATTTTGGGTTTTGCATAGAACAAAGGTGCCCCGTAAATATCACATGTCAATTGTCATGTTACAACTTAGGTTTTCACATGGAAGGGTCTAGTTTGGAATCGAGAATCCTTAATAGCTAGTAGACATGAGCTTTATTGATGGAAGTATGAGACAGCCAATTCCGTGCTCCAAGTGGTCTATCATCTAAAGTCACCTTTGGATTACATCAAACTGTATGTCCAAATCAGTGCGCAGACTACCTCCATCAACCAGCCAAGCCCCCAGCGTGTGTGGAGAGCCTCAAATGTGCTGTCTCAATGGCATCGGTGACTTCCTCCAAATAGTCCCAGAATTCTCCAGCTCTGTCACCAGTTACACCTCAGAATAATACTCTGTAGCAAAGTTGAAGGAAATGACCCACTACTATTGCATAACACCTATCAATACATTTAAAGGGCACAGATTTGCACTCCTACAGCTTCTAAATAAATTCAGTCAAACACCTGCCATGAGTTGAGGACATCCGCCCAAATCCTTGCTCTCTTCTAGTACCTAAATATAGTGATCTGGGAATTCAAAATGGCGACTTAAAGGCACTTCAGCATGGTCAAATATTGCAACGCAGGACACTCTTACTGTGCTTTAAACATTTCCACTTTATTATAAATACACTATACCAGTTCCTCTGGATCACCTTCAGCTTCAATGTCAAAGTGTTCAAGACATGCACACATGAAACCATGCATACTTTGGTTGTTTAGCTTTTAACACTTGACAACCAACGACAAACCAGAACCTCGACCGCCCTCAATCCAGCACAAAAGGACTTACCCTATATTATGATCTTCAGGGTGGCTGCCCTTACCTCTGAACCAAGGTTGGGAGCACATTTTTGATTCTTTAAACATCAAGAATGATTTCCAAAAGTTGCTTTGGAAATCAGTGACTGTTACATACAATTCTTAAGTGCCTAATTATTGCCACAAGCGGAGGTGTGCAATCCCCCATACAAAAAATAAACACAAACTTGCAGATTACATTTAACATATTTCTGTTTGGTTCTCCAGAGGGAAAGTTTTGTTGATCAGTAGACACAAACCTACAAATTTATGGGTGTTCACCAATGTTTTCTAGTTGCACATACTATAAACATACACATTTCTTCATCTTGACACATGTCAATATAGAAATTGCGCCACCCGTTCTGAATTTCCATATTAGCAAGTCCCACTAGCAAGGCTAAAAGATGTACATTCGTATTTGGCTTTAGCTTCGCAATTATATTTTGTGCACACCTAAAATGGAATGAGCGTGCCAAAACTTTTAAGAAACTGGCAGTCAGAGGCATGGGGCATAAATGCCTACAACTTGGTGAAAGCCATACCTTGCAGGGGAATCCAGAAATTGACCTTTTATTACTTTTTTGTCTTTGCGTTGCTGGTGTGGTGTTTTGAGGCTTGTTATGTGTAAGTTTTAGAAAACCTGGTTTTGCGCTGAAGGGGAGGAGGGTGACGGGTCAGACCATGCTCTAGTCTGTAATTTGTCTCCTTGAAGAGTTAGTTATTGGTAGGAGGGAGGGGTTGACGTCACTTGGCGCTCTCGCCCCTGGACGGATTCCTGATAATTTTTATTTTTGGACTCTGGGCTGTGACCACATGCTTTACTGATTTGCTCAGCAGTGAATGAGATGTTTATTTGACTGTAATTGAGACCAGTTTCCTGAAGTTTTAGAACTAGTTTGAGCCGGAATGGGGCACAGCCGAGGCGTGTATAATGGCAACTCCATTCCAACACTCCTGGAGGGCAGGGAGGTTGCGAGAGTAAACCACTACTACTACCATCGCCACCACATCACCCACAGCAGTGTTATTCAAACTGTGGATTACGACCCACTGGCGGGTCGCGAAAGTTCAAGCAATACATAGAGGTTTTTAAATTCTATATTTAACTGGTCATATTTGCTGTGCTTCAAAGACCGAAGTCAAATGTCAGGCTGTGTCTCCTGCGTATGTTTAAAAAAAAAAAAGTTTTACATTGGTACTGGCGATAACAAGCTCCTTACTTTGCAGTCAGAGGAAAACAACGTCATGTACGTCACAATCTTGCGGGAATTCATGAAGTGTGGAAGGCAAGGCAGTAGGATGTCATTTTTTGTAACATACATCAAAATGCAAATACCTGCAATTGCACTGTACACATTCAGCAGAAGGGACGATAGCAGATTTAAACAAAATAAAATTTCGAAGTGTGAAACCAAGATTTTAAGAACTAATCACAAATACTTGTAGATGGACACATTATAAATATTCACTGATACCCGAATTCCATGCATAAATATTTGTGTAAATATAATGTTCTCAGTAAAACTATGTCTTTGCTAATTTAGTGAACATTTCAATGGAATATATGCGCTCTGTATAGGACAATGCGCCACAACCTGATGATTTAGTTGCATTAAAACATTGCATGTCTCGTCCATTAAAGCTGGGTGGGTCGCAAAAGTTTGTCGTAGTAAAAAAAAAAAATGGCCCGGGGTTCTAAAAGGTTTAGGCAGCACTGCCGTACAGTATGCCCCAACTCTATCAGGTCTGATGTTCTATTCTGGTTTCATTGGAAGGAGGCTACTTAACAGGTTCCTCTTTGCTTCAACTTCTAAATGAAACCTTGGTGTTAAATAGCATGCTGTTGTGGTTGCAACCACACTGCCCTACTCCTGACCAGTCTGATGCATAAGCTACTCTTTGAAGTTGCATGTTCCTGATTAAGTGTGCTGCACCATTGTCCTCTCATTCCTCAGTTAAGGATATTATTCTCTACGCTTGAGCAGTGCTGCACATGCAGAGCTTTCTTTTGTCTACATCTGACAGGTTCAATAGCCTAATGCCACCATTTGTTTCTGCATTTAACTTTGCTTTGGATCTAGTTCAAATGCCACGTTACTAATGCATTTTTCCCCTCTCTCCTCAGAAACATTTTCCCATCCAACCTTGTATCTGCTGCATTCCAGTCGGTGAGTGACCCTTGCGTACAATCTTGTTTTAAGAGGGTATCCATTAATGTTGAAATCAACGCTGCCACCGGATCCTTCCCAAGCTCTGTGGCACTCTGTTGGACCGGGTTGTGGTGGGACTTCTAGCAAACATGGATGATCAAGCTTAAGTCGAATGCTTTTGAGAGGGCTGAGTAGAATAAAATGCGTTATTTCCTGGGTAAAGCCTTTAAGTGCTTACATACCAGCAGGGCACAAGTCCTAAACAAGCACTGGCATAGCCAATAGGTCTCGCTTTTGGGACCTTATAAGTATTTAGTTATGCAACTGTTGCATGGCTAAACACTTATAATGTCCCAAAGGCGAGACCTATTGGCTATGCCAATGCTCAATTTCTTTCTAATTGCGGCACTGGCGCTTTACTTTTAATGTTAAAAGTAAAGCACCGGTGCTGCGATTAGCATGCTAAAAATGCTACAGCCGGTCCCAGCTTGCAGTGCATGTGCGAGAGTGCTGCAGTAATCGCACCATATGGCACCTCTGCTGAAGCGCGCGCCCACGCACATGCACTGCAAGCTGTAGCTGGCGGTAGCATTTATTAAAGCCCTTACTAAAGTCTCTCCGAGCAGCGCATGTGCGCTGACTCAGCGAGACCTAAAAAAGAAGGTGGGGGACTAACCTAGTTAATCGGAATGCAAGTGGCATCACGGTGTGTGACATCATGGCACACGACATCACAAAGTGGCATCAGATCTTGAGCCGCCACATATATGTTTAGCAGGTCTGTCATGAGTACATTGGAGCACATTTCGAGTACACAAGGAAACCTTCCTGATTCAGGCAGAAGATTCACACTTTTGAAAGCTACACATAAAACAATCTTGCCTTTTGTCAGCATAAACGTCCTCTACCCATAGTGATTTATAAGAAAAAATAGTGGTACTTACATTATTTTAACGCCTCCTCAGGGGTAGTAAGCACTATATAAATTATCTATCTTGTGTAAATGCAGGTAAAGATCAATACATCTGACATTCTTACAGTGCATGCATAACAACCTAAACAGGGACTGAACAAAGTGAAAAGTTGCCTCTCAAGTATGAGTGAAGTGCTAACTAGGTGGGAACCTTTTTTTTTTTTTTTCCCCTCCGCTTAAAATGCATCAGGTGTGAGGCTCCTGACTGCTCCCAGCCAAGAGACTGGAACAAAAGGAGGCCTGATGACCCCTCAAATTCGCCCTTTGTTATGTGCCCAGCAGGAGTCTTAAATAAGAAAGTGCCGTCCCCGCCTGCATGTAGTTGAGATCGAAAGCAGACAACAACGTGCAGGCGCTGCTGAATGTGTACTTGTGTTTGCAAATTACACTGGGACGAATTCAGCATATTTTTCAGTGGGGCTCAACTTTTTGGCATGGTTGACAGCGTCCACCCCGTGAAAATAGCGGGCAGATGCTGTACACCCGCGTGTACCCCCAACTCGTGCCCTGCATAACAGGTCAGGTCAAGGCTGGGTGACATTGGAGGTAGATTTGGCAAGGAAGATCAGTGCGCTCTTCACTCACCCCCCCCCCCCCCCCCCCCTGCTGCTGACCTCATTTGTGGGCATTACTTCTCCAAATTTGCTTTGGCTGATGGGAATGGCTTCCGGGCAGCAGTATTCACAAAGACTTCTAAGCTCACCTTTGCCTCTTGGGGGTTGGCACTTTGTTATATCCTGCTAATGCTAATGCATTGCCAGTCTACCACCAGTGGAATTTTAATTCGATGATGCTGTCAGAATGTTGGGAATCTGCAGTGAGTAATGACAGTTGACTGGGCTGAGCTGCCTGCTGGCTGCTCCTGGTGGGGTCTTTATCTGGTCTACTTCCAATCATCTTGTGATTCTTGTCAAGAGGACATTTGATTGGAGAGAGAGGCCGATTCCCCGCTATAGAAGGTGAACAATGCTTGCTCTTGTTATTGAAGTTAAATATTTGAGTGTTAACACAATTGTGTTGTTTATCACAAAAGTACTGTAATGCCCATTTTTCCATTTGTCTCTTCAGTATAGCACCAGTTACAAATTGGTCACCATAAAGAAGAATATAACGGACGGTCTAGGAGGCCTCAACGAGACAATTACTGTTGAAAAGGTACGCTTGCATCCTCGTCTGTCCAGATTTATACGGAAGGAGTTTTCCTTCTTGTAGAACCCGAGATAACCAATATTGATTGTTTGTTTTGACCTCGTACAGTTTTGTTGTCCTGCTCCTCCCTGCATGCCTTTTGTCTCTCCACCCTCCAACGATTTGTGTTGCAATGATGCGTAGTTTCTGAGTGCAGGCTCTGGGTGGTTCAAGTAATTATTATAATGTGCCACATGCTTCTAAGACCAAGCAAAGATGGAAAGAAAATGTACCTTCCTGCTGGCTGGACAACCTCGCGAACCACCACAAATAGAAAATATACATTGTTTGCTACAAGAGAAAGGTTCAGTCCCTTATCGCTTCACATTTATCCTTTACTGAAGGCTAGGATATAAGCCTCTCGTGCCAAGATCTTGGCTCGAAGTCCCTCCATTGCGAGAAAACAGAAACGTCCTTAGATGTGGGTATCTTGGGCTCTGGCAGTAACCTTCACACATGATTGAACTAGTACTATTTTGCAAGTTGTAAACTTTTTAAATGTGCCCGTAATATTTTTTTTTTTTTCTCCATCTTATTAAATTTAATTATGTTTTTGGCTGTTTTGGTTTAATGTGATGCATGTGGGTATACGCTTTATGTAAAGATAGTTTTCCAGGCATATTTAATGGGGCATATGTGATCAGAGAATAAGGTTTCATCCTTTTCTACCTTGTAACTCTTTCTGTTCCTACCTGTTTCCCCAGGTTCCATTTGGAATGGATGTCGACGGCATGAACATCTTGGGGCTTGTCGTGTTTGCCATTGTGTTTGGCATTGCTCTCCGAAAACTAGGGGAAGAGGGTGAAATCTTGATCAAGTTTTTCAACTCCTTTAACGAAGCAACTATGGTTCTGGTCTCCTGGATTATGTGGTACGTGAGGCACAGGCAACATGTTTACTTGGTTGTTTATACACATATTTATGCATGCCTTAATACTGAGCAGGCAAATCCGTGCCCATGGTGCATGCTGTTTAGTTTGTGTTTGATTTAGTCTGCTTTCTCACTCCTGTATTTCTCGTTTGCCTCTGTCTTAGTAGACAAGGCCTCTTGGTGCACGACACTTACCTGAGAGCGTTGCTCCTTAGTCCGGCAGGGCAGAAATTTCACATGCAACATGTGGAGATACTACTTAGTTTGGAGTTCTGTCCCTCTGAGTGGAAGAAAGGACCAATGTTTGCTTGATTACAATTGTAGGAAACTGCAGTGTGGACATTGATTTTTGAAATCCACTTCTGGTAGTTTGTACTACCTGCTAAAAACTAGTTGGTGCACAACCCAAACAACTACTTTTATTAGTGTTTTTTTTTTTCCCACTAGCATCTAAAAAAGTTATTTTGCTCACCTTAGCATTAAAACTTACAAAGGAAGCGTGCCTCTTTGAACCCCTCGAAAAATGCTGTGCAGCACAAAAGGATACCTGATGTTCCAAGGTTCCCGATTTTATTTGATTTTTTCCCAGTATTTGGCTACTCCTGTCTTAGACCGTTCGTTCTTTACATCTGTACCATGGAATGCAAGATGCACAAAACGGCCTTGCTGAACGAAAAGTTCTAAACTTTTCGTTCATTAAACTTTATATTCTGGTAGTTTAATATGATTGTCAGTGGCTCAACTTGAAAAGGAGGGTAGGGGTGGGGGGGGACAAGGATTTGCTTATACGGTCTTAAAATATTTTCAATGAATAACAGAAAAATAAGTGGTGCAATTACGGAACTGATCTAATACAAATGGTAAAATAACAGTAATAGGATATGTTCACTTAACCTAGCCCTTTTGATCTGGCTTGATTTGCGGACTATATGTGCATTAATAATGCCTTATCTAGGTTTTGTATGGCGTATTGGTGCTTTCTTTTACTTTGTGCCCTTCTCGCACAGTTCTACAGTTTTGATTGATGGGTTGTGTTGCTATGCGGTTAGTACAGATTGGTTTAACTTCTTGGATTTCTAAAGGCATTTGCTACATAATGTGAATTCGCTAATACCGGTGCTGAATGACATGAGTCCAGTTCCATACATAAGGGCATATAGGAAATAAAGTTTTTATTTTTCTGCCCTCCCGATCGAAATGGAGGCAACCCTGGTGAAATAGTCTGCCCCACTACGATTCCCACAAATGACAGGTTTTCCTTCTATGATGTAGACATGTATCGTGGGCCTGGTGACTGAATGCTGTCATTAGTGAAGTTTTTGATGATTGGCTACTTATGTACTCCTCTGCTCCGTCTGTGTTTCCTCGCACAAAACGCCCTCCTTCTTGAAGACTTGCATATAAACCATAAATACCTGGTCCGGCCAAAAGACAAGTTTCCGCTTCCCAAAATAGAATGCCCTACTACTCCTTTGAACGAGAATTCTGGAGATGTCAAGAAGGTAATCTGTAACGAGAAACTGCAACATAAGTGTGAAACGACGGAGTCCTTGACTTTTCCAAAGGAAAACACCATATGCAGAGAAGACCTTCTCCTCTATGAGAGACAAATAAATATGGTGGTGAAGGAAAGAGGTGTGATTCGAAAGTTAAATTTAGATTACACTCTCGAACTGGCCTCTGCTAAATTGAGGCCCATAGCCACATTTTCTAAAAAATAAAACCAATGTTCCCAATTTATAAGAAGGAGTACATACTTCTCAATGAGAGGGCAATGCAAGCAGAATGTGCCAGCCAAATGACCAAATTGGTAACAGTGACCAGGTCAAGTGCGGCTCACTTCATTAGTTCTACAGTTGTACTATCCCAGTAAGCCCTTCTCGAGGAGGTTGCTTGAGTCTCCCGTTTTAGCTGTCGTTGGTAGTGATGGAATTAAGCAGTGGCGTAGCTGTGCAGTTTGCTGCCTGTGGTGGTCCTAGCCATTGCCACCCTGTAGTGGTCGTAAGAGCAAGGGGGGGGGGGGGGGGGGGGGGAGGTGCTGGCGAACAAATCCTACATTTGTTGCCCCTTGCGGCTGCAGGTAAGAGCGGGGGTGGGTGGCCCCTTGCTACGCCGCTGTTTTTAAATGATGGGAGCTCAACCAGAAATTGAGTTTTGGTTCAAATCTCTGTTTTGCCTAGTGGAACGGATGACCGTGGCTACTGTGTCCTGTCAATATTGGTCTTAGACTGCTACATGTGAAAACCTAGAAGCAGTTCCCCTTTTGTTTTTTTTAAGGCCTGGGAGTCTTTAAGGATACATTAGCTGATGGTGACGTAGAAAGACTGCATGGAATGTGAAGAATTGCTCGGCACAGGCTGATCACAGCTGGTGGCCAGATGCACGCTGCCATTGCTGTTGGAGAGTACTGCTCTTCTATTTGGCTTGGCATGCACTCTTCTCTTGTTAGAATTTTTACTCTGCCTTTCAAGACAGTAGGCGTAACCGCGTAGAACTTCGCCTTGACTTTAGAAGTTGTCCCTTTTCCAACGTTGACTTCTGGGCTTAACTCAATGTTTACATGGAGGCCTCCGAGTTTATCCATAGGCTTTAGGTGTTCGGCTTATTCTATCTGAGTGATTATTTTGTTTGTCCCTGTGTTGCCTGCAGGTATGCTCCATTGGGTATCATGTTCCTGGTTGCTGGGAAAATCGTAGAGATGGAAGATGTCGCAGCTCTCTTCTCCAGCCTTGGCAAATACATCTGCTGTTGCATCGTGGGCCATGCCATCCACGGAATTCTCGTCCTTCCACTCATTTACTTCATCTTCACTCGAAGGAACCCGTACCGCTTCCTGTGGGGCATCTTCACTGCTCTGGCCACAGCATTTGGCACCTCCTCCAGGTAAGCGCCCAGATAGTGTGGTGTTGAGTGGCCAACAGCAAATAATGCAGAGCAGGTTTGGTGTCAGCAGTCTGATGGAGACAGGGGAGCAACTACACCCGACCTTGGTGGTGGGGGGGGGGGGGGTTCTAGTATTAAACGGTGTTGGTGGAGCTACCATTTCTCACACTGGAGGCCGATACAGTATTAGAATACACGTTTGGAAGGCCATTAGGTCTGGGTTTAATGCGCTAGCATATGGAAAAGGCATATGTCCTTGCCCGTTCTATCCTGCAGTGCCAAATTAAAGTCAGAGCTTTTGTCTTCACCAGTGCATTCCCCTGAGACACGGAGTAATGCTGAAGCTAAGAGGGTGTCCAGCAGACCTGTGAGCATCGGATGTCTGCAAGATGGTTGGCACCAAGCGAGTCCTGTGCACGTCAGAAATTAAAGCACTGGTGGCTTACTGGGAAATCGTCTTTTCTGAGTAAAAGTAGCATGAACTGCATAATGATAATATGCTTCCAGGGAACAAGATGGTGTGTGTGGAGGAATCTGCCAATGTGCCGAATAAAGTGCTCCCACAGACATTGAGACACACTTGCTGTGTGAAGAATAAACCGGGATAAAGAAAATCATGGGAGCTTCTATCTAGTGGTCACAAATAGAGGCGACCTTAAAAGGAAGGGGTATCCATAGAGAAAAATAAGTTGATACCTGTTCATAATATAAACGTATGCATGTGTTGGTATTTCTATAGCATGGATCTAACCCGAGAGCAATAGAGCATTACCCAGTATGGGAGGTGATGGAAAATGATGCAAGAATGCACTCATCAAGTGGTGGCTTATATCATTTTGATACTTGCACTAGTATCACCCACAATTTTAATTTTTGGCACATTGTGATTTCCTGGAACACCAACAATTTCAGTCTGTGCCAAGCTGGACTGAAAGCAAGGTCTTCATCTCGACAGCGTAGCCACTAGGCATCTCCTTCCTTAGTTGATGTACTAGAACTTACAAAAAAGCTTCAAACATTCAATGTTACCACTCCTTGTGAACACTCCTGGTTTGTTGATGTTTTCACATTAGGGCGCATCCCTCATGCTGTCCGGTGACAGGACCGAATGCAAATTATTTTGGCAATGATAAAAAAAAACGAACAGAGCAGTGTTGGCCATTCTGTGGTGGCACTAGTATCAATATAATCTTCACAACATATCCGAACGCTCAACTGTTAATGACCTCACTGCCAAAGAATCGTTGTGGAAACACAATATTTGAGAACAAACTTAACCAGGAGTTCTCTGTATCTATGTAATCTTTCCTATTTATGGAACATTACATATCACAGTCAATTAAACAAAAATCAAGTGATCAACATCAAAACCATGATTAACATGTGTATCACACACAGTCACGTATTCCTTTTAATTCTGCTTTTTACTGGCATTCTTTAAAGTAGTCAGTTAATCAGCCCAGCCAACGTGTTTTGTCCATGCGGACTTCATCAGGGCTGAAAAAGTTTAAAAATCAAACGTCTATATAGTGTATATATTCATGTGAAAATATACACATACAAATTGACTGACCTCTCCACAACAGAACATAAACAACACAAACGTGACTCCGACAATATACTGATAACAATATAAACCTAAAAATACACTATATGTACAAATACATGTATACAATTTTATATATAACACAATAACTAGGGGGTACCTAGAGCGCTTTAAGGTCCAACATACATGCTCCAAACAGATACTCTTATTATGATTGGTATGCAGGTCATATGGAAGTGAGAAAAGAGAATCGGAGGACGGAATATCAAAGGCGTTACAACAGGTCAAGTTGTTCGTAGGGTGGTTCCTCTTTGGATTTAGAGCCCTCACACGCTCAAATGAGTGTCATGCTTCATCATAACACTCATGATAATACCGCGGCGACCTAACCCGACTCCGAGGCGTCTGGGTAGGTCACCGTGGTATCGCCGTGACGATCACACTGCAATTCAGCGTGCACCTCTAGACCTCCTCATGGAGCAATAAATATAACCCGAATTAGGTTTATCCCCTTAGGCTCTAAATTTGAAAGCCTAATCGGGTGGTGGGGGATGAGTAACTTTTTTTTAATGTGGCATTTTCTGTCATCTATGGTAGTGTTCAAATAGTTGAGTCTTTCTTCAGTTTTTGGCCCAGCAATAATTGTTTTAAATGGCTAATCACTGCTGTGAGAGAAATGGGGCTTGTAAATTATAACTATACAGTCAGTTTCTATTTTGTTAGCTCTAAATAAATGTTCTTATAAAAATGATAAACTCACACATGAGCCAGACTTGCACTCAGTCACACTTTCTAATCTCCAAACAGAAGAATATTAGACAAAGATGCACACATTTTAATGTTTGCTTGCTGCAACAGAAATTCATCTTGGGAAGTAGTATTAGCAGCCATACAAGTGAAGGAGCTGAAGCCATGTAAAAATTACATTTATTCTTGTTATGGTGAGCATCGACTCGATTAAACCCATCTTCAGGATTCAATTTGATATAGCCAGAGGCAGACCTGTGAGTAGAACCATGCTTCTGGAAAAGTGTGTGCCAATAACCCTGCTGCACCTCTCTCAAAGGGCTCCTGTAGCTCAAGCCAGTGCAGAACATCTGAACCCTCAGCCACTGCAGAACTCGTGTTCCTTCATCGGCACAGATGCACTTAAATATCCATAACATAACGTTTGCATCAGCATTATTGTTGTGGCATTGTTCGTACATCTCTCACTCTGGCGTTTCCTGTTTCACACTCTGTTATTTTCCATCTCATTCACACTTTCCTCGCCTTATTTCTATCGTACCTTTCTGTCCATATTTGCAAACATTCTTAATTCTTTTACTACTATCTACCTTCTCTCTCTCTCGTCAATTGTTTCTCTCACTCCTTTCTCTCGTCAATTGCTTCTCTCAATCCTTTTTCTCATGAATTGCTTCTCTCAATCCTCTCTCTCAATGGCTTCTCTCAATCCTTTCTCTTACCCTCTCGTCCATTTCTACTCTCTCGTCAATTGCTTCTCAATCTTTTCTCTCTCTCGACAATTGCTTCTCTCAATCTTTTCTCTCCCTCAATTGCTTCTCTCTCTTTCTCTCTCTCTCTCATTACTTCTCTCAATCATTTCTCTCTCTCTCATTACTTCTCTCAATCATCTCTCTCTCTCTCCTTTCTTCTCTCAATCATTTCTCTCTCTCTCTCATTACTTCTCTCAATCATTTCTCTCTCATTACTTCTCTCAATCATTTCTCTCTCTCTCATTAGTCCTGTCATTTTTCTCTCTCTCTCTGTCTCATTACGTCGCTCAATCATTTCTCTCTCACTGTCACCCCCCCCCCCTCACTCCCCATCAGGAAGATTAACCTGGGTGAGAGATGTGGGACATTCCCACAGAATATTAGCTGGTGCTGGTTTTTCAGTCCCCACAGAATCACAGGTTTTACATTATAGGCATGAATGCTTAAAGAGCTCAAGTCTGGCTGTGAACTGGCTCACCTCAATCTATGTCTGTGCAGGGACTCACCACTGTCTGCAGTGGACAGCATACTTGGAAGAGCTCTGCTCTGTCTGCCCAGGTTCACAGTGCTAAGTATGCAGGAACTCCGCTCCAGCTCAATGAAATAAGTTACCTAATGGTCTCTGCTCTATCTGTGCATGGGTTCAGCACTATGTATGCAGGGACTTGGTTGCATCTCTGCTGGAGCTCCGCTCTATCTGCAGAGGAGTGAGTTAAGCTCCAAGATAATGAGGTATGTTTGTTGCAAAGCCTCACTCTTTCTGTATGCACAAGAACCTACTTTTCTCTGTGGAATTTATGTCTTCTAATTGTTCAGCCTATCTCCAAAAGAACAGCCAACTTCTTCTTCTCCTTAATAAACTAGGCACAGAAATTAGCTTTTTGACACAAAGCAGACCACACCCTTTTGAATTGTGTGTTTTTTGTTTTTTTGGGTTGTTGTTTTTTTAACTTAACGGACTGCAAGAGTTTGGACACAAGGTTCTGATCTCTATATACTCGGTCTTCTTATCTCTCTCAATGGCACACCCTCTTCTTTCCCAGAGTGTGATTTGTTGTGAGCATCTTCTTGATGTTTATTGCTTTTATGTCATTTTGGTATATGCTTTTCCTCTACATTTGTAGTGAGGGAATTTAGAAAGAGCAGGGAAGATCACGCTGAGACACGGAGACCATGATAAACATGAAACGAAAGAACGGTGAAATGTACGGGGTGGAAAGGGGCAAGTTGAGAACGATTAAAAGGGAGGATGGTGGAACAGGAGAGAAGGCAGTGACATGTGGAAAGAGTGACGAGGGACATAATGTAGGCTGAACAGTGCTGAGGTCCTTTGGGCAATACAATAGAAGTTAAACAGTGAGTAGGAGTAACAGTGAGTGGGAGTGAGTAGGAGTAAAATTGAGCAAGTGTGGGCATGAGAGTTAGAGTGAGTGAGGGAAATAGACTAAGGCCCAGATAATCAAAACGTTCCTACAGTTTAGCATAGCACCTAAAGTTGCTGCATTGCGTGAGAGGGGGAGAATATAAAGCATCATATCTCCAAAGATTTGGCACCCTCCTGCTCTCTCCCTAGCGCTGGCACACCATAGGCTACTGAGCGCTACACACACATTTGCACAATAGTGCAACGGTGTCTGCGCGAGTCTAGCATAGGTTTGTACTGGAAGGGTGCCCTTCTAGTACAAAAAACTGTGCTTTGACTAACTTTAAACGGATTTGTGCTTTAAAGTCCATTACATATACAAAGTGGGAAAGCGTAGGAGAAATTAAAACATATTTCCTTTTTAATGCCAGCTTTTATGTGTTTGTTAGTAAATAAGGTCTTACGATAAAACCATGGGTGATTGCATGGGTACTCCCGTGTAAGACCCATGGCATGCAGAGTAACCCGAAGCAGAGATTTGCGCTGCTTTGCGTTACTTTCAGGTAACTTTCAAGTAAATTAAATGGAACATTTTGCTCGGGTTTGCGTCACCTTAGTGATGCAGTCCCAGCGCAAAGGGTTGTTATCTGGGTCTAACTCTGAATAGTAATGAGAATGTGTGAGGCAAAATCTTGGGGAAAAAAGATGGGGTAAACTCTTGGGTGGTAGTACACCACACCACTTTCAAAGATCACTAGCCGCCACTGACGCCAATACCAACTGATGAGATTTAGCCTAGCAGCCCGAGCTGCCGACTTTGCAACTTGGGAACGAGGTTGGAATCCCACTGTCCGCTCAATATTCCATTCCCTCTTACCATTTACAGAAAAGTCTAGACTGCTGGATGGTCAGTGTATTTTAAAAAAACAAAAAACTGTTTCTTACCTTTTTTAGAATTTATTTAGCACTTATTAACCCTCACATGAGTAGTAAGCACTCTATAAATGCTATTACGAATCAAGACAATTTGAGATTTATGTTTCGTTTGCTTTCAAGCAGAGGAGGATGGCAGAGATTGCCCTTAAAGGGCAGATGCGGTCTCGCATGCCAGAGTTAATGGGCAAGCATTGTTCTGCCTTTAAAATAAAGATCAATAAAGCGCACTGCCATGCACAATTAAAAATTCCCACAAAGGGTTTGGTCCTAGATGTTGTGAATGACCTGTGACCCCCCCGCCTCCCTCCCCCTCCCCCTCACATCACCTCCTTCGACAATGCTGTAAAGCAGCAAGATAAGCTGTCTGTCAGAGAACAGAAAATGTTTATTCTTCCGCACGCTTCTCAAACCGCACTTCGCCCAGGCTTTACCAGGGGACAGCAAACCACACAGCTGCAGCCCGGGCTGCTAAACACGACGTGGGAGGGGAGGAGAGGGGGCTGAAGACCTTTGAGCCCAATGGGCGTTGCGCGCCTGTCCAATGCTATGGTTAGGGAAAATATTTTGGGGCTGTTGAGGGTCTTAGTACTTCATGCAACAAAAAAAAGCTCTCCTTGTATTCAGCGAAATTCCTCCGGAGCTAATAATCTTATTAACGAAGTAATAGTAACCACACAAGACAAGAATTCATTAGTGTCCACCAAATGCATGATAACCAGCAGTGATTAACTCAGAGCATTGGGTATGGTTGCAGTATATAAATAAATGCTTTGCCACTATGGAATACCTATCCATGGGTAAAACAGAACAGCCATAGCTGCAATGTCTCTTGCGCCAAGCTAATAATATTAGTTACATGCCCTTCCCTCCCTCCCCAACCATTTGATTTTTTTATCAAATACTAACTTTAAATATATTTTGGAAATTCATCTGTTATTCTCCAAACATCAACTTATGATTTCTGAAAATACACACATTTGTCTCAAATACATGCCTTTCAATATTGGTATACATATATTGGCTCAAATAAACAAAAGCTTCTAATTTAGTTCATTGGGCAGGACAGAGGAGAGCTACTTACAGGTAGGTGGAGAGCTAGCCATAGCTCACAAGCTACTGGGTGGACAAACATGGTCTAAGCATTGACCTATCACATCGCATTAACAGCACTGTCCACTATAAATTCACAGTTTGCGGGAAGGGATAACCAAGGAGGAAATCATTTATGGTGGTACTAGTCATGGTGGGGGAGACTGGACAAAGTAGCCAGAAAAAGGGCTCCCCACCAAAAGTTTGTGAAACCATAATCACAGCAAGGGCCATGTTGGAGATGGGAGGGTAGGGCGGGGGCATGGAGACTCCCTAGCAAAAGTGCATTTGCCAGTGCTGTCAGACCAGGGAAGTTAGAGGGGTTGATTTAGCCTAAAGGTTCTGCGTCCCAGGGGCATTTTGTACTGACCTTGCTATACCTAGATTATTGTATGTTGATATTGTGCGTCTTTGCCTGTTGGTGCTAGGAGTTGTTTGTATATACCGGAGTATTGCTAAATATTCTGTGCATACATTCTGTCCGCTAGTTTGGCTGATACGTGATGTTGTTTCTTGGCCTCTGTGCTTCCGATACTGCCCTTCCCTCAGTATACCTTCTCCGTTCAGACTTGATTGTCATTTTTCCATAAACTTTAACATGCCCCAGTTTCTTACAGTTGTTTGCCCTTCTACCTGCCCCAAACATGGACCTGGCTTGTAATGTGTTTGTGACTGTCTTTTGTGTAATGCACTGGAGCTACTAGCGTGGTACTTGGTTCATTTATGTTGCCATCCACGTTTGGAAGGGATAAATGTTGGTTAGTGTAACCCAGGGGTGTCTAACGTTTGACCACAAGAACGGCATCTATGCCATATTTTGCTCAGGCCCAAGTCAGATTTTCAGTAAAGTGGACCGAACAGTCGAGTGTAGGAGGAGGGGGCTGGTGGGTGGCTGTCTGACTGAAGTCTAGGAGCTCAACCAGGCCAGAGGCAGGAAGCCAAGTGGGGAAGGGGGACGTATTTGTTTTGGAAGCTGGCTAGAGGGACGTCTGTAGGTGCTGGCTAGAGGAGGGACGTCTGTAGGTGCTGGCTAGAGGGGCGTCTGTAGGTGCTGGATAGAATAGGGACGTCTGTAGGTGCTGGCTAGAGGAGAGACGTCTGTAGATGCTGGCTAGAGGGACGTCTGTAGGTGCTGTGTCGCACAGACTAGGTATAAAGCCGAACCAGTTTTCGATAGAGTTCTCACCCTGCCCTTCTTTGTGTTGTGACCGTCGAGACGAACGTTTTCCTTAAGTTTAAAAGTCTTTACCTCCATGGGAAGTTTTGATAGGCGAGGCTTGACGCACCGCTTTCTCTCGGCAGCTCCGCCACCCTGCCCCTGATGATGAAGTGCGTGGAGGAGAACAACGGGGTTTCGAAGCACATCAGCCGCTTCATCTTGCCCATCGGCGCCACAGTGAACATGGACGGCGCCGCCCTCTTCCAGTGCGTCGCTGCGGTCTTCATCGCTCAGCTCAACAACATGCCACTCAACTTTATCCAGGTCATCACGATTCTGTGAGTAATGGGGCTTCCTCGTGCACCCTCGGCCTCAAGAGTTAATGGGTGGCATCAGAGGGGAAGTGGGCGGGATCTGAAGGGCATCGGGCACCACATGTCCGTACTATTTTTAACAAGACAAAATCATTTCCCCCCTCTTTATGTTAAAAGGCAACTGTCCCGAATGGTTAATTCCGACATTTGAGACACCCAAGTTGAAATGGAGGGGAGAGGGTCTCCTGTGCTGCGAAGGGGACGGAGGGAGGGACAGACAGCTGAACAAGAAACAGGCCTTCTTGCCAGGGTGTCTGCTGCCTGGGAGAAATGCAAATGTGCGCGTTTGGTTTTTCTGCAAACGTAAAAGCGGATATTGAATTTAATTGACGGAGTCACTTGCAGAGTATTATTTTTGTGAGGTATTTGAAGCTGACCCGATGAGCAGTGGAATGGCAGCTTTAAATGGACCTTAAAAAAAAAAAATAAAGTTGGGTGCACGTTCCCCACTTTACTAACTGAATTAAATTCTTAGATTTCTGCAATGATTGCTTAAATCAATAGAGGTCTCAAAACATAAAACAATGCATCTCACTGATCAGTTTAACTTGCAGTTATTCCTTTATTTAAGGTGTGTGTTATTTTACAAGAGGTTACTAGAAGGTGAAAGACCAATAAAATAGCATAGAAAATGTTGTTCTTCTTTGATTGCCTCATTGGACCAAAGTTCCCGGACTTTTTTTTTTTTTTTAATTAAATGCTCCTACACTGCTGAGTTGCAGCCAGCTAATCGCCTATATGGCGCTGTACATGGCCCCTTACAAAGATGATTAGAACCAGGGTGTAGTGCGTTTATTTAAACATCTAATGCTACCCAATGGAATAACCATTCTTTACAGTGAGTCAAACCGGCATAGCAAATCAAATGCAGAGTACAAACAATAAACCACGTTTTGCCGGGTGACTCTTCTGATGATGCGCATTCATATTTTGCAGCTCCTCCAGGATTATACAGTTTTTAAAAAAATATATTTAACTTTGCTGCCATTGTGGACTGGCACAAACCTATTCCTCCGAGTTAACATTGTGTTCCCTGTGAGGATATTTCTTCCAATCCGTTTTAACGCCTGAAGCCCTTGGCAGCCACAGTGTCACGGGGCCGGGAGTCGTGAGGCTGACACCCTTCTGAGGAGCGTCGGATGACGCGGTGCTTTTTACCAGAGGTGTCTTCGCTGGCAGTCTGTCTGCCCCGAGTTGCTGGCTGCATCAGACGCTGTAGATCCCAGATTTAAAATAGGAGCCATGCTCCTCCCCTACCCGAATATGGCGGCTTGAAGCGCCATGTTCATTTGCTCATTGGAACTGGCAGGGTTGCTTTTCCTGGCAGGTGGGGGAATCCAATTTCTAGGCTAAGACGCGAAAGCTGGGTGTATAAAGTACACGCCCCGCCTCCTCCTTGGAGGCAAATTGTTTCACGTTAAACCAGTTCTGCTGGCCGCAGTTGGACTGCTCAGCTGCAATGGTTGCTCAATAGGCCGGTTCTCAGAGTATTGTGGCATATGCTGGCACATGTTTCAGACTGAAATATTCCAAGTGCTTCTAGTGATAACCCTTCTTTCAATGCCAGAGATTCCTTTAAACTTGAACCCTGGCCACTGACAACTAGTGTGTGCTGGTCACAAGAGTTTGAACCTCGGAGAGATCGGCTTAGCCTCCCATTCTCCCCTTGTCGGCAAGTTGAGCACCAGCCAAACAGGGTAATGATAACTTACTTCATGTAGAACACTTAAAGGGCCGGGACCGTGTTATGGAGCTGTATATGAATGTATTCTTGTTAATATGCAGGGAGCAAAATATCAAGCACCTCTTCCCTGCAACACCTATTATCAAGGTGGGAGCTGGTGACCTGAGTGGTTGGGACTTTTTATTTATTTATTTAAAACCTTTTCTCAGGATCTGTAGAATTTGTTGGACTGAGATCTTGACTGGCTCTGATTTTTCCTCCTTACTCAGTGTCACTGCAACCGCATCTAGTGTGGGGGCTGCTGGAATCCCCGCCGGAGGTGTCCTCACGCTCGCCATTATCCTCGAAGCTGTTGGACTGCCCACCAATGACATTTCCCTCATACTCGCTGTCGATTGGCTTGTGTAAGTATGGCCTATTGCTTTCTGTTCTTTACTTCTACTCTTCTTACTTGTGAGTGCGCGACTATGATCTCTCTGACTACGGAGTGTTGGTTTACCTCTGTCATCCATTTCTTATTGTTGATCGGTTGACTCGAGATTGGTTGCTGTAACTGCACTTGCATGTTTATATGGCAAAATTGTCAGTGCAGTTTTGTAGTGGCGACAAGGTGGGACAGTACTAAAACCAGCTTAACATTATACGTCTGAGACTAGAATGGTGCTGGAGAAATTCCCGCTTCATTTGACACCGGTTTCTGTTTGTGTTTGGGACAGGGACCGAACTTGCACCGTCCTGAACGTTGAGGGTGATGCCTTTGGAGCTGGCCTTCTGCAAGTCTACACGGAGCGAACCGCTGCAAAAGGGGCTGATGACGAAGAACTCAGGGAAGTCAAGACCGAGACAACAGAACCTAGCAGAGCACTGCACGAAGAAGAGGCGTCTCCCCTCATGAAGAAGGAGCTGCAGGTCTCGCTGGAGGGAGCAGGGAACCTCGAGAAGGAGTCGGTCATGTAATTCTGGCAGCTCTCACGAACTCATGTCATGCGCAACAAACAGAAAAAGACACCTACACTTGAAGTATCCGTAAATTTCCAGACTTGACCCAGCCTAACAAGAATCATGACATTCGCACACGTGCTGGAGCCCATGCCCTGCTCTCCTATCTTCTGGAGAATAGGAACAGTCTGATTGGTTCCTTGCTGAGAGAGTTCTCAGATTGAACACTATTTCTTCCTCTTTTTTTTTTAGGAAAGTAGGTGATTTGGGGTTACAGTGTACCCTGTTGTCTTTACACATGATTTCTTCTGATGCTCGGACTGCTGTGAGGGTTAGTTCCACTTTGTCAGACAGTGCAGCTCCCCGCTGCCAACCAACACAGCATGTAATTGCGGGTCGCATGGTTGTCAGATTGTCTTGTCCATTGTGGCCCATGCATCGCTTGCTGGACACTTGAAGCACCAGTGGTCATCGTAGACTGGCAGGAGTGTGGTTTCTTGTGATATCCTGCAGGAAGCAATACCAAGTAACCAAGGATGAGATGGAAAGTACGCATTTCTAACTCTAAATCCTACATTGGGCTGGAGGTCTATACCCTTGTTCCCGTCTGCTCGTTTCCTGCCCAAATGACAGCTGCGAAGTTAGATTTGTCCTAATTTGAAATTGTCTATTTATTTAAGTTTTAATTTAAAGTGTCTTTTTCCCTACCGGGAGACTTTTATTCCAAAAAAAGAATGTAGAGTGAAGGGCATAGAGTGCTTTTAATCTATCCAAGCTTGTTACAAAATGTAAGAGCCTGTTTGTTTGTTAAAGTAATGCTCTCCGTAAAGGAGGAAGATAGTTGAATTTAAGTTTCCTTTGTCTGGCATAGCAGGCAGTGACTGTCCAACATGCAAACCAGATATTTGGGCAAGAGCAACCTCTGATTTAGTTTGTAGATAGTTTTGCATCTTCTTCGGTGGTTTGTAGGGCACTGCTCTAGCTAGGTTCATAAGACATTGATTCTTAGTGAGTGCAGAACTATTTGTTGGCTATGAAGAATTTTGAATGAGACGAGGGTATATAATTGAAACCCATTATTAAGCACATCTGTCTTCACTACAACTCTCAAATGACGAGTGCTAAGATGTGAACAGGAAAATACATTATTTTTGTAAGTCAAAAAAATTGGGTGATCTGTGACAATGTCATACCGACTTGTGAATTAATGTTTTTTTAATTACGATATGTCTACTTGATATTAGGTGGTGCAAAAAAGTCTTATTTTACATGTACATGTATTTCTTGTTGAGGTAGTCTTACTCCTAGTGATTAAGGGGCATATGTATCAACATCACCATTTGCGATTCTCAAATAGCGATTTTTAAAGAATCGCTATTTAAGAATTGCAAAACGGGATGTATTTAAAAAATTGCAAACTTTTTGCGATTTCTTAAAATTCCTTAATTGCGATTAGCAAATTGCGAAATCGCAATTAAGGAATACCTGCCCATTCATTTCTATGGGCCAGGAGACCCATAGGAATGAATAGGAAGTAATTCTCAAATAGCGAATCGCAATTTGGGAATAATTTCAAAGGTGCAAGGGTGTCATGATGACACCCTGATGCACCCCTGAAATGAGCATGTGTGTGCATATGGCACACATACATGCCCTAAGGGCATGTATGAGCGCCACGTGGCACTTTGTAAAATTAAAAAAAGTGCATTTTGAAAGGAAATCGCAAATTACCACCAACTTCCAGTTGGTGGTAATTTGCGATTTCTTAAGGATAATTTGCACAACTTGGGTGCTTTTTACATCTCATTTAAGAAATCGCAATTTGCGATTTCTTAAATGCTTACGCAAAATTAAGAAATCGCTAAATTAGCAATTCCTTAATTTTGCGATGGGATTTGTCTCATACATCCCGATTACCGATTTTTTAATCGCAAATGCTGTTATTTTGCGAATCGCAGCGTTTGCGATTAAAAAATCGTTTGATACATATGCCCCTAAGTCACTGGTACTTCTTCTGAGCCCGAGACCTGGGTCAGACGAGTGCCTGCTCCCAACACGGGAGTGGGTAGGAAACTCTTTGACGTGGTTTGACTTGTGCATTATGGACCCAGTGTGATTGTGACGTATAGTCTTTTGGGGACTGGACAAAACTAGACACTCCCTATATATTGCGTGGTCTACCTCTGCAATGCTGGATCAATAACTTACTCTGGTATTCTATTGAGTGGTGTCAAGCATGTGTTCATAATGTCTGCCATTGTGTCTCCTTATGGAGGTTTATCATGTATTTTCATGGATGCTTGGAACAGTATCAAGGAGCCTAGTCCGGTGGCTCAGTGGACTAAGGCGCCCATTGCAGGGGCCGGTGTTCGACCTTATGGTCGCAGGTTCTAATCCCGGTGGGTCCACTCAGCCTTTCATCCATCTGAGATCGATAAAATGAGTACCATTGAGTCGGGTAAAAAATAAACATCTGTTATTCAGCGCCAAGATACCTCTGGGTGAACATGCGCTTTACAAATACACGTTATGTTAGTGTCTGGGCTGCTTGTAGAGTTGTAGCCTTTTTTGGGGGGGGGGGGGGGGGGATCGGGGATATAGAAGAAAGGATCCACTACGTTCATAGCATTTTGGTCTGTTTTAGGTAAATTCTCCAGCAAACTAATATGGTACCGTCTTTGCCATCGTTCAAAGTTTCCATTTTTTTAAAGTATGTAATTGTGCCAGACTGATATTTCCTCTAGGTTAAAAGTTCAGACGTCACCCACTTCCGTCTATGTCCAAAATGATGGAAACGGTTAGCCTTAAGAATGTCCCTCACTTCTTTGGTGTTGTATACTTTCACTCCACTGACTGATGGTTCCCTTTCCTGATAGTCCCGCTTTTGTGTGTTGGCGCCAGAGAGAGAGAAACAATTAGCCTTTTCTGTGATTAAGCCTGAAGTCCTACAAGAATAAGCCACATCTACTCATAACAAAAATATTTGTGAATCTTGCCCAAAGTGGATTATCCCAGTTTCCTTTGGCCACATCTATTCCAGTCAACTTCTAGTAGGAGATGGCTAAAGTAGAGTTCTACTCACCCCTGCCAGGACTGTTCTGTTCGTCTGCTGAAGTGAATTCTTATTTTGCTAAACCTTCTCTAAAGATCTATGCTCGTCTGTTAAAGCTGAACACCGCATCCATGGCATTTAAAAAGTCAACATTGCTCTTCAGACCATTCCTGTGTTTTTGATTTTTTATTTAATATTTTTTTATCTGCTTTGGTTTCTGTAAGTCCTGTTAGCTCCATATGTTTATTTAAGATCTAGTCTAGGTAGCGCTGGGTAAACTAGTGTAGAAAAAAAAAAGGGTGGATGTTGCCTTACAATTCCCCTACAAAAAAAGCTGTAAAAGAACAGGTCAGCAGGGCTATGAAAATGCAAAACCCTTAAAACTTTGTGCCAGATCCTCCCACCACCTTATTATGGTGAGGTTACGGAATCACCGGCCTGGTTGATGCTTTGCCAGTCACCTTGTACATGTATGGAAGCTGTTCAACTTGGCTCTTCCATGGCATTGTGCAATCTTTGTCCCTCCCCGTTTCCCTGTGCCTGGTGTTCACCACCTGATTATGGTGAGGTTACGGAATCACCGGCCTGGTTGATGCTTTGCCAGTCACCTTGTACATGTATGGAAGCTGTTCAACTTGGCTCTTCCATGGCATTGTGCAATCTTTGTCCCTCCCCGTTTCCCTGTGCCTGGTGTTCACCACCTGATTATGGTGAGGTTACGGAATCACCGGCCTGGTTGATGCTTTGCCAGTCACCTTGTACATGCATGGAAGCTGTTCAACTTGGCTCTTCCATGGCATTGTGCCATCGTTGTCCCTCCCCGTTTCCCTGTGCCTGGTGTTACTTGTCAGCACATTGCATGGTTTAAAATCTTACCCTGCGGGTTTCTGAAGAGCTGAGTGATTGGAACAACACACACTGTACTCTGTTCGCAGAATAAAGAGCTTCTTCTGTGAGGAAAGGAATATTCTGCCAAGCAGAACAAAAAGCCCAAGATTGCGTTTCCCTCCTTTTTAAAGAAGCCAACTTTCAAAGAAAAGGCTCTCATGTTCCCTTTCTAGCAGGTGCTAGCCGTGTGCCTGGCACTCTTTGGGCCCTGTTCGACAGAAAGAGAATCACGAATGTGTGCGTGAGTGTGACCTCCCTTGCTTTGTTTTTGGGATTATTCTGCCTAAAGGAGTTTTTCATTTAGGTGCTCAGACCCGGTGGAAACAACTCTGCTTCTGTGGAAGGTCGTGGTTGTTCTTGATGTAATTTAAGCTGTACAGTATGAATCATTTTGTAAGATAATAAAGTAGAGTGAATTTTCTCAGATAATGGTTTTTTTGCCTTTTCTCATCAAATTGTACTACTTTATGGTAAACCTCTGTCAACAGTGTCCTTTTTCTTTCTCTCTTGAGGTGGGCATGCTCTTATGTTGACATTTATAACAAAGTTCTGTGGGTATCATCAAATACCGGATTCATCAAAGTTCTCTGAAGATCTAGTTTAATAACATGTTACTCTAAATAGGGTATGCCCGGTAACACTTATTACAGAAGACAGATGCTAACAGTGCTACATTGAGTTCTATATCTCATTATGTTAAGGGCAATTTCTTCTTAGTTAGGGTGCACCAGTCCACAAACAGTCTAGTCCCTAGGAAATCCATATTGTACATGTGCATTTTTGGAGCACATCTGTAATGACATAACATTTTTCACTCATAGCTTTTATGAACCAGTAGACTTCCATGACAAAATATCTTTGAAATCCATAATATTGAGGTTGTCTGCCCAAAGGTGTTATTATTAAACTCCAGATAAACTTCTATGAATGCTGAAAGTAATGGACGCCCCCTGCACCACCTTCGATCCATCAACTTTAATGTAGCTAATCTCACCTGGAGATCCTCCATCCTATCATGGACTGTGGAGGGACAGTACCTAATTTGGCTCAGTGGTTGTGCACTGGCACTCTTTTTTGGGAACCGGCGCTTATTTTTTCACCATCAGACTGACTCTTAGCAAGAGAGAAAGTCACAAAAGGAAGAGAACGGCAGGAAAACGGGAAGAAAGTAGGGATGAAAAAGAAACCACAAACGTGAGGCAGAGAGACAAAAAGTGTAGATTGGTGAAAAAGAAAGGCAGGAGGTGGAATCGAGGCCAGGTAGCATCAGTTCTCAGTAACCTTGGCATTTGGTTTTGCAGGCAGTGGACTTCTAAGATATAATACGCTTTATTTCGGGAATTGCAATAAAAGCAAACGCAATAGCTTAAAAATGTTTTTTTTAACGGAATTAAAACAGGACATAAACTGTAGAGTAATTAAAATGTTTGTTATACCCACAGTTAAAACTAGCAGCATATAGGGGGAACATCACCACAATTTTAAGATTCAAAAATTTCATCCGACAGCTCCTATACTGATTATCACTGTTACACAGTTTATTAAAGAAAAACATAAATGACAGCGAAATGAACTAGGACGGTTAAGAATCTTAGGTGCTATGTACTGGGCAGCAATGGAGCAGTCTTTTTCTGTCTGTGTCTCCACATATATTGAAGAAATCAGGAGACAGCAAAGACCATTACTTGAGCTGTGTCTGCCCTGGATACCCAAGTTGCAATTTTGTAGTCCCGAATGCCCAAGTTCCTTCATAAAGGCAGGATCCATTTCCTCCTGTGTGTATGATACTGCTAGCAAAAGTACAGGACATGATTGACAGTTTCCTTAACCTCCGGGCAAAACGGGCAGCTTGGGTCAGGTTCAGGGGTGAGCCGCCACTTCGCAGTAAATGACAGAAGTAGCAAAATCCCAATACAGAACGTAACATACAGCGTCTTAGCACCCGGAGGCTCAATTATGTTCATATATCTTTCCAGAAGATTAACTTTTACCTTTTTGGAATTTAAAGACACTAGAGGACCTGCTCCCCCATTCTTGTGCAATCTACCAGCTACGTATCTCCAGTTTTGCTCCTGGAGCGTAGGCTTGGAAATGCCACTGGACGTTGCTGGGTGAGCCCACATGTCGCCGCACCAGATCTCCTCGAGTGAATTCTTAATATACCCTAACCAAGGAATTCTGGTGGCCTCTGAAAGTTTCGTAATTTCTTCCAAGCTCAGTTGACCGGATAATAGATCTACTGAGGACCAGATCCTCCTCCAGTACATCAAAGGTCTGAGTTTTACTTTGTGGGTAAGTGAGTGAATGCCAAGATCTAAGCGAAGTAGTACCATTGGAGTACTGGGGGAAGGTTAGTGAGGAGCCGGAGGAAACTATTTTCTATCTGCTCCTGGTTGTTGACATTAACATGTCCCCAGAGCTCCCCACCTTATAGGAACTCCCCTTCTCTGACTTACAAGTTGTACATTTGCAAAGCAGGTGTCATCGGACGAAAGCTGGATCCCTTCTTGGCTCTCAGAAGGCCACCACTATAATGTTCTAGTCAGAGTTTGGACTTGATGGGGGTCTGTGGTGTCCAGCCAAATTGTTTGTTGCGAGTAAGCCCCAGGTATTCAAAGGTGCAGACTCTTTCCAATTGGGTACCATTGAGGACTGGGTGCAATTTGATTGTCTTGCAAAGATTCCACACCATTTATTTGTTGTTGCTTTTATTGATCTCCTGCCCTCTCAGGTTGCAGAAGACTCACTGATCCAGAAGACTTTCGATACACATTGGGGATCTCAAGACCAGTAACGTGTCCTCTGCAAACAGGAGGGGCTGGGACTTTGTTAGCCAGACGCGGGTGTTATGCTCGCAATGTTCTAGCATATTAACTAAGTCCTTAATATGTAGCAAAAACAAAGTGGTTGCTAATACACACCCTTGTCTCAACCCCCCCCCCCAGTCACTGGAATGGGATCTGTCAATTCCTCCGCAGGTACATATCTAACTAGGGCATAGTTGTTCAGCTGTAGCCTCCAAAACACATCAATTAGGTATTTCGGGACCCCCATGCTAGTTAGTACTGACCACAGGCCCTCTCAAGGAACTAAATCAAAAGCAGACCATAGGTCAACAAAAATGACGTAAGGACGCCCACCCCTCCAAAGTGACATATTTCCAATAGATTAGTTGTAACATTTGGGCGATGGTGCTTGTCCTGGCCCTGAAGCCTGCTTGGAGGGGTGTCAACTCATCTGCTTCCTCAATCCAGGAGTTCAAATCTACTCAACAGATTTCGCTTAAAAAGCTTCTGTGAGCTGTCGATAACGCTAATAGGGCGATAATTTGATGGGGCAGACCTTGTGCCCTACTTGTATATTGGTACAATTTCAGTTCCTGCCCATGTCCGGGGCACGGTTTGTCCATTCACAATGTTGTTGAATCGAAGGGCAAAATAAGGGCACCAAATCTCCTCCTCCGCTTTAAACAGGACCCCAGGCACCTTATCAAGCCCCAGAGCTTTCCCTGGTGTAATCCAGTCATGGGCCACGTCAGCTGCATTCAATGTAATTGGGCTAGTGGCATGATCAGTCTGGAGGGACGGGCCAACAACTAGGAAAACACTTGATGATTTAGACTTTTTCCCATTCCTCCCCCCCCCACCCACCACCACCCCAATGGTAGTCGGGCCTTTAGCATGTGTGGCTGAAATCAGTCCCTCATTTGCTCTTCTAGTCAGGCTCAATGTTGAGCCAGCAGTTGGCAACATGGTCTCCTCATTCCTTCCCCCATCCTGGGCATTAAGGCTTATGAAATGCTCGACCCAAGCATCAGCCGCTATATTACTAAACAGCGGGGAGAAACAATTGGGGCCCTTATAGGCCACCAATTGCCAGGAGCAGCGATGGTCTATCACCTTGTATGCAGCCAATAAAGCCTCCCATTTAGCCTTTTCATGGTCTCTTATAGCCCTGCCCAGTACAGCTTTATTTGAAGCTCTGGCTTCCTGAATGATTGATCTACCCTCCCCCACCCCACATAGCAACCACTAGAGTCCGCCTGGCTAGTCGACTTGCGTTGGTGAACCTGTTTGGGCAGAGTCTTAGCTTCTACCAATGAAAACTCCTTTATGATGCGGAACAGGGTGCTTTGGATATCAGTAAGGCCCCACCCCTACTGAAACAAATACTTTTCCGCCTTGAGCAAGACTGCTTCAAAGGGTATAGCAATGGCCTCGTACTGTTGGACCTGTAAGGCAGGTGTAGCAGTGATAGCACACCATCTCAGCCTGCGTCCATTACTAGATGGAAAAAAGCCTCCTATTGAGGGGTAAAGGTCATGTGGTGCAATACTGGGGCCCAAAGGGCTTAGGGAGAAGTTTAAGGCATTATGATCGCTGTCCTGCCTGGATACCACCTCCATGTCACTTACCCGCAACAACAGCCTGAAATCTCTCAAAAAATGATCAATGCGGCTAACCCCACCTTGCTGATTAACAGTAACCCTCCTGTATTTGTCTGATGGTGGTCTCCCATTTCAGGCTCGAAGGCCACTGTTTCAATGGAAGCACAGGGAGAAGCAGATTTTACTAGTGCAGGATTGCTAGTAATTTTGTTGCTCCAAATCACCATGGCTAGGGACTTCTAATAAGGTTAAATTGGATTCCACATGTGAGGAGTTTGTGGCAGTCGCTGGGCTGGGTTCGGCCTCTCCATTAGACAGTGTTCAAAACTTTCTCTGTGCCTCCTGAGGTCATACAAGTCAATCGTTGGTATCCAAGCCTGAAAGTGGTAGATATATGTTGGAGGTAGTGATGTATGAGCTGCCCAAGTTTCCGGGCAGATACTTCTTCCTTCCCTCCTTTCAAGTCGACCAGATTGGGAGGATAGACTCATTGGTTTTGGTTTGTAGAAAGAGCCCAAAGGAACAATTCTGATGGATGAAGACGCGCAACTAGACCCAGACCCCAACGTGTACCCAGAACCAATCGGTCAGTCTGCCAGTTCTGGATATCGACAATAAATGATTACACAGTCCCGCTCAATTGTTTCAGGTGAAAAAGCGATCCACACAAATCTCCTGGCCAATAATCTCTCTTTATACTCTGGCATAGTAAAATGTAGTGTTCTGTGAAAACCAATGGCAGACTTTGTTTTTCAGTTCTGGATTTTATTCCTCTTTGTCAACTACCATAGACGCACTCCCACCAGAACCGCTACATAAGGGCAACGTTGAGGAGGCAGTTCCAGAGAATCCTGGATTCATTCAAACTTGAGCATAGATATTGACCTATTGTCATGAAGGGTCCCAAAAAGCCTCTTAGCCCCAGGGCCTGTTAAAATATTACTAGATGCACTTGTAGATGGTAGAGAAGTCGAGGGGATGGTTGGGACAGCGGGGCAGTGGCAGCTGGGCAACTTTACAATTGGCAGTAGCGCTGGAGCAATCAACAGATGCCTGGGTGTATGGATATGGGGAAGTGTCTGCTGATATGAACGAAAGGTTCAGGTTATGGGATGGGTCCCGAATGATCCCTTCCAGTCAACTTATCCTGTCTACAAGGGGGGGGGGGGAGATTGCAGAAGTAACTAGAATTTTAACCTGGTCCAAGACAGTATCCCAGGTTATCCTGGAGCCATCTCCTATTACTTCAGGATTAGTGGTTGACGCTACATCATTCACAAGTCTCGGTGTACTCTGAACTTCAAGTTGGAGGTCCCGACTTACTGGATGAACCAGTAGCGACTCCTACTTTGGTCTTCCTCGTGGAAGGCTCACAAGAACTAGAGGATTGGAATGGGTCTAAAGCATCAGACAATAGTTCTTCACCCGAGTTTTGGAGAAGCATTGATTAAGACCTTCGGGGGAGGTAGTTCTATTGGCACAAACTGCAGAGGTGGCGTCGGGGACAACCACAGGGGCATCCGATATCAGCTCCAGGGATTGCCTGACAAAGCTAGGCCTCTCTCCCATGCCGAAGGATGAGCGCCTCTCAGCCAACTCAATCTCCTTGTTGACTACAGTGACTTACCCGTACCAGAAAGGAGTCTAATGTGGTACCGGGAGGAGGTTTGTTCACAATGCTGTCCTTTGCTGGTGCCAATATGCGCTTGCCCATTGCCCCAGTTGAAGTTGTCTTGGAAAAAATTCAGGGAAATCCAAGGCATTTGAAAGGAAATAGCAAGTATATTGCAGGGTGGTATTAGAGGGTCAACAACTTTTTTCTGAAAAGCCCCAAAGGTCCCAAGTGGCTGTCAGCTCAGTAGAGTAAAAACTGGCCTACTAATGTAATAAAACAAGGAAGAGGGATTTTCCCACCTAGAGATGACCAGGCAGGATCACTCACAGCGAGAGCATAGCCAGATCATGCGGGATTAGGTGAGAACGTTGATCCAGGCAATCAGGCCAAACCATGAATACTGGGTGATGGTGCAAGGCACAGCTCTAGCCTAGCAAATGTTGATTGAGACAAGGCAAAACCAAGAACCAGCAACATATCACAGGACCCGTATGGAATGAAGTCAACCACTTACCTCCTTCCCGTCCTGATCTTGCTCCAGCTGCCGCCTTCACCCAAATGGACCACTCAAGGGAGGTCAGAAATAATGTGATTCCTCAAAATCCTAGAACGGATAAGTTCATTTTTAACAGCCACCCCCTATCAACAGGAGGGGCTGCCAATGCAATGGTGGAGAGCGAGGGTAAAAGTGAGAGATAAAACTGGTTGGGGAGAGGCAAGATCTTCACAAAGCACAGACCAAATCAACTGTGTTGCGGCACCATTACAACCACCACCTGTTGCTATTGACCTCCTGCCGCACATCCGAAATGTGCCTACGTTTTGCACAGTGGCGGCTGGTGAAATGTGTAATTGGTGAGGTGTAAACTCCTCTGAAATTGCAAGGAGCAGGCGAGCAAGGCAAGTAAGCCCAAGTGATTGTGAATAGATACATGTACATAATATTGATGGCTCTTTTGAAAGGCGCCATGCAAGCTATAGAGACTGCAATAGGAAAATGCTTTGTTCTACCCATCCTCCTGCATTTCTGAATCCCATTCGAAGAAGTAGGGTCTTCATAGTGGTTTAATTACTCTTGTTATGTTTACTTTGTATTAGACATGCATGTCCTTTTTTCTCTATACATTTCTTCCATCAGCAGATTTCACATCTCGTCCCTTTACTCTTCAGCTTCTTCTTTTTCTCTCTCCGGAAATGTACTTCCTCCCATCTCCTATACTTTACCCCCCAACACACAGCGGACTGACTCACCTAAAAGCACTGCATTTTCTTTTTCTTTCGTCTTTTAATTTTTTGACAACTGTCTATTTTCTTCACATTTGCACAAAATCACAATTGCATCTGGAATACGTGACCATTGCTCTGTGCGCTCTGCAGAGAGGCCAACGATTGGATGGCCATGTACTCTGAACTCCGTTTTGACATAGTGGCATGCACTGTAAGTAACATGTGCAGCCTTTACCACCAGTTACAGAGCTCTCAACCGTGGCCAGTTACAAACACCTGGAAAGGACTCACTTCAAAGTAAGCAATAAACAAGTGTAATAGGACTCATGAAAAAGAAATATAGAAACACAGCATCCTACAAATAGCCAACACTTTTAGGGAACGCAAGATTAAGTAAAACATGTGAACTATAAATAGAAACTAAATAGCTGACAGATTACCTAATACGTTTTTTGCACACATTGTTTATAATCGATCAGAGTTTTTTTCTATTACAACTAAGAACATTTATAAAGGGCCATCTAGAGACCCGTTTCAATGTCCGTTTTAAAGTATTACTGAGTATAACCGGCCCACTTAAAGCCCTGACCTCACCTCAAAGTACTGTCATAAACCAGAGCACATGATATGCTGTGACTAAAGAGAGGCTTGCAAATGCAGAGCCACATGGCAAACGTTTTTTCGCATTTTAAGGCACTGTAGCTCTGTGATGCCAAAGAATAAAAGTTACAAAGTGAGCCCGAGATTTTTTAGCAAATCTCATGACCCAATACATGATACTCGAAAAAATATCACTCGCTGCAAACCGTGGAAAGATTGACAATAATATGCCATGTATAGGCCGGCACTGCATTGAAAAGTTTTTGCGAAGGTGGAATTATCCACATTTGAAACTTCCTAAACCTAGAGTGTTTTTCGTGGCCCAGATGCATTTTGATATTTAGGGATTTTGCAAGATTTCAAAATTATTTCAAGTCAAGCACAATTCTATGATTTTCAACTTCCTTCCAATACATTCATTCTCTGTTCCACACAGGCGCGCAACACCCATTGGACTCACAGGGCTTCAGCCCCAACCCGTCGCGTGTGGCAGCCCGAGAAAGCCTCGCGGCGCACACACAGCCGCACCCGAGCACTTCATCTTTAAAAGACCATTTGCATGTTAATGAGGCCTCGCTGTTGTTTCACCCCTTCCAAGAGCCCCTGCAGCTCCACTCTGCCTATGGCTTAAAAGATTCAGGCCCCCCGAAATTTTTTCTTAGCCCCCCCCCCGAAATTTGGCTCTAGTTGCGCCTCTGGTTCCACAACAGTACGTTGAAGACGGTCGAACTTGTGAGGCCTTCAAATCAGTTTCATGTTTCAAACCTTACCTCACCCATGCCGGAAGTTACTGCGAAAGCGCTAACGTCCAGTACTTGTAAAGGGTGGAGGCAGTGAGTTCCTGGAGAGTGGCGCGCGCTGCTGAGGCTAACTGCCGTGACGCAATGCAAGTATCCGGAACCTCTCTTGAACCCTGCCCCTTACACACTTCGTCAGAGGGAGAGGTAAAATCTGTAAATCGCGCTGATCACACCGTACCCTGTGACGAGATGAAAACAGGTGGTGTGCATCTTCGCTGATTGACTGACAGCCTCGGGAAGCATAGTGCTTAAGCCTAACGCGCCCCGGCGGTGTTTAATTAGTGAGGCTGCACCATGGTACGAGTAGGGTGTGGTCCTAAAGGGCCAGGCAAGAAGCAAGGTAAGCTCGGCAGAAAATGCTACAGCAGGCACATGCGCACTAGCGCTTGTGTCTACAAAAAAAAATAAGTACAAGATTGCTTCAATGAGTGAAAATGCTGTTATCGTTTCGGAATAAAAAAAAAAGGCAGCAGGAAATCAGAAGGGGTGAAGCCAATTCAAAATTTGCGAACATACGTGACAAGAATTTTAAATTCTATTAAGGACACGGAGGCGAGGATTATGCTTCTCAATTTTCTTTACTGAAAATTCTCAGCAGCCAATCATGTAAAGTAAAAACAAATAAATACACTACAATACCCTTAAACACCAGTGGGTATCACGTGATAACCATAGAGAGGACCCCTATATAAGGCATACCAGAGAATACCATATCCTCTTTCTTTGTAGGAAAAAATAAACAGTTAAGTCCAAGAACAATCCAAACACATGTAGAAGTCCGGAAACAGTTGAAAAGGCAGAACCAAATATGGAAAGAAATCCAGCAGCCAACGGGCAGGAACAAGACTTGAAGGCAGCTTCAATGGGACAGCTTCCTCTGAAGAGGCGCAAAACAAATCCAATAGCGAGGACGAAAAGCAACTCATTTGAGATCAGAACCTGAAAGTAAAAAATAAGCCGTAATACCACACTCCCAGTAAGAGGGACATTTAGTAACAAAGGGAAGGGTATCAAGAACAATAGGAGCATAGAATGCAATATATACAGCAAAAAAGGCAGAAATGTAATATAATATAGTACAGAGTCAAGGGTGGGATAATCCTCGCCTCCGTGTCCTTAATAGAATTGAAAATTATTGTCACATATGTTCGCAAATTTTGAATTCTATGTCAGGACCGGAGGCTCCGATTATGCTTGTTCAAAGCTGATCCACCTCAACAGAAGCAATATTTACAATTGGTTTATAATAAAAGGTCTTAAATGTAGAATCAGATGACCAATCTGCTGCCTTCATAATGTCTAACAAACTGACACCTACAGAAAAAGCTTTAGATGCCATAGCACCACGAGCCGAATGAGCCCCAAATTTGGAAACATCAATACCAGCTTCACCCATGAGCCAACGCACCCATCTTGCTAGGGTAGCGGGGGTCACTGGGTGAAAAGGTTTCTGTAAAGCTATCAACAATTGACCCCCCACATCAGGACGAAAACCTGCAGTACTTACTTCATAATCCCGGATACATTGTACCACACAAAGTTTAGGATTAGCAGGAAAACTGGGATAAGTGACAGAGGAGGTGTAACATTTAGTGCGTCTGGTGATGGAGAAAGTGACACCCTCCGGAGAAAAACTACGACCCGCGAGGTCAAGAGGGTGGATATCGGAAACTCGCTTACAGGACACTAGACAAAGTAACATTGTTAACTTAGCGGAAAGTTGTTTACAAGAGAGAAACTGATTATCTGGCCAGGCGTCCAAAAAACGTAAGACAGTGGAAACATCCCAAAGCTCCGAATATTTAGAGGAAGGAGGTTTCACCAATCGAATACCCTTGAGTAATTTACCCAACAAAGGGTGTTCACCAATCGGTTTGCCATCAATTGGTATATGGCCCGCAGAAATGGCCGACCGGAAGTTATTGACCGTGCGATAGGCGAGGCCGGAAGCAGCAAGGGATGCAAGAAAATTCACCACGAGGGAGACATCCGCGACAGCGGGATCCATCTCCCGTTGAGAGCACCAATCACACCATCGTTTCCAGGCTGAGGCATAACGCTTGTGTGTGTTGGGTGACCAAGCTTCATTGATAAATCGGGCAGCGTCTCGCGAAAGGCCTGGGACTTTCCAGCGATCCCCGAAATTCGCCATGCGACCAGCAAGAGTTGGCGGATGTTATCAGAGGGTGAGGGGACTGAAGGGGGTCCAACAACAGATTCCACCGAAGGGGAAGAAGAAGGGGAACCGCACACAACATTTCCAGAAGTACCGGGAACCACGGCTGAGCCCGCCAAAGGGGAGTGACTAGAATCAACTCCGACTGATAACACTTGGTTCGGGCCAGAACCCTGGGAATCATGACAAACGGAGGAAACGCATAACATAGAGACTGAGGCCACACCTGAAGAAAAGCATCCATCGCCAGAGCCTCAGGGTCGGGTCGCCAACTGAAGAATGCTGGAAGTTGCGTGTTGAGTCAGGAGGCAAAAAGATCGATCTGACAAGGACCCCATGTGCGTATCAACAACCGGAAGACTCTAGGATGAAGCCTCCAATCGCTGAAATCCCTCAGATGTCGGGAATTCCAATCGGCAACTTGGTTGCTGCACCCAGGAAGATACTCCGCCACCACAAACAGTTTGTGTTGAAGGCAAAAGTGCCAAAAATCCTTTGCAATCTCCGCCAGAAGGCGGGACCGAGTCCCGTCCAACTTGTTCACATAACGAACCGCTGACACATTGTCCATGCGGAGAAGAATGCAACAATTCGTCTGGCGAGGTGAAAGGCAGCGAATTGCAAAGGAACCCGCCAGGAGTTCCAGACAATTGATGTGGAGACTTAATTCTTCCGGAGACCACCGACCGCCCGTGGACACCGGGCCGCAACGGGCTCCCCAACCCCACCGACTGGCATCGGATTCGATCACCACCTCCGGAGTGGTGCCGAATAGGGCTCGACCGTTCCAAGACTCCATGTGCTCTAGCCACCAAACCATCTCCCACCTCGCCTCCTCTGTGAGAGGAATCTGATCGGAATACTTGAGGCCTTTCTGGAGATGACGGATCTTGAGTCGTTGAAGCGCTCGGTAATGAAGGGGAACCGGGAAGATCGCTTGGATAGAGGAAGCTAACAAGCCGACGATCCGGGCTATCGATCTCAAGGACACAATCTGCTTGTGCAAAATCAACCTCAATTCTCTCTTGATTGATCTGATCTTCTGATTGGGCAAGAGGAGTTGACAAGTAAGGGAGTCTACAAGAAAGCCCAGGAACTCGACAGACTGAGACGGAATCAACACCGATTTCTGAGGGTTGACCAAGAAGCCCAGATTCTGCAATAGACCTATCGTCCAAGCAAGATGTTCCATTACTAGGGGAGGAGTCCGCCCCAGGATGAGAATATCGTCCAAATAAATGATGAGGCGAACCCCCCGGGCTCGAAGAAACTCGACTACAGGCCTCAGAAGTTTCGTGAAACACCAGGGTGCTGACGAGAGGCCGAAAGGAAGGAACTTGTACTCGTACCAAGTTCCCTGCCAATGGAATTGGAGAAATCGACGATGAGGACTGTAAATGGGCACTGACAGATAGGCATCTTTTAGATCCAAGCGGACCATCCAGTCCCCTTCTTGAAGAAGATCGCGGAGAAGATGGATTCCCTCCATCTTGAAGTGACGATATACAACCCCTCCATTGAAATCCTTGAGATTTAAAACAAGCCTGGATCCACCCCCCTTCTTCTGAACGAGGAAGACAGTGCTGACAAACCCGTGAGGATGGCGGGCCGTCCGCTCTATGGCCCCTTTGTGAAGAAGAGACTCGATTTCGCTGGAAATGAAATCTTGATCTTGAAGGGAAAAAATCAGCGGGCGAGGAGGGAGGGACTGAGAGGGGGATGAAAGAACTCTATCTTGTAACCCTGCACTGATTCCAGGATCCATGCATCCTGCGAGATTTTTTGCCAATTGTGGAGAAAAAATTGAATCCTGCCCCCCAATTGAACATCGGAAAAAGGAATTAAGCTGACCTGAGGTGGAGGCGTCACGTTGACCTCCTTGGTTGCCTCCATAGCGACCTTTCCTGTTGTTATTGCGGGAACCACGCGTGGGATAGAAATTGGTGGAGTCCTGAAGTTTGCCACGGGCGTTATTATACCCCTGCTGGGCGCCTTGTTGATAACCGCGGCCGAGCGACCGCCCCCGATGTCGTCCGGCCCGGCCAAAAACCGGGTGAAAAGCCCGCTTTAGTGAACCCTGTGCCTTATCAAGGCCACTAAATGTAGCGACGAACTTTGTTAGCTCTTTCAAAAAAGGTTGTCCAAAAAGGAGACCTTGAGCTAAAGGACCAGCCTCAGATGTAGACAATTCCGCCAACTTTGGGTCAAGTTTCAATAGAATAGAGCGGCGACGCTCACAGGACATAGCACAATTAGCATTGCCCAAATGACAAATGGCTCGTTGAGCCCAGCCGATCAGGTCGTCAGGATCAATAATTTGCCCAGATGCCTTAGATTTAAATCCTAAATCTAAAATTTTAGTAAGGGGACCAGTTAAATCATGTAGTTTGTCTTGACAGGAACGCCAAGCCCGATCGATTCCCTTTTTGGGATCCTTGGTATACTTCTTCAAATAGGTGAGCATAGAGGGGTCCACTTCCGGAGTGTCCGCGACCTTGTCCGCTAAATCAGGTCTGGGGCATTCGGAACACAAGCGTGCACGGACATCCTGTGGAAAAGCCTGACGCAGATGGGACTGCACATACTCAGCAACCTCCGTATAGGGAAGCCAAGACGAGGAGTTCGGGTGGACAATAGCAGTGGGCTCAAAGGTAAGTAACTGCGGATGGGAGGGAGCATCCACAAAATGCTCTTTGCGTTTCTTTTTAGCTGGAGGAGGAGAAGCCTCCGGCTCAGAGGGAATATCAGAGGAGGAATTGCCATCATCTCTGAGGGGCGAGCTAGAAGAAGTGTCCTTTGAAGAACAACCATAGGAATGGTCAGTAGAAAGGTTTTTAGCCAATTTGGCAAAGTCTGAAGAATGTGGATTCTTTGAAGATTTGCTTGCAGAACGGGATGAAGAACCAGGAAGCCATCCTTGTTTTAGGGCATAATTACACAAATGGCGTTTTAAAGGCTCAACTGCCCTTGTCAGGATGGGGCTAAATGCTACAATCACGCCGCGCAGTTCGTTAGGACTGCATCGAGTTTGGGTTAAGCCCTCCCTCTGCAATTTATGGACAAGTATTTAGAGCTTGGGACCTCGTTCAAAGATGGCCGCCGAGTTTACTTGACTAGCCCATTACATTTGAAGTCTCGCGGGATCACGAGATTTCGTCTCCTCACGAAGCGCGTCGTGCTGCGCACTTCAATTTGACCATAGTCGTGTGAGGGAGCTTTAACTCACGCTCCTCACAAAAGAACTTTGATACTTGGAAAGACAGTTGTCTTCACAGAACATTAGTAAGTGTTTGGAAATACATCTCCGAGAGGATTGTAGACTCAAGCCTGAGTGAGAGAAACAATCTTAGTCAGAAGGAGAACAGAACCAGAGTTGCGGAAGAGAGAAGAAGAGATACCAGAGTTCCAGAGTTCCAGAGTAGCGTCCGTATTTCCAGGGATCTTCGTCCTCCGGTAGGCTTACCGTTGAGCAAGGGGTCCACCTGGAGACAGGCAGCAGTTACGGTGAGAGTGTACATTCAGTATCTCGAGTAGCAGAATCGGAGAGACAGTCGTCCAGTTTATTTTCCACTTCGCAGAACTTGCTTCACCTGCTCCCCCTCAAGCTCCGTCTCCCTTTCCCGCCCTCAGCGCTTTTCCTTGAACTTTCCCTTTTCCTGTCTATCCTTCCCTGTCCCTTTTTGCGCGTTTCCTAAAGAGCAAGTGAGCCTAAAGACTTCACTGCAATCATCCTTCCAAGCAGCTAAGACTGGTAGCGGAAGAAAGAATCACAGGTTATCCAAACAGCATTGAAAACTGTCTAATCGGCTAAGACCAAAGTCTGGTAAGAAAGAGTAGGAGAGTAATGATAAGGTGGAACACTGAAGGAAGTAAGTGAAGACTAACCTAGTGTATTTCTGTGCTATATACAGGTCAATAGAAAGCCGAGAACAGAACAACATCGAAAAATATAAAGAGAGGCAATACTCAAGCAAAAGATCTGGTAGGAGAAAGGCTTAGAAAAAAGAGAGAGCAATGAACTTGAAATGTTAAGTAGGTAGAGAAGGTATTGAAAGGCATTCTGTCTCCCTCTGTGCATTAGGTCTCCCTGAAATCCCACTGAAGACTGAGGAGGGAGCCAGGCCAGCTCGAGTGTCTCTTTCTCTGTCCAACTCCCCTTTCCCCCTGCCTGGAGCAGCTGAATTAACGCAGTGAGCTCCGGGAGGAGGGCATTGGGAACTATCTTCATTCTGCCTCCGTGGAGAGTTTCCGTTTGGCCTTCCTGACAGATTGAAGTGCCCACGAGTTTCCTTCACCTGGGCAGAATGGCGGAGGGGTTCAGTTTAAAGGCCTTAGGGGATATGTTGGAGGGGATTCAGAGGGAATTAGGCACCCTAAGTGATGAAAATAAGAGTTTAAGGCAGGAGGTTATGGCTTCTAGACAGGAGACACTGTTATTGTCCCAGAGAGTTAGTGAGATATCCTCAGGGGGAACCTCCGCTCAAACCTTTCCTAGTGATGCACAAACAAAACAAGATCCACGCACTGTAGCACAGGTTGTACACTCCGTGTCCCCTATCATTCCTTTGGCCCCCCCCGAAAGATATTGTGGAGACCCTCAGAAGGCGCAGCTGTTCCTCACCCAATGTTCCTTACATTTTATGTGTCGGGCCAATTTATTCCCAGATGCTCAATCACGAGTGGCCTTTATTTTATCCTATTTGGGAGGGGATGCGGCAAATTGGGCCATGCCATTAGTATCTCGGGACGATCCTTTTTTATATAATTTAGAACAGTTCAAGACAGAATTCCTCAGAATCTTTGACAGACGTCGAGTATCCCAAGCTACAGATAATGAACTCTTAGAACTGCGCCAAGGTAATAAGGATCTTATCTCTTACTTAACCCAGTTCAATAAACTACTGGTGGAGACCAATTGGCCAGAGGAGAAGAGATCAGCTTTGTTCTATCGAGGTCTACGTGATGACATCAAAGATACCTTAGCACAGATTCCCAAGCGACCTGTCGACTTCTCTGAGCTGGTAGATTTAGTTCTTGAAATCGATTTTCGCAGCGCAGAGAGAAGGGGCGAAAGGAAGACGAAGGACTTTCGCTGGAATTATCCCCGCTTTGACCGAATGAAGACAGAACCCAATAAGTCAACTGGTGGAACGGTAGAAAGTGAACCAATGCAAATTGGGTCTGTTCGTGGCCCTTTGAGTAAGGAGGAGAAGGATCAAAGAAGGCTGAAGAAACTATGCATGTATTGTGGAGGATCTGGGCATTTTGTGAGAGAGTGTCCGAAGAGGCCGAAGACCCCAAATCCGGGAAACTCCCAAAACCATCTGTAGGCGGAGTCGCTCAGATGGCGAAGGAGAAAAATCAGACTCCAAGTGATCACCAAATTTCGAACACTCTTCAGACTCGGGCGCCACATTTAACCTTACAGATGAAATTAAGATTTGGGAGGCAAGAGCGGCAAGGAGTGACAATTATGATTGATTCAGGTGCCACTGGCAATTTTTGCGATATCAAATTTGCCAAGAAGATGGGAATCCAGGCTATGCGTAAGGAGCGGAAGGAATCAGTTCGGGCTGTTGATGGTACTAACCTCTCATCAGGTCCGATCACCCATCACACCGAAATGGTGGAATTGATTCAGTCCAATGGACATAGCGAGATCTTACAGTTCAACCTGATTGATGCCCCGCAATTTCAGATAATTTTGGGACTTCCTTGGCTGACCCTGCATAATCCTACCATCGATTGGGAAGATCGAACCATCGAGATGGATTCCGTCTATTGTGCTGACCATTGCTTTTCCTCTGAGAGTGAGCCTCCCGAACCATCTTTGGCCACCTTGCTGTCTTTTAGTGGAGAGTCTATTGGAGTAATAAACACCATGAAAATTCCAGCGGAGTATCAAGAATTCCAAGAAGTCTTCAGTGAACAGGAGGCCGAGAAACTCCCTCCACATCGTTCCTACGACTGCACCATCGATCTGGAACCTGGGGCAGCATTACCTTGCAGTAGGGTTTATGCGTTAACTGAAGCGGAGAACTGCTATCTGAAAGAATACCTAGATCGTTACTTGGCCAACGGATTCATTCGACCATCGCAGTCCCCAGTGTCTTCGCCACTTTTTTTTATTCCGAAGAAAGAGGGGTCTCTGAGAACCTGCATTGATTATCGTGCCATCAATCGGGTAACGGTCAAGAACCGCTACCCTTTGCCTCTAATTTCAGTTCTCCTAGATCAGATAAAGGACGCTAAGATATTCACGAAATTGGATCTTCGTGGGGCCTATCATCTCATCCGAATGAAAGAAGGCCATGAATGGAAGACTGCTTTTAGGACGAAGTACGGATTATTTGAGTATCAAGTCATGCCTTTTGGCTTGTGCAACGCTCCAGCAGCCTTCCAACATTTCATCAACGACATTATGGGAGATTTGGTGGATCGGATCGCAGTGATTTATTTGGATGACATCTTGATATACTCCACTGACCCAAGAGAACATTCAAATCATGTAAAGGCAGTTTTGGAGAGATTGCGCAAGCATCAACTTTTTGTAAAACTGGAGAAATGCGCCTTTAATGTGCAAACTGTGGAATTCCTAGGTTTCGTATTATCTCCAGGAGGAATCACCATGGAAGCAAAGAAGGTGCAAGCGGTGGTTGACTGGCCGTCACCAAAGGATGTGAAAGAGATTCAGAGATTCTTAGGATTCGCTAATTTCTATCGGCGATTCATCCAGGGATTCTCGCAGAAGATCATTCCAATTACCAGATTGCTGAAGAAAGGTGTGAAGTTCCACTGGACAGAGGAGGCTGAACAAGCTTTTGAGTTTCTTAAGACGAGCTTCACCACTGCTCCCATCCTGCTTCATGCAGACCCTACAGAACCTTTCTTTGTGGAAGCTGATGCTTCTGATCAAGCAATTGGTGGGATTTTGTCCCAACGACACAAGTCAACTGGGCAACTACATCCAGTGGCCTATCATTCTCGGAAACTGAATTCAGCTGAAGTAAACTACACCATCGCTGAAAAGGAGTTGCTGGCTGTGAAAGACGCCTTTGTCGAATGGAGACATCATTTGTTAGGTGCCAGACACACCGTTACAGTGTTTACAGACCACAAAAACCTTCAATTTCTAAGATCTGCAAGAACGTTAACTCCCCGTCAACTACGATGGTCTCTATACTTCGCGGATTTTGATTTTGTGATAACTTATCGACCAGGAAACAAGAATGGGAAGGCGGATGCCTTGTCCCGGATTCAAACTGAAGACACCGAACATTCAGTGACTCCGCAACCCATAATTCCTGAATCCAAGATTGTGTGTGCCATTTCTGAAGCCCGTTATCAAGAAACAATCCGGGAGCTAATGTCTGAAGCCGAGATGGCCGAGTGGGCCAGTCAAGAAGAGGGTCGGCAAGTCATTAATTCCTTGCCCTATCAAGATGGGGCTTTATACCTTCCTACCAAGGAGATCCAAGAACAAGTTTTGAAAGACTGCCATGATCTGCCGTTGGCTGGCCACAAGGGAGCCATGAAGACCATTGATCTGGTCCAGAGATACTTTTGGTGGCCGAATATGAATTCTCAAATAAAGAAATATGTAGAGTCTTGTGAGATCTGTGCCCGGGGAAAGGCTAGCAGGCAGGCACCACAGGGGTTGTTACAGCCCTTGCCCACACCACCGCACCCTTGGCACACCGTCACATTAGACTTAATAGTAGACCTCCCACTGAGTAAGGGTTACAACACCATCTTAGTAATTGTAGACACTTTCACCAAGATGAGTCACTTCATTCCAGTCAAAGGGATCCCTTCAGCTTCTGAATTAGCTCGTCTTTTCAGGGAAAACATCGTAAGGGTCCATGGAGTTCCCAAGTTAGTGATTTCAGATCGGGGACCCCAATTTGTGTCACACTTTTGGAAGGCGTTCATGAAGGGAATGGGAGTGGAGGTCAGACTATCTACTAGCTATCACCCTGAGACCGATGGTCAGACTGAGCGAGTGAACCAAGAGCTTGAACAGTATTTGCGTCTGTTTCTCTTAGATCAGGGAGGTGACTGGCCAGATTTACTATGGATGGCTGAGTTTGCACATAACAATGCCAAACATGCTTCCACAGGGTATTCTCCCTTTTATTTAAACTCTGGGTTACATCCTAATCCCTTTAGTAACCAGGGAGATTTTGGAGTTCCAGCAGTCAATGATTTATTCACAGATCTGAGTAGGGCACGTAAATCTGCAGAATCCAATTTACAACAGGCTAAGGCAGGCTACAAGAAACAGGCAGACAAACACAGAAGGAAGACACCACAGTATCAAGTTGGAGAGTCAGTATGGTTGTCTTCAAGGCATCTTAGGTTAAAGGGAAATAGGAAGTTCCAACCTCGCTTCATAGGTCCCTTTATCATCGAACAAATTCAAGGTCCGGTCACTGTCAAATTGAAATTACCTGCTCAGTTAGGCATTCATCCAGTGTTTCACGTATCCCTTCTAAAGAAGACAGCTCCTAACCTCAGACTAAACAGCCCCCCCCCCCCAGTGAGGGTTGACAAACATTTAGAATATGAGGTAAAGGGAGTGCTAGATTCCAAGAGGAGCAAAGGAACTCTACATTATTTAGTGGATTGGAAGGGGTTTGGTCCTGAGGAAAGGTCATGGGAACCTGCAAAGAATGTACATGCTCCAAAACTAATTAGACGATTTCATGCACAACATCCCCTGAAACCAAGACCGATGGATCGGTCTTTGAGAGGGGGTACTGTCAGGATGGGGCTAAATGCTACAATCACGCCGCGCAGTTCGTTAGGACTGCATCGAGTTTGGGTTAAGCCCTCCCTCTGCAATTTATGGACAAGTATTTAGAGCTTGGGACCTCGTTCAAAGATGGCCGCCGAGTTTACTTGACTAGCCCATTACATTTGAAGTCTCGCGGGATCACGAGATTTCGTCTCCTCACGAAGCGCGTCGTGCTGCGCACTTCAATTTGACCATAGTCGTGTGAGGGAGCTTTAACTCACGCTCCTCACAAAAGAACTTTGATACTTGGAAAGACAGTTGTCTTCACAGAACATTAGTAAGTGTTTGGAAATACATCTCCGAGAGGATTGTAGACTCAAGCCTGAGTGAGAGAAACAATCTTAGTCAGAAGGAGAACAGAACCAGAGTTGCGGAAGAGAGAAGAAGAGATACCAGAGTTCCAGAGTTCCAGAGTAGCGTCCGTATTTCCAGGGATCTTCGTCCTCCGGTAGGCTTACCGTTGAGCAAGGGGTCCACCTGGAGACAGGCAGCAGTTACGGTGAGAGTGTACATTCAGTATCTCGAGTAGCAGAATCGGAGAGACAGTCGTCCAGTTTATTTTCCACTTCGCAGAACTTGCTTCACCTGCTCCCCCTCAAGCTCCGTCTCCCTTTCCCGCCCTCAGCGCTTTTCCTTGAACTTTCCCTTTTCCTGTCTATCCTTCCCTGTCCCTTTTTGCGCGTTTCCTAAAGAGCAAGTGAGCCTAAAGACTTCACTGCAATCATCCTTCCAAGCAGCTAAGACTGGTAGCGGAAGAAAGAATCACAGGTTATCCAAACAGCATTGAAAACTGTCTAATCGGCTAAGACCAAAGTCTGGTAAGAAAGAGTAGGAGAGTAATGATAAGGTGGAACACTGAAGGAAGTAAGTGAAGACTAACCTAGTGTATTTCTGTGCTATATACAGGTCAATAGAAAGCCGAGAACAGAACAACATCGAAAAATATAAAGAGAGGCAATACTCAAGCAAAAGATCTGGTAGGAGAAAGGCTTAGAAAAAAGAGAGAGCAATGAACTTGAAATGTTAAGTAGGTAGAGAAGGTATTGAAAGGCATTCTGTCTCCCTCTGTGCATTAGGTCTCCCTGAAATCCCACTGAAGACTGAGGAGGGAGCCAGGCCAGCTCGAGTGTCTCTTTCTCTGTCCAACTCCCCTTTCCCCCTGCCTGGAGCAGCTGAATTAACGCAGTGAGCTCCGGGAGGAGGGCATTGGGAACTATCTTCATTCTGCCTCCGTGGAGAGTTTCCGTTTGGCCTTCCTGACAGCCCTGACCATAGCCTTATTGACAGAGTGCTGGACTCCCGCATCAAGAGCCTCTACGAGCTCATGCTCCAATGACCCTGAAGGGTCATCCTCATAATATTCCTCGTCATAATAATAATCAGACATTGTCACTGGAGTAGCGACAGATATACCCACCGGAGGACAATTATGGAGCCAATAATCACTGTCTTGCGCAAAAAACAGAGGGCCTGAAAGAACTAGGCGCAGTCAGTGAATAAATAAGGGGGAGTGGTGAACCCCAAGCAAGCCTCAACAGTACAAAATGTGTGAAAACACTGTGTACAGTAACAAATTGAATGTGGAGGGAGGGCTTGCCTGATAACCCACTCTAGGCAGAGCCTATGCACAAGTATACAGCCCAAGGCGCAACACTGTAAGCCTTAGCGTCACTGGAGGTCTGGCAACACTCGGTGGGTAAAGGACAATAACAGCGCTGCCCCTGCGCTCTGAAGGAATCCAAAAGCGTGTGAGAAAAAACAGCTAAAATCGCTGGTATTGGATCCAAAATGGCCGCCACGCATGCGCGGAACGGCCCGAGAAGTGTACCAGAAAGAGGACTACGCGTCCGAAGGACGCGCGTCCCCACCTCCGTCTCCCGCTCCACCAAAATAGAACTCGGGCACCGAGCGCCTGGTCCGGGAGGCGAAACGCGCTCCCAAGAAAGGCAAGCAGCAGCGGTAAGAGCGCGTTAGGAGAAGGCACACAAAGAGTGTTTAAATTACTGCAAAACCTGAAAATGAAGGAGCGCGCGTGGCGCATATGCAATGACAAGCAAAGCGGAACACTTAGCACTGTAAGAGCAAGCGCATGCAAACACAGAGCAAGATAGCGCAAATAACGCAAATAAGGAAGTAATGCACTTAACTGGCTGCGGAGCAGCAAAGAAAGAGGATATGGTATTCTCTGGTATGCCTTATATAGGGGTCCTCTCTATGGTTATCACGTGATACCCACTGGTGTTTATGGGTATTTATTTGTTTTTACTTTACATGATTGGCTGCTGAGAATTTTCAGTAAAGAAAATTGAGAAGCATAATCGGAGCCTCCGGTCCTGACATAGAATTTAGCACACTGATAGGAACCGCAACTGATTTTGCACAACAGTCCCTGTAATAACACTGGCTCGAAGACCTCCGGGACCAGGGTGTGGTCAACCCACCTTAGCGTCTACTTAGTGTGCCTATCTCCGTAGTCAAAGTTTTGGGGGACATAGCAACCCTGCTAGCCCCACCGGTATCCGGCATCCAGCGTTCTCAGGGCCCAAGACACTGAGTGAGTAGCGCGTTGGCAGGCACAAGCACGGCTACTGGGGAGGAGGCAGTGATTGATAACTTCTAAGTAAAACTTTGGGACCCTACACAAAATGGGAGTCGAATTGGAAAGTGGTGGACGTCTCACTTGGGTGGGTTAATTGATCTTATCAAGTGGAAATCTATATTGAATCCTTATCTACCACTCACACCAGCCTGAATTCCTCTTGCACCATGACTCTTGTGCTTTCAGCGTTAAGTGAATCAGTTGTGAATTCCAATATCAGAAGAAAAAAATGTTTTTGTTTTGTTTTTTGAGTGGATACCTTTGTACCATTTTGGGGTTTACACTGACCTTGGTGCAGCATAAGAATATTCTCCCGCCGAGATCCGGCTCATGAAAACAAATCTCTTACTTTACACAAGGTTGATCAAGGACTGTGATGCCAAGAAACACAAGACTTGGGTGTGGGACGGGTTAGAAAAAACCTTACCAGTTCGGTTTTGTTTTGCTTTCAATTATTACTATAAACTGTTTTAGTTCCGCAGATGGTGCGTTACATTTTTTTAATTGCCAGATAATGACCCCTTGATACACTGCTTTGACTCATGCGCAAGAGAGTAGCCAGCACATTAAAATATCCGCCGTTTTGAACCAATGCTCTTATGGCACTAAGCAAGCAAAGCAAGTCATTGCAACCCCCCCACCCCAACATGTTTTGCTTGTCTCTTCCATCCATCCATCCATTCATCCTTCCATCCACCTGCTGATAATCACCGCTACATTATGTCATCCATTCAGTCTTTCATCCAACATTGCCTGTCACCATTCTGTCGATCCGTCTGCCCATCCATATCCAAACCAATCTATCCAAAATAGATTGCTGTAATGGCCTTTGCAAGTGCCTGCAGCCTCAATATGACAAACTCCAAGTTCTTCAGAACTCGGCACCAAGATTACTACTAGGACTGCCTAGGCATCACTCTGTCTCTCGTCATACAATACCTTCACTGGCTGAGTGTAAAGAACGGGATTAAATTCAAATCTCTTTGTCTTGCCTATAAGGCCCTTCATGACTCTGGTCCCCTCTTTCTGAAAAAAGCTTTTTCTTGGTACACCCCCACCAGAAATCTAAGATCATCAGGATCCTCTAAAATAAATAACATTAGATACAACAAATCCAAATGGGGAGGAAGCAGCTTCCTGGCAGGAGCAACCAAACCATGGAATCTCCTCCCTTTGCACATTAGGCCAGCTCCCTGCCTTCTACAATTCAGGAAACTCCTAAAAACCTGGCATTTTAATCAGTAGCCTCTTCTACCACACTTGCTCTGCACTGTGACTAGTGCCAAGACACCTCCAGGTATACGTTGCACTCTACAAGTTCCTTTAACATAACAACATATTTATCTTCAAACCTATCCGTCTTTTCACTTATCCATCCCCCTTTCATCCATGTATCCATCATCCATCCTTTTGTTCATCCACCCAACCTTTCACTCATCCATGAAGCCTTTTCCTCTATACATCCATTCTCCCTTTCGCTAAGCCATGAATCCTTTCACTTTTCCATTCACCTTTTGGCCCATCCATCCGTTCACTCACACATCCATCCACCTGTTCACTCACACATCCATCCTTTCACTCATCCATCCAATTACTCATTGATCCATCCACCCTGTCATTCAGCATCCATCTACCCTCTCTTTCACTCAGCCGTTTACCCTTTTACTAATCCATTCTCTCATCATCTGTTGCAGGGATTCTGCTCATGCACAGAACTATGCGCAGGAAACCAGGACCTCAGTGAATTGTGGTGTACCAAAAAACTCACCTCAGTACCCAGAACCCCTATCCGACTAGCATCAGTGTCTCATTCGTTCTCCGTATCATCTCAAAGCTACCAATGATTAGACAACCCAGAACAAGCGACTTAGAGTACTCTCAGGAATGGTGGGAATTGGAAATACATGTTCGTTATTATTCTCATATCAGTCCACAACAAGAGTAATCAGAGACACAGTAAAGTTTAAAATGTTTATTTTATAAACTACGTGTCCTAAGATGCAGTACTTTGGCTAACATAAGCAGACAAAAGATTAAGAATAAAACCATCAGCATTGTTACGATACCATAGAAAATGAAGGGAGAAATCATATTACAAATGATAGTGGATTACAACCACCCTCCCTTCGCTAGTAAGCTAGTATTATTAAACTAATAGAAGGTCTCTAGGTTTGAATGGGGAACCCCATACCGTAAAGATCAGCTTAGGTGAATCACATCACAGGATCAGCTTTGCTCTGTGTCTGGAAAAGATCTTCTCCAAAGTGTCTGGATCATGCATGCAAAATGCAATATTAAAGGCACACGAGTTTCAAGATATTTGCAGCTGTGTGCGTGTTATGGCTAGTGCGTGGGCCGATCAACATGAATTCAAAAGCATACATTGGTTTATTTTAGCCCTGACTGCTTCTGCACACAGTGTACAGACCAAGGTCGCGGTGCACGTCTAGGGATGTGAACAACAGACCGTTTTTATGTGAAAAATAAGCAAGCAAGCAGTTTTCTTATAATAACATCTACCTGCGGTGTCGTGTGCAAAGGCAGCAAAAGTGGCAAGATGGCGTTTTAAGCCTAAGACGCTTATGCTAACATAACAATGTATGTACCTGTAGCTCCGCCTCTACTACACCCTCCCTTGATCGGACCACAAACAAATAGGGATGCAAATCATGAATGCAGAGTTCAAGTTCGACAGAGACAGAACCAAGTTCATGTATTGTCCATACATATAATTGGTAGTGAAAGTTCAAAAAACCCGTTTAAAAAAAGGAGAGAGAGAAAAGAGAAAGAAGAGAAGAAAGAAAAAAAGAAAAAAGAGAGAGAGAAAAAAAATATAGAACATCTCGCAAGGAGGTATATAAAAAAAAGTGGAAAAAACTCAGACGATTGTGTTTTGACCATTGGAAGATGGACAACATCCAATTCAATCTATCAACGTATAAGCGCAATAAGTGGCAACAGCGTCCAAAAGGAAATCATTATAATGTTATGTAAAAGATTCCGCCATCCAGTCTAACAAAGTAAACAAACCTACATGTTCTTCGATAACTGGAGCCTCTAGCACAATCAGAGGACAACTTGTGTGTTCTTCAAGATAACTTCTCGCCAAGAAGTCATACGCTGCCGTATAGATATCCCAATTCCCTAGGACTCCATGTGCCGCTCCACAGACCATAATCCCGATACCAGAACCGTCCAACTCATGAGCCACTAAGGGACTCATCAGTCGATCATAATCCGGGGCAGGAGACACCGAGTTCGACAGGCACAAATCCAGAGCCCACTCAAAAGGACAATCTAGGCAATGAAAAACAGGTTACACGCAAGTAAAGTTGGAAAACCGGAAGGACAATCCATAGGCTACGCTTAAAGTGGCCAGTGGTAATGTTCCATAATAGTCAAGCATCCTGTTACGAAGTTGGAGCAGCCGGGGCAGACTGCCTTGTGATACAAATTGTGCAGCCATTGCGCAGCAAGCAGATCAACAGGAGTACACCAGCTGTTAGGGCGAGAATCAACGGTAGCCCGCCGAAGATGCTGGAAAAAATAGAATGAAAAAATGCCGGTATCACACCAAAGATTGTCTGGAAGGAGGTCACGAGGCCGGAGCCCACTACTTTGCAAAAATACGCTAAGCCTGTTGTTGACGAGGCATTGAATATAGTGTGAGCCAGAGCACCGAAATGAAGGGGGAGATCAGTATTTAAAAGCGCATGCACCTCGGTGCGGGTGTCAGCTGCGTGAAGGACAAATGTTTCACGGGAGGAAGTCAGTGCGACTTCTTTTTGAGACAATAGAGCCCTTATTCTGCTCATCTTGTTGAAATCTGCCATCAAGGTTGGGATGGAAGGCCAGATGGATACATCCAGTCTCCCATGCGGGGGCGGGAAAAGTACATTTTTACAGCATACCACGCGTTGTGAGCCGGTTACAATGTACGGGATTCCTTTTAGCATCCAGTAGCAAGCCTCATTATTCAAAAGCAAATAACTACCATTAGCTAATAATGTAAAAGTGGGCGTAATCGCTGGCACAGGATTTCCCTTTAGAACGCAAGCTAAATTTGGTGCTTGAACATTGCACGCGCCATGCAATTGGATATGCCTACAGACAGTACTGAGTGATCAGGTGTGGAAGTGCATTCCTTACCTTTCAAATAAACGTTACCATCTCTCATGCATCTGTATGTAAATGGGAGTGACCAAACTTCATGCAGGAAAGCAGTACCCAATGGTTCATATCTGCCTAGGGCATAATGTTTCATACATGAACTGAACTTAAATAATAGAAACGGCAAGGTGATTAAACCGTGGATAAGTCACACAGCAGAGTTCGATTCGGTCACAGAGAAAGGTAAAGGTTCCAACTTTTCAATATGCAGCAATGAGTATGTTGCATCTTTCATAGACATGAATTGTTGTTTTGCAGTCAGATTAAATGGCATAAATAAAGATGATGTATTCATGTAGTCCCAGGGAACTTTCCCTGCTTTCAATGTTTGCAAAGTCCAGGCAAACTGCATTATAGAATGCAATTGATTTTGACCATGGTATAAAACAGACACATCATCCTGTACAATATCCACAACAGATGAAACAATATTATCTAAAGTGTAAATTCTGTAAGAAAGGGTGTTAATGCTATTATCGATTACAGCTAGCACTTTTTCCAGATTTGCTTGATCAATAGCTCTTAATCTGGAAGCAGCCTTAATTTGAGATAATTTCTAAACTTCGTTATAAATAGCATACACCCATCTTTTGGATCTGCCACCCACAGGACCTTTAACAAAATCATTCAACTCTATTTTGTCATTTAATTTTGATAAATGAATTTTAACAGATGCTAAGGTGGAATGTTGCAGCCAATTCTGACATAATTTCCCGACAGAATGGGTAGTAACAGAATGAGAAGATTCAAATCGGGGGTCCGCCCTAACCTGTGTATATCCAGGAGAAAACGATGTTGACAGGAATCTGAACTCTTCTGCCATATCAACCATCCTTCAGGATTTAATTCAGAAATGTTGAAGGATGTATTAGTAATATATGACTGTAACGAATCAAGGGACAGATCTGTGTGATTATTCCATTGTGGATAAGCACTCAGATCAGGAACAGAGGGGGAATTCATCTTTTTAGAGGTAGCCAATCCAAAGCAGGTGGTTTGCAAAATGGTAGAATTCAAAAACAACATGTGGTTAGGGATAAGGCACGCTCGATGCAGAGCTTCTGTTCCTTGTACCTGCCATGTTTTAGAACCCCAAAGTGACTTAAGATCGATGGTATCTTTCCACAGCTCATAGCCCCCCTATAGCCAATTCATCCAGAAAGGATTTTGAATATAACAATTTTGTGTGAGTCAATCTAACCTTGGAAGCTGGCTCTGCAGCCAATTTTAAATAAAATGCCTCAGGGTCAGATACACTGAAATCAGTAAAATATGTAAATTTGTCCAGTAGAGTTTTGGAGCTGCCTTCAATGGGTTGGCAATGTTCCCATTGCGTATAATTTACAACATTTCTAAAACTATTTGCTTTATATAGGAAGTGATTGCCATAGTGTTCGTAGCAAAACAATTCCCCATAATTAGCTGTGTCTAAATGCAAATCTTCAGCATCAAAAGCAGCATAATATTTCAAATCAGAAAAGAGTGCCTCTATGGCCTGGACGTCCCAACATCAGAGTGGATGTTTTGTTTCACTACGTCCCCCATAGAAACACGAAGTACATTGGGGACATTAATCACCTCTGTGGGACCATGAATTTGAAATTTAACAGCATCCCACACAATCCCATCCAACACAGGCCAGGCAGTAATATTCACAAAAGTCTGGTCCCTTTTCATGATGTGCGATGAGGAGTGGGGGGCCAAAGTTCCATCAATTAATCTAATTGCAGATTGTTCGGGGAGGTAGTGTCCATTTACAAGACGAAAAAATACAACCATAAAACCAATGGACATAAACAAGAAAACACTTATTAGCAATAGCCAAATGTAAGTCCAAGGGGGAATCAAAAAATTTCTTTTAAACCATGCGGCAAAAATAGAAATTTTCGATGGGGGGACTGGAAGTCATAGAGTTAATGTCAAATGAAAAACGCGACTGGTCAACTGCAGTTGATTGTAAACCAGGCAACGACATATCTGTGGGATAAGTATACTCAGTATCTTCAGTTGGACCACTAGCCGGTGGTGGCAATAAATGATTAGTAACCGTATGCATCTCAATGGCAATGTCAGGCCTGGTGGTAGACGCCGGAGCCAAAACAGAATTTCTCAGCATCGCTGGACAAGAGACCGCTGGAGTCATACTAAGAAGAATCGGCCACTCGCTGTAGTTTGACATTGTCAATGGAGATGTACCTGTTATCCTTGCGACCAGGAAGTGGAGGTAAAATGACTGTTCTTGTACCCTGCACGCCAAGCACTGGGACTGGAGCACGATAAGATGGGCCGAACTCGTTCTTGTTCTCCACCTTCTCACGGACCAGGTCACCAACTCGAGGTAGCCAGCCGACTACCAGAATCTGAAGCGCAGCATCAGTCGTGGAGGGCAAGTGTTCCTTTGCAAGAACGTCTCTGGTCTCTTGGAGATTCTGTAATACAGCACAGTGATCATCTACGTCAAAGGGTGCGGCCGATGCTGCCATGTCTAGACCATCAAGGTCCGGATCAAACATCTTTAAGCCAAAGAGCATTTCGTATGGGGTCCGCTCACCCAGAGACCTTCTACGGAGATTATTAAGTGCACGTTGAACGTTATACAGATGGGCCAACCAGTTCCTGCCAGTGCCTAAAACCCTAGCTGTCAGGGAATGCTTTAAGTCACGGTTCATTCGCTCCACAACACTATTGCCCTCAGGCCGGTACGGAGATAAAAATTTGACTTGGACCCCCAAAGATCTCATGGCTTCTTTGTACGCCTTAGAGGCGAACGCGGGACCTTGATCAGAATGAAGGGTACCACATGCGAAAATTCCCACAAAGACACGCAAATCCCTGATTGCAGTTCGAGTATCAGCACTCCTTTGTGGCCATACCCAAAGAAAACGTGTGCACAAATCCACTGCAACTCAGATGTACTTATACGCAGTATCAGAAGAGAAAGGACCGCAGTGATCTAAATAAACACACCCAAGTGGTTTATTAGATATGTACAACTGTGTTTGTGGTGGGCACGCAGCAGTCGAAGGTTTAATCTGCTGGCAGATGTCACAATCAAGAAGTAAGCACGAGTCTGTTTATACAACCCTCGCCACCAGTAACGTTGTTGCAAGAGAGTAACAGTCGCTGAAACGCCGGCATGTGCAGAAACCATGCCTTCGTGAGCCGCTGTTATCAAAGAAAGTCTAAAGTCCGCGTTGGGAATCAATCTGTCACCAACGTCGTTAATTCTCACATAAGGAACTTTATCAGGACTTAAATGATAAGAGTATTTAGAAGGGAAACCTCTAGGGTAATTACTTCCCTTCTCCATTGCAGCAATAGCTGCCAAGATGTCATCATCAATCTGACTTTTGGATCTTGTAACTGCTGCTACTAGATATGTTGCCACTGCTGTTTTCGCTGCTTCGTCAGCTAAGCGGTTTCCGACAGCGTGGACACCAACTCGTTGGTGCCCAAGAGTATGAATTACACTCACGAGCGGCAGATTCTGTTTAAGTTCTGCTACTCGAACCCAAAGCATTTTATGCTTAATTGTGCTACCCTTGGAATCACGGTATTAATTTTGAGAACAAAAGAATAAATTGTCGTTAAAAGACTGTACACAGTAAAAAGAGTCACTCACTATAAGAGTAGTAACTCGAGGATCAGCAAACTCCAGTGCAAGCACCAGAGCACGTAGCTCTGCCAACTGTGCAGAACATTTACCCAATGACTGCGTATGCACGACATCAGACTTGAATTCACCATTCACGAAAGTACCAGCCACAATCGCGCAGGCCGCTGAATATGCATGCTTTGACCTTGTCGCCGGTAGCGCCGAACCGTCAGTGTAAATGACACAATGGTAATCCTCAAGCGGGCGCAAAGACCGAGGAGCCAGATGAACAAATTCATACTGCAAATACTCCTGATTCTGCAATGAGGCATCAAAGATGTAAGTGACATCCGGTGATGTCAAGGAAGTGGCCCATTGTATCCAACGGGGATGCAAAGCTTTAGAATTGGGTACACTGGCTTTTGTCACTGCCTCTAGGGCAGGATACGGTGTGACAACCAACATGCGTTTCTCCTGCGACAGTGCTCTCTCTTTAAGATTTGCCACCTGCACCGCAGTCAAAACTTTTTCAACAGTGGAAAAGCGCATTTCAGCCGAAGTGTACAAGTGTGATTTGTATGCAATGGGGACTGTGTCGCCCTCATTGAACGTTAGGTACGTGAAACCCACTGCACCAGGAACTATTCTTATCACCAAGTTAGTGTGGCTATCACGTGTAAGTAAGTACTTTGAAGCAAGAAGATCAGCCTGCAAAGATTGCAAGATAGCTGAATGTCCCGGCAGCCAGCTCGATTTGGAAAAAGTAGGTTGTACCAAGGCATATAGCGGCTTGATACGCTGGGCATAATCGGGAATGAATGTATTCCCGAAATTTAGAAAACCCAGCAAATATTGTAGTTTTTTCAGTGTTGTCGGAGCACACAAGCATGCCCACTTCTCCAGGAAGTGAGGGGCTAATCCTCGACCTTCGTTGTTGAGTTCATAGCCCAAAAACAACACTGTGTACTCTGCACTGTGTGACTTTGCAAAGTTGAATTTGTAACCAAAGTCCGCAAACATGACAATGATGCGGTCAACGCGACACAGATGCGGCCGTAATTCGTCGTCTGTGAGATAGATATCATCAACATCCGAGTACGCATCAGAGTCAATGCTCTCTAACAGAGAGACTACACGTGCGTCAAAGACACCTGGACTGTTTTTATAGCCCATGGGTCATCTTTTAAACTGCTTTTTTTTACCGCCTGAAGTAAAGGCCGTCCACTGACTACTAATTGAGGACAGATTATGGCTATACAAGCCATTGGAGATGTCAAGTGTGGTTTTAAACCTTTTTCTCACAAGACTATCAACGAGGGCAGAACTGTGGGTATTCTGTACGGCACAGGTCTGACAATGAGATTTCAAATGCCGGTAATCCAAAACTAGGCGGTACGACCCATCAGGTTTAGTTACAGTGAATAAATGATTATTCATGGGTGACACACGTTTCAATAACCCCTTGATATTCCAACTGTTCAAGGATTTCTGCGACGTGAGATCTAGCTTCGCGACGCATGGGGTATTGGAGTTGCGGCTGGGGCATAGACTGTAATAGAATCTCATGGCTAGGCGACAACTTATCCCACCCAACCTGAGTACGGTACAACAGCGGAGCAAGGACCTGAGCCCACTCTTCTGCAAAGTTCTGTGCCTAATCCTTCGGCACAGGGTGCGCGAAAGATGGGAGGATTACCTCCTCCCCTCTAGGAGCGGCCAAAACAAAAGCTGGGGGCCAGTCTGCTTCCGCTAACAGAATGTCATATGTAGAGGTCAGATTTTCCCCAAAAATCCCTTTTATGGTACGTTGTATGTCACCTTCAATTAAAAGGACTATGTCATATAGTCTATCAGGGGGAGCCATTCTAGTATCCGCAGTTTCTACAGTAATGAACGTATCAGTTGCTGTCGCCTCCAGATTGGACGCAGTGCTTGCCGCACTACTGTAACCTCCGCTGCGCTGTCGAACAGCGTTAGTGCCCATGTCAGGTTTCGAAGCTGCATTCTCACGATCTGTGGCATACCTTGCTGTTAGTGCAGCAACTTTCTTCTTCTGAAACGGGGGACGTTGACGTGCAAACTCGTCCTGCTTGCCTTTACCGTCAGGCCGACGGGGTTGCTCACGTCCTTGTTGGGCACCCCGACCTTTGCCACGTTCTCCTCCACCGTACTGTGAGACCGATGTTTCCTGTAATGAACGAGGAGAACGTTGTTCAGTAACCTGAAATCTATCAGAAGACCTAATTCTAGTGCGATCGCGCAAGTCATATGTGCGCTCCCCAATCCGCTGTACAGGTGACGCTGGACGAGACCCCTGTTTCTGTTGCTGCTAACCTTGTATCTTAGATCTCCAACTTTGTTTAGGAAAAGCTGGACGATCGTCTTTGAAAGACGAACCCATCTTAGTTTGCTGTTGTACATCTGCGGTCTGAACCGTAGGCTTAATCCCCAAACTACTGCGGCCTATAGTTCCATATGCTTCCACAATAATTTTAGGCAACTCACGGGGTTTATCGACGTCGTCTACGAGGGCTAGACCATTTGCCACTTGAAAGTGAACCGCATCTCCCTTGAGGTTACCAAGGATGAGAGTGGCAACTACGTCGAACACACATACAAGCCTCATTCCCAACTCGACCGCTGCCTCCGGACCGTGTTGATCTTGAACACGTTTGATCACGGAGGGCAGTACGGCCATAGACTGGGTGCACTTCGAGTAGACCGCTGCAAAAACCTTACCCCAGTTCTCACAATCGGCCACTTCTGGGACTAAGTCTTTCTGCATACTAATGGTGAGTATCCTGTGTTTCTCCACAGGAGTAGAGTGGGGAAATACTGCTTCCAGCTGGTGAAATTTCTCAGCAAGCCAATAAGGCAAATCGGCCTTATTCTGGGGGCGCTTGCCCATTACCGAATTAACCATGATGGGACTAATAACAATCCCTGCCGGGCCAGCTGGTTGCCCCGCAACAACAGGTGCCCCTACCTGTACATTGTGTGAAATGTATTGCACCAAAGCCCGATGTATTGTAATCAGGGCTGTATGTAACTGACGCAACTCATCCACCGTAGCATGTAAATAACGAGGATGAGGCGTAAATCCGGCCAGTACCGGCCAAGCGGCCCCTGGAATGGACAAAGAGCCCAAACAAACCGGCGTAACAGAGTGGGGGAGGGTGCCATTAAACCAAATACGATGCTGCCTAGCCGAAATAGGAATCTCCTACGTCCTATATGGCGTATAATTCGCTGGGACCTGCGTAGGAGTATAAGAGTGAAATGTACTATCGTCCGCATTCACCGCCGGCATGGTAACCCAAGAGTAAAACAACTCGTAGGTATATGAAGCATCGGCTCTCACTACAAAGATAACAGCCATCCCATCGTCCGGCATCCCGAACTGCATCAAGTGACGCCGGAGAGGTGCACAGCTATGCGCCGCAATAGCGACTTCAGCCATAAGGACACAGAGAATAACAGTAGCACAAAACGGGTATAATAAAAAACCTTTTTAATTGATAAGCTTGATTGAACCTATATAGTAACTATTAGGTAGGTTAAAACCATCACTCCCGCTATCCGGAAACAAAAGTGAGGGCATCGTGGACTAATATAAGCACTACTAAGGCGTCTCAAATCATAAGACCAAACGTTGGGCGCCATGTTGCAGGGATTCTGCTCATGCACAGAACTATGCGCAGGAAACCAGGACCTCAGTGAATTGTGGTGTACCAAAAAACTCACCTTAGTACCCAGAACCCCTATCTGACTAGCATCAGTGTCTCATAGGTTCTCCGGATCATCTCGAAGCTACCAATGATTAGACAACCCAGAACAAGTGACTTAGAGTACTCTCAGGAATGGTGGGAATTAGAAATACCTGTTCGTTATTATTCTCATATCAGTCCACAACAAGAGTAATCAGAGACACAGTAAAGTTTAAAATGTTTATTTTATAAACTACGTGTCCTAAAATGCAGTACTTTGGCTAACATAAGCAGACAAATGATTAAAAATAAAACCATCATCATTGTTACGATACCATAGAAAATGAAGGGAGAAATCATATTACAAATGATAGTGAATTACAACCACCCTCCCTTCGCTATTAAGCTAGTATTATTAAACTAATAGAAGGTCTCTAGGTTTGAATGGGGAACCCCATACCGTAAAGATCAGCTTAGGTGAATCACATCACAGGATCAGCTTTGCTCTGTGTCTGGAAAAGTTCTTCTCCAAAGTGTCTGGATCATGCATGCATAATGCAATATTAAAGGCACTCGAGTTTCAGATATTTGCAGCTGTGTGCGTGTTATGGCTAGAGCGTGGGCCGATCAACATGAATTCAAAAGCATACATTGTTTTTTAGCCCTGACTGCTTCTGCACACAGTGTACAGACCAAGGTCGCGGTGCACGTCTAGGGATGTGAACAACAGACCGCTCTCATGTGAAAAATAAGCAAGCAAGCAGTTTTCTTATAATAATAACGGTGTCGTGTGCAAAGGCAGCAAAAGTGGCAAGATGGCGTTTTAAGCCTAAGACGCTTATGCTAACATAACAATGTATGTACCTGTAGCTCCGCCTCCACTACACATTCATCCACTCTTTCACTCATCCATCCTTTCATTCATACACCCATGCATCTATCACCCACATTTTTACTCACCCATCCATCCCCCATTTCACTCACATCCATCCATCCATTCTTTCACTCACCCGTTCACTCATCCAGCAGTCCACCCTTTCATCCATCCCACCTTTCGTCCATTCTTTCACTCATCCTTTCAACCATCCATCCTTTTAACCCATCTATCCAGCCTTTCACTCCATCCACTCATCTACCATCCATTTACCTTTTACACTCATTGGTGCTTTCACTCAATCATCCATTCTTCTATTACCCTTTCACACATCTATCCAATCATCCATCCTTCCTTTTAATCATCATCGTTACATCCATGCGTTCATTCATCAGTGCATCTATCCATCAACCCCTTCACTCACCCACCCATCCATTCTTTCACTCACCTGTCATTACACCACGCATCCTTTCACTCACTCATCCACCCTTTTATCCAGGCATCCATTTATCCTCACTTTCATTCATCCATTATTTCACTCACCTGTCATTACACCACCCATCCATTCTTTTACTCATCCATCCACCCTTTCAACCCGTCCATCCAGCCTTTCACTACATTCACTTATCTACCATCCATTTCCCCTTTCACTCATTGTTGGACCTGGCTCTTTTTGGCTAAAGTTCCATAAACTTTTTGCTTTCTCCCTAGACCTTTTTTTTTCTGACATGGTGTTGCCAACTTAGATGCTTTGGGCACTTTGCCACTGCTGATCAGTGCTGAAGTGCAAGTGATCCCTGTATAAAGTATAATGGTAATTAGTTGTCCATGATTGGTATGTTTTCCTTACTAGTAAAGTCCCTAGTAAAGTGCACTATGTGTGCCAGGTCTAGTAATGCAAATGCTACTAGTGGGCCTGCAGCACGAATTGTGCCACCCACACAAGTAGCCCTAAAGAGAGAACTGAGGCCTGCCACTACTATGCCAGTGCACAGTGTGTTAAACTGCCATGTTGTCCTGACAAGTGCACCCACTTGCCAGGCCTTAGTCTTTCTATGCACACCCAACACCCCTATGGTAGGTCCAGGGTGCGCCTCTGGGCAAGGTGAGGTATGTGAAAGATAGGACATGTACTAAGGTGTGTACTATGTCCTAACAGGGAAATACTCTCCATTTCGTTTTTCACTGTTAAAAGGCCATATTACCCATAGGACAGAATGGGGAAGGCTGTGTAATATGTTTCCAACCTATCTTACCAAAGGCTTAAGATGGAGAGGTGAAGTTTAGTGTGACTGAACTCACAATTTAATAACACATCTTTTGGTGAAGGTGGTCTTTGAATTGCATGTTTAGAAACCATTCTTTTAGAAGTGGCTGGGTTTTTGTGCTCTAACATTTCTGTGTGTCTCTGCCTGGTTGTGGATTGACTGTCTGGATTTGAATGTGATAGGCTCTGGGGAATGTCTTGACCAAGGGGAAGAGGTGAGACAGCAACATGCTGACCTGCATCTGGAGTGTAGAGGGGAGGAGTAGCCCCTGGAGGTGAAGAGGCCTGTGGTGCTGCCATAAAACAATGGCTCCATCTCCTGCTGAGTGATTGAGGATCCAGACCCCCACTATCAAAGGAAGAAGGTGTCACTGGCAGAGATACACCCTGAACTGGTTTGGACAGGGGCTGGTGCCCCCCTGAACACAAAGACTTCAAAGACATTTAGGGGTATACATATGAGAGCTGAAACCCCTGGACTTGGGAATGAAACTGTTCAAGACTGTAAAGGATTGAAACTACTTTGTGGTCAAGAGGAACCTCTGCCAAGGCAGAATAGCCAGCTGAATAGACTGAAGGAAAGGACTGACCCTTGCTGTGTGTTCTGGCGCTGGCCTGCAGTTTGCTGATTTAACCAAGGAGAGGCTAAAGGGACTTTGCTATGTGCTGTGTCCCCCTGCTTGAAAGGACTTTGCTGTGCTGTGTCCTAGAGTAACTTAACCCCAAGGGCCCGTGGAGAGATGGCTCCCTGTTGTGGAAATTCAGGAACACAAAAGTTTCCAGAAGTGTCTCAGCGACGCTGTGTGCGTGTGCTTTGTGCAGCCTGAGACCTTCGTAAGAATTGCCCTGTGATCGTGGGCACCTGGAGTCAAAGCGAGTCTCAGCGACGCTGTGTGTGTGTGCTTTTTGCAGCCTGAGCCCTTTGTGAGGATTGTCCTGTGATCATGGGCACCTGGAGTCCAATCGAGTCTCAGAGACGCTGTGTGCGTGTGCTTTTTGCAGCCCGAGCTCTTCGTGAGAATTGTCCTGTGATCGTGTACACCTGGAGATCGTGTGTCTCAGCGACGCTGTGTGCGTGTGCTTCCTGCAGCATGAGACCTTTGTGATGACTGCCTTGTGATCGAGCACACCCGAAGGTCAAGTGTGTCTCAGCGACGCTGTGTGCGTCTGCTTTTGGCAGCCTGAGGCCCTCGTAAGAATTGCCCTGTGATTGTGGGCACCAGGAGTCCAAGTGAGTCTCAGCGACGCTGTGTGCGAGTGCTCCATGCAACCTGAGACCTTCGTGAGAATTGCCCTGTGATCGTGCACACCCGGAGTCCAAGTGAGTCTCAGCGACGCTGTGTGTGTGTGTGTGCATTGAGCAGCCTGAGACCTTCATGAGGATTGCCCTGTGATCGTGTGCACCCAGAACTCAAGTGAGTCTCCATGACGCTGTGTGCGTGTGCTTCGTGCAGCCTGAGTCCTTCGTGAGGATTGCCCTGTGACCTTGCACACCCAAAGCTCAAGTGAGTCTCAGCGATGCTGCGTGCGTGTGCCCTGTTGCAGCCTGAGAGCTTCGTTATCGCCATCGGCCCGAACCGGCATTCCCAGGGGAGCTGTGCCGCTAGCCCCAGCCCGCCGTTGCCAGAAGCAGGACCTTGAACCAACCCCGTCGGTGGAGGGCCCGAGTTTCACTGCCCGGAATCAACCAAGTCTCATCGGAGGCCCAAGTCACGAGAAGAGGAGAGGAGAGCGAGGTCGCACCCCCCAGGTAACGTGTGTCACCGCCTGGGGTGGGATGCGGGTTCGGAGAGGGACGCTCTCGGCCTCTTCCATTCTCACAGCGCGGGCCTCTGCTCAAGCTCGTATCGCGGTCCGTACTTGCCAAGGAGTGGCAGTACTGGGGCCGAAGTGTGTAGCAGCACTCTGGTTTACACCATACCCATGTTGTGGGCATATGTTGGCTTAAGCTGACCGCGAGTCAGTACAAGAGGCAGATAGACAGTCTAAAGCACAGTGATCAGTGCCGAAGTGACCTTGCACATTGCATTGTTTCTGCATTACGAACTGCCTGATTGTTGCCTTGCGCATTACAATGTTTTTACATAACGAACTGCTGATTGTTGCATTACGCATTGCATTAGTTTGCAAAACGAGCTAAGTGATTGTTGCATTAGGCATTGCATTATTTTTGCATACCGAACTGCCTGATTGTTGCATTACGCATTGCATTATTTTCGCATTATGAACTGCTGGATTGTTGCATAACGAACTGCATAATTCTTACATTGCTAAGTGCCTGATTCTTGCATTACGAACTGCATAGCATTGGATCATCTAGAATTGCTCATTAAACCTGCCAGAACCTACAGGGGCTGGCTGGCCTAATAACCGGCCAGGAGGAATATTACAAATACGCATACGTTGAATTTTTATCATGTGGTCTCATCGTATAACTCTTTATATAAACATATACTTGTTTTTCTATGAAACCCGTGTGTAGTGCTTTTGTGGTGTCATCATTGGGTCACTGGGACCGTGGCTGCAAATACGTTACACATTTGCCTTGAAGATAAGCCTGGCTGCTTGTGCCAAGCTACCGGGGGGTGAGCAGGGCCTATCTGAGAAGGTGTCCTTCCTTTCCCTGACTTAGAAGCGAGGGTCCCTACTTGGCCTAAGGTACCTACCTCAGCCAACTAGGGAATCCCGGTTCAAACACTCATCATCCAACTTTTCACTCAATCATCCATCTTTCCTTCCTTTCACTCACCCATGCTTACATTAATTTATCAATGTATCTATCCATCCACCCCTCACTCACCATTTCACTCACACATCCACCCTTTCACTCACTCACCTTCCCACCCTTTTGCCTTATTTATGAACCTGTCTCCCAAGTTGCAGGCAAAAGAGGCCCATCCCCCGGGCCCCACCCTATAGCTTGCTTAAGCAGCGGGTTGACGACGTCCCTGTGTGTCCGATCTAGTTACCCTTTAATAATTGGGATGAACAACCACCAACACCACTGAGTTTACTGTGATAGCTGTTCACACGTAAGCAGATTAAAACATGGATCTGAAATATTGTGTGTACTCAGGGTGACACTGAGTGATCACTAGTCCCATCCATGTACAGTGATTGTTTCAATAACGAATCGCAGTGGATTACATTGGAGGTATTTGTACAAGGGATGTTAAAAATTATAGAAACCACTGAATGTGTAAATTAGATCAATTGTATGTGTACTTAACAGATGGGGATAGTCTGAACTTTTTGTTTTATGCAGCTGGCCATACTAGATTACGTTGGACATGTCTGTATTGCATACCTCTGGCCTGCATAGGAGTGCAGGTCAAAAGATTGTCTGCACATGAAACCTGACTCCATTGACTGCCGCTGACTGTGGTAGCAGTTCTGATCATTTACTGATGTATATATTTTTCTCTTAGCATTAATTTCACCCTTGATTTTCGTGTAGCCTGGTGCTTGTTTAATCCTTGACTTGATTTTCTTTCTTTTCTTTCCTTATGAGACCGCACTGAATGGGCAGTTGTCTGCTCTCAGATCGGTTGCTGTGGTATTTTAATTCTAGGAGCCAAACCTGACAAGCCTGTGTGCTGGCTTGGAAGCAAGTTCCTCTGTGGGCGCCCACTGGCGGCTCTGTCTGCACCGAGGTCTTTTGGTCGGCAGGCTAGTGGGCTCTTATTGATTCTCCCCCTTCTTGGACGAGGTGCTCTGTCTAGTCTGGGACCTCTTGACAGCATAAAGTTTGCCATCGTCATCATCAGGCCAGGCTCTAGAATTTTTTCTTTGGGTGAGCCTTACAGAAGTATGGGTGGGCGATGAAGATGAGTGGTTACTGGCCAAAGAACAACAATCGATCTCATATTTTAGGTATCGGCCGGGTCGGCTTTAGCGCTGGTGGTGCCTGGTGCAGTAATCCTTTTTGGCCGCTCATCTCTCCAGTCATAAGTTATTGCTAAACACAGCGCCCCCCCCCCCCCCTCTGAGGTCAGCGCCCCCTCTACCGGCCAGCGCCCAGTGCAGACGCACCGGTCGCACTGTCCTAAAGCCGGATCTGTATCAGCATCTGACCGCACTTAACACAATAATCAGCCCTCAAAGAGCTGCTTTCTTTGATGTGCTTCCAGCTTTGGGGAAGGGAGGGACACTGCTTGTCAAATCTGTAAGATGCAGAAAATTAAGACTGTACCATGCTCCTGGTTATGTGCAGGAGCAGAAATGTGTCTGCTGCCATACAGAGCCACTTTACAGCTTTTCATGTTTTCAAAAACTTTGGCAGCTTTTTACTTGCAAAGCATTGAAGTTTAAAAATACGATGCAATAAGCCCAGAATCATAATTCAGTTTTCAGGATATCCATATCATTTGTGTATCACTTCAGCTACAAAACTCTGCTGATTTCACACCTCTCCAGAGGCCTCAAAGTATCCTATATCAAAGCTGTTAATCATTAAAATAAACGATAAGGGAGATAACACGGAAACATTAAGGTGAAAAACGCTTGTTTTTCAGTTCTGGTTTGGTCTTGGGTGGGCCAATGTTTCCTTGGGTGGGCCTGGCCCACCCTCTAGAACCAGTGTGGTTATCATTCAGGGAGTGGCATTTTTTTTTTTTTTTTGTCCTCATTTCACTTTAAGCGTCTGCAATAACAACAAAGGGCCCGTTACGACCTGAAAACACCCTCGGGCTTCAGTTTACTGCTTTAGCTTAGACCAGACCAGGCCATCTTCTTGGTACATGGCTTGGTAAAATGGTGTAATCAATGGACCAGAGGGGAGCTTTAAACCAACCTCATTTCAGTACCCCAAGATAAGAGATATGACCAGATGTTTTGATCATTGTCATTCAGGCCACTCTGGCCCAGGCGGGCCATGCTAAATGCAGTTGCCAACCACTTCTCGTACAACGGGGGCATTGGGTCTTTCCAACATTTGCAGATCTCCCTCCGTGCAATTATGATGAGGCAGAGAAGTAGACCCTTTTGTGTATTAGAGAGCAAACTTATTAGATCAGTGTCTACCCCAAAGAAGACTATTGCTAAGTTTAGTTTAAACTCACGTCTGAAAATAGCCACAAGGGTATTTTCAACATTATGCCAAAAACCGGATAGAGAGGGACAGTCAAAAAACATGTGTAAATCATCTGCCTCAGCATACCCACATCTAGGACACTTAGGGGATGAAGATAGAGCGAATCTCGCTATCTTCTTGGGGGTATAATAGAGCCTATTAATAACAAAGACATTTTTTTTTTTGAGGGAGACTGGCCTAACATACCCATATAGAGTTTGAAGAGATAGGGGATAGAGGTTAATAGCTGTTTCACCCAGTATAGAAGAATTCCAGATAGAGTGTGATGGAGGGGTATCAGCGTCATCAGCTTCAAATAAGCTCTTATACCAACTTTGTATTTTGTAGGTGGAGTTCAATTTCCCAATTACCTCGTATCATTTCTTTCTCAGCTGTATACCAAGAGCATAATTGTATATATTTGAATTTAGAGAAAGAACTGCCTATTTTAGATCTAAGGATCTCCCAGGGGAGAATACCGTCTGATGATAAAAGGTCGGACCAGATCATTATTCCTGCCTTTTTAATTGATAATGCAAGACTGTCTTGCAGGCATAGTGCTAGGCCCGGAGAGTCCCAGATAGGGGCAAAATCCGAATAATATCCAATCCCCCATCTCTCTCTAACGGGGAGTGGCATTTGAGATCATTCAGAACCAGGTGCTGGAGACTGAAAACAACGACTCCAAGATGCAATAAATTAGGTGTCATGAGGTAAGAAAGGGGGGGGGATTCTCCCTCCTCCTCTTCCAGCCTTGCTTCATCCTGTTACCATATGACTTTGAGTTTCTGTAGGGAGTCAGGGGCATTGTTTACAAGGCAGGATCACTGCACATTTGCCCTCTTCTCAATCCGACTTTCTAACATATTCGTATCCTGTATATCACTCTGGTCCATCTCATGTTTGAGTTGTATGTATCTGAAGTATTCAGTTGAGTTCCTATCATATTTTTCCTGTAGCTAGAAGTACTCTTTTGTTCCCTCTGTAGCTAGAATGTCCCTAGGTCTGCTATACCTATAGAGTCTCCATCTCAGGGCAGCCATTGCCATTCGCCACGTTTTGCTCTGAAGTAATTTTAAGTAGGGAGCCTCACTCCATCATTGGTTGTAGCAATATCTCACTTCCTCCCTCAGACTAAGTTGCTTGTCAGGTTTCACTAAAGGTCTTCCTCTACCATGCTACCCGCACTCCCCCATATCTGAATCAGTCTGTGTTGACCTCATTTGGGCAGTCTAAGCCTTTCCATCCCAACTATTTTTCTTAAATAGTGTGGAATTCTGCCAGTTCATTTTGTATCCCTAAAAATATAGTCAGGAACCTAGGGATTGAGCCGTCGGGCCTCACCAAGTATAGTATAGTATAATTTGTTGAAAGCCTGATTATATCTCTTCCCCTGCCCGCCTGCATAAAGCCTTCCAGCTCTGTGTTCTCCCTAAATCACCAGGCTAGGGGTTCCATGACCAGGGCAAAGAGGAGCTGGAGGTTGTTCAGCCCTGCCCCGTACCTCTTCACAGCTCAAAGGTTCCAGATTATTCCCAGTTTACTCTCACTTTGGCTGTGGAGTCCGTTTACAACAACTTGATCAAGAGTCTGAACTATGGCCCAATTCTGACTTTGTACAGTATGCCAAATAAACATCAGCACTTAGCCAAGTCGAATGGCTTTTCAGCTTCTTGGGATATGATCGCGAGCCAGCTCTCTAAGTTTTCCGCTCTCAGGATCCAATTATGTAAGCGTTGCATTGTCAGCCATGTGGATTATCCTGGCATGAACCCAAATTGGTTCGGGTCAACCAGGGTCTCTATGACTCGTGAGAACCTGTAAGCTAGAATTTGGCTAAAACTGGTTTCCAGATTTAACAGAGAGATCGGGTGACATGAGGCATTGTTGCGTGACTCCAGATAGCCTCCTCATCGCTTAGGCTTCTATGAGACTGTTCAGTATATGAGATCTTATCACTGAAGAGAGACATTTGAATAATTCCTCCAGTAAGCCATTGGGGCATGGGACTTTGCTTGCTGCAATTTGGCTAATGGCATCTCCCACTTTCTCAATGGTTATTTCCTCCTCTAAATTTTGATGGCCGCCTCTGAGAGAGGTGGGTTTTACATTTTCTAGAGCAGCTTCTCTCGCCCAGGTGTGTCTCTCACTTTCTTGTCCCAATACAGGTTTTATACTATTTGGTAAAAGCCTGAGCTTTCCTTTAATTATCTACTGCTCCTTCGCCATTCTGCCTAGCCATGCCAACAGTCACTTTTACGAAAGGCTTCTCCTACGACAGAAAGTCCCGTAAGGCCAAGAGCTAAGACTACAGGAATGAAATACTCTGTGAGTGGTGCAGAGCACCCTTACCTCACCGGAGCGAGAACAGCGGCGTCCTTCCTTCGCGGCAAACAACAATGGAATTTCCGACTCAATTACGTAGTCCTTCCCTCATTTCCTAGGCGTTTGTCATCATGCCAACGTCAAATTCCAGAGGCTCATGGGACTCGTAGTCCCACAATGTTCCGTGTTCCCCGTATCTGTACTGGGATTAGATACTCTGGGCGCTGTACGTCCAGGACTCGTGGGGCGCGCTCAGGCAATTCGCAAAAGATACATCGATGGTCTTGCCACAGAAGCCCAGGAAGCAGCAAGCCATGGAAACTTGGAAGAACTCTAAGACATAACAAGGAAATTCTCGGGCAGGTAGAGCAAGCCAGAAATACCTGTTGAAGACTGTTAGAAATGGGGGCCTCTAGTTGGCAGAGGTAGGTACCTTTGACCAAATAAGGACCATTGCTTCTAGCCAGGGTAAGGGGGAAACACACTGTAGATAACCCCTGCTCACCCCCTTGGTAGCTTGGCACGAGCAGACAGGCTTATCCCCAAGGCAATGTGTAAAGTATTTGCACCAACACCCACAGTAACACAGTGAAACACCACAAATGAACAACACAGTTTGTTACAAAAATATAGATATCTTTATCTAAATTAGGCAAGACCAAAATGACAAAAAAAATTCCAGCATACACAATTAATCTGTTCTCTTAAATGTTCTCTTGTAGGTTCTGTACTTCTTTAGGCAAATATCGTGGGGTTAACAGTTCAGTCTCAGGGTTAAAAAGAAAATGTGTGCAGAGACGGTATCTCTCCTAACCATCAGATAAAATATCACTAGCGCTGATCTCTTTAAGCGCCTGTACCATCCGGTTGTCCGCCACGGACTTCCCCCTTGTTGGCTGTGGGCTCCGGGAGCAGTAGTTGCCACAAAAGGTGCCCCCCAAATGCTTTTAAACCACACAAGCTCCGATGAGCGAGCCCCGGTACCGCAGCTTGTCTACAGTGCCGGTACGGGCCGGTTTTCCGTGTCCAAAAATAGAGTTATCACCACTTGGGCAAAACACTTGTGCAGTCCCTAGACTCCCAGGGGCTCCCACGATCAGCAGCCGCCTCTCAGGCTTGGGGCGTGCCCACACAGTCCCTGGCGGCCCTGCCGGCTCTCAACCCACTCCCAGCAACACAACACGCAATAGAGCGGCTGGGAGCGTATTACCTGGAGGCTGGTCTTGCGCTGTGGCCCACACTGGGAGTTCCTCTGATGGGAGCCCTTCTCCTTCGACGACGCTTTCTCGGCGAGGACGGGACTTCCTTCCGCACTCGAGCGCGGCTCCCCTTTGGCTCGGGCCGACATCCTGCTGGGCGGCCCCCTTCTCTACGTGGCGGTGAAATCTCTGGAGGAGTCCCGGTTGCTAGGCAATGCCTCGCAGCTGGGGATTGCAGCACGGCCTTTTCGTTTCCTCGGAGCGGCTTCGCTGTTGGTTTCGGGCCAGCAGGGACACACGTCACTCTTTGGTGATTACGCTGTTGACCCCATTCAGGTCACGATGTTCCTCAGTGCAGGCAGGACCGGGTACAACACATCGGCGAGGTTGGGGAATCTCACGATCTCCCAACAGTACGGCAGGCTTAACAGGGATCACCAACTGCAGGCAGGCACACGCTTAGGTTTTGTAAAAAACGATCTTGGGAACTTTGATATGCCTGAGTTCCCACAACAGAAGGCCAGCTCTCTTCAGGCCCTTGGAGGCTTTTCACTTCAGGACACAGCACACAGCAAAGTCCTTGTTGCATGCAGGGTGGAGACACAGCACACAGCAAGGTCCCTTGTCCTCTCCGTAGTAAAAACAGCAAACTGCAGATCAGCCCCAGACACACAGCAAGGACAGTTCTTATCCTCTGTTTCTTCAGCTGATCTTCTTTGGCAGAGGTTTCTCTTGATCACAAAGTAGTCTAACTTTCAAGGGTTTCAGCTCTTACATTTATACCCCAAAAGTCTTTGTTCTCTAGATGTAAGGGGGTCCTGGACCCAGTCCAAACCAGTTCTGGGTGCACTCTGCCAGTGCACAACTTCTTCCTTTGTGAATGTGGGCCAGGGTATTCAGACACACCGCAGGAGGTGAAGCCAGCATTGTGGAAGGGAGGCACAGCCCTATTCAGCCCTGTCACTCTCGAGCTAGACAGTTAATCCACAAACAGGCAGAGGCACACAGAAAGGTTGAACAAGAAAATAGCCACTTTCTAAAAGTGCTATTTTCAAACATAGAATTTAACAAGCATTTGCAATGCAATAGGTCTCGCATTATTAAAGTTTGAGCTATTGGCATTGTTAAATAATGCAACACCAATAGCTCAAACTTTAATAATGCGCGACCTATTGCATTGCAAATGCTTGTTTATAAAGTATGTATATATATACGTCAGTAGGGCACTCATGGACTTAAAGGCGAACTCCACCCACACCCTCAACCCTCTCCTCCCACGTCGCATGACCTAAGGGTTTTGAAGTCCTGGGAGAGAGACCTACCTCCACAACATTAGGGATGTGCAGTGCTACTGTACGTCCATGTTTAGAAAACTAGAAGATGGCAGGATGTGCCCTTTGACCCCTCCCTTCCCTCCGCATGCTTGATGACGTCACAGGCTTGGAAGGCACCACTCTTCCAGTGGTGTGTCTTGGGGATCGCTCGCCTGCTTCCCTTAGGACCCCGGCGAACTTCCTGATCAGAACTTTACCACTGTTTTACACCAACCTTTAAAGTATTTCCTCACAAAACCTCAAAACCAGCGACCATAGGCTGTGGTGTGGCCGTGAGGTGTGTGTGCGGTGAGCACGTCCAGTGCTCGTGGGCAACACTGACACAAATACCATGTCTGCCATATGGAGAACCTTTCACGCCTGACCCTACCCTAGCCCTATTGTTCTTCTAGGGACAGTAGTGTATCAGGGGTCTCTCTCTCTCTCCTTATACTCCACTGACCAGGTACCCTGTCCTTCGAAGGGTGGTAGGCCCCGGTCCGTCCAAGTACAGTGGCATCCATGGGTTGTCCCCTCCCCTGACCCCAAATGTTCCACCGGGCCACGCGCATTTCTGCATTACTCTAAACCCTAATCCTGCATATCCATGCATTACACCGAGCCGTCTTGTGCATTGTTTGGCAGGACTCTTTGAGCCTGGCGTGTCTGCCAACCTTTTAACCTGTAGCCGGGGGCCAATGTACCATCTGCAGCGCCTGGCAGCACCTAGGTCTGAAGAATGCTGCCTGGCACCGCGGGTGTGTGTCAGGGCATTCCGGGAATAGTCCGGGCATGTCACAGACGCGAGCCTTGGGCGGAAAAAACAGAAACAACACAAGGTTATGGCCGCTCTCACATTCAAACCATCAGTTTGTGTTGTGTTTGAGACCAGAGCGCCATATTAGTGAAGCCCCCAGAGGCCCTGCGAATGGTACCAATAGAAGGAGGGTGTCCCTGCTCCTGATCTCGGAGACTTCTTTCATGGACCCTCATTGGCTGATACCTGTCTGCGCACGAATACTGGTACTAGTGTGCCCTCCAGGCTTGGAAATAATGTGAGCCACGGACTGACGTCAGAAGGGCAGGTTGGAGAATCTACGACTGTTATTGAAACACAATGAGGAGCGGAGAGGTGAGGGCGTGGTGATAGGACCAGTCATTGAACGCTAGCGTGGCTGGTTGCGCGCCTGCTGCAGAGATCTCTGTCTACATTTCAGGTCAGCAGTTGGAGTTTTCAAAGGGCCTACCCAGGCTTTCATCTTTTGAAGGTTGATACATCGTGTACTGTTTGAGGAAGTAATAGCAGTCGAGATGAATTGATAATTCCAGCGCAGCCTTCAGGAGGACACATTGACACATTACAAATGTACAAATGCATCAATGAGGCGCCAAGAGACACTCCTGTTTCAGTTCTTCTACTCACTTGCACACTCCTGTGAACTCAAGGGGGTAAATGAATGCGAGCACAAGGGACGGGAGAAACTTTGGGAATATAGGTGAAGACACTACACAAAGTGGGTGTTGACTCCCTTTCCAGTCACCACTCCTGCCCTCGCCCCACCCTTAACTCTAGAGCTCCCGACTTTGGAGCTGGGGAGCCGGGTTTGTGATTCTGGGCAAATCACTTAATCTCCCCGTGCCTAACAAAAAAAATGCAGCTCCGGTTACCTTAGTGCAATGTGACGGGCGATTTCGTCTTCGGGACGCTTCCTGGCCTCAGGCGCAGCTCCGCTTCCTGGAACGAGTGTGGGGAAGCCCTCGAGGCTGGGACCAATCCCAGCACGGCACGGCAATGACAAGGCGGGAATCCATGAAGACTGAGACCAATCTCCGCACGACAATGACGTCAGCGAACTCCGGGCCAGCAGCAGTGAAGCAGGGGCGAGGGAGCGCACCAGCAAAGCGAACGCGCGCTAATTACAAACACATGTCTGCTGCGCGTAACAGACACCGTCGGGAAATGGGCGGTTACAATTGGAAAGAAGCTGGGACATTCACACACCTTTAACGAATGGCATGCTGCCTTTTTCACACAGACGCACGCTACAGCCAATAGCAGCTGACAATAACAAAAGCACACGCACAAGCGTGTGGTCAGCTTCCAGAACCCCCTTACAAAACATCTCGCGCTGCGCGAGCAGTGTTGCGCACTGCAACGCTAGGCATGAGACCTAAAAACCGTCCTTCCTAAAAGATGTGTTAATAAATTCTGAGTTCAGGGATACCAGACTCCAATTTTCTATCTCACTCCTATGGGAAGATATGCAGATAAACATGTTACACAGCATTCACTATGCTGTCCTATTGGCAATTAGCCTTTAAAAAGTGAAAAACGAAATTGGCAGTATTTCACTATCAGGACATGGTACACACATCAGTACATGTCCTACCTTTCACATACACTGCACCGAGGGGTACCTTGGTCCTGCTATAGGGGTGTCCTATGTGCATAGAAAGGGAAGGGTATGGCCTGGCAAGTGGGTGCACAAATGGCAGTTACCAACTGCTTGCAGGTACTGCGGTGACAGGCCTTAGACATCTCTTTGGGGCTACTCATGTGGGTGGCGCAATCAGTGCTGCAGGCCCACTAGTAGCATTTGACTTACCAGCCCTGGCACACTTAGTGCACTTTACTAGGGACCTACTGGTAAGACAAATGTGCGAATCATGGATAACCAATCACCATAACAATTTATAAAGGGAGCACATGCACTTTGACACTGATCAGCAGTGGCAAAGTGCCCAAAGCATCTAAACTAGCAAAAACTAAATCCAGCATGGCATCAAAAACATAGGAGCTAGAGGCAAAAAGTCAGGGAAAACCACACCAAGGATGCCAGGTCTAACACGTGTTCCCTCCAGCTGAAAAGTGGGGAGAACTACCTATCCTCTTGTTCTCATCACTAAGAAGGAAAAATCTGGACAGACCATCAGCATTGGCGTGTTCTGTACCACGGCGGTGTTCCTGTAGGGAGATAGACCACCTCAACAGTTTTGGGTTCTCACCCCTCATCTGCATCAACCATCTGAGGGGCCTGTGGTCTGTCTGAACCCGGAAGTGAGTCCCAAACAAGTAGGGCCTTAGCTTCCTTAGTGCCCAGACCACAGCAAAAGCTTCCCTTTCAATTGCACTCCATCTCTGTTCCCTGGGAAATAGCCTCCTACTAATGAAAGCTACGGGTTGGTCCAAGCCCTCGTCGTTCAATTGTGAGAGTACTGCTCCCACACCATGCTCTGAAGCATCTGTCTGCACCACAAACTCTTTGGAGAAATCAGGCGCCTTGAGCACGGGTGCCATGCACATGGCAGCTTTCAGGGCATCAAAAGAGGTCTGACAGGCATCGGTTCGTATCACCTTCTTGGGCTGCTTCCTTGAAGTCAGCTCTGTCAAGGGGGCAACAATGGTGCCATGTCCCTCGGAAAACCATCTGTAATACCCGGTGAGACCTAAGAAGGCTTTCACCTCTGTCTGGGTCTTGGGGGGTTCCCAAGCCAGAATGGTATCAATCTTGGCCTGTAGGGGCGCCACCTGGCCACTCCCTACTTGGTGTCCCAAGTACACCACTGATGCCTGCCGTATCTGGCACTTACTGGCCTTGATAGCGAGTCCTGCGCTTTGCAGAGCCTTCAACACTTCACAGAGGTGTTGCCGATGTTCCTCTCAAGTGGAGCTGAACGCAGCAATGTCATCCAAGTAAGCGGCGCTGAATTCCTCCAGCCCGGACAGTACCCGGTTGACCAGTCTCTGGAAGGTGGCAGGGGCATTTTTTAATCCAAAGGGCATAACACGGAACTGGTCGTGCCCCTCAGGCGTTGAAAACGCTGACCTCTCTTTGGCCCCTTCAGTTAAGGCAATCTGCCAGTACCCAGATGTTAAATCAAACATACTGAGGTACCAGGCAGCGCCTAACCCATCCACGAGCTCATCAGCTCTGGGGATGGGGTGTGCGTCAGTCTTGGTGACTGCATTGAGCCCACGGTAGTCCACACAAAACGAAGTTCTGGAGTGGCACCGGGTGCATCAGCTTTTGGCACTAAGACCACTGGGCTAGCCAAGGGGCTGCTGGAGGGCTCAATTACCCCTAGCGCCAACATCTTGGAAACTTCTTCCTTGATGCTGGCCCTGACCTTTTCAGCTACTCTGTACAATTTCTGTTTCACAGGCAGACTGTCCCCACTGTCCACATCATGGATGCACCAATTGGTGACTCTTGGTGTCAGGAAGAACAGGGAGGTGAACTGACCCAACACATGGCGACAGTTCCTCTGCTGCTCTGGGGTAAGGGTGGGCGAGAGGTTTACCCCATCCACTGACCCATCTTGCTCCTTTGCTGACAGGAGGTCAGGAAGAGGTTCACTCTCCTCCTCCATCCCATCATCTGTAGCAAGGAGCATTGTCACATCAGGCCTCACAAAGTGTGGCTTGAGACGGTTCACATGCAGGACCCTCAAAGAGTTCCTGGGAGACTGCAAGTCAACCAGATAGGTTACTTCACTCTTGCGCTCCACTACCTCATAAGGACCAGTCCACTTGTCCTGGAGCACACAGGGCTCCACTGGTGCCATCACCCTCACTTTCTGCCCTGGTTGAAATTCTACCAGAGTGGCATTCTGGTCGTACCATCTTTTCATTTCTTCCTGGCTAGCTTCCAGGTTTGCCTGAGCGAGCTTCCTGAAGCGTTGAGTCTGGTTCCTGAAGGCCAGCACATAGCTGAACACATCTTGGGGTTTCTTACCAGGGGACTTTTCCCAACCCTCCTTCACCAGACTCAGAGGTCCTCTCACAGGGTGACTGTACAGGAGTTCAAAGGGACTGAGCCCTAAGGACTTCTGGGGTACCTCCCTGTAGGCAAACAACAGGCCTGGTAAAAATACGTCCCGCTTCCCGTCTCATGGGTTCCGCAAGACCATGATCATGCCTTTCAAAGTTCGGTTAAATCTCTCAACCAACCCATTCCCTTGAGGATGGTAAGGAGTGGTGAACTTGTAAGTTACCCCACACTCCTCTCACAAAGATTTCATGTTCTTCGAGATGAAGTTGGTACCCCGGTCGGAGACCACCACTCTGGGGAACCCCACACGGGAAAAGATCCCCATCAATACACGGCCCACCACGGGGGTTGTGATTGTCCTGAGAGGGACAGCTTCCGGGTGCCTGGTAGCATGGTCCATCAAGACCAAGATAAACTTGTTGCGTAAGGCTGTCTTGGGTTCCAGTGGCCCCACAATGTCGATGCCCACCCGCTCAAAAGAGGTGCTCACCACAGGAAAGGGTTGGAGGGGAGCCTTACACTTCCCTCCACTCTTGCCACTTGCCTGGCAAGTCCTACAATGTGTACCGACGTGCTTCCTCATTTGGGGCCAGTAAAAGTGGGTGACAAGCCTCTGGTAGGTCTTGTGGTACCCCAAATGTCCTGCAAGAGGCACGTCATGAGCCAGACCCAGTAGGAAGGTCCTGAAGTGCTCGGGTACCACCAGCACACGGGCTGCACCGGGCTCAGCGACCATAGGCTCACTATAGAGTAATCCATCTTCCCAGTAAATGAGATGTGTTCCCAGCTCGCCACCTGCTGCCTGGTTTGCAGCCTGTTGCCGCATACCAATGAGAGAAGGGCATTTCATCTGTGCCTTGCAGCACTCCTCCCTGGAGGGACCCCCTTCCTGCTGCAAATGGGTCAGCTCAGGCAGATCTTCCAGTTTGCCCACCTGTTCCCCTGTAGGTTCCAGGGCATCCCCTCAGGTTCTGCCTCCTCCTGGACCGTGGGATCTTTGGGGGCTGGTTTCCAATGCCCCCAACCCTTCCTCTTCCTGGCAGGCCCCTGGACCACTGTTTCAGGCTACAGGTCCACTTGATTACCCCTACCGGCTGCCATTGACCGAGAGGTCACACAGACCCACTCAGGCAGACCCAACATCTCCAAATGAGCCTGGCGTTCCACCTCCCTCCATGGGGAACTCTCCAGGTCATTTCCCAGCAGACAGTCTAAAGGCATGGATGGACTAACAACGACCTTCAAGGAACCTGAGACCCCCCCACTCAAAGGGAACTAGCACCACCTTACTTAGGCGCACAGAGTTGTCTGCTGCAACCACCGGGTACATTGGGAATAACCTGCTCCTTAGACACTCATTGACACCTGAAAGATGTCACACTTGCTCCGGTGTCTCTCAGAGACTCCACCCTCCTTCTATTGATGGTCACTCACTGCCTGTAGTTGTTTAGTGTTCTCAGGCAGGTAGGACTCCTGGACCATCTCTCTGTCTCCTAAAGAGACATGGGTCATCACTGCTTGCTCCCCCTTCACTGGAAACTAATTCCTCCCCCAACGCTACACTCACTAAACCCTGTGTCTGAGCACCAGTGGGTGCTGGGGGTTTCTGGGGGCACTTAGGGGCAATGTGACCCACCTCCCTACATAAATAACATGTGGGTGGAGGTTGGTTGTCCTGTTTGCCCTTAGAAGGCCAGGACCTCTTAGGCTTGGAGGGCCAGTTCTCCTTCTCCTGGGAACTATCTTGGAGCCCTTTAGAGAACTCTTTTTTGTTGCCCTTCTCCTCCCCCACCTTCTGCTGGGGACCCTGTCCTCCTTTGGCTGTGGTACCCACAATCCCCTTGTGGACCCTGGTGCTAGTCCAGTGGTCCGCCTCCTTAGCAAGCTCACTGCGGTCAGTTAGCTTACTATCCAAAAGATGCTGGCGCAGCTCTGGAATACACAGATTACTCAAGTGCTCCCAACTAATTAAATGGCACAACCCCAAATATTCAGTTACCTTGCTGCCCTTTATCAAAAACCTTCCAATGCACGCGTCTACAAACCCACACATTCAACCCAAGTACTTGAATCAAGCTTCCCGAAGTTCCTGACCTTTACTCTGTACTGTTCTGGGGGGGAGCCCATACTTTAGGCATAAGGCCTCCTTCATATTGGCGTAGGTCAGGGTACCCGCCTTCTCTAAGCGTGGTAAGACATCCCTCCCAGAAGCCTCAAAGTGTTTCTCAGTGCCCTCTCATATGACGTGAACCACGCATAAAAATCCTCACCCCTCTGGTAATTCTGCACTAAGTCCTTAGGTATGTACACCTTACCCGCTTGCACTGGCTGTGTGCTGCCACCATTTGGACTGGACTCCACTTGTTTGGATTTAATGTCCAGTTCCCTCATGCTCAACTCATGAGCCAAAAGAAGTTTCTTCTCTTCTAAAGCGAGAGCGTTCTTGCTCTCCTCTGCTCTCTTTTTGCTCTCAAAGCGCAATCTATTTTCCTCTAGGGCATGAGCCTCTTTGCTCTCCTCCATTTTAGCCTTGAGCCTCATAATTTCCAGCTCGTGCTCGCTGATTCTTTGGTTCTCTTCCCGCTCCTCTGGGGTAAGGCTTCCAGCAGAATGGACACTGCCAGCCCTGGAGGCTCCTCTTGGCACAGGCAAATCCTGTGACCTGAACCCATTCCCTTGTACATCCTCATCCACTTCTGCATTAGCTGTCTCCTCAGCTTCTTTGGTCTCCCACCAGGCCTTCAATGCCTTCTGTAGCTCATCCTTCTTAGAGCTACTCCTCATGGGACATCCCAAATCCTTGCAAAATTGCTTGAGTTGATCTACTTTGTCGGAATACAAATCCTCAATGCGAAACGGCAATTCTGCTTTCTCACTTGCTGCTCTACCGTTCTGAGACATGATGCTTGTATAGCTGAAAGGTCAGATGAAAAATAGAACCAAAACAAAACACAGTATGTGGCTGTGTAGTGGTCTGCGCTAAAACTAGTGATGTACACCAATCACTGTGGGTCAAGTACAAATACAAGTTCAAATCCCACCGCTGCCACCAATGTTAGAAATGGGGTCTCTAGTTGGCAGAGGTAGTTACCTTTGACCAAATAGGGACCCTTGCTTCTAGTCAGGGTAAGGAGGAAACACACTGTAGATAACCCCTTCTCCTCCCCTTGGTAGCTTGGCACGAGCAGACAGGCTTATCCCCAAGGCAATGTGTAAAGTATTTGCACCAACACCCACAGTAACACAGTGAAACATCACAAATGGACACCACACTGGTTGTTATAAAAATATAGATATCTTTATCTAAATCAGACCAAAACGACAAAAAAACATTCCAGCACACACAATTAATCTGTTCTCTTAAATGTTCTCTTGTAGGTTCTGTACTCCTTTAGGCAAATATCGTGGGATTAACAGTTCAGTCTCAGGTTAAAAAGAAAATGTGTGCAGAGATGGTATCTCTCCTAATCATCAGATGAAATATCACTAGCGCTGATCTCTTTAAGTGCCTGTACCATCCGGTTGTCCGCCACGGACTTCCCCCTTGTTGGTTGTGGTCTCCGGGAGCAGTAGTTGCCACAAAATGTGCCCCCAAATGCTTTTAAACTACACAAGCTCCGATGAGCGGGCCCCAGTACCGCAGCTTGTCTACAGTGCCGGTACGGGCCGTGTTTCTGTGTCCAAAAAGGGAGTTATTACCACTTGGGCAAAACACTTGCGCAGTCCCCGCCAGGCCCCGATAACTAGACCCAGAGGATCCCACGATCAGCAGCCGACTCTCTCCCACACAGTCCCTGGCGGCCCCGCCGGCTCTCCACCCGCTCCCAGCAACACAACACGCAATAGAGCAGCTGGGAGCGTATTACCTGGAGGCTGCTCTTGCGCTGAGGCCCACACTGGGAGATCCTCCAATGGGAGCCCTTCTCCTTCGACAGCGCTTCCTTGGCGAGGACGGGACTTCCTTCCCGCACTTGAGCGCGGCTCCCATTCGGCTCGGGCCAAAGTCCTGCTGGGCGACCCCTTTCTCTACGCGGTGGTGAAGTCTCTGGAGGAGTCACGGTTGCTAGGCAACGCCTCACAGCCGGGGATTGCCGCACGGCCTTTTCTTATCCTCGCAGCGGCTTTGCTGTTGGTTTCGGGCCAGCAGGGACACACGTCGCTCTTTGGTGATTATGCTGTTGACCACACGCAGGTCACGATGTTGCTCAGTGCAGGCAGGACCGGGTACAACACAGCGGTGAGCTTGGGGCAACTCACGGTCTCCCAACAGTACGGCTGGCTTCACGGGGATCACCAACTGCAGGCAGGCACACGCTTAGGTTTTGTAAAAAACGATCTTGGGAACTTTGATATGCCTAAGTTCCCACAACAGGAGGCCAGTTCTCCTCAGGCCCATGGAGACTTTCACTTCAGGACACAGCACACAGCAAAGTCCTTGTTGCAAGCAAGGTGGAGACACAGCACACAGCAAGGTCCCCTGTCCTCTCCTTAGTAAAAACAGCAAACTGCAGATCAGCCCCAGACGCACAGCAAGGGCAGTTCTTCTCCTCAGTTTCTTCAGCTGATCTTCTTTGGCAGAGGTCCCTCTTGATCACAAAGTAGTCTAATTTTCAGGGGTTTCATCTCTTACATTTATACCCCAATAATCTTTGTTCTCTAGGTGTAAGGGGGTCCTGGACCCAGTCCAAACCAGTTGCGGGTGAACTCTGCCAGTGCAACTTCTTCCTTTGTGAATGTGGGCCAGGGTCTTCAGACGCACCGCAGGAGGTGGAGCCAGCATTGTGGAAGGCAAGCACAGCCCTATTCTGGCCCTGGTGCTACTCCTCCCACCACTCCAAATGCAGATCAGTCTATTCAGCCTAGTGCTGACTCACCCAGACTCCTGGAGCCACCCCAGCCCCTGTCACTCTCAAGCCAGACAGTCAATCCACAAACAGGCAGAGGCACACAAAGGTTGAACAAAAATAAGCCACTTTCTAAAAGTGCTATTTTTAAACACAGAATTTAAAAACCATCCTTCCTAAAAGATGTGATATTAAATTCTGATTTCAGGGATACCAGACTCCACTTTTCTATCTCACTCCTATGAGAAGATATGCAGATAAACATGTTACACAGCATTCCCCATTCTGTCCTATGGGCAAGATAGCCTCTCAGTAGTGAAAAACGAAATTGGTACACACATCAGTATATGTCCTACCTTTCACATACACTGCACCCTTCCCAGGGGGGTACCTTTGGCCTGCTATAGGGGTGTCCTATGTGCATAGAAAGGGAAGCGTATGGCCTGGCAAGTGGGTGCACTTGTCAGGTCAAAATGGCAGTTAACTACTGCGTGCAGGCACTGCGGTGGCAGGCCTGAGACATCACTTTGGGGCGATTCATGTGGGTGGCACAATCAGTGCTGCAGGCCCACTAGTAACATTTGACTTACCAGCCCTGTCACACTTAGTGCACTTTACTAGGGACCTACTGGTAAGACAAATATGTCCATCATGGATAACCAATCACCATAACAATTTATACAGGGAGCACTTGCACTTTGACACTGATCAACAATGGCACAGTGCCCAAAGCATCTAAACCAGCAAAAACGAAATCCAACATAGCATCAGAATCATAGGAGGTAGAGGCAAAAAGTCAGGGAAAACCACGACAAGGATGCCAGGTCTAACAAAGACAAAGCTGGAAAGACAATCATGGGTAACAAAGGCCAACAAGGAAGATTGGCTGAGCACTTTAAAGAACTGCTGAACCAGCATGCGCTGCAGTCTCCACCAGACATACAGCCAGCTGCCAATGACTTGACAATTATCTGCAGCAGACCAACCAAGGAAGAAATACAGCAAGCCATCAAACATCAGAGAAATTGGAAGGCAGCAGAACCTGACGATATTCCTGCAGAGGAACTGAAGGCAGACATTGAAACATCAGTATCCATGCTCTACCCCCTTTTTGGAAGGATCTGGGAAGAGGTGTAGTTTTCATTAGACTGGAAGGGGGGATTTCTGATCTAGATCCCAAAAAAATGTGACCTGAGTAACTGCCAAAACTACAGAGGGATAACTAGGCTGTCAACCTCAGGCATAGTGTTCAACAGAGTCATCCTGAACAGAAAGAAGAAACAACTCAGCGCTCAGTCACAAGACCAGCAAGCTGACTTTTGGAAAGATAGGTCCTACACAGACCAGATTGCAACAATGCGCATCATCATTGAGCAGTCGATGGAATGGAACTCAACTCCACCTGTCAGCTTCATCGACTATGAGGTGGCATTCAACAGTATGGACATGGTGACAATTTGGAAACTCCTCTGCCTCTAAGATTTGTCAGATAACCTTAGAAGAATCATCAGGAACTCTTATGAGGGAATGACCTGCAGATAGTCGGTGAAGGACAACTCACGGAAGCCTTCGTAGTGAGGACCGAATTACGCCAGGGTTGTTTGCTCTCGCCTTTTCTCTTCTTGCTGGCCATAGACTGCCTCATGAAGTTATCCACAGCAAGGAAAAGAAATGGGATCCAGCGAACACCTTGGGCACAGCTTGATGACCTGAATTTTGCCGACGACCTGGCCCTACTCTGCCATACCCATCTGCAGATGCAAAAGAAGACCAGCAAAGTGGCAGCCGCTACAGCACAACTTGGCCTCAACATTCATTGGGAAAAAAACAAGTTCCTTCAGGCTAACACGGCCAGCACAACTGCATTCACTCTTGCAGGCGATGCACTGGAAGAAGTTTAGGCCTTCACCTACCTGGGCAATGTTAAAAGACGAGCAGGGCGGCTCAGACTCTGACATCAAGGCAAGAATCAACAAAGCAAGGGCTGCCTTTATTCAGCTAAAGAAAATCTGGAGCTCCGAGGATCTAACGCTGCAAACTAAGATCTGGCTTTTTAACACCAACGTAAAATCGGTACTTCTATATGGAGCAGAAAATTGGAGGACAACAGTGACCACCACCAACAAAGTCTAGACCTTCATCAGCACCTGTCTGAGAAAAATCCTCTGATCACTCACCATCAATGTGTGGGTCGGTCACACCCTCCGCAAGACCACATCAAACACCACCACCAGACAAGCCCTCACATGGAGCCCTCAAGGGAAAAGAAAAAGAGGAGGGCCAAAAAGCACCTGGTCTCGAGGCTGATTGCAAGGAGATGGGTTACACCTGGAGTCAAATTGAAAGAAAAGGCCAGGACTGAGATGGCTGCAGAGTCCTGGTTGATGACCTATACCCCACTAGGAGTAGTAATCATAAGTAAGAAAGTTAGTTAGCAAGGCACTGCCAACATCTTTCCCGGCTTGCCACACCCAATTTAACCTCACCTATGTCCTCATGTGTGGCTGCTTTAAAAAAAAAAAAATAATCTGAATTCTGGCTGTAGCCACCTCGGCTCTGAATTTTAAAACTTCAATTTCCTGTGGATATACATTGTTTCATCGTGACAGGAAACATACTTATTTGCAGGTACTATCTATGTCGGAGAGGATTTGACAGTCAAATATATTTACTTTTTGTCCCCGAGTTGCCTGTCTGTCACTGCCAGCCCTCCTCATCTTTTACTCTAAGTTTTGTTTTAGTCTAGTGATCCTCTGCTCTTCAGTTTATACTTTTACAAAGGGACAAATAATTGTGGCATATGCTCATACCTTCATTTTAATGGATTCTAAATGTTGTGTAATTGATTACTTATGCAATAACTATGTACTAAAATTTTAAATCCTATGTTTGCAGGCCTATTACATCTTATTTCTAGTGGGGCAGTTTAGAAAGTTGATGTTTCAAACTCTTTAAACAGAACATGTTAATTCGATACATGATTCATCTCTGATCCCAAGTATCGTCCTAAGTCTCTACCTTTGGGAACCAATTGCTATGGAACTAATAATGCCCTTAATGACTTAGTTTTCTGGGGTCCCATGCATCAAACCATTTTGCGATCGCAAATAGTGCGAATCATAAAAATCGTCCGTTTGCGATCATAAAATGGCCTTTTAAGATGCATGTACCTTTTTTGCAATTCGCAATTAAGGAAAATTCAAATTTTTGGCGAATTACTTAATTGCGAATGCAGTTAGGGAATCGCAAATTGCTATCCCCTAAATGCGATGCATTATGCAATCGTAAATTGCGTTTTTGCAATTTAGAATCGCAAATTACAATCAACTTCAAGTTGATGGTAATTTGAAAATGCTTTGGAAATGCAAATAAATGCATTTTACAAAGTGCATTGTGGTGCACATACATGCCCTTACGGCATGTGTGTCCATCACAAGTGCATACTTACCTTTTTTGGGGGATGCATCAGGGTGGCTTTTTGGCCCCCTTGCACCTCGCAAATTGCGCATACAATCCCATTAATTCCTATGGGCCTCTAGGAATGAATGGGAAGTCATTCCTTAATTGCAAATCCCAATTTGCGATTCGCAATTAAGGAATGCGTAGGAATCGCTAATATTTTAGCAAAGCCTACATGAATGGGCAATTGCGATTACTAAATTGCGATCCCTTAAAAATCGCATGTGGCCCGTAGACTCTTCATCTAGACTATTCCTTTCTTCTAAATGCTTTAATTACCGTCTTACTTGAGTTCTGCAGGGGCATACTCCACTGTCTGTCTCAGGAAAAATTGCAACTGTTAATTTGCTGGATTGCTCGAAGTTGGAAAAGGAAAAGTTAGATAAACAGTGGGTGTAGCGGTAGGTGTGGCTTTCTTAGTCCAACGCATGCTCTTTACAGAGGAGCACAGCTTAAGTAATAGCAGAGAAATCTGACTTCCTTAGTACTCAAATTAGTTCTGCTTCTAAATCTTTACAAGAACTTTCCTTGATTGTTAGGGTTCTTATGTTGAATTCTTGCATAACGTTCTCAGAGGTTGTGCGATGGAATAGCATTCTATTTTTTGTTTTAAACAAAGTGAATTACTCTTCTCTGGGACTCCATCCACCCCTCTTGAGTTTTATTTCTTGAGCTCCTTGAGTATGCTCTTCCTACTGCTAAGGTATCAACTCTTCCTGAGATGCTTGAGACTCATGTCCTCATCTTGTTTCACCATGCCCGATGTTTGTTCTGCTGGTTTTGAGCCCAGTTTCAGTGCCAGTGATCACAACCGATATAAATACATTAGGCTTTATATCTCGCTCACTGAATAAGCAAGTGAGTTCTCCTTTGTTTGTAGAAGTCTAGCCTTAACCCATCAGACATCGGTAGCTATTGTCACAATGCGCTCCAACCAGCCATAGCAAAAAATTGCCGTAACATATCTTGCTAACTTTTCAATCATCTAGAAGGCACTGGCCTCTTGGACTGATCCTAGGTGGGTCTTCTTCCTGAGCATAGGGCATGCTGTGAGTGATCTGCAATATAGAAAGTCAGGCAAGATAGATTTTAATCACTATCTGTCTTGTTCAGCACAGTTAGTCATAGTATTTTGGTTGGTGGTAACATCACAGCAGAGATCTTAGGTTCTACTTTGCACTGGTTCTCTTCTTGCATGCCTGAACAAACTCAATTTGTAGCCCTTACTCTGACCCCGCCGAAGCTCTGCCACTTTTTCGGCTCCTTGTGATGACCCACTGTTTTTTAGGTCTCGCCTTGCTATTGCGTAAGCGATCGCAAAGCAAGACTATTGAAAGCGGGTTTGAAAAGTGCTCCCAAAAAGCGGATTGCATTGCTAGCACGCGCACAATCACGCGCATCGTGCTGCCATGCAATCCGCTTTTTGGGAGCACTTCAAAGGGTCCGCTCCCCCACCTGGAATGTGCTCCCCCAAGCGCGCGCGCGCCACGCTCTGCCGGGCTTGTTTACCATCCCCAGTTCTACTTTATCTTTCGGCTTTCTTGTTAAATAATGGCCAGTATTGCTTTTCTATGAAAGGGGGCTCTTTAACCCGTAGTCCGCCACATTACCCTGTGCCACAAAACAGAACTCCCACTCTGGTCCATAACTACAAATCACTATCCGCTGGAGCCAGCACTTTACCCGTAACACCCGCAGCATCGCTCAAGGGCACGCTTACTGTACACTCACACCTACCCACCAGGACCCCCTCACTCGCACCTGTGCCGTGAATTGCGCCTTCTGCTGCTCAGCAGCCAGCATGGACTGCAACTCCGCGTTGACCTCTTTGGAGCTGCTGCCCGAAGAAAAGTCCATATTTGGGGAGTACTCGGCCATCGTGCCCAGTGACAATAGATAATTCAGAAATACGACCTTCACCAGTCTCTGCTACAGCCACAAAACGCTCAACTTTACACACCCCTGCTTTTTTTTTTTTAATGCACGTGCACCGCGGCCATTTTGGAACGGTTAGGATTTGCAAAATATCGGGTAGACGCCTTGTATAGTACGTCACGATGCACGCATCCCAACGACCTTCTCATAATTATTTAAATCATCATCTTGGATTAGGATATATTTTCCAAGTATGCTTATTTCGCTTCGATGCAGCTTTAACCACTGATCACCGATAGAGCAATGCTGCGAATGCTTGTTTTGCGGTCATGCTGTAAGAAGAGGCGGAGTGCAACGGATGTGACTTCAGCCACCATTAAAGCTCTCTGTCAAACTTTAGGGCACGTCCAGGTCGTGTACTTCCGGGTGGAGGAGGTAACCTTCGTTGTCAGTTCTCTTCTCCCATCATGGCGGCATTACTGAGATTGAGCTGTTCCATGAGTGCGAAATGTCAGTGGTTTACGTCGCAGCATGTTTGTGGAAATTACTTTGTAAATGGGCACAGGGTGTATGTATAGTGTCTGTCACAGTCCGTTGATTGTCAACCCAAGTCTATGAACTCGAGGGGAGTTCCTATCAGCACTCCATCTCAAGCGAAGTTAGCAGACAATCCTAAAATAATTGCACTTGTATTCCGTTTGGTACCCCAGACAAGGCTTTGAAGCGCTTTCGGCGAGAAGCGATTAATGACGACATGGACGATACATAGCTGCAATACCATTATACAACAAGCATTGTCTGGCCTTTGGAACCTTATACGTATTTAACCATGCATCACATCATCCTGGGTGCAACAACATCTACTGTTCTTTAACATGTAAGCTTTGACACTAATAGGCACATTATAGCACTGCACTAAGATGTACATAAAGCGTTATTTTTGTACAACTGGTAGTCTGTACTCGCATATCTGGAAGTGCTTTCATACGTGATATTGAAGAAAAGACTGAACTATAAAAGACATATGAGGCATATATTATTAGTAAATCTGTACTTTTAGACTAAGGCATTTTATCCAGTAATGCAGCGTGCAATACACATTCGGTCCCCCTAAGAAGCATCGCAGAACTAAAACCTAACGTCACGTTTAGCAGAGGCTCCAGAGAATGACAATGCCTTTTATTTATGTTTTAAAAACCAAAACATAAATAAAGGGCATTCTTATTTACAATGCCAATAGCTCAAACTGCATAAATGCGAAACCTATTGCATTGCAAATGTTTGTTTCCTTTGCCCTATCCTTTTGAAATTGTATCTGCAAAACTTGAAAGAGCCCTTGAGTTGTCATCCGATCCCTGTCCTGGGCAGAATGGACCTTTACGTATGAACAACATTCTTTACCCCCTATCAACTGATTTAGTGAGTGTCTTGAGGCTATACGACATTGGATGAGAATCTGTCTTTAAATTGCATGCCAACAAGATGCAGTCTCCGGTCATTGGTGTAATCACTCACTTTGGATGCCCTGCATTCATCCTTGGGCACTCTTCCTTGGCCTGTATGTATGTAGGCATGTATACTAAACAAAACTGGGTTTGTTTTTTTTTTTTTTTTTTTTTTTTTTTTGAAAACCTTTATTGACAGTTCAAGAAGAACAAGTATGGGCCTACAACCCCCCAGGGCCGGCCGCTAAGCAATCAGAGCAAGAACGACAAGTATAAACACAGGCAGCACTTCGGGGAGCGAAATCGTACTGCTTATACTGTGGACAGCGTAAGTAGGGCACCAGGAGAAAGAGGTTTTCATTTTATGATGAAACAAGGCAGGAGGATCAGGTGACAAGCAATTTGAAAACAACGATCACGGATATGCAGAGTAGTGAACGTTAGCGATTTACAGCAATCTATTCGGTCAATGGCGCAAATACAAGAACATCAGGATGGAGAAAAACATAGTCTACAGCTGCGCCCGCAGTCCCCCGCCAGAACTCCCCAAGAACACCCCGGAAGTTGTGAACACATGGAACGGCAACAAGGCATAGCAAAAGGAGGTGTATCACGCTGATCCCAGAAAAAGAAAGACAAAAAGAATCAGAGAAGAAAAAGGAGGCCATGGAAAAAGATGAAGGAATACAGAGTCCCCTCCCCCAACCCCCCACCCTGCACCTCTGCAGATGAGTACGGCCCCCCCCCCCAGCAGTGTGCCTGTCGCCCTGGAACCAGACCCGAAATGTAGGAGAATAGGGAAAAAGAAGTAGGAAAGGACCCCCACCAGACGGGGGGGTTGAGAAAGCATTTATAAACTGGAGGAGGGCCTTCATAACAGACCCCCGGCTTCTCCCTCCCGCACGGTAAGGTTCCCCTAAAGTGAACAAGGAACAGCACAAAGACAATCTTCTCAAACCACAACGGGGAGCATTATGCACCTATTGTGCCAGTAGCCATGTCAGGAGAGCACACCACCCCAAGCCCGCCCGTCCACTAGGCGACTACCCCCGAGGGGCCAGCCTCATCCCTGACCACTCTGTGGAATTCTGCCCATGCCAACCCCTCGACCCAGCACCATACCCAATGTTCCCAGGCAGAGGAATGTCCAACAATGACAGAGAAGCGACGCACACAGGTGGGGTGGAAGTCTCTGAGCATCAACACAGTCCGCCGCGTGAGGAAACAGGCTTCCCAGTGCTGCCCTAGGGTCTGCACTGCACGCAAGGCTCAGGAAGGCAGAAGCAGCCAAAACCGACATTAGTTGCTGGAGTTGTCTCTGGGTCGCAGGAGGGCATGCACGGGATGAGGCCACCACATCCCACTCAGGTCCAACGCCTCCGGGACAGATCAGGCCCTCAGAAGGTCGAACACACTGTAGCATACTGGCCGGGGCGTCCAGTCGTGTACTAACCTCAGGGGGGGCCTCCACAGCGTCCTCCTGCGCGCAGTGTGGGTAGACTCTGTGTTCGTGCGGACAGGCGGGCCGCCACTGCCCCAACTCCGACGCCACACCATCGAGCTTACTCCCCAAGATCACGAAACCATGAACCAAGGAGGAGTGAAGAGTACCAAGAGCCTCGAGGAGGTCGCCGTACCCCAGCTCAGCTCTCTGTGATCTCGCCGCCACACTCCCAAGAATCGTACGCTCACAGGCCCGCTGCGGCCCAGCGGACAGGATGGTAGGCTTCATCGACCCAAGATGGCCGCCAAGCATGCCCGACCCTCACCGGGGCCGGGACCCCGGGACAAGCGTCGCGATGTCCACGTCGCGGGTGACCGGGTTCCGGGGGCAGGCAAAATACTATCCGTGGTCACGGGCAACAGTCGTCCCCACCACGGACCAGCTCCCGTAGAAATCCGGGGGCGGCCCGCAATGATCGGGGCAGGATACGGGCGGCGGCCGGGCAGCTCACCAGCAAGGCAGGGGCAGTCACCGGAGGATCTAAGATTTGCACCCCCGGTCATGCACTCGGTCAGCTACACTGGGCAGTAGAAGTGACCACGCCGAAATGTAGGCCGAGTTTAACACCGCTTCGGTGGGCCGACTCCACCCAGTCACCACCGGCCGCTGTTGTCGCACTGCCACCCGGCCACGGCGCCCACTCGATGTCCCGGCTCCAGGGCCGCACAGGCCGCAAAGTTCAGATGCAGTTTTCTCCGGCGATAGCACGGCTAGAAACCTCGGAGTCACACAGTCGGGAGCCCCTCTCCTTCAGAAACACGACCACGTAGCACAAGTTGAGGATCTCAGGCAGGATATCCGTGCGGGGTGCGGAGGTTCACGGAGCCGGGAGTCTACGCTGCCGTCCCGGTCGCCATCTTGGCTCCTCCCCACTGGGTTTGTTTTTGATGAGATATTTCCCTTTATGAGTTGAAAACATTTGGCCATATTTCAGAAGACCATCCCCATTCATCAACTAATTTATTTTCTGGTCTTCTATATCATTCATCAGGCGTTTCAGAGCAATAAGCCATAATTGCTATGGGATATCTTGTAAAACTATATGCCTTCCAGGTATCTGCACTCTGTAACACACCTATTCCTTAAAGTCCTTTGTTTTCAACATGATTGATACGGGGCCAAAATCAATCAGAATTTTGCATTGCTGAATAAGTATCCATCAAAGAACAGTTAATCAAACTATTTTGAAAATAGCTACTACGATAATAAATTTACCCTTAAGTGCACTGCTGTACAAACTTCCTGCTTCAGTGTTTGCATCAGGTTGTGTGTACAGATCTCCTTTCACTCTAGTCTTGTCTTCAAAAGAGGTAATGAATGGAACAGTGTTCTTCAAAGCCCTTTGTGTTTAGTGGATATTGCCTGAAATGCTCTAGATCTAGTAGCCTCTTTGAAAAAATGTGGCCTAGATGTGTCAAAGGCACTGCCGTCACACGTTGGCATGTTCCAAAGTGTTTATTTCCTCTGGCTATATTGATTACATAAATACATGTCAATACAGAGAGGGGTAACCGAAGAGATAAAAAACTGATGAAGGATCTTCTGTGAGCATACTTCAAATGCCTCTTTACCCTCCTCAACCCAACCTTCATACTATTGGAATGATTGCTGATCGATTCTGGGAATTCTACAGAAACAGGAGAGATCAGCTTATATTTAACTCTCATGAACATTGGCTCCTTTGACTGCCGCTGACTAAGTGGGCTGGACTGTTCCCATGAGGCACAGGGTCAGACTGATTTGCATATGGCCAAGTCTGAACTGGGGTGGCAGAGTGGGCTAAAGAACGGTGATGGATTAAACCCAGATCAGTTGACTGGGGGTGAGTGCTTGCAATGTTCAACACTCCGTCCATCATTTCCTTTGGTTTTTGCTTTGTTCGCCATAAGTATTCAGGGTATGCTCAGACGTGAGTCCCTTGCTCACTTTGCCACTGCTCACTTTGCCACTGGATTCAAGCAAGCCTGGCTGAAGACGGCTGAAATGCCAGAAACCGGTCCTAGGAAGCTTGTTTCCGGTCCAGGGAAGACATGGCTTGGCAGTTCGGCCTGGACTGTTCCCATGAGGCACAGGGTCAGACTGATTTGCATATGGCCATGTCTGAACTGGGGTGGCAGAGTGGGCTAAAGAACGGTGATGGATTAAACCCAGATCAGTTTACTGCGGGTGAGTGCTTGCAATGTTCAACAATCCGTCCATCATTTCCTTTGGTTTTTGCTTTGTTCGCCATAAGTTGGCAGGGTATGCTCAGACGTGAGTCCCTTGCTCACTTTGCCACTGGATTCAAGCAAGCCTGGCTGAAGACGGCTGAAATGCCAGAAACCGGTCCTAGGAAGCTTGTTTCCGGTCCAGGGAAGACATGGCTTTGCAGTTCGGGCTGGACTGTTCCCATGAGGCACAGGGTCAGACTGATTTGCATATGGCCATGTCTGTGGCAGAGTGGGCTAAAGAACGGTGATGGATTAAACCCAGATCAGTTGACTGGGGGTGAGTGCTTGCAATGTTCAACACTCCGTCCATCATTTCCTTTGGTTTTTGCTGACTAAGTGGTAGCAATTCTGATATTTTACAGATTTATATATTTTTCCCTTAGCATTAATTTCATCCTTAATTTTCGTGTAGCCTGGTGCTTGTTTGGTACTGCCATTTTATTTTGATTATCTTTTCTTTTCTTTCCTTGTGGGACTGCATTGAATGGGTGGTTGTCTGCTCTCAGATCAGTTTCTGTGGTATTTTCATTCTAGGAGCCAAACCTGACAGGCATGTGTGCTGGCTTGGAAGCAAGTTCCTTCTGTGGGCGCCCACAGGCAGCTCTGTCTGCACTGATGTCTTTTGGTTGGCAGGCTAGTGGGCTCTTATCGATTCTCCTACCGCATGGACGAGGTGTCCTGTCTAGTCTGAGGCTTCATGACAACATAAAGTTTGCCATCGTCATCATTCAGGGAGTCGCATTTGAGATCATTCAGGACCAGGTGTTGGAAATGCAAAACAACTACTCCAAGATGCAATAAATTGGATGTCAAGAGGTAACAGCAGAAAGGGGGGGTTCTTCCTCCCCCTCTTCATCTTCCAGCCTTGCTACATCCTGTTACCATATGACTTTGAGTTTCAGTTGGGAGTCAGGGGTATTGTTTGTAGGACAGGAACACTGCACATTTGCCCTCTTCTCAATCCTGCTTTCTAGCATATTCACATCCTGTACATCACTCTGGCCCATCTCATGCTTGAGTTGTATGTATCTGAAGTACTCTGTTGAGTGCCGAATCTATATTTCCTGTAGCTAGAAGTACTCTTTTGTTCCACCTGTAGTTAGAATGTCCCTAGGTCTGATATACTTATACAGGCTCTGGTTTCTCAACCAGCACAGTTTTTGTAGCATTGCCCATTAGGTCTCCTATCTACAGGGGGGTCTTCCAGGTTAGTTATGTCTCCATCTCAGGGCAGCCATTGCCATTCGCCACGTTTTGCTCGGAAGTCATTTTAAGTAGGGTGCCTCACTCCACCATTGGCCGTAGCAATATCTCACTTCCTCCCTCAGGCTAAGTTGCTTGTCATGTTTTGCTACAGAAGGCCTTCCTCTTCCACGCTACCCCCGCTCCCAAGTATTTGAATCAGTCTGTGTGGACTTCATTTGGGCAGTCTAGGCCTTTTCATCCCAATGATTTATCTTATATAGTGTGGAATTCTGCCAGTTCATTTTGTATCTCTAAAAATATGGGCAGGAACCTAGGGATTAAGCAGTCTGGCCTCGCCAAGTATAGAATAGTATCATTCGTGTATAGTCTGAATATATCTCTTCCCCTGCCCACCTGCATAAAGCCTTCCATCTCTTTGCTCTTCCTAAATCAGCAGGCTGGGGGTTCCATGACCAGGGCAAAGAGTAGCTGGAGATGGTTCAGCCCTGCCCTGTTCCTCGTCACAGCTCAAAGGTTCCAAATTTAACCCAGTTTACTCTCGCTTTGGCCCTGGTCGGAGTCCGTATACAACAACTTGATCAAGAGCCTGAACTATGGCCCAATTCTGACTTTGAACAGCATGCCAAATAAACAGCAGCGCTTAGCCAAGTCGAATGGCTTTTCAGCTTCTTGGGATATGATCGCGAGCCAGCTCTCTAAGTGTTCTGCTCTCAGGATCCAATTATGTAAGCGTTGCATTTGTCAGTCATGTGGATTATCCTGGCATGAACCTGGATTGGTTCGGGTCAACCAGGGTCTCCGTGACTCGTGAGAGCATGTTAACTAGAATTTTGGCTAAAACTGGTTCCCAAATTTAGCAGAGAGATCAGGTGATATGAGGCACAGTGCTCTCTAATTTTCCCTTCTTTAGATACGGCTAGTATTGTGTGCACGAGGGCTCCAGATAGCCTCCTCATTGCTTTTGCTTCTGTGAGACTGTTCAGTAAATGAGATCTTATCACTGAAGAGAGACATTTGAATAATTCCTCCAGTAAGCCATTGGGGCATGGGACTGTGCGTGCTGCAATTTGGCTAATGGCGTCTCCCACATCCACTGAGATCCACTTCCATCACAGAGATGGGGTCCTGCTGGGGTCACCAGACCAAGATGTCTGTGATTGCTTTTAAATGAAGCAATCTTTTTTTTTTTTAAACGAAGCATATTTTTCTTAAAGGAAGACGGAATGCATTTTTTAAAAAAAATGAAACTTTGATGTATGATGACTGCAACACTACGGCACCACAGAAGCCAGTAAGGTCAGTTCTGCCAATATTTTCTTCTGCGCCCATACAAAAGTTAAGGATTCAGAGTGTGGGGACAAAAAATAAATAAAAAAGCAGGTAGAATACTCAGGAAAAGCAGCAAGAGCACAATAAGAATCTAGGGGAGTTGCCATTATAATCAGAAGGAGGGTTACACATTGGATTTTCGTTCCAGCAGATTCTTTAAATGAACTACCCTGAAAGAATCTCTGAAAAGGAGGAAGGCCTGAAATTTATGTTGTAAATCTTATGTCTGGAAACACTAGAACGCCACTCTCCCAAATTGACTTTACTTCTAACCCAATCATCTAGAGAGTGCAGTGTTTGGCAAAAAAATTGCACAGAGGCCCAAGTCACAGCCTAATTGATGGTGTGTACTCGGACATCACTTAATAGAGCAGATGTAGCCACCTTACCCTTCACCCAATGAGTCTAGAAACTGCAATGGGTTTTTGCCAGCTAGTGAAAAGAAATGTGTCAGCATCAAGAGAATCATCTCAAACCAGTCTGTGTTATCATTAAGGCTCCCTGTTTTCTGTTTTTACTGATCTTCACAGTTAAATACAAACGGAAAACACAATCTTTCCTGTCTGTATTTATTTTTAAAAACGGAAAAATAACTGAAAATTGTTCTTCTTGTGAGAGACTCTCCATGCTGTCTTTTGTGATTTCCAGCACAACAGCTGAGCAGATGGGCAGCCTGGGGAGTTAAAAAAGAGGTTGAGATTTCCTTAAATGCAGGCATATGTTAACATATATTTGTAGTATAATGCTAAGCTGTACCTGTGGGTTTAGTGTTTTGTTACTTGTGCCTGCTTAATTTGCTAAAATGCGACAGGCCTCCACGAATGAGTGCATATCTAAGAGTTAAATACATATGGAAACATGCCATTTTACACCTGTATTTATTCTCAAAGCACAAAATAAGTATGGATAAATGCCAATAAATTCAGCAAAAAATAAATATGGATAAATACAGACGGAAATGTTAAAGAAATAACTACCATAAAACAGGGAGCCCTACTTATGATTCATTTTCGTGTTGAGGGACCTTCAAAGGCAATGAACAAATTGTCAACCACTCAATATTTTCCAAACCTGCGATTATATTAAGAAAAATCCCTTCTATGGCCCAGTCTATACAGCTCCTCCTTGAAAGGACATGGGTGAGTACAAAACTACGACAAGGAAATAATTTGAGCTACGTGGAACTCAGAGAGACTTTAGCAGAAAAGAGGGTCACTTTAATTTTGGAGAAGGCAGTGAAGAACAGAGAATGTGACAGAGCTTATAGTTGTGCTACTCCCCTAGATGATGGTATATGTATTAGAAAAAACATTTTCAATGTAAGATTCTTGGACGGAGCTGCATCCATAGGTACAAAAGAGACCTCATGAGGAAGGAAGGTACCAAACTGAATTCCACTCAGGACTGCTGAACGGTGCAGAAGAATATTTCTTCTCTGGCCCCTTTTCAAACTTGGAAACCACCAGGAACCTAAACAATGATAACCTACTGGTTGAGCAGATGCAAGCTGGAATCGCTGCCAGATACCTTTTTACTGTCCCAGTGTTTAAACCTTTCTCTACCAGAGAAAATGCAAATCTTAAAACGTGTTGCACTCCTCTGTGGTGGGTCTAGCGGATTGCCTCTGGGACCCCGGAGGAAGATAGTCCACCTGCTGGAGCAAATTACTCTAGTCGACGGACTCCTTGCATGCAGAATATCCATCAATGTCTCAAGACAGTCGATATGTGGCTAGTGCTAGTCTCTCATGTTCCAGGCACATGCGTTGAGCATGGCTATGCAGGGGTGGTGTTACTGATCATTGCACTGCAACAATATGTCATTAACCTGTGGAAGAGGCCAGGAAGGTTCAAAGTTCAGTTGAGGGGGATCAGGATACCAAGCTCTTTTTGCCAAGTCCGGTGGAATCAGAATCGAATGGACATTGTATAGTTTTACTTTTTTAATGACCCAGTGAATAGGTTTAGCAGGAGGGGAGACATACTTGAGCTTGAATGTCTAACCCAAAGACAGCACAAACCGTAGTGAGTTTGGATATGGATATCCAACAAGCAATATCTCAGGCACTTTGTGCCAGATTTAGCAACATGTTATGCCGGTTCAAAATCACAAACAGCGATGCATACCAGGAAAAATTGTTCATTTGTTTTTGTTTTTCTAGAGCAAAAGCTGTTTCACCCTGGTAAGTTACCATTACAAAACCTATGCTAGACTCATGACACACCTTTCCTCTACGGTGTAAAGGTGTGCGTGTGGCAATAAGCATTATGGTTGAGCACAAGAGATTGGGAAGACCCCATCTATCTTAGGAAGAAAGCAGGACAGTGCCATATCTACTATCACACAACACAACAAAGCAACTGTGGTTGCTGAGCTGCATTACATGAAATAAACGTAAATTTGACCCTTCCTGTTCGGATCGTTGTAAATAGCTGTCTCTATATTAGCCCACTTCTGAATGATCTGACCCAATACACTTTGGAATAACACCTACAAGTGATTCACCAAGGATAGCCAGCTGAAACAGTCCACCTCCATTTTGCAGTTAGATAAACTACTGACAGACCAATTTCTCTGTCTATGGACCAAGGCTACTGGTGCCTCCTCTCCTCGAAAACTCAATACTTGTTTACGCTGAAGATAGCAATTGTGTTTTGCACCATGACGTGGGTGTGGAAAGGGCCTCAATGTCAGGTGAATGGCTTTCAATCCAAGTTGTTATTCACCTGCCTTTGATGCAGCGCGGAATGCAACATCCCTCCCTTCGTCACAGATCATAGATCACACACAATCACTACATTCGCTGGTGGGGCCTATAACACCAACATACATCCTTCTAATAACCTGTTTCAAGGAGGTGATTGTTCCACTCGCTGTAATGGAAGAGAGTACTTACATATCCCTATTCACAAAGATCTAAACTTCACCTTTAGTACTCCTCCCATGAATAGGCCATGGATCTACTAGCTGCAGGTTGGAGTGATAACAAAATCTATAACATCATTTATATAAATACATTTTCTCAAATAATAACGACCCAACACAGTTCTTGTAATGAATCTTAAATTTTATCTAAATAATTGAAATTCGAGTCTCTGGTTTAATCAAGCAAATAAATCATCATAGTTACCTATTCTGGCTAAAAGTCGCCCTCTAAGTCAAAATCTTGGTCATCAGTTCATACTGTCAGAGTCTTTGGAAACAGCTGTCCTGCAGTGTCACCGTCCTCTCCGTCAGCATAACATCAGGAAATCGAAAATCTTCTGAAGGGTCTCTCGAATACCAACCTCTCTAGTCTACCATTTTAATAGTAAAATTTACATTCCAAAGTGTAACAAATGATACTTTGAACGACTCTCATTGGTCTGTTTGAATTTTTCGACTTCTTTCCCATACATATAATGTGTCTTTAGCTATAGTTCCAATCCACGCAATAGTATCTATTCATTGTTTCTTTCAGAGCAGCTGGCCGAAAGCCCGGTGTGTCCTTGGGTGGCAGAGTTGAGTTAGGGTCGTCCAAAGGCTACTGCAGCTGATGGCGACGCATGCGCACTTCACCCAGAGATGCTCACAAATTAAGTCAATTTCGTCTGATAGGGATGTCGGCCATTTTGTGTCCACCAAATGGTCAACTTAAGTAAAGAAACACAAAAATGTAATTAATACATGGAAATGACTAATAATCTGTTATCCCCTTACTAATATCCATATGTGTATGTATTTATCTAGCAGAAGCAACGCTTAATCGGATTATATTCACATTAATAAAGCACAAATCACGTATACATCACGAAAGCAACATATAATCATGCAATTTCTAACTGTCTATTATTAATAAGCATACGAAACTTAGTTTACATCATTAATTAGGCCATGCAAATGCAATTCCCATGTGTATTTCTTATATTAGTAATGTTGGTCAATTCACACAGCAACCAATTAGTACAATTACTATTACTTAATTATTCATTTTAATCGAAACATGCAAAATGGAGAAGGTATACGATTTTTAAAGAAAACCCACTCCAGCAATCCCCCCTTTGGTGATTTTATCACCACCACAACACTAAATTTATTCACCCTTTTACGGAAAATTGAAATGTATTCTTGCTCTTAATTATAGTTCAGTTTCTTCTTCATCTCTTTTTGCCCTTTTATACAAACTTTCTTTCCACTCTTCTAAAGTTATCTCTGTTAAGTCTCCTTCTGGATCCTTCTTTCTTTTTAGTTTTTCTCTTTCTATTTTATTCTTTGTTTTCTTGTTTTTACAACACATACATCCTAATCTTAATATTAATAACACGAAAATCACACAAGTTAATGGGAATAATATTTTACCTATAACTGTACTACCTATTTTCACTAAGAAATCTTTAATAGCAGCAATTTTCTTCCCAATCTTTTCCCAAACACCTTCAACCTCCAGTGGTATAATTTTGTCATGCAATTCAGTAATATTTTTAATGTAAACTTTCAGATCTTTGCTTTCATCTGGAATGTAAGTGAAACAATGTTGAACTTTCAGCATTCCACAGACTCCACCCTCTTTTGCCAATAAGATTTCAAGGGCAAGTCGATTTTGCATTACCATAGCACGCATGGCAACTATTTCAGTATTAACCAATAAAAATCCTCCAGCGGTGCTTGTTGACAAGCGATTCACTACTGTTGATAATCGTCTAATATTGTTCGCATTCAGAGATATTCCCACTGCTGGTATCAATGCTCCAAAAATGTCACCTACAATTTCTGCCCAAGATTCTCTTTTACTACGTGTTAATTGATTACCTAACCTATGTACACCATCTTTACCTCTGTCCATGTGAAAGAATTTTGGAAAGACCAGGCCTACGTAACATGTGCCATACCAATGGTCTGGCAAACGATAATATGCCCTGTTCCCACAGATAAAATAAAGTCCAGGGAAAACTGGATCTCTTCCACCTTTAAATCCCCATCCACCTATGATTCGGTATGTATCATGGCACTCACTATTTCCTACAAAATGATTTCTTCTTATACACAGTTTCCCTTTCTGAGGCCAATCTAGAGCCAAAGTTGGATTAGACTCTCCTTTCATATGTTTTTCCATTTCTACATCCCAGACTGTTTTCTCCCCTTTTCCTTCAGATCCCTTTCTTCTCATTTTCAATCTCCTTTCCTCGACCATGTCTAGGAATGTCTTTTCTTCATTCTTCAAACTGCATGTCAAATTATTTTTAAATATATACTCTAATGTTAGCTCCTTAGTTACTAAGAAAAATTTGCCTAATACCTTAGCAGGTCTTACTTTGTTTAGTTTGTTATTAGCAGGTACTTGCGCAAAAATGTTATCTACATCTGAAAAATAATATTCTAATTTACCTGTCTCATAAAATAAGCTTGCTATCATACTACATGCTATTCCATATATTGCTGGAAGGTGATGATAAGTCATTCCCTCTGATACAGAAGCAGGTAACTGCATACATACGTAGCAATCCCTTACGTCCATGGTCTTTACACATTCATACAATAACCTTGAAAACACATTATTTGAAAAATCATTAATAGACCTATCCTTATGTAAATAATTATTATCTATTCTGATCGGAACTACTTTTGGAATCTTCTTTATGTTAGTAATGTTTTCAGTGTGTCCTTCTAGTGTATCTATAGTGACCTTAAAAGAAATCAACAGAGCAAGTATGCTCCATAGAAGCATTAATAATCCTGTACAACAACAACACATTTTACACCATCTCTTCATGAATGTACATCTACTTTTGCTATTATCTATGTTAGCCATCTTGTTAATTTGGACTGGGTCTTTTGACTTAGCCTCTTTATTTTGCTACTAGTTTTCTAATCTTAGGCCTCTAAGGCCCTACTTAGTTCTACCAGCATCTATCGTTTGATTCAATTGTTACTTCTTCATCAGTAGTTTTCTAGATTTTCTCAGTTTGGCATTTCATCGTTTTTCACTTCTTTCAGTTCATCCAAATACAGAATTTCCTGAACTTCCGTTTCTTCTTCTCCGATGTCGGATAAGATAACTCAGGATTCCTGCTTCTTCCTCTTCTTCAACTACTTTCAGTACAGCCTCCTCTGGATTTCCTTGACTATCTGCCTCTTCTTCCGTTTCAGGCAGTGCCACGTACGTCCATTCCGGTGACTTATACTTCTGATTGTGTTTCCTTGTTCTTTTTCCCTCTTCTTGATTAGTCTCTTCCTCTTTTGATTTGTCTTGGCTTGTCACTTCATTCACCTGATCTGCTCTTGGTGATTTCACTTGTGTCAGCCGGTATCTCAATCTCTTTATTTTGTTTGGCCACACTTCATCCTTTTTGACTCTTTTCTGTTTACTTTCTTTATTTTTCTTTTCCTCTCTCCAAGCTCTTTTTCTTAGAACTCGTCCTTCTGGTATCTCATTTTCACTCTCTTCAGATTCTGTCTCAACTTGCTTTTTCTTTTCGACAACTTCTTTTTCCACCACTGTTTTCCCTACTTCTGTCCCTCTTCGGGTCTCCGACACGCAATCTTCCTGCTGGCTACTTGTCCCTTCACCTAGCTGGATGTTGCAGTTCCCTACACCTCCTCGGGGGTCTTCCACAATCTGTCCCTCTCCCTCTCTGTACCTGTCCCTGTTTCACTTTGATCTATTATTTCGGGTGGAATTTCTCTTGGTCTTTCATTTCAAACTTCCTTCTCCCAGATTTCTTTTACTGCTTCTTCGTTGTCTTTTCCTTTTTTCTTTATGTGTTCTTTTCTGGGACCTTGTCTCCCTTGTTCGTCTTCAGAATCTGAACTGATATCAGAAATCTGCAATCGTCTTCTCAGAGAGATACTTCTGGGGACTAATATTTGATCAGGTTCTTTTTCCCCCCTTTCAGGATTTTCTTGTGTTTTTGGCTCTTCGTTATCTGATTCAGTACTTGACTCTGATTCGTCATAGTACTCTTTTACTTTGCCGTCAACTGGATTTGGTATCCTAAAAGTATGGCTGGCATGGATCCAATTTTTCACTCCAGCACACTTCACAGCTGTTGTTGTGGTCAGAATGACTTGTCTTGGTTTCCCCCACCTTGGAACCAAACAATTCCTTCTTCTGTGGACTTTTATCCTTACCCAGTCTCCTGGGCTCAGATCATGGGCTGGCTTCCTTTCAAGGGTGGTGGCATCCGCTCCAACCTGATGAAACACAGAATGAACTGCGTCAGCCAGGCCTTTACAGTATCCCAACACCATGTCATCAGTTATTGTCATCAGCTTGTTGACAGGAATGTAAACATGCCTCATCGCTCGTCCCATGACTATTTCATGAGGACTTAACCCTGTGGTTCTGTCTGGTGTTGCTCTAATGGTCATTAAAACAAGAGGCAAGACATCAGGCCATTTCATACCAGTGGCTAAACACATTTTCCCAATTCTGTTTTTGATTGTACCATTCATCTGTTCAACCACACCAGAAGCCTCTGGTCGGTAGGCACAATGTAGTTTCAGTTGTACATTCAATGCTTCACAAATCAATTTTACAATCTCATTATGGAAATGTCCTCCTCTGTCTGATTTAAGAGTCAATGGGAACCCAAACCTGGGGATGAATTCTCTCAAAAGTAGCTTTGCCACTGTCATCCCATCATTTCTTCTTGTTGGGAATGCTTCCACCCACCTGGAGAATAGGCAAACTACAACCAGAACATACCTCAGTCTGTTACACGGAGGCATTTCAATGAAGTTAACCTGCATTCTGGTGAAAGGTCCACCTTCTCGGCCTATGGTTCCTAGACTCACCACTGTCTTTCTCCCAGGATTGTATTGCTGACAAATTAGGCATCTCTGACACAGGCTTTCTGCTACAAGTCTGAATTTTGGATTGTACCAGGTCTGCTTAAAAGACCTTATCATGGCGTCTCTCCCTATGTGTCCCTGGCCATGATACATCCGTGCCATGGTAGACATCATGCTATCAGGCATTACTGGTCTTCCATTTCGATAGACCCACACACGGTCCTTCTCTCTTGGTGCACACCCTGCTTTTATCCACTGTTTCATTTCCTCATCTCCTGACTCTTTCTGCAATTGTCTCACTTCTTCCCAAGTTCCTACTGTGTTAGTAAACATTACTGAGCAAGAAGACATTTCTCTCTCCTTGGCCCGATTGACCGAATTCTGGTTCTGTGCACAATACTGTGCCATATCATTCGCATACCTGTTTCCAGTAGTGATGTAATCACTACCTTGACTATGGGCAGCACATTTTACCACAGCCAATTGTTTAGGCAGCTGTATCGCCTCAATCAACTTTCCAACCACTTCTGCATTCTTTATAGGGGTTCCACTTGAGGTCAGGAAACCTCTTTGCAGCCAAAGCTGGCCGAAATCATGGACGACCTCGAAGCCATACTGACTGTCAGTTATCACAGTCACTCTCACACTTTTCCCAATTTTGCATGCCTTGGTCAAAGCAACAGGTTCAGCTACTTGGGCTGACCTCACTCCTTTCAAATAAGATGCTTCCATCACTGCTGCAACCGTGCATACTGCATATGCTGCGCTTAGCACTCCTTCATCTGTTCTCAAACATGACCCATCAACAAACAACACAAAAATCACTTTCTGGCAAAGGTACATCTTTTATATCTGGTTGTGGCTTTGTGCAGTACTCAAGCACATCCAAACAATCATGATCTGCTTCATCTCTCACTTCCACATTCTCAGCATCAGGTAACAACGTTGCAGGATTCACATTCACACATCTCGCAAGGCTCACATTCGTTGCACCTAATATGACCTTCTCATACTTAGTCAGCCGACTATGTGTCATATACTGAGTACGACTCCTTGTTAAAAGAATCGCCACATCATGAGGTACAAACACTTTCAATGGATACCCCATCACAATACCTTCACTCTGCTCCAAACTTCGACATGTTGCAGCCACTGCTTTCAGACACCCAGGTAAAGCTGCAGCCACTGGGTCAAGCATTGAGGAAAAATATGCAATTGGTCTCCTCAACCTTCCATGCTTCTGGATCAACAGAGAGAGTGCACACCCATTTCTCTCACTGCAATACAACTCAAACTCTTTCTCATAGTCAGGCATGCCCAGTGCTGGTGCTTCACACAAACCCTCTTTCAATTGTTTGAATGCTGCCAATTCTTCCTTGTTCAATTCAAGGGAATCTTTTACATCACTCCTTGTTAGTCATACCAAGGGTTTTGCAATCAGGGAAAAATTGCTAATCCACTGACGGCAGTACCCCACCATTCCCAGAAACATTCTCACCTCTCTTTGGGTCATGGGGGCTCTCATTCCTTTTATAATTCTGATTCTGTCTATTGTTATTTTTCTCAGACCTTTCTCAATTTTATGTCCCAAATACTGTACTTCTTTCTTACAATACTGTAATTTTGCTGGTGACACTTTTAATCCTCCGTCTGCCAAATGATTCAGAAGTGCTATTGTGTCTGCCTCGCAAGCTTCACGTGTTTTCGACGCCACCAAAAGGTCGTCGATATATTGCACTAGTACTGAACTTTTTAGGCATTTGCAGACTTTCCAAAGATTTCTTCAACAATTGATTGAATATTGAGGGGCTCTCTGTATACCCCTGTGGGATTCGGCACCATGCCAAAATCCGCTCTCCAAAACGAAATGCAAAAATTGGCTGACTGTCATGGTGCAATGAGATAGAAAAGAAAGCATGGCATAAATCAATTACTGTATACCATTCCGCATCATGGGGAATCTGGTACAGAATTACTGATGGGTTTGGCACAATAGGACAGCATGATATCACAATTTTGTTTACCTTTCTCAAATCTTGCACTATCCTGAATTTCCCATTAGGCTTTTTCTGTCCCATTATCTGTGAATTACATGGACTACTCATGATTTTTCTTAAAATTCCTTGCTTGATCATTTTCTCAATTATTGGAGTAACCCCTTCAATTATCTCCGGTGTCAATCTGTACTGAGGGACATTTGGATAGCTTATTCCTTCCTTCACAGTTATTCTGACTGGATCTACGTTTCTCATTAACCCTACATCTTCTCCCGTAAAATCCCACACTTCTGCCTTCACTGACTGTTTTAATTCTTTAGGTAATTCATCAGGGTTGAATATTGCATAAGTCTCAGTTACCTCATTTTCTCTGTTGGCTATAGTCATTTTATACAGCACATCCTCATCTGGTGTTTCGAATGCTATTCCATCTGGAGTACAGAATATAGTGCAATTCATCTTGCACAACAGGTCCCTACCTAATAAATTCACTGGACTGGTGTCACACACAACAAAGCGGTGCATCCCTGTAAATTTCCCTATACTAACTTTCACTGGTTCTGTCAGAAAAGTTTTTATCTGTTTGTTGGACACCAACCACTTGGATTGTTTCATCCGAAAGAGGAAGATTCTTAACATCAGCTGATCTAACAGTTGATCGAGTAGCACCAGTATCCACTAGGAAAGTAATATTTTCATCATTAACCTTCCCATCTACAAATGGTCCTGTCTGGTCTACTTCTAGAGTTGCGCCAAGTACGCACTCTTCTTCCTCCATTCGGCACCGTCAATAGCTTTCCTCTGAGTCACTCTCATCGCGCTGCAACCAATACTGTGAAACGGCGCGAGCACGCGGCGGTTTATTTACCTGTTCTTCATTGTAGAATCCCGATTTGTTACTATACTTCTGAGTGTTTCTGCTCTGCGGGAAAGGTGGTTTTGGCACCTGATTCTGTGAAGTAACCACCTGCTGCTGTGGCTGCAGTTGACCACTCACCTCATTCTGCACCTGCGGATTCAATTTCATTATTAGTACTTGGAGGGTATTTACACTCGGATTTCCAAAGCCCTAACCTACCGCAATGATGGCATGGGAACTTCTTTTTAGCTTCTTCTATATTACCTTTCCCTTTTCCTGGGCCAAATCTCGGTCTAGTTCCTGGGTTATTTGCTTGTTCGACCAATTGAGCTTCCTGCCTTTCAGCTACCTTTACTTGTGCCCACATTGCCTTTTCTTTTAATTTTCGCTGTTTGGCCTCAATTTCGTCACTGAACTATTTAGCATGTCTCAGTACTTCATCTATTTTCTTATTCTGTCAATCAACTGTATGCTGCTTTATCATGTCACCAATTGCTGGGCGTAAACCATATACAAATCTGTATACGAAATAACTCAAATCCTTATCACTCAGGTTCTCATCTCCACTGCACTGTTTAAAAGCTTGAATTAATCTCTCATAGTATGCATGTACTGATTCCTTTGCTTCCTGATGCGTTCAATCAATCTTTACCCAATCTGTTTCTTTAGGGGGCACTTTGTTTTTCAAAAATACCATAACCTGTTCATACTTCTTCATTACCTCAGGGTCTGGAGCTCCTGTCTTAGGATCCCTAGGGTACTCCTGAGTCGGCCAGTTGATTATCAACTTGCACTCAGTCCACAAATCTGCAGGTACTATTATATCGAACAGACTATTCAAATCCATCCACAGTACTTTTGACAATTTTACAAATCTGTCTTCCTGCCTGTACCCCTCGACGGGCTTTTCGCGTAGTCGAGGAAAATCATTCGTAAATGACAAAATGTCCTGTCTTGTCCATGGGACATGTACATATCCTCCTCCTGGGATCTCCCTCATGGGGTATTCAGTCACTACCTTTTCTTTCTCTCTAACAGGGAATGCCGAAACTATCCTGTCTGAGGCATCATTACATTTTCTATACCATTTACTTCTCCATTTATCCACATCTCCCCATTTTCTCAATACAATGATTATGTCCTTAATCTGACCTATCTGTCCTGTGGTGTTAAGATTTTCAATGTCTTTTTCAGTAAAATCAACTCGATAGGGTTTCTGTAAGGCTTTTACCTTATCAATCTCTATACCCATTTCATTCGCAACTTCTCCTAGTCTTTCATGCAGATTCCTCGCTCTCCATGTCACACTTTTGCACAGGAATAACAGCTCCTCATCCTGATAAAATTTTAATTTTTCTACAGGAATAGTCCCTACAATCAATTCTTCTAATACGATCTGTAATTTAGCCACATCTATTGACTGGGAGTCTTTATCTTGTCTCTGCAACCCTTTTAACCATTCACTCAGTTCTTCCACAGATGGTCCTACCAGGTTTTCTACGCTACTCTGCTCTGGATTTCTCTGGGGTTCCAACAAAGTTTCTACTGTCGTTCTACTCCTTTCAGCATAATTCTGATTTATAAAGGGATTATTTGAAACATGTGGTTCAAACATATTTACTGTCGGTCCCCATGGATTCTCAATTTGACTCCGCTCTGGACTCTCGACCACATTATTGTTCCGGTATGGTACCGTCAAACAATGTTCGCTATCCTTTTGCTTCTCAAAAATGGGCATTACCGGACCTATAGTCACTGGAACTGTTACAGCTTCTAGATTCTTAGTTAATTCTCTTATTTTCTCTGTTAATTCTAGAGTTGGTTTGGCCAATTCCGCTGAATTTTCGCTATCTGTTTTATTCTCCGATCTCTTTCTACCTCTCTGATGGAGTTTCTTTTTTCTAGATCTGGTGACATAGTCTCAGTCTTGATAATTTGTAATGTTTCTCTCATTGGGTCATTTGGTGTCAACATTTCTGGTTCTGGTCGGTACGGTGGTGGATTTTTATAAAACACATCATCCAACACATCATCATCCGAATCATTTGCTCTGTAACCTCTTGATTCCACATTATTCTTTTTTTCCACACATTTTCTACCTTCATTCTCTCCTACCGCTCTTACAGGAAACATACCCGCAGTCATACTTGCATTCCTCCATCTTTTCATGCGATCATCATGCGTTTCATGTCCATATGACCTGCCAAACAAATATCTGTAACTTCTACCATTTCTTTGCTTTTCTCGCTCATGTGCTTCATCTTCCCACTCTGTCAATGCCTCAAACTGCGTCGGTCTAGGTCTTGGTTCTAGATACATCATCTTCTAGTGCAAATTACTTAAAACAGCTAAATTAAAGGAAGCATGTTCTGGAAATGCCAGGACTCCATCGTCCTTGGTATATTTTACCCAATTATCAACCCAAATACAAGTATGATATCCATACTTCGCAATCATTAAAGCTGCAAGGGTTTTCGGTGGAGGAATTAACTGTCCTTCCCTAGTTTTGACCTGTTTATCTTTCTTGAACCACTTTTTAACTTTACCAAACTAGGATTTCTTTTCCCTATCTGGTGGCTGGTAATACATTTTGTTAGTTTCTGTGTATCGCTAGTCTCTTATAACGGTACCGTTATTCTGTCCACTCACAGCGCGACTTCACGCTAACGCACCAATCAAGAGCGTCTACGTCACTGTTACAGTCCTCTAATCCCAGCGCGACTTATACTAACGCACCAATGAAGAGCGTTTACGTCACCCTGTTTCCTCTCCAATCCTAGCGCGGCGTACACTAACGCACCAATCCGGAGAGTTTTACACTTCTGACCCACTGTCCAATCCCAGCGCGGTCGTTCTGACGTCAGCAGCCGCTGTGGCAGCTCTGCTCCTGTCTACCCCTCATTTACAAGACCGCTCCGTGAACTCTTACTGCAACTTTTACAATTCTATTAGTAACAACACTAAAACATCTCCATTGTCCGCTTCGCTAACCAAAGAATAGCAATAGACCTTTCTCACGAGAATTCCGTCTTTCCCGAGAGCAGCGCTTACCTCTGCCCTACTACGGAATCGCTACTTCCGCTGATAAAGTAGCACATCCCTCTACTTCACCCTTCTAGCAAGCATTAGCTAATTGTTTCTCTGACATTTTTGAAAAAAACCTAGAGTTTCGCAATCAACCCGAATGCCTTTACATCCACACTCGTTCACACATGAAAATGTAGTACATACGCACAGAATCCTGTCTTTCCCGAGAACAGCGAACAGTCTGTCCTACTACAGAATTATGACGCACGTTAACAAAGCAGCACTTCCCTCTACTTTATCCTTCTAACAAGCTCAGAGAACACCTGCCACCTTTTCAGTGATAAGCGTTATCGGTATGCCAATTGGTTTCCTGGTACTTAAAGACCAAAATTTCACAGATAACCTTCGCTATCATACATACTTCTCTCACACGAGAATATTTCTAATGGCAACATACCACGATTCCACCGAATCGAACCCAGACAATGCGCCGTGCAACATTACTTGTCACACGTTTCCCCTGTGTACTTACAGGGCAACAACAATTCCGTCTTTCCCGAGAGCAGCGCTTACCTCTGCTCTGCTACGGAACTGTTACAAACTTCCGACTTCCTACATCCCAGAAGCCGTGCTAACAACATATAACTTCAACGTAACTCAACATATAGTGTTAGTACATAAATCAACACCAATCAATAATCAATAAGCTATTTACAAGCAATGACCACTAAACCAAAAAACAGTAGTAAACCATATCTCTGCTACCAAGAAAAACTGATGCAGCGCGTAATGCAAAATCCCTCCCTTCGTCACAGATCATAGATCACACACAATCACTACATTCGCTGGTGGGGCCCATAACACCAACATACATCCTTCTAATAACCTGTTTCAAGGAGGTGATTGTTCCACTCGCTGTAATGGAAGAGAGTACTTACATATCCCTATTCATAAAGATCTAAACTTCACCTTTAGTACTTCTCCCATGAATAGGCCATGGATCTACTAGCTGCAGGTTGGTATGATAACAAAATCTATAACATCATTTACATAAATACATTTTCTCAAATAATAACGACCCAACACAGTTCTTGTAATGAATCTTAAATTTTATCTAAATAATTGAAATTCGAGTCTCTGGTTTAATCAAGCGAATAGATCATCATAGTTACCTATTCTGGCTAAAAGTCGCCCTCTAAGTCAAAATCTTGGTCATCAGTTCATACTGTCAGTGTCTTTGGTAACAGCTGTCCTGCAGAGTCACCGTCCTCTCCGTCAGCATAACGTCAGGAAATTGAAAATCTTCTGAAGGTTCTCTCGAATACCAACCTCTCTAGTCTACCATTTTTATAGTAAAATTTACATTCCAAAGTGTAACAAATGATACTTTGAACGACTCTCATTGGTCCGTTTGAATTTTTCGACTTCTTTCCCATACATATAATGTGTCTTTAGATATAGTTCCAATCCATGCAATAGTATCAATTCATTGTTTCTTTCAGAGCAGCTGGCCGAAAGCCCGGTGTGTCCTTGGGTGGCAGAGTTCAGTTAGGGTCGTCCAAAGGCTACTGCAGCTGATGGCGACGCATGCGCACTTCACCCAGAGATGCTCACAAATGAAGTCAATTTCGTCTGATAGGGATGTCGGCCATTTTGTGGCCACCAAATGGTCAACTTAAGCAAAGAAACACAAAAATGTAATTAATACATGGAAATGACTAATAATCTGTTATCCCCTTACTAATATCCATATGTGTATGTATTTATCTAGCAGAAGCAAAGCTTAATGCGGATTATATTCACATTAATAAAGCACAAATCACGTATACATCACGAAAGCAACATATAATCATGCAATTTCTAATTGTCTATTATTAATAAGTATACGAAACTTAGTTTACATCATTAATTAGGCCATGCAAATGCAATTCCCACGTGTATTTCTTATATTAGTAATGTTGGTCAATTCACACAGCAACCAATTTGTACAATTACTATTAATTAATTATTCATTTTAATATAAACATGCAAAATGGAGAGGGTATACGATTTTTAAAGAAAACCCCACTCCAGCACCTTTACTAACGCCCTCCACCTACATGTATTCTAGTGGGCAATCAGGACTAGAAGTGAAGGGTCTGTGGAGCCATGGCTGGCAAAATATCTCCTTAGATACAAATATGTAAAAGATACCCACAAAAGCAAAGTCAAAATCAGGGTTGTTGGATGACGAATCATTTCTTTCAGGTGGCCATCGAAATGGTTCCACTGATTGTATAGTGTTCTTTGCAGTATTTTTTTTTTATTTGCAACCTTCCTCGCAGTGCCAGGAAAATGCATGAAGCCGTCAGACCAAACAACTCGTTCCCCACCACAAGTCTTAGTTGGTGCATTTCTGCAATGCGAATATAAAAATATGTAGCCACCCAATCCTGCAACTAGAGGGCTCACAGGATCTGAGAAAGGGCTGTCAAACTTATCTTACCTGAAGGACTCACCACTGGGTTTTTTTATTCTATCATATTCTCGAACAAAAATGGCACTGGTCCAACGACCATGACCAGGGCACTCAAAATGGTTTTGGTGAAGTGTTAGTGGAGAAAAAGAGGAACTGCCAGTTCCTGCAGGATTCTCTGCAGGGCTGAAAAACTGATGCTGCTGTTGCATCCCTGATGATTTAGTCTCTTTCTCTGGTAAGTAAATCCAGAAACTTTCTGTGCTGTTGGTGAAACGTTTTCACAAGGAAGGCCTACCCTGAGGCCCTGGCTCTGCTTGGAATGGTCTTGGGAGATGTCAACCTTTTCTCCAAAGATGCTGACCGTCATATGCAATGTCCGAAGGTTGGGCTGCCCTGGACCTCTGTGGATCACATTCAGGGTTGTCCCCTGACCACAAACGTGAAGGAGTCGCATTTCATAGCATACCTGGACAGTCAACGCAACGTATACGACAGTGAGTAAAATACCATTAAATTGAAACAACAATGCCCCTCATCCTCTTGGGGCAGGGTCAAAAAAACTTTTTTGTAGTTGGGCTATCTTAAGTTTTGTGTTTTTTTAATGGTTTTCAGTGGTGGTTTTCCAAAGTCTTCCTATCACTTAAAATTACTATGACTATAAAGCCCCTCTTCAAATGAAAAACTCCATAGCTGTTTTTTAAGCGTTTAAAACATCTTGCAATTATTGCATTGCTTCTGCAAAATGCATAAAGGAGTTAGCTAGGGATATTGCAGCGTACACATATGTAGTATTTTCTCCTTTGTCAGTGCATGCAACTGACCTATGCATGACAGTGTTTAGCACTTGTTTTTGTGTTTTTCATAGACATATCAACCCCCAAACGCCCCTTTCAAGCAATTATCTCATCTTCTTTTGTGTACTTGATGTAATGCCCTACGTGGCCATAAGTATGGCCAGATGGGCTCCCATTGCTTGCCATGCCACAGAATCCAAGATATACTTCACTGACAGAGACTAACACAACTGAAACTGGTCTGGTCTTGCTTGTGTTATCTTCTGGAGGGGGACTCAGCTGGCAATTTGGGATGGATTTTTACCCTGAGGAGCAAAGTTAGCACTGATTTGCATAAGATGGGCGAGAAACAGTCAGTTGGAATACTAACCACAGCGACTACTGTTGTTTAGGCTTCTTGTAAGCATTTCTCCAATCACCATTTGTGTGTTTGGGAGTGTCTCCTCAGTGGCCTAGGGTTTGCCCAGTCATCGGTCTCTTGCTCACTGTGCCACAGGATAAAAAAAAAGCCATACCTCACTGACCAGTCGTAACATGGCTGAAATTAGACTGGGGCGATTTGGGTTGCTTGCTAGAAGGGGCCTCACCTGGCAGTCTGGGATGGAATGTTCCCATAAGGAGCGGGTTGAGTACTGATTTGCAGAAGACAGGCCTCTGTTTATAGTGGCACAGAGTAAGTATTTCTCCAATACCTTATTCAAGTCAGGTCAAGTCAAAGCAGCTTTATTCAGTGTAAAATGTACAACCATAAGAGCATACAGAGCAGCAAGTACAATATTTATATTGAAAACTATTTTCAAATACATGCAATTTAAAAACAATAATCAATATTTCATGTCATCCTATACATCATTATCAAATATACAATATTACAATACTTCTTGAGTGCAAAAATGGCCTATGTGCAAACAGATGCATAATGTGCAAAATGATGGCATAATTAATAATGTAATAATTTATACCACACGATATTTGAGACATCACGAGATTCATCTAATTCTCCAGAGAACTGCATACCGAGCCGACGTTATACCTGTCTAGTATAGGAAACTCATGTTGACAGCCTAACCATTAAGTCTGGAGCACTAAGAATGGCCGCATAAAAAAATAACAAACGAGAATGTACTAGCCTGCTTAGGTGAAACAAGGCAGTGTTAGAAAACACCATAGCCGTTTCACATACTATATCCATCGGATAACTGCTTACATACCAGTACTATCTGTACCCCTTGATTGTTGTGCGAAACCATACTATTTGGAAGGTCCCGAGGAAGGTGGTTTTCCATCTGTCATACCCCACCGAAATGCGCGTCGACCTTATTGTTACAGACCCTGTTGAACAATTCCATCCATCGTGGAGACTTATTAGTTCTATGTCTCCGTCTGAACAAGATGTGTTTGATGGATTGGGTTATGTATGAGTGTGCTAGGTTAGATTGAGTGAGTCTGACAATTGTGATTTGTCTGTGTTATTTTTTTCATTTAGGGGTCCAGAGCACAGTGTTGCATTTTTATATAAGTCTTCAATGCATTGGTTTGTGTACTATTTTGTATAAAAAGAAAAATTTGCTAAAAATAAATATGTATTTTGTTCTATGAAAAGAGAAACAATTTATGGATTTTGATACAACTGCTTTGAATAATAAACTATGAAAAACAAAATACAATGTTGATTTGCTCTGATATTGTTTATTAATATGTTTAACCCATACTAGATTTTTTCTATAAGACTAAAGAAATATAGGTTGTGAGTGAGCTATCATTGTTTATTATATTGATTGTTGTTTCCCCTCTTCTCCCTGACCTTAATCTCTCTCAGAGGGGGGTCCCCTTTTCTGCATTAATAAATGTTTGTGTACCCATCACAGATGGGAGTTCACAATAGGTAATAACAGTTTGTTTTCTTCTTGCAGCAACCACTCTATCATGTTCCCTGGCAGTGGTACAAATTAGCCTCAGATCGTTTTTACTATAATCCTGAATAAGCGCAGGGTTCGTTTTATCAAGGACTATTTTACAGCTTGTTAATAGGTTATGGATAGGCTCTAGCCAGGGGATTTTTCTACTGTGATCGAGGGCCAGGCAATCCATGATTAGATCCTTGGTAAATGTGGTCTCTTCTTTCACCCATATCCCTCGCCTCGTCCCACTATATTAATAAGATCACTTATATACAATACAGACAGTTCTTTATGTACTGTGTAATTGGCTGTGGAATTTGGAACTGCCAATACTCTTTTTAAACATTTATTTTCTTGGGTTTGTAAGGACGCGATGTTTGCCCTCCCCATATTGTTGCCCCATAACAAGCACCCGTAACACATTTGCTTCTATATAAAGCAAGAATTTCCCTTACAGGCTTATTTCCCATTTTGGAAGACAATCTAAAAATACCCTCAATAATTCTTAAAAATGTCAAATGACAAGATTCAATATGTTAGTTCCAGGTACCTTTTCTATCAAAAAGTAGACCCAAATAAGAAATAGTTGGGACTCTACTTATAGCTACACCTCCCACTTGGTGTTGTCTATGCTTCAGCCTATTATTTCTGCATGCCATAACAAATGTTTTAGTAAGATTTAACTAAAGACCTTTTTCTGACATATACAGGGCAACATTTTCTATCAGTCATTGTAGTCCATTCGCTGTCCTTGATAATAGGACAGCGTCGTCTGCATAGAGTAATACTGGGGTGGGGCCTGTTCCAACTTTTGGGGCGTCTACAATTAGGTTTTGTAAAAAGGGGTGCACGGGTTTAATTTATAAGGAAAAAGGGAGGGGCGCCAATACGCATCCTTGTCATATTCCTGCGACTCGATGTCTCAGAACGCTCTTTCGCACCAAAGATACAGGTTCATCTTTGCTGTGCGCCATCTTGTTATCTCTGGTCCATGTCCAGTTTAAAGATGGTAGAAAGAAGTATGGAATGCTGCTTTTGATAAGATGTGGCCTGTGGAAGACCTGTTCATTTAACAACTGTTAAGAATTCTGATTAGGAGTTTAATTACTAGGTCAATAATGTATTCCCTGACCATTGCAAGGACATATATATTGTTTATGTGTTGGTGTTTTAATATTCTTTCCCAATCCAAGATAGGCAAACGTTTTCTTAGATGATGCCACATTCAGTTTTTTACCATACAAGGAGGTTCACTGTGAAGTCAGTTGTGTTACAATTGTTCCTGAATTGTAGTGCATTCATTGGTCTATGAGGATTCTCGGCACTCTCTCCAGTTTCTGTTACTGTTCTTCCGCTATTCACACCTGTTGCTTGGCCTGTTCAGCTAGAAGGTGTTTTCTGGTCTCCAATAGTTTCTCCTTCTTGTTATTTTCTTGAGCATTACCTGACTACATGTACAATCTGGCATCTGGTACTTGCTCTGGAGATAAGCAACCATTTTTACAAACGAAAAAGATTCTTCAAACGTCATCAAGAAGACCTGTACTTGACACACAGTAAACAAAACACAATGGTTTGGAATACTGCCCAGAGCAAGTCCAAGTTGTTTAGATATTTTGCTAGCACTACTCTCATAACCATCTGTTTGTCTGATTTACCCTGGGAATAAGTTGTGCCCTGCAATATTGTGGTGCCCTTCTCAGTCCAAAGGAACTTCACCCTGACAAATGCTAGCTACGGAGGCTGGGACTCCACAGATTTGCCTGTAGCCTCCAGGTCCCCTTGCTCGATTCGTCCCCTTTGAGAGTGACGTCTCCAGAATGGCTCGTGCTCAGACACGTAGGCCATTCCAAGACTTGAATGGAGTTAATTGGCCCCGTTGGCCTCTTAATGTTTGTATTATTCTTTTCTTTCCCTTTCTTCTCCCCTTTTTTTAATGTCCGAGGGTTGGTGCTGTGGGCCTTATGATGGCATTTCTCTTTTTTATTTTGCCTTATGGGACAGTACTATCCCCCTTTCGGCTTTGGGGACACTCTTTGACCTTGTCCTCTGTTACCCTTTTCACCCCCCTCTGGACTGGGCTCCCATCTCTTCGCCCACCCTGTGCCTTCACCAGGGCTCGTGAGGCCACCTCTGTATGTCTGGGGAAACACTCTTCTTTTATTATTATGGTCTCCAATAGTTTCTCCTTCTTGTTATTTTCTTGAGCATTACCTGACTACATGTACAATCTGGCATCTGGTACTTGCTCTGGAGATAAGCAACCATTTTTACAAACTAAAAAGATTCTTCAAACGTCATCAAGAAGACCTGTACTTAACACACAGTAAACAAAACACAATGGTTTGGAATCCTGCCCAGAGCAAGTCTAAGTTGTTTAGACATTTTGCTAGCACTACTCTCATCACCATCTGTTTGTCTGATTTACCCTGGGAATAAGTTGTGCCCTGCAATATTGTGGTGCCCTGCCTTCTCAGTCCAAAGGAACAATATCCATGATCCAACAAAAGGGCATAGGAATGCCTTCTAACACTGACAGTGACCTTTCACACTGCCGGCCCCAGCACTTGTGTGCTTAACTCTGTACAAGTTCTGCCTGCTTTTCTTGGAGCCTCAGGGATAACTTCTCGTTCCCCTGTTCAGAATCTTCATGATGGGGCGTGGCCAAGCCAGCGATGGAGTGAGACGCATCTCTCCGTGTCTCCGCTCTTTTGACAGCTTTAATTGCCTGCCGCTCTGCATCGGGCCTGCAAATGCTCCCCCGCCGCTCCCCTGTGGACCCCACTGCCTCCTGCCACCTGGAGATTGGCTCCGGAGCTAATCCTGGTCCACTATCGCTTTTTCTGCAGAGTCCTGACCTGCCATCTTGGGGCCTCCTGTGATGCTGCTCATGGTGCCTGGGCGGCTTGAAGTGGACTCCAAGTTGCACCGCAGACCACCCTCCGACTGGATGGGCAGCTCGATTTGATTTATCCGGGCAGTGTGTGTGAGGGACGGAGCCCGCCTTTGATGTCGGCGGACCTGCCGTGACCCATGCTCTGACCTTCGTGAGGGATCCTGCCGTGCCCAAACATTACGCAAGCAGAGGTGAGTGGGGTCGGCTGTGGGATCACACAGCAGGAACTGGTGTCCACCCCAGCCTCCTCACTGTCCCTGTGACTCCTGCTGGCTTGAAGCCTTAGACTCTCCTGGTACACTGTTTTCTCTTTGTGCCACAGGGAATCTCACTGGAGCCATTGGATTTGGCTGATCATTGACCTGGCAGTGTTGGACCAGAACTTTGCTCACTTTGAGCCTGGCTTATTAAGTTGCTGCATCGCTGGTTCAGTTTCGGTTCCTGGACTTCGCCCCCACAGGGCATTGCCCCTATGCTGCCGGACCTTCCCCCTCCTTCCTCCTTGGGAAGCTGCTGAGGGGGTGTTGCCTACTACTGGGGAGCACCGACCATCCCTGGCTGTCTCTACATATCAGGGAACACTTTAAACCTGCGCAGCTGAGAACTACAAAACCCTGCTCTACTGTCGAACTTCCCTGCAGGCTATATTCGGCTGCGATGTCGCTTTCCTGTCAGTGCTGCTTGCTGCTCTCCTTGGGCATCTTTCACAGTCACCTTGGGGTGGCCCCCCTGGTTACCGTGCCTGTCTTCTGGTCTCCCCCCCCCCCCAATCGCCCATGAACCCAGCTTGGACTGCTTGGATGACCCGGTGCCCTCCCTCTAGTCAGGACTGTTTAAGGCCAGTGCATTTAGCATCTCTCCACAGATGACCACTGGGCCAAACTGATACAGCTTACTTCCCTTTCCAATTCCTTCTGAGCACATTGCCACCTTGTTGTCATGCCATGAGGTAAACCTAACAGAGACACTCCGGCCAGTCAATCTAAAGATAATCCTGTTACCTCTCTGTGGCACAAATCTGCCCCTTTGACCATGAACCCCCCCAACTCTTTCTCAGCTACCATATCTGGAGTTCCCTCTGATGCCCCTATTACGCAGACTTACATGAATAATTTCCTTAAGGAAATAAGATCTGAAATTGGCTCTCTCAAGTCAGACTTTAAAACTTGCATGCATGACTTTAAGCGCAATGTCATAGAGATAGGCAGTGTGTTGATGACCTGGAGTGTACAGTTGACACCCATGTGGAGGATCAGGAAAATCTATGACATAAAATGATCACTTTGGAGGAGCAACAAACCGAACTCCAACTAAAGCAGGAAGACTTTGAAAATAGGAGCAGGAGGAACAATCTTTGCATTAGGGGTTTCCCCAGAGGGGCAGAGGGCTTGGACATCATGACATTAACAGACAACCTCCTACAGGCAGTTCAAGGGGATATTGACACCTCTCCCCCTGCCCTAGATAGGGCCCATTGAGTGGCCGTCGTCCCAGGTTGCCCGGACGCTGTCCCAGATATCCTCACGCAGTTGCACTTCTTTACTGAAAACAAGGCTATCCTACAAGTTTCACTTTTCCTCTCCCCCTCGGTCCATTTGTCCTCCTTGACCCCCTTCCAGGTGCTCAGCGACACGCATGACATTTCATACATAGATAGAGCCTCATCGAATCTAGACAGGCAGCTTGTTACCCTGTTCTTTTACCCTGTTTGACAACATTTATGTAAATAAGACCCTGATATAGCTGACCTAAGTGGCGGACATGTCACAACATCTTCTGAGGTCACACAGGCTTGGGAAATGTTACCATGAAAATGAAGTCTTGTAATGGTCGAAATGTGCCCTATTAACTAGTGAGAAATACGCCTGTTGTGCCTCATCTGGAAGACACGCTTGGGACATTGAGTGTTTCGTAAATGTACTAGACTCTGTAATACTCCAACTGTAAGAGATTGTAAAAGGTCTATATCTGAACATAAATGTGATTTGATAATTGTATAACAAAATGACAATACAAATATGTTTAAAAATATCCTACAAGCTTCGCGCCGTAAAGCCGACCTGATCTTCAAAGGCCACTCTATTCAAATATTTCAATACCTCGCTCCTGTGGCCCTACAACGGTGCAAAGACTTTAAGCCTGTCACGGACAAGCTACATGAACTCAATGTCAAGTACCAATAGGGCCACCCCTTTGCGCTTATCTTCACATGGGAGGACAGATGAAAGGTGGTACGCTCCTTGCAAGAGGCTAAAGAAAATGTAAAGACACAATCTGACTGACGAGACACCGGTCCGGCCCCTTCGCGTACATCGCTTCGTGAAGCCATTGCCCAGAGTGGTCCACAGTGAAGTTACCAGACCTAAACCACACAACAAGGAGCTAGCCTCATTTCAAGCTAAGCAGGATATCATTCACCATCTTCGCAATTTGGATGGCGCGCCTTCACCGGCGAGCTCTACTTCGGCCTCTATCTAACCACAAAAAATACTTTGACCCGGGGTGCACTCAGTCCTTGCCAACTGGCGACTGCATTCTCTGGGTGTCAACGTGGCTGTCTCGTGGACCCTCTCCCTACCCCAGGCCCACGTTGGAGGGATTCGCCACCAGGAACTATTGTCTCTACACCTTGGAGCTCTTCGCATCTTAAACACTGGCATCTGGAACCCTACACTGGGACGGATCTGGGGCCCACTCTCCTGAATGTTTAGGCTTTCCTGTTTTCAGTTTCTATTTTTGGTGAATTCTGGTGGTATTTTTTCGGTGTTTTCCAGTGATTTCAATACCTCAAAAAAACAGTGCTTTTCAGCGGTTACTCATTTTTGCGCCATAAACAACAACTGAAACTGTGTTTTACCGGTGTTTATGGAACGCTTTACTTTTATTATTGCTTGCTTTCTTCATTGATGCATGGTATATAGACAGTGTACATACAGTGTATATGAGGTCCAAATACAGTTTTACAAGTCAAAGGTTTCAAGATGGTTGGTTGAGTTGACTCGCCCTGATTTAGATTTATTTAAATACCCGCTCTACTTGCCACTCCTTAGAAATTTCTGAACTTGTGGTTGATCTGTATTTGGAAAATGGGATTACTGAGAGCTGAGTTTGGGCCATATCTGGTCCGTGATTAGGGATGAAATTTCACCTAGCTACAAAAATAATTAATGTTGAATTTATCATGGACACAATATGTGGAGGCATAGAGTTAGGACAGCATTGTCCTCAAACGTGGCTCAGTAGTGCGTAACGCCTGCCCTGATTTACAGCATATTTTGGTATATTTTCAAGTTTTTATACCACATGTGCTCTCTGAGGAGAAGTGAAATGGTATGAGAGCCAGGGTAAGCTCAGTGGTCTTGATGTTGTCAAGAATTCCTGTCATGCGAGGGGAGGAAAACGGTAACCAGCGAAAACGGACTACATCTCCCAGGATGCTTAGCGGTTGAGAGGTTATGTAAACAGGAGAGCTGTTACATAACTCAAGGAAAACATGCCCTTATGTAAACAGGAGAGCTGTTACATAACTCAAGGAAAACACGCCCTTATGTAAACAGGAGAGCTGTTACATAACTCAAGGAAAACACGCCCTATAAAGGGAGGAACCGGGAGGTACAACGCTGTCGGATATTGTGTTTACACCGACGTACCTGCTTAGTGAAGAGCAGTGTTCCGGAGTGGTGCTCCAGTAAGGCAAGAACAGAGGTAGGTCGAGTCGTTACTCCCTGGGCCGTGTCTTGCCCCATCGTCACCTGTGAAGGACCCGGAAGCTCTACCGGATAACCATTGAGCTTCGCTTTTTGACTCGGCTGAGTCAAAGCGCAGTGGCGCTTTTGCTGGTTGGAGTCGTAACTCCCAGCCCGACCAGAGATACAGGGACTGCCAGCTGTAACGCACACCAGGAGGTGTTTGCCGCGTTACAGACTCGGAAGTCCACAGGATCGATCGAGCGGCTGCTCTCGGTTCAGTCTTCTTTGCTTGTGATTGGGGTATCGGTGACGCATCACCAGGAGGTGACTCCGCGTCCCGGTGCAGTCTGAGGAAGAGGTTGAGCGGCTGCTCCCTTCAGGTAGAGACCCCGGCTGGGTGTTTCCCTGACTCCTCGATTCTCCCCAACACTCTTCGTGCCCCTCACAGCCTACCGATTGGCATTGTCGGCCATTTCATTTCTGCCCTCTGTTGGCATACGCCGGGATCGGCGTATATGCAGAGGACGGCTAGGACCATCCGTGCTGTGGGCTGGTAACGTACTTAGCCTGGAGGATTCCAGTGACTATAACCTTTGTTTATTCCTTGTATTATTTTTGCCTTCATTAAAATAACTAAACCTTCACAAGTGGTTGCGTTCTCATTATCGTGTCTGTTAAACGATCCTGAGACGTTCAGGGCGTTACAAAATATCCGACCTTAATAACACTAACTGTCTCCCGGTCGATAACAGACATGGCAACACTTGATGATGTGCTGGCTGCTTTAGCGACCGTGCAAATTGAATTGGCTGCCTCCAGGCAAGAAACAGCCGATGTAAAAGCCAGACTGGATGCTATCCAATTGGACCCGCTCACGCCCAGCACCTCCCTCACGAACCAGACCCCTGCTGTAGTAGTGGAAATGCCGGTAGCCGTCCCCTTGGCAACACCAGAGAGGTACAGTGGGGATCCTAACACAGTGCAGGTATTCCTCACACAAGTGGCGCTACATTTATCGTGCAAACCAAGGGCGTTCCCCACGAGTCAGGCTCGTGTGGCTTTCCTTATATCCTATTTGGCTGGAAACGCGGCACAATGGGCCGTACCTCTGGTGAGCAGGGACGACCCTATCTTATGTGATTGGGGTGGTTTTCGCGAGGAATTCCTGAAAGTCTTCGACAGAAGGGCTGACTCGTACACGGCGGACCGTGAAATGCTTGAGTTGAGACAGGGATCCAACGACCTGGTGCAGTATCTCAACGCGTTCCGAAGGCTGGTTGCGGAAACCAAGTGGCCTGTTGCTAAACAGACGGCGCTCTTCCATCACGGGCTGTGCGATGAGCTCAAGGACGCCGTGGCTCATATTGACCCACAACCCAAGACATGTGAGGGCCTTAGCAACCTGGTATTACGGCTGGAACATAGGCTAAGTGAAAGAAAGGGGGATCATGGGAGAAAAGGAAACTCCCTTCCATCCTATGTGACAGTGGGAAGTCCTGAAACTTCCACCGCATCCAAGGGAGAACCCATGGACATCGGCGCAATACGAGCGAGCCTCACAGCCACGGAGAAAGAGTCACGCCGTAAACAAGGATTGTGCCTATATTGTGGCAAAAAAGGCCACTACGTACGTGAATGCCCTGCCAAACCGAAGACGTCACGTTATCGGGCCAACCGGTCGGTAACAGCCGTGGTGGACGTACCGGCGGAAAACTAGAGGACTCCCAGACCAAAGAAGGGGCATCTCGGAGTCACTCATCCATCCCTTCACTTTCCAACTCGGTCACTAAGGGACAACGACACCTGTTTCTCACGGTGCACGTGGGAGTGCATGACCAGTGGATACCCGTTGTGGCCATGGTGGATTCAGGGGCCACTGGCATGTTTATGGACCACAACGAGGCATGCAGGCTAGGGCTAGTGCTTCTTCCCAAAGCTGTACCCGAAGACGTCTATGCTGTAGACGGAAGGCGATTGGTGACGGGGCCCATCGGGCAGCACACGGGGGTCCTTCCGATGAGATGTGGGAGGAACCATTTGGAACAAATCGATTTTGACATCATCCGAGCGCCCCAATATGGCGTCATATTGGGATTGCCGTGGCTACAGAAACACAACCCCTCTGTGGATTGGCCAACACATCGCATCGAACTGACGTCACCGTATTGCATCCTGCATTGTGGAATAAGAACGGAATCCCTTGACGCAGATGAGAGCGGGAGTCAGACGGTGGCTACAGCGGCAGAAAAAGATGTGGCTCTCCCCCAGGCTTATCACAGTTTTGAGGATGTATTTGATGAGGTGAAGGCGGAAGTGCTACCACCACATAGACAGTTTGACTGCCAGATCGACCTGGTGCCAGGGGCCAGCGTTCCCAGCGGCAGGCTGTATGCCCTGACGGAGCCTGAAAACGTGCATCTCCGGGGGTACCTGGATAAACTCCTCAAGCTAGGATTCATCCGCCCGTCCAAGTCTCCGGCCGCCTCGCCACTCTTCTTCATCCCGAAGGCTAATGGGGAGCTGAGAGCCTGTGTGGACTTTAGGGCATTGAATGCGATAACCGTAAAGAATCGGTACCCCTTGCCTCTCATCAGTGTACTTCTGGAACAGGTCAAGAAAGCTCGTATCTACACCAAGTTGGATTTGAAAGGGGCATACCATCTGGTGCGCATGAGGGACGGAGACGAGTGGAAGACCGCCTTTAAGACCAGGTTCGGCCTTTTTGAGTACCTCGTCATGCCGTTCGGTCTGTGCAACGCCCCGGCAGCCTTTCAGTACTTTTTGAATGAGGTATTCAGAGAGGAGATGGATATCTACGTGGTCGTATATATCGACGACATCCTCATCTATTCGTCCAGTGTGGAGGAGCACGTACACCACGTCAAAGCTGTGCTCCAAAAGCTGAGGGAAAACATGCTGTTTTGTAAACTCAGCAAGTGTGACTTCCACGTCACATCCGTGGAATTCCTCGGAGTGATGCTGAGTCCAGAGGGACAGGAGATGGCAGAACGAAAGATCAAGGCGGTGAAAGAATGGCCGGTGCCCCAAAGCGTGAAGGACGTCCAAAGTTTCATTGGCTTCGCCAACTTTTACAGGCGGTTTATATATGGATTTTCAGGATTGGTGGCCCCAATCACACAGCTACTGAGGAAGTCCAAGGAGTTTGTCTGGTCCCCTGAAGCGAACAAAGCCTTTGAGGCCCTGAAAAGCGCCTTTGGTAAGGCGCCGGTGTTGGCTCACCCCGATCCGGATCTCCCCTACGTGGTGGAAGCGGACGCATCGGATGTGGCGCTGGGGGCTATCTTGTCCCAACGCAACCACGACACAGGGGTGCTTCATCCCGTTGCGTATATGTCCCGCAAACTCAACGACGCCGAACGCAACTACCATATTGCGGAGAAGGAGCTTCTCGCAATCAAGGACGCCTTCACCGAATGGAGGCATTGGTTGATGGGGGCAAGACATGTGGTATCGGTGTACACGGACCATCGGAACCTACAGTTCATGACGGCCACAAGACACCTTTCTCCCAGACAGCTGCGGTGGATGATCTTCTTTGCGGGGTTCAACTTCCGCATCACATATCGGCCGGGGACGGAACACCGGAAGGCGGACGCCCTGTCCCGTCAATCTGCAGTTAAGGAACCATTGCCTGCGACCGAGCATTCCATCATTTCCCCGAGGATGGTATTGGGGGTTATCCAACCGGATACTTTCCTGAGGGGAATAAAGAGAGGGATCAGGTCATTCGCATGGCGGAGGTGGCTCCTCAGTCACAGAGAATGGCAGCTGAAGGACGGGATACCCCTGAAGGGCAGGTGCCTATTGATACCCACGCCTAGGCTAAGGAAACAAGCATTCATCTGGTGCCATGACTCTCCATGCGCAGGTCATTTGGGCTTTGAAAAAACGGTGGCTAGCATGGGACGGCATTTCTGGTGGCCAACCATGAGAGTGGATGTCAGGAGGTGGGGACAGGAGTGTCCTACGTGTGCTACCATGAAGGCCGACCATGGCCGAACCCAAGGGCTCTTACATCCACTTCCGACCCCGGATAGACCATGGGATAGCATATCACTGGACTTCGTGGTGGGCCTACCGGTAGACCAGGGGATGACGGCAATACTGGTGGTGGTGGATTACTTGACGAAAATGGGGCACTTCATCCCCTGCAAGAGAGTCCCTACGGCCGGGGAATTGGCGTCACTACTCCTAAAGAATGTGGTACGACTGCATGGATTACCTGGGGTGATCGTGTCGGACCGGGGGTCGCAGTTTACTGCGCAATTCTGGAAGACTTGGTGCACTGCGCTGCATGTTAAGACCGCCCTGTCCACCAGCTACCACCCTCAAACGGACGGCCAAACCGAGCGCCTGAACCAAACGCTCAAACAGTATCTGCGATGTTTTGTGGACCAGGGCAGGGAAGAATGGGTCGACTTGCTATGGGTTGCAGAGATAGCCTATAACAACGCCACTCACAGCTCCACACAGGCATCTCCGTTCTATAGCAACTATGGCCAACATCCCAGGTTCTTGCCATTTCTACATCCGTTCAGAGAGGACAGGATTCCCGCCACAGCGGACAGGGTGGCACACATAAAAGACACGTTGATGCGCTCAAGGGCTGTCCTAATAGAGGCCAAGAGAAGATACAAGGCTGCGGCAGACAGGAAGAGAAGGCCCGGGCCACTGTACCGCACTGGAGACTACGTCTGGATATCCACAAGAAACATGAGGTTTCGAAAGAACAGTGTGTTCCATCCCAAGTACATGGGCCCCTATCGAATTACCAAGTGTATGGGTCCCGTGAATGTGAAGGTGTGCTTGCCCCAGTCATTGCGGATACACCCTGTCTTTCATGTATCATTGCTCAAACCAGCGCCCTCCAAGCCGTCTGGGACACCTAGGCCGGTATGCGTGGAGTCGGAGGTGGAGTATGAAGTGTCGGGCATACGGGCGTCCAAATGGCGCAGGGGGAAGCTGTGGTACCTGGTTGCATGGAAAGGCTATGGCCCGGAGGAGCAGTCATGGGAACCGGCTGAAGGGGTTCATGCTCCGCGCTTGGTCTCCTTGTTCCATCGGCGTTTTCCTGCCAGCGCTGGACCCTTGGGGAGCCGCTGAGAGGAAGGATGTACTGTCAAGAATTCCTGTCATGCGAGGGGAGGAAAACGGTAACCAGCGAAAACGGACTACATCTCCCAGGATGCTTAGCGGTTGAGAGGTTATGTAAACAGGAGAGCTGTTACATAACTCAAGGAAAACACGCCCTTATGTAAACAGGAGAGCTGTTGCATAACTCAAGGAAAACACGCCCTTATGTAAACAGGAGAGCTGTTACATAACTCAAGGAAAACACGCCCTATAAAGGGAGGAACCGGGAGGTACAACGCTGTCGGATATTGTGTTTACACCGACGTACCTGCTTAGTGAAGAGCAGTGTTCCGGAGTGGTGCTCCAGTAAGGCAAGAACGGAGGTAGGTCGAGTCGTTACTCCCTGGGCCGTGTCTTGCCCCATCGTCACCTGTGAAGGACCCGGAAGCTCTACCGGATAACCATTGAGCTTCGCTTTTTGACTCGGCTGAGTCAAAGCGCAGTGGCGCTTTTGCTGGTTGGAGTCGTAACTCCCAGCCCGACCAGAGATACAGGGACTGCCAGCTGTAACGCACACCAGGAGGTGTTTGCCGCGTTACAGACTCAGAAGTCCACAGGATCGATCGAGCGGCTGCTCTCGGTTCAGTCTTCTTTGCTTGTGATTGGGGTATCGGTGACGCATCACCAGGAGGTGACTCCGCGTCCCGGTGCAGTCTGAGGAAGAGGTTGAGCGGCTGCTCCCTTCAGGTAGAGACCCCGGCTGGGTGTTTCCCTGACTCCTCGATTCTCCCCAACACTCTTCGTGCCCCTCACAGCCTACCGATTGGCATTGTCGGCCATTTCATTTCTGCCCTCTGTTGGCATACGCCGGGATCGGCGTATATGCAGAGGACGGCTAGGACCATCCGTGCTGTGGGCTGGTAACGTACTTAGCCTGGAGGATTCCAGTGACTATAACCTTTGTTTATTCCTTGTATTATTTTTGCCTTCATTAAAATAACTAAACCTTCACAAGTGGTTGCGTTCTCATTATCGTGTCTGTTAAACGATCCTGAGACGTTCAGGGCGTTACAGATGTAAACACTAAATATAGCCAGTGGGGTAGCTAGACCTACTGCCACCCAGGGCAGCCCCTAAGTTTAGGTGCAGGTAAGAACGGGCAACAGACAGCTTGTTCTCGGGGTGCGGGAGGGGTATCAGCCAACTGACGACTTGATCTCAGGGGTGGGGTGGTGGTGTTAGTTGACAGACACGACTTGCTCACATCCGCTGCCCCCAAAAAGAGTGCCGCCCCATTTCTGAGATGAACACCAAGCTAGATTGTTGGCCATCCCTTAACATGGGCTATGGCCAAGCAAACAACAGCTCCAAAGGGAAGCCAACAAAGACAGACAGTCACCAGGCACAGACTTAATGGCTGCAAACTGGAGATCGAAACGTCGAGAAAAACAGAAGTGGAAACGAAGAGGCGCCAGGCTCTGCACTAGGATGACAATGGAGAACCATATTCACGCACATAGAAAAGTAGAACCTGAGTGACGTTGAGTCTTACACTGTCCATTTAACACTGTGATATAAAACACATCCTATCTCCTAGGATAAGATATCCTAAAAAAAAAAATTAAAGAGGGAAGTTATTCACCGTCCCTGGGGAGCATGTTGGAGTCAACAAAAATATTTGCCATACTGTTACCATGATGCTAGATGTGACATGAAATGTCAAGCATGGCTTCTCGTTTATAGGTACTCTAATGTGTATACTTTTCTCTCAAAACCGAAACTGTGTATCAATATCGCTGTGAAGTCAGTTTAAACGCGTCATGTGTTGAGGTTGGCAACATTGGTATAACTGGTAATGTCAATAAGAATCATTTGAATTTGCTGGCAGAGAGGCGGACACTTTGAGCTAATGAAAGTACAGGGGCCCTGAGAGAAAGAGATGAAAAAGTAAATGGTAAGAGCTTAAAAAATTAGGCTTGATGATGAAAGAGACAGTAGAAAAAGAAGGAAGCAAGAAGGGCAAAATAATAAGTGTTAAGCAGAAAACGAGAGCCATGGCCCAGCAAAGAGAATAATAATCAAGAAACAATGGAAGAGAGGCCAGGAAAGAGAAAGAGACAACAACATGTTGAAGGACCCCTGCAGAAGTGGGGAGAAAGGATCAGAGAAAAGGGGAGAGACAGTAGAGATAGACAGAAAACAGAGAAAAGGAAGAGATGGTGGCTAGAGAGAGAAAATCTGAAAAAGACAGCGAAAGAGAGCAAGAAACAGAATGAGCGTGAGGAGAAACTGAGGGAAAATAAAAAGACAAAGAATATGAAGCTGAACTTAAAAGAGCTGAAGGGAATTCAGGAAAATGTAGTGAGTAGCTGCTGGAATAAGAAACCAAATATTAGTCTAGGAAAGAGCAGAGGGAGAGGGACCTAAAGGGAGATGGGAGAGGCTGACTGTTAGATATGCATGAAGTGGAAGGAAAATTTACTTACAAGGCTGAAAGAAAACCGCGAGACAGGACGAAGAAACTGCAGGAGGCAGGAAGGAAAAGGACAAAAAAAATTGGGAGAAAGGGGGGAGGAGGAATGAAATAGGAAGAGAGAAGCTAAGAGCACTGGGGCATTGAGGCAGAATGTGAACATGTCGATAGAAAGCTGCGAAAGGAGGCAAGTGAGATACTGCGCAAGGAAAGCAGGGTGCAGGAGAATGGAGGCTTAATGAGAAGACAATGGGGGCCACAAAAAGAGAAGCAAGGGAGATGAGAAGATGTCGAACTCATGAAAAATGTATTGAATTATGATAGAACGAGGGGAAGAGGAACGGGAGAGAGAATGCGGTAAAAGGGAGTTGGAATGAGGGTGGCGGGGTGGGAGCGAGTGACATAAGGAGATGAGACAATGAGTCGACGGCAGGGAGCAGAGAGGAGTGCTGGGGCAGGCACCGGAAGTAACACGCACATTCTGGATTAGAAAGAATGTCACAACGTGTGAATCAGAGGTGACATTTCGGGAGGTTGACAGGTATCAACATATGGCAGTGTGTTTGTGCAGCGCTGGCAGGCCTCTCTCCAGAAACAGACAAGGTGTGCAATTATATTAAATGCGTGTCTTTTATTGTCTACTGCAAGAACTCTCGGCCGAATCTGGATAACATGTTTATTGCAAGTAAGCCGTGTGTGTTTAACTAAAAAACGCGCAGACCAGTTAATGCTAATAACTGCAACCAAGGGGGCGTAAATAAAGGACAGTGAATAACGCGTACTTACTTCTTTCTCGATTCAGAGCCTCCGGATATGGGGTTCTCTGATGTCATGTATCCGCCCGGAACTAAACCTCGCATAGGCCGCTAACGTGGTTTTGACCTATGGCTAAAGTGTCACGTGGGGTAAGATATCCAATCACCTACATTCCTAAACATTACTTTATTGTTTCACCCCAATGTGAACGGGCAAAGTGACAAACATGACGTACTGTTTCCAACTCATACACATGTACGAAAAAAAGCAACAAAGACTGTTTCTGCGCTCAGCCCCGCCCCCAAGGGCTCTGAGAAGGGGCAAAAGAACAACAAAGCCTTGTTATGTAAATGGTCTTTTTAAAGACCTGTGAAGTACTCGGGTGCGGCCGCAGTCAGACAGACGGCAGACCACAACAGCTCCGCTCCCCCGTCAACTATGAAAATCAGTGACACTTGGTTTAAACCAGGTCAGCTGATTTTCATCCGGTAGGGTACTGTCGGTCAGAGTCGGTTTAAACCGAATTCCGGACAGCCTATGAATGTTCCATGATTCCGTCGGAGAGGAACTTCATCCTGACAAATGCTAGCTACGGAGGTTGGGACTCCACAGATTTGCCTGTAGCCTCTAGGTCCCCTTGCTCGATTCGTCCACCTTGAGAGTGACGTTTCCAGAATGGCTCGTGCTCAGACACGTAGGCCATTCCAAGACTTGAATGGAGTTAATTGGCCCTGTTGGCCTCTTAATGTTTGTATAGTTCTTTGTTTTCCCTTTCTTCTACCCTTTTTTTAATGTCCGAGGGTTGGTGCTGTGGGCCTTTTGATGGCATTTCTCTTTTTTATTTTGCCTTATGGGACAGTACTATCCCCCTTTCAGCTTTGGGGACACTCTTTGACCTTGTCCTCTGTTACCCTTTTCACCCCCCTCTAGACTGGGCCCCCATCTCTTCGCCCACCCTGTGCCTTCACCAGAGCTCATAGAGGCCACCTCTGTATGTCTGGGGACAACACTTTTCTTTTATTATTTTTCACTAGATTCCTTAGCTCAGAATATTGAGGCCCCCCACCATTACATTTTTCCCTTAATGCTTGGGGCCTCAAACAAGAGACACCAAGTGTGGCGCTATCCCCTTTTACAGGAACCTGTCATTTTTCTACAGGAAACTCACGTCCTGAACACTGATACACACCGCATGTCCCATGCTAAAATACCCAATCTGTCATTGGGCATCTTCTATTACTAAAACAGCTGGGGTTGCAATCCTGTGCAAAGTGGGTTACTGTTCTAAAGTGTTGCAGGTGGTCCGGGATGGTGAGGGCTGCTTCGTAAAACTCTCAGTACAGTGGAGTGATCACATTCTCACCTTCCTAAACATCTATGCTCCTAATCGCTCACTTATCTTCAGACCATACTACGAGTTCAGGCGGCACAGGAGGGGAACAACCTGGTTTGGGAGGGGGAGAAGGGATTTTAATCTGGTGTTGAGCTGTGAATTGGACCATAGTTCTGCCTCTTTCCAGGGCATGGGGGCGATGTCAGCTGCTTTGAAGAGAGGCTTCACAGATCTGGGTCTCACAGATGCTTGCTGCTACAAGTTCCCTAACCCACATGACTATTCCTTCTACTCACATGTTCATCATTCTTACTCCTGCATTGATTATTTCTCTCTCTCACACTCATTGCTGAGGTACCTGGAATCTGCCCACAACTCTGACATCTCTCTCTCGGATCATGCCCACATAGAAGTGGTCTTGGATTCTCGGGGACCCTCATCACAATCTTGCTGGCACTTCTCCCCCACCCCCCTATTGAGAGACCCTGTAGATGTGGACGAGATCCAGAGGGAGATTTCGGCTTATTTTGAGTCCAACACCCTACCCGAGACCTCAAGCTTTAATCTTTGGGATGCCTTTAAGTCGACGATTCAAGGTGTCATTACCTCTATCGCTATTGCCTGTACAAGAGAAGCAAGACTGGTTGAGTCGGGCCTAACTAGGGACATTAAAACTTTGGATCAATTAGACCAATCAGCCTCAACTAGACGTCATAAGCAACAACCAGCACTACTGAGAGGCCAGTGGCAGGTTCTCCGCACCAAAAAGGTGGAAATAGCCCTGCTGGCTTTGAAACAAAGGTACTAAGAGGGGGGTGATAAGGTGGGTTCTATTGTTGCCTGTCAACTCCGCCAACAGGCAGTGCAGGTCCACATATCCAAAATTAAACTCGCAGATGGCTCATCTCTAAACAAGCCAAGCAAGTTGCGTTTCAATCCTTTTACACCGCCCTTTATAAGGGAGACAACTTCCTGCCCCCCCGGACGACATTTATTCCTTCCCTGACACTTACTCGTGGACATCTCTTGACGCAGCTCTTGGAGGCCACATTCATTTTGGTAGAACTACAGTATGCCCTCCCTGAACTTCCAATGGGTAAAACTTCGGGCCCAGATGGCCTTCCGGTTTCTTTTTATCGCAAATTCTTTCTTCAACTTCAAGACCAAATGTTACGGCTCTTTAAGTCGTTTACAGAAGCCACAGGCCTTAGCCCCACCATGTCTGCTGCCGAAATAGTGCTTATTCTTAAGTCTGGTAAAGACCCCTCACTATGCACTCCCTACCTTGCAAAATACAGAAACTAAAATACACACTAAGATCCTGGCAAATCGCCTAGACCCATACTTTCCTGGCTTGATTGACCCAGACCAGATGGGCTTTCTTCAACATCGTCAGGGTGCAGACAGTGTTCGCTAGATCACCCACTTAGTTGGCAAAGCTCACCATCGAGACATCTCAAATTGCCTACTCGCATTAGATGCAGAGAAGGCCTTTGACTGATTTAGTTGGGCCTTTTTGCGTGCAGTCTTACATAAAAGTGGTCTACTGTCTGGCATGATATGTCGGATAATGGCATCTTATACTTTCCCCCCGGCGCAAATTTAGATTAATGGCTTACTTTCCCAACCTATCCATCTGGCAAGAGACACTAGGAAGGGCTGCCAGCTTTCGCCCCTGCTCCCCCCCCCGGTGACAGAGCCACTGGAGATGGCTGTACGCTAGGTGGAAGACATTGTAAGTGTTCCTTTTAGATGGCCGTGAGCATAAGATTGCTCTCTTTGCCGATGACTTCCTGCTCACTCTGACCAAACCTGAAGCCACTCTTCCTGTCCTAGTAAATATTCTCCAGTCTTTTGAAAGAATCTCAGGGTTTAATATAAAGTTGGCCAAATCCCAATCATTGAATTTAACCACCCCTCAACAGGAATTGGCTGATTTGTAATCCCTTGCCCTTTCCAATGGGCTTCATGCTCACTCCGATATCTTGGCTTGAACTTAACCCCTTCTTTGACTACCTGGGCCAAGCCAACAGGTCAGAATATAGGAGGTCTGTCTTCGAGGATGTACGTAGGCGGAAAACACTGCAGAGCTCTTGGCTTGGCCGCCTTAATGCGATTAAAATGTCTATTTTACCGAAAATATTGTGTCTGTTTCAGACGCTGCCCACTCCTTTCCCGCAGGATGCAATCCTCCGCTTTCAACACAACCTACAAATCTTCATCTGGGGAAGGAAATGCCCAAAGTTTTAGATTCTTATGCTTCCTAGAGACCTAGGGGCTTGGCGTGCCCTAATCTCTTGGAGTACTACTAGGCGGCACATCTACATTATGTCTCTGAGTGGATTGTCCACAAGTGCGAGAAGCATTGGTTCCACATGGACCGAGCGGTGGCATGTCGCCCTCTCTGAGACTTGGCCTGGCTCCCAAGGCATCTTAGACCCCGTAGTCCTTGTATTGCCGCCCCCACTAGGACAGTCCTCGTGATTTGGGACAAGATAGCCATTGAAAGGAGTCTTACCACCTTCCCCTACCCTAATATTGCCCTGGCTCGTGATCCAGATTTTCCCCCAGCATTACATACACACTCTCTCTGTTTGGAGGGTTGAGAGTGCTGCATATTTCAGGATCTCTTCATGGGTGGATCATGTAAAGCCTTTGACCAATGCAAAGGGGAATTTCGCCTTTCTGACAACTCCTGCTTGCAGTACAACCAACTGCGGCACTGGCTACTCCAATACTGGAACTCCCAGGTGGCGACGTGACAACTTACTCCCTTTGAGGTACTGGTGAGATCCTTCAACGGCACACGAGGCCTGATTTCAAGCACGTCCCTGGTGTTGCGACACTCAATCGCATTCATCTGCATACCTATCAGACAAACAGACACTCAGATTCCACAGAAGGCATCTCTCGGAAATAATGGGTACAACTCTTGTGTGACATACCTAAGATACACAGGAGCATTACCCTACGTGAAACAGCTTATAAATTAGTGACTAGGTGGTATTACACTCTGACACACCTACAGTGAATGTTCCTCAACTCCTCCCCTCACTGTTGGCGCTGCCAGTCTTCTCCTGGTGACTTCTTTCATATTTGGTCTTGCCACCTTCTTGCCCTCTATTGGAAGGAAGTCCTGAGCCACATTAAGGGTATCATAGGCTTCCCTCTCCCAAACTCATAAAACACCATCATACTTGGCATTCGCCCCTTACTGCATTGAGACATTCTGATTGGCGTCTTATAGCCCAAATGCTAGGTGCGGCTCAATAACTACTTGTTCTCCACTGAAAGAAATGCCAATTGCCCTGTGGTTTATGCGTCTTTAGCACGTAATGGCCATGGAACTTTTATCACATAGGATAACCCACACTGACTCCAAATTCACCCACATCTGGCAACCACTAATTGACTATATTTCCAGAATGGAACATTTATGTTTCACACCACCCTGTCTTAGAGCCCTCCAAATTTTCGAACATGCCTCCCCTGAAACAGGAGCTGCTACCCCACAGAGGGGCCATTGGCCCTCCATTGCTGAGCCTCTGACTTTCTCCCCGTAGCTCTCTACAACATTTCCCTATTGCTTACAGTTACGTCTCTCTCTCATCTGTACCCGTCCTTGGAATGTATATGTCCCACACTGCTGCACCCCAAACCTACCTTTTCTGTTTCTTTCTTCCCCCAGTTCTCTTTATTCTTGGTTTACACCTTGAAATTTGCTGATTGTTTTAATCTTTCATTGTCAGCAGACCCAAGGATTAGAAATCTTCTTTGCCTACAGTTTATTTAATGCCTGAATGATGGTTTTTATTGACTTATGCTTTTTTTTGCCTAAACTTGCTAAGGTGCTGGTGTACTCTGCGAAATTGGTTGCCTCTTCTTTTATTGTATTTGTAAGCTTCTTTGAATCCCTTCAATAAAAAGATTTGAATTACAACCCTCATGACATGCATCTGCTGTTACCAGCATTACCCTGTGGTTTTTTAGGTCGAGCCTACAGCAGCGCATGCGCTGGTGCTCGAGTTTTAGTAAGGGGCTTTTCAAAGTCCTACCCACAAGCGTTTCCTGGCCTAAAGCTTGTGTGCAGGTGCGCGTGACCTCGCGCAGCCGCCATCTGCCATTCTTATCTCATTAAGCCTTGCTCTGCCTGCACTACCCCCTCACTCCCCCTCCTTTCTCCCCCCACCCTTCTCGTCCGGCCGCGTCTCTTTTGCAGCGGCGTGGCCAATGCTTGTTGAATATCATCGTCAGTACAGCCCTTTTTAAAAAACTACGACATCTCTTCTTCCCCAATACTTCTTTGTGTTCGTTAGCCCGCCCTCCAAAGTATATGCTCCTCCTGGCTACCTGCCAGCTCTCAATGCGACAGTTTATTTTTTATTTTTAGAGCCAGTTGCAGCAACAATCTAATCTTGCAAACTGCTGTATTTTAAAAAAGCGGCTTCTTTTAGTTCCACCTGTTGCTTCCATGCCGGTAGGCAGCCTTTGCATCGGTGATAGTACCCGTGCTGTCGCCGCCAGACTGACAACACCTCTTATCCATCCAACGAGCTAATCCGCTGCTTCAGGAGAGCGGTGTCTTGTTCCAGCCACAGAAATAGCGCAGATGTCACTTATTGCACAATGGAGTAACTCGACCGCCCGGGGATCCGAGCACTGTGGAACGGTGAGCAAAGACATAAACTCGCATAGTGTTTCCCTTCAGAGGGCTGTTCTGATGCTCCACACGCCGATAAATATATGAGTCGTAGAAAGGCAAGGAGTTTTATATAGCGCGAACTTGACTCGAATTGGGTATCAGAGCGCTTTACATAGCACCAGTTACATTAAATGAGGACACACATTCATTTTTGGTTAGGCACGGGGAGATTAAGTGATTTGCCCAGAATCACATGATGTTCGGCGTCATTGCTGAGACTCGAACCCAGTTCCCCAGATTCGACGTCGACCGCCCTAGCCATTAGGCCAACTCCTCTCCATTCTGCCGCAGGCTGTGAGCAACCCAATTTCACACAAATTTGCACTCCACAAATTCGGCTCATAGTTGCACATTTTTTTTTCACAGTTCTGCTCACTCTGAACTTTTCCCAATTGCCATCAAAGCATCACCGTAAGTTTGAAATGTTTCCTAGTGTCTGGTGTTTCTCAGATTTGGGAACTTCATTCATGAGCCCTGACCTTGCAACGTTTGTCTCTTGTTCCTGACGTGAGAAAACAAAAACACATCCTCACCATCACACCTCACTGTTGAAGGACAGAGATTCAATCTTCATACTACCTGTGGAGTGGAGGGCACAAAGCTGGAATGTAGCTCTGTGGACCCTCATTGGAATTTAAAGCAGCCAATAATTGTTGAGAAGTCAGCCAAGAAAACAGGCATTGGCAATTCCAATAGATGTGAATTTTTGTTGGACGAAGAGTTTGATAATATTTGGGTGACTCTGTAGGTGTTGCCTTCACCTGTCCTAGAAAGAAAATACCATAATAAAGCAACATCTGGGGCTGTGGCAATATGGAAGCTTGGAGTAGGACCCCTTTGTTGATCCGTACCATCAAAGAAAAATGTTAGGAAATAGAGTCAGAAGATTAAGGGCCTCATTAAGATGTCGGTCACAAAGCATTCCGACCGACTCCTTGTCGGAATCGTTTCTGACCGACTCGTGTTCGGAGAATCCGACCGACCGATTACAATGGTTCCTAACACCATTTGGAAACTCTCCCATTGACTTCTATGGGAGCCTGTGTTCCGACTGATAACACAGGCTCTCATTAAAAAACAAACATTGGCAGGCTCTCATTAAAAAACAAGCATTGGCATAGCCAATAGGTCTCGCCTTTGGGACCTTATAAGTGTTTAGCCATGCAACAGTTGACGTTGTTGCACCAAGGATATTGTGTTGCATAACTAAATACTTATAAGGTCCCAAAGGCGAGACCTATTGGCAATGCCAATGCTTGTCTTATTGGAAAACTGACCTGACTGATGTGCTCCTCCATCCCAAGAGACTTACAAATCAATCCAGACCATGTCCTTTATTGCCCTTGTCCTGGTGATGATGATGATGATATCATAAAGTACTGTATAAGGTCGAAACGCCATTGACATTAAAACAAACAGACCAGTCCTTCTGTTTCCGTTTTGTGGACTGCGCTGTGAATTGTGTCATATAATTATATGCAGCTCTGTTGTTGGACCCATGATTATCTGTTTGTACACTGCATATACACACACTTGTATTCACAGTTTAATTGTATTCTTTCTATGATCACCGGGAACATCAAACAGCTTTCTTTATACTGTTCTTTTGCTATTTGAAAATTGTGTATTGTTTACACAATTAAATAGTTTCATCCTTAAATCTTTTTATTGAGTTTTTCCCAAAACATGATTAAACATATCTATATTTTTTAAAAAAAACATCTTTATTTATTGATTTTCCATTATAACAATTGAAAAACATAAACTACACAGAACATAACATGTTGTATTGTTCCCCCCCCACTGCACCATTCAGAGACTAGCCCTTTGTCATGTAATACAGCTGGGTATTTGGTCAATTAGGGCTCGGTAAGTGGCAGCACGTTCTCCGAGTACCTCTTCTATATGTCCTTTGTGGATCTTTCCCTCCTCCCATCTATGGCTCTCAGATGGTGCACTGCAGTACTGGTAGTATGGAGCTGCGCTAACCCGAACCTTCTACCCCAAACCTAAGGAAATCATGTGACACTGCCCACACCTCTAGGCCGTCAAACACTTTTTCATCCCTCTTAGTGTTTCTTAGATGCATCTGTTCTTCCAAGGCCCACTCCATCACGTCCCTCACCCTTAGCTCCTACCTGGGATCTCTCACACCCATCCAACTAATGGCTATTCATCGTTTTGCCAGCACCAGGGCCAGCTGCAAGAACCTGTATTCCATATTTTTCACCTTGGGTTTTACTATGATGCTGAACAGCCATTAAAGCGGCGAAAAGTGTCAGCTGTATCCCAGTAGCCTCCCTTAGTCTGTCCTTGACTTCCACCCAAAATCTCGCCACAACCAGTCAAGACCAGGCTAAATGTAGGAAAGTGGTCCCCAGGTAGTGACATCTGGGGCTCTCCGCTGATTTAGTGGGATCTATTTTACTTCATGTGATCTGTGTAAAGTATGTATGATACAGGAGATTAAAGTGAATCGATTTGAACTGTTTATTTTGCAGCATGAGTCCTTTTCTGGATTCACATGCTGTGCATTATTCTGCCATCTAGTGGTTGGGTCCGGAATTGTCTCTATTTCCCTTTATTTTTCGTGGGCGTCGTCCACCACCATTTGGTGCTAGGTCCATCGCTTGTGTGATGTCAGATGGCGCCCTGGAATTTCCTGTGCATGGTAGCCATCTTCAGATTATTTTTTCCACCTTTGGGTCTGGAAGCAAGGGAAAAGTCTTCAAATTTTCGGACAATATTCCTGAAAATGTTTGTGAAAAAAACAATGAGCGACGAACGAGAAGATACCGGAGAAGGAAAGGGATCTCTGTCCATGGAACCTATTGGGGTCCCCATCGGAACATCTCACTAAATAGGTGGACCGAGAATGGGGCAAAGTAGGGATCATGGAAAAAAAACCTTTTTAGGTTTTGCCCAAATTGCCACCACAAGTTCGCACAATGTAACCCGCATGAGGTCTGTAACCTCTGCCTGCCAAGGGAGCATGAGGAAAAGAACTACAAGGCCTGCACCATATTTGCGTCGAAGACTGTCAAGGCCCTATGAGATCAGAGAGAGGAAGATCCCCCAGCAATCTACAGCAGCCAGAAACAGGTATTGCTGTTCAACCTACTTCAACTTCAAAAAATAACTCAAATTGTACCTCCTCAACAAATACTGGGGTCCATAATACCTCTGACACTGTTCTCACACTCTGTGCCCCCGTAAGGCTCCCCTCTATTACCCTTCAATCCTATTCCCCTCCAAACGCCCTTCCCTCACGCTACTCTTTCCCTCCCAACCTCCCTCCCTGTTCTCTATATTTACATATGACATCTAGCCCTACGCATGGCCTCCCACTGATTTACTACTCCCCCTCCTATCTCTTCTCTTTCACCCTCACCCACCCTCCCTAGCCTAAGTTCTACCTACCCACGTTAGCTTAATATAGTTCTTTTGTAAATAGCATTCATATTTATCTGCTTTCTTTGTTATAGTGGGATTTCTTTGAGCCCTAAACAGCTATAGGAGCTGGGAAAGGGCTTCCCCAACTCTCGAGGCTGTTTTGCTGGTTTCAGGGAAATGACGATCAGCTCGTACCTCATGCTGACGTAATTTCTCGGAAATCAAAACAGTTTAGCTTTCTACCTGCTCGGGGGACCATCTCAGCCCCCCGAGCATGTAGAAAGACAGGAGAGGTGTCATTGGAAAGGGGGAAATCTCCCCTTTCCAGTGGTACCCCTCCCTAGTGGGTCCCTGCTTGGGGATCGTCTCAGGACGGCTATCCCCAAACAGGGATCCACCCACAGGACACCACGGAGGGGGGAGCGGCCCCTTGGACAAGGGCCTTTGGTCGCCCCAAATATTTTGTGACATATTACGTCTTTCTGCCCCCCCCCCCCCCCCAGGGGGGCATAGAGCGCACTAGGCACCAGATTTTTTTATTTATGTATATAGAAGTGGGGGCGCCCAATATGGGCCTGCCAATGCCCCCAACCCCCTAAAACATCCAGTCGTTCTGCCCCCCGAGGAGGCAGATAGGGACAATAGCCCCTGATCTTCCCTCCGGGGGGGGGGGCAGGAAGCCCACTAGGCACCAGCAATTGTTTTTTTAGTACGAAGGGGTGGTGGCTGTCCAAAACGAGCATGTCAATGCCCCCTTCCCCCTAAAAAAAATCCACAGTCTTTCTGAACCCCCCAGGAGGCAGATGGGGCAATATCCCCTGATCAACCCCTCAGGGGGCAGAAAGCCCACTAGGCACCATGGATTTTTTTTTATACACAGGGGTGGGAGCTGCCCAAAATGGGCATACCAATACCCCCACCCCCCAAAAAAATTGCCACAGTCTTTCTGCCTCCCCTGGAATTCAGATGGGGGCAATAGCCACTGATCTGCCCCCCCAGGAGAGGGGCCTAAAGCACTCTAGGCACCAGGGATTTTTTAATGGATATAGGGGTGGGGCTGCCTAAAATGGGGATGCCGAACCCCCACCCCTATCCAAAAAATCCACAGTCTTTCTCCCCCCAGGAGACAGATGGGGTCAATAGCCCCTGGATTGCCCCTTAGGGGGGGGGGGGCAGAAAGCCCACTAGGCACCAGGGATTGGTTTTTTTTCTTTATACATAGGGTTGGGGTCTGCCCCAAATAGGCATGCAAATGTCCCCACCCTCCAAAAATTGCCAGAGTCTTTATACCTCCCCCAGGAGGCAGATGTGGGCAATATATACTGAATGGACATGCTAATGCTCCCACCCCCAAAAAAAGTCAGATCAAGCCGAGGGGAGGGCAGAAAGCCCACTAGGCACCGGGGATGTGTTTATGGGCATGCAAGTGAGAAACCCATAGGCAAGGGTGGCTCCCTTTTTTTAGGCACACATTTTGACTGATTCAGTGATATTTTTTGTCTCATCTGCACCCAAGCGGGGCAGAAAACCACTAGAAACCAGGGAGAGTTTGTGTGTGTGTGTAAACTGGAGTTTGGCTGACGGTCTGCGTGTAATGACCTTTGGCTGGTATTTTGCTGGCAGTGTGTGTGGACCTGCACTTGGCTAATGGTGTGGGTGGACTGGTGCTTGATGACGGTGTGTGTAGATTGGTCCGTGCCTGGTGGTGTGCATGGAGTGGTGCTTGGCTGTCGGTGTACATGGACTGGTGCTTGACTGGCTGTGTGCAGAGGCGGACTGGCGGTAGTGGGCACCGGGCGTATCCCCGATGGGCGGAAGGCTGGAGGCCAGTTTTCTGGCCAAGTGTGCCGGTTTTGTCACTGGGGACTGGTTTTGCAGCAGTGCTGCAATATTGGCCCCCAGTAGCAAAAGCGGTAGCAGTGCTTTTTACTAGCATGCCCCCCCCCTCCCCCCCCAGGCTGGTCAAGCAGCAATATGCCCGGGCTGGTTGCTGCTCCTAGTCCGCCCTGCTTTGCTGGTGGAGTGCGGGAATGGTGCTTTGCTCGCAGAGTTTGTGGGTGGCGCTTGGCTGGCGGTGTGCATGGATAGTGCTTGGTTGACTGTGTGCATGGATGGCATTTGGCTGGCGGTGTACGTGGATGGCGCTTGGCTGGCTGTGTGCATGGATGGCGCTCAGCTGGTGGTGTGTGTGGATGGTGCTTGGCTGGCGGTGTGTGTGTGGATGGCGCTTGGATGACAGTGTGCTGGGATGGCGCTTGGCTGGTGGTGGGCGTGGATGGTGGTGTGATTTATCCAGCTAAATTTGAGGTTTGCAGGGGATTCTGGGTAAGAAAACGTTGGGGGATCCATGCAAGCCATACCTCCCTGGACTCCTCCGGGTGTCTCGTTTTCAGAAATGTCTGGGTTTGGTAGGTTTCCCTAGATGGCAACCGAGCCCGGGGCCAAAAACCCAGGTGACCCCCCCCGCCCCCCTTTGCAAAACCAGGTTGTTTTGTGATAGGTAATTTGGATGTCTCCACAATATGTTTTGGGCCGTTCCCTGCCGCAGGCACTGATCCCACCCACACAAGTGAGGTATAATTTTTATCAAGAGACTTTGAGGAATGCTGGGTGGGTGGTAGTTTGTGGATCCATGCAGATTCCAGAACTTTCCATCACAGAAATGTGAAAAAAAATATTCCAGCTTAAATTTGAGGTTTGCAGGGGATTCTGGGTAGGAAAAGTTTGAGGGATCCATGCAAGCAATACCTTGCTGGACTCCTCTGGGTATCTGGTTTTCAGAAATGTCTGGGTTTGGTAGTTTTGCCTGGATGGCCGCTGAGCCTGTGGCCAAAAACCCAGGTGACCCCCTTGCAAAACCAGGTATTTTTGTGATAGGTAATTTTGATGTCTCAACAATACGTTTTGGGCCCTTCCCTTCCCCGGGCACTTGGCCTACCCACACAAGTGAGGTTTCATTTTTATTGGGAGACTTTGGGGAATGCGGATAGGTGGAAGTTCGTGGATCCACACAGATTCCAGAACTTTCCATCACAGAAATGTGAGGAAAATGTGTCATTTTACATAATTTGAGGTTCGCAAGGGAATCTGGGTAACAGAACCTGGTGGGAGCCATATAAGTCACCCATCCTGGATTCCCCTAGGTGTCTAGTTTTGAAAAGTGTATAATTTTGCTAGCTTAACCTAGGTGCCTGCAGAGCTAGGGTACAGAATCAACAGCTAGGCACATTGCAAAAAAGGGTCAGTTTTCACTGGAAAAAAGTGATGTGTCCACATTGTGTTTTGGGTCGTTTCCTGTTGCGGGCACTAAACCTGCCCACACAAGTGAGATACCATTTTAAATGGGAGACTTTGGGGAATGCTGGGTGGGTGGGAGTTTGTGGATCCACACAGATTCCAGTACTTTCCATCACAGAAATATGATGAAAATGTGTTTTTGTTTTTACAAAGTTTGAGGTTTGCAAGGAATTCTGGGTAACGGAATATGGTGAGAGCCACATAAGTCATCCCATCTTGTATTCCCCTGGGTGTCTAGTTTAAAAAAATGTATAGGTTTGCTAGGTTTCCCGAGATGCCGGCTGAGTTGGGTTCAAAATCCACAGCTAGGCACATTGCAAAAAAAAAATTCACTGGAAAAATGTAATATGTCCACATTCAGTTTTGGGGCATTTCCGGTTGCGGGCACTAAACCTACCCAAACAAGAGGGGTACCATTGTTATCAGGAGACTTTGTCTGAGTATTGCAGTATTTGCAGGCCAGGATGGTTCCCAAATAGAGTGATGTCATGGATAATGGGGTTGAGGTTCTTGCTCAGGTTTTAACAAATCAAAGAATGTAATCGACTTAGAAGGAAAAGGGAAATCTCTGCATAGGGAACATGATACCCCTCTTCTAGGCTGCTCATGCAGCAGGGATGTCAGGGGCTCTACAGGCAAGACAAATAGTAGTGGTGACCTGGGACAGCTATGTCATGTGCCTCTCCCTTCTTTAAAATCAGTAGGAAGTAAGCCATTCACCTGGTCCATAGCAACTGTGCCAGTATATCATAGTGTCATCAATTGAGTAACGTAATGTCCGAACACCAGGCGGCACACCACAGCAAACAAAAACAGCCATCCTAACAAGTACAAGGCCTTCTTGGTATAGAGAAACACCAATTCTGCCTGCACCCCCGGCCTACAATGATGGATCATTGCCATAAGGGCACTCTAGTTGTTGGAGGTTGCCCTGCCGGAAATGAAACAAGACTGATCTGGCAAGATCAGCATAGTCATGGATGGATTTAATCCATTGGCCAGGACTCTTGCTGAGACTTTATTATCAGTGTTTAGAAGTGATAGTTCCTGAATGAGCCCATGTCTCTAGGATCTTTCCAGGTTTTAAGATTATCGATATTAAAGCCTCCCTAGTTGTCAGAGGGAAAGTGCCATCACCCATTGCCGCATGGTAGAACTCCAGCAACCTAGGAGCAAGGATTTCCTTATATTCATTAAAAAATTCTACTTTGAGGCCAACCGAGCCCAGGACCCTGCCACCACCAAAACTATCTATCCCTAGGCATACATTGGTGAGGTTTATAGGCTCAACCGGTATCCGCATAGAACTCCTCCAACCCAAGTCAAGTTAATATCATCTAAGCATGCCCCAGTTTGGTCCACAGTGAGGTGCATTTTAGATGAATATAGGTCCGTATAATACTCAAAAGGATTGGAGGATCTGTTCATGCCCACCTCTCACCATCTAGGAAAGTGTTTTACTGGATCTCTAACCCTTCCCATATGCGCGGGCAGGGGCGCGCTTGTCAAGTACGATGCCCCCTCTTCTGCTACATCCTTAAATTGGGTTTATAGATTGTCCAGTATAGTAAGGTCAACAATGTCATAGATCTTCAAATTTGTCTGCACCTAATGTCATAGATCTTCATACTGGCCTGCAACGCATGTCCACAGCAGAGCACCCATGGAAGCACAGTGCCCCTATCACAAGGTGGTGCTCCGGTCGCTCCAGCAGAGCCAGGCCACACATAACCTCTGGTAAGCTAGCATCACCAAACACTAATGCCATCTCCTTAGAGTTCAATGATTGCTAATAAGCCGTATTTGCTGCAAATTTAATTGTCTATCTTGTTGGATTATGTTTGATTTTGGAGGTTGGGGAGTGAAGCTCCTGTTTCAGGCAGCCTTCTTTGTCAGTGACTGGCCATATTCCCTTCCACTATTAAATAGAACGCTGCATAAATAGAAGCTAGTTCATGTGTTTGGATTTAACATGGATTATTTCCTGGAACTGACTTGCTACTGAATTGTTTATTCTTCAATTTAATTTTGAATAAATCTTTGGGGAACCATTGCTCTTAATATTCAAGAAAGAGTAGGTGTGGTATACTGATGCATATTGGGTTCTTGCCTGCCGGCAGAACTCTCATGCATGCCTTGCCATAATACTCTGTAATAGGGTGTGATATATTGAATTGTGAGGAGAGTGGAGGAGACTGATGGTGTACTGAGGTGGCTTGAGTTTCTTTTCTGAATAACTATCAAGAAGCCTCACTTCATCCTACCAGTTGTGTGTTTTTATCCGTGCCTACTACTTCAAAGTAGGTCACAATTTTGCAATGTATAGGACATCATTCTGAAATTGCAGGTTACGTTGGTTAGTTATAGTTCAACTGTAGAAAGACACGTGTCCCATCAGTTGTAAATTGTCTATATCTCAGCTTCTTTTTTACTGCCAGCAAAATACAAAAGAAAGCACATTCAGAAACAGCATCCATAGGGACAACTTTCCATACTGCTTACATTAAATGGTAGGACCACCGTGACCAGACATGCTATCTAGAGCTGGTGGTAACAGAGCAAAAATACATTACACAGGAAGGATTAGAGTTGGGAATCAGGGCCATTTGGACCTGCTGAAGTGGTGATGTCATAACCTGCAAAAACAACAATTGATGGACAGAATGCAGAACAATGTCATACATTCACCCCAGTACAAAGATCTGGGCCTAAATCCATCGTTTTTTTCCTCACCATGCAATTCCAGTTTGGACCCAGCCATATACAAATCAGTCTTGACCCTACGCCCAATGGGAACAGTCCAGCCCGAACTGCCAGGCCAGGTCCTCCCTGGACTGGAAACAAGCATCCTAGAACCGGTTTCGGGCTTTCAGCCCTCATCAGCCAGGGTAGTTTGACTCCTGTGGCATGGAGAGCACGGGACCCACATCTGGGCATACCCGTCCCACTCGGGGTGACAAATGCAAAAACAACAATTGATGGACAGAATGCAGAACAATGTCATACATTCACCCCAGTACAAAGATCTGGGCCTAAATCCATTGTTTTTTTGCTCACCATGCCATTCGAGTTTGGACCCAGTCATATGCAAATCAGTCTTGACCCTGCGACCAATGGGAACAGTCCAGCCCGAACTGCCAGGCCAGGTCCTCCCTGGACTGGAAACAAGCATCCAAGGACGGGTTTCGTGCTTCCATCCCTCATCAGCCAGGATAGCTTCACTCCATGGGATGGAGAACACGAGACCCACGTCTGGGCATACCCGTCCCACTCGGGGAGACAAATGCAAAAACAATTGATGGACAGAATGCAGAACAATGTCATACATTCACCCTAGTACAAAGATCTGGGCCTAAATCCATCGTTTTTTTGCTCACCATGCCATTCCAGTTTGGACCCAGCCATATGCAAATAAGTCTTGACCCTGCGCCCAATGGGAACAGTCCAGCCCGAACTGCCAGGCCAGGTCCTCCCTGGACTGGAAACAAGCCTGAAACCGGTCCCAGGATGTTTGTTTCTGGTCCAGGGAAGATATGGGTTGGCAGTTCAGGCTGGACTGTTCCCATGAGGCACAGGGTCAAGACCGATTTACATATAGCTTTGTCTGAAGTGAGGTGGCACGTGAGCTAAAGAATGATGATGGATTCAACCCAGATCTGTGACTGGGGGCGAGTGTTTGAAAAGTTTCAGCACTCCGTCCATCATCTCCTTGTGTTTGCTTTGTTCGCCCTAAATTGGCAGGGTATGCCCAGATGTGGGTCTCGTGCTCACTTTGCCACTGGATTCAAGCTAGCCTGGCTGAAGAGGGCTCTTAGCCCAAAACCGGTCCTAGGATGCTTGTTTCCGGTCCAGGGAAGACATGGCTTGGCAATTCAGGCTGGACTGTTCCAATGAGGCACAGGGTCAAGACTAATTTGCATATAGCTGTGTCTGAACTGGGGTGGCAAAGTGAGCTAAAGAATGATGATGGATTCAACCCAGATCTGTGACTGGGGGAGAGTGTTTGAAAAGTTTCAGCACTCCGTCCATCCTCTCCTTGTGTTTGCGATGTCATAACCTGAACTTTTCTCAAGCAGTGTCACTATCGATCGGCATGGTACAAAAATAGTTATATAAAATAGCATAACACAAAAGACAGACATGCAAAAAGATGCTCTGGGACATGTGACATGTCAAGCTGAGCTGTTACACAGTAAATAAAATGTGGCAGTAAATGAGGAAGTGGCTGTGCTGGTATAAAATAAAAAGATACCAGCCTTTCTACCATACCTATAAGCTTCTCAAAAGGGCTTAAACACTCCTCTAACAGGTGTTTTCTTGGCCAACCATTTTCAATATGTGTATGTGAATGTATAACTTTATTCGATAAAAAAAATTTCATCATAAAAGTAAACAATAATCATAAAATATAAAAATATCACAATGCAAGGAAATGCAGTTAAAACTCATCAGACTTAATGTACAATATACATCATAAACTACACACTTCCCCAAATTGTTCTATATACCTATAACAACAAACATAACCATAAGAACTTCTTTCTTGAGGGCCCTCTGTCCTATAAAGTAAGTTGGGGCTTGAGTCTCCTCATACGTATCTTCCAAGCACTTCCAATAAATTTGGCTACGCCACACACCATCGAGGAAGAGGACGTATCGGTACAAAGGACCCGCAGGGCCATTACATGGCATCTAAGGCCCAGTCCCTTACATAGAGATTTTAACCATATCCTCCTAGCCACCCTATAGGCTGGGCAAGCAAACATGAGGTGCGCCACAGACTCTAAAGGGGCTGCACAACATGGACAACCCTTGGATAAACCACTTTGATTATTCCACCCGAAAATAAAATCATTTACAGGGCGAATCCCAAACCTAACTTTTAAGTGCAGTGATCTGTCCAAGGGTTTCTCAATAAAATCAAGAAGTGGTTCGAATGATCTAAACCATTTAAACTCTAAGAATCGCTCTGTGAGAGAACCCCCTGCACCTCTGCTTAAGGCCTCCCGCTGGACCCAATCCCAATACAACTTCTTAATAACTAACTTAGGTGGCGGGGATTGACTCTTCCAGAGGTCACTCAAGCCTATGTATCCAACCAGCTGCCTCAGATTACACTGCCACTTAATCCTATTACCTCTATCAAGCAAGATAAGTTCATCTAAGGCAGCTGCATAGTTTTTAAGCTCTTCAGTCCTTCTCAATCGAACCTAGAAGAGTAAAGGGCGAAGGCTCACTATTTCTTTGAGAGGGCGCCTGCCCATATCTAAACGTAGTGGGGTTAATGGGGTGGAAACTGGTAAGGCAACCAAATCCCTCAAAAACTTATTTTCTAAAGTGATTAGCTCCGGGATGTTCTCGAACCCCCAGAGTTCAGAGCCATATAGGGCAGTTGGTAGTACTTGGCCTTCATAAATTGCGAGAGTAGGTGCCACAGGTTTACTCGCAGACACCCTATGCTCTCGCAAAACATCCCCGGCAACTCTTTTGAAGTTTAATAACATTTTGGCCAGATGGTCATTCCAGCTCATCCGGCTGTTCACCCTAACACCCAGATAGTCAAAAGAATCCACCATCTCCAAAGACTCGCCATTTAGCATGAGGTTGTTCTTAAATCTTTTGGAAGGTGAAAGGGACATAAGCTTAGTTTTAGAGGTGTTAATTGTGAGTCCCCTGTCATTACAAAACTCGCTAAAGCGGTGCAGAAGCTTTTGGAGGCCTGCTGGAGTTTTCGAGATCAGAATAGTATCGTCCGCGAAGAGTAGGGTTGGAGTTTTTTCCCCTGCCAGGGATGGCGCATCCGCCGGTTCTTCCCTCAGGTAATCCACCACACCATTCATAAATAGGGAGAATAGGGTCGGCGCCAAAACACATCCCTGGCGAACTCCCCTCCTCACGGGCACCCTCTCAGTCAGTTGTCCCTGGGTGCCCCATCTGATCCTCGCATAGTTTCCCTCATGGAGTTTCACTATGAAATCCAACAATGGACCTGGGAAGCCCATCTTCTCCAGAATATTCCACAACCTTGCTCGGGGGACCAGGTCAAACGCCATCCTGAGATCTATGAAAGCCAAGTAAAGACTACCGTGATTAATTGTCACCGACTTCCAATAGATCGCTAAAAAGCGGAAGACCTGGTCCATCGTTCCCACTTTTTTCCGAAAACCGGCCTGGAAATGGGAGAGAACCTGCTCCTCCTCCATCCATGCACCAACCCGCAAGATGATGACCCTGCCAACCACTTTCTGGATCACGTCAATCAGACTGATCGGTCTGTAGTTAGCAGGGTCATCTCTAGCACCCTTTTTATAAACAGTAATCACCTCCGCACCCTTCCACGAATCTGGGATAGGGTGACCCTTGGAGATTAGGTTCATTATTAATGCAATAAGTGCAGCCCAGTCTGTGGGTTCTTCCAAAAGAAGATCCCCCGGAATACCGTCTTGACCAGCAGCCTTCTTCGGGGTTAGATGTCTTATAGCCAGTACTACTTCAGAAGTCAAAAATGGCTCCTCCAGCATCGAAAAAGGAGGGGCCCATCTGGCTAGATCAGAAGAGATAAAATTAGCTGCATCCAAACCGCCAGATATGGTTGAAAAATGGGAATGCCATTGTTGGCTGGTAATATGATTAGCTAATAGAGGCCTGTTATACTGTCTGGCCTTGTTAATCAATTCCCAAAACAGCGAGGCGTTTTTCCTTTTGGATGCACTTTTAAGATCCTGCCAGTGCTGTTCCTCCCACTCTTTTTTAGCCCGCATTTGTTCTTTCGCGTACTCCTTCCTAGCTACTCTGACTAAGAGTTGATTCTTTTTACGCAGGGCAGCAGTAAGTTCCCGTCTTTTAGCCCGGCACTTTGCAGAGTACCAGGGATTACCAGATTTAGGGGGTTTTGTTTTGGAGCTCTGAATTAAAAAGTGCTTGCCAACTTCCTCAATGGCATTTTTATATATCTGAGGAAAAAGCGACTCCTGGGCAACCCCTATTCCTGGGGCTAATCCCGCCAGCTCACTAGTCAGTTCTTCAATGTGCACCTTGATCTTTGCCAATTTGTCTGGGTGGGAAATAATCTTGTCCCATTTCAACCTTTGATTGCCGTTGTATGGGACCACCTCATTTGTTAACCTCAATGGGGCTAGCTTCGGGCCTCTTTTTTGGTTATTCCACCCTAATTTCAAGCATAAGGGATTGTGATCACTGTCCTGCGTAGGGACCACCTCCATGTCTACTAGGTCCCGCCACATAGTGACATCCAGTAAGATATAGTCAATTCGGGACGGGCCACTAAGTCTATTAAACGTCATGGCTCCATCCCGATCAGAGGGTGATCTGCCATTCAATGCTCTTAATTTAAAATCAACAGTTAGAGCATTAATCTGCAATGCCTTAGCTGACCATTTTTTGATAGGAGGTAATAACAAAGCGGGAATAGACCAACTAGAGTCCTCCTCCTCTGTGCCCAAGAGATCATCCCTACTTAGGGGTCCAAATGTACAATTGAAGTCCCCACCCACAAGGATTTTAGAGGTTATGGGGCAATTACCTAATGCTTGTTCTAAGAGCGTAAAAGTGCAAGAGATTTTATCTCCCGGGGTCCCTCTATCATAAATGTTAAATAACTCGATCCCACTGTCCATCATATGGCCTGCTATTGAAAGATGTTGAATATCCCTACTTCCCAAATCATGAGTTAAGATCTTCCAGTTTAAATCTATTTTTACCCATACGTGTAGGCCCCCAGCGGGTCTACCCTTACCACAGCTATAAGCGGGTGACCAAAAGGTTACATATCCGGATTTAAATACTGGGGATAGACTCCAGGTCTCTTGGAACATACATACGTCAAATTTTTCGCTAAAGTTGTTCCATTCTGGAAGGGCCAACTTTTTTCCCAAACCAGCTATGTTCCAAGATACCAGATGAATAACCTCTTTATCGCTAGAGGGAAAAGTAAGGAAGACTCCCTTATTACCACCCAATTCCCGTGGGTTATGGGCGTTGGAAGTTTCAGGATGATCTGTAAGATTTAAGAGATGACAACCATCGCCACTACAGTCCAAAGGCCGTGGATAAGTAATAGCGAGGGACCTGGTAACATCCAGACTTTTAGGATCCTGAGGGGCCGTAACCCAAATAGGAAGTTCCCTGGCCTCATCGGAAATCTCAATTCCGTTTCCCACTAGCCTGACTGCACCAGGACTGCCCCGGGAACCCATCCTGGACTATAAACTTCAATCACACTCATCCATGTCCGAGAGCACATCGAACCTATTCACTACCTCCAGAGGCGTAAAAGGCCTCGAATGCTCCATTCTCCAGTTGCTATTCCTAGTAGATCTGGGAGGGATCACATTCCAGCCTTGGGGATCAGGTAGCATATTCCTGCTAAGTGGTACTATAGGAATAGCTGGGTGAGCTCTGACCTTGTTCCTGGCATGGTTTGGAAGGAACACCAAAGATCTAGGATAAAAATAAGTCAAGGCTCGTGGGTTGATACAACTGTTGCCCTTCCCTGGGGGGCCAATTCAGAATGTAATCAACTGCACCTGGATCTCTAAAATTAATCAGAACTATATCTCCCTCGACATCTTTACATCTACCACCAAGCCAAGGAAGACGCCTGACATGTAATATCTCCCCATTGATATATTTATTTTTTGGTCTATGTATACTTCGCCAATGAATAATTTTATTTTTTAACTGAAAGAATCCTTCTCTCTTTTTATCTGCCAATGCGGGTACCCCCGTCAGGACCACCACCAAAGGGACAGCTTCAGGAGGTAAATCTACCTGTGGTTCATAGTTCCCTAGGCCTCCATTCCGACTAGAGCATCCCTGCTCCTGTCGCATGATCCCCTTTGATACTGTAGCGTTCCCTTCCAAGGGATCAATAATAGGCTTGCTAATTAATTGTTTCCCAGCCGTTGGGGGCCCTTGCCTGTTATGGTCAGGCATCTGCTGGTTAGAAGCCTGTAATGTGTTTTTACTAGCATGGGGAATTTCCTTGAAAGCATTAGTGGGAGATAGCATGGCATGGGAGGTTGTCATATGCACTTGAGCCCTATTCGAGCCGATCTTATTACTCAATGTGGATTCAATGTCCGCCAACCTCTGCTCCATCCTCCTCAAACTATCAGTAATAGGTAAAATAAGGGTACTAAACAAGTCTCCCAGTTTGGTATGGAGAGCAGTTGAGAAAGCGGCCGACTGCATTAATACGTCGGGGGTCAAGTCGGTCACAGAATTGTTCACAGCTGGATCAGAGCCTACAAGAAGGGAAGAGGGACCCAGATTTAACTTAGTAACTGGCCCAGCCACCAACCCTGAAGCATCTCCCTTTACGGCCTTAGTATGTTGCCCAAAGTCAGAATGATTAATCTTTGTTGTTTTAACCAGGCCCGCTCCCTCCTTACGTCTTATTTTCCTTGGGGGGGGGGGCCATGAATTTTTCCTTTATCCTGTTTCTTGGGCTTTTTCCCGATTGGTTTGCCACGGCTAGGGAACTGAGTTTTGGAAACCATAGGGCTCTTTAAACAATTGGAAGGAGAAGTGTTACTAATGTCATGGACTATAGGGGCACAATTAGTAGAAGAACAGTCACGTAATAAAAAAGGGACGCTATCCTGAGAAATAGGGACATCACTAGCACTACAGTTACCACCAGGATCTAAGGGGGCCTCAAAAATAGAATCATCAGGAGCCCTGCGTTTCATATTTTCGACAGAGCGACGACGCTCAGTCCTACGCTCAGCCATAGTAATATCCCTCTCATCATCCATTACAACCTTCTTAAAATAAATATCTAGAGGGCCATTTGGTACGCCCCCTGGCTTTACCCCACACACTTTGTCAGAGATCAGGGCCATGGCAACAATATTATCCCAGGGAACGGATGCAATCAGGGCAATCAGAAAATGTAAATAGCCGAGCCCTGCCCGGCCCCAGTCGGCCTCGGAGGCCTTAGAGGGCCCGCCCTTTGCCCGGGCTTAGCCCCGGTCTGCGCCCCGCTCGCGTCCCGCCATCGCGAGAGTGGACGTGAGCTAAAATAGGGAAGGAAGGAGGGGCCGGGAAGAGGCACCAGGTGCGCTGCACTAGAGCGTTGCAGGGCAGCCTGGGCCTCGCAGTCCCGGCGAACGCCGACCTTCAGGGATAGATAGCGCTATATAAAAGACTTCCTCCAGGAATTAAAACGCCATAAAAATGTGATCCAGCTAGTCCTCCGCGCCTTCAGTTCAGCGTTTGTCCCAAGTTCACAATCCTCATCTGCGAGCGAGACGTTTTCAAGGCACAAACAGCAAAGGGAGGGGCCGGGAAGAGGCACCAGGTGCGCTGCACTAGAGCGTTGCAGGGCAGCCTGGGCCTCGCAGTCCCGGCGAACGCTGACCTTCAGGGATAGATAGCGCTATATAAAAGACTTCCTCCAGGAATTAAAATGCCATAAAAATGTGATCCAGCTAGTCCTCCGCGCCTTCAGTTCAGCGTTTATCCCAAGTTCACAATCCTCATCTGCGAGCGGCATCAATATATGATTTGATCCTTTCTACAATACCATCCTTCCTAAAATTTTCCTCCCATTCATCCTTAATCACTGCTGGTATACCAGTATCCAGAACCAAAGCCCCTTGATATCTATTCCACTTCTCTTCCTCACATTCATTCAAAGGCAAAGGTAGTCTTGACAAAAAAAACAGCAATTCAATTCCCCTTCCCTGGTACATAGATTAATTTGTAATCAATATTTTGCATGCACATAGAATTCCTTGCAACTATAGCAGACATATTCAAGGATCCTTCTGTAGCTAAACCCTTCCCTAAGGGTTTATGATCATATCTCAGTGGATGGCATAACCAAATAAAATACCTAATAAATGCGCTAATCCCAAATGCAGGCCAAGGTCCATCATTCAATCCTGGAATATTTATCTTAAGATGGAGACAATGTCATAGACGCATAGGCAATTATATTTTCTTTAGGAGGTTTCCTAATTTGCACCCAAACCGTTGTTACTTGCATCAGTTGTAGCAACTCTTTCCAATTTAGGCTCAACCCCCCTCAAAATGTTGACATTAGTTATAGCTTCTTTAATAATCAAAAGGTCTGTGTGACACTCCTCCGACCAAATTAATTCCATTTTGTTTTTCAACAACTTTCTAATATGGATCGTCTTGTCAGAAAAAATATGGTCATACTTTTATTAAAATTCTGCAAGCACTAAAAAGGATCTAACTTCCTCCTGACATTCTGGACCTGCCTGTATCACTTTAACCAAATTTGTTTTAGGTTTAACACCACCCTCACATAACATAAGCCCCGCAAATGGGCATTTTGAAAATTCCACCATCAAACCTTTGCCTTCCAATGTATGCAGTACCATCCTCAGTCTTTCATAATGTTTTTCCTTAGTCTTGGCTAAAATTAGAATATCCTCTTGGAACTATCTTATACCAGGACATATGCCAAACAATTGCAATATTATTCTTTATAACGTGGCCGCCGCAGAAGTCAAACAAAATGTATTCTCCTAAATTGAAAAAGACCGTCATGAATAGTAAATGCTGTCAAACCCTTACACTGGGTTTCTAATTGGATCTGATGGTACACCAATGACAAGTTGCAGGAAAGTAGGATCTACTTCTATGGTTACCCCCACTTTTTGCCTGGTGCTAAGCTGTATTATCACTAATCTGACTGGGATCCTGCTAATCAGGACCCCAGTCTATCTGCTTTCTCCCTACATTGTTGTTTTGAGTACTTGGGTACACTCCAGATTGGATACTGGGGTACCCTTATCAGTCCCTAGTATATGGTACTTAGATACCCAGGGCATAGGTACGCCAGAGGTCGCCCATGGGCTGAAGCATGCATTATGTCACCAATGGGAGACCATGCAAAATGGAACTACAGGCCTGCCATTGCAGCATGTGTAAGTTGGTGTAATGCACCACTTACTAAAGAGATAGGTTTACTATATCTAAGGGTCACTGCACTTAAAACCTATAAGTCACCCCATAGCAGGCCTGCTCAAGTGAGAGGGTGCCCCTGTATGAGCAGGACACCCCTGCAGCTTAAGGAGTCCATTCTCCCAGGTTGTCAGTGAAGCAGCCATATACAATATAGAGGGGCACGGCGTAATTACATGATGACCATCTCGAGAACGGCTGCAATGAAGCCTATCATGTGAATCATACCCTCACACCGTAAACATTGTGGGAGGTATGATTCCAAGCACTGGAAGAGTCCTCCATTAGGCTCTCAGTGTTCCCAGTACCAGTCGTCAAGACCCGGACATCACAAAATGAGTGCTGCTGACACATTTCTGCCCTCCTGCTGCTGAGCCATGCTTGAGCAGAGGATGGTGGAACAATAGGCATCCTGTCACAGGGAGGTGTGACCACTTCCCAGACAAGATTTAGTGTATTTGGACTGGGTGGGTGCCCTTGTCAGCGCCAGAAAGTCTGCATGAGGGGCACATTCGGTGTCCCTAAGCACAGTGCAGTTCAAACTAGTTCTGGGAGCCGTTGACTCCAGCTCTGGCGCGAAACTGGACAAAGGACATGGGAGTAACCTCCCTCCTGTCTAGACCCTACCCTGGGAGGGTCCCCTCAATCTTCCCAGCCCTTTCCCTAGGGTACTTAAGGGCTTACCTGGGTGTAGATCCCTAGATTCGTCTTGGGATAAGATGTAGATGAGACACCACCCCACTTCACTTCTACTGTCTGGGCACTCTGGACTTTGCTGGACTGACTTCATCCCCCTTCAAGTCTGCTGCTTTGTCTGTGCCTGTACATCATACAGGAACCTCCCAAGGCCTGTGAAGCATCAAAGACACCTGAAGTAATCTCCCTTGGAGTAAAGGAGTCATCCCCTGCATTTCCAGGCACCGCAACTATGTCGAACCATCTGCAGATCCTGAGCCCCTCCAGACTCCGTGGGCTCTGCAACACAGGTGGTGCTTTTCAACGGCTCCCGAGGCCTGCTCTACCCTCTCACCAAGTTTGAGGCCAGTTTCCCTAGCGGGAGTTGCAATAACTGAATACCTGTGTACTGTGTCCAACTTGCAGTTGCAAAGGCTTGTTGGCTTATTTGCAAGAAGATCTTCGGGCTCTAAGTAGCCCGAACCTTGAGCACCTCCAGTGACCATAATCTTCAGCCACACCACATCGTGTGCAACATGGCCTGCATCTTTTGGTGAGCTGCTTGAGGTCCTCTCGTGACTCCAGTGCCTCCAGCCTGTGGGTCCACTGGAGGGTCACTCTTGTTTCTTTTGGGCTCCCCTCATTGTTCGGGGCCTGCCCTGACTCCCTTGCCTTTGGTGAGTCCCCTGGACTTTGCTGGTCCTGACGTTGCTCCTTCTTTGATCCCTGCGTGGCTTGCCTTTGCCACGGCGTGTTGCTGCTCTTGCTGGACACCGACCCCTCAGTACTCAACATCCTTTGTGAGACAGCTCATGCATGGCTCCTGATCTTCCTCAGCATCGCCTGGTCCTCACAGCTGCAGAGTCAAGGTCATCATCATCCTCCCTGAAGCACCCGACATTGGAGGGCATTGGTCTTCCAAGTCTCCTGGTCACTCCTGAGTGGCATAGACTCTGGCCCCTCTGCTTTCAGGTACTCTTCTACAAGAATCCAAGTTTGGATTCCCACGGACACTTTCTCCTCTTCCTGCAGCAGCACTTTCCTGAAGGCCTCCATTGGGGTCAATGGCGGTTTACGATACCACTTAACATGTATGCACCTGGCTTCCCTGGTGGAGGTAACGTGGGTACTAGGGTATCTACGGGTGGTATGGCTCTCCGACCTTCTGTCTTCGACTGGTTATCTTTAGGGGCCGCTGGGAAGGGTCCTTTATCTTTAAAAATCCAACCGCGACTTGCACATAGAGTTGTACAGAGCAAGCGGTTGTGTTTCCACACTGCACACGCTCTCCGTAGGGTCCCTATCTACTCACCTTGGGGGTTCCTTGGGGTCCCAGCACTTCTACGTCCTCTCAACATTGTCTCGACTCGACTTGTGGTTCTTATACCACTTTCTTAGTCTATGGTTTGATCCCCCACCCCACTCCGGGCCACTGTGTATTTCGTGCTATTTACTGTGTTTCTTTGCTAAAGTATTGTGTGCATTGTGTTTATCTCTGTGTTAGAGATGTTGGAACGTACTAGAGAGTACATATTTTTAGAAATACTTGGTGTGGTTCTTTTTCACTTAATCTATACTATAAAATTGCATTCTGGTGAAACAAGCTGCTTTACACTCCTTCTGGACTGAGCCTAAAGGCTGCTCTCCACAGCTACCACTTAGAGGGCTTTCTAAGGTTGTCTAAGACTTCTTAAATCACCATAAGGGTTGTCTGGACTAGTGCAAGGTGCCCACTTACATTAGTGGATATCATATACCAGGCCAGCCTCTCATGCAAGTCCACTGTTGAGTACCATTTAACATCCTTACCAGTAGACCGCATTTAAATAATTTAAGCCAGTGTAAATTTATCTACAATTATATTCCCGAATGTTAGAAATGGGGGTCTCTAGTTGGCAGAGGTTTTCACCTTGTCCAAGTAGGTAAAGGAGTCACACAGCTAAGATTACCCCTGCTCAACCGCCCATGGTAGCTTGGCATTAGCTTTCAAGCTTATCTCAGTGGCAACGTGTAAAGCATTTGTACAAAAACACATAGTAACAGTGAAAACACTACAAATGGACACCACGCTAGTTTAGAAAAATAACCAATATTTATCTGAATAAAGCAAATGACAAAAATTAAACATACACAAATCAAGATATCACTTTTTAAAAAGGTTTAAAATAATTCAGTCCATAAGAAACTATGGATGCCTCACTTTTAGCACAAAGTACCTGGGATAATAGGTGCAGGGGAGGTGAGGCGCTGGATAAGAAAAGTGATGCATCGGTTCCTTACTCCCAAGGGAGTTGATGCATCGGTTCCCTACTCCTAGGGAAGGTGATGCATCGGTTCCTTACTCCCAGGGGAGGTGATGCATCGGTTCCTTATTGCCAGAGGAGGTGATGCATCAGTTACTTACTGCAGCACAGGAAATGTTATGCTTCACTTCCTTACTGTCAGGGGAGGTGATAAGTTGCTCTCCAGATACGCAGCCTTCGTTCCTTACTGCTGGGCCTTGTCGGTGAAGAACTTTGTGCATAGAGACGATGCGTCGAAAATCCAGATGCGCTGGGTCAATGCAGCGGAACAGGCACTGCGTCTATTTCCTAGCCATGAAGCAGGTGATGCATTGATTTTTTTCAGCTACACAGCAGGGCCTGTTTTGGAGTCAGAGCATGCACCAAAGACGTCGGTGATGCGGAGCTTGGGTGCAGTGATCTTTCAGCCGCACGGCAGGCGCTGCGTCGATTCTTCCACTGCACAGCTGCGATGCGCAGTTTTTTTCAACTGCACAGCAGTGCCGCCTCGGAAAAAACAGGCACTGCAAGTTGATGTGTGGATTTTCTTGTTTGTTACCAGCGAAACCACCTCCAGTGGCCGAGAACGGGAATTGCCACCACTTGGCAAGTCAGAACTCCCACGAAAGGAGTTCAGAGGATGCAGATGATGTCTTTGATGGCCCTGATACTTCTTAACAGAAGGCAAGCACACACAAGTCCTTGGAGGACCTTGGAAAGCAGGATGTAGAAAGCAAAGTCCAGTCCTTTCACTCCCAGGACAGAAGCAGCAAGCAGCAGGCCAGCACACAAAGCAAGAGGCAGCGTGTCAGTCTCCTCCTACAGCATCCACCTCTTCTTCCTGTGAGAGTGCCCTCTTAGTCCAGACGTTTTCTGAAGTTATGGTGTTACAGCTCCAGTACTTATACAAGTTTCTGCATTTAAAGTATGCAGACTTCAAAGGAAAGTCCCTGTAGTGCACAAGACCCTGCCTTTCCCTGACCTGGCTCCAGACACACTAAAGTGGAGACAGCTTTGTCTGAGGACCTGCACAGCCCTATTCAGGTGTCAGTAACAACTCATCCCACTACTCTAGCTCAGGAAGGCCCATCAGCCTGGTGATTAGCCATCAGGATATGCAGGGCACACCTCAGCTCCCTTTGCGTGACTGTCTGGAGTGAATGCACAAACAGCCCAACTGTCACCCTCCCTCAGACGTGGATTCCACAGGCAGCCAGAGGTACAGTATGGCAAAGCAAGAAAATGACTACTTTCTAAAAGCGGCATTTTCAAACATACAATTTAAAAACCAACTTCACTAAAATATGCATTTTTAAATTGTGAGTTCAAGGACCCCAAACTCCAGATCTCTATCTCTTTCCAACTGGAAAAGGCTACATGGCAGCTCCAATGATAACCCATGGGAGATAGGCCTTGCACTAGTTAAAAAACGACATTAGCAGTATTTCACAATCAGGCCATGTAAAGCACACTGGTACATGTCCTACCTTCCAAGTACACGGCACCATGCCCATGGGGCTAACTTGGGCCTACCTTAAGGGTGCCTTAAATGTTGCAAAAGGGAAGGTTTGGGCCTGGCAAGTAGATGCTCTTGCCAGGTCAACATAACAGTTTAAAACTGCCCACCCAGATACTGCAGTGGCAGGTATTAGACATGGTTGGAAGGCTACTCGTGGGTGGCACAATCAGTGCTGCAGGCCCACTAGTAGCCTTTGATTTACAGATACTGTGCATAGACAGTGCACTTTACTAGGGACTTACCAATAAATCAAATATGCCAATCATGGATAGACAATTACAGATACAATTTACACAGGAGCATTAGATCTTTAGCACTGGGCATCAGTGGTAAAGTGCCCAGAGTCCTACAACCAGCAAAAATTAAATGCAGCAACCAGGGGCGTAACACAGGCCCCCGCAGCCCACGCGGTACGGGGGGGCCCCCACGGTGCGGGGGGGCCCCACGCTCCAGGGGCCCCCTCACTCTCAGCGGAGGGTGGCTGCGCCTGCAAGCAAACCTCTTAGAAAATGGTGCGCCTGCGCGCACGGCCTCCCCAAGTCCCCATAAATTAAACTGTGAGCGCATGCCCCGGTGACGGCCTCTAAGCCTCCGAGTCTTCCCTCTCTTTCTGTCTCGCTCCTCAGTTAGTGAAAACCAAGACTTCAGGAAACAGGTATTACCTTCTCTTTCCTCCTTTCGTTTATTTGCTCCCCTGTTAAATGGATCCAAAAAAAGAAAACATATTTGTTGGAAACGTTGTATTTTTCTGACACCAGTGCAGCCTCGGGGTGGAGAGAAATAAAACATTCCAAATGTAAAAAATAAATAACTAATTAAAGCAAGACAGAGTGGTTGCAAGGTGGCCAGATTTATTTATTTACACCTAAACACATTAGCGCCACTTTACAATGCCAGTGAAGTGATACTTTTGTTTTCTCCCCTCTTTGAAAAACATTGTTTTCCCACACAGAGAAATTGCACCTTGCCTGGAGGTACTGAAATACCTGCTGGATGGGTGAATTTGGAAAACAAAATGTGTGTTTACGAATGTGGTCTTTTTAAACCATACTGCCTATGTTTTGAAAGGATTTAAGCAATGGGCACTGAAACGGGTCCTTTCCGGGCCTTGTATTCATGGCCTTACCTTTTCATGCGAAATCACTCACTGCTTACATTTCACATGCTTTACTTAATCTTGCATTCCCTATGAGTGTTTGCTTTTTCTAGGATGTTAATTTTTTTTAGGCAGCATATTGCTCTTGTCAAGTGCGTAATTAGAATTGAGTCACATCCAGGTGTTTACAGCGCATCAGTTCAGTGCAAGTTTCTCTCAGCGGGGCAGTATGGTGTTCAGTGGGGGAGAGGATGTGGCGCTATGGTCAGAGCTGCTGAAGTGGAACTGGTGAACCAGGTTCAGCCTTAATGACCATGCTCCCAGACCACTCTCCTGAGGAAGCACGTTCCCCTGCCAGACCTTACAAGGCGCTGCAAAATCTTAAAAGCCCTGGTGTCTTAGCACCAGCAGGTGGACCCTAGCGGTGGCAAGTGTTGATTAACCTTGAAGGCCTGTCCACCACTATCCATAAAGTTCACCTCCAGTCTTGGGGACAGACCTATGAAGCAGCCAGGGGCGTAACACAGGCCCCCGCAGCCCCTGTGGTGCGGGGGGGCCCCCACGCTCCAGGGGCCCCCTCACTCTCAGCGGAGGGCGGCTGCGTCTGCAAGCAAACCTCTTATAAAATGGTGCGCCTGCGCGCACGGCCTCCCCAAGTCCCCATAAATTAAACTGTGAGTGCATGCCCTGGTGACGGCCTCTAAGCCTCCGAGTCTTCCCTCTCTTTCTGTCTCGCGCCTCAGTTAGTGAAAGCCAAGACTTCAGGAAACAGGTATTACCTTCTCTTTCATCCTTTCGTTTATTTGCTCCCCTGTTAAATGGATCCAAAAAAGAAAACATTTTTGTTGGAAACGTTGTCTTTTTCTGACACCAGTACAGCCTCGGGGTGGGGAGAAATAAAACATTCCAAATGTAAAAAATAAATAACTAATTAAAGCAAGACAGAGTGGTTGCAAGGTGGCCAGATTTATTTATTTTCACCTAAACACATTAGCGCCACTTTACAATGTTTGCCAGTGAAGTGATACTTTTGTTTTCTCCCCTCTTTGAACAACATTGTTTTCCCACACAGGGAAAGTGCACCTTGCCTTGAGGTACTGAAATACCTGCCGGATGGGTGAATTGGAAAACAAAATGTGTGTTTACGAATGTGGTCTTTTTAAACCATACTGCCTATGTTTTGAAAGGATTTAAGCAATGGGCACTGAAACGGGTCCTTTCCGGGCCTTGTATTCATGACCTTACCTTTTCATGCGAAATCACTCACTGCTTACATTTCACATGCTTTACTTAATCTTGCATTCCCTATGAGTGTTTGCTTTTTCTAGGATGTTAATTTTTTTTAGGCAGCATATTGCTCTTGTCAAGTGCGTAATTAGAATTGAGTCACATCCAGGTGTTTACAGCGGATCAGTGCAGTGCAAGTTTCTCTCAGTGGGGCAGTATGGTGTTCAGTGGGGGAGAGGATGTGGCGCTATGGTCAGAGCTGCTGAAGTGGAACTGGTGAACCAGGTTCAGCCTTAATGACCAGGCTCCCAGACCACTCTCCTGAGGAAGCACGTTCCCCTGCCAGACCTTACAAGGCGCTGAAAAATCTTAAAAGCCCTGGTGTCTTAGCACCAGCAGGTGGACCCTAGCGGTGGCAAGTGTTGATTAACCTTGAAGGCCTGTCCACCACTATCCATAAAGTTCCCCTCCAGTCTTGGGGGCAGACCTATGAAGCAGCACACCATAGAGTGGCAGTGACTCTGTCACTGAGGTCACAGGACCCTTGAGCAGGGTGGCTCCAGGGCAGTGCGACCGCACCGGGCGCTAACTGCAGGTGGGGGCGTCGTGTTTGTAAGTATACTATGGTTTTAAAAGCACTTGCTGCCTCCTTCCTGGCCTCCAACATTTTTGGGCAAAAATAAAAATGTCTTGATAATTTCAGTGATTAATGTTCTTAGTAGAGAGAGGTGGTGTTTTGTCTAGTGGAAGGTTTGACTCATGAAAAGGAATGGCAGAGGTGTAATGCGCATGCTTCTAAGAACATGTGCAATGCAGATCACAAAGTGCACATAATGTAAATAGGTCAGTGGGTTACTGCTTTTGTCAGAGAGACCCTATTGTTACTTGCAGTTAATAAGTTAAAATCCTAACATAGAACCGTGAGCTATTAACTGTCGTGTAAGAGCTGCATGCAAACTCCAAGGTATAAATAAGAGCGTTATGTTTTTCCCCCCAGTCTTCGATTATCCTAATGTTGCAAAAAAAGATTCATTTGGGTAGAAATCAATTCTGATTATTAAAGAGAACCCCCAACCATGGTATTATGTTTTTAATTCTGAGTTTGTGTTTCTGCAGACCAATCACTATTAAACTATGCTGCCTACTAGTATGGTTGTCATGTGACTCCTACACCTTGTAGTCCTTTGTCTTATGTAACATGTTCTACACAGTGATTTACACACATATGAATGATTGTCTCTGTGTAATATGTGTGATGTAAAGTGATCTGACACACTACACTGGTATTAGTGGTGCTGTAAATTTTCTGATACTTTATTATTTTTAAATTTTTACACATGCTAACAGTCTCTGCAAAGATGTTTCCTTATTAGTACTAGTGGAACATACAACTGCAGCAATTAGAAAGGTGACCAGTCAACCTTTGCAAAGGGCCCTCCACTTCACAGCAGCACAAGTCACATTTTTTAGTAACTTTTGATGTGTTTGAGCTATAAACAATTTTTTAGTTTAAATCGTCAGATTATGCAGCAGATGATGTATTATGTGGCAAATATGGCAAAGCCATAGTTATGTGAAAAACATTTGCAAACCAGGATATTTTGCCATTCATGTTTGAACTGCTCTTGTGGAAAAAAGGAGGAGAAGTGCTGATGACAGAAACTCCATGGCTGGGAGACAAATGGCTTGCGATTCCACTTTTAAGGATATGTAGGACATTCTGTGATTGGAAACGTATCCCACTTTGTGAATGTATTTTAATGTCAATAACACATATTTAACCTTAAATAAACATGTGTATCTATTGGTTAAATTAAATAATGTAATAAGCTGTAACTGGTTAGTGAAATGAAAAGGAATACTAAAAATTGCGATATTTTGCTCTTTCTGCCACACCTCTCACTCCGCCAACTGACCCAATCCATTGGTTATTCCCCGCCCTCTGATTCTCCTCCCACAGTTCCCCTACTTTTTTTCCCCCACTTCGACCACTGCCTGGCACTAACATGCATTAGAGACAACTGTGGGCTTTTACCACTGGGTCTCTTAGAGAATGACACCTCAGGTCCATACACAGGGGCTAAACACAGCACGTTTCTGGGTTCTCAGCACAACGTATTTGCTATTTGACGCCAGACTTCTGCAGCTTGTGTTGAGGAAATTAAACATACCCTTGTGCTTGTATAAAACATAGCTGCCAAGTGACATTGGCACCATGTTGTGTCCATTTGTAGCTTTTATCCAACAACACTTTGCATGCTGGAATGTTTAACCCCTTACTTAGATGGTCACAGCACAACTCCCAGAATGCAAGGCGCTGTTGGGTTAAAATCCAGGCCTGGCTGGCCGTGTCACACGTGACGATAGAGCCATTTGGAGGCAATGGTGAATCTGTAATTTAGCAGGTGTGTCTATACTCTTAGTAAATTGTAAATTGTAAAATTGTCATTAGGTACTTGCTGATATGGTTTGTTTTTATTCTACATGCAGTGTTATTTATGGTGTTGCTTGCACTTGTCTGTAATACGTGTACCTTAAATCTTGTATTTAGCATTGTTTACACTACAGAAATGATAGATTAAAACAGACAAACATCTGCATCAATGTTCTGAAGCATCCAAACAGTTTTCTTCCTCAGCCTTGTTTGCCTGCCTGTTTCGCAGTGCTTACTAATAAAAACATTGATGGTAGAAATTGAAGCTTCCTCAGTTCACGTTATTATCATGCACAACCCTTGACAGTCGCTAGTGTATGGCATGCATATAATTCACCAGTCTATTTCTCTTGACTTTCACAGGATACTGAGTTATAGCGCGTGTACTTCTCATGTATATTGTCAGTCGAGTTTTTATGGAATTGCAGGTTTGGGTTGGCCTTTCAAAGTTTCAAGGTATTGTCAATTCTATTTCAGACCCTTCATAGTTGTTCTTTGTTCTTCAGCCATAGGCAGTTCCTGAGACAATAGGACCGCTCCTTGGCATTGTTCTGATTGCTGCCTCAGTTAAATAATCTGCTTTTGACAGTATTGTTTCAAATGGCATAGCTTGTATGTTAAGAGTGTTTCTCACTTTCTCATTTGAACTTAGAGAAAGACAATATAGAGGCATTTCGTTTAAATGTTGGAGGTTTCAAATCAAAATACACTAGAGCAAAGTGGTAGATGGTGGGCCGCACCACCGGGGGAGGGGGCCCCTCCATGTGCTTTGCAGGAGGGCCCCCTCAAGTTTCGTTTCGTTACGCCACTGGCAGCAACCAGTCAAAAACAGGAGGTCAGAAATAAAAAGACACAGGGAAAAACACGCCAAAGATGGCAGGTCTAACACTGACTAAATGGCAAAGGTCAGTGAACAATCTCAATTTACTCTTACTACATCTAGAATTTACCAAGAGAGAAACTTATTCTGATGCTTCTTTGTTCAATAATATTGGATTCCACACATTTTTGTAATATTTTGGACACTTCCTCCATCAATAACATAGGAACACTTCCTCCTTCAATAACATAAGAACATTCCACAATCCATAAACCTTAGATTCAGCGTGCGATTTTAACAATATCTTGAGTTTAAAGTCAATAGATTTTCCAATAGATTTTCATTATGCATGCCTAGTCTGTTCTCTATTATACCTTACCAACACCTGCTTCCAGCGATTGGGGTCTAACACTAGAAGTAGATTTCTTTGATTGTACCATCCAAACACAAAAGGCCCTATAGGTTCAACAAATAACTTTCCAATTGTTTCCCTACCTCTGTATCTAAAAATCATTGTTCTATAACCAAGAATGGCAGTCCTTTTACCAGAGTACCCTTCTACGTGTATGTCTGATTCCAACAGTCTCCCACCTATACGTTTTGCCAATGTTTCCCTACAAACATTTTTATTAATAATGGTAAAACTCTTGCCGTATTTACCAGTCTCTGCAGGAAAAACGCTAGTTACCACACTAGTATTTTCAAAATTAGATTATGGAAATGCTCTCTTCCTTGGCACACACAAATACATCTTAAACAAGCTTCAGTCCGTCCAAAATATGGCGGCACGGATCCTGCTTAACATCCCTAGGCGGCATTCCACTTCTGCAGCCATACGCCATCTTCATTGGCTAAGGGTTGAGAGCAGGATCAAATTTAAGGCTCTCTGTATAGCCTATAAGGCCATTCATCAAATAGGACCTAAGTTTTTAAAAGAGGCTTTTCAGGTGTACATCCCTAAAAAAAATCTAAGATCAGCAGCTAGCTATCTTTTGACTGTCCCCCGCACAAGAACGGCCACATGGGGTGACAGGAGATTTTTGGTAACAACTCCTGTGCTCTGGAACTTACTTCCTTTGCACATTAAAACCGCATCCACCCTTATTAACTTTCGCAAATTATTGAAGACCTGGCTTTTTAATCAATGAGAACGCGGTCTGATCTGTACTGTAATCTGGAGTATCTCGCTGCGCCTAGACACCTTAGGGTATTAGTTGCGCACAAAAAAAAAAAAAAAATCTCATAAATAAATAAATAAAAGGTAAGCAAGAATCAGCATATATTCTCTGTTATACACCATCAAATGTCACAACACATTCAGTTTTTATTTTTGCGTACCTTCTCACTATTGCCTATGTTTAATACACAAATTGTCATCATCCACACACATAACATTCATGTTTTTAACACACTTTCGTGAACTGTCCTAAAGTGCCATGAACTCGGCATTTTTGCTTCATAGCTGGACACATTTTACTAAAAGCTAGAATATCCAGACTATCGCAACAATAACATCTTGGGGTTGTCCTTTATACTTTCTGTGTTTTTCTAACAATAATTTGTCATTCTATCTATGGTGCCCCTTACTATACCAACTACTGAATTCCCATCTTGCTTCCTCCTTTTTCAAATTAATTCACACATCTTTGAGACATTTCTGTATTCCGAACATTTTGGCAAAATTTCTTCCAAAGGGGCATCACCATTCACCCACAATCTTTCTTAAATGTTTGAATCACTGGTATGCATCAGCACGTGATCTCTAATCAATTCATCATGTAACCCTTAAAATGTATGATCAACCAATCTCTAACTACTTAAGGGCACTTATTTAATTGTCAGATATTTCATACATCCCCTGCTTTCTTTGCAAGAACGTGAAACAAGTAATGCCCAAGCGCACAAGAGGTTGTAGTGTCAACTGAAACCACAGCTTTAGGCATTTGATTGTAAACTTTTAACTTTTAACCCTTGAGATTCTAAAGAGTGTAACAACATTCTCTCTTTCATGGTCAGATGATGTAGTATTTAGTTCAATGGCCTCATTGTAATTAAAAAAATAATATTTCTATTCCACCCACTTCATTTGAGGTGTACTTGTTTCACCACCAACACTTGTGAAAATATATAAATTGCTCCATATTCCAATCAGCATGTATTAAAAATAGTGCTCCAGCACCTGTGTATTCCTAAATAAGATTTTGTACAATACGTACTAGTGCAAAATCACATACACATAATATATGTATCAAGTTGGACAATTGAGGTATACATACACAGTGGTAGAAATTAAGTGGCAAGACTTTCTAAAAAAAAAAAAAAATCTTGTACTATTCAAAGGCGGGAAATAGTTCCACAGTTACCGTCTCACTTCAGTTAAATCGAACAGTGTTATAAGGTAACTAGCCCGCTTCAGCCAGACTGAAACTCATGGGACATGCTCTTTATGGCATCCTCAGATTCCATGGCGACATGCATGGGTTCCATCATTTGAATCAGCCAGTTCAGTTGCTAGGTGTGCTTGGCATGACTGCAATTTGGGGTTGTTATCTATGAAGTTAATAAACTACTTTCAAGACCATCCTGCATGAGAACCATTTATTCATTACTTCTTCTTCTTTGATCTTTATTTCGACTTCATAGAGTCATAAAAGAAATACAGTACAGATACAAACATGATTTTAAATAAAAAAGACATCTTTAGTTAAAAATGGATACATCATTTACATACGTTTTTAGCGCATATTAGAACTTCATATAATACAATCGCAGTTTTACTACACTTTTGACAAGGATCCTGCCAGGCACGAGAGAGAGGTATCACAGATAAGAGACATCACCAAACAAAACGCACAGCGAGAACAACGGCAGTGAGAGGGACAGCCAATCCTGAATTTATTAATTTATCACTGCTGCAAATATCTGCAAACAGCCATTTATCAGCTGTCGCTATTTTCAACTGACTGCAGATACAAGCTGTGTGTAATTACTCCAAAGACGCCTGGCAGCCGACCGCAGCTCGACCTCACTACAAGTATCAGATAGAATAAGCAGAGAGAACGCTGATAGTGCCTACCCGTCACACCAGGTAACAGCTGCAGTGAGATTAAAGCATCGATTAAGTCCAATCAATTACTTTTCGGGCAAATTGGCTGTACAGGTGCGAGAGAGGGCAGCACGAAATAAGTAGATAGAGCACGCACGTTAAGGCTTGCACGAGGGCATAGCTGCAATGGCACAGCAGCTGCATTAGATGTGCACCACGAGGCCTGCGCCACGTGAAGATAAGACCATGCAGCGCGTGCATCCGTATGGCCTCAACAAAGACTTTGAGCCAGATGTACAAGCGTGTCCTTTTGAGAGTCTCTAATTGCAATTTTCTGCGACTTGCAATTAAAGACTCGCAAAATGAAATGTATTAATGAGTCTCAGACAGATTAGCGGTTCCCAAATGGGTCGCAAGGGACCTGTCTCATCAATGTTCATAAGGCAGGTAGTCATTTGCAACCCATTGTGAATGGCTACAATCACAGGGATGGTGGTCTGCTGGGGTTAGCACACCACCATGTCTGTGATTGATTTTAGCACACCCATGTCTGTTATTGATTTTTAAATAAAGCAATACATTTTTTTTTTTTAATGCAGCCCGTTTTCCTTATAAGTTACTTTTTCTTTTTTTAAGAGTAGGCAGTGGTCCGTGAGAACACTGCCTGGTCTTAAAAAATGTCGGCACCCACATTCACAAAGGGGAAGGGATTACCGCAAATGTTTTGCTACTTCATTCCCAGTCGCAAAACATTTATAAATACCAGTGTTATTCAGTATTAGGAAGGGATGCCCTAAATATGACCATTCACAAATGCAAAATGGTGATACGGTAACAAGTTACCAAGTCGCATTTTGCCTTCTGAACATTGCAAAATACATTTTACGGGTCACAAGTGGCCTGTTAGGCCATTTGCGACCAGTAAAATGCTTTGTACATCTGGCCCTATGTGTGCAGGCCAGACAGCAGTGTGGCTACCGGCTACAATTTCACCATTAAAGCAGCGTGTACAGCTGGTTACACTACTGTAATGATTCAAACTCCTCCAGGAGCATCGCTCCTTCACCACGCTTCACTCACTTTGATTCTTCCGGCTCTTACTAAAATGAAACTCTCCCCGCAAAGCAGCACACAGATTAGTTGTCATTCACAGTGTTTGGCCACCCCTCATTGGTTCATAACAACCAGACTGTATTGTTCTCTTTATCACAAAGCTCATACTGCCACATAGTAGTACATAGGAGAATATCACACCAAAAATAAGCAATTAGCAATGGATTTAGTTGCTTCCACAATAACTCCTCTTCCTTTCTTGATGTTGCCAGGAGATTTTCCTATCGAGTGAGAGGACGATATTGATTGTTTTAAAAATTATTTATTGGTCCTCGATGGCTCCAGATTCCTTCAATCACAAAGAAAGCATTACTATTAGGGTCATTAGGGGAAAAAGGCCAGTATTTGTTTAAATACCTTCCACCCATAAGGGACGCGCAAGGACATGAGGTGGAAGAGGTATATCAAGAAGCTGTACTGAGACTGCAAACCAGGTTTGCAAAAGAGGTAAATGTGGTGATGCGTCGGCACACATTTTTTACACAGCCTCAGCGACCACATGAATCAATGGATGACTTTGTGGCCAGACTGAGAGAATTATCTGCAAAGTGCCAATTTGGACCGATGATGGAGGTAATGATAAGGGATCAATTAATTGTCCACTGTAATATTAAGAAAATATCACAATGGTTGTGGGCTACTAGTAGCTCCACTTTGAAAGATGCTATAGGCATTGCAAATTTAGTTGAAGAATCAGAAAAGTGCATGCGTGAGATGAAGAACCAGGACTGGAGAACAAAATCTCTGATGTAGCAGCATTGGGTTATGATAGTGGCCAAGTGGATGTGGTGAAGAATACATTCCAGCTCTAACAAAAAAAACACTACAAGAGTTTCCTTGTCATCTAATACACCAGGGAAAACTCCATCTAGAGTCTGCAACACTTGTGGCAACAACTATCATTTAGCACATTCCAAGAATTATTTTGCACTGGGTAAGGATTGCTGCAAGTGCAGCAAGAAAGGAAATTTTACATGTGTGTAGATAGCAGTTGTTGGATGAGGAGAAAACATACTCCAGAGTACTCATGTTACAGGGTGAAGGTACTGAGGGAAGTATCAATCTCGGAAAGAGGAGAACACGCCCCAAATCTGATTTTGAAGTAAATGGGAATTGTTATCACTAATGGTGGATACAGCTTCCTTATACAGCATAATGCCAAAAAAGTTTTATGATGCTACTTGGCCAGGAGGACAGTTGGTGTTCACAGATTTGCAGGATGGCAGACAATAGGAAAGGTATTTGTTGCTCCTGATGGGCCTCCAATTTTCGGGTGATCACATCAATAGGACCTCCATATTGTGGTAAATATGAGAACAGACAACCAAGTAATGCTTGTTGATGTAAATGACTTGAAGGGCTTTTTATCCTGAGACGAGTGTGTCTTTGAGAATAGGTTGGGACATGCACAAGATCAAATTGAAAATAAATTCAGTTCCTGTAAAAACATATCGCCAGAAAGATCCTGATGGCAGTAAGAACAAAAGAAACAGAAATAATACAACACCTATTGGAAGACAAAGTGATAGAAACAGTGGAGGCAGCTGAGTGTCTATCTACAGTGGTTATTACCAATAAATCCGATGGGTCCTCCAGATTTTGTGTTGATCTGCGCAGCCTCAATGATAATGTGGTGATGGATAGTCTTCCTTTAGCCAAAATAAATGAGTTCTAATGTTGTCTGGGGTAAAATATTTCTCAAAACTTGACTTGACAAGCGCATACCACCAAGTTAAGTTCCATCCACACTCCAAACATCTTACATCATTTATAACCTCTGAGGGCACATTTCAATTTTGCAGACTTTTTTTTGGGTTGTGTTCAGCCGCATGTATATTTCACCGGGTGATAGTCAAAGTGCTATCAGGTCTCAATACCGTCATCTTTTTTCAGGACGATATTCTAGTGCTTCGAGAGGATCTGGAGGAGCACAACAAATGCTTGGACAAGGTTTTAACTCGAATTGTAAGGGCAGGTTTAATCTTGCATTAAGAGAAGTATGTTTTCATTATGCAAGAGGTAGAGCATTTGGGCTACCTGATCAGAAGGAGGGCGGGGTAAACCCCAAACTCAATTTGGTCAGTGCAATAGTAAATGTTGAGGTCCCAAATGACAGGGACAAACTTCGGTCCATTATGGGCCTAGTGGAGTACTACTCCAAATTTCTGCAAGACTTTACTTGTGAAACAGAGCCTTTGAGTTCATTATTGTGAAAGGGCAAGAAGTTCATATGAGGTGAACAAGACTAAGCAGCCTTTCCGCTGGTCAAAGGCTATTGCCCAAGCAGGGGTGTTGGTACCATATCAGACTGGTTTAACCCCTTGCGTGCGCATGACGGAACCACGCCGTCATGAGCCACGGGCGGCGTGTGCTCATGATGGCGTGGTTCCGTCATGCTGCGGCCGCTCCGCCCACGTGTCGCTGATTCCCCGCCTGTGCGGGCGAAATAAAGAGTGGGCGGAGTCGTGACGGAACCACGCCGTCATGAGCACAGCTCGCCCGTGATTCATGACGGCGTGGTTCTGTCACGAGCATGGCGGCGCCGCGCTCTCCCCTCACCCCCCCAGCGCCGCGGCGGAATTTGCGCCGCGGCGAAGGGGTTAAAGACCATAGTCACAGTGGATACCAGTGTGGTAGGGGTAAAAGCAGTTTTAGCACAAGTGCATTACAAGGTAGAAAAAACTATAGCTTTTGCTTCACGATCGCTGACGGAAGCGGAAAGCGGAAAGAAATTATTCCATCATTGAGCGTAAAGCATTGGCAGCTGCTTGGGCAAGTAGACATTTCATGTTTTTTTTCATTGGGAAAAGTGTTTCTATTGAGGACCGATCACAAACCTCTCCTCAAAGTTTTGGGACCCGGAGGCTTAAGGAATTGTTCAGGCTGGTAGCAAGATTGGCAGTCAAGTTGCAGGAATATGACTGTAGAGTGGAATATGTGCCCGGATGGAAAAAATAAAGTGGCTATTTATCTAGATTGCAGAACAGTCTGAGTTGGCAATGGAAGAAGTGGTGGCTTTTCTAGAAGATGCCACTGAAGGGTTAGGTAACTCATTCTCTAAGGATTATAGGGTCAGGACAATGGATCAAGATTTTTACCTCAAAAGTGTCATATTGGTGAGAGGAATGGTGAGGAGAGAAAGTCCCTTACCAGACAAGGTAAAGCCATTCCTCAAGATGATATATGAACTATTGGTTCATGATGATTGGCTGTTGATGAGAGGGAAAGGTTAGTCCCACCTGAGGCAGCCAGATATAGGTTAATTAGCTAGGCACATGAGGGACACCTTGGTAAGACGTTAACCATCAAAAGAGTCAGGGAAAAGTTTCGGTGGCCTCTCATGGACAATCAAGTGAAAGAGTGGGTAGAGAAATGTGCTAAGGTTCTGAGAAGCATTTGAGAGTGGGTATAGGTAAGTTGGCCAGCATTTGTTTCAGAAACTAAAGATGTGTGGAAGAAGTTATTTTTAGACTTTATTGGGCTTTTCGCATGTCTCCCTGAACATGATAAGTTCACTGTTGTGTTGGTAGATGCAAGATTGAAATGGGTGGAGGTGGTATTCATGAAGTCTATTACTAGTAGCTAAACCAATAATGTCTTTGGTGAGGTGTTTAGTAGAGAGGGTATGCCCTCAGTTTTACTCACAGACAATGGTATGCAACTTACTGCACAAGAGATTAAATGTTTTTTAGATACCCTGGGTGTAAGGTATGCATGTACTTCATTGTACAATCCCCGAGGGAATGGACTAATCATGATGGTCAACAAAATGGTGACCGGTACAATGCAATTGGCGTGCAGTGCTAGGTTACCTGTGCAGGATGGGGTCAAAAACTTGCTCTGGGCATACCGCACCAAGGTGAATGCCAGTGCAGGAAAGACCCCATTTGAGATGAAGTGGAGTAGACAGCCATGAACCAAACTGGTTCGATCCTGGATTGGTGAATGCCTCAGGAAACAAAGGATGGTGTCCAAAAGAAAACTTACAGTAATGGTTTATTCATGTAGGAGACTGGGTCAAGGTTAAGCCGGATGGAGTCGGTAAAGGTTTGACCAAGTTTTGTGGACCTTACAGAGTCAAGGCTGTTGGTGAAAACTGGGTCAAACTAGATAATGGATAAACCCGGAATCTCAGAAGAGTGGTTCTGTTCCAAACACAGGGTGCATTAGAAAAAAAGTCAGGTGATGTTGAAGGTTCATGCTTACCCTGGTTATTAATGAATGACAAATAATTTACAAATCATATAGAAGCAGTCAGGTCTCAGGCAAAAGCAGGTATTCATATTCTGGGTAGACAAGATGAGTCATTAAGTTGACTACAAGCTGGGAGGGAAGTGAGGACGAGGAGGCTCCTAGGTTATTTTGGAGACTATGTTTGCAGTTAGTGTGTGTTGAAAGTTACTGGCAAAGGGGTGCTCGGTTGGGTTTTTTGTCTTGTGTTTGGTTTGTGTTTTTGGTTTCAAATGTTGTCTTCTTGTTTAATCGACCATGAACTCTATGTCTTGTTTGTTTGTCCAGTAGGAGTCTAGTGTTGAATGTGTGTATTGCTGTATTCGAATTGAGTGTTTCTGGAACCTATAATTTCATTCTCAAGGAAGGAGATGTGTTATAATGTAATTAGCCTGCTTTAGCCAGGCTGAAGGTGTGGGACATGCTCTTTGTGACATCCTCAGATTCCATGGTGACATACATGGGTTCCGTCATTTGAATCAGGTAGTTCAGTTGCTAGCTGTGTCTGGCATGACTGTGGTTTGGGGTTTCTATCTCTGAAGTATAAACTAATTTCAACACCATCCTGCGTGACAATCTAGCATTTATTACTACAGACAGGCACTTCACAATAATGGTGGCACATAATCGTTTTGCGCAACCCCGGCATGCTACACGAGTTCACCCTGCAACAGTAATGTAGACTGCATTCTTTTGAAAGACACTCATACCGCTTGATCGTCTCAAGGAGCATTTCCACAACCCGGGCCAGCCTTTCAAGATGTCGGCAGTGATACAAAACACAACAAGGCATTTGATGAACGCAGAAGGGTTGCATAAGGTAAACATTGCTCAGGGTTCTTTCACCTTGCACTTAGCTCAGCAGAAACCCTTCCCCATAACTAGAAATACAGTATCGCCGATCGTATCTATTATAATCCTTACGTTTCTGCCCTACGTTAAACTCAAATTATTTTGGTCCACCACTAGTCCTTCTGCATTAATTTCCTAGCTTGCAGAACTAATTTCAATTTTCTTCTGTAAAAACATCAGGACATGACCTAAGTAAAACTGTAGTTTATTCCATAAAAACGACAGCAGGCGTGCACACATCCAGCCAACTTAATCATTGTCCTACACTAAAGATCCCTCGATATATACATATACATGCCGGGATCCAGAAAAACAGTCTCTTACCATTTCTAGCACTTCTAATCACCCTAATCGTGACGTTTCTTTCAGGTTTGGACTGGGAGCCACAGAACAGAATTTGCCAGGAAAAGCTCAGCAGGGACCCCTCAGACCAGATGGGATGCTTTGTAACTAGCAGTCTTTATTTCTAGGTTTCCGTTTCAAGGCCGCAATAAGATTGCTATGGGTCCAAGAGCAATCACTATTAAACCAATTTTGGGGCATTTGGGCTCTTGGTTTTCTATCAACCTGCAATACTTCATTAATTGTTTGGGTTCTAGCACCAAAAGCTTCCAGCATACTTATCAGATGTATTCATTCTTTAAGCAAGCTACATTTTGTGCCCTGTTTTTCTTAATTAGCTTCTCCAGTACAATTTCAGGATTTACTGATGTCCATTTATGCGTGAGACCCTTTTTTTGTAGTAGATTATTGGTTGAATACATGTTTTTGGGAGATGTTTTATGATCCGTGTCTCAAAGAAAATAGATAAGAGAAAATGATCATAAAATATTTTTGCAAAATAAAAAAACACAGACTTTTCTTTATAATACTTCGAAAGAGAAATAAAATCAATGAGACTACCTTGACCTCTGCCTGTATATGCAATTTGCTAAAACAACAATTGATGGACAGACAGTAGAACAATGTCATACATTCACCCAAGTACAGAGATCTGGGCCTAAATCAACCGTTTTTTTCCTCACCATGCCATTCCATTTTGAACCCAGCCATATGCAAATCAGTCTTGACCCTGTGCACAATGGAAAAAGTCAAGCCTGAACTGCCAGGTCAGGTCCTCCCTGGACTAGAAACAAGCATCCTAGGACTGGTTTCGGGGTTTCACCCCTCATCACCCAGGATAGCTTGACTCCAGTGGCATGGAGAGCACAGAACCCACATGTGGGCATACCCGTCCCACTCAGGATGACGAATGCAACAGCAAAAATTGATGGACAGAATGCAGAACAATGTCATACATTCACCCCAAAACAGAGATCTGGGCCTAAATCCATTGTTTTTTTGCTCACCACGCCATTCCAGTTTGAACCCAGCCATATGCAAATCTGTATTGACTCTGTGCCCAATGGAACAGTCCAGCCCGAACTGCCAGGCACTCCTTGGACTGGAAACAAGCCTCCTAGGACCGGTTTCGTGGCTTCACCTCTCAACAGCCAGGATAGCTTGACTCCAGTGGCATGGAGAGCACGGGACCCACGTCTAGGCATACCCCTCCCACTCGGGGTGACAAATGCAAAAACAACAATTGATGGACAGAATGCACAACAATGACATGCATTCACCCCAATACAGAGATGTAGGCCTAAATCCATTGTTGTTTTGCTCACCATGCCCTTCCAGTTTGAACCCAATCATATGTAAATCAGTCTTGACCCTGTGTCCAATGGGAACAGTCCAGCCCAAACTGCCAGGCCCTCCCTGGACTGGAAACAAACATGCTAGAACCGGTTTCGGGGTTTCACCCCTCATCAGCCAGGATAGCTTGGCTCCAGTGACATGGACAGCATGGGACCCACGTCTGAGCATACTATCGCACTCGGGATGACAAATGCAAAAACAACAATTGATGGACAGAATGCAGAACAATGTCATGCATTCACCCCAATATAGAGATCTGGGTCTAAATCCATCGTTTTTCTGCTCACCATGCCATTCTAGTTTGAACCAAGCCATGTGTAAATCAGTCTTCACCCTGTGCCCAATAGGAACAGTCCAGCCCAAACTACCAGGCCAGGTCCTCCCTGGACTGGAAACAAGCAACCTAGGACCGATTTCGGGGTTTCACCCCTCATCAGCCACGCTAGCTTGACTCCAGTAGCATGGAGAGCACAGGACACACGTCTGGGCATACCCCTCCCACTCAGGTTGACAAATGCAAAAACAACAATTGATGGACAGAATGCAGAACAATGTCATACATTCACCCCAAGCAGAGATCTGGGCCTAAATCCATTGTTTTTTTGCTCACCATGCCATTCCAGTTTGAACCAAGCCAAATGCAAATAAGTTTTGACCTGTGCCTAATGGAAACAGTCCAGCCCAAAATGCCAGGCCCTCTCTGGACTGAAAACAAGCAATATAGAGATCTGGGTCTAAATCCATCGTTTTTCTGCTCACCATGCCATTCTAGTTTGAACCAAGCCATGTGTAAATCGGTCTTGACCCTTGTGCCCAATGGGAACAGTCCATCCCGAACTGCCAGCCCAGGTCCTCCCTGTACTGGAATCAAGCAACCTAGGACCGGTTTTGGGGTTTCACCCCTAATCAGCCAGGATAGCTTGACTCCAGTGACATGGAGAGCACAGGACCCACGTCTGGGCATACCCGTCCTACTCGGGGTGACAAATGCAAAAACAAGAATTGATGGACAGAATGCAGAACAATGTCATACATTCACCCCAGTACAGAGATCTGGGCCTAAATCCATCGTTTTTTTGCTTACCATGCCATTCCAGTTTTAACCAAGCCATATGCAAATCAGTCTTGACCATGTGCCCAATGGGAACAGTCCAGCCCGAACTGCCAGGCACTCCTTGGACTGGAAACAAGCCTCCTAGGACCGGTTTCGTGGCTTCACCTCTCAACAGCCAGGATAGCTTGACTCCAGTGGCATGGAGAGCACGGGACCCACGTCTAGGCATACCCCTCCCACTCGGGGTGACAAATGCAAAAACAACAATTGATGGACAGAATGCACAACAATGACATGCATTCACCCCAATACAGAGATGTAGGCCTAAATCCATTGTTGTTTTGCTCACCATGCCCTTCCAGTTTGAACCCAATCATATGTAAATCAGTCTTGACCCTGTGTCCAATGGGAACAGTCCAGCCCAAACTGCAGGGCCAGGTTCTCCCTGGACTGGAAACAAGCATCCTAGGACTGGTTTCGGAGTTTCACCCCTCATCAGCCACGCTAGCTTGAATCCAGTAGCATGGAGAGCACAGGACACACGTCTGGGCATACCCCTCCCACTCAGGGTGACAAATGCAAAAACAACAATTGATGGACAGAATGCAGAACAATGTCATACATTCACCCCAAAGAGAGATCTGGGCCTAAATCCATTGTTTTTTTGCTCACAATGCCATTCCAGTTTGAACCAAGCCAAATGCAAATAAGTTTTGACCTGTGCCTAATGGAAACAGTCCAGCCCAAACTGCCAGGCCCTCTCTGGACTGGAAACAAGCATCCTAGGACCGGTTTCGGGGTTTCACCCCTCATCAGCCAGGATAGCTTGATTCCAGTGGCATGGACAGCACAGGACCCACGTCTGAGCATACTATCGCACTCGGGATGACAAATGCAAAAACAACAATTGATGGACAGAATGCAGAACAATGTCATGCATTCACCCCACTATAGAGATCTGGGTCTAAATCCATCGTTTTTCTGCTCACCATGCCATTCTACTTTGAACCAAGCCATGTGTAAATCAGTCTTGACCCTTGTGCCCAATGGGAACAGTCCATCCCGAACTGCCAGGCCAGGTCCTCCCTGTACTGGAATCAAGCAACCTAGGACCGGTTATGGGGTTTCACCCCTAATCAGCCAGGATAGCTTGACTCCAGTGACATGGAGAGCACAGGACCCACGTCTGGGCATACCCGTCCTACTCGGGGTGACAAATGCAAAAACAACAATTGATGGACAGAATGCAGAACAATGTCATACATTCACCCCAGTACAGAGATCTGGGCCAAAATCCATCGTTTTTTTGCTTACCATGCCATTCCAGTTTTAACCAAGCCATATGCAAATCAGTCTTGACCCTGTGCCCAATGGGAACAATCCAGCCCGAACTGCCAGGCACTCCTTGGACTGGAAACAAGCATCCTAGGACCGGTTTCGGGGTTTCACCTCTCAACTGCCTGGATAGCTTGACTCCAGTGGCATGGAGAGCACGGGACCCACGTCTGGGCATACCCCTCCCACTCGGGGTGACAAATGCAAAAACAACAATTGATGGACAGAATGTACAACAATGACATGCATTCACCCCAATACAGAGATGTAGGCCTAAATCCATTGTTTTTTTGCTCACCATGCCCTTCCAGTTTGAACCCAACCGTATGTAAATCAGTCTTGACCCTGTGTCCAATGGGAACAGTCCAGCCCAAACTGCAGGGCCAGGTTCTCCCTGGACTGGAAACAAGCATCCTAGGAGTGGTTTCGGAGTTTCACCCCTCATCTGCCAGGATAGCTTGACTCCAGTGGCATGGACAGCACGGGACCCACGTCTGAGCATACCGTCCCATTGGGGATGACAAATGCAACAAGCATTTACAATGCAATGGTCTCGGCAATATTATAGGTAGAGCTATTGGTATTGCTCATTATTTTTGTATCATTTTTGTATCCCTAAATAAATGGCATTGTCATTTCTATTGGCATTAGCGGAAGATAGATAAAGAGATCAGATGGATATAAGTAAACAGAAAAGGGTGGAGGATAGAGGAAGATTGGAGATTGGAGGAGAGATGGAATGAAGGAGAGAGAAACAGGAAGGAGGGTGTCCAGAAGGAAAGAGATAGCTGAGGGGCGGACAGAGAGATGGAGAAGAGATGGGCAAAGGAAATAGAAGATAGAGGGATGAAAAGAAGGGCTGGGAAGAGATGCATGGAAGAAAAGAGATTCGTGAGAGAGAGGGGAAGTGACTTAGAGACATGAATGAATGTGTGGATGGAAATCAAGGTGACAGGATAGAGAGATACATATGCATGGAGAGAGACCGACAGGTGGAAGGAAATAACAAATAAGGGCCAAAAGTGTGGGGGAGGACATGAAGGGAGAGGCAGATACCTCGTAAAAGAAAAAAGGAGAACAAGGCTTGAACAGGGGGGCAGAAGGATGGGTGGAAGCAAGGTGAAGTAGACAGAAGGGTGATGGATGAGTAGGTAGATAGGAAGAACGATGGCTGGATGTATGGATGGATGGATGGGAGAATGGATGGATGGATGGGAGAATGGATGGATGGATGGGTGGGTAGGAGAGTTGATGGATGGATGGATGAATGAGTGGATGAGCAGAGGGGTAGGTTTATGGATGGATGGTGCAATGGGGGAGACACAAAGGTGAAGACATAGAGGGTTTGGATACAGAACATACAGATGTGCGTGGTATAAAGAAACTGCGAGACGAGCACAGATGCCAGAGGGCCTCTCCTTACCTATGAGGTGAGCTGCGGGCTTCTGCGATTCCAGGGCCTGTATCTTGAGCTGCTGGGGGATGTGGCCTGAAGGGAGGAAGGAAGGGCAGAGTTAGAACAGCATGTGACAAAGGGTGAGACCAGAACATTGACCCCAGAAACCTCCACAATGCAGTACTCACTCACACCTTACTGGGTCCCGAGGCCCCCGTCATGCGTCTCACAAGCAGGTATCTACACCAACGTACATGGACTACTGAAAGGGCCTCGCTGGGATAAAAAGAGGCTACCTGTGGGCTTCCTGAGAAGCATGACAGGAGCTCATCATGTTACCGCCCTGTGAAGGATAAAAGTCTGAGAGAAGATTCTCGTGTTATCAGCCTCAGATGATGAAAGTCTGAGCTCCTCGTGTTATATTCCACACACAAATGAAATGTCAAGAGTGCCTAATATTATCTCCCCGGAGGGATGAAAGGCTAATGAGAGCTCCTAATATTATCTCCCTGGTGGGATGAAAGGCTGCCTGGAGCTCCTAATACTATCTCCGTGGAGAGTTGAAAGGCTGACGGGAGCTCCTAATATTATCTCCCTGGAGGGATGAAAGACTGACGGGAGCTCCTCCTGTTATCTCCCTCAAAGGGATGAAAGGCTGACAGGGGCTTCCTGGAATGCAAACATTCCATGAGCTCCGCATTGTATTTCCATCAGAGGGGCAATGAATAATGACACTATCTTCCTCGAGGGTAAAAGCCTTCCGGGAGCTCCGTATGTTATCTCCCTCGGTGGAAAAAAATGGGTGACAGAAACTTCTCGTGTTATCTCACTCAGGGAAATTGAAGGTTTACAGAACTCATGTCTACCTTAGACTGATGCAAAGTAGTCATGCGGTCTTTTTCTCATCAGTGTGTTGGATGAGAAGTGTATAATTGAATCTCTTTTTATCGACCCTACAAATGATGAAAGGCTGAGTACCTCGGCCCACCCGAACCCCTCTCGCTGCGATTTTAAACTGGGGTTTGCAAGGACCAGGCGCGCAACACCCATTGGGCTCACCGGGCTTCAGCCCCCCCTCCCCCCCCCACCTCCCGTCATGTGTGTCAGCCCGGCTGAGACAGCCTCGCGGGTTGGCGTCTGTCTAATTGCAGGCGCACCCGAGTACTTCACAGGTCTTTAAAAGACCATTTACTCGTTAATGAGTTTGTTGTGTTTTCACCCCTTCTTACAGCCACTCTGCCTATGGCTGGAAGACTTAGCCCCCCCCCGAAATCTTTTTCACCCCCCCCCCCCCCCCGAAATTTGCCTCTAGTTGCCCGCCTGGCAAGGACCATGCAACAGGCGCAAACCCACTGGTCTAGGTCGGAGGGCGAGAGATACTTACTTATATACTGCTCGGGGGCCGGTTCAACGTGTGTCGGGTCCTCCTGAAAGACAAAACGAAAACGTCAATTAGCAGGTAGCAGACGTCCGAGAGACAGTGACATATTCATTAAACAAACATCCAATGAGTGTACGTAGCATGCCACCAAAGAAGAACAGATTAGGGGGTGATTAGGGATGATATATTAAACATGGAAGACAGAAAGGGCATGAGGAATGCAAGGAAGAAATGAGGGCCGGGGTAGACGAGTGAGAGAAAGCTTGGAGGGGGATGGGAGGAAAATAAGAGTATGAAACTAGAAGACAGGTAAATATGAGCAGCAGGGCAGAGTTCTAACCTCGCTCTCCTTTTCACATGGCCCCTATCTAATCCAAACACTTGAAGGCGCTATAAAGAGCTATGTACAAAGCGCGCGCGTGCACTTCCTGGTGGCAGTCTGGTTCACCTGGACACCTGAGCGGGATGCGCCTGCAGGGCGGCGGCCAGGCTGAAACTTCCAGCCTTCGACTCAGCCCGGAGCGCACTCAAGTCCGGGCGCAGCCAGCCTGCCCTGCCCGGGGACCGAGGGCGACTGGTGCCACCTGGGCTGACCCAGAGGGCAGGGCAAGCTTAACAGGCACTTGATGGAGATCTGCAGGGCTGAGTGAGTCCCGCACGCCCGAGCGAAGACTGTGGAGTTTTGTTTCTAGGCGCTATGCTCTACATCCGCGAGGCAAGCGCTCTTCCGCGGGAGATGCCTTAGCACTCTCTGAGTTAGACGTACAACAAGATATGTGCCGAGCAGGGGGAGAGGACGCCATTAAAACCACTGCCTTTCTCCGAGGCAAAGCAGAAATGCCTCGGAGAAACGCAGTGGCATTTTCAGATTCGGGGGCGTGTTTCTTTTTCTCTCCTCTTGCCATTGGCTGGAGGAGAGAAAAACACGCCTAAAAAGGGCGTGGCTAAAAAGTGGAAAGAAGAGCACGGAACACGCCCCCGAATCTGAAAAAGACGGAGCCTATTTGGAGGGACGGCTCTCTCCTCCAATGGCTGGCCTCCGTTTAGGAAGCCAGCCAATGGAGGAGAAGCAAAAAGAGAGGCGGGCTAAATACCCACTCTAAGAATCATTAAATCTCCGACTTCCGGTTCTGCCTTCGGCAGACCGGACGTCCTCGACCTAAAAACAACAATTGATGGACAGAATGCAGAACAATGTCATACATTCACCCCAGTACAGAGATCTGGGCCTAAATCCATCGTTTTTTTGCTCAGCATGCCATTCCAGTTTAAACCAAGCCATATGCAAATCAATCTTGACCCTGTGCCCAATGGGCACTGTCCAGCCCAAATTGCCAAGCCAGGTCCTCCCTGGACTGGAAACAAGCATCCTAGGACTGGTTTCAGGGTTTCACTCCTCATCAACCAGGATAGCTTGACTCCAGTGGCATTGAGAGCACGGAACCCACGTCTGGGCATACCCTTCCCACTCGAGGTGACAAATGCGAAAACATCAATTGATGGACAGAATGCAGAACAATGTCATACACTCACCCCAATACAGAGATCTGGGCCTAAATCCATCGTTTTTTTGCTTAGGGTGCCATTCCAGTTTGAACTAAGCCATATGCAAATCAGTCTTGACCCTGTGCCCAATGGGAACAGTCCAGCCCGAACTGCCAGGCCCTCCTTGGACTGTAAACAGGCATCCTAGGACCGGTTTCAGGATTTCACCGCTCATCAGCCAGGATAGCTTGACTCCAGTGGCATGGACAGCACGGGACCCACGTCTGAGCATACCGTCACACTCGGGATGACAAATGCAAAAACAAAAATTGATGGACAGAATGCAGAACAGTGTCATACATTTACCCCAGTAGAGAGATCTGGGCCTAAATCCATCGTTTTTTTGCTCACCACGCCATTCCAGTTTGAACCCAGCCATATGCAAATCTGTATTGACCCTGTGCCCAATGGAACAGTCCAGCCCAAACTGCCAGGCCCTCCGTGGACTGGAAACAAACATGCTAGGACCGGTTTCGGGGTTTCACCCCTCATCAGCCAGGATAGCTTGACTCCAGTGACATGGACTGCATGGGACCCACGTCTGAGCATACCGCCCCACTCGGGATGACAAATGCAAAAACAACAATTGATGGACAGAATGCAGAACAATGTCATACATTCACCCCAATACAGACATATGAGCCTAAATCCATCGTTTTTTTGCTCACTATGCCGTTGCAGTTTGAACCCAGCCATATGTAAATCCGTCTTCACCCTGTGCCCAATGGGAACAGTCCAGCCCAAACTACCAGGCCAGGTCCTCCCTGGACTGGGAACAAGCAACCTAGGACCGATTTCGGGGTTTCACCCCTCATCAGCCAGGATAGCTTGACTCCAGTAGCATGGAGAGCACAGGACACACGTCTGTGCATACCCCTCCCACTCAGGGTGACAAATGCAAAAACAACAATTGATGGACAGAATGCAGAACAATGTCATACATTCACCCCAGTACAGAGATCTGGGCCTAAATCAATTGTTTCTTTTCTCACATGCCATTCCAGTTTGAACCCAGCCATAGCAAATCAGTCTTGACCCTGTGCCCAATGGGAACAGTCCTGCCCGAACTGCCAGGCCAGGTCCTCCCTGGACTAGAAACAAGCATCCTAGGACCGGTTTTGGGGTTTCACCCCTCATCAGCTAGGATAGCTTGACTCCAGTGGCATGGAGACCACAGGACCTATGTCTGGGCATACCCGTTTGGGGTGACAAATGCAAAAACAACAATTGATGGCCATTCACCCCAGTACAGAGATCTGGGCCTAAATCCATTGTTTATTTGCTCACCATGCTATTCCAGTTTGAACCCAGCCATAGCAAATCAGTTTTGACCCTGTGCCCGATGGGAACAGTCCTGCCCGAACTGCCAGGCTAGGTCCTCCCTGGACTGGAAACAAGCATCCTAGGACCGGTTTCGGGGTTTCACCCCTCATCAGCTAGGATAGCTTGACTCCAGTGGTATGGAGAGCACGGAACCCACGTCTGGGCATACCCGTCCCACTCAGGGTGACAAATGCAAAAACAACAATTGATGAACAGAATGCAGAACAATGTCATACATTCACCCCAGTACAGAGATCTGGGCCCACATCCATAGTTTTTCTGCTCACCATGCCATTCCAGTTTGAACCCAGCCATATGCAAATCAGTCTTTACCCTGTGCCCAATGGGAACAGTCCACCACAACACCACTAGATTCAAGCTAGCCTGGCTGATGAAGTGTGATGCCCTGAAACCTGTCCCAGGATGCTTGTTTCCTGTCCAGGGAGGGCCTGGCTTGGCAGTTCGGGCTGGACTGTTCCCACAAGGAACAGGGTCAAGACTGATTTGCATATGGCTGGGTCCAAGCTGGGGTGATGTGGTGAGCAAACGAATGATGGGTTTAACCCAGATCCTTGTGACTGAGGATGCATGCTTGCATTGTTCAGCATTCCGTCCATCAATTGTTTCTTTTGCATATGTCGCCCCAAGTGGGAAGGGTATGCCCAGACGTGGGTCATGTGCTCACTATATCACTGCATTCAAGCTAGCCTGGCTGATGAAGGGTGATGCCCTGAAACTGGTCCTAGGATACTTGTTTCCGGTTCAAGGAGGACCTGGCTTGGCAGTTCGGGCTGGACTGTTCCCACAAGGAACAGGGTCAAGACTGATTTGCATATGGCTGGGTCCAAACTGGGGTGGTGTGGTGAGCAAAGGAATGATGGATTTAACCCAGATCCTTGTGACTCGGGGTGAATGCTTGCATTGTCCAGCATTCCATCCATCAATTGTTTCTTTTGCATATGTTGCCCTAAGTGGGAAATGTATGCCCAGACGTGGGTCCCTTTCTCACTACACCACTGGATTCAAGCTAGCCTGGCTGAGGAAGGGTGATGCCCTGAAACCTGTCCCAAGATGCTTGTTTCCGGTCCAGGGAGGTCCTGGCTTGGCAGTTCGGGCTGGACTGTTCCCACAAGGAACAGAGTGAAGACTGATTTGCATCTGGCTAGGTCCAAACTGGGGTGGTGCGGTGAGCAAAAGAATGATGGATTTAACCCATATTCTATTGATTGGGGGTGAATGCTTGCATTGTCCAGCATTCTGTCCATCAATTGTTTCTTTTGCATATGTCACCCTAGGTGGGAAGGGTATACCCAGACGTGGGTCCTGTGCTCACTACACCAGTGGATTCAAACTAGCCTGGCTGATTAAGGGTGATATCCTGAAAGCGGTCCCAGGATGCTTGTTTCCGGTCCAGGGACGACCTGGCTTGGCAGTTTGGGCTGGACTGTTCCCACAGGGAACAGGGTCAAGACTGATTTGCATATGGCTGGGTCCAAACTGGGGTGATGTGGTGAGCAAAAGAATGATGGGTTTAGCCCAGATCCTTGTGACTGGGGATGCATGCTTGCATTGTCCAGCATTCCGTCCATCAATTGTTACTTTTGTATATATATGTAACTTGATCCGGTGCCGAGTGCATGATAAGACCTATTCTCAGAAAAGGGAACATTTACACAATATGGAATAGAAGATGTTCCTGCAGAGACTGTGGTCAAAGTGACATTGATCCTCAATATCATCTCTCATCAATCTACAAAGCAGACATTTTGGATAAGGGCATAATATGCAATTAATATCCCCATAAAACAATAAGATCAGTATTAAGATCAGTTAAGTCTCTAAGGGAGCGTTCAAGCCTCACAGCTATATCTGTGTTGCCAGGGACAAAGTTATTGTGATAAAAATTAACAATGACCAGTGTAACATTAGGTTCATTCATAATGTTGATAAATTCAAAGTGTGGAGAATCAAGCTAAGTACTAAAGACCTTATTATCAGAAGTGGTTGCTATTAAAGTGAGCAAATCACCTCTGTGATGACACCCCAATGAATGGCCAGCTGGGGTGTGGACGGATACAAATCCATCTATGGCACCACTTCCCGGGCCCAGGGTTCTTGTAGGCACACATCATCATTCCTCACCTTATTTGGAAGACCACTTAAAGACATTATGAAAATACTTGGGAATTGTACAGGGTATATCTGCTAAACCAGTATTTCCAGATTCTACATCGTCAAAAGCTGAATTTGTAGAAACAATATCTGCCACCATTTCTACCCATGTTCCATTGTCATACCAGTATCCACCTTAGAACATGCAAGGGACATAATTACATTTTCCTGAGATTCTGACAACATAACCTTAGGAAACATATCCGGGGCTACATGTGACCTGTGACATTGCCGTCAATCAATTTGTTCTAGGGGGGTAACTGATTACAAGTCATAGAAGCAAATGACTAAGGAACACAGAGTTCTGTGAGGAGGGACGTAGATGATATGAGAGCACCCGGTTTGTAAAAATAGCCCAAGGGCACTGCCATAATACTAGCATTTGAGGAACTAAGCCTAGAAAGCCTTTCCAAAAGGGAGCCAGTCATGTATATATATTTAAAATAGACAACAACACTATCTCCGAAGTCATCGTTTGGTTGCGAGCCAACCTAGGATACCCTCTGTACATTATGTATGGTCCTAAATAGGCGCTCGCAACTGTGCCAGTCCGTAGCTCTTGCTAGCCAGTGTACGACTTCATTCTTTAATTGCTGTGTATCTTCATCTCTATCATGGAATTTAGGTGGAACATTCTTCAGGACTATTACCCTCGGAGTGACTTCTGGGGGCAACTGAAGGACTCTTCTAGAGCTGGGTCTCAATACGTGGGGCTCATTACTAGCATTATTCGATATAGTAAGCCCATGATCAGTTTGAGTTTGAACCTTTCTTTAGGCCAATATCAAATTCTTGGCTGCTCTATTTTGAGAGTTCGAATCAGGAAAAATGGCTGCCAGATTGTTATGCCAGTGGCCACTCCTCCAGTAGATGTGGCTTATGATGATTTTTGAACAATAGATATTTTTTGCAGCCCCAAATGAGGTTCCGCTATCATTTTGGACCAGCTGATTAGACTTGATCCAATTAAAGATTGCAGCGAAGTATCAATACTGCTAAGAGTAGCCAGGAGCAGATCAAAGATTGTTTTCAGAGTCTTTTCAAGAGTATCGGCAAACAGGGCATGCATTTTTACCTCTCACAAAGCCACCCTGCCTGGTTCAATCAGGGGAGAAACCAAGGTGTTCCCCGAGCAGAGGTAATTTTGGTATTAGCTGGTGCCAATTTCCGATGAGTAGTTGATCTATTGCAACCTTTAGACTTTTTTTTAGAAGAGGTGAGCAAGAGGTGTCATTTTGGACGCCTTGACAGATGTTAGAAACAATCCCTAAATCGTCCTTAAACACGCTGGGATTTGTGTCTTCCGATGGATTCCTATAATTTCTTCTCAAACTAGGTGATTGTTGGTCTCTGGGTGCCCCGCCAGCAGGACTTGCTTCTTGCAGAGCTTTCTTCGTGGCCACCAACCTTTTCTTCACACACTCAATTTTGCTGGTGATCGCCCCCATTGCTGTGGTGATGAAACTAGAAATCGCTGCAGTCAATGGACGCTCTTTGGTAGCAAGCATAACAGATTTCCTCTTCCCCATTTTTCTTACCTTAAACAACGGGTGACATTTGTCCTCAGAAAATTGTTTATTTGTGATGGGGCAATATCCCTGGATGAAATGGACTAATTAAGAGGGGTGGCCTGGCCGAGCCTTGCTCTGCTGGGGACGGGCTTCGCCCAGGTGTGGCCCGCACTGCACGATAGCTGACGCACTTATGGCACATCAGAGAGGGAGGCCCTGCCCCTTCAGGGAGCATGCGCTGCAGCTGAGCCTCCTGGCACACTGTGCAGTAGGGGATGGAGTCTCCAAAGGTCCTTGTTCTGACAAGAGTCAGCCCCCTTGCTCTGGGCAATGACAGGGTCCCCTTCGCCATGGTGGTAGCTTGCTACTAGGAAATGTGTGACTCTCCTTAATCCTGTAATGGGTCAGTGAGTGACTCAGTCTTAAGGCCCTGTGTGGGAGGACACTCCCTGAACAGTCTCTGGTCCACTGCGGGGGAATGTTAATGCAGGTATGGTGTAGATGCTGTCCTTCATGCATTCAGGCCATGCTAGGCCTTTCCTCCCCTCGTCTCTCTGGGGAACACTGGTGGAGCAGGGTATGCATGCGCGGTAGATGGCAGGCAGCTCCTTACTTGTCTTGTTATGGGGAGCAGTGCCTGTCTTCCTTCTCATGGCATCAGCAGCAGCCTCACTTTCTCGGGCACCTGGCAGGCAACCAGACTCTTTCTATGACTGGCATTGTCTGTTTGAGGGTGCCCTTAGCTGGCTCCCTGCACACCTGCATCTTCCATCTTTCATGGCTTTACACCAGAGGGCCAGGTGGTATTATTCTTAGTAGCAGGCAGTCAATATATGTCCTCATCTGTAGCCACGTGCAGCAGGTGACTATCTGGCAGCCTGCAGCAGCAGACGACCACTATGGGGATTCCAATGCACTCTTAATCCTTCCAAGAAAACTCAGTTAGTTTCTCTTGGCAGTGGCATCCAGCTTCTAGGGGGTGTGCACTGCTGTTGCCACACTTGGCTCACCATCTTCCCTGCTGTTGTTTCTTATATTGCCTGCACCTCTCCACCCTCGTGCTGGGGACAGTGCTCCTCTTGGCTGAGGCAGGCAGGTGGCTACCAGGGGGTGCTCGGTGTAGTCAGTGTCTGTCTTGACTGTCCCTCAAAGCTTCGGTCTCCATTCAGCGAGGGAGGTGAAGAGCTGTACATGCCCCTGTTTGCACGGAGGTAGTGCGTTACCAGCGGAAAGGATGCGTAGCACTGCTGGCCTTCTTTATTGCAGGGCGCTTGTATGCTGCACAAGTATTGGTGCTCCGGTAGCAGTCTCCCGGGCCGTGTGCGATGTGGCACACTGACCGCATGGTGGCACTGTAACACTTCACGAGGCCAGGGTAGCCTTTCCTGATGCTGCGGGCCTTGTAACCGTTGGGGTCCAGGTGTAGCAGTGTTCACATAGAGGCATCAGGGGCACGCTCTACTCATGCTGTGGCAGCCTTCCTCAGTGCTGGGTGTCAGGGACGACCCACGCTCCTCTCACCTGCAGGCGCTTGGCTTTCGCCTGGTGTGTGAGTTTTAGCCTTTGCGGATATGTTACTTGCCAGGCCGCAGGGCTTCTCCGCACCTGCCTACTCCTCTCATATGATCAGCTGAGAGGGGACTGGGCAAGGAACAGGGCATTCACAGCAGCGCTGCTATGAGCCTCACCACATTGGGAGGGAGGGGGGAAAGCCAAACCGAGACCAATTTTTGTGTGTGTAAAAGGCCGCTTTATTTAAACAGGTACATATCACACTTTATTAACACTGGCAACTGCCTTACAAAACTAAAACCTCACTATACATAGATTACCTGACCCCTTGTCCCCCCCACCCCTACAATCCCCACATCAAATCCCCACCCTGCCAAATACAAAATAACATACATAACAGCCATATTACACAATCTTACACAATATTGAATTTACAAATCCTATCCTCGAATGACCCAAACCCCTACCTGCCTTTGTGCAACTGTAACTAACAAACCTCTACTAAACTTAGCCTACTTGGTTACCCCTTCCCTGCCCCTGCTCACAAACTACCAACACTTAACTAAAAACTTCAGCCAATCTTGGCCAACTTTCAACAACCCTGCCAGCATCTGTTCCAAGCGACAAATGTACAACTTAGCCAAAAAAACCCTAAGTACCTGTTCCAATAACCGCCCATGGTAAAAAAAAAAATCTCAAGGGAAAAACACACCCACCTGAACCCCGAAAACGAGGGTGGGCGGGAGGGGAAAAAAGTGAATCCTACAGCGCTCCCAGCCACCAGGTCACCAAACCTAAAATGGTGGCTGGTGAAGCGCGAAAAGCCCACATATATCCCTTGGGCTACAAAATTAATATTGGGCTACAATTGGGCTAATCCCACCTTAGTCCAAAGTCCCACAAAATGGCCGCTACTCGGCCAGCCCCTCCCCCTCCCAATCTGCCTGGGAGGCAGACCTCGCGGCGCTCGGCTGCCCCCAAACCCCTCTTGGGAGGGAGGGGGGCAAGCCAAACCGAGACCAATTTTTGTGTGTGTAAACTGCTGCTTTATTGAAACAGGTGCATATCACACTTTATTAACACTGGCAACTGCCTTCCAAAACTAGAACCTCACTATACATAGATTACCTGACCCCTTGTTCCCCCCAACCCTACGATCCCCACATCAAATCCCCCACCTTGCCAAATACAAAATAACATTACATAACAACCATATTACAAAACCTTACACAATATTGCATTTACAAATCCTATCCTCCAATGACCCAAACCCCTACCTGTCTTTGTGCAACTGTAACTAACAAACGTCTAGTCTAAACTTAGCCTACCTGTTTACCCCTTCCCTGCCCCTGCTCACAAACTACCAACACTTAACTAAAAACTTCAGCCAATCTTGGCCAACTTTCAACAACCCCGCCACCCAGGAAAAGCTGGGAGGGTAGGCGGAAACGCCACCTCCCCATTTTCCTCCCCCCCGCCTCCTAGGTGTTACCCATTAGCGTCTTTGCACATTCAGCAACCTGGCCAGGACTTCCCTGATTTCTAGTAAGTACAAGTCCATGCCCAGCCTGGATAAATAAACACCATCCCCCCTGAAAAAATGCGGAGTATCATAGTTGATGTCCCTGTGAGTGATCCTAGAAAAACCCAAGTGCCGACAAAAACGCACCATTTCCGTGCTGAGCTTTCTCCTGGCCCTATCTACCGCTGCCAGATTGACCGCTCCTCTCCAGACCCTACGAGGAACAAATTCCGTCCAGATAACAGCACAACCGGACCACTGTTGTCTTATCAAAGCCAAATCACGCTTCAAGCTTCTCATTAAAGCCAAACCAGTTTCTCTTACCATGTCATTCTCCCCAAGATGGATAACCAGCATGCCGGGGCACCTACCAGCCAACAACACACCATTTAAAACCTATAGCAACTCCATCCATCGCATACCCCCTCTGCCCCTACAAGAAACGTTAAACAATTCTTTATTAAAACCAAGGTTTACCCCAAAATAACTGGTGCGGGCCTGGACCTGTGCCCACTTCACAAAGGAATGTCCCACAATCCAGATAGACATCTCCCTGGCGAGGGGACCCATCACCGAACCTGAAACGTGAAACATGAATGAACAGGGGAAATCAGAAGAACCGCGCTACAAGCCCCCGGATGCGCTGCGCACGTAACGCTGGTAGCAATCAGAAGACCATCTACCCAACTTTATGATGTCCACTCGCCCCCAACCCCTGATGCTCGCTTCCGATGCCACCCCAATCCTGAATGAGTGCATCCCAAAGCCCTTGCCCTCAATCCCCAGCCCCGCCAGTGCTTTCCTTAACACCGCTAAAAGCTGGGAAGCTTTTGCACTCCGCCCGTTTGCATGTATGAAAACTAAACCAACTGGACCGGGAGCCAATGACTTCCACCGTGCTTCCCACCTGCACGGGCAAGTCAGCTGCGGTTCAGCAGCTTGCAGTGACACCCATTTTCCCCCGCCTCTCTGATCTGTCTTAGATTTCCTCAGCCAAATGCAGATCCTATCCCTGAAAGGGGACACCTCACTCCATGCCAGCCCCTCTCCAGATTTTGACCCTAACATTTCTGAGACCCGAAAGGCCCCAAAAACATCCACGACATCAGAGTGGAGAAAAGACAAACTTCATATTCGTTTGTACATACCCCAGGTAAAATCTGAATAACCCTCTCCAACAGATCCCAAGACAGGGGGTTCTTTACCCTGGTTGCATGGCCACATTACCGGATCCAACCTTCCAGCATCCGTGTCCCGATTTCTCCTGCGGATGGCGCATAAGCCCACAACAATTTTCCCACGAAGGCAATCCCTGCCAGTTTGCCCACGATTGTAACCCTAGAAAGTCCCCTCTCAATCATATCCAAAATAAACTGAAACACGCCTTTCCTTCGGAGCTCTGGTGAGTCCCGCCACTTAGCAAAAATTCTTCCCATGCTGTTCTGTACTCTGTCTTCGTGGATTGCGCAAGAGACTCTAAAACCAGCTGCAACATCCTGTGTTGCCTACGTACCACAAATGCTGCGGCATGCTGGTCGGGGTCATACCCGTGTCCTTGGCTAACCCACGGAATCTACCACACTGTGAACGAGACAAAGCATCCGCTATGTCATTGTCCACACCTGGCACATGCACTGTGCGAAAGGCATTATCATGCCGTAAGCAGCCCAACACAAAACTCTCAGCAATTTCAAGACCTGTTCATCCCTGGCCGACTGACGGTTCATAATTTCTACTTCCGCCATGTTGTCAATTCTGAAAGTTACCTTTTAGTGTGCCAGCTGCTCTCCCCTTAGAGTGACCGCCAGAGGGAAGAATTTCAAAAAGGCTATGATCCTGCCCCCCACCCACTCTGGAGGCCACTGCTCCGCACACCATTTCCCTTGCCAGTAAAGTCCAAAGCCCTTGCTCCCTGCCGCATCAGAAAAGATTTGTACATCCCAAACCATGTCACCCTCCCACATCAAGGGGATGCCATTGAAGTTCCATAAGAAAAACTGTCACATTCACAAGTCTTCTCTCCCCCCGCAGACAAACGCACATGATGATGATGAGGTCTCTGTCCTGCTAGTGCCCTGCCCAGTCGCCTACAAAACATCCTCCCTCCTCTCACCACTCTACAAGCAAAGTTAAGGTGGCCCAATAGCACCTGAATCTCCTTCACAGTGACCTTGTTTTTCGACAACATTGTCGCCAGCAGCCCCAACATTTGCTGCTTTTTGTCCGTCGGAGGGTGTGCCTCCATCAATTGATAGTCCAACTCAATGCCCAAAAAGGACAGAGCCGTGCAGTGCCCCATAGTTTTTTCTGGTGCCAACGGCACGCCCAGTTCCCTCATGATCTCATTGAAACTGTCCAGCGCCTTCTGGCAGTCCATGGAGTCTGAGGTGTCCACAAAGAAAAAGTCATCCAGGTAGTGTGTTACTCCTTGGTGACCCGTCCGTTCCGAAAACAACCATTGCAGGAACGTGCTGAAGCATTCAAAAAGTGCACAAGACATAGAACAGCCCATCAGGAATGCTTTGTCCACGTACCATTTACCATTGAAATGGATACCCAGAAGATCCCAATCATCTGGATAGACTGGAAGCAACCGGAAAGCCGACTTTATGTCGCACTTTGCCATCATTGCCATTGCGCCCGCGGTCACTACCAGTGACATGGCCACGTCAACTGATGAATAGGACACAGAGGCCTCGCTTTAGTTGATAAAATCATTCACCGAGCCCCCTTCTGGCCACGACAAATGTTATATTAGGCGGAACTGCCCTTGTTCTTTCTTCGGCACCACTCCTATGGGTGACACAATCACATTTTTTAGAGGCCAATCCTCAAAGGGTCCCGCCATGCAGCCCTCACGCACCTCTTTACCCAGTTTTTCCTGTACTATGTCCGGGTGCTCTTTTGATGACTTTCCATTTCCTGCCCACCTTCTTGTCCTAGATCCGTCATACCCCAGTTGAAACACCTCTAGAAACCCCACCCACAGTCGTTCTGCAGCCTCTACGTCACTTTAATCCTGCAAGGCTGCAATTAAGTTGTCAGTCTTAACCGGAGTACAAGCCTTTTGGCCCTTAGCCCCTTAGCCCCTTGCCCTCCTGAGAGCTGCTGCTGCTTCTGCTGTCCCCCTGTCCTAAACCCTCCTGACTGCCACTGCTGGTTCCCCTGTTGCTGCCCCTGCCCTCCCCCAAACAATTGACCAACGCATGTCTGCCTCCACAACTCGAGCAGTCATGCCTAAACCTGCAGTACTCCCGAGTTCACAATCCCTTGTTGTAGTCCCAGCAAGCCCCTTTTGATCCCTCCTGTCCTCTTCCTGTGCCACCCACCCCTCCCCGGGTGGGGCGCCCCTGAAAGGGCCGATACACGAGTGGGAGGCCGTTGGCCGTGAAGATTGTTTTACCCGCCCTGGCCAGCCCCATCGTATGTTGCCATAAGTCCATGTCCAATTCACCCCATTTGGCCTCTGGGTCCCACGCCATGCGTTCTCTAAACTCCTCATTATATTGGGCCCATGCATAGCCACCCCCTGTAATCTGGGCCTTCCTGATCACGTCCATGTACTTGAACATGGCCACACACCTTTCCGGGTATTTCTCACAGTACACCATGGCATATATGAGCAATGCTGCCGTCCAATTATCTATTGTCAGAGGCACTTTCGGCCTTTTGGTCAACTCAAATTCCTCCTCTTTAGACCCTTCTTTTGCCCTAACTTCTCTGTGAAGGAGTTTAAGCATCTCTACATATTCACCCTTCCATATACGCTCTTTAGTGGTCAGCATTAGATGCGCGCCCAATGGCTTAGTGATGCCCATATAAGGCAACCGTTTTATTTTTAACTCTTTACTTTCTAAGTTGGTCTCAGGTTCCACTGTCAGTATTTCTACCGTCCCTTTCTTGTCAGGCGCTTTACCTGCGCCCTCCGCTGACCCCTTACCTGAGTCATCCGTCCCTACTCCCACAGCCAGCACATACGTACCCTTCTGCAAACTACCTCCTTTCCCCACCTCCTGGTCAAACCCCCCCCACCCACTGACACCATTAAGAGTTGCAATCCCGCCTCCTGTTTACCTGGTGCTAATGATTCCGCCCGTTTTTCATCTGGCCGTCTTGCCAAGGGGGCCGATCTCTCCTCCAAATGTGATGTCCGACACGTGGGCTCAGCCTGGCGTCGTGACACCTGTAAAACACTATGTACAGCATTACTCGGCCCCCCCACTCCCTCGTCTTCCATGTCCCTTAACTCTCCCTCCTCCATGCTATCCTCATCATAATCTAGTTCCTCCTCCCTGGAAACACAGGCTTTCCCAGCCGGAGGTGCAGACTGCACCCTCCTCACACAACTCAAAAGTTCAACCTCGGCGCTCCTCCTTCTGTGGAATCCCCCGGGCAGTTGAGGCCCAGTGGGTGTTGGGGCTGGCGAGCCCGCCCTGGGCGTACTTATGCCAGCCGCGACGGGATCCCCCGCCGGTACTGGGTACGCCGCACAAGGCTTCACCCTCTCCTTGGCGCCATCGGGCAGCTCCCAGCCCTACCAAGTCTGGCTCCCCGCGTTGCTCCACCACCTAAAAAAGAAAGGTAAGGTCTGGTGTGCTGGGCCTACCTCTCTTCTGTCTCCCATCCCAGCTCCTCTTCCTGTCTGCCCCTAACGTGCTGGCTGCCCACGCCCACCCTACCACACTAAGATCCACTGCTTCCCCCTTCATCCACCTGCTCCCTCTCTCCTTCACTCAATTCCCAACCTGCCGGGCCCCCATCCCACTGGGCCCGCCACCACCGCAAAAGAATCCTGGCCCAACCCCCGTACACCCCCACTGCCCCCCGTGACATGTATCCCTCCCCATGACCAAAACCCCCTATCCCCAGCACCACCTCACTCCACGAGGAGAAAATATCCAGGCCCTCCCAATCACTGACAATCCTTTCCGATTCCAAATCAATGGGGGCACCCACTCCCCTGTCCTCCCCCACCAGCCCAGGCCTCCCCATCCCTCCCCTTAACACCACACCCGGAATCCTACAGTTCTCCCAGCCACCAGGTCACCAAACCTAAAATGGTGGCTGGTGAAGCGCGAAAAAGCCCACATATACCCCTTGGGCTACAAAATTAATATTGGGCTACAATTGGGCTAATTCCAATGTAGCCCAAAGTCCCACAAAATGGCTGCTACTCTGCCAGCCCCTTCCAATCTGCCAGGGGGGGGGCAGACCTCGCAGTGCTCGGCTGCCCCCCAAACCGCCCTTGCTCTTCAGCAGGGGGCTCGGTTGGGCGACGGCCTTTTCAGTGGTGCAGCGTTGTCTCTGGCCGGTGGTTGCCGGGAGCTCTGCAGCACCAGGGGTGGCTCCTCCGCTGTGGTGGAGGAGCATCGCCCCACTGCCCGCCGAGGCAAACGAAAATTTAAATGGTCTTAATGCAGATTATTTTATTTTTGGCCTGCAGTTGAGTCTTGGGGGCAGGGACAACATCACTGCAGCAAGGATGGGGTAGTTCTGGGCCCTGTGTCAGTGTGCATGAGGGTTTCAGGATGGCCAAACCATCATGCGCACTGACATCTTTCCAGCCCAGCTGTATTTCTGGGTGGAGAGATCAGCAGGCACGGGCTCCAACCTCCCGATTTAGTACAAAACCAGTGTGCTCTGCCCAATCCTATGCTGCTCTCATGGTGAAAGCAAAAGACACACAATTGATGGATGGAATGCAGAACAAATCAAAACATTCACCCCGAAACAGGTCCTAAGATGCTTGTTTTCAGTCCAGGGAGGACCTGGCCTGGCAGTTCAGGCAGGACTGTTCCCATGAGGCACAGGGTCAAGACTGATTTGCATATGGCTAGGTTCAAACTGGAATGGCATGGTGAGAAAAAACACAATGGATTTAGGCTCAGATCTCTGTACTGGGGTGAATATATGACATTGTTCTACATTCTGTCCATCAATTGTTCTTTTTGCATTTGTCACCCCTAGTGGGACGGGTATGCCCAGACTTGAGTCCCGTGCTCTCCATACCAGTGGAGTCAAGCTATCCTGGCTGATGAGGGCTGAAACCCCAAAACCGGTCCTAGGATGCTTGTTTCCAGTACAGAGAGGACCTGGCCTGGCAGTTCGGGCTGGACTGTTTCCATGAGGCACAGGGTCAAGACTGATTTACATATGGCAGGGTTCAAACTGGAATGGCATGGTGAGCAAACAAACAATGGATTTAGGCCCAGATCTCTGTACTGGGGTGAATGTATGACATTGTTCTACATTCTGTCCAACAATTGTTCTGTTTGCTCATGGTGAAAGCAGCGTAGGGAAGCCGCAGGGGAAGCTGGGAGCTTCAGTCTGTCCCAAGAGGAGAAGCCCGGGAGAATGACAGGTAGATTTCTTTTTTTTTTTTAAACAAATTGTCCCCCTCGCTCTGCCCCCTCCCCCGCGCTCCCTCCCCGCCTCAGCACATTTTCCTTTTATCAGCCGCTGCTGTGCAACACCTCACCTTTTCATGCCAGAGATCCTCGCTTGTCTCACTGACAGGTGGGCAGCGCTACATGGGCTTCTTCACGCTGCTTGCCAACTCACTCAGCCGTGCAGCAGGCGTACCGCAGCAGTAGCGGCGAGGCCAAAGTTTACCTATGTCTTGGGTAGATGTACCCACTTCCCCAGGCATGTTGCAGCAGCAGTCCGGACCGAGAGCTTCTCCTCAATCATTGGGGTGACCTGCTAGGAGGCATGGTATCAGAACCTCCCATCACCATTGTTTTGTTGTAGGCCCTAGGCCCACATGGTAATAAATAATGACACAGATACTATGGGCCATATCTACAATGAAGTGGCGGACAGAGGCATTAGCCTTCCTGGCTTAACGCCTCTATCTGGCACTTCTGAAACGCATGGCTGCATCATATTTACAAGAATGTGGTGCAGCCTTGCGTTTCCCCCTGCGATGGCGCTATGTTTAGCAACTTAGAGCCAATGCAGGCACCCATGCACCATAGTGTAAGGGTGTCTGCATGCAAGGGAGGATTGTTTATGTGTAGGAAGGTTCCCCTTCCTGCACACAAACAATCCTAAAATGCCATTCTGTCACTTTCATGTGTGCTGCTTCATGCATAAAGATGGTTTATGTACAGGCAGGGACACCTTCCTGTACATAAACAATGCATGGCAATTTGCTTTTTCCATGTGTGCTGCACAAGGTAGCACACATGGAAAAAAGCAAAAATGAGGAGAAATAATGCAGTTCTCGTTTCGCCAACTTAAGACCAGGATTTACCTGGTCTTCATTTTGGTGCTGCCTCCTATGCACATCACACTTCTACATAGGGGGCAGCGTCAAAATGAATGGGTGTTGCGGTGGAACGCCCACCACAACACCCACTGCCCACCCCTTTCATGCTAACATAACGTGAAAGGGGGCCTTATTTACAAGGCAGCGTTAAGCCACGTTAAGGGGCTTAATGCTGCCTTGTAAATAAGCGCAGCCCGTATCGCTACCACAAAGTCGGTAGTAGCGACGTCTTTGACCTGAACTCCCTCTGAGGCGGAAAGCCGGAGGTTTTTTGTAACTGCTACGCACTGCTTTTAAACTTTATTATCACTTAGTTGATTTTAACCTCACAAAAATCATCCAGGCTCACCTGTGCTAAAGCGCTGACTCCTAGCGCCAGCCAGACCCTCAGACACGAGCAACGCCCTCACCGCCAGCGCGGCAAAGGTGTAGCCACGCCCCCTGCGAGGCCACGCCCACCAATCAGAACGAGTACAAAAACGCTTGACAGCGCAACGAATCCTCATTGACCTGAACTCCCTCTGAGGCGGAAAGCCGGAGGTTTTTTGTAACTGCTACGCACTGCTTTTAAACTTTATTATCACTTAGTGATTTTAACCTCACAAAAATCATCCAGGCTCACCTGTGCTAAAGCGCTGACTCCTAGCGCCAGCCAGACCCTCAGACACGAGCAACGCCCTCACCGCCAGCGCGGCAAAGGTGTAGCCACGCCCCCTGCGAGGCCACGCCCACCAATCAGAACGAGTACAAAAACGCTTGACAGCGCAACGAATCCTCATTGACCTGAACTCCCTCTGAGGCGGAAAGCCGGAGGTTTTTTGTAACTGCTACGCACTGCTTTTAAACTTTATTATCACTTAGTTGATTTTAACCTCACAAAAATCATCCAGGCTCACCTGTGCTAAAGCGCTGACTCCTAGCGCCAGCCAGACCCTCAGACACGAGCAACGCCCTCACCGCCAGCGCGGCAAAGGTGTAGCCACGCCCCCTGCGAGGCCACGCCCCCTACCACTTACGACAAATGTGCCGCCCCCACCAGCGCAGCGGACGAGCGCAGCGGGAGCGCCGTTTGCGCGCCGAAGGCGCGCCTAAGGCAAGCCCGTCTGCGCCTGTCCGCGCACGACCGGGCCCAGGGCCAGAACCCCTGCCCGATTCTCCTCACCCAACCATAAGGTACTCCCGTAGAGATCTATTGAGCCTCAGACCCCCCCTACCCTCCTGTGATTACATCCATAATCTCAAGGGACCCTTCACTCGCTGCTCCCTATGCAAACCAGTCCAGCTCACCCTACCTACTAAACCCAGCAAATCCGCCACCCTTAACCTTGCCTCTCTAAATTGTCGTTCACTCCCAAAACATGCGACTCAGATTGCTGACATCATAGAAGATCATGGAATCGATATATTCTTCCTCACGGAGACATGGCTCGGTCCCCACTCACAAGCAGACATGGCACTAGCAACACCACAGGGCTATTGTATTCAATCCCTACCCCGTCCTCTAGGTAGAGGAGGCGGTGTAGCTATCATCCATCGAGAACACCTGCACTGCAAAACCCACGACGCACAGATTACCGACGCTGAAAGTCTGCATTTTACCATCACGCTCAACCCAACTACTTCTCTAACAGGACTCCTCATTTACCGCCCCCCCGGCATCCCAGGCCCCTTCACCTGCTCTCTTTTGGACCTAGTCACAACTCAGGCCCACTCCTTATCAAACTATTTGATAGTTGGGGATCTGAACCTTCACCTAGAAGACCCGGCCGACTCGATAGCCAATGACCTGATTCAAGACCTAGCGGCCTTCGATATCCGTCTATTAAACTCCGGAGCCACCCATATCAAGGGCCACTTATTAGACCCCGTATTTACCAGCTCGCTCTCAATGCTAGCAAAGGAGGCTCTCCCCCTCCCCTGGACAGACCACTTCTTGGTCCCTTTCCAATTACCTGGAACCTTCACGAAAAACCGTACACCCCCTACCTTTAGTAAGGATAGGACCTGGCCCAAACTCTCCATAGACGATTGGGCTCAGACCCTTGAAAAAAACATCCCTGCTCACGCTGAAGATCCAAATACGGCAGACAGAAGATTCAGGGAATGGATCACCGTTTCCCTAGACCTAGTACTCCCTCGCAGAAATAGGGAAAATAAAAACGGCAAACCTGGCTCAGCACCATGGTACTCCGCAGAACTAAGGACACTTCGCAAAAACTGCAAAAAGGCCGAACGACTCTGGAGAAAGACCTGGCAATCTGCCAGCAAAGAAGCCTACCAAGCCACGGTCAAACTTTACAAAGAGGCCATTAAGTCAGCCAAAGCTTCTTACTATAACACACGAATACAAGAAGCATCCAATTCAGCCCAAGAATCCTTTTTAATCGTCAAAGAGCTGACCAAGGTCCCCACCACCTCCCCCTCCAACACCCCCAAAGTTGATAGAAGTAACGAGCTAGCCAACTTCTTCAACGAGAAAATCACCCGCATCCTGGCCTCCCTCCCACCCCCCATCTCCCTTAGCCCCACGGAAAGTAGCACCTCCATCGAGCTGACTGAAAGCATCTGTCGTCCACCGCTTCAGACCTTTCGACCTGTCACCCTCGTAGAGGTTGAGCGAACCTTAGTAAAAATGAAAAGTGGATCCCCTCTGGACCCAGCCCCTATAAGGTTCCTCAAGACCGTAGCATCAGTAATTGTGCCTACCATTACGGACCTTATCAACTGCTCACTCACCCACGGAATCGTTCCCGACAGTTGGAAGAGTGCTGTGGTCAAAGCACTCTTAAAAAAACCCCAGCTAGATCCATCAGACCTGTCCAATTATAGACCAATATCCCTACTCCCGGGCATTAGCAAAGTCACCGAGAAACTGGTAAACATCCAACTGTCCCAGTTCCTTGAAACAAATAAACTGCTTCGACAATCCCAAACGGGATTTCGCCCAGGCCATGGAACAGACACCGCACTCCTCGCAGTTATTGAAGAGGCAAGGAGCTTACTAGATTCAGGAGGATCAGTGGCAGTGATCCTCCTGGATCTAAGTGCAGCCTTTGACACGGTTAACCACCGTGTCCTTCTGCATAGACTGGCAAATGCAGGACTTACCGGGACAGCCATCAAATGGATCGAATCCTTTCTCACAGGACGCACCTTTCAAGTGTGGGACGACAGCCATCATTCATCCACCCTCCCACTCACTAGCGGCGTCCCCCAGGGCTCCTCCCTAAGCCCGACGCTTTTTAATGTCTATATGGCCCCCCTCGAGGATGTGGTAACACCATTCAACATCAAAATGGTGAGCTACGCTGACGACACCCAACTAGTCGTCTCCTTGTCCCAGCTGATTGACCACCCTGAAAATCTAACTAACTGCCTCATAGACATTCACAGCTGGATGAATGCCTCATCACTGAAATTGAATGGGACTAAGACAGAGGTAATGCTACTCGGCAAGCAATGGACAACTATCCCGCCTACAATATGGCCCGATGTGTTCGGAGAAATTCCCCCCCCTAAATCTGAAATCAAGACACTCGGGGTGTGGCTTGAGCCACAGCTTACGATGAAAACCCAGGCAACCAAGACCTCAGGCACATGTTTTGGACTCATGCGCACGACCCGTAAAATCCTGCCATTACTCCCACCTATGTCCAGAAAGCTCCTTATCCAAGGTTTAGTGTTGTCCCGTTTGGACTACAGCAATCTGGTCTATCTGGGAGCCCCCGAGGCAACCATCACGAAACTCCAGCGGACTCAGAACGCGGCAGCACGCCTGATTACCAACACCCCCTCCAGAATATCCGCCAAGCCAGCCCTCAAAACCCTGCATTGGCTCCCTGTGCGCCAAAGGGTGCACTTTAAGGCAATGTGTACAACACATAAGCTTTACAACGGATCTGGTCCAGCGATCCTAAGTAAAATGATCACACCTTATACAGCAATCAGATCACTACGATCTCAAAAGGAGAATCTAGTCTGCATCCCCAGATTCAAAAAAGCCCGCACAGGAGGTCGACAATTCTCCGTTCAGGCGGCTAAGGGCTGGAATGCACTGCCTCGCGCCCTCAGACTGGAATCCAACTACCTTGCTTTCCGCAAAAATCTTAAGACCCATCTGTTTCCCAAATAACACCCTTTTGTCACCTTCCCTCTCAATAGGAATTCAAGTTTTATAGCGCGGGGATGCCCTTGGGTCACCAGGCGCTTTAGAAATCGCTAAAATAAATAAATAAATAAAATAAAATGGTGGCAATAGGGGCTTGTACATATGCCCCTACGTATGCATCATTATTAAACTTTAATTAACAGGCACACCTCACTGGTAATGTCTGGGTTGGATGGGTGTGAGGTGTGGATTTAGGCCAGCCGCCAGACCTCAAGTGGGTGGCTGGTAAACCAGTACATGCTTAGAACACTAGAGCGTGTCCATCAGGACACTACAGTAACAGGGCCGAGTCCGAGCACTAAGGCTCGCAATATCTGCAACTGTTAGTAACAGTATATATGGAACTAAAATGTTTGAAAGCGTCACTCCACAAGATTGATCGACTCATCATTTATTACTAAAGTCGTGAGTCAGAGCAGGCAAGGAAGAAACGTGTATCTGTGCGGCTAGACTGGATGGCGAAATTGGCAGACTAAAGAAGGACTGGCGAAAGTAATTGGCTTGGCCTGAAGCTTAATTTTGGAATCCTCTTGAGGTGTTGTGTTGCTTGCCAGAAATTCGCAGACTTGGATGGTATTCAAGTGGAACCACACAGCAGGAGGAGAACGACACAAAGAGCAACACTGCCATCTAGTGGGGAAAGAAGTTAAGCTCAAAGCGAACAAGGATTATGTATGGGGGCCTAAATCTTACTACATACTCTATGGGCCAGTTATACAAAGGTTTTTATCGTCCCAAACCCTCAGGTTTGCTAAATCAAAGGATTTGTTACTGCTAAAACACTTTAGCGATTTAGTAACGTATTTCAGAATCACTATTTGGGTTTAGAAATGCTTACTGACTCGCAGTTTGGACGTATGGAAGGGGTTGTTTGGGACGTCCCTTCCAAACTGCAAACTATTGACCAGTTACTGATTCCCAAGTTGGGGTCGTAATTGATTTGTAGAGTGGAAAGGGTCTCCTTTGGGCCATTTCCCCCTTGGGGATTATCGTGGCAGCTTCTGGGGGAGTTGCAGGTGTACTGTCCTCCCCAGGAGCATGCAAAGAACAACACACGGAGCTCTGGATTGTGCATCTTTATTCCTCAACATACAATCACGCACTGTACTCTCATTACGTCTTAACCATTAATAACCACACCTTAACACCTCCCAACAAGTTCCGTAATTCCTTGTTGAGTCCGCCCAGAACAGCAAGGGTCCTAGCCTAAATAGTCTCAAGACACTACATCTCCCCCTTGTTAAATAAAAAATACAAACAATAGCCACATCGTCGTTCTTCAATAAGGTTCATATAAACTATAGTCTGATAAGATTACGTAAAGGGGATAATAATGTATACAGTAGTAAAGTAAAATATACAACAGAAATAAGTTTCTCAAACATGAGAAGTCAAGGAGGTTGAATGAACTTTCTGTATATCAGGTGAAGGAGCGACTGATGCTTTGGCAGATTTGTTAAGGAAAGATGTAACTGGACTCCATATGGCTTTTTGTTTTAGGACAGGCGACAATGGGTGCATGTAGGCTGTATCTAGTCTATGATTGTGACAAACTGTGTATCACCATGCTTTAAATGGTAATTGAAGAAACTTTGTCCAATGTGTTGTAATCTGTTGGAAATGCTTCCGGTAGCAAGTCTAATATCTTAACATTCAACAAGATATCTGCCCAGCAATCTGGCACACTCCCCAAAAATATATTAGATATGGAAAAAGGCACATTTGAGTCAAATATGCAGTTAATTTGCTTCCAAACTTGTACCCAGAAAGTAGATACAGAAGGGCACATAAAACGTAAATGTTTTAGGTTAACATATTGTGCTGAACATGTCCAGCAAACATCTGAGGTAGCTGTATTACTTTTGTGTAAGTATATTGGAGTGAAGAGTAGCCTATTATAAATGTAAAATAACTTTTGGGTTGTGCTTGCTGCTTGGGATGATTTCCTGATTTTAATCCAAATCTGTCTCCATGTAGGGAGGGACCATGTAACATCTAAATCACGCTCCCATAATAACTCAGTCTCCGTTTTGGCTCTATTATTTGAAGTATGTTGTAAATATGAGTTTAGGGTGGAGGCTTTTTGGATTTGTATGCGGAAGTAGACCAAGAGTATGTTGCAGGACCGACGATGCAGTGGGAGCAGATTTAAAAGTATTACACGCTGTACAAACACTATTCTGCAAAAGTTGGAATTTATGTCGGAATGAGGACAGAAAACCAAAAATGACTTGAACTTGTAGAAAAGAAATAGGAGATTCTTGACAAAATATTTGATTAACCCATATCAGCCCTTTTTTCCTCCGGGATTTCCAATAAACGGGCGTATTGGTTAATTGAATTAATCGATTATGCCACCCAGTAGAGTGAAAGAAAGTGTGAAAATCCTTAGGAGCAGATGATATGACAGTGTTCAATAATCTACAAGTGTTTTTAACAATAGGAGTGAATAGTTTTTGAGGCTTACGTGTAAATGTTAGTTCTTTAAAGAATAAAGGTGTCAAGAAGTTGCACTCTAAACCAACCCATAGTGGGCAATATTCAAAGGAAGAAGTGATCCAAAGTATGGACTGCCTCAATAAAAATGCTGTATGATATTTGAAGAAGTCAGGGAAATTTACTCCACCATCATTTTTGGAGTTTATCAATTTTGCTAAGGGCATACGTGGACGTTTTTTACACCAGAGGAAAGAAGAGAGTATAGAATCGATTTTTGTTTAAAACTTAAGGGGAATGTGTAATGGAGTATTTGAAATGGTATAAAGAATAATGGGCACTAACATCATTCAGGCTGACATAGAAGGAGAGGAGACCAGCCAGACTGGGAGCCAGTTAGGACCGCTGAACAGAGTACCTTAAATCCTGGTTTGCGAAGGATTGCAAGGATCCGCGAAGATGCGTTGCGCAGCCGAAAGGATCCATTGGTTCTGAGATGCAACAAGGCTGCGGTGTGTGGTCCTGTGAAGTCATTGAGGATCTCACAGATGAGGACTTGCAATGTGAATTACGGCGTCAAGGATGAGTTGCGTAGTCAGACGATGCGTCAATTCTGAAGAGCTGTGACGCTGCGATGCAAAGTCTGGAGTCATCTTTGAGTCTGTCCTCAACGAGACATGGGAGGGACAGTGTCAAGGATGTGTCGCACAGCAGAGGTTCCGATGTGATGATGGGCTGCGATGTGATGCGGATCTTTGTGGCGGTTCTAATCCACACAGCACGGGCAATGCGCAGTAGGGGAGATGCTTCGGTTACATTGGATCCAGAGGCTGGTAGAGCATCTTAGGCCCACTTCTAAGGGTCCAGAACTGGGGTGGCACCACTTGGCACGGTAGGCTCATTGATGGCAGGGTCCAGGTGGAAGGTTGTTAGGAACCTGTTCTGTTCCTGGGGCTTCAGATCAGGAGGCCAGCCAACTAGCCCTTGAAGTCTCTCTGGGTTCTGGATTCAAGAGATGCAGGGTAAGATCTTCTCACCCAAGCAAGAGGACATCAGGTCAGCACAGCAGGGCAGCAGTCCTTCATGGCAGCAGATCAGCTGAGTGGCAGTACTTTCAGCAGCACAGCAGTACTTCCTCCTGGCAGAATATTTACAGGTGTCTAAGAAGAGGAGGGACCGGGAGCTGTATTTAAACAGGTCCTGTACACAAGCTCCGAGGTAGAACTGTGTATCAAAAGGGTGTGCAGTTCCTAAACGAAGGTGCGGGGAAAGGGAGGTCTTTCTTTGTGATGCCCTCACACACCCAAGGGATGTCATGCTTCATCATTGGGCCATGCTCCTCGTCCGGCCGGCGCTGCAATGCCAGACAGGCTTCCGTAAATAGGGCTCTTTGGCGGAGATCTTTTGAAGGAGCCGTGGGGTGCGTGCAGGTGTGAGGACTGGGTAGTGCACAGGTAAGTGGATTAAAATATGTCTGGAGCAGTCCTATTCTGAGATGATTTATTTTCTAAGGTAGCTCCGGCCTAATTAAGATAGTGTTGGAGCCCTAAGTGGATGCAATGTTCCTAAAGGGCTGTCACGGTGTAGTGGGTCAACATGTTTCGTGCCTAATTTGCCCCTAACGGGTCATGTGGCACTTCATCAGGACCTAGAATAGTCAGTGGTGCACTACCATGAGTCTGGTTCCCTAGATATGGTTTGATATCCAGACGTGGTAGAGTGCTACCCTAGTAGACTTATACTGGGGTAGTGTAGACCTATTAGAAATGGGGGAGAAAAGGTTGCCGTCTGAGGTCCAGTACTAATACCCAGTTGTGCCTCTGAAGTGAGGGAGAATATTCTAGAGGTGTGTCTTTGAAGTCCATAGGCATTCTGCCGTCCCTGTCCTGGCTCCAGACTAACTACAGGGTGTATGTAAACATTGTGTGGAGGCAGGACACAGTCTATTCGAGTGTAAGTAGGGCTGTGCCCCACTACACCCCCTCATCCTGCCAGTAATATTACATCCAGAAACACCTAAGCTCTCTATGGTCTTTGGTTGTCTAGGAGAAATACACAAAGCCCAACTACCAGCTACACCCAGTCCTATGACCAGGGAAAAGGCTGCAGGCACTTAATGACGAAGGCAAATTTCTAAAAGTGGCATTTTCAAAATTGTAATTTAAAATCTAACTTTAATCTTATGTTAGGATTTTTCATTACAATTCCAAAGACACCAAACGTGAACTGCCCACCTATTCCCATTTGGAAATTGCAGATTATTAAACGTTATAAGGTAACACCAATGTTATCCTATGGGACAGGTAGGTTTTGTAATAGTGAAAAATGAATATAAGAGTTTTTCACCCCCAGGGCATGTAAGACTTGAAAGGGCATGTCCACCTTTTTAGATACATGCACCCTGCCCACTGGGCAGTTCAGGGCCTACCCTAGGGGAGATATGTGTATTAAAAAGGAAGGTTTGAGCCTGGCAAAAGGTTTATTTTGCCAAGCCGGGATGGCAGTTTAAAACTGCACACACACGCTGCAGTGGCAGGACTGAGCCAAATTGTAAGTGGATGGCACAATCAGTGCTGCAAGCCCACTAGTAGCATTTAAGTTACAGGCCTTGGGCACATGCAGTGCTACTTTACTAGGGACTTACAAGTAAATTAAATATGCCAATTGGGGATAAGCCAGTGTTACCATGTTTTAAGGAGGGAGCACAAGCAGTTTAGCACTGGTTAGCAGTAGTAAAGTGTGCAGAGTCCTAAGGCCAGCAAAAATGAGATCAGCAAAAAGGGAAGAGGAAGGCAAAAGTTTTGGGAGAAGACCACCACAAGGCTAACAGGTCTAACATGGCTCAAGAGAATATTTGTTTGCCGTCTCTTTGGTAATTGTTTTCGAAAATCCTGTTTTGAGTTACATCACAATAAAAGTAGCAAAAGCGGATCACAGGCGCTTTCAGCTTACCTTTCCCTTGATGCAATACTTTTTCAACTCCTTCTGTGCCTATTTTCTTTTATTTCCATAACACGTCAGTCATTATATGGAAAAGACAAAGCTTTGGGCCTCACAACAAGCAGGAAAGTGCTATACAAATCCCATTACAATTTAGACATTTTTCATTGTGCTCTGTGATTGGAAAATAACTGGATCGATTCCCAGCCCTTCTTGGTGGTATGCAAGATGAGCCCAAGTTTAGAATACAGGCTGCAGATGGTTTGCGTGGTTCCATACCCAATTCTAAATGCTGTATTTTTTGCATGTTTCAGAAGTCCAGAACCTACTAGACAGCACATGCACTATCTGTTGCGAAACATACTGTGGGTCATTAAGATCATACGAAGATGCAATCCGCCCATTGATCTCCATTGGTTGGCTTTCCTTATTACTCTCATTTGTCTGCTTTCTATTTGTGTCCTAGGTTATCAATCTTGTGTTTCTCCTTGCCATACATCATTGCCTCCTTACATCTCTTTTCATTGGTTTCCTTGCCGCTTTCACTGGTCGCTTTTCAAGAAACTCTTTTTTCTTTTGTGTTAAACCGTGAGAGAGTGTGTTCGAGCTGGCTCCTCCATGTACTCCTTTCTCCCTGCACTTCATATTACTCTGTCACACTACTGCTTCTTTCGGTCCCCTCCAGGTTGCATTCACATGTGTATTTCTCCCATTTGTTTTTCCCATCAAGTGCCCTCCGTGTTGCTTCCACCACACGTGCCCTCCTTCTTTCTCGCCCGTTGCTGCTTCCTCCCATTTATATTTTGCCTCTGTCCCCTCTGCCACCCTCCTGTGTTGCTCCCAATCATCACACACCCTGCCCTTGTTGCTTCCGCTCCCCCGCCCAATTTACAATTTTGCACGTTTCATTTTCTTTTTAGTTATGCATGCATTCTGTGCATGCTTAACAAATGGCACACGTACCTGCTTCAAAGTTTTTAAAAAAAAAATCTTTGGGGATACTGTGCAGCGAGGCTACACTCTATTGGCAAAGTCAATTGGTCTCAAAGACAAGACCTATTAGCTTTGTCAGTGCTTGTAGAGTTGAACATCTATTTAGGAGGACATATCAGCGAACCCTGAATTCTCTCTATCTCCCATTGTTGTGATTTAAACCTACTCCAGCCTGGATGAGACCAATCTTGCTCTTTTGATAATCATACTTCTTCCTGGTCTGATGAGTGGTGACATTTTGATTTAGGCAACCTTCCCATTCGAATCTCCAGGACGCAATCCCAGGATCGCATTTGATTAACTTTCTTAAAAATGCAAAAAACGTTCTCCTTTTTATTCTCTTCCACTAAGTTTTTATGAACATTTATTTTTTGCCTGCTCCCGTTAGAAACACAAGTGTTCAGAGTACAAAACGTTCAAGACTGGAGTATTACAACTCACTGTAATTTAGGTTTTCTAGGCAGTAAAGGCTACAACTGATTCAAAGTTCAGCCACCTGACTCAACCTTGTTCATAGATCTCATCTGTGCTCTCACATAGTGGCTTTAAAATGACTTCTTATAAGCAAGCATCTGATGTCCAAAGCTTTATGCATTGGGTATTGCTCCTTCTACAATAAACTCCCAATCTTCTCTTGGTGATGTTTTAGCTGCCGCCTTCAGTTTCAAATCCTCATCTCTCCTTCCTGCAGTTCCTCACTTCCATAACATTTGAAATGGTGGATGGTCTTTCTCCAGTCTGATGGCCAAAATATCCTTCAGCCTTCCTTTTTTAAAAAAAAATATTAGATTTTTTAACAGTTTTCATCCATTATGAAACAAGCGTTTATATTAAATGCATCAGCCTTCTCAATACAATTGGATGTAGAGGAGCCCTTGTGGGTTCCAAGTTGTGGTATTGTACGTATTATACAACATAATACAATCATGCTGATCAGTTCTGTTGAAAAATAATATACATATAAAGTATCAAATGGGCCATTTTAGCAGTATTGCAGAATTACATGAAGAACAGAGAAGAGAATAATTGAAATGGACAAATTAAACTAACCCCACCGCCACCCCCCTTCCCCCAAATCAGCTGGCCCTACCCTGTCTCACCAACCTGGTGATGTGCTCCAGCGGCGACTCCCACTATCACATAATGAATTCAAATGTGTTCACTTGGTATTGTTGGATCGCAGGTCTATGTACAAAGCTACGTTACATTCTCGGGGGGGGGGGGCTGGGTTAGTAGGAACTCCTACTGAGCCTGTGCTATGGGAACTGGTGCCGGTGCAAGTGACTTGAAGGCTTTCAAAATAATATCCCATTCCATGTAAATTACGTTTTTGCGCACTCAGCGGGCTTCTTAATGCCGAATTGCCGCACTTTCTGCACTACCCCATCTCACTACCTCCATGTGCCAAACGGGGAGTGGTGGGGGTTTGGCTGATTGCCACCACATTGTGATGGATCATTTAGCCATAAGTAGGGCTAGGTCTACAAAGCGAAGTTGTACTTTCTGTGTTTTGGAGCGCCGGGTCAGTCCTAACAGACAGCTACCGGCTGTACTCGGCACGGGGAAACCCATCGCTGAGGTAACAGTTGTCTTCACATCTGACCAATAATCAGCAATCACCGGGCACAGCCATGGCATATGGATCAGATCTGCTTCCTCTAATTTACATCTGGGGCAGTGGTGTTGTGTAGCTGGGAACCTGCGCTGCAGGCGATGTGGAGTGAGATATGCCCAGTGTAATACCATGTACTGGATGAATTTAAATTTGGCGTTCTGTGGAATTTGTTTTGGGTATTCTAAAATTGTACTCCATTCTTTGTCAGTTAGCTCTTTATCTAGGTCCGTGGACCATCTTTTTCATAAGTCCATCAGAGGGATCCCAGTGTGTGCTATGATGTTTCTGTACAACCATTTAGTGAAGTGGCGGCCTTCCCCCATAAGGTAGGTCATGTGAGCCAATTCGTGTTGAGCGGGTGCCACCCTGTGAGGGGCCCAATGTTTTTTCACATAATGGAGGACTGCAGCATGTGTAAGATATAACGTGTCTGTAACTCCGTTGTGCCTGGCGAAATTACCGTGATCCATGAGGGTGCTGGCATCGAACTATGCGCCCACTGTGGTAACCCCACCCTCAGACCAGGAGGAGATCACTTCATTTAGTGAGTAAACCGGTAGGAGTGGGGATTTCTAAGAGCGGCGTGTTGTCCGAATATGGAGGACAACGACACGTGTAGTGGAGGGATTTTTTCCAATATGTGAGCATGGTACGGAGAAGTGTCGGGGCTCTTGGGGGTATAGTAGCCCGCGGGAGCAGTAGTGTGTGTAGCTCCCCTCAATCAATTTCGGAGGATGTGTAACCAATTTCATGCAAGTTACGCCCTGCCAGCCAATAAGACAACTATTGTAGTTGGCTCGCGTAGCAATAGGCGTGGAAATCTGGGGCACCCAGACCACCTGTGTCGAGTTGTAATTTAGGCAGTCCCACTCTACCGCGGCCATTTCCCCATATCAGATTAGATAATACCGTGTCCAATGAGTTGAGTATATGTGTCGGGATCACTACTGGCAGATTAGTAAAAAAGTATAATAGACGGGGTAGTACCACCATTTTTCGAAATTGCCACTCAGCCCATCACTGAGAGCGGTAGTGAAGTCCAGAATGTAATCGGTGACCCGAGTGCCCAGATAGCCTTACTCAGGTTTCCCTCAATGAGGTCTGTCGCATTTCTGTAAATTTGTATACCCAGGTATTTGAAAGTGTGTGGGGCAACCTTCAGGGAGAGCTGCCCAAACTGAATCGCCTCTGGGCGTTCCCCGGGGTGGAAAAAAAAGGCGTGTGACTTAGTCTCGTTTATGGTGAGTCCTGAGAGTTGTGCAAAGTGAGTAAAGATCTCTGGCATTGGTTTTAGGTCCATGGTCAGATCGTTAGCGTATATTATTATGTCGTCTGAGTAAGCGGACAGCACATGTGTAGCGTTACCCTGACGTATATCCTTCCGTTCCGTTGCCAGCCGAAGCTTGAGGGCGAGGGGTTCCAGGGCTAGCACAAATAATAAAGGAGTAATAGGGCAGCCCTGTCGTGTGCCCCTGCCAATCAGGTATTCACGCGAAATGTGGCTGCCGGTGCGGGGCCTCGCGGTGGGGACGGAGTACAATAATTGAACCCACTTAAGATAGTCTGGAGGTATGCCAAATTTTTCAAGTACTCGAATCATATAGTCCCATCTAAGAGTATCAAATGCCTGCCTCAAGTCTAGGGTGAAACATCCCGCATTGTGGCTGTCTTGAGGGGTTGATTCCATGACGTGATATAGCCTCCTGATTTTGAGCAAGGTACTAGGCGCTGGCACAAAGCCGCATTGGTCTGGGTGGATTTGTTTATGTAGATAAAGGAGTAAACGACACGATAGGACCTTACTCAATATTTTATACTCAGTTGTGAGCAGGGACAAGGGCCTGTATCCCAAGATGTCTGTTGCAGAACGGCCCGGTTTAGGAAGGGATACCACCAAGGCCTGCATTGTGGTGTAGGGTAACTTTCCTGTGTCTATCGCAGATTTGTATAGGCGCTCTAACTCTGGCACCAAGGCGTCTGAGAATGTGGAAAAGAATTCAGCCTCAAGGCCATCAAGGCCAGGGGCCTTGTTCCGCAGGAGGTCATGGATGGCTGCTTTGATCTCCGCCCTTGTAATAGGGCCAGAGAGGTTTTCTTGTGCTGTTTGGTTACGTTTGGGGAATGGTAAGTCAGACAGGAATGCGTGTAGGGAGTCTTCTGCCAGTGGTGGAGGTGACTGATAGAGTGTTTGGTAGTATTCGCAGAGGGCTTCATTGATTTCTCGCTGCGTGTTCACTGTAACCCCACTCATCGTGGTTATCTCGTGTACTGGGGTGTGTCTGGGTCGTCCCTGATTATGCACGTCAAGTGTGGGCCAGCCTTATCAGCTTCAGTGTGCTTTGTGTGCGTGTATGCAGTGTAATCAATTTGTCTCAGTATTTCTAGTAGCTCTGCGTATTTTATATGGGTTTCCTGTAAAGGTACTCCCTTGGTGGGGTCTTCTGCTGCTTCCTGCTCTAGTTTGCTCATTGAGTTTGACATCTTTCAGGTTTTTGTGTGTATCATGCCTAGCTCCTGCTGTGGTGCTAATGGCTATCCCTCGAATTACCATCTTGAATGCATCCCATTCCACCTGAGGTGTGGAGGCGGAGCGAGTATTTTCTGCAAAGTAGTTTGTAATTCCCGCAGCTATGCACTACGGAAGACCGAGTAATCAAGCATTTGAGGCCACAACTTCCAGGTGGGAACAGGAGTGGGAATTCTGACCCAAGTGAGGGCGATCTCCGAGGGATTGTGGTCTAAGAATGTCTTACCGAGGTATGTAGCGTGCCAGCTTGCCAGCGGCTGCACGCCGCCCTCAGCAGTTCACTCAGCCAGGGGGGAAGGTATTTGGATGTAGGCCAGAGTCGGGGCGCCCGTTGGATAATCGCCCGGCCGGCAATGCGGGTAGCGCCCCTCGCGCACTCCCGCTTCACTCCGGTCCCCGAGATCAGAAGCCCGAAACAGCATGCATTCCAGGGCGCCGCCTCTGCATGCCCGGCACTCACTGCAACAGTTCAATCCAGGCACCCCGCCAGTGGCTTGGGAGGCCCCCGCTGGTCCCCCACGGTGACAGAGGGGGGGGGGGCAGTCAGTGCAGCCCGCTGAATTGCAGCCGGAGGAGAAGACCGAAGTCCGGCTTCAGGTTCCAGTCCCCGTACTGCTGGGCATCTTCCACAGCGGAACGCAGTCTCGGGGGCTTGTGTCACGGCCAGCAGTTCCCAGGAGCTCGTCGCTGTGGCTTCCACAGAAACACCACCGCGCCTCTTCTCCTCCCCCACGGCACTCGAGCTCAGTCGTGCACACGGTCTCCACCCAGCAGTCAGGTTTTGCCCAGCAGACGTTGGTACCCTGGGCTCCGAGTCTCACACTCTACAGGTGTTCAGTGTGTGTCCCCGCAGATACCGTCTCATATCAGGTGTGGTTAAGCAGGATTATGGCAGGATTTTCTGGTCCGGGCGCGGAGCTCTCCTACTTTGCGTCTGCCATGCATGCCAGTTGGCCACGTCCCCTATCCTTCAGCCTTCCTTTGGCTTTAAGAGCTACTGAAATCCTATGTTTTTGAGGAAACAAAAAGTAAAAACATTTCTGTTCCCATGCCCCAGCTTATCAACTTTCTAGCCAAACCTTGATGGTGTGTGCTGATGGAGTTAGGACTCATATAAAAAGAGACTTGCTCGGACGCAATCCTCTCAAATAACTCGTAATCCCGTAATAATTGTGTTTGTAAATACTAATTTGCACTACATGTTCTTACACACAAGTCTAGGGGAAGCTTGCCTATGTGTTTTACTAACAAGTAACCTGGGTGTCACTAAAGATGGCTGCTAAATGCGGGATTCTGTATTGCGCATGCGTATACTGCATCTACATAGTATGACGTTCTATCGCTTGGGAGGGAAATCTTTGCAGCTGCGCAGTTGCTTGAAACCCACATGATAATGCGCATGCTTTGCTGAAACTAAACTATGCAAGTTTTATTAAAATGCTAATGCGAAAGATTTTTATAAGTAAATGGGATTAGAGTAGAGATAGGTGGTATACAGTGAAATAATTTATTTTTGATTTTAACATTCTTTTCTTTGACCTCTCTACTAGTTTGTATTTGGGCCTCTGAGGGAAGCTGGGGCTGACGTACCACATGATTAGTTCACATGCTCAGAAATGACAAACCAGGAATACGCGATGCAATGCCTTGAATGCCTTCCAAAATAAAACAGCAACATGTCATGGGAACAAGCATGAAGACCTGTGAATGGAACCAAATGGTATACATTGTAATGATTAAAATGTGAATACGGGTGGGAAATAAAGCATGGGAAAGTAAATTAGGGGGTGAAAACATTGAACAATAAGCTTAAAGAAAAATATTAAACTTAGCATGGTGTGATGATCATCTCCCCTTGCTTGTCCAATCAGAATTAGGCGTTTCATGAACATTGAAACATTTGGGGGTGGTGTTTCCCTTAGAAGAGTATAATTGAGGTAGTTTAGTTTGTTAGATGCAGATGCTGAGAGACCACTCTTGCTGCAGAGATGCTGAGAGACTGAGATGCTGTCCGAGAATTGAGCAAATCCTAAAGAGGATCCTAACTACAGAACCTTGAACCCGACATAATAGAGAACAACGCAGAAGAATCAAGGAGTCACATAATAGAGAACATCGCGGTTGAATCGAGGAGGAAGAAAGTGTCTGAGAGGGGTACGACGCAGGTTTCATATCTAGAAGAGGTCACCATTCCTGTCCTGAAACCTGTCCCGAATCCTATCCTGAATCCTGTCCTTAAGGCTTCGGTCCTTTAACCTGTCCCAGGGGACCCTTTCCAGCTCCTGGGCCAAGGGGTTGGTTTCCACACCATCCTAGGTAAATATAACTCTGTGTAGTATGTCATTGTACTGCTCTCTCTGAATTTCTTCCTTTCCAGGTACTGTCATTTTCTAACTTAGTTCAAAGTTTCTGAATAAACTGATTTTCCTTCCTTGAAAGAAAACAAACTGTACTTTATGCTTCTGGTTTCACATGAAATGTATTATATAAACATTTAAACCTTCTCGAGTCTGTGGTCATTTAAAGGTATTTACTTGATGGTATTTACACCTAAACTGCTAACAACTAGGTCCATTGATCAGAGTAAATTATATTCAGACGGAAGGAATGGTAAGAATTGGTGAGATAAATTTATCTCGCAGGCAACAGCACACAAAATTGATCCGAGCAAGCGCTTACTAAGCTTAAGTATGAATGGTTATGGGCCCAGGTGAATTTGTGGATAGTATGTATCATTTAGCTGGTAACCCTCCGCTCAATCAGTTTTTCTGGTAGCAGAGCTATGGTTAGTTTTAGATAGGTACGTGTAAATATTGAGATTTGAATTTATGTATTAACACACCCGTTTTGTACCTTTGTTCTATGTTGTCTAGAAATTCCCAGGAATATTGTATAGCGGGTGGTAAATGGAAGCCACACTGCAGTGAGGTTACTCGTTTAAGTTAGCACTGAAAAAGCTATGCAGGGCTGACAGTGCTGAGTTATGGATTAATTTGTATAAAAGTAAGAGTGATTGATAGCAAAGAGTTCGCTGGTGAAACTTTGTTTTTATATCACCTAGAAAGGGTAATTCCGAACGAGTAGCAGGTTCATCAATGCTTGAGTGAAGAGTAAGCGGAAGGTTTTACTTGTAGTGTATGAAGAGTAAGCGGAATAATTTTGCTCGCAGCAAATGTAAATTTGATTACCAGATTTTTAGAAGAAGCAAACAGAGTAGCAAATGGTTTATGTTGTCATTTAATGAATTTTTATATGAAATTGTAAGAGAAGAAGTAATTCTAGTTACATTGTAAAGGAGGGGTCAGTTGCGAGTGCTGCACTGACATCACAGAGGGCCGGCACTGGGATTTATTGGAAAAGCGGGCGTGTGACTGATGCGAAAATTGTGAATGAGGGGTCAGCAGTAAGGAGTGATACTGACGTCACTGAGAGCTGCGCTAGTATTGGCTAAACTGATAGCGTAAACCTGAATTTGATTGGTTAGAAGAATAAAATCAGCGTAGTAATAATAATAATTGATAGTGGGTCTTGCATGTGGAAACACGATCCTAGTTTAATAGGGAATTGCCCAGACAGAAGGTACTTAGGATTTGGTAGAGGAAAATGACACTTATGCAGAAAATTCAAAATGATTTCAAGAAGGATAAACCCCTTAAGACTAGAGAAGGAATTCTTATCCCTCCCCCGAAAATGCCTGCATCATACATGATGATGGAAAGAGGCTATCATACCTGTGTATGGTTAGAAAATTGGATACAATAGACAAAGAGTGATGGAGTGCTAGCTTTCCCAGAAAATGCTACATTTAATGGTAGAGTTTTACATAATTTGAGATTGTGAATGAATGAATTAGAACCCAGACCAAGATTAACTCAATACGAGGCATTAGAAGAGTGGGAAACTGAAGCATTTGAGTGTGACAGATCTAGAAGTAGCAGAAACCTTAGTGGATTTTATCCCAGACTAAAGCGTGAAACTCGAGATAATCAGATGAAACACTGGAGACAAGTAATGGTGGCTGAAGGATTATATCCTGTACTGACGACAGAGGAACAGTCAAGAGGCAAGTGCACTGAGAAGACAAAACATTTAGCAATGACAGGAAGTGGAGAATCAGAAGATGATTTTTTGGAGGACATATTAATGAAAAACCCTCCACCATATCATGCTGAAGTTAGTAGAACTATTCCTAGTGCCCAGGTTTGGGAATACCATTGGTTCCACAAGTTATACATGATCCAACGAATGGAAGGGCACTGCAGGAAAAAGAAAAAGAGGCAATGAATAAGAACAGAGAAGAATGAATACAGAAAATAACCCAATTGAATAGCCATCCTGAAGCATTAACCATACCTTTAACTATAGGTCCAGTTGGTCCACTGTATGGGGATAAGGTGATCAGACCTAAACTTCCAGTAATGTCCACACCTGTAATAGAACCTAGAAAAGAAAAAATAATAATTGATGACCAAGGGAGTGAATGTGAGTCAGTGATATCATTAAAGGATTTACCAATAAGAGGACAGATAAATGAAACCCCAAGAAGAGATATAGCTACCAGTTCAAAAGAAGTACAACTAGAGACTTCAACAGGAGTCAAGAGTGCCACAATAGTATCACCAGAAGAAGTAGAAAGGTGGGCACAAGAAATAGAAAAGCCAAAACAGCCACTGGAAGTTCTAGATATTTACAAATTAAAAGTAGAATTGGAGGAACTGATAGCTGGAAATGTGGGATTAGACAGGCTAAATACTTACTGTGAAGAAGAGTTACTGTTCATTTGTAGGAGTATCACCAGAAATACAAAAGTATTCCATGAGAAATTGACAGATTTAGCTCCTGAAATGGGAATTGAAATAGGGAAATCCAAGGTATTACAAAAACCATACAGAGCAGAATTTAGTGATAAAGACTTAGATAATATGAATGTGTCCGGAAGGAAGTTACAGGTTAAAGAATTAATGACCATTCTGCAAAAATGGGGTGATCTAGACAAATAGAAAGCTAGATGGATGAGGAAAAAGAAAGAAGCACAGGAAAATAGAACAGCTTCTGAATATCTGTTGAACGAAACAGGAAAGGTTGAGAGATGATGTCCTATGAGAGAAGTACCAGGAGGAGGATATGTACATGTAGCATGGACTAGACAGGATATTTTGTTAAGAGAAAAACCAGTTGAATGGTACAGGCAAGTTGAAGGATTTGTGAAAATTTCAAAGGTTCTGCTAAAAGATTTGGATGGTTTGTTTGACATAGTAATACCTGCAGATTTGTGGACAGAATGTAAAATTACTGTTGATTGGCCTAGTGATGAGTACCCAAGAGATAAGAAAACAGGAGCTCCTTCAGAAGAGGAAATTAAGAATTATCACCAGGTGATCACTTTCTTTAAAGGGAAAATTCCTCCGAAAGAAACAGATTGGGTAAAAATAGACAGAACAACCCAGGATAGAAATAAGTCAGTACATACTTACTATGAATGACTGTTACAAGTATTTAAGCAGTATAGCGGATTTGAGAATATCGGGGATAAAGATATGGGACATTTTGTGTATCGATTTGTGACCCAGAAATTGGAGACATGATTCGTCAACACATGTTATGTTGGCAGGCAAGGCCAGTAGATGATATCCTCAAGTACACAAAGTAGTGTGGAGATGAAATTGACAATAGATGGAAAAAGTTGGAAGAAAAAGTGATGTGGCCTCAAGTGAAACTAGCAGACCAGCAGGAACTCCAACTAAATAGTTAGATGGGAAGTCAGGGAAGGGGCAAGGTCAAGGTGAAAATAATGGGGGAAAACAAAGGGTAAGAATGAGTAGAGAAGAAGCGAAGAAGAAGTTTCCCTTTCATGGGTGTGGAAAATTGAGGCATTGGAAAAACGAGTGTAAAAGTATTCAGACTAATAATGGCCCAAATAAAAATTTAAATCCACAGACGCAGAATGAGGGGATAATGAGCCAACCGCATCAGGTTGTAAGTCCATAGAGTCAGTTGCCACCTGCACCTATGCAAAATTTTGTGAACCAGGCAAAGTACAGTGCGGATACCGGATTTCAAGGAGGAAATGGTAAGAAAAATTCTGTAACATCACAATTTCTTTTGCAGGATAATTATGTTCAGGATAGTGATCAATGACGGTGCTTGAGAGGGGAGGAAAAGGAGTGCGTACTTGGCGCATCCTTACCGGTAGATCAGTCAGGTCCTTATATTGATGGTGAAATAGAAGGGGAGGATATTACTTTTTTATTGGACACTGGTGCTACCCGTTCTACTGTGAGAACAGCAGACATTCCAAACCTACCCCTCTCGGGAGATTCAATCCAGGTAGTTGGCGTCTCGAAGAAACAGATTAGAACTCCTATTACAGAACCAATGGAGGTACGAATTGGCAATTTCAGGGAAATGCACACATTTGTGGTGTGTGACTCCAGTCCTGTAAATCTATTAGGCAGAGACCTACTGTGCAAAATGAACTGCACAATATTTTGCACACCGGATGGTGTTTCAATTCAAACCCCAGATGAAGATAGAGTATATAAAATGATGTTAGATAAACAAGGCACAGAGGTAGATGAGCTGTATTCTATGACGACGACAGATGATTTACCAGATGAGGTTAAATCGCTGGTGAATCCAGAGGTGTGGGATTTCACAGGAAAAGAAGTAGAATTAATGGCAAATTTAGATCCAGTAAAAGTAACCGTAAAAGAAGGTGCAGTTTATCCAAACACTCTACAATATAAAATGAGTCCCGAAGTTAAAACTGGTGTTTCAGCAGAAATTAATTGGATGGTTGAACAAGGCATTTTAAAAGAAATAATGAGCAGTCCATGCAATTCACCTATAATTGGCATTAAGAAACCTAATGGAAAATATAGGGTGGTGCAAGATTTACGAAAGATTAACAAAATTGTTGTACCATGTTGCCCTGTGGTGCCTAACCCAGCAGTAATCTTGTACCAAATACCGTGGAAAGCTGGATGGTTTACTGTACTTGATTTATGTCACACTTTCTTTTCCATCCCGCTGCATCCTGATAGCCAATATTTATTTTCTTTCAAATTCGAGGAGCGTGTTTACGTTTGGAATCGTGTTCCTCAAGGGTATACTGAAAGTCCTTCAATTTTTAACCAAATTTTGAAAAAGTGTCTTGAAACCTTAGTGCTGCCTAGGAAGCCAGTCCTAGTGCAGTATATTGATGACCTATTGGTTGCATCAAAAACAAGAGAAGACTATGTTACTGATTCAATTGCCTGGTTGAACCATTTGGCTGATGGTGGACATAAAGTATCCCCTGAAAAATTGCAGTTTTGCAGAACTGGAGTCAAATATCTTGGACATCAAATAGAACGTGGAGTGAGGAGATTGACTCCTGAAAGAATAGAAATAATAAGACAGATAAAATTGCCTGAAATCCAAAGAGAAATAGGAATGTTCCTTGGAGTTGTGGGATATTGTAGGCAGTGGATTATAGGGTTTTCCTTATTAGCCAAACCCCTAAAACAAATGACCAAGAAATGAGCAAAAGATCCAATAGAATGGGATGATGAAAGTATGGAAGCCTTTGTAAAATTGCGAAAATGTGTATGTGAAGCACATGCTTTAGGTATGCCAGATTACTCGAAAGAATTTGTACTATTTTGTTGTGAGAGAAATAGTTATGCACTTTAAGTTTTAACTCAAAGACATGGCTTGATGCGACGTCCAATGGCTTATTTTTCTGCCACCTTGGACGCTGTAGCCTCCGCTTTACCTGGTTGTTTAAAAGCGATGGCTGCCGCATGCATGAGTTTAGAACAGAGCGAGTCAATTGTGATGGGACATCCGGTAAAGGTACATGTTCCACATTCAGTTGAAATTCTGCTGACAAGAACACAAACTCAGTATCTTACCCCTAGTCGGATGACCAAATATGAAAGGATAATATTAGGTGCTGAGAATGTGACAATAGTCAGATGTACCGTTTTAAATCCAGCCACTTTGTTGCCAGATGTATACGGAGAGGAAGTGAAAGATGAAGTCGAGCACAACTGTTTGGACGTGACCGAACTTTGCACCAACCCCGACCAGATATACAGGAAGAACCTTTGAAAAATGCTGAACATGAGCTCTTTGTAGATGGCTCGTGTATGCGCCATGATGAGGGAGGACTAAGTGCTGCTTACGCTGTGTGTACATTGGCTGGAATAGTCGAAGCATCCTATTTACCAGAAGTCAAATCTGCACAAGTAGCTGAATTAGTGGCTTTAATTAAAGCATGCCAAATTGGGAAAAATTGGAAAGTAACCATATTTACTGATAGCCAGTATGGGTACGAGGTTGTGCATGATTTTGGCCAGCTCTGCATACAGAGGAATTTCTTGACTAATTCAGATCCCTGATTAAAAATGGAAATGTCGGGGAGGAGCCTAGCGCGCAACCAAGATGGCCGCGTAGGCAAAGGGCTCCCGAGGGCCTCCACGACCTCTCACGTCTATACTGAATATATCCTGATTCTATCGACGGGCTTCTAAAGGCAAACATATGCGGAGGTGATACCCGTTGTCCAAATTCAAATCGGACTTCAGGAACCGGGATAACATCGATTTCAAGTCTGCGGCCTGCTCCTGACCTTGCCTCGGATTCGAGTTGGCATGGTGCCCGGGTAGAAAGTGAACAACAACGGCCTGCAGGAGCCGGGCCGGTGCGCACCCCCTACTTTCACTTTCGGTTTCGGGTCTCCTCGCTGAAACTGACGGAGGGACCCCGGATTGTCAGCATGCATTGCTAGTGGGAAGATCGGGTATCCTGCCTGAATCTTAGACCCTAGTCTGGACCCCCTTTCGTGATCGCCGAGGCTCCCTAGATCGGCTCTCCGAGGATCACTAATCGTGTTGGTGGACAGTGGCCTTGGCGACCATCAGACAATGGCGGCTAGATTGGACGGCGACAAGCAAAAATCAAAGACGACTAGGCGGGGAGCTCATACCCAAGCTAATAACATGGACCGCTATACCCAGCCAAAAGGATCTCCTAGTGGCCTGCATAAGTCACCGGAGAGATCCAAGGATGGCCCGGGATCGTCTACGGAGTTAACATTGCAGGACGTCATGGGCGCCATCGATGAGATGAAAGCAGCAGTCGGCCAGCAATTTGACACCTTGGCCCATAAATTGGACATGGTTTTGATCGACGTTAAACTTCTCAGAGCGGACCTTTCACAAACGAATGAGAAGGTCAAATCCTTGGGTCTGACAACGTCGAGTCTGGCAACGGACGTGTCTGACCTGCAAACTGAGGTTCGTAATCTGCGGACGTCCAATGATTTGTCTGTCCGTCGGCTGGAGGATTTTGAAAGTAGGGCTCGGCGGAATAATGTGCGCATAATTGGGGTACCGGAGAAATCGGAGGCCCCTGCGGCTGACCTCTTCGTGGAAGACCTCGTGATCAACCATCTCGCACCCAAGGGGTTGAGTAAATTCTTTACGGTCGAGCGGGCCCATAGAATTCCGGGTGGTAAGCCGAAACCGGGCGCTCCCCCACGGCCACTCATTGCCAGAATTTTTCATTTCAGGGACAGAGACGCTATCCTGCAGGCCTCAAGAGTGAGTGGGCTGACGAATTTTGAGAACACTACTATAAGCTTCTACCCGGACTTTACGCAATCGGTCCAAAAGCAGTGACAGGGGTTCATGGGTGTTAAACGGCGACTGAGAGACATGGACCTGAAATATGCGATGCTCTTTCCGGCCAGGTTGCGAGTTGAGTTTGAGGATCGGACATATTTTTTCGATCGGCCGGAGGAGGTAGGAGATTGGCTTGATACCCTGCCCCAGCGAAGAAGTCGAGAGGGACCGACCGAGGAGAACGGAGTAGGCCTGGCTGGACAGGAATAGACTTTGGTTCCCGGTGACTGAACATTGCGATGACACTTCCATATTTTGGTTCGATGTTTTTACTCAGTGCCTTATCCTTAAATGCCCGGGGTTGTGGGGTGCTCAGTGAGGCTCTTTCCTCCTCTGGGGTTTCCCCTTTTTGTAGCTTAGTTAATGCTAGGGCGACAGGCACACTGCAAGTTGGGGGGGCTACACGGGCTCACGCAGGGGTGCAGGGAGGGGGGAGTTGTAACGGGAATGTTGGAGGGGAGGGGGGGAGTCGGGGACTGTTTGAATGTTCTACAAGGCAACGTAACGCTACACGACTGGTGGTCGGGTTCGTGGACTCTGGGGGGGGGGGGGAGTTGTGCGCGGGGTTGGGATGGGGGGTAGGGGATTGAGAGTACTTTCGTGGAATGTGAATGGCTTGGGGGATAGGATTAAACGTGGAGTAGTGCTGCAGTTCTTGAAACGGCTGTCGCCAGACATTGTCTTTCTGCAGGAAACGCATCTCATTGGGAATTCTTGCCATGCTATGAATAGGCGGGGGTACCGTCTTGTTGCTCATTCTGTATTTACTTCTGGCTCGCGGGGGTGGGCATCTTGATCAGAGCCTCTCTCCCGTTGGAGGTAGACGACGTGATTCATGATCCTAGAGGGCGGTATGCTGCAATTGTAGGCCGATGGGAGGGCAGAACCGTGTCGCTTGTTTCTGTGTATGTCCCACCGGGGTTGCAGGCCGTAACTTTCGCTGATTTGGGGCGAATGGTCTTGGGGCTCCCGGGGGGGGGGGGTTCTGGTGATGGGGGGCGATTTTAATTCTGTCGTACCCGGTAGGGCGGATCGTCACCCTCCCAGGGACCTCCCGGGGGCACAGGCCTGGCTGAGTGGGTTTATAGATACCCTCGGGCTGATAGATTGCTGGAGACTGATGCACCCGGGGCAGGCGCAATACACTTTCCACTCAGGGGCTCATGGCAGTTTATCGAGACTGGACTATGTCCTTATGCCGGCGGCCCAAGCTGTGATGATTAGGGAAGTAAGACATCTGGCCCGGGGTATTTCTGATCATTCCCCCCTGCTGCTGCGCATTGAGGTCGTCCCCGGGGCTGAGGGGAGGGTAGCACCGATTAATCCCTGGTACCTGCGTAATCCTAAAAACCGGGCGGACCTGGTCAAGTCCCTTGAGCACTATTTCAATGAAAATGTGGGGTCTGTGTCATCTGCTGTCTCGTTGTGGGAAGCCTTCAAAACAGTGATCCGTGGGCAGGCACTTTCTCTAAACTCCCACTCCAAGAAAAGCAAGACTGAAGAGGTGGTTCGCCTTGAAAACGAAATAGCCAAGTTGGAAGGGGACCAGGAGTTGGGTGTTACGAATGATAAGTTGCATGTTCTCAGTCTCAAGCAGCTTGACTATAAAGCGTTGGTTACTGATGCTGCCAAGGTGATGAGTAGGGAGCAACAGGGGCGCTTATACGATGTGGGGGATAAGGCTGGAAAATTGGTTGCATGGTTGGACAAGAAGGAGAGAGCGAGTCGAGTGGTGCCGGTTATTGAGAGAACGGATGGCGTGCGTGTGACTGACCCTGTGGAAATTGTTGAATGTTTCGCGACTTATTTCCGTGAGGTGTATTCTCCAGTCTCGGATGGCCTTGAGGATGGCTCTCATTTGTTGCTGAGAGACATTGCGTTGCCGTCTTTGTCAGAGGCGGACAGCGTACTGATGGATGCGACGTTGTCGCCTGATGAGATTGCTTTGGCTATTCGCTCGGTCGCTTCTGGCAAGGCCATGGGTCCCAACGGCCTTCCCATTGAACTGTATAAGCTGCTCCCGGACAAGATGGCGCCTCATCTCCGCGACATGTTCCTTGAGGCACGTGACGTGGGCTCCCTCCCCTATGATCAGCGTCTCGCTACAATAGTCGTGATTCACAAGGAGGGGAAGCCACGGGATCGGTGTATTTCTTACAGGCCCATCTCATTGTTAAATGCTGAGCCTAAAATTCTGGCTAGGGTTTTGGCTAATCGTCTGGTTAGGGTCGTTGGCGACTTGATCCATCCGGACCAGTCCGGTTTCATACCCCACCGTAATATGGCTCTGAACCTGAGACGTATTCATGGAGTGCTCGCCAGAGCGGCGCACATACGTGAACCGGCCGTTTTGGCGTCCTTGGATGCCACAATGGCGTTTGATACCCTAGAATGGCTGTATCTTTGGGCGGCGCTCACGAAATTTGGTTTTGGCCCCGGGTTTATCGGTTGGGTGAAGTTGCTGTATGAGGAACCGTTGGCTCAGGTAGTGGTGAATGGCAGAGCGTCGGCGCCCTTCGAGTATGGGAAGAGGCACGCGGCAGGGTTGTCCATTGTCGCCCCTCCTCTTCGCACTTGCATTGGAGCCTCTGGCTGCCTGGTTACGATGGGAGCCCTCGTTGCGCGGCATTAGGTGGACGCCTGAATTTGAGGACCGCATCTCTCTTTATGCGGACGACATTCTCCTGTACCTCACATCTCCTCGGCAGTCTTTGATTGTACTAGTCGATGTTCTGACCTCATTTGGTCGTAACTCCGGTTTGGTCATCAACTGGGCCAAGTCGTGCGTCTATGTTCTCTCTGGGGATGCTCCTCTCCTCCCGCGTGGCTGCCCTATCCAGATTTCGCAGTCAGGGTTTAAGTACCTGGGGGTATTCATATCCTTAGACCCTGTGGCCCGTTATGAGCGGAACTTACTCCCCCCACTCCAACGGCTGAGGGCCGACGTCTCGAGGTGGCGACGGCTCCCGCTTTCGCCGCTCGGATGTGCGGCGCTGTTTAAAATGATGTCGCTACCACGATTCCTATATGCACTGCAAAATACACTCGACGTCATACCGGCCCGCTACTTCCGTGAGGTGGAGAGCTTGCAGAGGCAGTTGTTTTGGGACGGGCGATCGCGAATCGCTCTTGCAAAATTGACACTCCCTTGGTATGATGGGGGTATTGCACTCCCCGATATCAAACGATACTATTGGGCGTCCCAATTGGCGGCGGTGAACCACGGGATGTATGGACCGGCCCTGAACCCGGCGTTCGAGATGGATAAAGTGCTATTGCCTGGGGGGGATTATAACAGAGCACTCTATTCGAAGTCACCTGGTGTGCAGTTGACAGGCCCAACCAAGATAGCAGTACGTGTGTGGCATGCTGCTAATGCCGCGATGGGTTGGAAGGACCGCCTGACTCGAGCGACCCCACTGTATGCTTCAGAAGGGCTGGGCTGTTTGTGGAGAACTAAAGGATTTGAGAAATGGGATATGATTGGCATCTGTAAGGTGAGTGATCTCTGGGTGAAAGGGGAGTTTAAAACGTTTGAAACGCTGAAAGCGGAATATAAGCTGAGCGATAGGGAGTACTTCCGGTATGCTCAGGTCCGTCATGCGTTGTGCTCGGTTTTCCCTGATGCTACTGCTATCCCGGAAAATTCCCCACTGGAGGACAGGGTGCTCGATGGCTACGTGCCTGACAGCACAATCTCCTTGATCTATAAAAAACTAATCAACGACCGGGCAGACCTGTTGACCCACTTGAGGGCGATCTGGGTGGCTGACGGTTTGGAATTAGATGATGAGGACTGGGTCTCGGCAATAGCCTCCCCGAGGGAGGTGGCAATTCCGGCCCGCCTTCGGTTCGTACAACTCAAGATACTCCATAGAGTGTATGTCACTGGTCCCCGCCTGATGCGCATGGGTCTCTCCGTGGATGGGATGGGTAGGCATGGCTGAGGTTCGCTGGGTACTTTCCTTCATGTTATATGGGAATGTCCTGAGGTGGCTCGCTTTTGGCGTCGGGTGCATGCTGTAATGGAAGAGGTCACCCATGTCGCTCTGCTGCCAGAAGCTAGAAGATGCGTGCTGAATGTGTGGGAGCCCAACGATTATAATGTGGCGCAGACGCAGTGGGCGACTTTGGGTAATATGGTGGCTAAACGAAACATCGCACAGTTGTGGGGTTCCCAGAGGTCGCCCACGGTCTCGGTGTGGAAGGAGAATATGGATTGGTGCATGTTTAGGGAAAAGACGGTGTATGTAGCGAGAGGCAAGCCTAGGAAATGGACTGGAGTGTGGGGTCCGTGGAATTCTTATCGCGGAGACATCTGTGCCCCTCCCCTGGCTATTGTATCGGATGTTTCTTTGTCCCCCTCGCTGACCATTCCTCACCCGTTAGGTTATGAGTAGGTTACAGTTTGATTTTTCCTCTGTTCCCAGGCCCCCCTCCCTTCTCTGCCGCAGGTCATTGATTTCCTACCCCGGGGAGCGCGTCCTGATATTCACACTGTTTATTGCCTTGTTTGTGTGTAATGTTTATTAGTTTTAAGTCGAAAATTGGAACCGTATTTCATATTGTCACCTAACTACTGCTTTTGCCTTCACTGGGAGTACTGATGGACTGACGAGATCCTCGGATTGCTCAATCTGTATAACGGTGGAATGATACATCTCATGCTAATTAGTGGCCGGCCCAAGGGGTTGTAGGCCCATGTCTGTAACTCTTTGAAGTCAAATAAAGGTTTCTTTAAAAAAAAAAAATGGAAATGTCGTAAAAGAATTGCATGAAGTAATACAATTGCCAAAAGAAGTGGCAGTGGTCAAGTGTGCCGCACATCAGTCAGGAAGTGACTATGTGACAGCTGGGAATAGGTATGCTGACCAGGTTGCCCAACACTGTGCAAAATATAAAATAACAGTGAACAAAAAGATTGAAACATGCGGAATCAGCTGCCAACTTAAGCTACTCTCAGGATTAGAAACATGGGAAGAAGTAAAGCAATTACAAGAGCAGGTAGACTTGAAAGAAAAGAAAGAATGGGTGAGAGAAGGATGCGAAAAAAGTTCCCAAGACGATGTGTGGGTTTACCAAGTTTGCAGACCAGTAATGCCAAATTTTTTGCTTTCTCAATTTGCTAGGATGTACCACGGAGACACCCATGTAGGCAGGGACGCCATGATCAGACTTTTTAAACAGGATTGGTATAACCCAAAGTTCAGGAATGTAGCAGAGAGTCTATGCCGGAGGTGCTTAATTTGTCAACAAATGAATCCAGGTCATAAGACAATAGTCAGCACAGGAAAAATTGGAAAAGAAGAAGGTCCTTTTATAAGGCTGCAATTAGATTTTATTCAATTACCACCATATAGAGGTTTGAAGTACATACGACTAATCTGTGAAGCATTTAAAATTGAACAAAAACTGCACTGTGCATACCGCCCAGAGGCTTCTGGAGTGGTAGAACAACTGAATGGCACTAGAAAAGCAAGACTGGGAAAAGTATATTCATCCACCCCACTGGACTGGCCTGATGCATTACCTCTTGTTCTGATGGGGCTCAGAAGCATTCCTGACAGGAATACAGGATTGAGTCCTCATGAAATGCTGATGGGAAGAGCAATGAGGCAGGCATGCTTACCAGGACATAAACTGTTAAATATATCTGATGATATGGTATTGGAATATTGCAAAGAACTGGCTGACCTAGTGCGTTCTATATCTCACCAGGTTGGAGAAGACACAATTGCCAGGCAGCCAAACCAAGCACATGATCTGAATCTTGGTGATTGGGTGGTGGTGAAGGAAAAAACACGAGAGTCCTGCCTAGCACCCAGTTGGGGAAAACCACATCAGGTTATATTGGTTACAACCACAGCAGTGAAATGTGCAGGCTTGCCTAATTAGATTCATGCAAGCCATACTTATAAAGTACCAGCACATGGCATAGAAGGTCCCCAACTGACTCAAGCAGTTGAGGCTGCAGAAGGTAGTACAGCCGAAGGATCTAGAATAGAATAGATCCTGAAGTAGCTGACCAAGAACAACCGAGCACAAGTTAGGATGACTGGATACCAGTGGTTGACATACCTGAAGTAATTGTGAGAACAAGAAGCCAACCTAGGCTAGAAAGACAGGAAAATAGTGAGGACTAGACAGGTATAGAAGAACAGGCTCAGGAAAGTGAAAATATAATTATTATAAAATCTGAGCAGGAACAGATAAGGAAAGAACAATCTACTCAGACAGAAGCAGACAAAATAAATCACGAGTCTGAGAAGGGACAGACAGGTTTAGAAGAACGTGTTTAAGCAGCAGAAAGCCAAAGTGCAGTAAGACCTGATCCGGCCCAGACAGGAAAAAAGAAACAAGTTCAGGTAGAAGAGGAGAAAATCGAAATAAAAAGTGAACAGGGTTTAGTCAGAGAAGGAGAACACATCCAAGCAGAAAAAGGACCTTGCAAAAACAAGCCCTGGACAGGACCAGACAGAGAGGGTTTCCGAAGACGAAAAGGATCAAATCGTGCCACAACTTAATGAGAATAAAAGAACACTCAAAGAGATTGACAGTGCAGTGCAAGCAAAAAGGGTCAGAAAACATGATAATTGGCCAAGTGTTGTGAAAAGATTGAAGTATCATTTCAAAACAATTAATCAAGAACCTGACCAAGTAAACAAAATATCAAGCCAGTCTGAGACATCTGCTGAAAGACCCCGACGACGAAGTCAAAGACTAAAAGTATTGAACAATAAGTTCAAAGGTCCTAAATGGACCTATGTAATTCTCGAAGATTTCGAGAATTTAGATTTAAATGAAGAAAGTGATGAGGAAATAAATGCAGAACAGATTGCTGAAAAAGTGAGGCCAACTTGAAATTTCTCCAAGAAATTTATATTTCAAATTTTAATCTAAAATTAAAGAAGAGAAATCTTCTTAGCCCAAAATGGCTGATGATAGGGCTGCTGAAAAACCGAAATGAAATTGTGTACAAAAATGCTGTAAAATATGTATATGTAGTATATTTTTAGTGCTCATAATTTGATTAGTATGGACAGTAGCCATTCCTTATTTGATGGTTACAAAAGAAAAGAATAACACAAGTACGCATGAAAGGGTAGATAACATTAAAGGAGATAGAGTAGGATTAAATTCACAGAATGAGTCTGAGACTGAAAGAGATAGAGTAGATTTAGATGCACCAGATGAGTTTGATGTACACCACACTGTGACAAATAATGACACTGCTTTAAATGTTTTCACAAATGTATTAGTACAATATGAAGACATTATGGAAGTAAGTGATTGCTATGTGTGTATGAAATTACCAGCATTAGAAGCAGAAGGCGTAACATACCACCATATTCCTTTAACATATAGTATTTCTTGTAGCTTTTAGCAAGTTTGTTTTATAGAACTGAAAAGTTACAGTATTATTATTCTAATGTAGATGTGATTTTCTCTGAGGTTCCTATGCAAAAAAGCATGATCCCAGTTCTTAGTACTAAGGATGCACTGGTTATGGGAGAATATTTTCTAACTACGAAAACAATAGATATAGCTGAAGCACACGAGCACAATTTAACTTGTAAACTACGTGAAGAAGAAAATATATTTTTGAATTTAGTTGAGCAAAGGAGACAGGACTTCCAAAGAAGGGCTTCTGAACCAAAACCTCAGATACCTCAATGAGCTGAGAAAGAAAATATGTATACAACCGGCAAGACTCATGCTGCTATGTCCCTGGACTTTGAAAAGAAAGGGAAGATCTTCCGCCATAGATTGGAGACTAACTATAACAATGTATTTATTGGTTCCAGTGAGAGTGAACATAATTTTCTAGTAATTGGGGGATGGGGACTAAAAGGTGGAACAGATCCAATATTTCCTGGGATTTATTATGTATCTGGAGACAAAGCATATTTTAGGCTGCCTGATCATTGGTATGGGAGTTGCTATTTTGGAATAGTATTCCCAAAGGTGTACCATGTGAAAAGAATCACTGGAAGCAATGAAAACCGACAGGAACTAACACGTATGAAGAGGGCTAGTTTTCCAGAAATTGTAGGTGACATATTCAGTGCATTGATACCTTCAGTGGGAGAAATTCTAAACTCACCTAGGATTTGTCAATTACCACGTGATTAGTTCACATGTGCAGAAATGACAAACCCGGAATACGCGATGCAAAGCCTTGAATGCCATCCAAAATAAAACAGCAACATGTCCTGGGAACAAGCATGAAGACCTGTGAACGGAACCGAATTGTATACATTGTAATGATTAAAATGTGAATACAGGTGGGAAATAAAGCATGAGAAAGCAAATTAGGGGTGGAAACATTGAACAATAAGCTTAAAGAAAAGTATTAAACTTAGCATGGTGTGATGATCATCTCCCCTTGCTTGTCCAATCAGAATTAGGCGTTCCATGAACATTGAAACATTTGGGGGTGGTGTTTCCCTTAGAAGAGTATAATTGAGGTAGTTTAGTTAGTTAGATGCAGATGCTGAGAAACCGCTCTTGTTGCAGAGATGCTGAGAGACTGAGATACTGTCAGAGAATTGAGCAAATCCTAAAGAAGATCCGAACTACAGAACCTAGAACCCGACACAATAGAGAACATCGCGGAAGAATCGAGGAGGCACATAATAGAACATTGAGGAAGAATCAAGGAGGAAGATCGTGTCAGAGAGGGGTGGGACGCAGGCGTCATAGCTAGAACAGGCCACCATTCCTGTCCTGAAACCTTTTCTGAATCCTGTCCTGAAGGCTTCGATCCTTTAACCTGTTCCAGGGGACCCTTTCCAGCTCCTAGGCCAAGGGGTTGGTTTCCACACCATCCTAGGTAAATATAACTCTGTGTAGTATGTCATTGTACTGCTCTCTCTGATTTTCTTCCTTTCCAGGTACTGTCATTTCCTAACTTAGTTCAAAGTTTCTCAATAATCTGATTTTCCTTCCTTGAAAGAAAACGGTGTACGAACTGTACTTTATGCTTCTGGTTTCACATGAAATTTATTATAAAAACATTTAAACCTTCTTGAGTCTGTGGTCATTTAAAGGTATTTATTTGATGGTATTTACACCTAAACTGCTAACAACTAGGTCCATTGATTAGAGGAAATTATATTTGGATGGAAGAAATTGTAAGAATTGGTGAGATAAATTTATCTCGCAGGCAATAGCACACAAAATTGATCCGAGCGGCGCTTACTAGCTTAAGTATGAATGGTTATGGGCCCAAGTGAGTATGTGGATAGTGTGTATCATTTAGCTGATAACCCATCAGTGCTCAACAATAAGACATCAAGTACCTGTGCAGCAGTTTGCATTTTATAAATTTATTTCATAATAAGCCCAACAATACTGCCTATTATTGCAAGGGACACACAGATATGCCTCTCAGCAAAGGGACGTGGACAGGTATTTCCAAGGAACATCACCAGTAGTACAATGTTTGGTGTGCTCTGTCAGTTACTTCATTGCTTTTGTGTTCACAATGCTGATCATTCTATAGATGGTGCATGGGCACTATCCTTTGGTTTTCTTTTTCACATGGAGGATAAAAAAAACAAGATGAAATGAAAAGAATTCCTATTAATTCTTCTTTTACACAAATCACCGGGCGTATCTTTTTCAGGATGCACTACCCTCACCCACCTAGACGCCATGCTTCATCATCGGGTTGTGCTCCAAGCTGAGCAGGCAGCGGAATACCCAGCGGCCCCTCAAAAAACAGGGGCTCTATTGTGGAGATTTTTTCTTCCCCTTGTCCCAATAACATTGTGGTGAATGGGTGGAGATAGTGTGTATGCGGTGTAGTGAGATAATTAAAATTGCCAATGCGTAGCCAGTATGTACTGCTTTGGTTCTTTGAAGGTAATCTATGGCAAGATCAACAAGCATTAGAAATGCAATAGGTCTCGCGTTTGCTTATGTTAGAGCTATTGGCGTTGTAAATGAAGCATGGAACAAGTTTACTTTTGGGATGGTTTTTCTCGTAGTTTCAGATATTCCGTTTGAAACAACGAGATTGTCTATTATTATTTTAAAGTTTAAAAAAACAAATGGCACGGCTGACCCTATACATTATGACTGCTCAGTCGAGTCACAGCTAGTTCTCGCTGCTTGTGGCCGCTGTTGTGACTGCTAAACCACACCCAAGCCTTATATCCTGCAGCAGAGTCTCCTGTACCCACGACCGGTCAAGCCCCAGATCACGAAACCGCGCCAAAGTGACAGAACGCATTTAGAATATTGAACGGATTTGCAATTTTCATTGGTACAGCAGGTGCAATGCCCCCCTGGCAATGGCACATGAGGAGCCCACAGACCCCCAATGAGGCCTGTTTCATGATTAAAATAGTTGCAGAGGGAGGAGTTTTCTTTGCTACACCACTGTTTAATGGCAACGTAGAAATAAATGTGTAGATATGAGCGCTCGGAAGCTACTGGAAGGAGCCATTAGGCGCTTTGACACATACCTAAAATGTATATGACTGACGGGAGCCATTGCAGCACAAATTAGCAAACTTGTAAGGGATTAGAAACAAGCATTGGCATAGCCAATAGGTCTCGCCTTTGGGACCTTCTAAGTGTTTAGATATGCAACACTTGATGTTGTTGCACCAAGGATATTGTACTGGATAACTAAACCCTTATAAGGTCCCAAAGGGGAGACCTATTGGCTATGCCAATGCTTGTTTTTTTTTTAAAGGACAAGCAGTACTATCAGGCTCCGGCTGCCACTTAGTCCACCGCATCCCACGTAGATGCTGCAGCCATCTTTGAGAGAGGTAGAGAGGTAGAGGTAGAGAGATAGAAAGGTAGAGAGGTAGAGAGGTGCAGAGAGGTAGAGAGAGAGGTAGAGAGGTAGAGAGAGGTAGAAAGGGAGAGGTAGAGAGGGGTAGAGAGGTAGAGCGAGGTAGAGAGAGGTAGAAAGAGGTAGAGAGGGAGAGAGAGGTAGAGAGAGGTAGAGAGGTAGAGAAAGATAGAGAGGTAGAGAGAGGTAGAGGTAGAGAGGTACAGAGCTAGAGAGAGAGAGGTAGAGAGAGAGAGGTAGAGAGGTAGAAAGAGGTAGAGAGAGAGAGGAAGAGAGGTTGAGAGGTAGAGAGAGAGATAGAGAGGTAGAGAGAGGGGGGTAGAGAGGTAGAGAGAGGAAGAGGTAGAGAGGTAGAGAGAGAGGGGTAGAGAGAGAGGTAGAGAGAGAGAGGTAGAGAGAGAGAGGTAGAGAGAGGTAGAGAGAGAGGTAGAGAGGTAGAGGTACAGAGAGATAGAGATAGGTAGAGAGAGTTTGAGAGAGAGGTAGAGAGAGAGGTAGAGAGGTACAGAGAGGTAGAGAGAGGTAGATTTAGAGAGGTATAGGGAGAGGTAGAGGTAGAGAGAGAGGTGTAGAGGTAGAGAGAGGTAGAGATAGAGGTAGAGGTAGAGAGAGAGAGGTAGAGAGAGGTAGAGAGAGAAAGGTAGGGAGGTAGAGGGGTAGAGAGAGAGAGGGAGAGAGAGGGAGAGGCAGAGAGGTAGAGAGAGAGGTCGCAAGGTAGCGAGAGAGGTAGAGAGAGGGAGGTAGAGAGAGAGAGGTAGAGAGAGAGAGGTAGAGAGAGGTAGAGAGAGAGGTAGAGAGAGGTAGAGAGGTATATAGAGAGAGGTAGAGAGGTACAGACGTACAGATAGGTAGAGAGAGGTAGAAGTAGAGAGGTAGAGGTAGAGAGAGAGGTAGAGAGAGAGAGGTAGAGAGAGGGAGAGAGAGAGAGAGGTAGAGAGAGGTAGAGAGAGGTAGAGAGGTAGAGGTAGAGAGATAGAAAGGTAGAGAGGTAGAGAGGTGCAGAGAGGTAGAGAGAGAGGTAGAGAGGTAGAGAGAGGTAGAGAGGTAGACAGGGAGAGTGGTAGAGAGATGTAGAGAGTTAGAGAGAGGTAGAGAGAGGTAGAGAGGTAGAGAAAGAGAGAGAGGTAGAGAGAGGTAGAGGTAGAGAGGTACAGCGGTAGAGAGAGAGAGGTAGAGAGAGAGAGGTAGAGAGAGAGAGGTAGAAAGAGGTAGAGAGAGAGAGGTTGAGAGGTAGAGAGGAAGAGGTAGAGAGGTAGAAAGAGAGGGGTAGAGAGAGAGGTAGAGGGAGAGGGGTAGAGAGAGAGGTAGAGGGGTGTAGAGAGGTAGAGAGAGGTAGAGGTAGAGAGAGGTGGAGGTAGAGAGGTAGAGAGAGAGGTAGAGAGTTAGAGAGAGAGAGAGGTAGAGGTAGAGAGAGAGAGGTAGAGAGAGAGGTAGAGAGAGAGGTAGACAGAGGTGCAGAGGTAGAGAGAGAGGAAGAGAGGTAGAGGTACAGAGAGATAGAGATAGGTAGAGAGAGTTAGAGAGAGAGGTAGAGAGAGAGGTAGAGAGAGAGAGGTACAGAGGTACAGAGAGGTAGAGAGAGGTAGATTTAGAGAGGTATAGGGAGAGGTAGAGGTAGAGAGAGAGGTGTAGAGATAGAGAGAGGCAGAGATAGAGGTAGAGGTAGAGGTAGAGAGAGAGGGGTAGAGAGAGGTAGAGAGAGAGAGGTAGGGAGGTAGAGGGGTAGAGAGAGAGGTAGAGAGGTAGAGAGAGAGAGGTAGAGAGACGGAGAGGCAGAGAGGTAGAGAGAGAGGTCGCGAGGTAGCGAGATAGGTAGAGAGAGAGAGAGGTAGAGAGAGAGGTAGAGAGAGAGAGAGGTAGAGAGAGAGAGGTAGAGAGAGAGGTAGAGAGAGAGGTACAGAGGTATATAGAGAGAGGTACAGAGAGGTACAGAAAGGTAGAAGTAGAGAGGTAGAGGTAGAAAGAGAGGTAGAGAGAGAGGTAGAGAGAGAAAGGTAGAGAGAGGTAGAGGGAGAGGGAGAGGTAGAGAGGTAGAGAGAGAGAAGTAGAGAGGTAGAGAGAGGTAGAGAGGGCTAGAGGTAGAGAGGTAGAGAGAGAGGTAGAGAGTTAGAGAGAGAGGTAGAGCAAGAGAGGTAGAGAGAGAGAGGTAGAGAGAGAGGTAGAGAGAGAGGTAGACAGAGGTGCAGAGGTAGAGAGAGAGGAAGAGAGGTAGAGGTACAGAGAGATAGAGATAGGTAGAGAGAGTTAGAGAGAGAGGTAGAGAGAGAGGTAGAGAGAGAGAGGTACAGAGGTACAGAGAAGTAGAGAGAGGTAGATTTAGAGAGGTATAGGGAGAGGTAGAGGTAGAGAGAGAGGTGTAGAGATAGAGAGAGGCAGAGATAGAGGTAGAGGTAGAGGTAGAGAGAGAGAGGTAGAGAGAGGTAGAGAGAGAGAGAGGTAGGGAGGTAGAGGGGTAGAGAGAGAGGTAGAGAGGTAGAGAGAGAGAGGTAGAGAGACGGAGAGGCAGAGAGGTAGAGAGAGAGGTCGCGAGGTAGCGAGAGAGGTAGAGAGAGAGAGAGGTAGAGAGAGAGAGAGGTAGAGAGAGAGAGAGGTAGAGAGAGAGAGGTAGAGAGAGAGGTACAGAGGAATATAGAGAGAGGTACAGAGGTACAGAGAGGTACATAAAGGTAGAAGTAGAGAGGTAGAGGTAGAGAGAGAGGTAGAGAGAGAGAGGTAGAGAGAGGTAGAGAGAGAGGTAGAGAGAGAAAGGTAGAGAGAGATAGAGGGAGAGGGAGAGGGAGAGGTAGAGAGGTAGAGAGAGAGAAGTAGAGAGGTAGAGAGAGGTAGAGGTAGAGAGAGGTAGAGGTAGAGAGGTAGAGAGAGAGGTAGAGAGTTAGAGAGAGAGAGAGGTAGAGCAAGAGAGGTAGAGAGAGAGATGTAGAGAGAGAGAGAGAGGTAGAGAGAGAGAGGTAGAGAGAGAGAGGTGGAGAGAGGTAGAGAAGTAGAGAGAGAGGTAGAGAGAGAGAGGTAGAGAGAGAGAGAGAGGTAGAGAGAGAGGTAGAGAGAGGTAGAGGGAGAGAGACAGGATAGATAGAGATAGGTAGAGAGAGAGGGGTAGAGAGAGAGGGGTAGAGAGAGAGGTAGAGGTAGAGAGAGGTAGAGAGAGGTAGAGAGAGAATTAGAGAGGTAGAGAGGCAGAGGTAGAGAGAGAGGTAGAGAGGTAGTAGAGAGGAAGAGCAGTTCATCAAAATGCTCAGGTGCCAGGATCAGTTTTTAGGCCACAAAGCTGCAGGTTCATGTTTAATACTTTATTGGGAGATTAATTAAAACACATACCATACACTCAGTAATGCAGGCAAGCTGACCCTTTCTATGTAAACAAGGAGGCACTGTTCGCTCCTGCAGGTAGAACGCCGTGGGATGCGAGGAACGCAGCTGAGGGGGGAGGGGTGGGGGTAGTGCGGCCGAAAGCACACAAAGCGTTTCCCTTGCGGGAGCGAGCAGGAGCACCATCTGGTTGCAAGTTAATTACAAACAGATGGTTTCAAAGCTCGATCCCGCAAGGGAATAACCAAATGTGCACGCGTTGCCGTTGAAAACAATGCACAGACGTGCATGTTTTTGGCCCAAAAAGTGAATCGATTCCTAAAGGTCTCCTCCTATGCAGCAAATCGCGCTGCGTAGGCAAGACCTAAAAAAGCGAGGAACAGATGGGGACGTCTTAGAAGAGGGAGAAGATGGAAAGCGGAGCAGGGGGTAGAGAAGGGATGATGGAGGGAGGCGGAGCTCTTGGGTAGGAAAAGCGAGAAGCTAAAGTGTCAGTGAGAGAGGGTTGGTGGAGAGGCAAAGGTGAAATAATTGTATAAGAAGAAGTGAAGAGAGAGAATCGAAGAGGACGGGAAAGAGTTGGAGAAGGGTTAAAACAGAAAAATTAGAGCTAAGGAATGAAGAAGAAAAGGGAAAAGAGAAGGAAGGTGGGGAGACAACACTGAAGGAAGTGGGAGAGGAGAAGTGTAGAAAAGAACGATGGGAAAGAAGAGCGAATGAAGCCTGGGAAGAGTTATGGTGGAGGGGTAAAAGGGCAAGCAGGATTTGAGGGGAGAGGAAATTATCAGGTGAGAGGTGGGTAGCAAAAGACAAGAAGCGGGGAAGTGAATGAGTGAAATAGAAGTGGGTGGGGAAAGAGTGGAGGAAGGAGAGAGGTAAAAGGAAGGGCGAGTGGAAGAGGGAGGAAGGCAGGGCCAGAAACCAGAAGAAAATGGAAAATGGGGTGTGTACGGGAGTGAGGCGGTATGGAGGGCTGAATGCGAGAGGCAGTGAGAGAAAAGAGGGTGTGGACACGAGGAGATAGAAAAGGGAGAGAAAAGCGAAGGGAGAAGTAGAGAGAGAGAGTGCGGCGGAAATGGAAGGAGTGGAAAGCAGGGGAGTAGCGTAGAGGGCAGATTGAGAAGACAAAATGAAGGGGAGTGAAGAGAGTAAATGCAAGAGAGTTAAGATGAGAGAGGAATGTGGAATGATCGGGGAGGGGTGGAATGATCGCGGAAGAGAGAAGGAAAAGCAGAGGATGGACGAGAAAAGAAAAGTGTAGTAGGGAGGGGGTTTACTGGGAAAGTCTACAGGTGCCTGGCTTGGCTCTAATAGCAAAATACGAGCCGAGACAAAGAAAACATTTGGCATATAAATGATGCACCACACGTCCTGTAAAAACATGATAAGGCGCCAGGTAGCGCTTTTTGCCTTTAAAAGGTGCACTACGTAGGGTAAAGTGCACTGGTAGAATGCGATGCTCAGTTGTAATGCCTGCATCTTCAAATCAATAGAAATTGGAATCTAGTGTCCACATTTCTATCATTGCAGAAACAAATAGAAAACAGAATGCCTTTTTACAAAAATCTTCGAACTCGATGAAAATGAATTTACATTTTAAATATAAAAAAGATACACTGTGAACCATATTTTTAAAACAATAAACAACAATTCTTGTAAATCCATGTGCCATATAATAAAACGAACAATACATGCACATTCACCACGCTCCTTCTGTTATATACAACAGGTTCGTATTTCAGAATGAAATGCATTAAAATTATATTGTACAGAAGAAAGCGGGGAGCTGCACACAGGAAAGAAACGGTGATTTTGACATTAAATATTTACTGGCTGTGAATAAACTGGGATATTTTTGGGCCAGAGTCTGTCTCTGGTAGGACTTTTATTGTCTCCGGAGGTAGACATGAGGAGGAAAGGTGGCAGACAAATTAATTCACTTTTCATTCAAAAGTATGATACGGTCTTCTACCCTGTACAGCGACTGTCCAAGAATCAGTGGAAACGTGGCGCAATGTAGTTTGCCGTATGTGCATAAGGTGCCTCAACTCCCAAGAGACTCTATTAGTAATGAGGAACTATATAACAACAGTGTTTATACTATATACTTGCGTCACATATTCAGGCTGAAGACGTCACTGGCCACCATGGGGAGGCACCTTTGTTTCATTAGATGAGCACCACGCATTGCTCGGCCTCTTAGTTGTTTATCCGGAATACTCAACAATAGACAAGAGTGCCCCGGCTGTGTGTCCATAGGCAAAGTAAAGCTGGCAGGGCGTCAGAAAAAAACCCATTGCGGAAGCCAAAATAGCTTAAATATAAAGCACGGTGTCCCTGAAGCGGGCGCTGCGCTTAGCTTTAAAGATAAAAAAAAAAGCCAAAACATAAAGCGCAGTGTCCCTGAAGCAAGCGCTGGACTCAGCTTTGAAGCTAAAAAAAATAAGAAAAACCTGAAGCAAAGCGCGGTGTCGCTGGAGCAGGCACTGTGCTGAGCATTAAAGTAACAAAAAACAGAACAGCTGAAGCAGCGAAAGGAGAGGGGGGTTGTTTTTAGGCTGGCTTCTGTAGTGGCGACCATTGACCTTGCCAGGTAGGTCCCTCCCCCCTCCACAGCAGCTCCACCTGCGCTCTCTGAGTGTCTCTGTGCCCTTTTGCTCCTCTGTGCCCCACTGCCCACTTGACTTCTGTGCCCCGTTCTTGTGTGCCCTTTTGCTCCTCTGTGCCCCACTGCCCACTTGCCTTCTATGCCCCGTTCTTGTGTGCCCTTTTGCTCCTCTGTGCCCCGCTGCCCACTTGCCTTCTGTGCCCCGTTCTTGTGTGCCCTGTTGCTCCTCTGTGCCCCGCTGCCCACTTGCCTTCTGTGCCCCGTTCTTGTGTGCCCTTTTGCTCCTCTGTGCCCCGCTGCCCACTTGCCTTCTGTGCCCCGTTCTAGTGTGCCCTTTTGCTCCTCTGTTCCTGCTGCCCACTTGCCTTCTGTGCCCCGTTCTTGTGTGCCCTTTTGCTCCTCTGTGCCCCGCTGCCCATTTTGCCTTCTGTGCCCCCAGTTGTGCCTGCTCGCGCCGCTCCCGCCGCAGCACCCCCTGCTGCCTGCCCCCCCAAGCCCATTCGCTGCCCCCTGCCGCCCGCCTCCCAGCTGCTCCTCCCTCCCACCCCCTCTTAAAATGGCGGCCGCGCCAAAGGCGCACCTAAGGCAAGCCTGTCCGCGCCTGGACCGCGCCCAGCGCCAGAACCCCTGGCCCCCACACCAGCCATGAAGACCGCCTCCGATACGACGCCAGCACCCTCATCGCTCTCAACCCAGGACGAACCCCCACCTGCTGCAGGGCCACCCCGAAGCGCACCCACGATCCCTTCGTCTGCCAGAACTGCATCTTCTCCTGCATCTAAGACGCAGAGACACCCGCCACAACAAAACACAACCAGCTCCGATGCATCCTGATCAACACCCTCTCCACACGCAAACAAGCCGTCGAGCTCTGGGACCTACTCAACACCGCATCTCTAGACGTCGCCTTCCTGACCGAGACCTGGATGAACGAAGCCTCCTCTCCAGACATCGCCATAGCCATCCCCGACGGATACAAGATCGCCCACAGAGACCGCACCAACGGAGTCGGAGGAGGAATCGCCATCGTCCAAAAGAAGACCATCAGGGTCTCAACAAACACCGACGACACTCTCAGCACCGCCGAACACATGCACTTCCAGATCCACACGGACCCCAAGACCACCCTAAGAGGCACCCTCGTCTACAGACCACCCGGACCCCAACCACAAATCTCTAACGCCATCGCCGACTTCATCAGCACGCACGCACTGACCTCCACCGAGTACATCCTCCTTGGACACCTGAACTTCCATCTGGAGAACAACAACGACAGCAACCCCTCCACCCTGATAGACAACCTCGCCAACCTCGGACTGGAACAACTCGTCACGACGCCGACCCACATAGCCGGACACACACTCGACGCCATCTTCTCCTCAAGCCCACACGTCTCCTTCAGCCACGTCTCCGAACCCACCTGGACCTACCACTACTGCATCCACTTCACCTTCCGGAAACCCGTCGCACATCACCGCACCCTACAGATCCCCCGTCACTGCTGGGGCAAAATCATCAAAGTACAACTAAAGACAAACCTCGCACTCAACCCACCGACCAACCCCTCCAACCCAGACGATGGTGCGCGCACCCTCAGACGATGGATGGACGACTGCGCCAACACCTTAGCCCCGCTGAAAAAACAAACCCTCAAAGACATCAGCAAGAGAGCCAACTGGTTCACCCCGGAACTCCTAGCGTCAAAGGGCACCTGCCAGAAGTTGGAGCACATATGGCACAGCGAGAAGTCGCCGGGCAGCCGCGCAGCCCACAAAGACGCCATCCGCAACCACCACCACCTCATCAGGACCGCCAAGAGGACCTCCTTCAAAGACCGCCTCGACAACAACGCACACAGCAGCAAGGAGCTCTTCAACGTCGTGAAGGAACTCTCCAACCCCAGCTCCAACGCCAACGACATCCCGCCGTTGCATGCCCTGTGCGACTCCCTCACCACCTTCTTCCACTGCAAGATCACCGACATCCACAATAGCTTCAACCCCCGGATGACCCAAACAGGCCCCAATATGCCGGAACCACCACACCCCACTGACTACGACCCCCTGACAACCTGGGCCAACGTGAGCATCGAAAACACAATCAAGACCATGGGCACAATCCACTCCGGCTCGCCGTCTGCTCCTTTTCCACACCACATCTTCAACAAAGCCGGCAGCTCCATCGCACCCCACCTACGCAACATCATCAACCTCTCCTTCGAGACCACGACCTTCCCTGAAAGCTGGAAACACACCGAGATCAACGCCCTACAGAATAAACCCAAGGCCGACCCGAGCGAACTGAAAAACTTCTGGCCCATCTCCCTGCTTCCGTTCCCAGCTAAGGTAATTGAGAAGATAGTCAACATCCAGCTCCTCCGCTACCTCAAAGACAACAGCATCCTGGACCCCTCCCAGTCAGGATTCCGCAGCAACCACAGCACTGAGACCGCCCTCATCGCCGCCATAGATGACATCAGGATTCTACTGGACAACGGCGAGACGGCGGCCCTCATCCTTCTGGACCTCTGCACCGCCTTCGACACCATCTGCCACCGCACACTACGCACACGACTCCACGATGCAGGGATCCGAGACAAGGCCCTGGACTGGACCTCCTCCTTCCTCTCCCGCAGAACCTAGAGAGTCCGCCTTCCCCGTTCCGATCCGAAGCCTCCGAGATCATCTGCGGCGTCCCGCAGGGATCCTCCCTCAGCCCAACGCTGTTCAACGTCTACATGGCGCCTCTCGCACGCATCGCCCGACATCACGACCTCAACATAATCTCCTACGCTGACGACACGCAACTGATCCTCTCCCTCACCAAAGACCCCCTCACCGCCAAATCCAACCTCCACCAGGGAATGAAGGCCGTCGCCGACTGGATGGAGGAAAGCCGCCTTAAGCTAAACACAGACAAGACGGAGATCCTCATCCTCTGACCCAACCCCTCATCATGGGACGACTCCTGGTGGCCGGCGTCGCTGGGGACACCCCCTGCACCCACCAACCACATACGCAACCTGGGAGTCATCTTCGACTCGAAACTCACCATGACCAAACAAGTCAACGCTGTCTCCTCCACCTGCTTCAACACCCTCTGTATGCTCTGCAAGATCTACAGCTGGATCCCGACAGACACAAGGAAAACAGTCACCCAGGCCCTAGTCAGCAGCAGACTCGACTACGGAAACGCCCTCTACGCCGGAGCCCCAACCAAGCTCATCAACAGACTGCAAAGAATCCAGAATGCCTCTGCACGCCTGATCCTCGACGTCCCGCGCCGCGACCACATCACCCCCCACCTGAGGAACCTGCACTGGCTCCCAGTCGACAAAAGAATCTCCTTCAAGCTCCTGATCCACGCACACAAGGCACTCCACAAGACCGGCCCAGCCTATCTCAACAGTCGACTCTTCTACGTACCCAACTGGAAACTCCGCTCCGCAGACCTCTCCCTGGCTACTGTCCCACGCATCCGTAGACCCACAGCCGGAGGCAAATCCTTCTCCCACCGCGCCGCCAAGACCTGGAACACCCTCCCCCTCATCCTACGACAAACCGAAGACCTTGTAACCTTCAGGAGACAACTCAAGACCTGGCTGTTCGACCAGTAGCAACAGCACCCCCCCCCCCTCTCCCCACCCTCAGCGCCTTGAAACCCCTGCGGGTATGTAGTGCGCTTTACAAATTATTTGATTGATTGATTGATTATAAGGCAGATGGGGGGGAAGGGTTTATAACACAAAGCAGAAAGGAGAAGCCAAACTAAGCAAACAGTGACCAGTGGGAACAACATTTATAACAAGGAAAAAGAGTGCGCAGAAAATAAAAGCATACTGCTTTAGTGAGGAGAAACGCTCCCTTTTGCCTCGCGCAGCTAAATAAATAAACAAGCGCGGCCGACCGCGCTGAAAATAAATATAAAAGAGTCCTTCCACACTTATGAAGGAGACCGTGTCAGGCCACAAGTAAAAGATCCAGTCGGGATGGGCCGTCCTAAAAGGAGAGAGGGCGGTAACCAGGAGGGACTAAGAAGCCTCCTTTTCAATCGTGAGCCAGCGTTTAGCATGGAGGATGACGCCAGCGAATCCAAAAGATGGGCGGGGCTTCAAGTCCCCTTCTCAAAGTGTATCGATGACAATAAGCATTGCAGAGCGAGGAGCACATGCGCGCTCCAGCACTAGGTCTGAGAAACCTAAAAACTAGTGTGGACCAATTGAACATCAGTTACTCTTTGATCCATTGTGTGGTCGACATATTTCACACCTTGCAAAGGAAACGAATACAGGTAGTAGTGTCCCTAAAAATTAGGGAAAAATGGCACACCAAAATACATGTGAATAATATCAAAAATGCATAAAGTCAAGGCGTTAAACTGTAAAAAGATCAATGATTATATGAGGGTGCTCAAAGCTTCAATTGATGTCCACTACCTAAGAACATCATCCATATGTCAGAGACATACATAAATACGTGATTAGAAGTTAGAAGACTTAGATAGCACTCCCCTGCTGTAAACGGGTTAAATACCCAATTAGTGTAAGTTGTCAGCTTTAAAAAGTTCTAAAAGCTTGTCAAAGACAGATATGATGGGATCAGTTCCATTGATGAATTCTCTGATAAGAAATCCAAAACCCCTTAGGTATTAGTTGCTTGTCATCTTTGTTTATTAGTGCAGGGTTGTAAATTCAATACACGGACTGGCTGGTCCGTGTATTGAACTTACAACCCTGCACTAATAAACAAAGATGACAAGCAACTAATACCTAAGGGGTTTTGGATTTCTTATCAGAGAATTCATCAATGGAACTGATCCCATCATTTCTGTCTTTGACAAGCTTTTAGAACTTTTTAAAGCTGACAACTTACACTAATTGGGTATTTAACCCGTTTACAGCAGGGGAGTGCTATCTAAGTCTTCTAACTTCTAATCACATATTTCACACCTTGTGCCCAGCTGGGTCAAATGACGTTTCTTCTGGTGCTTTTTTTTATGACCATACTATCTTCTTATGTAGCCCTGTCTCTGGTGTTAAAGGTTATATCATTTTTTTCAATTTTATATTAGAGGGTGCAAAATCCCAGAAAGTGTGTCCCAAATGATGGGAACTCACGCACTCCTAAATTGGTGAACTAGTAAAACAAATCAACACATATATGTGCAAAGACCGGCACACATATAGAACTCTGGCATTGCCATAGGACTATCCTTAATTCTTCAGTAGAGTTCCTTAAGACATCTTATTGTCCCTCGGACACCATGGGTGTAAAACTACACAGATACTTGACCAATTATAATCCATGAACTATAGCTGATATTTTTAAACAAACTGGCAATCCAGTCCAATCTTACACTGAGTCAGGTCGTGAGACCACAATTGATCATATTCATCCTATGCACAGTCCGGGGCAGACGGGCCAGTAGTTTCAGTGATCACAACCTTAATGTCTTCTCAATTAATCTACTGTTTAATTCAAGGAATCCCAGGATTGGGCTCAATGGCCTAGCTCTGAGCAATACTGGGTGCAGGCTACTTGGAAGACGGCACAGATGATGGACATTTTCAACAACATCATTAGGGCAAACGTTTCTTTAGTACACCAATGTTTAGCCTATGACAACAAGAATAATTTATAAATTTATAAAGCCTTTATCAATATTGGTTTTAGTTTCAAGAAAGCATGGATGACCCCCCATCCGAAACCATAAGCCCCACCAACCCAGCTGGTTCGACAAGAACTGCAGGGCGACCAGCATATGTCTTTGGCAAGTCCCAAATAGTAACCCTAGGGGCCTAGAGTGTATTCGGTGTTGCAGAATCACTTATAAAACTGCTCTAAAGAACAGGAGGCTGAAGATAAAAGATGAAGCATAGGAGAGGTTGGTTATCTCGTGTTACCTTCGAGACACTAGCATGTTTTGGAAAAGTGTTAATCCGTAGTCACTGAATGTAGGATGGCTGTTAACCCCTCCACCCACATTAAGGCTGATGACTGAGTTCAACATTTTAAGTCAATTTACCATCTGGAGGCTCATTCAGCACTGGACAATGTTAGACCAACATCAACTTATCCTCTGTGTATCAAGTTTGAGATACAGGATGTGACTACTGCAATCCTAGAGAGCCCCTTAGGCATGGTCACTGACCGAGAAAGAGTCCATGTGGACATTTATAAACATGACCCAGATTTCTGGGCATCTGATATCACCAAAACCATTAATTCAGACTGTAACTCGGTAATCCCGTCCTCACGGCACACAGCTGTAATTGCGCTAGTGTTTAAAAAGTTAATAAGCAAAAGCCACATTGCCTCAAACCCATTTCTCTGTATTACTCAGTGGTTAAGGTAGTCGGCGGGGTCATTTTACAAAGATCTAGTACTGGGCAGAGGACAATAACGTCTTATCTGAGACACCAATGTGTATTTAAAACTGGACTGAGAACATTCAACAATGCTCAACCTACATCTTGTAGTCAGCAAATATACCGTGCCAAGCGAGGCCAGTTGTTTTTATCTTTTACGGATCTTAGTTGTGCCTTTAATCGAGTGAATCAAACAAATTGCTGGGGCATTTTGTTGGGCATGGGGATGGATAAGGATCTAATTGATTTTCTACATATTTGACATAACAATGTTACTGTTCCAGTGGGATACAGCCCACAGGGAAAGTTCTGATTAATTTGCACTTGGAAGGGGCGATTGTACGGGGTGTGTCCTTGCCCCAGTACAATTCTTATTGCATAATGACTAGCTTAATGCTTTTTTAATCACACACTGCAAAGACATGCCTATGTTAAAATATAGACCGGTCTCTGCTTTGCTGTATTCCAATGAAGCTGTTTTAATGTCCAGAATACTAACCAGCCTTAAAACCTTGATTTGCCCCTTTTGTGGCATTCATGAATACTATAGACATGGAAACCAACGTTAGCAAAACTTACAACATGATCTGTGGCAGAACTAACATCAACCAGAGGAGGTCGCTTAAAGGCTAGGGCAGCAGACTTTGAAGCTGGGGAACGAGGTTGTGGCCTTATGGCCAAAGCTGCCAACTTTGGAGGTGGGGAACCAGGTTCTATCCTGGCTTGGTAGTTCGGGCTGGACTGTTCCCATTGGGCACAGGGTCAAGACTGATTTGCATATGGCTGGGTCCAAACTGGAATGGCATGGTGAGCAAAAAAACGATGGATTTAGGCCCAGATCTCTGTACTGGGCTGAATGTATGACATTGTTCTGCATTCTGTCCATCAACTGTTCTTTTTGCATTTGTCACCAGAGTGAGACAGGTATGCTCGGACGTGAGTCCCGTGCTCTCCATGCCACTGGAATCAAGCCATCCTGGCTGAAGAGGGGTGAAACCCCGAAACCGGTCCTAGGATGCTTGTTTCCAGTCCAGAGAGGACCTGGCCTGGCAGTTCGGGCTGGACTGTTCCTATTGGGTACAGGGTCAAGACTGATTTGCATATGGCTGGGTCCAAACTGCAATGGCGAGCAAAAAAACGATGGATTTAGGCCCAGATCTCTGTACTGGGGTGAATGTATGACATTGTTCTGCATTCTGTCCATCAATAGCTCTTTTTGCAGGTTCTATCCTCGGCATCGGCTCAGCATACTGTGATTCTGGGCAAATCGTTTAATCACCCTGTGCCTACCATAAAATGAATGTGTCCTTGTGTAATGTAACTGGTGCTCATGTAAAGTGCCTCAATACCTTTGGGTTGAGTTTGTGCTATATAAATCTGCATTAAAAAAACCAAAAAAACGAGGTTTGAGTTTGTCAGGAGACTCAAACATCTTGAGATTCTGGGCAAATCACTTAATCTCCCTGTGCCTGAAAAACAAATGAATAAATCCGTCTGTAATACAACTGGTGCTCATGAAAAGCGCTCTGATACCTTTGGGTAGAGTTTGTGCTATTCTAAATTGCAAAAAATATTATAAGGTAAAATCGTGGGCAAAGTGGTGCGCTTACCATATCTGGGCATTACTTTTGATTCCTCAAACTCATGGGCACAGTGCCTTTCTTCTAGGTGTGTGAAATTCAATCAGGCTGTATGCACCCTAATTAGTATTGCCCAGAAGATTTGGAATAAACCAGTCCTCCTTCTTTATATAATCACAACTATATCCCAATTCGTAACTATTAGGCAGCCATCTGAGGATATTGACCTAGCCATAACCTGCAGGTAGAAGGAAATAATTTTTGTAGGTGGACTCTTGGGACTTCCACTCAACAGTCCAAATTTCTTCCTGCATAAAGAATTAGGATTGGTTTATGTAGAGGACAAATTTACAGTAACTCCCATTTGATTATGGCTGGCGGTTTAGAGTAATCCTCATGCTTCGCTGAACTTCTCTATAATCAAAGAATGTCTAGTTTTGCTAGTCCGAAAGGCATAACACAAGCAGATAAATCATGGGTTAGGCAAAACTATGCATAGAGGGGGCGGAGGTAGTGAAGTCATCTATGAGGGATTACGCAATAATTCAGACTACACCGGGCCCGCTGTCATATTTGAGTCTTGTTATAAATCCGTGGGAAGGTCGTTGCTTACTAGATTTCGTTTAGGGTTCATTTGAAGCCTTTTACGCTCTTCATTAGGCTAATGCAACCCAGCAGTGATCTTACTCTGACCATGAGATGAATCCCACCCCAAACACTTTAGCACTTATTTTCTTTTGCACTATTTATAACCATTTTAGAAGAATAACGCCAAGTTTTGTAAAATCTTTTTAATGAGCTTCTGGGTTGTGCTGTAGGTTTACTGTTGTACGTTTATGGTTATTTTTTTAAATAATAAAATCACTATTCAGTCAGATCCTCTACACCACAATCATACTGTTAAAAGCTGTGCGCAAACTTTGCATACTAAGCATGCACTATATTGTGCGCTCAGCAAAATGTGAGCTGCTTTTCTGTCAATAAATCAATCAATCAGTGAATTTCTAAAGTGCATGGCAATCTATGGAAGTCCAGAAAAGAGGTACAAGTTCGGATATTTAAAGGGAGAGAGCTCCATAAAGTAGGACCAAGAACAGCAAAAAACCTACCTTCCTGTCTTACGGTCTTGTAACAAGGAGCTGATTTCCAGAGCGAATGGGCAACTCGGAAGTATACCATTTGTTTGTGCAAATTTATATAGCGTGAACTCGGCCCAAAAGTATTTGAGTGCTTTACATGAGCACCAGTTACGTTACACATGGACACATGCATTTTTTGGTAGACGCAGGGAGATTAATTGATTTGCCCAGAATCACAGGATGTTGAGCCAAAGCTGACGCTTGAACCCAGTTCCCTAGCTCCAAAGTCAGCAGCTCTAGCCGTAAGGCTACATCCTCTCCCATTACACTAATGCTCTGAGGTAAGAAGGGCCAGTCAGCAGTGCTTTAAGTAAATATATATATATATGACTTTTCTGCAGTTTCCTTGGGCTGAACAGGGATTTATTCTCAACCTTACCTGCCGTCCTGACCCTGCTGCTGGTTGCGTGCTGTGTGTCTCCCCTGCTGCCGTTGCCGCTGCCTGCCATCGCGCGGCCCTCGCGGGGGGAGACTACAGCTCCCAGGTAGCTTTGCAACTTTCTTGCACAGCTGATGACCATCACCGTGCCCGGAGGCGCTTAAAACTCAGAGGCTCCCTCCGCGTCGCGGGACGCGCGCGGGTGGCGCCGGGCTAAGCCCGGGCAAAGGGCGGGCCGTCTGTGGCCGTCCGGGGCTGGACAAGGCTGGGCTGGGCCACCCCTCTTACCGCCGCCTCAGGAGGTGCACGGCCAGCAAGTATTGTGTTTTCTTTTGTCTGCTAGCTGAGGGACTTCTCTCTAGGCGCAGTTAGTGGCTTAATTATTGTTGCTGAGGCCTTTATGCCAATGTCTACGCGATCTGGTAGGGGCTCGAAGGGGCCAGGCGGGGCTGGTGCTGGTTGTGTTTCTGGGACTATGGACCAATTTATTACCCGGGTTGCTGCGGTTATCGAGAAAGAAATCGCCATGACAGAACGGCGTCTTTCCCGGGAACCCCTGACCGGTAAACGCTCATCGTTGGGCTCTCTGGCATTAGTCCCCTCCCCAGTACGCTCAATTGACCCTCTAGTTAATGCTTCCCCTGCTTATGTATCTGACCCCTTAGTTAACATCTCATCTGACCCTGACCACCCACGGGTTGTTGCGATTAGGTCCAGTCTGGATCGGCTAGAGAGTTTGTCTGCTGTGGTTTTGCTGGGAGGTGAGAGTGTCCTACCAGAACCACGGCCGATTGAGACCTCTACACTTTTGCTTCCTGTTACTACCTTATCTCGCCAGGAGGATTCTACCACCCCTCTTGCGCCCTTACCACTGGCAGTAAATGGCCTAGCTTCTAGCAAAAGGAAACGACCGGCTAGTCCACGTAAGGGCAGTCACTCAAAACTTCCTAAGAAACCTAGGAGAGTTGGAAGTAAGGTGGGTTGGTCCCACAAGGGTGCAGGGGTGGCAGCTGGCCATCCCCAGGGGCCAATAGGGGGAGCAGCTACTGGTGCTATTGTAGAGAAGACATGTGTGGATCTGACGTCTGACCCTCTTGAACTTGCTGTAGGCCCCCCTACCGAGATCCCATTAATCACCCAGTTTGAAAAAATAGTGAAATCATTGCTGATCCCGGTTCTAGAGAGAGTGAAGGGGCTAACAGAGCGTTTGGACAGATTCGAGCAAGTCACTCTTGATAATTTTTTCTCCCTAAAATCTCTCATTAAACTCCACTCTAGAATTAGGGAGGACGGCTCAATAGGGAATTTTGCTTCCCGAGAGCCATCCACTGCCCCAACAGGTTTAACCAACACATGTGGGGCAGTGCAGGGGGCGGTTGAGGCACATAGCCCTGTTGTTCAAACTATGGCCTCCTCTGGGGCCATCCCAAAGTTTGGGGTGGCCACAGCGGGGGTCCCGGTGCAATTTAACGCAGCACTGGGTAGCAGTGTCCATCCAGTGACAACTGCGAGGCTTGTGAGCCCAAATACAAGTGGCTACGCTATGTCAAAAAAATCTAGCGATAGTAATTGTACTGGTACACCTAATACTAAATCAGGTAAAATAACCCCAACTCCCATCTCACTACCAAGAAATGCCCCAAATATTGTGCCTGTCCCTAATCCCAATTTACCCTCAGATTGCCAGCCCTTTGTGGCAGTACTTACTGGGGTCCCCGTGCTAAAGCCAGGTAAACAGGAGTCATATGCCGAGCTTAAGAATAAAACCTTATTCTGGTTGAAGGAAAACAGACCTCTCCCTAGCTCATTGGGTGGTCGGGTTATCCTCGTAAGGAGGGTTAGTTGGCTAGGCACCCGGCCCAAAAACATAATGGGGGATTGCATTATAGTTAACTTTGAAGACCCTAGGGTAACCAGTTATGTTTGTAGTTTTAACAATAGCGAGGGCGGTATGGGTCCCATTACAGGAATTGGTATTTGTGACCTTAGTTACTTTAATCCCTATGCAGCTCCCGCCCGGCCTCCAAGAGCCGTTAGTTGGGAGGGGTGGAATGGCAGACAGACTCCTCATAATCTCCCCCAATTCAGCCTGTTTCGCCAAAACCCATTTTCCATTTGGCCCTGGCAGGATTGTTGACAAAATAGTTACCAATCTCCCATGAAGTCACCTGCTGCACTTGAGGAGGAGGAGAGTTGTGTTACAGATTGTAAAGGGGTAATTTTGGGCGCACACTGTTATAATGCATCTTCTTCTGAGGGTAGTATTGTGTCCTCTATTGTGGTGTCAACAGGCTATTTAAATCCCGAGGAGTCCGTCCTTGATGCCCCAAACCAGCCGAAATTAGTGAGTGATGTACCAACTAACTCTGGTTTTCAGGATAGTCCATCTGTTCAGAGGTTATCCTTCACCCAGGCTGCAGTTGATGACGACGTCCTGAAGATCGTCAGCTGGAACATAGCGGGCATTTCTCGCAATTTGGACATACCAGAATGGAACTCCTTTATCGAGTCATTCGGGATATGTTTATTCCAGGAAACCTGGTGTCTGGAACCCTGTTACAAGGTTGGTTATACCACCTACTTCGTACCTGCAATCCCTTCGCCCTCCGGGAGAGGTAGACCTTCAGGTGGTCTATTAATCTGGGCAAGCATCTCATTGGGGTTTCATATAAGGTGTATAAAAATTAAGTCCCCAGATTTAAAGAGACTAGTAGTCAGAGGGTCTTCTGGGGGGCGGTTTTTAGAGATTTTTAACATCTATACTAGATCCCCGAAAGGGGGAGCGCCCTTGTTGACCCTACTGGGTATAGAGGATGCACTTAGATCCTGCAGGGCAGAATCATATATCATGTTAGCAGGGGACTTTAACTGCACCTTTGAACCCCTAGCCGAGGATGACATACTAGGCACTCAAGAGGAAGATGTTAGGAGAGGGATTCCACCCCTGTCAATACCACCTATTAAGAGCTGGACCCAAAGTGCCATCCATTTAAACGCCCTAACCCTGGAATATGGTATGAGAGCAGTAAATGGACGGTCAAAGTCGGACTCCTGTGGGGCCCACACTTTCAATAGGGTAGGTCATTCATCTCGAATTGACTATATCCTGTTGAACTTCAAGCTCTGGGGACATTTGTTGGATATGGTAGTCCTCCCTTCGTCTGACAGCGATCATAATCCGCTGTCTTTGTCACTATCCCTAATGTGGACGGTTGGGGAGAAACTACAAGCCCCTCAGGCCTGGAAGTCAACAAGTGACGTCTGCCCCTCGAATTGTGGGAGGCGCCTAAAATGGAAAAATGTAGCTCTCGATGAGGGCAAGATTGTGGAAATAAGATCAATCATGGCTAATGCCTCGTCCAGATTAGATCCTCTTGTGCCAAATGTCCATGAGATTTCCACTCTTTTTAGCCACACTACCAAAGCACTAGGTGACCTTTTCACTGTGCGAAATCCAGGTTCTAGGGCCAATAAGATGGGGCGCCTCAAGGGTAACCGTGGATGGTATTCTGCTCCCTGCAGAAGTGCGAAAAGGGAATTAATAAACGCAGTTAAAATTGGGGATACCGAATTGATTGGTATGGCCAGGAAGTTGTACAGGGGTGCTATTGATAAGGCGAAGAAAGAGTGGGAAAACCAGTTTTGGTACGATCTAAAACTGGCAAGTGCTGGGAGGGACTCGAAGGGTTTCTGGGACCTAATTAGAACTAGGGACAAACCCATGGATTCCCTTATAACATGCAATATCACTGAGGCGTCATGGTTTGATCATTTTTCCAACCTTTATACTGTGGCAACGGGGGCCGGGCTAGACCCAGCTGAAACTTTTTCGGTTGACTTTTTCGGGCTGAGCGACGACCTCCTGTTCACAGGGAAGGAAGTAGAGGATGCGATTTCGCGTCTTATCCCAAATAAAGCCGCGGGGCCGTACGGGCTACCCGGGGATCTGATCCGTATTAATGCATTAGAATGGGGAAAGCTCATTGCATTATTACTTAATGCAAGTTTCTACAATGCACCTCTCCCAGATTCCTGGAGGGGCGCTGAGGTCGTCCCGATTTTCAAAAAAGGGAGCCGGGACGACCCAGCTAATTACCGCCCTATAAGTCTACTTGATACATCGCAAAAGGTGGCAGGAAAGGTGGTTTTAGGGAGGATGCTTCAGTGGGTCGAGGAGAATAGGATACTTTCTGACTTCCAGGCGGGCTTTAGGTCAGGTACTGGGACCATTGAACAGTCATTTCGTCTGCTGTTGTTATACTGGAAGGTGGTTGTGTTGGGCAAAGGCAGTCTGTATCTCGCCTTTATAGATTTACGGACTGCCTTTGACCTAGTGCCCCGCAACCGCCTATTGAGGGTGTTGTCAGATTTAGGCATGCCACCGTACCTATTATCGCTGATAATTAAGTTCCATGCAGAAAACTTTGCACTGGTTAGGTGGGGCAACCAGGGCCAAAAGACCGCCCGAATAACTGTAAATAGAGGTGTCTGCCAGGGCTGTGTCCTAGCCCCCACTCTGTTCTCATTGTACGTTAATGGAGTGGTGGAGCACCTCTTACAAAATCCTTCAGATGCCCCATCCCTGGCGGGCAGGAGAATACCCACTCTATTATTTGCAGACGACACCCTCTTGATCTCCAAGACCCCAGTTGGGTTACAGAGCCTCCTTGATAGGTTCCAAACTTTTTGTATTCTGAGGGGATTAGAAATTAACACGGGAAAGACCAAATATTTGGTCTTGAATCCCCCGAAGAAAAGGGGTAGGCCACCTGTATTGAACTCAGTGCCCCTAGAAAGAGTCAAGGAGTTTGACTATTTAGGAATCCGCCTCTCTGACACCATGAGGTGGAATTGTCATCTCCATAAAATGCTGCTAAGTCATAAAAGGGTGGTGGGGGCTCTGCTCAAAGAACAACGGTCCTCTACCCTCAAGCCGATTGCTCCAGTCCTTGACATCTACAAGGCTAGATGGGTGAGTGCGGCACTTTACGGAGCAGAGCTTTGGGGGGCGCAGAATGTGCACCAGCTGACCCGTTCAGAAAATAAGTTCTTGAAGGATCTAATGGGCCTCCCTTATAGCACCCCTACCCTTCCCTTATTCCTTGACATGGGCTGCTACCCTATCAAAGACCAGGCAAGGTTGCGCCCATTACTTCTCTGGGGTCGCATATGGAGAGTTCCGGAGCTTGTTAGTTGTGCGGAGGGGCTAAATGAGGTTTTATCAATGCCTGGCTGGAACAAAATAGGATGGCTGAGGGATGTCAAGCGGCTGCTGGGCCAGTTGGGTCTTGGAGAAGCCTGGCAGTCCAGGACCGCACCGCCCAAGTCTGTCCTGAAAAAACTCTACTGGAAATGGGTAATGGACTCTAGAAACTCTAATCCCAATCTTTGTAGATGTTCTGCGGAATTCCTATTAGTGAAGGAGGTGGCACAACTTGAGCCTTATCTCGACATTATCTCAAAATCTAGAGATAGGGCTCTATACTTTAAATTTAGGATAGGTGTGCTGCCTGTGTGTGAGTTGACCGCTGGATGGAAGGTACCAGCACAGACTACTCCTTTTTGCCCTTTCTGCGAGACTAGGATTGAGTCGGTTCTTCATCTTTTATTTGAATGCCCTGCATATAAAGATCCTCGCCTTAGGTGGTTGAAACCCCTATGTAAAGAGCTGGGCACAAGACATTGTAGCGAGGCCTTTCGTATTTTAAAATCCGACACACGCCCCTTACTCGTCTGTGGTATGGCAACGTTTTTAAACTGGGCATGGTTGATCAGATCAAAAAGGCTTTTGTGTGTTGTTTAATTACGGTTTTAAAATTGGAATTTTTATGTAATTTATTCATGCCATTTGTATTTTGAACTTGTATAACTGTTATTTATGAATTGGCTTTTATTTTTTTAAACAAAGATGTATTGTATTGTATTGCTTTTAAAGATATGTTCCATATCGAAATAAAGCCAACTTTGACTGACTGATATATATATATATATATATATTGCAAAGAAATTCTCCCCACAGTTCCACTCGGAAAGAAGACGAGTCACACCGGTCTTGCTGGAAATAATAGATTTATTTACACGAGGGGGCAGAAGACGCGTTTCGGCTGTCAAGCAGCCTTGGTCACATGACCTCTTTAGTGAACCAGGAAGTATATAAACAAATCTGTGTTTCGCACGTCACAGTGTGCAGGGAGTGAAAGTGAAAAAAGACTTAATCCATCATGGCATTCAGAAATACATTTGTGTCGCAATTAATACAGATCGTATTAAATACAGGAAAACATTGTTGCCCTGTAGTGAGCATTTTAATCAATACATAACTAACACAACCTGAGAAATCTGTGTTTATGTCATTGTTTGATTTGTTACGAATCACATGATATTATTATTGGTGACTATGGTCAGTGCAAGGTAAAAATATTCTGCAAATAAATTGGATGGTGATTGGGGTGCTGGCGCATAAGCGGTCTAGTACCACGATAAGTAGGTCCTTGATTGGCACTGTGTCCACGTCATTTGACCACGAGTGCAGAATAAAGGTATAGTACCCTTGTATTTGCATTTATGATATATTTCCAGTGAGGAATGTGCTCATACCAAGAACTTTATCAATACGCCATATCCGTAACTATTTGTAGTGCACTGGTCTATCCGTGAGCCCCCAAGCTGCAGAAACAAAGAGAATAATATAACATTAGTACTTGATGTATATCTTGTTATTGCAATGGCCACATCATCAAAATAAAGCAAATATTACTCAGGTTCATGTATTATCCACAATTGCGACATACCAACCACTGGAAAAGGGAAACCTTTACAAGATTGACCATGATGTGCAAAGTGGAAATAAAAACACTTTTATAGAAAAACAACTGGTTTCAAAACGGGCCAAGCCTGGCTAAAAAGCATTCAAGAAATTATAAATGCGAATACATTTCTTCGTCATTATTAAGACCTATCGGAAAAAGGCTGCCTGTCTGTAGTATGAAGCGAGATTCTAATCTCCTCAGAGACTGTATTCTGTTGCCACCTTTGGGGTGTTTGGGCACTGTGTCGAGGGCAAAATATTTCGCTTTGGTCCAGTCACTTGAGTGGTATTCCCTGAAATGTCTGGCAGTGCTGTAACTTTGATTTTGGTTGGTAATTGCTCGCCAGTGCTCCAGGATACGTATATATATATATATAAATATATATATAATGATAAACTCTATCTAGTAATGGGTCTTAGAGCACCTGTGGAATGTGGGGGACTTAGCACTCTTTATGGACACTAACCTGTCATGGTAGAGAGAATGTGGCAGATTGCTGATAGAGTAGTTTAGTTCAACATACCTGTTTCTTGCAGTGCTTCACTATACATACTGTTCGTAGTGGAAGTGCTTGCGTAGAAGATACTCAGTTTCAAAAAAGGACCTTCAATATCGCAGTCTTTACCAGCTATTGTGGGGGTGGCACTGAAAAAGCGCAAGCATAACTAAAGTAAAGACATATTTTGGACTTCTTAAACAGCTTATTTTACAGTTTTTTATATGCAAGTCCATATATATGGCCAATGTGTGGAGCAAGTACATTTTTATGATGAGATTTCTGAGGGGCTGATTTAATCACTGAAACACAAAAGCAATCATGGTGATCGATGATTTTTTGTGCCCCTTATAAATGGTATCATTATATGGGTAGCGTCTTATCTCTTTAACTGGCATCAGGGTATTTCATCATTTAGACCCAAGGTAACACCACCATTGTTCCCTTTTAAAAAGTTGTGTTTTTGCATTTGGATTTACAGGAATTGTCTCCAACACAGTCCATCTCATATCATGAACTGTGTGGTGAAATTCCAGAAAATGCGCAGTGAGTTTAGTTTGCATTGGATGGTGCTTCTGTGGTCATTGATGCATATTTTCACTTGTCTAGAAGTCATGCCAATGTAACATTGTCTACAATGACAAGTGATTAAATGTATACATCAGTTTGTTCTTTGTAGTCAGTTATTTCACTGCCGTTTCTGTCCACATGGGAGTTTTTACAATACAGCTTTGGGATGAGGGCTATTAAACGTGGACAGACTGTTGCGCTCCATTGATCTCTTGCGGGTTTTGTAGACATCTATCCATTTTCAATGTTGATTTCCATGTCCAGGAAAGAGAAACGTTCTTCCGAAGCTTTCAATAGGAACCTAAGATATGGGTCCAGGCTGTTAATCCATGTTACAAATGTGGGTACCATATCTACTGGTCCGTCAGATAATCAGAATATCATCTATGTATCTGCCCCAGAAGTTTTAACTGGTCCTTATAGGGTCTTCCTTGGGCATATATGTGCTTAATTTCAAAATGGTGCATATAGAGCCTGCCAACCTTGGAGTGCAGGCATTCCCCAAGGAAGTACTTTGTGTTTAGAGATAGAGTGTCCTCAAACTTTAAGACATTTTGCTTCAGAGCTATGGTAGCATGATATTACACAACTGATTGGGAAAATATGGTTGCAATCAGTATTCCTTAGTTCATAGACTACTCTTAGTGCCTTGGGGAATACTAGTGTATAGTCCTTCCACATCGAGTGGAAATCATTCTGGTATTATTATCCTCATTGATGGTTTTGATAAGGTTAAGATGTTTTGTGTCCTTCAGAAATGAGGGCATGGATTTCACTAGTGGTTTGAGGAAGAAGTCACAGAATGTTGATTGAGTTTCATTGAGGGATCCTATTCCCAAGAAATAGGGAATCCTAGTGGTGGACTTTTCCCTTTTGTGGTAAATAATTTAATTACCGGGACTTAATTTGATACGGAAACATAATAAAAATAGCTCAGTAAATAAGAGGCAGGATCCGTGGTATTAGAGGTTCGGAATGGGCTTTATTCCAATACTGATTCGAATCAGGGATTTCAGGTTCCATCACCACGAAGGTTCAGGAAGTGAAGGCAATACATTATTGACAGGTAACAATATATATATGAAAAGCATTTACATTAAGACAGATGCAGGAGGCGTAACAGCTGATAATACAGATAAGAATACACATACGTAATGAAAAGAGGCGTAATAGGGCGTAACAGAGAAACGTCATTGGTTGTGATGTCACAAATGGGTGGATCTATGAGATAATTTCGCAGTATCAGCAGAAATACTTGGCAGAGATGCGCGCGCAGCAGTATGACGTGTGATTGACGTGCAACTAAGGGGTGAAGGGGACTTGATATTTAGCTCTACATGTGGCGACAGAAGTCTGGAGGGTCAAGTCAACCTAATCCCAAATCATATCTAACATCCTATGTTTAAAGAACTATGTTATCCAAAAGAGAGGTCTCTTAGAGTAGAATCTTATTCTATACTGACTATACTGACGGTTAGTGCGTGTACAAGCGTCTAAGTGTCTACACCAGATGCGAGGGCGGAATCTTCCATAGTAACAGGGCTATGAATTACTTGTATGAAGACAGAGAAGTCGGGCGTTTGCTTGGTAGCTGGAAGAATGTTTACTTAAGCTACTAGACAGGAATGCATTGGGCAGGGAGCGGAGCAGATAATTTTCGAAGGTGAAATACAGTTCTTGGCAGGCAGCAAGCTGATGTCAGGCTTCGTGAGCCGCGCAGAGAATGAGACAAAGTTCATGGTCACAGATGCAGGCTCGGACTGGAGCTTCAGAGACAGAAAGCAAGAGAAGCTTGATGACAGAATCAGGGCCTACTTGCCTGGACTGTAAAATGGCATAAGTGAACCATATAAAGGCGGTGGCCTTTCGTACTTAGGAATGGAATATCCGGCCCATTCATGGCGGATCAACAGAGGACATGTTAACGGTGGACGCACATGTATTTGCGTCTTCATAACTGGAACTAGAGGGAACATACATGTACTTGTAACATGCACATAGAACCGTTGGGGTCCAAGATAGGGGACATAACTGACCAGAAAAATCCATATTTCCACATTCCCTCCTTGTCCCCTACTTGCCCGTCAAGAGATATCAATCTTCATTAATCCATTGATCTGTTCATATAGCATCATTTGTTCTTCTTTCTTCTTCCGGGATCTTGAATGAAAATCTTGATGTGGAATGCACGATGTGGCACACAGACCACAAATCGCTGGTCCACATTGCAGGCATAAGCAGCAACTGAATAATATGAGAAGGCCAATACCTAGGAAGGATAGAACTCTCCATCCCCAGGCTGATATCACGCTCCAAAACCAACCGGACCAAGTCCAGGTGCCTGGATTCTGGTGTATCTGGCTTACAATCTTATGAAGGCGGGTTATGGCCTTATATACAGATGGCGAATTTTCTGGTATGAATATGCAACAACTTGATCCGATGACCCTACAAGCTCCACCCCTATCGGCCAGGATGACGTCAAGGACAAGACGATTTTGAAGCACAACAATCCGCATAGCAGACTGCTCTTCTGTTAAATTGCCTAAGGCGGAAATAGTTTCGTTCACTACTGCTTCAAGGGTTCTAGTCAATCTACGTATCAGTTTACTATTAGTAACGGTACCTATATAGGGAAAGAGACCTTTATTGAAATCGGTGTATTTTTCCCATGCTGTTTCAGTGTAGTCGACTATCGGGAGATCTCTCCTTACTCTATTATATACTAAATTAATATTTCTGTGATAATCAGGAGGAGCTAGGAAAACAGGTGGCAAAAGGAATCCAATGTAGCAGGTACCATCCCAATCTAGAGGCAAACGTACATATGCCGTCTGACCACATATAAAATAGGAATGGCGGGAAGCTCTAAATGTAGACTTGCCTTGATCACTAAATTCTACTACAGTGGTGCATCTACTATGGCCCATATGAATGGAACCATTCTTTCTTACACATAATTCACCTTTTACTGGAAATATTGACATAGCGGGCAAAATTGGAGTAGCTTCGGATTCGACATTTAGGATCATAAGATTAAGCGTAAAATTACCTAATCCATATACTTCATTTTCTAGATCAGTTCCTGTTCTTTTGGGAAGTCCCTCCTTGTTAGGATAGCAGACCTTAAGTAAAACTAAATTCAAATGTCCCCATACCCAGTTATCTTGATAAACTGCAGAATTCGAATCCAGAGAATTAATTAGGCTAAACCATGCTCCACAGGAGCCGTTGTGTGTGAACGGGTATGGAAAAAGAGGTAGAATTCCTTTATCATTCTGATAGGGAGGGAGTCGGCCACATATCCAACAATTTGTAGCATTGCTAACCTGATGGGAATGATGTAACATACTAATAAAAGTGTTATTGCGCAGCGCAAATCTGTATGACAATTCAAGCGGAGGTAATTCACTAAAAGAATGTTCAGCAGTAACATTGTAAACATGTCTAGAAATAGGATAATATATGTGCAACAATATACTTGCAGTAATTATTAAAAGACTCAAGAAAAACAAAATTAATAACGTCATTATGCAATGGCTACGCAGTGATTTACAGTACGCCTGTCGTTTCAACATTTTTCGCAATTTTCCATGATTCAGGTCTAAGGGATACATGTCGGAGACAGATTCAACCGCTTCACCTTGGAGAGGACTTAAACAATCAAATCGTCCGGCGGTTTAGGCCTGAGTTTCAGTTTATAAAGTTCCTGACTGTTGGCCTCAGCCAAAGGTAGTTTTGAGTCAATGGGTGAAGACACACGAGGTGGGCTATTCACATCCGAAGGAAGTCCATGAAATTTCTTGATATGACTTGAATGCACCCATCCTTTTCTGCCTTCGATCTTCACGGCTGTCCTTGTGGTGAGCAGGACCAATTTGGGTGCTTTCCACCTGGGCTCCAGCTGAGTCTTTCGGTCGAAATTCCTCACAAGAACAAGGTCCCCCGGAACTACGTCAAGGGGTTTCACCTCAGTGTTGTCGGGAAAGGCTGCAGCTACCTGTGAACGACAAGATTGTAGTGCAGACATCAAGGAAGCCAAGTAATCTGTCAGCATATTACAGTCAATATCAGTTATTTTTCGTGGCATAGGCGTCCCCCACATATTTGGTGGTCTGCCGAAGATCACTTCATACGGGGATAGCCCTGTTCGAGAGTGTGCTACCATTCTTGTGTAAAAGAGTGCAACTGGTAGTGCTACTACCCAGTCGACACCTTTCTCCCTGCATATTTTGGACAATCTAATTTTCAGGGTCTGATTATGTCTTTCTACGAGACCTGCTGCCTCAGGGTGTCGGACACAGTGGAATTTCCACTGATAGCCTAACAAAAGTGAAACGTGTTTCATTAATTCGGATGAGAACGGCTGGCCGTTATCTGAGTGAACAACACGTGGTAACCCGTATCGTGGGAAGAATTCTCGAACCAACTGTTTGGCAGTAGTCGGGGCAGTGTAATCTGAAACCGGGTATGCCTCCGTCCAACGGGAAAGAGCACACACAACTACGAGAACATATTTGAATCCTCTGCATCGTTCCATCTGGATATAATCCATCTGGAGGACTTCAAAAGGGTGATCAGGAGGATGAAATCCACCCTGTTCTACGGGAACGCTTTTTCCCGGGTTGAACTGGCAACAGATCAGACAGGTACGAACCTTTTGTTTGGCTGCAGCTCGTAAATGCTTGTTGAACCAAATATGTTGAATGCTGTCTAGCATAGCTTTCTCTCCTAGATGCGCTGGACTATGGATAGTGTTAATAATGACTTGGACCATTGAATCAGGAAGGAACCACACAGACTTTTCCTTCATCAACCATCCTTGATCCGTTTGGATCCCTCCTAATTCCGTCCATTTCTTTATTTCTTCTGGTGTAGCATGTGTCTGTATATCAATTACGTCAAGAGTAGGATCTTTAACCGTCATACAATGTGTTGGCGTCTGGACTATTGTCTTTGTCATCTCGGATGTTTGAGTTTGAGCAGTCTGTTTAGCTGTTCTATCAGCTAGATCATTGCCTTGAGAAATGATATCAGTAACTTTCGTATGTGCTTTGCATTTCATAATCGATATTGCAATGGGTAAATGTATTGCATCTAATAAGGCATGAATGAGGGGTCCGTGCTGAATGTGGGCACCGTGAGAAGTTAAATAACCTCTCTCTCGCCACAGCACGCCGAAGTCATGTACGACTCCGAATGCATAACGTGAATCAGTGTATATGTTGACTTTTTTATTTGTGGCTCGAATACAGGCTTGTGTCAGAGCGACGAGCTCTGCTGCTTGAGCTGACAAGGTATTAATACGATTTGTTTCAACGACTTCAGTGTCTGTTGTGACTGCATACGCGGCCACTAGCTCTCCTGTACTTGTTCTCATACATGAACCATCTACATACAACGTCAGGTCTGGGTCTGACAATGGGACGTCTGTCAAGTCTTGTCTGGGTTTCGTCGTGATTGTAATAACATCAATACAGTCATGGGCTAGTGGGTCTGTTCCATTTACAGGTAAAAGTGTGGCAGGATTCAATGTGTTACAACGTCTGATTTCTATATGTGGCTGAAACAGTGTTAGTTCATACCCTGTAAGTCTTGCTATAGTCAAATGTTGTGTTTGCGTTCGATTCACAAGAACCTCCACTGCATGTGGTACTTGTACTGTCAATGGATGTCCTAACACTATGGCATCGCTTTGTCTGATTGCTAAAGCTGTCGCTGCCACTGATTTTAGGCACGCAGGCAGAGCCTGAGCTACGGGATCTAATGTACTAGAAAAATAAGCACATGGTTTGTGTGCTCCTGCTTGTTCCTGTGTGAGTACTGACAAGGCTGTACCTTCGCGTTCTGTAACAAAGAGTGTAAACTGTTTTCTGTAACATGGCGTTGCTAAAACAGGTGCTTGACATAAAGCTTTCTTTAGGCTTTCAAAAGCTTGTGTATGTTCCTGAGTCCAAGGGAGAACAGTCGATGTGGCTGCCTCCTGTGTTGTCAACTGAATGAGTGGTTTTGCTAAAAATGCATACTGAGGGATCCACTGTCTACAATATGAAGTGAGGCCTATAAAAGCCCGCACCTCCTTTTGTGTCTTGGGTATTGGCATGTTAGCTATTAACTGAATGCGGTCTGGTGTAAGCTGCCTTCCCTCCTTGGACAGCGAGTGACCAAGGTAAATAACTCGCTGGACACAGAATTGCAGCTTAGAAGGGGACACCTTGTGCCCCTTTTCGGCTAAAAATTGTAAAACTGTCAGTGATGCTTTTTCACATTCAGGTTCGCTTCGGGCGGTGATCAGCAGATCATCGACATATTGAAGCAAGGCAGTGTTAACTGGCATGTGGATGCTGTCGAGTTCTCGTTTCAGTGCTTGGCTATAGATGCTGGGGCTTTCTGTAAATCCTTGAGGTGCGCGTGAGAATTTGAAGCTACGTCCATTTAAACTAAATCCGAACAAATATTGGCTTTCCGGATCTATTGGGACGCTGAAAAAGGCATTTTTGAGATCAATTACAGTAAAGAATGTTGCTTCGGAATCAATAGCTGTCAGTAATGATGAGATATCGGGGACCACAGGGAATTGCGGCACAATACACTTATTTAATTCGCGCAGATCAACAACCAATCGATATACTGGCGGGGCCTTCGGATCTGTTCGTTTGAGAATCGGAATTATCGGTGAATTACATACATTGGAGTCTGTTTCTACAACCACTCCTTGGGCAATGAGCTCGTCAATGATTTGTAGTAAAGCCACTACAGCATCTGGTGGTAACTTGTATTGTCGCATTCGTGGTAGTACCACTCCTGCCTTTAGTGTGACTCGATATGGTGTAATATTCATGCAACCAACATCAGTAGGGCCTTGTGCCCATAGATGTGTAGGTAAAGTCTGCAATCGGGGATCCATGTCTCTAGACACATAATGACCTTTAAAATCACGTAAAAACAATCTTACTCCTTCCGGAGAACAACATATTATAGCTCCTAGAGCCTTCAGTGTTTTTATTCCTAACAGGTTTTCTGGACATGATTTAGTAAGCAATAAATCTGTAGTTCGGGTCAAAGGTCCTATCGTAAGTGGAAGAGGTTGTGACACTTCATTAACAATAGGTTTTCCTGAAAAACCAAGGGAAATATTCTGTGAGCCTGAGAGGGGTGCCCCTGGAACTTCACTACGTTTTATTGTTGTTCGACTTGCCCCTGTATCGAGTAAAAATTTTCTGTCTTGGCCTAATAATTCACTATGTACATAAGGTCCTTCTTGATCTACAGGGATCTCGATAAGGGGTAAGTCAACTTCCCTCTCTAGGCTGGTTCATGCATATCGTTGATAATCAGGATAGTCATACTGTGCGGTCTGGTACAGTTGTCGTGTCGTGGTTTGCGTGGCAGCAACAGGCAGCGCTGGTGCAGCTGGCACAAACTGTATAGTCTGTTGTGGAGCTGGCATGGACTGTGCATGCTGCAAGGCTCCTTGTTCATTCTGATCCTGTCTAAGTGGCCGTGGTCTTTCTTTTGTAATGCCCGTGGCGATATTACGCTTCAGGACTGGACAATCGTGTACATGATGACCTAGTTGTTTACAATAGTTGCATGTCCCTTTTACAGGTCCCGCTAAATCGCCAGAATGTGTCGTACCCTTTTTATGTCCTTCAACTGGAACTGTCTGGGAGACTAGCATTTTCATTTTCGTGTCTTTCATGCGTCTTTGTTCATGATCTTGTTCCTCTCTAATTCTATTGTGATGATACTGTAACATTTGTAACATTTGTGATGGAGTGTTACCTTGCCAGGTACTCTCGAATTTTAATACTCTATTCTTCACTTGGGGCAAGGAATTTTCAACTAATTTTGTCACAAACAGATGTGGGTATGATTCGCTACTCGCTTTTATACCACTATTTATACCAAAACATTTTTCAAATCGTGCATAGAAATCACTAGTGTCTTCATCTGGCTTTTGTTTACAGGCTGAAATTGCACCCCAGTCTTCCTTTTTCGTGGTTAATAAACGTGGCAGTACCTGTACTAGTAGACCTGGTAGTGCTTTAGTTTTGTCCCCAAGCCCCGAACCTGGACCTCGGGCCTTTTCTTCTGCTTCTAATGCTGTCCAATCTATCTTTTGGTCTCCTACCTCCCACTCTTTTTCCTTGAGTTTTTCATAAATGCCAGCAGGCATCAATACCTTTAATATTGTCATAATGTCGGGATAGGTATACTCTCCCATGAGTAACATGTCTTTAATTTCTCGGTGGAAACCCGCTGGGTCTTTGTCATGACTGGGTACCACTTTCTTCATTTCCAACAATTCTATTTTCGATATGGGCGTATACACATATACACGTTTAAACTCATTGTCCTCGCCCTTTATTGGGTGCACTTCTCGTAAGGGATTCTGTCTGTCCATGTAATACATGGTTCTTTCCTTGATGGGCAGTGAGACATGTTCTGGGCATATAAAAAGAATGTACTGCTTTCTTGATTCTAGTATTTCTTTAATTAGCTTAGTACCTGAACCTCTCCATCTATTCGTGAGTAATTCGGTCAATATATCAGGTAAGGGACCAGGATCTGAATGTTGGCTTTTATATAGTATAAGAAGTTGTTGAATCATATAAATCCCAGCTAAACGCTGTTCATCTGGGGTGAGATTCAAAAATGTGTGAGCTACTGTGTCATCACTATACTTCCCGGGACTGTCAACCCAATGGACAGCTGACCTGGCTAATTCTTGTTCATCCATAGAATCGAGAAAATGATAACCCCTTCGTTCTCGGAGTAATTTATCTGCTGCTTGGAATGAATGCTCGTTAGACCTTATATTTATTATTGGTGTTTGAAATTTCCTGTTATTTTCTAGACACATCGGACGTATCGGATCAGTAAGACATCTAGTACTATTACAAGATCTTCTTCTACCTACATAGGCTATAGTTTCTGACTGTCCTGTGGGCAGTCCTGATGCTTCTTCCTCGCTTTGTTCGAACTGGTCTACCGCTAATCTTTCTTCGTGTAGGCGTTCTATTTCTTTACGGATCTTTCGGCACATGGCTATTATACAGTTTTGCTTATCATGTCTCCCTTCGGATATATTCTGGCTCCATCTGGTAAGAATCTGCATTACTTCCGGGTCTACCCCCGGTCGGTCTTGATTTCTGATCACACAATTTATGAGGAAACGCAACAGTTCCCCCTGTATTTCCACTTTCTGGTATTCCATAGCTCTGTTAATACATTCAGAATCTCGCCCGGTTTGGACAAAATGATATATATTATCTAGATGTGCAGTCATTCCTGGTAATTTCCCTAAATACACTGCGGCTCGTCTGATACGTAATGATGCTAGGGTCATTTCGTCCTCTTTTCCGGGCACAGGGTCATATCTACAATCTATAAGAAGTTCCTTAAGCGTACGGGCATTTATGAGTTTGGGGGTACGTGAATGTGCTGACTCTTGAAAAGTAAGTTTATTTATTCTAGGTGGCGTAGAAAAGATATTGGTAGCACCTCCGGTAGCCCCATCTGGGGTATCGGGTGTGAAAGGATTCGTTGAACGTGATACAGCAACTATAGGCGTGGATACAGCTATAGAAGTAGCTGTAGGAACAGATGCAGAAACAGATGTGCTTGCCGGAACTTGTGTCAGAACTTGTTGCTGTAACGATACGGGTACTGGATCTTGGCGTTGAACCTCCCTGGCAGGCGGTCTATGTGGGGCGGGATGAGCATACTCGGGAGCTGCGTCATCTAAATATGAGGAAAGAAAAACATCTTCTGCGGTTCTAGGATGCCCCTTAGGATGCACCTTTATTGGAAATAATGGGGTTGGCAAGTCTTTTGGTATCCCTGGAGTAACCTTAGGTAATCCTTCAGCCAGAAGGGGATACATACCATTCATAAGGGCATTTCTTTGTCTGTCTACTTGTTCTGATTTCACTCGTGCACCTTCTTTAATTAATAGATTTTCTCGGACTTCATTAGAATTCTCTTTACTCTTCTCTTCCTGTCTACGTGCTTTTTCTGTTCGTCTATGTGATTCTTTACGCCATAATTCAATGGCGTCTTTCTGTGATTGTCTAGCTTTCTTTTTCCATAATTCTTCCTCTACTTTCACGATGCACTCTGCATCCCAGGTCCCCGCTGCGGGCCACCTCTGACTTTCTGGTAATTCCTTAGTGTAGTCTACCCATAGATCAAGAAATAATATGGCGTCTAGGCCATGTTTATGATACATGAAGTACCCTGGAGTGTCCCTAGGAGGAATGGGAACAGCTTCTTCGAGTACCCCTTTTCTAGTTGTGATCTGTCTTAGTTTCGAAAAGAGCGGCATATTGAGAACTGATCTGATACTTGATCTTGAACAAACTTAATACAGTAATCACAATAATGAACAGTCATTCATACCACAATATGCAGAACGTACTATAAACATTTAACATTTAACATTTAACTGAGCAACAATGATGATGACGATCTAAGGAAAACTTAATCATTAAACATGATACTCGACTTGAACTGAATTATTCTGAATTTATATACTTGATATACTAGATACACTGCTAAACAGTACAGATACACTGCTGAAACAGTGCAGACCGGATTTGTGTACCCAAACCCGTCTGGACCGGCACAACTTATGTGCACGCCAGAACGCCTCCCCAGTAATGGTACTCACCGGGTAGCTCGGAAACGGAAGGCCTCAGAAACTGGACTGAACTTGAACCGGACTGGACTCGACTCGAACGCTTCGGACACTGGACTCGACTTGGGACTTCGGAAACTGGTGGGCCTCTGTATACCTCGGATCTTGCTCTCTCAGCTAGGCTCTGGTCGGGATACTTCGCACTTCTCACCGCCTCGTCTGGGTGTTGATCGCAGCCTCAGTCGCCCCCGCTTGACCGGAGGGAGACACAGGAAATCCTGCTGGTACGCGTTATTGTCCGTCCAGCTGTGGCAGGAGACCGGGCCTGCAACGCACCGCCGGCGCGTGAGATGAGAAAGTGTCCCTGTTCGGGCGCCATTCATGTGGTAAATAATTTAATTACCGGGACTTAATTTGATACGGAAACATAATAAAAATAGCTCAGTAAATAAGAGGCAGGATCCGTGGTATTAGAGGTTCGGAATGGGCTTTATTCCAATACTGATTCGAATCAGGGATTTCAGGTTCCATCACCACGAAGGTTCAGGAAGTGAAGGCAATACATTATTGACAGGTAACAATATATATATGAAAAGCATTTACATTAAGACAGATGCAGGAGGCGTAACAGCTGATAATACAGATAAGAATACACATACGTAATGAAAAGAGGCGTAATAGGGCGTAACAGAGAAACGTCATTGGTTGTGATGTCACAAATGGGTGGATCTATGAGATAATTTCGCAGTATCAGCAGAAATACTTGGCAGAGATGCGCGCGCAGCAGTATGACGTGTGATTGACGTGCAACTAGGGGGTGAAGGGGACTTGATATTTAGCTCTACATGTGGCGACAGAAGTCTGGAGGGTCAAGTCAACCTAATCCCAAATCATATCTAACATCCTATGTTTAAAGAACTATGTTATCCAAAAGAGAGGTCTCTTAGAGTAGAATCTTATTCTATACTGACTATACTGACGGTTAGTGCGTGTACAAGCGTCTAAGTGTCTACACCAGATGCGAGGGCGGAATCTTCCATAGTAACAGGGCTATGAATTACTTGTATGAAGACAGAGAAGTCGGGCCTTTGCTTGGTAGCTGGAAGAATGTTTACTTAAGCTACTAGACAGGAATGCATTGGGCAGGGAGCGGAGCAGATAATTTTCGAAGGTGAAATACAGTTCTTGGCAGGCAGCAAGCTGATGTCAGGCTTCGTGAGCCGCGCAGAGAATGAGACAAAGTTCATGGTCACAGATGCAGGCTCGGACTGGAGCTTCAGAGACAGAAAGCAAGAGAAGCTTGATGACAGAATCAGGGCCTACTTGCCTGGACTGTAAAATGGCATAAGTGAACCATATAAAGGCGGTGGCCTTTCGTACTTAGGAATGGAATATCCGGCCCATTCATGGCGGATCAACAGAGGACATGTTAACGGTGGACGCACATGTATTTGCGTCTTCATAACTGGAACTAGAGGGAACATACATGTACTTGTAACATGCACATAGAACCGTTGGGGTCCAAGATAGGGGACATAACTGACCAGAAAAATCCATATTTCCACACTTTATGCATCTTAGGCAAGGTGTAAAAATATGGAATCACTGGTCTGTTTTGATCAAAAAGTCTGTTTCTCTTTTTAGAATCCATCCAGTGGTTTCCGCCTCATTCACCATTATCCTGTTTCTTTTGCAAGCTTTCTTGTCGGATCAGAGCTTAGGATGGTAGCTTTGGCAATCGCTGAGTAGATCTAAGCACTCTTTTCTGCATGCATCATTTGCCATAATGACTGTTGCACCAACCTGGTTGGCCGGTTTCATTGTTATGCTGTCATCACTTGATGGAGACTATATGGATCTATATTCTTCTCCTATTGTGTTGTATTAGATGTCTGTTAGTGGTCCTAATATCACCTTTTTTTATTACAACCGATTCAAATGTCAGTATCTCTGCTGGGATAGTTGCTATTAAGAAGTTGATTGTGGAACGGCTACGTAAGCTGATGTTATTACCATCCTGTGTTTCCAGTTTGACTTTAAAGAAGGTATATAATCACATTTATTTAAAGAAGTCTTACAGTTCATACTGTAGTTTAAAGTGGTCAGGTTTGGGTGCGGATAACAAACCCAAGACCCTTACCAGGTACCCTCCTTTCTGCTTCTGTTAAGATCCTCTGAGACAGATTAATTGCAAGGTCTTGCTGGTAATGGGCGTCGCTTCATTCCCTCTGCCTCGCATCACCTTTGAAGGTTCCTCCTGCCATTGTACTTGCTTGGTGCCTCTTCCTTGCTGTATGACTCTTCCTCTGCCCTGGCCTGCCCTTCCCCCCCCCCGCACAAACAAATCAGACTCTACCCCCATATAGTAGTGTCCAAAAGGTTGCATGCAGTGGAAGAATCTTGCTGTCCAAAACTGCGAGTAGGCCCTGGAAATTTGTCTTTGCTACTCCATTCGTTGCAGCTACATGTCCCCCTTTTAGATCTGTTTCCTTTTTTGTAGATTGATTAATTCCTTTTGGGGTGGCTGATAGTCTTTGCACATATAGGATTAGATCTCTCGGCGAAACTTTTTGATGTCTTTGTTGAGCTTAGCAATTTTTTGTTAGGTCAGGTATGCTCTGTTCTAGTTGATCTCTATATTTATCTAATCTTGTTCTTATATATAGAAATTATTTAGAACATTTTAATGCATTCTCTGCAACTATACTTTATACCAAAAATGCTTCTGGAAGTCTTCTTGTTGCATTTGTGATCAAAATAAGGCAGTCTCATGTGCACATCCAGGAGATTTGTGACCATTCTTGTTTTAAATAATAAGTCATCCAGGAAAGGTTGTAGTGTGTTGGAGACTATTACAGAGTTGGAGACTACGTTTGCACACAGAGATTCAGTCATGATCACTCCATGTAGGTCTGTATGCATGGCTTGGTTCTTTTACAGTTGGGATATTGCTTCCCAAGCCTCCTGTAATTGTGTGGGTACTGAGTCATCCAAGAGCGATGGGGTAATTTGAATAGCTACCACCAAATCATCAGAACTCAAGCCTTGTAGTTCTGCCATAGGGAAGTTTTATGTTAGTGTGTAGGATATCGTATAGTTTTTATCAATGTTCAGACCTCTTTGTACGTATACATGCTTGTTTGTTTTAGAGGTTCACTGATTTAGGAGCTCATAATTTCCCAAAATCAAGGACACACGTTCTGAGGTTTACACTTAGAATTTTCAAACAAATTGACATAGCCTTTAACAGCTATTCGACCCATCTGGGCAACCAGGGGAGAAATATGTCAACCAAAAAAGGGATCAAAGAATAGCTGATGTTCAATTGGTACACACTAGTTTTTAGGTCTCGCATGACCCAGCGCATGTGCTGGTCTGGCGAGACATTTTGCGAGGGCTCCAAAAAGTGCTACCAGGCCAGCCTAGACCTACAGTGCATGTGCGTGGGCGCGCGCGTCGCGCTTTACCGCGATTACTTTCACTTTCGCGGCCGCAAAGCCGCTTTGATGTTCTCCGTGAGGCTTCAATAGATTGCAGCAGTTATAACAAGCATTGGCATAGCCAATAGGTCTCGCTTTTGGGACCTTATAAGTGTTTAGTTATGCAACTGTTGCATGGTTAAACACTTATAAGGTCCCAAAGGCGAGACCTATTGGCTATGCCAATGCTTGTTAACCTTGCCATAGATAACCTTCACAGAATAAAAGCAGTACATGCTCATCACCTGAAGACAATTTGTTTTTCCTCACTAGCCACTATCACCATCCACAGCCCTATTGTGAGAAGGGCAAGAAAAGATCTCCCCACAAAGCCCCCTTTTTTGAGGGGCCAGCTGGGAATTGCACTATTCACCTTGCATGAAGCACAATCCGATGATGAAGCATGCCACCTAGCTGGGTGAGGGTCCTTGCATCTTGAAAGGTTACTCCTGGTGATATTTATAAAACAAGAATGATCAGGAATTATTTTCCTCTAGGTTTATTTATCCTCAATGTGAAAATGCAAACCATCGGAAGGTCACATTTTTCTGTTGGCAGTTAAGTTTGTGGGAGATATGTGACGGACCGCTAGCACACCCCCATTCCCACTTCTAATTTCTGCCATGGGTACTATCTCCAGAAACACTTGCCATAGACTACAGGCTGGAAGAACTCTAGCCACACATCTCCTCTCACCACGTGGTAAGAAGTTACCACCCATTTTTTCCGCCACCTGAAGGAATATTCTAGGGTAAAATCAAATGTTGGCATCCACAGAAGTAATCCTAAATCCCTCTTTGTAATTAGTATTACCTTGAAGGATAACTTTATTTTTCTGTTTTTTAGAACAATACAAAGAAACCAATCAGCAGGTAGTGGTGGATATGGTAGGAGACAAAGTGCACATAAACCAAACACAGCTTTACAATTGACATTGCCTAAAGTACTGGGCACATCAGGCTCCACATAAGAAAATCCAACCTCCCCCTCAGCAAGTCTGGGCCAGAAGCCCCTATCAATGCCCCCTCCCCCCGCTATCATCAGCCCCAACGCTTTCCTATTAGGTTCCATCCGATGTTGGATTTAGGAGTACGTCACATCATTCTTTCCAGTCTGTCAGATCCTTTGATAATGTGTTATCTTGTCTGCTAAATGTCCTATAGGTTGCCTCTACTAATGACCACTCCAATATTTCCTTGTGCCAGTGTACTATCTCAGGCGCTTGCTGACCCATCCAGGTGATGGCTCCCTAAGTCTAGCCAACACCAATACTAACTGTAAACATTTATATTGTAGTTTCCTACCTTTTGTTCATTTGACATTGCCTAAAAGGAAGCACTGGGGCGAGAGAGTCGTGTGGTCCTGGCAATATCAGCAACTACCTGGTGCCAGAAGGTCTGCACCAGGCAGCAATGCCAGGCTAAATGCAGAAAGTCTGTGCCTTACGGACTACATCGGGAACAGCTGTCAGAAAGTGTCACGGTCTAGCGGTGCAGGGCTCTAGGAGTAAGGAAAGTCCTGTGAAGAAAGTTATAGAGTATCAACTTAAATCAAGCATTACTCGTGATAGAGTGGGTAAGTTTATTGACCCATGTCCAGTCCCGTCAGTCAGTGGGATGTAGGGGTCCAAATCCCATGCCACGTACGCCTGGGGCAGACTCCCAGCAGCCTCCACATGCATGTCTCTGTATAGTAAGGTTACTGGGTGGCATCCAGTGCTGCAGCTCAGTAAGACCCCAAATATTTGCGAGGGGACGAGGGCTGCAGGGTATGAAGGCCAAGTGATCCTGGCTATTTCAGTCAGGTTAGCATGTTGCAAAAAGTGACCAGGGCCGAGTGTAAATTCTTGTTGTGCCTCCTCAAAAGATATAAATGTTTCTCTGGGGTATAAGTCCACCAAAAGCGCGCACCCTCCCTCCTGCCAAGTCTAGAGGATATATTGTCTAATAACTGCCTAATTGGTTTCAAAGTCCAAACACCAAGCTCCCTGTGGAACGGGGCCCACTTCAGAACAGTCTGAACAAAGAGCTGCCAGATGTAAGTAGTTTGTCGCACTATATAAGGGAGATCCGCTGATGCCACTGCACCCTCCATCAGAAATTCCAGCAAGTGACCCACGCCGCACTGCCCTGCAGTAGACTTTCCTCCCAATTCTCTCATGGATCGAAACATCTGGCTGCGTGTTGAAGGTGTGTGGCATAATAATATAGGTCTAGGTGAGGAACCGCTAGTCCCCCATCTTCATATTGTTTTAGTTAAAGTCATCAGAGCCACTCTGCTGTGCCGCCCTGCCCCTAGGAGCATGTTTTCAATGGACTCAAGCTGCTTAAAAATCGTGTTCGGAGAAAGACATGGTGAGTTCTGCAATACGTAAAGACACTGTGGGAGCAGTACCATTTTTGTAATAGCCATCCAGCCTGTTAGGGAGAGGGGCAAGGCAGTCCAGAAAGTCACTGAGTCCTCAAGGCCTACAAGATCCTCTCTACATTTAGGCATAGCTCCAGAGATCTCGTGTGCGCCACCTTGATCCCCAAATATCTCAACAGCACCAGTTGCCCAACGTAGGCCCAAGAATGGCAATCGATCTACTGGCGTGTCTACAAGGGGGGGCAAGTGGAAATATCAAGGACTTTTTGAGGTTCAGGCGAGGTCCCAAGATGTTTCCAAAATCATCAAGCAGCTGCAAGAGCCGCGGCAAGGCAACCCTGGGGGAAGAGAGATAAAATAAGGTGTTGTCTGCAAATAGTGGAAAGACATGCCATACCGCGCCAACTCGTATAACCCAGTCCTGCAGTTCTCGGGGCGCCGATATAGCTAACGGCTCTGTTGCTAATGCAAATAGGAGGGGGGGAAGTGGGTATCCCTGGCGAGCACTATCGAATGTCTATACTTCTGAGCGGCAACGACCTACTCTTACCCTTGCAGTCGGTTCTCTGTAAAGGAGCTGAACCCACCTGCAGTATATAGGGCCGAAACCTATGACCTGCAGCACCTGGATCAAATAACCTCAATCTACGGTAAAAGACTTTTCCAGGTCAACTGTCATGAGCGCTAGCTGTTCATTAAGATGTTCTGTCTCGTGTAAAACATGTGTCAGTCACCTAAGGTTCATGCTGGTGCATCTTTCCGGGATAAAACCACACTGGTCCTCATGGACGAAACGTGGCATATGTGGCGATAAATTAACACAAAAAATCAAAGAGAGGGGGAATGGACCACTTGTCCTGTATAACCAGGGTCTTTGTTCGCATTTGAGCCTAAGTAAAAATTAACAGCCAGGGGCTTGCTTACCATATTCACATCACTGTTTATCATTGAGAGGGGCCAATACGCTGTTGGGTCAGTGGCATTACTCCCGGTTAAAGGAGCATACAGATCTCGCCTACCTGCATAGTTGGCATTAAAAACACCCAGCTCCGAAGCCCCTGTGAATACTTCTAGGAGGACAGGTGCTAACCTTGCTGAAAATGCTTGGTAGAATTAAGGCGGGACCCGAACACTATCCAACGTCTTGGCTCCTGAGAGCATATTAAATGCCAATCTAGGCTCCTCTAGCCTTAACTGCTCATCCATCTCCTCCGAAGCCACCTGTACCAGTTTGGGGATAGCCAACCCTTCCAAGAAAAGGAAGTAAATGCTCATGCTAACGTTCTTGTCTGCCGTGTATACGCGCCGAAGGTGCGCACAAAACACTACCACAATACCTGCCCTGGAAGAAACCCTGGCCCTATCCGGGGTAACCAAACTCATCGTAACCAGGAGGGAATGCTCCCTACGCAAGATCCAGGCCATTAGGCTCCCAGATTTGTCGCGTTTACAATGTAATCACTGCGGGTTTTAAAGTATATTTATCTAGTCGGCCTCAAATATCTGTGATATGTCCCAGTATGTCGTGCTCTTCCCGAAGCGGAGCTAGGTGGGTGTGCTGCCAGATTTTGAGCCAACGTGTGCTCCTCTTTGCCCAGCTTGGCCTTGAACAGTCTACAGACCCCACAAGTTAGTCCCATACAGGCACCCCCAAGTACAGCATTGATTGCCTCCCATTCCACAAATATATTCCCTGCGGTGCCCTAGTTAAACTCGAAATAACCTGTTAGGCAAAATGGTAGAGATGCTTGTCCCGTAGTATCTTCTGATATAACCACAGGCATCTGCCAAGATCGAGCTCTCAGCAATGCAACCCCCAAGGCAACAGTACAACACACCAAGCTGTGGTCTAATAGGAACCGTGAAAAGTGTGTTACTTGAACATCGTCCAGCCTAGGGAACCCTCTAACCAGTACCCTGTCCAATCTGCTGCATGTATTATCTGTGGTAGAATGACAAGTGAATAAGCTGCAATCTGGATGTCTCTGCCGCCATACGTATTGAAATTGTAATATGCATTGTTTCCCCTCCCCGTCCACTAACCCTCTACCGCTGAACCACTGTAAGATACAAACATGAAACAAATCCCCCCTGCACACCCTAGGACAAATATTGCACAACCATACGACTAAGTCCACCCATCGCATGTGCCAGGACTCGCACCGCATCCCCAGCCAGTCAAACCAGGACTAGCTAATAACCAACTTTCAGACAGCATCCCGGTCAGTCAACAGTGTTACCAATCTTCACAACCTATAGGTCCTCATTCACATGCAACAAAGTGAGGCATACGGCACAGCAAACTAATGAATATCATATGTGCTCTTGACCGGGAAAGCCCCAGGCACACCTAACACAGGCACAGAAACTTCAGACACTATGCCAACCTTCCTCGCTAGTACATACATTCCCAACAGTTGGGCATGCAACCCACATTTTAACCCCTCCCTGCATGCATTATCAACCATACTGCTCATACGCCCTAGATCTCGCCCTCCAAGCCAATCATGGTATCCGGTACAATGTCCTGCGCTTGACAGGAGGGATCCGTATCGGTTTCATCCGGCGGTGCCTGTGAGTCTGCAGCCCGTGTATCAGTTAGCCAGTCCATGGTAGTTGCATAGTGCCATCTTCGCTTATCGTGATTTTTCGGGGCCCCAGAAGGCGAGAGTTAGGGCTGGTCGCCCTCTCTTGGGGTTGTCCTGAAAGTCATCGGGTGCGCATCCCTCATGTCCGAGAATGACTAGCACCTGATAGGGAGTATGCAGGTTCACCTCTAATCTCAAGCGATTCCCAGACATCCTCCGCTATCTCAAAGAATTGGGTCTTCCCTTGGTGGAGGACTTTGAGCTTTGCTGGGTACAGGAGCATATACCAAAGGTTGAGAGGACTTAACTTCTTGTTAAAGCTAAGATAGGATTTATGCTTTGTGTGATCCGGGTAGATGGCAATTTTGCCGCTGCCGAACTGGGGGACTGACCCTTCACGAGCCGCCCGAAGGATACAGTCTCTGTCATGGTAGTTCAATATCTTGCCAATAAGATCCAGAGGAGGGCCCCCGGGCACGGAGGCGGGACCAGGGCCCTGTGCGTCCTCTCCACAACGAACAGTTCAGAGAGACCCTGCGGTCTAAGTTCTGTCATCATCCAGTTCTCCAGAATTGCCCCGTTGAGAACTCTTGTAATTCCACTGGGAAGCCCAGAAGTCTTAAATTACTCTGATGATAGCGGCCTTCCGCGTCTTTGGCCTGCTGCTCCAAGTCCACCGTGATGGTGTTCATTTGCGCCACTTGGCACTTGAGGGACTTTATCTCCCCCTTGAATGATAATAGTTACTTCAGGACCATAAGCCAATGTATGAGAGATAATGCAGTAAAGCAGCTGCTCAAGGAATTCCATTCTAATGGGTCATTTGAAAACACACGAGATGTACTGTTTTCATCACACCAGTCATGACATCATAGAAGTGATCAATGATAAATCTACCACTTCATACAGCAGAAACATTATCCTAAGGTCTATGCTGACAGTCCTAGGGAGTTTCATGAAATGTTTGTCATAATTCTAGAGCATATATATATAATTTCAGGAACCCGAAGACGATACATGCCATTTAATCTCACTGTGTAAAGCCATCTGTGCCTATTTCTTGAGAAGCTTATTAGAAAAAACAATAATTGTTCAATGGGTGTGAGGAAAATAAATGCTAGCACACTAGGGGTAGTGGCACTTTATCCCCTGCATGCTCCTAACATAGGGATCAAATGTTCCTTAACACCACAATATAACAATCTACATGCCTAGTATGTTCTTTCCTTAAGGATAAGCAGACTGCATTACCATATCATTGAAATTACTTTCATTTTTCTCATTGGGCATGGTGAAGAATTTCTTTCCTACAGAGGTTACTGCACTTGTTGCTGATGGTATGTTTAGATTCTCTAAATATGATTCTGAAGGCTCATCACTTTGGGCGAAAACAAACAAACCAATGTGCCCACAGATTCGCACTGATCCATTGGGCTCCTCAACCTAATCGAGTTATGATACTGTTAAGGACTTCATCTCTGGTGTGGGGAAATTGTGCTAATCATAATGGTTTCTTCCACGCATGCCTCTGTTAAAGTTCACATACAAAAGTTACGTCTCTGGGCGATGACATGGAAACTTGTCAGTGTACCCATTCCCTTTAAGATATCAGCATGAAAACCTCGACTAAGAAAAGTATTTTCTGTGTCTAACATTACTTTCTCAGCTCTTAACCCCTTGCTGGACTCATCATGGCAGTACAAAACGGGGTGGTGATGGACGGAGCATCAGAACCAATCAAACACTCACACCCAGTCAACAGATCCGGGTTTGATCCATCACCGTTCTTTAGCCCACTCTGCCACCCCAGTTCAGACATGGCCATGTGCAAATCAGTCTGACCCTGTGCCTCATGGGAACAGTCCAGCCCCAACTGCCAAGCCATGCCTTCCCTGGACCGGAAACAAGCTTCCTAGGACCGGTTTCTGGCATTTCAGCCGTCTTCAGCCAGGCTTGCTTGAATCCAGTGGCAAAGTGAGCAAGGGACTCACGTCTGAGCATACCCTGCCAACTTATGGCGAACAAAGCGGTACAAAAGGGGGTGGTGATGGACGGAGCATCAGAACCAATCAAACACTCACACCCAGTCAACAGATCCGGGTTTGATCCATCACCGTTCTTTAGCCCACTCTGCCACCCCAGTTCAGACATGGCCATGTGCAAATCAGTCTGACCCTGTGCCTCATGGGAACAGTCCAGCCCCAACTGCCAAGCCATGCCTTCCCTGGACCGGAAACAAGCTTCCTAGGACCGGTTTCTGGCATTTCAGCCGTCTTCAGCCAGGCTTGCTTGAATCCAGTGGCAAAGTGAGCAAGGGACTCACGTCTGAGCATACCCTGCCAACTTATGGCGAACAAAGTGGTACAAAAGAGGGTGGTGATGGACGGAGCATCAGAACCAATCAAACACTCACACCCAGTCGACAGATCTGGGTTTGATCCATCACCGTTCTTTAGCCCACTCTGCCACCCCAGTTCAGACATGGCCATATGCAAATCAGTCTGACCCTGTGCCTCATGGGAACAGTCCAGCCCCAACTGCCTCATCATGGAGCACAGTCGCGCTGTGCCCATGACGAGTCCAGCACGTCATGGGGCATTCCCTGGGGAATCCCTCTGGTGCGGGCACCAGAGGTATTCCCTTTAATTAAAAATAGCCTTGGGAGCTGGGGAAGAGCTTCCCCAGCTCCCGAGGCCCCCCCCCCCCCCCCCCCCCTTTCACTGTAATGACGATCGGCGCGCATGTCGCGCCAACGTCATTACAGTGAAAGTGAAACTGAAATGAGCCAAGAGGCTTATTTCAGTTTCACTTTCTACGTGCTCAGGGGGCTATCTCAGCCCCCTGAGCACGTAGAAATACAGGAGAGGTATCGTTGGAAAGAGGAGAATCTCCCCTTTCCAATGGCACCCCTCCCCAGTGGAGACCCGGGGGAACGCTGGGTGGTAGGAAATTTGTGTCAGCCCGGTGATGCCACAACATTCCCACACAAAAATTTGTGAAAAAGGTGATTTATTTTCAGCTAAATTTGAGGTTTGTAGGGCATTCTGGGTAAGGAAACGTTGGGGGCTCCACGCAAGCCATACCTCTCTGGAATCCCCCGGGTGTCTAGTTTTCAGAAATGTGTGGGTTTGGTAGGTCTCCCTAGATAGCCGCCAAGCCCGGGGCCAAAAACTCATGGGACCCGCTTTGCAAAACCAGGTTGTTTTGTGATAGGTAATTTTGATATCTCCTCAATTGGTTTTGGGCCCTTGCCTGACGCGGGCACTAGGCCTACCCTCGCAAGTGAGGTACCATTTTTCTCAGAAGAGTTTGGGGAACGCGGGGTGGTTGGAATTTTGTGGACCCACGCAGATTCCAGAACTTTCCACCACAGAAATGTGAGGAAAATTTGTTATTTTGGACACATTTTTAGGTTTGCAATGGATTCTGGGTAACAGAACCTGGTGAGAGCCAGTCAAGTCACCCCATCCTGGATTCCCCTGGGTGTCTAGTTTTCAAAAATGTATAGATTTGCTAGGTTTCCCTAGGTGCCGGCGGAGCTATGGTTCAAAAACTAAAGCTAGGCACTTTGCCAAAAAAGGGTCATTTTTCGCTACGAAATTGAGGTGTGTCCATGTTACATTTTGCGCCGTTTCCTGTCGCGGGCACTAGGCTGACCCACACAAGTGAGGTACCTTTTTTCACGGAAGACTTTGGGGAACGTGGGGTGGGTGGAAATTTGTTGATCCACGCAGATTCCAGAACTTTCCACCAGATAAATGTGGGGAAAAAGTGTTTTTTTGGCAATTTTTTAGGTTTGCAAGGGATTCTGGGTAACAGAACCTGGTGGGAGGCAGTCAAGTCACCCCATCCTGGATTCCCCTGGGTGTCTAGTTTTAAAAAATGTATAGGTTTGCTAGGTTTCCCTAGATGCCGGCAGAGCCAGGGTTAAATAACTACAGCTAGGCACTTTGCTAAAAAAGGGTTGTTTTGCATTGTGAAAATGTGGTGTGTTCACGTTGGGTTTTGAGCCATTTCCTGTCGTGGGCACTATGCCTACCCCTACAAGTGAGGTACCATTTTTATCGGGAGACTTAGGGTAATTCAGATTTGTAAAGGAACTGTTATTACCTATTGACTTTCGATGCATTTCTGCCTTCCAAATGAAAGACATTGTGTAAAAAAGAAGTCATTCTAAAAAATGATTGATAATTCTCATGCTAGTATGAGTATTCCCAATTTCGGAAATGTGCAAATATCTACTGTTTCTAAATTCTATATTTTGTTCCCATTTCAGAAATACATAGGTGTCTTTCATACCGATTTTTCCATGTACACATTTTTACAGAATAATTACTATATACCCGGTACATAATAAAAAACCATTGCAAGTTGCTGCTCAGTTTTTGGCTCTGGGTTCGTCGGGTTCTTGGTGAACCTACAAGTCCTATATATCCCCACAACCAGTAATGTCCAGCGGATGTAACGGTATATTGCTTTCAAAGAGCTGTCATAATTAGAAGAAGTTACAGGTGAAAACGTGGACACAAAAGTCTTTTTTATTCAACAAATTTTCAATTTATCCTATCCTATATTTACCGGTTAGTTTCTATAAAAAAAAACCTTGATGGATCTACACAAATGACCCCTTGCTGAATTCAGAATTTTGTCTACTTCTCTAAAATGTATAGCTTTCCAGGATCCATTATTGCTTTTGTTCCCATTTCTACCATTAACCGGAAGGAGGTCGAAAGCTCAAAAAATAGCAAAAATAGGCTATGTCCCAGAAAAATGCCAAAACTGTGTAAAAACTTTTGGGTTTCTGACAAAAGTCTGGTATCCCCTAAAAGCTGGGGAAATGGTGATTTCAGCCCCACAAACCCTTTTTTGATAACACTTGCAGGGAAAACCCAGAAGCTTTCATTTGCAGCCTGTTTTTTCCATTTTCCCAAAAAAAACTAAATTTTGCTGAATTTTGGCTCATTTCTGTAACCCTTCCAGGGGAATCCACAAACCCCGAGTACCTTCAGAATCCCCATGATGTTGGAAGAAAGGGACTGAAATTTGGCGTGGATACCTTATGTGGTCAAAAAGTTACAGGGGCCTCAGCGCGCACTACCCCAAATAGCCAAAAAAGGGCGTGGCACAGGAGGGGAAAAGGCCTGGCAGCGAAGGGGTTAAAATATATTGTATTGTCAACAACAGGTCCAAATTAATGCTAGCTCAACTCCGCTGAGCTTTACAGACCCACAACTCACACAGAGTACTATCAACACATCGTAATGCAGCAGCATTCTTTATTCTATTCCTTTAGCACTCCAGAGGCTTTAGTTTGAAAAGATGCTACATTTTACGTTCAGTTCAACAGTTCACTTCCTTATCCACAGCCGAAGACCCTCACTCTACTGGGCTGCTGTATGATTCCATCACTAAGCCACTTGCTACATTTGATTACACTGGTTGCTTTACAGAATAATTCCAAGGGATGGCTCAAACTGATACATTTCACATATATAGCATGAACACAATGTTCCTTATCAACAGTTTTCCATACTCAATTATGCCCTGCTATCCTTAGTACATCCTAAAGTCCAAACGCTGGGACATTTATTGTTATGTGACTCTATAACCTTTCACAGTTTCTGCAATCTTAGAACGCCTAACCTGGCTTGTTTTGACAACTTACAGCCACATGTTTTCCCTTCTTCTAAAGTGTTAACCTGTGATGGACAATGGTAGTTATGTTCTCAGGGTAAATTTCTCCTGCTGTGGGTTGCAACCTTGTTTTGTGTATCTGTTAACAATTCAAATGCCTGCAATATGATGTAGCATTTATCTTTTGCCCCCCCCCCCCTCAGAGCTTCTGACATCCCCTTTTCGATAAATTGGGTGAAATTATTGATATTTTAAAGCACGAAAGATGTGTCTTTAACATTCACAGCTCATTGACCAACAGAATGGCCACTCTGCATCTGAAATAATCTGCCTTCTAAACACTCAGTAATCAACCAATTTGTGTTTATTATTTGCGGTCTTCAATGCCTCCAAAGCAGGCGTTGCTTTCTTTTCAGGGATAGTGGGATAGCCTACTCACGTGTCCTTCATGCCCGACAGTTTTTCTGGAACTTTACCTGTTATCATTCTAATCTTGATTCTATGAAACTACACCACATCGAAGTGAGGAGCAATTCTGATTTTAAATGGTAGTATCTTTCCTGACTATACTATGTGCTTCAAATGCTAATGCCTCTGGGAAAATGGCCATCTTTCCAGAACTACCAGTGTTATCACAACAACAAGCTCAACATTCCGCTAGAATATGCGGCTGTGCGTCCTGTTCTAGAGATGGGAACTGATACAGCCTGTCATCGTCAATTATAATCAATGTGCAGTTTCATAATTGGTTTATCATACAGTGCCCTCTTTTGCTTGCCATTGTTCCTGCTGCCCTGGTTTCACCAACTGGTCTGGCATCTCATTTGCTGATGTCAGCCATGCCACTTCTAGGCCTTGAGAAGCCCCTGCATCGCTAATCTCATTCTCCTCTGCTTGCCTTTTTACAATCAGGCTTGCACTTATTGATTTATCAGTCATCCTAGATCAATATCAGCTGATGGACGTTCTGACCTTCATCCTCCTGTTGCGGTCATTTTCAGCATATCCATTAATGGTCATCTGTTGTGTTCCTTTCACCATCACCGGTGCTGAAGTGACTTTTAATAACACTGAATTGACCTTTCTACCTTGTTTACCATTTTCATCACTGTAGGGAAAATAGATAGTTCTCAACTCGTGCAGTCCCGCTTTTAACCCAACTAGGTTAGTGTGTAAAGACCTACAATATACAGATCTGTTGACTCAGGTATGTGCTAATTGCTGCGTTCATAGGTTTATCTTCTTATCCTGGGGCTCTAGAGGATTCTACCTAGTGTGACCAAACTATTACCCCATAACTAGAACGTTCAGGTTGGCACTCACTATAAGCTGACAGAGTCACAGAATCGGAAGGGACCAGACAAGAAGCTGTACCATGAGCTCTCTAGAACAGCACTCTTTCAAATGAAATCCAAGGCAGTTCTTGAAGTTCAGCACTATCTGGGCACTTGTCATAGACTAGTATTTGTGGTTGCCTGCTCCCGGATTCATGACATTTTATAGTAAAGCCAACCCCCATGGCAATATGGTACTGAGGTGAGAGGCAACACTGTAATTATCTCAACTACAGGTGAACCATCAGGATCCTCTTTAGGTAGTGCTGAAAAGGACAGCACAAGACACAACAGTTTGGGTGCAAGAGTGAATGCTGTTGACTGAATGCTTCAAAGCAGCCTAAGACATTGAGTGCTACAGAATAAATGTCACGAAGAAGCAGTGTCCGCCCAAAGCCTGCATTGGTCTGGTGACATTGTATTCTCATATTTAAAGTAATTACCTTTATAGAAAGTCTCTCATTTGTTTCTTATTATGACTAATGTTGGATGTATTACTAAGAACCCATTGTCCTATACAAGCCATGAAACATCTCAGAAAAGAGTGCTTGAAGTCAATTCATCTCAATTATGCAAACACCGAAAACCCAGACAGGGACTTGCAAGAGCATACTGTTAATTTTAATCTAAAGCGACAACCTTACAGGTTCTGGAAGAAAATTTTCAAATAACTATGTAACATTGTCTGACCTTGATCAAAGAACTCGGGTGTCTGAGAACATATGTGGTTTAGTAATGATTAGACACATGTTCTCCATTTAAAAACGATTCAACAGAACAACTCCACCTTATAATCAAGGATTAATACTAACTAAAATGACTGCAGGGCTGAATTGATACTCATCCTTCAGTCATCTTTCCATAAAGACACTTGTTAATACTGTACTTACTTTCAATCCCTCAAGACTAAAAGGATATTCATCCATGAGGTAATCCTTATGACGATGACATGTAAAACAGGTTCCAAAGAGTTTAAGAAACCTGTAGTAATCCATGTTACAGTGTCAAAATGCTAATGACGCTGTATACATTGTTTAAAGTTTTCAAATTAATAGAATACTCTACAGCCAAGTATTTATCTGGCAGTGATTCTTGATGTACTTTTATGTAATGCAAGCACTTGCAGGACAAACAGAAGGCATGAGAATTTCAAACCAAATATTAATCAGAGATGATGAGAACTAGGCTTGTTTCCTGGTAATCAGTGTGCAGTGGAGAAGTGCATTATTTAAAATATAAGTACTTGGTTTTCTCCATGCAACAGAGCGAGAGCCTAGTCCTTTTCTCCATGGTGTCATAGCAACGCATGCATAATGCAAACAAGAGGGAATGTAGGTGAAATGTTAGGTCAGGGTCATATGTCATATGGCCAGTATATAGGGCGGACAGATTGCCAAAACATAATACAATTCCAGGTGATAGACACAAAAGTAGTACTAAACCTTGTGATGGACAATGAGATAGAAGGACTGTACTGAAATCTCACGGGCATACGAGACAGACTATATGTTACATAAACACAAAATGATTAGTGCTTTAGAGGTTGTGCACTTTGTTCCTGTGCAGAACGGGTTGTATGGCCGAAGGAAAACACATATATGAAGTTATTACTTTCCGATTTCGTTTGCATTCATAGACTTGTACTTATGCGGTTTAGAGATAAGATAATAACTAAAACCCCGGGAAGCAAAGTATTAAATGGAGGGTTGGAAAGCATCAATATGGACCTGCGAGGAATTGGAGAGGACGGTGCAGAAAAATGCATTTGAATTCAGGATAACTTTTTTGCATTTCCTATAATATCGAATTAAAAACATATGGGGAGTCCCTTTTTAAAACGTAATGTAGCATTAGCACAAGCCTGCTCCTTGTCGAACGTAAATGGTGCAATACAACGTTATCATTAAATAACTCCACTCCCTCCCACAGGCTGCGATGATGCTAAGATGATCTGCCGAGATGCTGCTTTGCCCCTTTTATATCCCGCAGAGTCTTGAGTTGAACTGCAGCACAAGTCTGTAAAACAAATACATTCTGGCCGGCTGCAATTTAAAGAGAGAAGAAAAATGGGAATGTGAGCTTGCACAATATTTACACATTTTAGAAGGTGCGCTCGCCTGTTCCTTTTTTCCAAAACCGGGACATGTATTTAGATTTGAAAATAATGTAGGGACAACCCACAAAAAACAGGGTCTTTCAGGGCAAAGCTGGACCACATGAGCATCCTACCGTAACGAACTGAAGCAAAGTTACGAAGGATTAGTTTAAAAAAACCATGTCTTTAATACTATACATCTACTTTCACACAATCATGATCACGCACATTGAATACTATTGAGGTACTTTTCCAGTTCCTGGAGACGTTACAACTAGAACACCTGAATGAGCAAGCAGTGCACAGAGACGCCGCACAGTACATCAAATTAACAAGAAGATGAGTTAATACAACTCTGTTGGGAAAGGGAATACAACATTGCGTGGAGGTGAAGAATTCATTGTATTGACTTCTGTATACAAGCAAAATAACAGGAAATTATTGAATTAATCTGAATCACGGGAAGCGGGGGGTGGGAGAGAGACCGAGAGAAACCACATGCGAATAACAAGTGGCCGTGCCCTAAAGGGCGCAGTGTAGCCAGGCTGGTAACACACCTCCACTGTGAATGGGGACACAAGTAGGCCCAGATACGTTCAATCCTTATTGGTGAGTTGTAACAGAGTCCCTGTGGCATAGCAAATTCACAGCCTACATCTTAGCATGTTCATGCCATGTGAGGTAAGTGACATAGACAACACAAAATTGATGGCTGGATATTATTAATCAACCCGAACCACTAATAATTAGGTACACTGATGGTAAATGTTGGGAAATGAAAAGCTGTTAAATTGCTACCTAGGAAATATGCGATCAAAAATGGAAGCTCCAGGTAACTGTTGAGCAATGCCAGTTCATCAGTTTACCAGGCTGTCCCACCTTTTCTACCTTGAAGTATGCCACTCCTATGAGTAAATCAATTTATCTTTCATATGCCCTACTGTGAGGCCCGCCTCTTCAACAGTACAGATCAAGCAAGGATTTGCATGTCTGACTGCAAGACCAGGCCCAGCTGGATCTACTGAAGAGATCAATGGATGCTGCAATAAACATCATTCCCTTACTTCCTCCCTTTTATGCAGCTGTAAAAAGGCTAAACACTCAGCTTAACAGTGAGGGGCATGGTACCAGAACGTAGTCTTTAATATTGGACCACCAGAAAACCATAGCAAAAACATTGACGACCAAAATATCTACTAGATAAGTTCTGGTATACTAATTTTTATTCTAGACTATCTTGAGGCTATATGCATCTTCAAGGGATGTAGAGTTAACACTAGTAAATCTATACTTATTCATATATACCAAACATCCTAATATTAAGGTCATCAATAGTTTTGCTCCAATATTATAATAGCATGGTATTGAAAAAAATCAATACTCTGACATTCAAGCGAGTGAAGTCACCTGCGCAGCAAAAAATACTGACTGTTATGGAGGATGCTTTACTGCAAGGGAAGTAGCTGCCGAAACATGCTACAAAAACAAATTGTTGACAAGCCATACTTTGGGCATGCCGCTCTCTATTGGAAAGGATACCTTAACACATGCAAAACTCTACATCAATAGATACATTTGTACAAGTTGACTCAGAAGAAGCTAACCTAAAGGCACCCTTGATAAACATTCACAATTTCAGTTACGCCAGTATATGACTATCTGCCCATCATTTTGTTAGCGCAGTTCAAATCAGAAGCCTTTTTTTAGATGGAACCTGCCAATGAATTTCAAGGTAAAAAAACAAGGAGTTTTTGTGGGAGTGGGTAAGCGAGCTAGAGTAAGAGAGAAAGATCAACTCAAACTTGATACATAGCAGCATAATATATTCAAGAAAGGAATTGAGAGGATATGCTGGAAAGATCTGCACATCATTATTTGTACATCTATAGTATAAGTTTACATCAATAGATTTTATAGCAGCAATATTGGGTGCTAAGACAGAGCCAAATACTTATCCACATAAAGTATTAAATTCTTCCCTGTGACTAAGCATAGTCCAAAGAATTGAAACCACTTGATAGGCAATGTAGCACACCACAAAGTCACATAGTAATATCACAGCGTTTCCACTTAAAGGATCATGTCCATCAAACCATATGATTTACGTAAGACTACAGATCATTGTCCAGTTCTTCATTTTGCTGTGTTGAAATTGGAAATAAATATTGAATACAGCATCCAAATGAAGAACTGGACAATGAGCTGTAGTCATACGTAAATCATATGGTTTGATGGACATGATCCTTTAAGTGGATACGCTGTGATATTATTATGTGACTTTGTGGTGTGCTACATTGCCTATCAAATAGCAGCATAATATGAGTAATGTCAACCTGCGGTGATCACATGTGATGCCATTGTGGCATTATGCTTTTATCAATCCAATAAACCAGTGGCACCCCCTACTGTTAGATCTAGTGCAACCTTAAAGTAGGTAAAACATTATGTAATCCTTTGGATCTTAGCAGCTTTCCCTCACTGCTAATCTAGCTCCCACTGTTTAGTTTCTTCAAGGTCGGATTGGGATACTGTGGGTTTTCAATTACTCCTTCCCCAAACTTCAGTTCGAGGAAGCTCCGGTGATTGTTGGGTGCCAGAGCAGTGAAGCCAGCAAAAGATATAGGAACCAAGGGTTTGAGGAAATGTTCTGGGAACTCAACATCCTGCTTGTGGTCCATCCATGTGTCCTTAGTCATTATCCCGTTCCGGGGGTAGAAAGGCCAGAGGTCGACATGCAAGTGGTTGGTCTCACTGTACTGCACCCTGAAGAAGTCACCTTCTATGGCCTTTTCCCACACATAACCCTTTTCATCCACAATGGATCCAGATTCAATGTTCCGCAGGAACTCACAATTAGAGATATCTTCAAGGTAAATGCCAAGATCAACATCATAATCCCAGGGGATTATGTCCTGATGCCGGACAGCTCCAAGCAAAGTACCACCTTCCAACCAGTACCGTACACCGGAGCTCTCCAAAATGCCAATAACATACAAAGCAGTCTCTCTCAGAGCTTTTAGGCAACACGGTGGCGTCCAACGGTCCTGATAAAGGTATTCAGGAGTATCATCATGGACTGTGCCAAAGCACCGAGGGGTTTCTTTGCTGCATCCGTACCACTGTTGCTTCTCATCTTCCATAATCACCCGCCGAATCCCAAAGTCTTTAAAAAGCTGTGCTCTGCTGGCCTTAAAATTGTTGTCTGCTTTCCACTGATTGTGGGAAGATGTGAAGAGAGGCCGGTGGGGAGCTGGAAATGAAATGTCCTCCAAGATGCGTATTCTCCATCCACGCAGCGACGACTGGATAAACAGGGAGTAATCAAGTGGTTTGGCAAGGGGAGCAGAGAGGTTGAACAAGTCCCTAGTTTGAAGAAGGACAACTGCATCGCCACGGATGGCACTGCAGAGATTGCTGGAGGCAGACATTCTGTATGTGGCTGTCCATTCCTTGAGGTTAACTTTCAAATCCAAGCAGTGCAGTGGGCTCAACGACTCGACTGGGGCAGCCACCATGTGTGCTCTGCTCCTACTATGCTTGTATTCATCCAACATCTTCTCAAGCTGTTTTGAAACATCTACTTGGACACCATCTGGCACCAAAGCGACATAGTCAGTCCGGACATAATGCTCAGGCCTTGAAGCATAGGCTGGCTGCTCAGGAGATGGCTTCAGGATCACTAGATGAACATGAGGCCTACTAGGTAATTGCAAAGGCGGGTAAGGAAAAGTGTCTGCAACCACCACAACAGGTTGAGCAGGGTTATGCTTTAAGAAGGATTGTACCACTGCAGGTATATAATTCTCAAAGTCTTCAAACTCACGAATGAGGACGGTAACACCAGGGGTGCTGGAATTTGACAGCCGGTGGACGGACAGGCTTACAGGCTCCCGGTGACGCGGTACCAAGCGCTGGTGGAGCTTGGTACTATAGTACAAGATGATCAAGTTAGCCACAATGGCTAGAGACAGGACCCACTGGCAGAAGGTACACCGCATTTTGCAAAGGTGAGCTATTTGTTTTTCACTCAGGGAGTAGTATGCTCACCCCAACAGGGTCTACTATTCTTCTTTTACTATACAGCAAAGGCAGCGTTCCATGGATTTTCCTCCAATGGAATCTAGCCCACTTACCATAAGCCATATGGAAATCCAAAAGTCAAAAAGATGGAAAACAAACTAAATAAGCTGTATGCAGAATTAACATTTCACAAAATAACATCCACTGGTGAACAATCACTGTAGAGCACTGTCTGTATAAGTGTAACTATATGTAAATGATGTTTGCCCAACTATATGTACAATGAGTCCAGTGGTCGAAGAAGTATCATCTGCATGTTCAATCTGTTGACATCTTGTGTAATTTCATTCATTCGTGCAGTAACCGAGGCATTCATGAAGTGACAAGTCGAAGTCTTCGAAACCTGAAAAAATAAAAATAGTCTGTGAGAGTCAGGAATTCCACAAACAAATCCCAGTCAAAACCTATCATTGGTGTGACCTTTGCAAAATCACTTGGATGAACTTGAGTCCAATACCATTCTTTTTAATTGTAATTGTAGCAACATCCTAATTTGGAAGCTCTACATAGATAGCATTTTTATTATCTGACAGGAATCAACACAAACCCTTACTGGATTCTGTAACTGGATTGATGCAAACTGCAGGGGATGCAAATTGGCACAAAGCAGGTCAGATATTCCCTTTTTGAACATCATGATAAAGACCTCTGAGGGTGAGCTGTATATGTCACTATATCACAAATCCACCAGAAGAAACACTCCTCTTTCCTATACAAGCCAACACCCAAGAGCACGCAGGCATTCTCCATTCTACTACAAGTTTCTTCGGATTAGAAGAAACAGTTTTTTCAAACAGGACTTCTTTCAGGAGGCCAATACTTTGTCCAATAAACTGTTAGCCAGAGGATACCCATGCAAAGTAGTCAAATGCTCAATCAAAAGAGCGTGGTACTGCCCTAGAGATGTACTGCTTACTTCCAAGGACAAAAAGAAAAATGACCGTCTAGTATGCATTACCACTTTTTCCCTGCATTTCACATCAACTGAGCATTCTTAAGCACTGGCGAGTACTCAATGCAGGCAAACTTAGCCTTGAACGTCCTCTATTTGCATTTCGAAAAAGAACATAAAACACCATCTCGTAAGGGCTAGTATACCCTCAAAAAATTTACACCTTAATCAAAGGAATTTATATGTGGTAAATATCAGATTTGCCTTATGGCAATTTCCAAACTGTAATACAAAGAATGTTATTTATGCTATTACGTTTCCCTGTAATCAAATCTATATTAGCCAGACAACACAGAAAATCCATATACGTATCTGCCAGCACAGCTGACCACTTCACAGCAAATGGGCATACTGAAAAAATACCTTCAGTGGCAAGTTACTACTGTGATCAAGCTCCCACCCAGAGGTACTACCATCTCAGCAATACTCAACAAAGAGGAACTGAATTGGATCTTGCATCTCAATAGCCAAAACACTGGCCTCAACCGTATGGAAGATTGGACTTCACTCCTCTAAATTGCAACCTGAAGTCTTGTGTACTTCTCAATAGGACTTGATCTAGAAACTTTTTTCAGAGCAGGTTTTCAGTATATTCTTGACACTCGGACGTTTTCACTAATAAATTTTATCATGCTCTTTTTTTGCATCTGAATAACTTAAAGGGTCTTGTATTGTCGTATTTTTCCCTTGAGTATTCACACCTCAATTAGATAATCACAGAGATTGGTTGTATTTAATTTTGGTATGTTTGTGAATGTCCTTTTCCAAAGTACATCTTGAGTATTTCTGTTTGTATTCTTTTGCATATGCCTCACCTGAAGTGGTTTTATTTTTGCTTCTCTTTATATTTATTGATCTTCAATCTAATTCCTTGATTTGATTTTCTGAACTAGTTGAACTAGTGTTGCTTTGAGCTATCCTCCATCCTGCGCTTCTACGGTATAACATTATGGGGCTGATTAGGATGTCGGTGGAGTTTCCTCCAACCAACATCCCTGTGATTTCGAGACCGACCTCGGGTCGGTGATCCAAAACTGCAATTACGATGCGACCGCAAATGGTGCGGTCGCAAGCTCCCTTTTCCCTATGGGAGCCTGTGAGGCGGGCGGAAACGCGCTGCAGCACAATCTCCCATAGAGAAATGGGAGTCACTGTAAATCCCTGCACCGTGCCGCAGTGTGCAGGAATTTATAGGGAGGCGCGATAGGTGCCCCCTGGCACCCAACCGGAGGCCGCTGAAGAAGAAGGGCCCTGCTAGGGTCCCCCAAAGTCGCTTTCCGACAGGCTTTCCATGTCGGAAAGCCAAACATGGAAAGCTTGCCAGAAACCGACATCATAATCCAGATGGCGGAAACGCTGTCTGTATGGGGTTATGGTGGTGGTTCTGACTGGCCGACGGGTTCCTTGAGCCCGTCAGAAGCCAGCCAGAATAACTAACCAGTTTGAATTGCGACTGCCATTATCAAAATACGATGGTTGCAAGTCAAACCAAGGATGTCGGTCAAAAAGCCTCCGACCTGTGTCAGAGGCTTTCTGATCGACATCCTAATTAGGGCCTAAATGTTTTATTAACTTCGTCTCTTCCACTCACACAAAATGGCCGCCAATACTTTTAACTTTCATTACACTTGCGCATTACATTTGCTAACATTCATCACACTTGCACGTTCTGTATCACTGTCAGTTTGTGATAATGCTGGAACCCTTTCTTTCTCCTTATACTTTTGTTCATTCCCGACCAGTGCTGCCCTATACCGAGTTGCCTGGCGCGAACAACTTGAAAATGTATTAATTACTTCATGGCTTAACTCGCACAATATGGCTGCCATTGGTAGCCAGTTTTCAATAAATCAATTACACATGCCGGTAAGGCATCTTTCTGGATTTAGTTTTCATGACTAATTGTACTAGTGTCGCTTGAAGCTAGCCTCTATCCTGTATTCTGTACTTGTATGAAATGAAATGCTTCATTAATTCCGCCCCTTCTACTCACACAAGATGGCTGCTATGACTTGTTAAACATTATGACAGTAGCGCATTGCACTTGTTAAACATTCAGCTTATAAGTATCTTGTCAAATGTTTCAAAGAAATGGGCAGAAATATATGCCATCCTTCAAAATTTAAATTCCATACAAGCAGTCGTAATTTTGCTATCAGGAGTTTTCACTTATACCCAAGTAAGTCCAGCATAGCGGCGAAAGCAGCAGATTATAAGGGTAAAGCTTCCACCAACATACCTTATCCACATGGAGCCCTTTCAGTGCTTTTTGCCTGCAGCATGGACATCGCACAAAACTAGACTTTTGAATGCTTTTTATTGGTATCAAATTTTATCACTGTATTATTTGTAACTGTATAAATCGAGTATCACATTTTGGATTTCTAACATTTGAGTTTCTTATTTTTGGTTGCGCCCTTAAGGCAGCAAAGGGACTTTGTGAATGCTGGAAAGGCAAATTTATGAAGTGTGGAAAAAAGAAAGTATCTCAACAAATAAGTGAAGATGTGTAATTGATGCGAGTGAAGGGTTAAACCAGATCCAGGATGTTTTAATCTAATTACAGAATAAAATAACGTTTTATCATTTGGGGGGACACAATCAATAATGAGGGATGGCCAGCAAAATGTATAACAGACAGTAGACAAAGTAGTGTTCCAGGACCATATGGCTTTCCAACTTCCATGCTTTCACACGGCAAAAGTATATGTATAACATGTATAACATTTTTGACTTCAATAATTAGAGTTTCTTGCCTTTGTTGAGCCCTCAGGGCAGCAGAGTGTTATGTGGAAGCTGTAGAGGCAATTTTTCTAGTCTAACTCCAGTTCTGGAATATTTTGGGCAAAGACAAAAAGTTATTTTGCATTGCCTGCAATCGCTGCACAGTAATGATACCCGAGAACTAGGCTCAAGTCAAGAAATTAGAAATCCTGTATTGAAGCAGTGCTCATCTCCTTCATTAGACCATACGCATCATCTTCACTCCTTAAACTTCCCTGCTCTTATAAGAATGCTACTGATAGGAGCATTCATAAACCGAATCATTTGAATCCCTCATCCCCACTGACTCCACAATCCCTCCATGCTCACTGGTTTGGCTTCCAGTGTCAAAAGTAGAGCATGCCTGCAGAATGCCTTTCTCCCAGGCACATATATAAAGTCAGTTAATGCTTTTTGTGAAAATAGTAATGAACATTACAACGTATGCAAATGTGCGGTTTGTCTTTGTTTCACCTGATGTCTAAAGATCACACCTTATACCTCCGATGTTCAGAGCACATTGCCATGGAAAGATTTTTTTGTATTTTCAAGCTGAAATGTCCATATCAAATAATTGTTTTCCATAAAATGTCGGTCAGAATTATGTAAGATGTTCCTCAATCAGTTTCTGGCTGCTTTTGGAATGCTGGCCTCTTACATTATCGAAATCTTGACAGTGATGTTACATGCTGCCTTCTATGTAAATATCCTTGCTCCCTCTTTGGTGTCCACTTCTAGTCTTTTGCAACTCTGTGACATTAGATCCTGGCTAGTTAATACCAACTGATTCAGAAATGGGACTCTTAGCACAGGTTCGGCAACAGGAGAGTCTTCATGTTTTCCTTGAAAAGGATTTGGTCAACCATCTTCCTTGATAAGGAATTTGAGTCGCTGGTGACCCCCAGTTGGAGAGCAACCAGCGGTTCCCAAAGGAGTTGGAATTGTGGCATATGAGGTGAACGTTACCAGCGATTTGGCTTGAACAGGGCCCAGGGCAACGACACAATCTCAACTTTCTGAAAACAAAGTAGGATGGTTCAATATTTTTAATTTCCTCCTTAAAAAAAGCAAATCTGAAAGAAATTTGGATTAACCAGAAATTAGTGGTTAGGGCCAACGTCGCTAAGTTTTGTTTTAGAGCCAGGAATGCCAACCTGAATGCTGTTAAAGATCTAATAAAAGAGCATATTAATGGACAACATAATATAATAATTTTGAACCCTTTGACCAGATATTTAGATCAAGTATTATAAAAGATGATATGCTTCTTTCTCAATGTGTTGTTTGTGGATGGATCTTGTCTGAGAACAGAAGAAGGAGTGTTGAGTGCTGCATATGCTGTGTGCAAAGTCTCGGAAGTTGTGGAAGCATCACCTTTGAAAGGAGTTAAATCCGCTCAGGTGGCAGAATTGGTGGCACTGACAAAAGCATGCAAGATTGGGAGAAGTGTGAGAGTGACTGTAATGACTGACAGCCAGTATGGCTTCGGAGTGGTCCATGATTTTGGCCAGCTATGGCTACAAAGAGGTTTCCTGACCTCAAGTGGAACTCCCATAAAGAATGCTGAAGTGGTTGGAAAGCTGCTAGAGGCGATACAGCTGCCTAAAGAACTAGCAGTAGTAAAATGTGCTGCTCATGGTCAGGGTGATGATTTTGTCACCGTTGGCAATAAATTTGCTAATGACATAGCACAATATTGTGCCAGAAATAATCATTCCATCAATCGGTGTGAGGAGAAGGAAATGTCTTCTTGTTCCTTAATGTTTACTAATGAAGTGGGAACATGGGAGGAGGTAAAGCAGTTGCAGGATGAGGCAGGAGATGAGGAGATGAGAGATTGGGTGAAAGCAGGATGTGCACCAAGTGAAAAAGACCATGTATGGGTCTATAGGGATGGAAGACCAGTCATGCCAAACAGCATGCTATCAACAATGGCACCTGGGGAGGGATGCTATGATAAGAGCCGTTAAGCAGACCTGGTATAGTCCAAAATTCAGGCTGATAGCAGAAAGTCTCTGTCAGAGATGTCTGATATGTCAGCAGTTCAATCCTGGAAAGAAAACAGTGGTGAGCCTAGGGACAATAGGCAGGGAAGGTGGACCCTTCACAAGAATGCAGATAGATTTCATTGAAATGCCCCAAGTCAACAGATTGAGGTATGTCCTGGTGGTGGTCTGTTTGTTCTCCAGGTGGGTGGAAGCTTATCCGACAAGAAGGAATGATGGGATAACAGTGGCCAAGCTACTGTTAAGAGAATTCATCCCAAGGTATGGGTTCCCAGTGACCATTGAATCAGACAGAGGAGGACATTTTTATAATGAAATCATGGGTTTGATCTGTGAAGCATTGAGTGTACAGCAGAAGTTACATTGTGCTTACTGACCAGAGGCTTCTGGCGTAGTTGAACAGATGAATGGCACCATAAAAAACAGAATTGGCAAAATGTGCCTAGCCACAGGAATTAAATGGCCAGATGTCTTGCCTCTAGTCCTGATGACCATTAGGTCTACTCCAGACAGAACAACAGGTTTGAGTCCACATGAAATTATCATGGGACGTGCTATGAGACATGCATATGTACCTGTGAACAAGCTGATGACTATAAGTGATGACATGATTTTGGATTACTGCAAAGGCCTGGCTGACGCAGTTCATTCTGTGTTTCACCAGGTTGGAGAAGACGCCACCACACTTGAAAAGAAACCAGCCCATGTGTTAAAAGGTAGGATCATCCATGAATGAGGCGTAGACAGCAGGTTGATCTTCCAGGAATATTTATTCATAAGTAAATAGGTTCAACAGCTCAGCCACCCAACTGCCTCTCACTCCTCCAGTCTTTCATCCACCAGATTCTTTCCTGAGCCACAAGAGCTCTCACATTTTAGAAACCAAGGATGTCAGCAGCTAAACACAGCTGACTGACAGTAAATAACATTACAACACATCTCCCTCTTTTGCAACAACAAAGAGAGACTACCAATAAAAAAAGCTACAACAAAATTATGCAACATAATCACTTAGATAAGCAGGGGTACGAGAAGTTCTATTAGATCTCTTTAAAACACCTGTCACATTTTTGTCACCAACATTCTGGGGAAGATTACGAAAATGAGTAGTCATGTCACAAACAGCAACACAACTTAAGTTCCATATTCTATGATCTGAAGTTCTCACCGCGTTATCAAAAACCTTAATTACTTTCAAAGGTTTCGAAAACTTAGCACCAGGGACACAGAAACCAGGTCTTTTAATCATCACAAAATCACCAACAGAGACCTTGGTAGATTTAACAGCATGTCTCATATCATAATTCTCCTTACTTTTCTGGCACTTGTAATCCTCCCTGTCTTTCCATGAGTTATCATCAACAAACCCACCCTTGGCAGAGAGAAATTTGTTAACCCAGGGCGGTTCCAAAAAAGTATCAGGTTGCCTCCCACGAAACAAAAGAAAAGGAGATTTCCCAGTCGTGGTATGAGGTGCAAAACGATAGACACTAACACACCTGGAAACCTCCTCCTTCCAATCAAGACAATTTTGTTTTGCTAGAGAAATAGTTTCCTTAAGAACCCTATTAAACCTCTCAACAGTCCCATTGGATTCAGGGTGATACAAAGCACACTTTTTATGAACAATACCACAACTATCAAGAAAATCTTCCATTTCCTTCGAGACAAGTTGAACACCATTGTCTGTCAGTAAGGTTAACGGTAAACCTTCCCTAGAGATAAGTCCCTTCAGAAAATCAATTACAGTCTTTGTGTTCGTGTTTCTAGCAAAAGAAATCTCTGGCCACCTGGAGTACAAATCCATCACTACAATAATAAAGGTATAACACAACCATCGCCATGCACCGGTCCTAGAATGTCAAGAGCTATATCCTTCCAAGGACCGCAAGGACGAGACCTTTTCTCCATTGGCTGCGTCCTGATCTTCAAACTCTTCTCACTAAGAGAACACTGCACACATTCTCTCACCAGACGCTCAATCTGAATATCCATGCCAGGCCACCAGTAAGTCGCACGCACTCTCTCCTTAGTCTTAGAGATCCCCAAATGTGCCTCATGAGCCAAATCCAACAGAATTTGTCTTAACGACACAGGAGGAACCAATCTGTGACCTCTCCACAACATACCCTCACAGCAAGATAACTGATCTCTCACAAACCAGAAATCCCTAGTAGAAAGACTACCTTGTTCTTTGTTGTGCCAACCATCATGAATAAGTTCCAAAACATTCTGGATAACCTCATCACGAAGACAAGCATCTAACCAGGACTCCTGGGAAATCACTTTGTTATCAATGCCACACACAAAATCATGAGAATGACTAAACTCTGAATCCACATCACTAGGTTGAACAATCGGGACGAGTCTTGACAGCGCATCAGCAACAAAGTTATCTGAACCTGGAACATGCCTGACAGAGAAATTAAAGCCCTGTAGCCCAACAATCCATCTGGAAATTCTAGGTGAAATGGAATCAACACTTTTACATGTTAACACCTCACACAAAGGTTTGTGGTCCGTTCTAACTACAAAAGAGGTACCCCATAGAAATTTCTTAAACTTCTTTATTGCCCAGTATACAGCTAGAGCTTCCCTCTCAATAACCGAATACCTTGTTTCAGCACCCTTCAAACACCTTGATATAAACATGATCATGTTGTCAGGTTCAGTACCACCTTGATATAGAACAGCACCAATCCCCTTAAGACTTGCATCAGTGGAGATGATTGAACATTTAGTGGGATCAAAGTTTCGAAGGTTGGGAGCATCCTGCAACCTGAGCTTTATTTCTTCAAACTCTTTTTCACACAACTCATCCCACTCAAACTTTACCCCCTTTTTAAGTAGATTCCTCATGTTGTAAGTAGCTTCAGCAAAGTTCTTAATGAATTTGTTATAGTATTCTGCCATCCCCAAGAAGCGCATAAGCTCTTCCTTGGACGAGGGAGAAATTAAATCCCTTATAGTATTTACCAATTCAGCCTTGGGAACAACACCATCAGCTGTTATAGAGTGACCTAGATAGTCAATCTTATCAAGTCCAAATTTGCACTTCTCACGTTTAATTGTGAGATTGTGGGACGAAAGTCTGTCCAACACCTGTCGAACTCTCTTCCCATGTTCTAATTCATCACACCCATAGATTAAAATATCATCCTGGTACACACAGACACCAGGTACATTCACTAACACCTTTTCCATAACACGCTGGAAAACAGAAGCGGCAGACACAAGCCCAAAAGGAAGTCTTATAAATCTAAAGGTACCAAACGGTGTAACAAAAGCGGTCAGGTCCCTGGAGGACTGGTCAAGTAAAATCTGGTGGTACGCAGAAGTCAAATCAATTGTGCTGAACATTTTGGCACCACTCACCATGCTCAACAGTTCAGCTATATTCGGAAGAGGATATTTATCCACCAGCACACATTTGTTAAGCTGTCTGAGGTCCACACACAATCTCAAAGAACCATCCGCCTTCCTTGCAGCTACCACCGGAGCCAACCAGGATGTTCCTTCCACCTCCTCAATAATGCCCTGTGACTTTAGCTTCTCCAATTCTTTCAGCATCTCGTCCTTAACAGCGAAAGGTACATTATGCACCTTACATGAGACAGGAACAGACCCAGGAGCCAATTTAATTTTATGACAATACCCTTTCAAACAGCCTAGTTTGTCCCCAAACACGTGTGGATATTCTTCCATCAATTGTGCCTGAAGAAAAGAGTGATGATTTACAGACTCAATTTTATCCCTGTTTTTGAGAATGATGGGAGGACTGCTGTTAGGATCCAGCATGACACCTAGATCTTTCTGATGCCACCAGCTGATGATACTGTCTCCCTTCTTGGAAACATAAACTTTGCCCGATGTAAATCGACCCTCATACTCAATTAAGCCTATGAAATACCCTCTTAAATCAATGGGCTCTCCACCATAAGAAGTGAGGCGAATGTCAGCTTTAAGAAGCTTGACTCTTGATACTAGACAGTCATTGAAAAACTGCTGACTGACAGTAAATAACATTACAACACCATGATCTAAGCCCAGGGGACTGGGTAAGGATAAAAGTCCACAGAAGAAGGAATTGTCTGGTTCCAAGGTGGGGAAGGCCAAGACAGGTCATTCTGACCACAACGACTGCTGTAAAGTGTGCTGGAGTTAAGAATTGGATACATGCAAGTCACACATTGAGAGTTCCAAATCCCAGAGATGGTACTGGAAAAGAATACTTTGAAGAATCAGATTCCAGTGATGATGCAGACAGTGAAGCAGTAAGGAGGAAAAAGAATCCTGAAAGTGGGGAAAGTGAGACAAGAGAAATTGTCATCCCACCAGAAGAGGTTCTGAAAGAAACAGTACAAACTGCAGAGACGAGTTCAGATTCTGAGGAAGTCCCTGAGGTTCCAACCAACAGTAACCAACATAAAAAGAAAGAAAGAAAAGAAAAGAAAAGAACATTCCAACAGAAACGACACAAGAAACAAATAAGGAAATTGGACAAATTCCACCCGAGATAAATATAGAAGAAGAAGGGACAGGAAAAGATTGCGGAAAAACCCCGAGGAGGTGTAGGGAACATCAACAACAAGCTAGGTGAAGGGACAAGTAGACAGCAAGAAGATTGCGTGTCGGAGACCCGAGGAGGGACAGAAGTAGGGAAATCTCAATTAGTGGAAAAAGAGACTGTTGGAGAAAAAGAAGTTGTTGGAGAAAATAAAACTGTTGAGGAACAAGAAGCAACTGAAACAGAGTCTGAAGAAAGTGACAATGCGATACATGGAGGACGAGTTCTGAGAAAGAGAACTTGGCTTGGAGAAAGAAATAATAAAGAAGGAAAGCAAAAGAGAAATGCTAAAGGAGATCTTTGGCCGAATAAGATAAAGAGACTAAGGTATAGACTGACACGAGTTAACCCATCAAAGGCTGAACAAGTGAATGAAGTGTCAAGTCAAAATCCAACTAAAGAAGAAGAAACAAAGTTACCTGAGAGAACTAAAAGAATAAGAAAACCAAACCAGAGGTACAAGTCACCAGAATGGACGTATGTGGCACTGCCTGAACAAGGAGAAGAGGCAGACAGTCAAGGGAGTCCAGAGGAGACTTTGCTGAAAGTGGTTGATGAAGAAGAAGCTGTGGGAATCCTGAGAGTTATCTTGTCCGACATTGGAGAAGAAACGGAGGTTCAGGACTTGATACAGTTTGATGATGATGAAGAAACAGTGAAAAGTGATGAAAATCCAAATTGAATAGATCCAAAAGAAGTCCGGAGAGAAAAAAAGAAAGAAAAGTAGTAAAAATTAAAAACTAATAGATTTTACTAATCTGTTGGGTACTTGCTGCCCTAAAGTTCAGTAGTGGAGTAGAAGAGGCTAAGTCAAAAGACACGGTCAAATTTATAAGATGGCTAACACTGACAATAATCAAAGTAGATGTACCTTTCTGAAAAGATGGTGCAAAATGTGCTGCTGCTGTACAGGATTATTAATGCTGCTTTGGAGCGTGCTAGCTCTACTGATCTCTTTTAGAGTAACTATAGACACTTTAGAAGGGCATACTGAGAACAGGACTAATATAGGGAAAAGTCCATTAAGGATAGTTTCAACTAGAATGAGCAATGTACATAAACATAAGGATAGATCAATTAATGATTTTTCTAGCAATGTGTTTTCAAAATTGTTGTACGAATACGTAAAGACAATGGAAGTAAGGGACTGCTAAGTTTGCATGCAGTTACCTGCATCTGTTTCGGAAGGAGTGACTTATCATCATCTTCCGGCTACGTATGGAATTTCATGTAGTGTGTTGATTAGTATATTTTACCAGTTAGGGAGATTAGATTACAAAATGTCTAATGTAGATAATATTCTTGGGCAATTGCCTATGAATAAAGAATTGAATCCTGCAAAAGAAGCTAACACTTTAGGTGAGATTTTTTTAGAAACCAAAGAATTAACCTTAGAATATGTTTTTAGAAATAATCTAACTTGCAGTTTGAAAGGAGAAGAGAAGAATTTTCTAGACATGGTCGAAAGAAGAAGATTGAACATGCACAAGAAAGCAGAAGGGCATAAAATGAGTGATACAATGTGGGATATTGAAAAAGAAAAAGAATTGAAAGATGGAGCCAGTCCAACTATGGCTATAGATGCCCCACAGAAAGGCAAATTGTGCATCACCAGAAAGAGGTCCCAATATGATTATTATTTCATAGGAACTAGTGAGTGCCATGATACATACTTTATTGCAACCGGGTGGGGATTTAGAGGAGGAGAAGATCCAGTCTTTCCGGGAGTATATTATATTTGTGGGAATAAGGCTTACTATAGGTTGCCTGACCATTGGTTTGGTACATGTTATGTTGGCCTGGTCTTTCCAAAGATTTTTCACATGGATAGAGTAGATGATGCTGAACATATTAATCCATTAACACGCAATAGAAGAGAAACATGGACAGAAATTGTAGGAGATATTTTTGGAGCTTTAATTCCAGCAGTGGGAATTTCTTTAAATGCATTTGGCATTCGGAAGCTGTCAACAGTGGTAGATCGCTTGTCAGCAAGCACCGCTGGAGGCTTTCTTGTGGTAAATACTGAAATGGTTGCTTTGCGCGCTATGGCAATGCAAAATCGACTTGCCCTTGATATTCTTTTGGCAAAAGAGGGTGGAGTCTGTGGAATGCTGAAGGTTCAACATTGTTGCACTTACATTCCTGACGAAAGCAAAGATCTAAAAATTTATATCAAAAATATTACTGATTTGCATGAAGAATTAGTACCATTAGAAGCTGAAAGTATCTGGACTAAGATGGCTAATAAAATGATAGCTATTAAGAATTTTGTAGCAAAATTAGGTAGTACCATTTTTGGTAAAATATTATTTCCATTAACCTGTGTAGTTGTTGCATTATTGATCCTTAGATTAGGGTGTATATGTTGTAGATATAGAAGGAATAAAAAGAAAGTTATAAAAGAAAATATTAAAAAGAGACAAAAGAAACCAGAAAGGGATCCACAAGAGATAGAAATAGAAGAACTAAGAGAAAGTATATATATAGAAACAAAGAAAGAAGATGAGATGGAAACAAGGGTCTGAAAAATGAACAAGAAGACATTTTGAGATCTCATAAAAAGGGGAAATTAAATTGATTTTTGGGGTTTTGATTTTTGTATGGTGATTAGATATCACCAAAGGGGGGATTGATGGAGCACGGTTTTTACTTCAAAACCGAATACCTGTTTCATTTTCGCATGTTTCAACTAAAAATACTACTGAATAATTATTAGGTATTAAAAGTTTGTCAAATGTTGTCTAATCAACCTTATTAACAAGAGAATTACACTTGGGAACGCTCTTGCATGGCTACAATAATAAGTGAACTAAGTTGGTGAGCAAACTGACAGAAATATATGTTGCTTACGTGATGTTATTATGTTTTGCGCTTCTGATTAATATGCATTAATGGCTTTTGATGTCGCAAATGGCTAGATAAATACACACACATAAGGGTATTAGCAGGGGAATAACACTGTATAATCATTTCCATGCAGTAATTCTGTTTTATGTTTATTTTTGCTTAAGTTGCCCAATGTGGCCTACCCGAAAATGGCTGCCGTCTACAGCCTGCACTCGAGTAGATGGAAATTTACAGAGAGGCTTCGCTCTGCCTATGACCTTGCACCTCCAATGAACTGAAAAGCCAGAAGCATAATTACAAGTCTAGGACATCTGCCAAAAGCCCCTGAAAGACGAAAAAGTTGATACGAACTTGATGTGAACCCAAAATTGAAACAAATTCACCTAGTAGTGACATCCGTAAAAGTAACGAATTAGTCATGGACGTTCAATTCTGCTATTCATTATTTGGGACAATTTATGCGTGAGAAGATCTCGCATATTATCGAAAAAGTACCAAGATGACATTATTTCCGCCATCCATCCGTTTTTCCTTTTAATTGATACTTTTTGGAATGCAATTTTTTATATAAATATTAGTAGACTAGAGAGGTCTAGCGCCACTTCTTCCCGAGCTGATGATCAGAGGTCCCGACGCTGACGGAGAGGACAGAGACTCCACATGACTGATAGAACTTTGCATTTTCTTGCTGAGGACCGGTTCTGACTTAGGATATGACATTTAGCCAAAATAGGTAAATATGAAAGAAATGGTTTTGCATTTAATTGGCTTTTCATGCAATTTTAGATAAACAAATTTCTTGTTTGAATTACTGTGTCGGGTGATTATTCAGTGTCATGATTATGGACTTTATTTGCTTATAATTTGAAATGTTTTAGCCAGATCTTCAACAACTAAGCTGATGCCATCGACCTCAGGTTAAATGCAGATTAGTTAGGTATTGAAAGTGTTTTCCCCTTTACAGGTAACAGATAGGGTGGTTAGGTTTTGAATGTTGGTGTAATGGGCCCCACCAGCGTGTGATGTATGTGTGCGTGTGTGACTGTGTGATCATTCCGTCCGTAGAAGTAGAGGGGATTCGGAAGCTCTGATCTGCACCAATATGCTTCTTTCTCAATGGGAAATGTAAAAGAACTAAATTTCCTGGAAAACTTTGGTCATGCAGAACTGTAAATATTTAGATTATGTAGCTTCATCAAATGTAAAGACAGGGTCATTAACTGCCTGAATGTACTCTTACTCTGCTTGTAAAGCTAAAATTCTTGCAAATGAGACTTCTGCAGATTTGTGTTGTTGAATGAAGGCGTCTTGGAAATCACACTGTGTGATCTTAAGAGAGTGTTGTTTGTGGGGGCATTATAAAGAGGTCATATATCACCTTATTTAGTCTTGTCCAGCCTTAATAAGTAAACGCTTGTTTTAATGGAATTCTACGGACGTTCGCACTATGAAGAATGTAGGTTAAAATAATGAAAGAATTTGACTATGGAAAGTGAGCATTATGTTCACACTATGTTACAAAGTCCTAGCTAAGCAATGCATGCATGGTGTGTTTACATGCATGCATGGTGTGTTAGAACTCGGTGGGTTTTTAATATTTAATTATTTTTGATTGAGAAAGGTCTTGATTGCTGGTTAGAATACGTAATAGCTGACAATAACATGACCTGAAATACTTTACCACTCAGTGTTTTTTGCTGCATAATTTAGATTTCTAGGTGTGGTCCTTAAAAAACACAGCATGCAAATAAGGTTGCCACCTGGCCAGGTTTCTACCAGCACCACCTGTATTTTAATGTCCTAGCCAGTACAAAAATAAGCTAAATCATCTTAAGCCAGTATTTTTGGCCCTTTTCTGAACATACGTCAAACAGCAAATTTTAAAGACGGGAACACCAATGAAAGTTTGAGCCAGACTCGAGCGTGCAGCCTGGCTCTGGCTCAGCAGGAGGTCATGTTGGAACCTCAAGCCCATAGCAAGCCGATCTTTCATGTAGCTTCTGCCTGCCTCACCCCCTCTACCTAGTGTTACAGTCAGAGACGCTGCTGACTATGGACCTGGGGAAACAGGTTGGGGTCTCGGCTGAACAGCATACGATTCTGGGCAAATCGCTTAATCTCCTTGTGCCTATAAACAATGTGCGTCCCATTGTGAACTGTAACTGATGCTCATGTGGAGGGCTCCAATACCTTTGGGTCAAGTTTATGATATATTTTACAAAGTGCATTAAGAGGTAAAAACAAATCCTTAACATAAAGAAAGCCAAACGATATCCATTTCCTGCCTAATTTTTACAAAGTGAAACCAGAAACCCGAGATACATAGCGGCTTCCCTGCTTAAATTGTGTGATCTTAGGCAAAAATGTTATTTCACCAAAACGTTTTTTTCTTCATCAACGCATATGAAGGCCCTTTCAAATATGTGAGTTCAGACTACCTGTTGTACAAAACTATCACTTTTAATAAGTACTTCTCAGTGCAATGCTACAATGTTCCGTATTAATGTCAAATATGATAAAGAAAAAAAAAAATCACATTTCGAATAGACTTTATTATATTTTATGAGATGTTTGTTGTATGTTTTACATAGCAAATATTTTCAGGGCTCGGCTCGTGCGTGCACGGGCTTCAAGGTCTGAGCCAGAACCTTGCCTAAGCTTGGATCTCCTTTTTAATTTGTTGGCTCAGCCACCTCTAGCAAATATAAATAGAAACCATGTTTAAATATGTTGAAGAGCTGCGTTAACATTACCTGACTAATAATGAAAGTAAACAAAGGCAGAAGTCATGCTTCAAATTAATACTAGTATCAGGGCTTTAAGTGGGCCGGGTCTCACCTGTTCTGAGCACCGGCAGTTTTTAGGTCTCGCCTACTCAGCACGCATGCGCTACATAGGAGACCTTTAGCCATTGTGCAGCTCTTTTTCAAAGCACATACTCGTGCTTGTGGGCATGCGCCTTGCGGGAGTGCGCAGCGGCGCGCCACAAGCAAGAGTATGTGCTTTGAAAAAGAGCAGACTGCTCTCCCCAGGGCGCTTGCACCACTCGCGGGTGCACCCCTCCGCCTCTCTCTCCCGCTGCAGCCTGCACGTTTTCACAAAACTTTTTAGCGCGTGCTCTCTCTAATTTTTGGGGTTTTGTTTGAATCATTCCCTCAGTGGTTGGCTTTTACCTTTTAACGCAATTTATATAATAATTTGAATTAACAGCCTTATTAATTCTATTTTGGTCGCACTCTGTTTCTTTTTTTTTTGTTTTTATTTAATCTCAAATGTTTTGTTCTCATACTCGTTGGGGCAGCGGCGTACTGTCTGTAAGGTCTCTTTTCTTTAATGGGTTTATGGCCCTACAGGCCCGACGTGCATCGCTTTCACTGTTGACGACAGCTCCAGGAAGGGAGACGCGGAGGGGTCAGGAGACTGCCTCATGCCCAGTCCCCAGAAAGCAGCCATTGCGTGCATGCGCACAATTTAAATAAACAAACTTTTGAATGTGGGCCGAAAAGAAAGCAGCCCTTGCGCATAAAACTTGAGAAGGCAATCACTTCACGTAAACTATGTTCTAGTCATTTGGTAATTACATTTAGTATCCAGTAAACATTGTCCATGGAGTACTGCAGCATACATTAGCAGAATAAATGAAATACGCTACGAAATACCACTTTGTTTACTAAGCAGTCAGTCTTCCATTTGAAACCGACTTTTTACTGGGATTTAAACGTAGTTGTTGCGTCACATTGCACACGCCTTTGAAGCCAATAACATCCTTTGACAGATTGACTTACATAGGATACCACTTTTCAAAAGGACAACATACTACTTCCAGTCAAAAAGCTGGTTTACATAGTTATTCTTTTTGTACCAAATGTTGTTGCAGAATTCCGTTTAAACGAGGAAATAATTCTAGATCTGTTTCATCACATTCTGACCACCTGAAACATAACGAAGGCTTCCAGAACAACGTCTTAATAGAGAAACTCTTCATTTGTTGATAAAGGTGTGGAAATTGTTGAAGACGTGCAATTTCTGAGTAGTAGTGGCAGAAAGCATGTACAAATTCTGAGGCTTTCTCATTGAATGGATGATTTCAACTTGTTCAATAACAAGCATTGGCATAGCCAATAGGTCATCTTTGGGACCTTATAAGTGTTTAGTTATCCAGCACTATATCCTTCGTGCAACAACATCAACTGTTGCATGGCTAAACACTTATAAGGTTCCAAAGGCAAGACCTATTGGCTATGCCAATGCTTGTTTAAAGGGGGCTCGAAACGGGTCTCTTTCGGGCTCTGTTTTGTGCCTGCTGCCACTTCAGTCCGTTTTTTTCCAGACTGCAGTGACAGCAGCCACATCATGTGCGCGTGCTCACACTGCTCTCTTCTCACTAGTGAGCGCTGCAGGGGAAGGGAAATCCTTTAAAGAGAGTCATTTTCTCTCTGGATTTCCCTTCTCTTTTTTAAACTCAGGAGCAGCAACACTGTCCTGGTGTGACCAGGGCATTAAGTGGAAGCTTTTTCAATATTATATACAACAAGCTATAGTTGCTTCTTATTTATCTAATGCAACTAACAACCATTGACAAAGCCAATAGTCCTGACTTGTTGTAGGTATGATGTTACTTGTATCACATATCTGGATGCAATGATTAACAGCAAAATACAAGTCGGGCGGCACACTATGCTCAGCACAGATTTTTCAGTTTAAGTGTTTTAAACCACGCCCTTAATTACATTGGCCACGCCCCTTTGAGAGACCCTTCAGTTTTTTCATCCCACTTAAAGCCCTGACTATTATTAATACTGCTTTCATTTAAAAGTCATATTTAGTATCGTGTCCAGGCCTTTGCAGCCTCTTAAAACAACAACAAATGGCCGGTATTTTTCTCTTGGAAAAGTGGCAATCTACATGCAAAGTGTGATTGGTTATAAAGCCGGGATCTTAACACTGAACCCATTCGACAGCTATGTACATCTAACGGAGGGAAAAAAATGCATGCATCAAAGGCAAACACATTTGCTGCTGCATGTGCTTACACGGCAATTACATATCCGCTACTTACACTGACCGTCAGTGAACTCAGCGACATTCTCGTAGCCAGTATCTGATCTTTACACAAATCGTAATCCGTAATTTTAGCATTTCCGGGTCACATAAACACAATTCCAAGACTGAACCTATTCTAGGAGTCGTCTTGAAATGTACGGTATTATTAATATGTAAGATAGCCTACCATTGGTTTTGGTCCAGCCACACCAAACGTCATACAGCATTTCGAAGTACTGATTGGCAGTCTGGTTCGTACTCGCCGTTGTCCGATCCGTCTTCGTTTAAGTTGGGGAATGGTTCTCTTTCGCGGAGAAGCCGAGTTAGGCATGCCACCGTGTTGACGGTTTATTTCTCGTTGGGCGCAGTAGCCTGCCGCTTTGAATAGGAATATCTTGGAGCGAGGCATGATATTCACAGGGAGAGCCGAGTCCAGGGTATTGCTTGGCTCGTGTAAGAGTAGCGTGCAAAGGCCCAGCCCCCCATGGAACTGTTTCGGCCTCTAAATCGTGCGACGAACGATGTAAAGCTATGATAAAGGCGCAAACATTTAAAACGTGACTATCTTTAATATGTGGAAGCTTTTTCACATAAGTACATGTATCAGCTTGTATCATTGCATTAAAAGTGATTAGCTTGAAAAATGAATTTTTAACTATTCATGTTCCCACCACGTACATTTTGACGACAACGAGATTAAAGGACTACATCCGACCTAGATGCTTATGCATAGCACAGTAATAGTCCCTTAAATCAAACAGGACGTTTTTATTCTGGCCCACCCTGTGCTGGTGTATTTCAAAATGCTCTCGTATGCCATAATGGAAAAAATAAGGCATGTCAGAATTAAAATATTAGCCTGGGAACACAAAATTTGGTCAAGTAGAAAAGTCTGGATTGATCCCTGGTTTTCTGACTTTTCAGTGTACAATTCAAAATTTGCGAACATACGTGACAAGAATTTTCAATTCTATTAAGGACAAGGAGGCAAGGATTATTTTTTCTCATTTCTTTATTAGAAATGCTCAGCAGCCAATTAGAAAAACAGTAGATAAAAACCATGAACACCAGGGTAACACGTGACCAACCATAGAGACCACAGTATAAAAGGTCAAGTAGATAGTATCACATCCTCTTTCTTTGGTGAGGAAAAACAGTTCAAATTAAAACAGAAAGTCCAAGAAAAACGTTGAACATCAGGGATAGGAAGACCATCAGCAGCAGCAGTAGTCCACTTTGAAGAACAAAGGACTCGGCATCAGTAGATCACCAGAAACAGAAGACCATCGAAAACAGGATAAACCAGATGGAACAGAAAACCTCTACTTCGGGTCAGAACCTGAAAAGAGACTAACAGCCGTAATACACATCCAGTACATAGAATGAAGTCATAAATAGGGGGGGGGGGGGGGGGGTAGAGAAAACAAGGAATTGCACTAAACATAAATCATATGCAAAAAGTAACAGTATAAATGCAAAACATGTGCAGAACACAATAACAACAGGTGGGATAATCCTCGCCTCCTTGTCCTTAATAGAATTGAAAATTCTTGTCACGTATGTTTGCAAATTTTGAATTCTATGTCAGGACAGGAGGCTCCGATTATGCTTGTTCAAAGCTGATCCACCACCACAGAAGCAATATGATCAATTGGTTTGTAATAAAAGGTTTTGAACACTGAATCAGAAGACCAATCTGCGGCCTTCATGATGTCAAATAAAGTAACACCCATCGAGAATGCCTTAGAAGCCATAGCCCCACGTGCTGAATGAGCACCAAAAATGGAAACATCAATGCCAGCTTCAGACATGAGCCATCTAACCCAGCGAGCCAATGTAGCTGGGCTAACAGGGCGAAAAGGCTTCTTCAAAGCAATCAATAGTTGACCATGCATATCTGAACGTAAAGGAGCAGTACATACCTCATAATCCTTGACACATTGAACAACGCAAAGGTTGGGATGATTAGGAAAGGAAGGATAGGTAATCGAGGTAGTATTCGTTTTGGTACGTTTGGAAAGAAGAAATGTGACACCCTCAGGTGTAAAACTGCGACCTGCCAAGTCCAAAGCACGAACATCAGACACCCTTTTACAAGAAACAAGGCATAACAACATAGTCAGTTTGGCTGAAAGTTGTTTACGGGAAAGCAAAGAATTGGAAGGCCAGGCCTCCAAAAACTTCAAAACAATGGATACATCCCATAAAGACACGTACTTAGGACATGGAGGTTTCGCCATACGAATACCCTTAAGCAATTTGGCAATCAAAGGATGCTCACCCGCAGGTTTACCAGCAACATGAAGATGAGCCGCCGAAATGGCAGAACGAAAGTTGTTGACAGTGCGATAAGCCAAACCGGAGGAAGCAAGAGAGGCCAGAAAATTAATGATCAGAGAGACATCCGCTGAAGTGGGATCAACCTCCCGTTGAACACACCAGTCACACCATCGTTTCCATGACCCTCTGTATCGTTTGTGAGTATTGGGAGACCAGGCTTCACTGATAAACTTGGAAGCGTCACGTGAAAGGCCTGGGACCGACCAGCGATCCCCGAAATTCGCCACACTAGCAGAAAGAGATTGCCTGATAGAATCAGGGGATGCGGATTGCCGAGAGGATCCAGCAAGAGATTCCACTTCTGGGGAAGGAGGAGCGGCACTGCACAACACATCTCCAGGAGAACCGGGAACCACGCCTGAGCCCTCCACAGAGGAGCAATCAGAATTAAGTCTGCCTGATAACGTTTCGTGCAAGCCAGGACCCTGGGAATCATCATGAACGGGGGAAAGGCGTAGCACAGAACCGACGGCCAAGTCTGTAGAAACACATCGGTGGCCAGGGCTTTCGGATCCGGCCTCCAGCTGAAAAACTGAGGGAGTTGAGTGTTCAGGCGAGAGGAGAACAGGTCTAAGTGACACTGACCCCAAATCCGGAGGAGAGAACGGAAAATGCGAGGATGAAGCTGCCAGTCGCTGAAGTCCCGAAGGTGGCGTGAATTCCAGTCCGCAATCTGATTGTGGCGACCGGGAAGATATTCGGCAATAACAGTGATCTTCCGTTGCAGGCAAAAGTGGCAAAATTCTTTGTCGATCTCCGCCAATATCCTGGATTTCGTTCCGCCTAACTTGTTGACATACCGGACCGCCGAAATATTGTCCATGCGGAGAAGAATGCAACAATTGGATCGAAGAGGAGAGAAACACCGCATCGCAAATGATCCCGCCAGGAGTTCCAGGCAATTTATATGGAGAGACAACTCCTGGGAGGACCACCGACCCCCCGTCGAGACGGGACCGCACCGGGCTCCTCAACCCCACAGACTGGCATCGGACTCTATCACCAGATCCGGAGATGAGCCGAACAGGGCTCGCCCATTCCAGGCATCCATGTGGTCTCACCACCATTGCATCTCCCTCCTCGCTTCCTCTGAAAGAGGAATTAGATCGGTATAGCGAAGGCCTTTCTGGAGATGGCGGATCTTCAAACGTTGAAGTGCCCTGTAATGCAGAGGACCCGGGAAAATCGCCTGAATGGAGGACGCCAACAGACCGACAACTCGTGCTAACGATCTCAATGACACAGTCTGTCTGGAAATAACGGAAGTCAATTCCCTCCTGATGTACCGAATCTTTTGGTTGGGTAAGAGAAGTTGACACGAAAGAGAATTGACCTGGAAGCCCAGAAAATCTATCACCTGCGATGGAATCAAGACTGAATTCTGAGGGTTCACCAGAAATCCCAAAGATTGTAGGAGGTCGATAGACCACTCCAGATGTATCAAGACTTTGAGGGGACAGTCTGCCATGATTAGAATGTCGTCTAGATATATTATTAAACGAACACCCCGAGCGCGCAAACATTCCACGACGGGCCTCAGAAGTTTCGTGAAGCACCAAGGTGCAGACGAGAGGCCGAACGGGAGAACTTTGTACTCGTACCAATTCCTCTGCCATTGGAATTGCAGGAACCGACGATGTGGCTCGAAGATGGGAATCGACAAGTACGCATCTTTGAGGTCGAGGCGAACCATCCAATCCCCTTCGCGAAGAAGATCTCGCAACAGATGAATCCCCTCCATCTTGAAGTGTCTGTAAACGACACCTCCGTTGAATTCCTTCAGATTGATAACTAGACGGGAACCGCCCCCTTTCTTCTGCACCAGAAAAACCGTGGGGATGGCGAACAGTTTGAATGATTGCCTCTTTTTCCAGGAGAGAGCCGATTTCTGCAGAAATGAACTCTTGGTCTTGAAGAGAGAAATACAGAGGACTGGGAGGGCGGGTTTGATTTTGGGGCTGATAAAACTCTATTTTGTAACCCTGAACAGTTTGCAGCACCCAAGCATCTTTGGAGATTAGACGCCAATTGTGAAGAAAAAATCGGATTCTGCCCCCCAGAGCCACATCGGAAGCCGGAATCAAGCTCACCTGAAGTGTTGGAATCCTGGTAGCCACTTTGATTTCCGCCGGAACGTCCCTTTCTATATTGTCCTCTCCCTTTGCGAGAGGGATAGAAGTGGGAACGGGTGTTGTAGCCTGAATCTTGACCACCGCCTCTTTGGGACTGGAATCCCCTCTGGGAGTTTTGTTGAGAGCCACGGCCGAACGAGCGTCCCCTATGTCGTTCGGCCCTGGCAAAAACCGGTCGAAGCACTCGCCGCAGCGAAGCTTGAGCTTTATCAAGGCCACTGAAATTTGCCACAAACTTCGTAAGTTCTTTCAAAAAATGCTGGCCGAACAACAGACCCTGAGCTACAGGACCGGACTCGGATGAGGAGAGCTCCGCTAATTTGGGGTCTAATTTAAGGAGAAAAGAGCGTCAATGCTCACTAGAGGGGAGGAGCCAAGATGGCGACCGGAGCAGACGCTTGAGCGCCCGGCTCCGTCGGCCCTTGGCCTCGGACTATCATCCTGATTCCTATCCTCGCCGATTTTCGAGGTGCACCGTGTGCGACGACGCGCTGACCGCGCCGCCGCTTTCCCGGAGTCTTAGCCCGCCCGGATGCCGGAGTTCTTGGTGCCTTTGTTCTTCGCACTGGACCCCTGCTCTACTGTGGCCTTGGCCGGCCCCCTGGAAGCTCCGCAGTCACCGGACCCGCTGGCGCAAACCTGAGCCCCGCGGTCCCGATCCCGCCTCACACCACGGACTGTCGCCAGATGAGCCGGGGGAGAGAAGCCCGGACACCTCCTGCACCCTGCACCTACGGGCTGGAGCTATAGGGTAAGCCCCGGTGTGGCGGGTCTTCTGGCTCGCTCTGTGGACCGCGCTGTGGGAGGCTGCAGACCCCCTTCTTCTATCGCCTAGTTGGCGGCACAGAGAGCCCGAGGGAGGGGAAGCGACTGTTGGCCTTCACCTGTTGCGGCGCAGACCTGATGGGAATTGCCTCCTTGTAACGACCCCCCCCTGGCCACTGCACCGTTCAGCGGTAAAACATGACGTTGATTGCCTGCCTGCTGCTGGGGGGGGATGCTCCGGTCTTGCCCGCTACCCGCCTCGCCCTCCCTCTACCAGACTCTAGCTCCACAGTGCCGTCCCGGATTGCTGCCGATGTGGGGGCGCAGCTTCCGCTGACATGCGGCTCCGTTCTGGCTGCCCTGCGGGACTTTCGTCTGCAATTGTGTGCTGGCTTGCAAACACTGAGTGAGCGGTTCGACTCCATACTGTCGGCTGCGGGTCGTGAGCGCCCCGTTTGTTATCAACAAGACATGGGTCGGCCGGTGCTTCTGTCCTCTTGCGGGGCCGCAATGACTGTGTATAACCGTGCTACGCTGGTGTCTGCAACTGGCTTTCCCGGCATCCAGGATCAATCGCTCTCCCGCTCAATTGCGGATACTTTGTTTCCCCGTTCATCGCTGCCTGCCTTGTTGTTGCCTGCCCCACCGTGCCCGCAAGAGTATCCAGCTGAGCGACACCTGACGTCCTCGAGGAATTGTTCACGGTGGCCTACGGCTTCTTTTATGTGGAACTCGTGTACTTTACAGGCCAGGTCTGGATTTTATATGGTGCACAAGGGGACCTCAATAGCCGATCGGCGGCCATTTTGTGACTCTACTTCTCCATCTTCTCCCCAGCGGCCATATTGTCTTTGTCTGCACGGGATGCGGGGCCTTCATGTGGGGGCTGGTCTAATCTTAAGCCCGCGATCGGGCCAGGGCTAGGTTGAGTTATATCACCATGGTTTCACGGCTGGACTGGACTCGGACTGGAATTGTTTGCATATGTTGTGCGCACTCGTCGCGAATTGTCTGCCTTCATTTAAATTGCTGTGACACGTTATCTTCACACGATCGCTTTTGGGTATAGTGGGTTTTCAGTGTGTGGAGGCGTGGCTGGCCGGTGGTCCCGGGCGCTCCGAGGTTACGTGGGGCTCCTCCCCGCTTTCTTTCTTCTTTGTTTTCTTATTTTCTTCATTCTATTCCTACTTTCTCTCTTGTCTATATTTCGGGTTCATTGGGCGACAGGCACTATGCTGGGGGGGGGGCAGGCCGTAGCCTCCGCATTGGTGTAGGGTGGGGGGGTAATTCACTGTTTTTTAGTTCTATGGGCCTTTTTCTTCTATGTCTCTGCGCTATACTTGTTTCGATTCGGGGTCCGGGTGTGGGGTGGATTGAGTGGGGGCGGCTTTGGAGGGGTGCGTATTTACTCACGTGACTATCCTGTTATCTAACTGCACCGCCTCACTGTCTGAGATTTTCTATGGTCGTTTTAATGATGCTGCTGCTCTCCTGTGTGGTGAAGCCATCTTGCGGACTCGAATCTCCTTGGTTCTATCCTTTACTGACTTTTTTCTCGAAAAAATTATTTTAAAAACCTTAAAATTAACCTTTACTTCTCCTTCCCCTGGTGTCAAGGATCTCTCCAGTGTATACCTCGTCAATCGTAGCTAAGCTTGATCATCAATGCACAAGGGATGTAATGTTTGCCTCAGTGCTTAACCGTATTGTGGCCGGCCGGATGGTTGTAGGCCCGTATTTGTTCTTTTCTATGCACAAATAAAGGTTTTTAAAAAAAAAAAAAAAAAAAAAAAAAAAAAAATGCTCACTAGAAATTGCGCAGTTGGCATTACCCAACTGGCAAATAGCCCTCTGAGACCACTCGATAAGCTCATCAGGGTCAACAAGGGCCGAAGACTCTTTGGCCAGAAACCCAAGATCTAAAATCTTCGTGAGTGGACCTAGCAAGTCCAGCAGCTTGTCCTGACAGGAGCGCTAGGATCTGTCAAGTCCCTTCTTGGGATCTTTGGCGTATTTTTTGATGTAGGAGACCATTGTGGGATCAATCTCAGGAGTGTCCGCTAAATGGTCGGCGAGATCCAGACTTGGACATTCGGACCGAAGGCAGGCCCTGACATCCTTCTCAAAGGGTTGTCGAATGTGAGCCTGTACATACGCCGCCACAGCAGGGGAAGGAAGCCAGGAAGAGGAATGCGGATGAAAGATGTCCGAAGGTTCGAAAGTTAGTACGGGAGGATGTGTAGGAGCATCAACATAATGCTCCTTACACGACTTCTTTTGCGGCGGAGGATCATCCTGATCAGTGGAAGCTGAGGAATGAGTACCATCTGTGTCCGTAAAATTGCCGGTGGATGCTGAAGCGCCCACTGAGGTCAAAGTGGAAGATTTATCCGGGGTTATATTTTTGGCCAATTTTCGAAAATCCGACCTATGTGGATTAACTGGTGAATTAGAAGACGAACGTGAGGATGGCAACCAGCCCTGTTGTTTGGCATATTGAGTCAAATGACGTTTTAAGGGATTGATGGCACAAGCAAGTGCCTTATTAACTGAGTGTTGCACACCCTGGTCCAAAGCCTCGACCAAGTCATGCTCAGAAAAGCCAGAGGCGTCATCTTCATAATAGTAGTCATCTTCATCAAGATACGCATCCATAGTGACACAATAATGTGACAATAATGCCCACAAGATGACAAGTTCAGTAATGCCCAAGGCACAATGCAGAGGGAGTGAACGACCCCACAGCAAGCCAGCAGCACAGGTAGAACCTGCACACACTGCAAATAAATAAATGTGGAGGGAGGGCTTGTTGCAAAATAGACACTCTAGGCAGAGCCTATGCTTCTTTGTACAGCCCAATGCAATTTAAATGAGCAAAAGGCGTAGATGGGGCTGAAAATATGAGGCTGTGGGCTTACGGTGTTAAAAACAACCTTCGTCAGCAAATCTCCGTGAAAAAACACGGAAAGAAAGCCTCAAAATGGCCGCCGCGCATGCGCGGTAACGACCGCCTCAGTAAACAGAAGAGGAGGTCGCGAGCACAGCGCGCGAGTCCTCCAGCCCCGGTCTCCCGCTCCACTAAAATAATCACAGAAGCGGGCGCAAAGTGCCCGGACACAGCGAGGTGAACACACGCCCCCTACAACACGCTCACGCAGATCAGGGAGACATCCGCTGAACAGAAGCTGCGAAACATCGCACAAGCAGAAAAGCCGATACCTGCAAGGGGCGTGAGGGATAAAAACGAGCGCCAGCACTAGTAAGGCATCTACGTTAGAAATACAATCACGCACCTAAGCAACAAGGCAAAGAACAAATAAGTAATATCAAAGAAGCACTTAACTGGCTGCGGAGCAGCAAAGAAAGAGGATGTGATACCATCTACTTGACCTTTTATACTGTGGTCTCTATGGTTGGTCACGTGTTACCCTGGTGTTCATGGCTACTGTAGTTTCTTTTTATCTACTGTTTTTCTAATTGGCTGCTGAGCATTTCTAATAAAGAAATGAGAAAGCATAATCGGAGCCTCCTGTCCTGACATAGAATTCACTTTCTAGATAGGCATCCCTCTCGTTTTATAACAAAGGTTAATGTGTTGTCTTGAATTGGTAGCACACAAGGTTAGAGCGCGGGTGGCAGGAGAAACCACATGAAAGTTTGGCTTGTTTTTGTCACTAAGAGGCCCTCGAGCTGAGCTGTAAGAATGACACGCGTGCACGCATCCTGACGCTGGGCTTGGCGTCTGGAATGAGTTATTAGGAAGATGGCAGTGTGCACTTGCACTAACCGGGGTTGTCCTCAACTACCATGTCGGCCTGGCCATTCACTCGCCAGCTGCCGTAGGCATGATACTAGTGACAAAGATTGCCAACTGCCTCCCATGTCAGTAGAGTCTGACTACACCCGCACTCTGCATTCTCCCCACCAGCCGTGTGAAAAAGTATCTGACATGCCACTGCTCCCGCTTCTCCCTGCACTCCAGCGGAAGGAACTGACTGCAAGTTGATGGAGCGCAGGGTCACCAGCTCTGGTCACAAATACACCTAATACTCACCTGGGCCCAAACCACATTCATACAGAGAGCTAGTAAAACCCAGCTGGCATCAATTTCATGTAAATATACCTGTAATTTTGTTATTCACCTTTACCAAGTCTTACCAACTTAATAAATATAGTTTCCTTCCTCAATGAATTTGTGAGTAAAATTCAATTACAGTAACCACCTTCATTTCAAGAGGCAAAAAACTCTAAACAATTTTATAGCAAAACCAAATGATCAATAATGACGGTACCTGAAAAGGGAAGAGGGGGGGAAAAAAAGAGAATAGGCATAAAGGACAGATTTTCTGATTATATTTACCTATGGTCTAAGACACTCATAGTACGGCCCGTAGGCCGCCAGCGGCCCGGCAAGCCTTTCTTGGCAGCCCGCGGCCTTGCAGACATCGTACCGTTTTTTTCTTTTTCTTTTTACAATGTCAGCAAACCGAGACTCTGCTCTGTGGGGGCCAGGCGATTCAAGTGATAGTCCGAGTGGAGCTGCAGGGGCGCTAAGAAGAGGTGAAATACAACAAAGCCTTGTTATCATGCAAATGGTCTCTTAAAGACCTGTGAAGTACTCGGGTGGGGCTGTGTGTGTGGCTGGGAAGGGAAGCTGACTCAGCTGCCACACAAGTGGGGGTGAGGTGACAAAGAATGACAGAGGACAGCAGGGTGTGAGAGTCGGGTGAGGTGACAGAGGGTGACAGAGGGCAGTAGGGAGAGACAGAAACAGACAGAGATAGATAGAGATAGAGACAGACAGGGACAGACTGACAGCTAGAGGCAGAAACAGATAGAGGCAGAGACAGATAGAGGCAGAGACAGATAGAGGCAGAGGCAGATAGAGACAGGGGCAGACAGAGCTAGATAGAGGCAGAGACAGGGACAGACTGACAGAGACAGACAGAGGTAGAGACCGACAGAGGTAGAGACCAACAGAGACAGACAGAGAGAGAGAGATAAAGATAGAGGCAGGGACATATAGAGGCAGAGATAGATAGAGGCAGAGACAGATAGAGGCAGAAACAGATGGAGATAGAGACATACAGAGACAGGGACGGGGCAGACAGATAGAGGCAGAGACAGACAGAGACGAAAAGGGAGACAGAGGGAGGGAGACAGATAGAGACAGGGGCAGACAGAGCTAGATAGAGGCAGAGACAGGGACAGACAGAGGCAGAAACAGACAGAGATAGAGACAGACAGAGATAGAGACAGAGCCAGACAGGGACAGATAGAGGCAGAGACAGGGACGGGGCAGACAGATATAGACAGAGACGGCAGGGAGACAGAGGGAGGGAGACAGAGAGAGGGACAAACAGGGACAGATAGAGATAGGGTCAGACAGAGACAGATAGAGGCAGAGACAGAGAGATAGAGGCAGAGACAGACCGAGACAGAGAGATGGAGAGGGAGACAGAGAGGGAGACGGAGGGAGACAGAGAGTGGGAGGGGGAGGGAGGGAGACAGAGGGTGATAGAGGGAGGGAGACAGAGGGAGGGACACAAAGAGAGAGAGAGAGACAGAGGGAGGGAGACAGAGGGAGGGAGGCAGAGGGAGGGAGGCAGGGGGAGGGAGTCAGGGGGAGGGAGTCAGGGGGAGTCAGACAGAGGGAGACAGACAGAGTGAGGGAGGCAGAGGGAGACAGACAGAGGGAGAGAGACAGAGGGAGGGAGACGGAAGGGGGAGGGAGACGGAGAGAGAGGGAGACAGAGATAGAGGGAGACAGGGAGGGAGACAGAGGGAGTGAGACAAAGGGAGACAGACAGAGGGAGGGAGACAGAGAGGGAGGGAGACAGAGAGAGGGAGACAGGGAGAGACAGAGAGGGAGGGAGACAGAGGGAGAGAGACAGAGGGAGACAGAGGGAGGGAGACAGAGGGGGAGACAGGGAGGGAGACAGAGGGAGGGAGACAGAGAGAGAGGGAGACAGAGAGAGAGGGAGACAGAGAGAGAGGGAGACAGATAAAAGGAGACAGAGGGAGGGAGACAGGGAGGGAGGGAGACAGAGAGAGGGAGGGCGAGATAGAGAGAGAGAGAGATAGAGAGAGGGAGGGAGACAGACAGAGGGAGGGAGATAGAGAGAGGGAGAGAGAGAGAGAGGGAGAGGGAGAGGGAGAGAGAGAGAGATATGTGTTTGCTGGGTCCGGTGGCTCAGTGGACGAAGGCGTCCGCTGCAGGGGCCTGTGTTCCACCTCATGGTCCCAGTTTTTTTTGTTGCTCTAGCCCCGCCCCCAGGGTGCGGCCCTCGGCCACAAACCACACTGTAAATTTGGCCTCCGAGAGAAAGTTTGTGAGTACCCATGGTCTAAGATGAACCCAACTCCGTAAAGGGGACCAGATAGAATCTCCAAGACAGGTTACAGGTAGAAGAACAGGCGAATTCAGATCTCGAAGGATATCTTCTTCTAAAGTACAACACCAGCGTTGCACCCCTCTCTGGCACTACTCTCCTCGGGTGTCCCTTTCCCGCAATGCCTCTAGATGAATAGATTTATCGATCAGTATCTCGAACTCTTGGACCGAGTTTCTGGCAGCAGCAGGGTCTGAGACAGCGTCTCGGATAAGAACTGGAGCAGCATACGTGTTGGGTCAGTGACGTGTTGGAATGACAGATCTGACAAGTCGGACGAGGTCTCTAGCTATCTTACCTCAATTATACTGTTCTTGATTCATGTACTACCCCCCCCCCCATGTATCAATTCTTATGTTTTCCCTTATTCTGATTGGTTGAAATGAGGAGGTGAGTTCATCACACCATTTAGAATTTAAGTTTTTCTCTATGAGCCATTGTTTATGTGCCCGCCTCTTAATTTTCTTTTCCCATAGCTATATTCCCACACGCATTTCACATTACTCAGTAAATTAAACATTTTATTCAACATTGTTGCTCTCGCAAGGGTCATCAGTTGAACATCCCATGCTTCTTCATGCAAGGTGGCATTGGCTGAGTGACACGGGAGCCATCATTGTTTCCAGCCAATCTTTATGCGCATGCGCGTAGTAGGGATTCCAGTCACCCTCCGAGGCCCAAATAAGAACTAATAATAAAGTCAGAAAAAGACACGTTAGAACACAGAAACAAATGATTTCACTGTATACCACTTATCTCTACTCTATTCCCATTTACTTATTTAAATCTTTTGCATTAGTGTTTAATAAAACTTACAAGTTTTAGTTTAGCACTAGCAGGTGCATTAGCATGTGAGTTCAAAGCGGCCATTTTTTAGTGCCATTGCGCAGCTGCAAAAGTTTCACACCAAAAGTGACAGTCATACTATGTAGATGCAGTAGACGCATGCGCAATAGAAATCCTGTGTTTTTGTCGGCCATTTTAGGACATTCATGTTACGGGTTAGTAATGCACATAGAAAAGCTTCCCCTAGATAAAAGTGTTCGTAGTGTATTGCGGTTTTAGTATTCACAAAACAAATTGGTTATATTATTACACGTTATTTGAGAGGATTGAATCCAAGCAAGGTTCTTTCACGAATCCGTCCTCCATCAATCCCCTCTCTGATGGCATTTATTGCCATCATACATTTTCTACTAAAACAGATGCCAACCTTAGCACATCTCAATTTCTTCCCCAACCCTTTCATTTCTTTTCTTTTCCTTCTTGCATTGAAATCCTCCCATTCTTTTGTAAAAGTCTCCTTTTAATTCTTCTAGCTGTATTTCTTCAACTTTTCATTTCTTACCCCTTTCATTCATTTCATATTTCTTTTTTCGTTTACAAAACTTGTGCCAACACATAATTGCTAAGACTAATAGGGTTATTCCCATTATGGGTAGTATTATGTGACTTAGAATACCTATTCCTAAATTAGTAAACCAACTGCTTATGTTGGAAAAACTATTTGCAAATTTATTCCATACACTTTCAGCTTCCAGTGGTTTCAACTCTTTTTCCAATTTAGTAATATTTTTAATATATTTTCCAATTTCAACACCTTTATCTGGAATATACGTGCAACAATGTTGTGTTTTTCAATAATTTACAGACTCCACCCTCTTTTGCCAATAATATGTCAAGGACAAGTCGATTTTGCATAACCATAGATCTGACCGCAACTAATTCAGTGTGGATAAGCATTGAAAACATGTTCCAACACTATGCCCCTGTACGATGTCTGAGATCTCAAAATGAGAATCTTCTCACTATCCCTAAGTTCAGACTTAAAACCAAAGGAGGCAAGTCCCTGGCAGTTTTGGGATCCAAAGCCTGGAACTCTCTGCCGTCCTCCCTTCGGCAAATTTCCACAGAAATTTCTTTCAGAAGCACCCTCAAAACCTGGATCTATACGTTATCTGACACAAAATGTAAAAATCTGATATAACACTTCATCTCCGAAACATCATAAGAATCTTTTCATCAGATCCTGTCTCGTACTCAGAAGCGCAAAGATGCTCCATGGAGTGCAACCAGCGCTATACAAAACCGAATTACATTACATTACATAAGCAGAAATCCACCAGCAGTGTAATTAGATAACCGATCAACTACTGTAGACAACTGGCAAATTTTCCGTGAATTCAGAAGAACTTCCACTGAAGGTATCAATGCACCAAAAATGTCACCTACAATCTCTGAAAAACTAGCTCTTTTAATACGCGTTAGTCCATTTGCGTCTTCATTGTTTCCAGTGAGTCTTTTTACTTGATAAACTTTAGGGAATACTATTCCAAAATAACAACTCCCGTACCAATGGTCTGGCAGCCTAAAGTAGGCTTTATTGCCACACACATAATAAACTCCGGGAAATACTGGATCAGTTCTTCCTTCTAGTCCCCATCCCCCGATTATTAAGAAATTGTGCTCACATTCACCGGAACCAATAAACACATTGTTATATTCTGTTTTAACCTATGGAGACAGATTTTCCCTTTCTTTTCAAAATCTAAAGACATGGCAGCATGAGTTTTGCTACTTGCAAAATGCTCTTCCTCAGCCCTTTCGGTATCTGAGGTTTAGGTTCAGAGACTTCATTGGAATTCCTGTCTACTTTGTTCCACTAAATTCAAAAATATTTTCTCTTCTTCATGCAATTTACAGGTTAAATTATTATTATGTGCTTCAGCTATATCTATTGCTTTCATGGTTAAGAAATATTCACCCATAAATTCTGAATCTCTCCTACTAAGAACAGGGTTCATGCTTTTTCACATGGGAACCTCAGAAAAAATCACATCTATGTCAGAATAATAATATTGTAATTTTCCAGTTTTATAAAATAAACTTGCTAAAACACTACAGGATATACCATAGGTCAATGGTAAATGATGATAGGTCACTCCCTCTGCTACAGATGCAGGTAATTTCATGCAGACATAGCAATCACTAACTTCCATAGTTTCTACATATTGTTCTAATAAGTTTCTGAAAACATTTAAATCAGTGCCATTTTTATTCACAGCGTGATGTAAATCGGACTCATCTGGTGCTTATAATACTACTCCATCTCCTTTGATAGTAGCTACCTTTTCATGTGTCTTAGTGTTATTCTGTACTCTTTTGACCATTAAATAAGATATGGCCAATGCTAATATTAACCATATTATGAGTATTAGAAATATGCTATATATACACACTCTACAACATTTCTTAAAACAATTCGGTTTTCCAGCAGCTCTATTGTCAGCCATTCTCTAAAGGGGGAAAGAAGATTTCTCTTTATTTGAATGATTCAATATTCTGAACAGGGTTACAAGAGGGGAATTCGTTTCAAGGTGGTCTCACTTCTTCGTCAATTTGCTCTGCATCAACATTTTCAGTTTCCTCTTCAATTATCTCTTAAATTCTCAAAATCTTCGAGAATACATAGGTCCATTCAGGGCCTTTGAATTTGTTATTTACAAATTTCTCTCTGGGGCCTCTTCATTTTGAATCTGCAGCTGCTTTCCCAGACCAACTGGATACTTCATCTACCTGCTCTGGGTTTTCGGGTATGGGTTGAGGTGATATTTCAATCTTTTGATAACACCTGGCCTATTATCACCTTTTCTGATTCGTTTAGCTTGCATTGCACTTGTACCTTCTTCAGATGTTCTTTTGTTTTGCTTGATTTGTGACACAACGTGATTATTTCTGGCTCTTGCTCAATTTCTTTTGAATCTTTGTTGTCCTTTACCTGTTCACTCTCTTTAGATTATTTCTGTTCTTCCCCAGTCTCTGGTTCCGTAAATTTGACTTATTTTGTTTGGGTAATTGGCACCTTCCCTACCTGGTCCTGCTCAGGTTTATGAACAAATTTATTTTCTGTTTCTTTAGCACTTTCTTCTCTGTCTATCTGGTCCTCACTCTTTTCTTTACTATTTTGTCTAGTTTGGCTTCTGGTTCTTACAATTATCTCTGGTATGTCTACTACAGGTATCCAATCATCCTGACTGGTGCTCGGTTGCTCTTCGTCAGCTACTTCAGGATCTATTACTTGAGATCCTTCAGCTGTGCAACCTTCAACCCCCTCAACCGCCTGAGTCAGTTGAGGTTCCTCCTCGTCAGGTGCTGGTACTCTTTTAGTGCGGCTTGCATGAATCCAATTTGGCAAGCCTGCACATTTTACAGCTGTTTTTGTGACTAAAATAACCTGATGTAGTTTCTCCCACCTTGGTGCTAGGCAAGTCTCTCGTGTGTGATTCTTCACTACAAACCAGTCACCAGGATTCAGATCATGCGCTTGAATTGGCTGCCTGACGTCTGCGTCCTCTCCAACCTGGTGAGAGATAGAATGCACTTGGTCAGCCAATTCTTTGCAATACTCCAGTACCAAATCATCAGTTATATTCAACAACTTGTGTCCTGGTATGCATGCCTGCCTCATTGCTCTTCCCATGATGATTTCATGGGGACTCAATCCAGTATTTTTATCTGGAATACTTCTGAGTCCCATCTGAACAAGAGGTAGGGCATCAGGCCAGTCCAGTGGAGTCGATGCACACACTTTCCCCAACCTTGACTTAATTGTGCCATTCAATTGTTCCACCACTCCAGATGCCTCTGGGCGGTATGTGCAGTGCAACTTTTGTTCAATTTTAAATGCTTCACAAATTAACCAAATTATTTTATTATTAAAATGAGACCCTCTGTCTGATTCAATAGTTACTGGAAAACCGAACCGAGGAATGAGCTCTCTCAATAGGAGTCTGGCTACTGTTAAACTCTCATTTCTTATGGTGGGGTATGCCTCCACTCACTTTGAAAATAAGCAAACGATGACAAGCACATATTTTAATCCTTCGACAGGCAGGTAACTGGCAGGTAACTGAATTAAGTCAATTTGAAGTCTCATGAATGGTCCTTCAGCCTTTCCAATTTTCCCCATATAGACTACTGTTCTCTTGCCTGGATTAATTTGCTGACATGTCAAACATCTTTGGCAAAGTCTTTCAGCAAAATTCCTAAACCTTGGGTTAAACCAATCCTGCCTGAAAAGTCTGATCATTGCGTCTCTGCCTATGTGAGTGTCTCCATGATACATTCTAGCCATAGGTGTAAGCATGCTGTCTGGCAACACAGGTCTATCGTCTAAGTAGACCCACACACCATCTTCAGTCCTTTGTGTACAGCCAATTTTCACCCACTCCTCTTTCTCTTTTGTTTCTGCTTCATTTTGTAGATCTTTCACTTCTTTCCCTGTTTCTAACCCTGACAATAGCATAAGTTGGCAGCTGTTTTGACAATTTTCAATTTTTCTGTTTACTGCCATTTTGAATCTGGCACAATGTTGGGCGACCTGGTCAGCGTACCGATTGCCTGCAGTCACATGGTCATTTCCTGACTGGTGTGCGGCACATTTGACCACTGCCATTTCTTTTGGTAATTGTATTGCTTCAAGCAATTCTTTGACAAATTGTCCATTTTTAATGGGAGACCCTGAAGAAGTCAGAAAGTCTCGCTGCATCCAGAGCTGGCCAAAGTCATGCACAACCCCATAACCATACTGACTGTCAGTGTAAATGATTACTCTCCAATTTCTTCCCTTTTTGCAGGCTTTAATTAAAGCAATCAATTCGACTATTTGTGCAGATCTGACTCCTGGTTAATAGGATCCTTCGACTATTTCAGACAATGTACACACAGCATATACATATATTTATTTATTATTATTTTTTTGAGTTTTATATAGTGCTGGTTAGACCCGGAGGTATCAGAGCGCTTTACATGAGGAAACTGTGTTACAAGTTGCAAAAGTTTCACAATAGTTACAGAATGAATATACAATAAAGGAGTAATTTAACGAACACGAATATTAGGATCAGAAAGACCAGGGAGAGCTGGTAATCCACTGGAAGGGGACAGCAGCAGGGAAGAAAACGAGACAAATGTCCGAAGTCCAGCTGGGTAGGTGACGCCATAGCGGTGTGCCAGAACCAATCCCCCTATGACTGTCGGAGCAGCTCCACCGGGAATCGGCTATGTATGCGTTTCAGGTTCCGCAAGAATAGAATGAGGTAACAGGAGGTGATCAAAAGTCAAGAATCTAAAGGCGGGAGGTAGGGATCAGAAAGGCCAGGGAGAGCTGGTAACCCCCAGGAAGGTGACAGCAGCGGGGAAGAAACAAGACAAATGTCAGAAGTGCGGCTGGGTAGGTGACGGCCATGGCGGTGTGCCAGAGCCAATCTCCCCTATAGTTGTCGGTGCAGCTCCACCGGTAATCGGCCATGTATGCATATCGGGTTCCACCAGAATAGAGTGAGGAACAGGAGGTGATCAAAAGTCTAGATATAAAAAGTCACATATAAAAACCATTTTATCCAAGAACGTTCGTGATGATAAAGCATTATTGTGTTCCTAATTAAAGAAATAAATCCCCAGATGCTGTACGTTACTAAGGCTGCGTGGAATGTTGTCGTTTACACTGCTGTTATAAACTGTGTCACACACGGGGGACCTGTACTTGTCGTTTTTGTTGTCCTCGCTGCAACTACCCCCTCCCTCCTGGGCACTCGGAAAAGGGAGGTTGCAGTCTTTATCCTCCACTGCCTCTATAGCCACCCTGATCTGCACCTGGGCGCTGCGCTCGGGGGCCGGGCCACTGCCCAATCCAGAGGCCGGGCTAGCACTCTCCCCCTCACTGTAGCCACCGGGACCATTGGGGACCAGGATATGGCTGCTGCCTTTGTGGGGGGCTAAGCCACCATCGCCTCTCTCGCCATCAGCTACGATGCCCATGGTGCCTGCTTTGAGGGTCAGGCTGACCTGCCTCTCGCTCAGCGGATCGGGTCCGATTCGCTCTCTGCCAGAGTCCCCATTTTCGAGCGGCACGCTACTGTTGAATGCTTCCAGGCCCGAGGCAGCCCTCCTCCGAACCTGGGCTCTCTTCATTGCAGCCCGTGGGGGGCGCCTCCGCATCGGGGACACAGCTCACCTGTGCCAGGGGGTGGCCCTCCTCCTCCGGAAAGGAGCAGTCCTCTTTGCTAGCTGGCATCCAGTCATGAACCGTTGGAGTGCCAGCCCCGCCGTCCTCTCACTCGGTCAGATCTGTGGGTCACGGCTATAAGCCCGGGCACATACACACTTCCATAGCCACAAGCCTATTCACCGCACTTGTTCCAGGTAGTGATGCTCACCCACTGGGCACAGCAGGGGCCTCTCTGGCCGGCATCAGGTCAGGTTCTCTGGAGCTTCTTGCTTCTTTCTGTCGGGACTCCCCAGGGAACATGCAGCAGTCCAGCCGTGCCTCTTTCACCCCAGGCCGTGCCGTTCCGCTTCCGGCAGCCCTCGTCTCACCACTGTGTGGAGCAAAGGGGCGCTGTCCGCTCACGGCTCTCTTCTTGCTTGGGGACAGCTGGGTCTGCCTGTTTGTCACCACTTTCACTGGCGCCGTATTAACAGCAGTCTGCCCATCAGCAGTGTACAATTGCAGATTCCTGGGCAGAAATGGATGGACCGGAGGTCAGTGGCATCACAGTGCACATCATTAGGCGCCGGGCGCATACTCACAGCTCCCCGGGCACCATCTTAGTATGTTCACTGGAGGGACGTCACGGCGATATCTCAGCGATGCTCGACCTCAGAAGGGCGAAATTGGTCTCCAGGTGAATCGTCTGCATTCCGGTTTCATAATCGATGTTTTGGGTGGGAGAACAGTGCGGCAGAAGGCCATGCAGGAAGCTAGAGCTAGTGTTCACCACGGAGCATCAGCTCCGAGCAGCCATGATGGGTGCTGGCTCCTCCCTTAGCCCGCAGCACTTACTCCTCCCTCCTCATTGCGCATGCATGAACCATCTACAAAGAATTCATGCTCAGCATCTTTTAATGGCTCATCTTGAATGTCTGGACGTGGTTTTGTACTAAGTTCTGTAACATCAATACAGTCATGTTCAGGGTCATCTTTTGCTTCCTCATTGTATGGATCTGGTAACAGAGTAGCTGGGTTAAGTACAGTACATCGAACAATGGTCACATTTTCTGCTCCTAAAATGATCCTTTCATATTTTGTCAATCTGCTTGGGGTAAGGTACTGCGTACGAGTTTGTGTTAAAAGAATAAGAACTGCATGGGGAACATATACCTTTACAGGGTGTCCCATTACAATTGTCTCACTCTGTTCCAGACTTACGCATGTTGCTGCCTCAGCTTTTAGGCATCCTGGCAAAGCGGATGCTACAGGATCTAAGGTAGCAGAAAAATATGCCACTGGGCGCCGCATCAGGCCATGAATCTGAGTTAGAACTGAGAGAGCTCAATTATCTCTTTCACAACAAAATAAAGCAAATTCTTTTGAATAGTCGGACATACCTAAAGCAGGGGCTTCACATAAACAATCTCTTAATTTCAGAAAAGATTTCATGCTCTCATCATCCCATTCTATCTGTTCTTTTGCTCGTTTCTTTGTCATTTGTATCAAAGGCTTCGCTAGCAGGGAGAACCCCTTAATCCACTGCCTGCAATACCCAACTACCCCTAGGAACATTCTTATTACCTTCTGGGTTTGCGGCAACTTCATTTGTTTTATTATCTTTATTCTTTCTGAGGTCACTCTCCTTTCTCCTCATTCTATCTGGTGTCCAAGATACTTCACTTCTTTTCTGCAAAACTGTAACTTCTCAGGGGACACTTTATGTCCACCTTTGGCTAAATGGTTCAGCAAGGCTATGGAATCTGTCACGCATTCACTTTTTGTTTTTGAAGCAACCAAAAGATCATCAATATACTGTACCAGGACAGATTCTTTAGGCATTACTAAAGTCTCAAGGCATTTTTTCAAAATCTGATTAAAAATCGATGGACTCTATGTGTACCCTTGAGGAACACGATTCCAAACGTAAACACGATCCTCAAATTTGAAAGAAAATAAAAACTGGCTATCTGGATGCAATGGGATGGAGAATAAAGTATGGCATAAATCAATCACGGTAAACCACCTCGCATTCCATGGTATTTGATACAGGATCACTGCAGGGTTGGGCACCACTGGACAACAAGGCACAACGATTTTCTTAATCTTTCGTAAATCTTGAACTACTCTATATTTCCCGTTTGGTTTCTTAATGCCAATTATAGGTGAGTTACAGGGACTACTCAAAATCTCCTTCGATATGCCTTGTTCGACCATTCTGTTAATTTCTGCTGCAACACCGGCTTTGACTTCAGGACTCATTTTATATTGCCGGGTGTTTGGAAAAACCGCACCTTCTTTTACGGTCACTTTTACAGGGTCTACATCTGTCATTAATCCTACTTCTCTTCCAGTAAAATCCCACACATCTGGATTTACTGTCAGCTTTACCTCTTCTGGCAAGTCATCCTGGGTTATTATTGAATACAATTAATTTACTTCTGCTCCTTGGTTAGCTAGCATGATTTTGTATATTCCATCTTCATCTGGGGTTTGAATGGCAACCCCGTCCGGTGTGCAAAATATGGTGCAATTCCTTTTGCTCAACAAATCCCTTCCTAATAAATTTACGGGACTGGAGTCGCACACTACAAACTTGTGCATCTCTTTGAAGTTTCCAATGCAAACTTCCATTGGCTTTGTAATAGGGGTCCTAATTTGCTTATTAGAAACGCCCACGACTTGGATCGCTTCTCCCGAGAGGGGTAGGTTTGAAATGTCTGCTGTTCTCACAGTAGAACGGGTAGCGACAGTGTCCAACAAAAAGGTAATGTCATTTCCCTCTACCTTCCCGTCGATATACGGACGTGACTGATCTACCGGTAAGGATGCGCCAAGTACGCAATCCTCATCCCCCCCTCTCAGGCACCGTCATTGATCTTGGTCCTCTAAATAGGGATCCTGCAAAAGAAACTGTGATGTTAGGTAATTTTTCTTACCACTTCCTTCTTGAAATCCAGTGTCTGTACTGTACTTGGCTTGACTCACAAATTTTGGCATAGGGGCAGGTGGCAATTGATTCTGTAGGTTTACAACCTGTTGTGGTTGACTCATTATCACCTCATTCTGCGTCTGTGGGTTTAAATTTTGATTTGGGCTATTATTATTTTGTATATTATTACACACATTTTTCCAATGCCCCAATTTTCCGCACCCGTGACAAGGGAATGTCTTCTTTGCCTCTTCTCTGCTTAATCGCCCTTTTGGTTTTCCCCCATTATTTTCGCCATTTCCTTGTCCTTTTCCTGATTTCCCTGCCATGTTATTTAACTGAATTTCTTGTTGTTTTGCCAATTTAACTTGAGCCCACATCACTTTCTCTTCTAATATCTTTCGTCTATTGTCAATTTCATCTCCACAGTACTTTGCATATTTTAAAATCTCATCTATGGGCTTTGCTTGCCAACACAAATTATGTTGCTTAATCCTCTCAGAAATGTCCTTCTTTAAACCATTTACAAATCGTTGCACAAAATGAGTCATATCTTTATTCCCAATGCTTTCCACCACACTATACTGTTTGAACTCCTGTAGAAGGCGCTCATAGTACGCATGGATTGATTCATCTTTTTCCTCAGTTTTTCTATCTATCTTTACCCAATCTGTCTCCTTTGGGGAAATTTTCCCTTTCAAGAAAGTTATGACCTGGTTATATTTTCTCATTACTTCTTCAGACGGGGCTCCAGTTTTCTTATCTCTCGGATACTCATCATTTGGCCAATCAACCGTAATTTTACACTCAGCCCACAAATCAGCCGGTACCACTATGTCAAACAAACCATCCAAATCTTTCAACAGGACTTTTGAAACCTTCATAAACCTTTCAACTTGTCTATACCATTCCACAGGCTTCTCCCTCAGTTTTGGGAAATCATTTGTAAATGACAGTATATCCTGTCTAGTCCATGTGACATGTACATAACCTCCCCCTGGAACTTCTCTCATTGGGTACAACCCTTCTGCTTTTTCTGTTTCTTTCGTTAAATACTCTGATGTTACTCGAGTAGTCTGTGCTTCTTCCTTTTTCTTTGTCCACCTTGCTTTCCACCTGTCTTGGTCTCCCCACTTTTGCAATATCGTCATTAATTCCTTAACTTGCAACTTTCTCCCCGACATGTTCATATTTTCTAAGTCTTTATCAGAAAATTCTGCTCTATAAGGTTTTTGCAGAACCTTGGATCTTCCTACATCGATTCCCATTTCTCAAGCCAGATTCATTAATTTCTCATGAAATATTTTTGTATTTCGAGTTATACTTCTGCAAATGAACAACAATTCTTCCTCATTGAAGGTATTCAACCTTTCCAACCCTACATTTCCTGCTATCATCTCTTCCAATTCTACTCTTAGTTTAAAAACATCTAGTATTTTCGGTGGTGGATCGGGTTTTTCTATGTCTCTTGTCCATCTGTCTAACTCTTCTGGTGTTATTAGTGTGGGACTCTTTGTTCCCGTGGATGTCTCAAGTCTCACTTCTTTTGAACAACCTGTTGTGACTCTTCTGGGTGAGACATTTATTTGCCCTCTTATCGGCAAGTCCATTAATGAAATTACAGACTCGCAATCACTAGCTTGGTCGTCGACTATTATTTTTCCTTTTCTTGGTTCTATGATTGGTGTGGTCATGACAGGAGTTTTAGGACAGTTTGATTTATCTCCATACAACTGGATAACAGGACCTATAGTTACAGGTATAGTTAGAGCTTCAGGATGGGTGTTTAACTGTGTTATCTTCTGTATTAATTCTTCTCTATTTTTATTTATTGCCTCTTTTTCCTTTTCTTGGAGTACCGTTTCCATTGTTTTTTCATGTACTATTTGTGGCACCAAAGGTGTCTCTAAGAGTGGAGCGCTCGCGGTAATTCTGCTTGGCCCTTCCTGATATGGCAGAGGACTAATCATTAATATTTCTTCTATTAATCATCTTCAGAGTTCCCTTCACTTGTTGTCATTAAGTGTTTTTTCTTTTCCCTACATTTACTTTCTGTCTGTTCATCAGACATTATTACAGGATTTAATCCCTCGGTTAACATGGCTTGCCTCCATTGTTTCATCTGTTTGTCTCGGGTTTGACGTGGAAATTCTGGATATAAATTACTCAAATTCCTATTACACCTTGGTCTATCTCATTCAAATGCCTCAGATTCCCATTCTTCTAATGCCTCATACTGAGTCAACCTAGGTCTGGGTTCTAATATATTCATTCTTGTGCGTAAATTATGTAAAATTCATCCATTAAATGTTCTGTATTCTGGGAAAGCCAAAATTCCATCATCTTTCGTGTATTCAATCCAATTCTCTAACCAAACACACCTCTCTCTACCATCATGTATGATGCAGGAGTTTTTGTCGGAGGATTGAGAATTCCTTCTCTAGTTTTTAATGGGCTTATCTGTCTTGAAGTATTTCTTTTTTTTCTGCATAAACGACATTTTTCTTTTTTCACTGTACATTTTTCGTGACCTTCCTCTCAAGTATTGCTGATAAGCAAATCCTAAATAATTTCTATCTGGGCGACTCCCAATTAATGTGGGATCGTACATACACAATCCGTTATCTATTATTATTCTTGGAACTTCTATGTTTATAATTGACTCAAATCCGTTTTTCCAATACAAGTACGTTTCTTATTTTCGTATCCAATTAGAATTCAACTTACTCTGTGTGTTTAGCCAATGCTAGCGCGGCTTTAAGTGACGTCAGTATCACTCCTTTCTACTGACCCCTCCTTTATAAAACTTGCGTAAATCACACACCCGCTGCTCTACCAATCCCTGCGCGGCTTTTTGTGACGTCAGTGCAGCACTCGCAACTGACCCCTCCTTTACAAGGTAATGCGTAACTTAAAACTTTCTAATATTTGTACGTATTTTGCATAAATCAACAACATAAAACATTCGCTACTGTGTCAAATTCTCTAAATTCCAAAGAATAGTCAGTTTCTTTTACTGCGAGTAAAACCTTTCCGCTTACTTCACACACTACGAGTAAAACCTTTCCATTTAGTCTTCACTCAAGCATCAGAGATCCTGCTACTCCTTCAGTATTACCCTTTCTAGGTGATATAAGACCAAAGTTTCACCAATGAAATCTTTAGCTACCAATTACTCTCACTTACATAAATAAAATAATCCCTAACACAGTGCTTCTAGTTTTACCTAAATTTCGCACTTTTCATGAATCCTGACAAGTAACCTCACTGCAGTATGGCTTCCATTCACCATCCGCTATTCAATATTCCCGGGAACTTCAGACAACATGAATAACGATGACAACAACAACAAATGTTAATGCATATATCAATAATTTCAATTACAATATTTTCAATCACAATATTCCCTACCTAACTAACTAGAACCTAACCATGCCTCTGCTACCAAGCAAAACTGATGGAGCGCAGGTCACCAGCTCTGGTCACACATACACCTAATACTCACCTGGGCCCAAACCACATTCATACAGTAAGCTAGTAGAACCCCGCTGGCATCAATTTTGTGTAAATATACCTGTAATTTTGTTATTCACCTTTACCAAGTCTTACCAACTCAATAAATATAGTTTCCTTCCTCAATGAATCAGGTTGCTGAGTTAGTTTAAGGTAGAATGATATTTACCTCATTACTCTGAATAACCACAGACTCAGGAAGTTTTGAAAACCTTTATCTAAATTAACCTGTGAATCAAAATTCAATTACAGTAACCACCTTCATTTCAAGAGGCAAAATACTCTAAACAATTTCATAGCAAAACCAAATGATCAATAATGACGGTAGCTGAAAAGGGAAGAGGGGGGAAAAAAGAATAGGCATAAAGGACATATTTTGCTGATTATATTTACCTATGGTCTTAAATGAACCCAACTCCATAAAGGGGACCAGATAGAATCTCCAAGACAGGTAACAGGTAGAAGAGCGGGCAGTTTCAGATCTGGAAGGATATCTTCTAAAGTACAATGCCAGCGTTGCACCCCTCTCTGGCAGTACTCTCCTCGGGTGTCCCTTTTCCGCAATCCCTCTAGATGCATAGATTTATCGATCAGTATTTCGAACTCTCGGACAGAGTTTCTGGCAGCAGCAGGGTCTGAGACAGCGTCTCGGACAAGAACTGGAGCAGCATACACGTTGGGACAGTGACGAGTCGGAATGACAGATCTGACAAGTCAGACGAGGTCTCTAGCTATCTTACCTCAATTATACAGTTCTTGATTTGTGTTCTACCCACCCATGAGTCAATTCTTATGTTTCCCTTATTCTGATTGGTTGGGATGAGGAGGTGAGCTCATCACACCACTTAGAATTTAAGTTTTTCTCTATGAGCCATTGTTTATGTGCCCACCCCTTAATTTTCTTTTCCCATAGCTTTATTCCCACACGCGTTTCACATTACTCAGTAAATTAAACATTTTATTCAACATTGTTGCTCTCGCTGGGGTCATCAGTTGAACTTCCCATGCTTCTTCATGCAAGGTGGCCTTGGCTGAGTGACACGGAAGCCATCATTGTTTCCAGCCAATCTTTATGCGCATGCGCGTAGTAGGGATTCCAGTCACCCTCTGAGGCCCAAATAAGAACTAATAATAAAGTCAGAAAAAGACATGTTAGAACACAGAACCAAAATGATTTCACTGTATACCACTTATCTCTACTCTATCCCCATTTACTTATTTAAATATTTTGCATTAGTGTTTAATAAAACTTAAGAGTTTTAGTATAGCAGTAGCAGGTACATTAGCATGTGAGTTTGAAGCGGCCATTTTTTAGTGCCATTGCGCAGCTGCAAAAGTTTCCCACCAAAAGCGACAGAGTCATACTACGTAGATGCAGTATACGCATGCGCAATAGAAATCCCGCGTTTTTGTCGGCCAATTTAGGACATTCATGTTACGGGTTAGTAATGCACATAGAAAAGCTTCCCCTAGATAAAAGTGTTCGGTTTTTTAATTTTTTTTTATTGAAGTACTTCAGTGACATTAGGAACGTTACTGATCAACAATACACAAAACAAATTTCAGCATGAAAAAATTCAACCTAAAATACAGCCAAGTATTGCAGTTAAGCATCATCAACCAAATAAGAATCAATCAAAATAAGGTCCCCAAATGTTATCAAATTTTCTTGCTCCCCCCACCCGCAGGGCATAGATTTGTTCACTTTTCCGAACTCTCCTCATTTTCTGTATCCACTCTTGCTTAGATGGGATCTGTTCTGACCGCCAATTCTGCAATAGCAAGGATCTTGCCACTGCCATTGCTATATACAGTAATATAACAAACTGGACAGGGATTTTCAGATCCGGATCAAACCCATAAAGCATCAATTTTTCATTTACAGGGATCATAGTTTTATAATAGGTTTGAAAGAAAACAAATATTTCATCCCAGAATACTCTAATTTTAGGGCAATGGATCATTACATGAGACCAATTGGCAGAAGTGTGCTGTAAACATCTAAAACAATTCGATGAATAATTTGTATACATTTTGGAAATAACCGCAGGAGTACGATACAACAACCATTTCCCAAAAAATAACATTCTACGCCAATTGGCACCTCGAAGGGTATTGAAATTAAAATTGTTAATGGTCCGCCAAGTATTTAAAGATAATACATGATTTTCCTGTTCCTGCCATCTTTTAATTGCTTTTTGACCCAAATCCACTTCCCTACTGTGCGCTAGGCAACGCTTCCACTCCCCAGGTTTCCTTACACATTCATTCAGAAAGAGGTCTTTAGCCAATTGAGTTGGTTGATTAAGCTGTGCGGCATCAAGTTGTCCCAAAAATGTATAGATCGTATTGTAGGACCCTATCAACAAAAAATTCCTCTGAATTAAATATGCCATCTCTATCGGAGCTATCCAAAATCCATTTTTTAGAAAATCGACTACTTTAGTAAATCCTGCCCTAGCCCAAATACCCGCTATCTCAGATCCACATTTAATGCCTATTAACGAAAGGATACTGGACAGCAGGGTTGTTGAATTAATCAGTGGGATTGAATATCTTTTAAACATAGCAGCACGTTTTTTAAGAAACCATAGCAAAATCTTATAACGGACTAATTTGGGAGATTTAAAAATCTGCGGGGGGCGGTATCTGATTTTCTAGGCAAATTAAGTCGAAAAATGAAATTTATAAATAAGGTCTGACCTTGGGTTTGATTTCTGAACCTCGACAAGTACTGTATAAAATATGCATTGTAATAATCTCTAATATTTGGCAGTGAGAGTCCTCCTTGATCTACATCTTCGTAAAGAGTGCTAATTGCAATACGAGGTGGTTTTTTTGCCCAGACAAAAGCGGAAAACAAGGATTCTACCCTGGAAAAATAAGTTCCCGGCAAAAAACAAGGTATGGTGGAAAACAAAAAATTAAATAAGGGAAGAACGGACATTTTTATTAGTGCGACCCGACCCAGAATCGATAATGGCAAAGAATTCCACCTTGTAAACAATGAACGGATCTTTAGAAGAAGGGGATCAAAATTAAGCGTATATAGATCCTTGACTGTATGAGAGAAAAAGACCCCGAGGTATCTTTTTGGTTTAGTATTGATACAACACCTTAAATCGGGATGCATATCTAGATCTCTGCTCCCACACATCAAAATCTCAGTTTTCTTTTTATTGATCCGATAGCCCCCTAAGGCTTCAAATTCCTCAAAGATCTGAAGAGCCCTTACTTGCGAATGTAATTCGGGTTTGATTAGTAACATAATATCATCCGCATATAGTTTAATCTTTGCCATTGAGGGAACTGGGGAAAGAATACTGACACAGTTCCGTATTGCAGCAGCCAAAGGCTCAATAAAAAATGCAAAAAGGACAGGAGATAAATGGCAACCCTGCCTTGTGCCGCGCTTAACTGAAACCGTCCCAACCTTAACCGTATTTATGATGATATTAGCTTTAGCCGAAGTATAAAGATTCCGAATTAAATTTACGATTGTATCGGGAATACCAAAATGCTCCAAAATAATATAAAGTGTCTCCCATACCACCAAATCAAAAGCTTTTTCTGCTTCTAATAACAAAACCAATGCAGGAATCCCTCGTGTCTCAAAATAATCTAAAGCTTCAATTAAATAATAGGTATACGTAAATAATTGCCTCCCTGGTATAAAGCCATTCTGATCCCGATGGATCAACTCTGTTGATATTCGATTGAAACGCATTGAAAGTAATTTTGTGACGATTTTATAGTCTATATTTAATGGTAATAGGTCGATACGAGCTCGGATCTTTAGCTTCTTTCCCCTTCTTCAAGAAACTCAGCACAGTTCCTTCCCGGAAAGAGTCCGGGACCGGACCTCCTTCCAACATCGAATTCAATAATTGCAAAAAAATATTGGAAAAGGCACAGAGAAAAGTTTTTAAAAATTCAGCAGCCAATCCGTCTGGGCCGCAAGCCTTACCATTTGGGAGATCATTGACCACCAATTCTATTTCTTCCAAAGAAAATGGGCGCATCATTATCGATTGATCAGTTTGGGAGTGAGAAGGCAATGCACAATTTTCTAAAAAATCTGCTAGCTTTTGCTGATCAGTATTATGTTGCTGACTGTAAATATTATTATAATGAGAAAGCATTATCTTCCCTATCCCAACCGAATCTACTGTGTCTATCTGGGTCACTGGGCATTTTAAACCTCTAATCAAATTAGCCGCAGCTTGTTCTCTCACCTGCAAGGCTAAAAGCTTCCCCGTAAAATTACTTTCTTCATATATTTTTTGGGATTGCCTATAAAAAATCTTCTCACTTTGGGCATAATAATACGCGCTAAATGCCCGTTTTGCTTAGTTTAATTGATGTAAAATGGTGCTGGAGGGGTTCAACTGCCTTAATTCGTTTAAAACATGTATTCGTTGTTCCAAAGCATTCTTCTTACATTTAGCTGCTTTAAGTAATGCTGCATCTTTACCTATAATATTTCCGCGAACAAAGGCCTTCATGGCATCCCAAATGATATTGAGCGGAGCTGTTTCAATATTACGGGATACAAAATCTCCATCTCTGATTTCCATGATGTTACCCATGCTTCGTCGTTCAGCTATGTTTTATTAAATACCGAGCGCTTGGGAGTCTTTAAGTTTTGTACTAAAGCAAACCCGATAACTAACATTGCGTGATCTGAGAACCCATTATAACTGGACCTCTGGTGGTGCATATTAAGCTGTCTAGAAGTGAAAAAGAAATCAAACCGGGATGAAGACTTAAATCTCCCTGACCAGCATGTGTATTCTCTTTTTAACGGGTATCGTGTGCGCCATGGGTCACAAAGGTCTAAAGTTGGTTTATAGCTATGAAATATTTTCAACGAATTAGGTTTAGGTTGCTTTCTTGGTTGAGTGGTTGAATCCAAGTTTAAATTCATAAGCAGATTAAAATCCCCTCCAATAATAATGTCTCCTACCACCATCAGTAAAGATTGAATCAAATCTTGGTAGACTGAGAAGCAATCATCTACTGGGGCATAGAAACTAACAAACGTAAAGGGTCTCAATCTATTTTTGACTTTGCAAGTGACCCAGCACCAACGCCCTGAGCCATCCTCTTCTGTGTGTACAATCTCAGCGTAAATGTTCTTATTTAAAAAATATCGCAACCCCTCGCTGAGATTCGGAAAACGAGGAGAAACCTCGGTATGAGGCTCATGTTTTGAACATTGAAAATTCATCTATTTTTAAAGATGAGATATGAGTCTCCTGCAGCAATATTACAGAAGGATTTTCAGACTTGATCCACATTTCTATAGCCCGTAATTTCTTTTTGTTATTTAAACCATTAACGTTGAAAGAAATAATTTTCAAACACTCACCGCTAAGTATTTAAAATAGATTACATATTTTCCGCAAATGTCTCGGTTTTTATATTTTATTAGCAAAACACTGCCTATCCAAAGCAAAATACTTAATATACATGACACTAAAGACTTCATTTTTTTATTTTCCCATCCTCCTCCCCCGCTCTGTGTCCCCCATTCACCCGACCCCCCCCACCACCCCCCACGTGACGCCCACCCCCCAACCTGCGGCCCAACTTCCCTCCCCCCACACCGGCCACAGAGCAACCCCCTAAACCTTGGGTGTCCTGGTATCACACCCCTCGGGTCCTGGAGTCCTCCTCCCCCTCAAACAAAACATTTTTTTTTTTTTGCTTGAATCATCCATCACTTTTTAACCCTTATGCCCCTGGGAGATTTCCTTCAGTAAGTCTTGTGCTTCATCCAGGCCTGACAGCATATAATGCTTGCCCTGTGCCAGAACTTTCAGTTTGGATTGCTGGGCGATCATGACCTGGGCACCGCTAGCTTTACACAAGTGGAGCATTTTCACGAACTCCTTCCTCCTACGGGCGGCAGTTGCCGACATATCAGAAAAAATCCGGCACTTAGTTGTCTCGTTAACTGAAAATTGTCTTAACTGATATGCCTTGGACAGAATAGCTTCCTTTATCCGAGTATCTGAGAAATTTAACAGAATTGTACGAGGTAGAGTGGAGTTGGGAAAAGGCTGGGCAGGCACCCGATGTGCTCTAGTTATTTTTAAATCCCCCTCATAATCCGGTATTACTTTCTGTTTTAAAAAGGAGGTCGCCCAATGCACCGTATTAGATCCCTCTACCCCCTCAGGGACTCCTACTATACGCAGGTTCGATCTTCTAGTAACATTTTCCAAGTCATCGAGTTTTATTTCCAATGCACGTCTACTTTTATCGAATATTTTGACATCTTTTTTAACTGCCGTCATTTGATCTTCCAAGGTGGAAATTCGCGTCTCAGCTTCTTGAAAACGGAGTGGGAAACTTGAAACTAAGTCCTCTATCTTCTCCAGTCGCTGATGTATTGAGGCAAGTTCGGCTTTTTGGAATCTTTTTATTTCCCGAACTTCATCCAAAATTAAGTTCAACATATCTTTAACTGTCATCTGAATTTCACCTATGGACTCCGTATTCATGTGTAAAACAGGGCTGAGAGGATCAGCTAACCTTATGGAAGGAGTGTCCATGGTTGATGATGAAGACAGCTTCGTTGATATTGATTGGCCAGTATTAGAATCCAGAGCAGTCGAAGAACCAATTCGGATAGAATTTTGTGATACTATTTCTGGTATCATTGTTAGATCTTCCTGCTTTTGCGCAGTCAATAGGGATGTATGCTCCTCTTGGTAAAGAATCCGAGGAGGTACTAAAATAGTGCTTGGCGCAGGCTCAGGCTTAGACGCCAAGAGAGAATCAGCAAGATCAGAATTGGTAATGCCTGCTGTTTCTGAGGACTGAATATTTGCCAAACAAGTTACAAATTGAGATTCCTCTGCACAAGCTGAACTACTTAACAAGAGCATACTGGATTTCTTCTCAAACAGGGGAAACTGCTTACCAGCTTTCAGCCTATCAGCCAATTTAGTTTTGGATTTAACTTCGCCCTCAGAGTCAAATTGAGTGGGAGACAGAGATTCAGGTGGAAAAGCTGGTTGAGAAACACCCAAATTAATAATCGACTTCCTTGTTCCACCCGGTACCGTACTCTCAACTGTACTGGTTTGATCTATTTGTACCGTAGAGGGTCCTTCTAACTCATTTGAGCACTCCAGGGATTCCTTGTCAATTAACTTGGTAGCGTTCTTTATTTGCATCGGCAGCTGGCGGCGAGCTTATGCTTTGGCGTTAATACGTGCATTTAGTAGTTTGCCCATGACTCAAAGGAAATTCACCAAAAGATATTAAGTCTATTAAGTCTTTTACCTTCCTCGCCTCCTTCTCCTTTTTCCAGCAATGGCCGATAACAGGGCGACGATTTTCAGCCCCCTTTATGCAGGATATAATTCCACCTCAGTCGCCTCATTCACTTGCTCTACATACTCCTGGCGACCCGGGGAACTTGGGTTCAGTCAAGCACAGGTGACTCCGGCAACAGCAACGGCGTCACCCTTCCCAAACAGCTTCAGTACCGCCTGGCAGCAGAGCCGACAAAGAGAGAGCAAACCAGGAGGATAGACAACAGCTCCGTATTCCGCCCCCCCTCAACCGCATCCGAATCGGCAGGGTTCGAAGCCCCAGCCCAGGGCATTTGCCGGGAGCCGTCAGCAGCAGCAAACGCGGTCAGCCTCCATGACTGCTGAGATCCGAAAAGGAAGGAGGGGGAGGAGCCAAACGCCAGGTGATCGCGCGGAGGTGTGGACTCCGCCGGTCTACCCATCCGAACTCGATCAAAGGGAGAGTCACCAGATAAAAGTGTTCGTGGTGTATTGCGGTTTTAGTATTCACAAAACAAATTGGTTACATTATTACACATTATTTGAGAGGATTGAATCCAAGCAAGTTTCTTTCACAAATCCTTGCTCCATCAAAGTGACGCGCTTACACTTGTGAGGCTGTTTCCCCTGCTTGACAGCTAGACACTTCCTCCTGACTCTCGGTCGCAGCAGTGTCGTCGCACCTCCATGGGGTACCACCAGCTGTTTGCTTGCACACCAACTATTGGGCACATGAGTTCAACCAGCCGACATACCTGCAACTCTCACTCTCTTCTTTATGCAAAGGAGTCACAGGTTCCTGCCTGTTCGTCCCTGCCCAGTAAGGACACCAGGCACGCTCTGCCCAGCTGTGAGGACACCATATCCTGTGCTGCCAGTTGCATGTACGTAAAAAGAAAAGCCACACAAAAGGGAACACCTAGCCAATGGCATACAAAACTATGCCACCTGACACTATGACCCGCTACCCATCAATACCCTCCTAGCTCAGCCTAGAGACCATTATCCTCACCCAACATTGAGGGGCTGAGACAGCCCAACAACATCAATAAGCTGCACTACCATTAGGGGACAACCCAGGAACCCGACCTTGAAGCCACCGTATGCAGCCGATGGGGTGGCCGACAACCCTCTCCCGCACTTTAGTGAAGTCAGCGACCTGGCTACGGCAATGCCCCATTTAGCACATGAGAATACCTCACTTAAACAATGATTTCAAGGCTACCAAAGAAAGGGACTTAGAGATAAAGAGATCTCTCCTGCTTATACAGGTGAAGAGATTTTAAAGTTGTTCATACACCTCCCTGACATAGGTGGTGGCGACTACAACAAGGCCATCTCTGCATTTAACTCAATTTTGATGGCCTAACAAATCTGAATTTGACACTCTTCGTCAGACCTGGCAACCTGATGGGGAAGCCATTGATATCTTCTATCCAGCGGTGGTAACGCGACTGCATGTGAAAGGATGATGATCCGCATAAGGATATCATCCTTTCACAAAAAGACCTGCTCTAATTGTGTACTGCTCGATTTTCCCGGCCCTATTGTGTTGACGGGTGATTAGGGTGACTTCAGTCTCTTACCATTCAAGCCTAAGGGTTAGAGTAGTGAATGAAGTTTATTTACTAGGCACTTCGACATGATCCTGTGTTCTTCCCCATAGATTAGGGCTTGCACACATATCCTAGGGGATAGATTTGTTAGTATTAGGGATAACCTGCCCTGTAGTGAGGGTATTTCATGGAGCCGTGCTGAATTCAGGCCTGGTAGGCCTCAAACGGGAGAGAGTCCATCTTTCTTTCTGCTCCGGCAGCTTGAGATGCTTCTAGGTTAAAGGGGATGTTTTAGTTATGAGGTGTTATTCGCTTGGAGAGAACCGGTTCAGACCGGCCCTTATCGAAGGATTGTATTTTTCTTCATGCCGAAGACACTACATCAGGCCGGCCGGCTGGGAAAGTGTCCTTGGTACGGGGAGGTACAAGAATTTGGTGGGCGGCAGGTTACGGGCCGGAATTTTCCATGAGGAAATGCACCTCTATATTAGTGAAAGTCTGAGGCAGTTACGTGGCACTTACTTCAGTCCGTAGGCGGCATCTAGCCGTTAGCAGTAAAGTTACTACTTATTCCAGGGAAGACAGATGACAAACTTGAAGGCGGAGAAAAACCGAGAGACAGATACTCTTCTAGCAGAATTGCCAGAGAGGAGAGAGTAGCCGATGAGGAAGAGGTCCCAGTGACTCGGAGAAGGGAGCCGTGACTACGGAGGTGTGACCTCCAGGCGAGCCGAGGCACAGACGAGAAGGGAACCTAGATGACCATTGAGTGCAGGCTACACACGACTAAGGTGATGTCGCCCCTTTTCTTATTAGAGTGTACAACCTAATCTTTCACTTTTCTTTGCAGGTTATGTGTTACACAGTAATGTTATGTGATTGCGTATATAATGAATAATAAAGTATCCAGTTTGTAGTGAATCAACATGTGCTGCGTGTTCTTGTATAAGAGGGTAGCCTATTCTTCTAGTCAGCTGTGACTTGACATGAACAGATGTTAACCCTGATCAGGTAAGTGGTAACTGAATAAGGGAGAGAGGAGCCCCTCGAACCAGAGAACAGGTTGTGCTCAAACTGGCAGTTCTTGTGTGATCTGATAAATAGTAAAACTGATTCCCCTGTTGTATGTTATGGTAATCATAGGATGAACTTGTACTGAGGCTGCCGTCTGGGTAGGAAGTCCTGGGTCCGTCTGGGACCGCGAGGCTAAGGCTGCCATCTGGGTAGGAAGTCCTGGGTCCGTCTGGGACCGCGAGGCTAAGGCTGCCGCCTGGGTAGGAAGTCCTGGGTCCGTCTGGGACCGCGAGGCTGAGGCTGCCGTCTGGGTAGGAAGTCCTGGGTCCGTCTGGGACCGCGAGGCTAAGGCTGCCGTCTGGGTAGGAAGTCCTGGGTCCGTCTGGGACCGCGAGGCTGAGGCTGCCGTCTGGGTAGGAAGTCCTGGGTCCGTCTGGGACCGCGAGGCTAAGGCTGCCGTCTGGGTAGGAAGTCCTGGGTCCGTCTGGGACCGCGAGGCTGAGGCTGCCGTCTGGGTAGGAAGTCCTGGGTCCGTCTGGGACCGCAAGGCTAAGGCTGCCGTCTGGGCAGGAAGTCCTGGGTCCGTCTGGGACCGCGAGGCTGAGGCTGCCGTCTGGGTAGGAAGTCCTGGGTCCGTCTGGGACCGCGAGGCTAAGGCTGCCGTCTGGGTAGGAAGTCCTGGGTCCGTCTGGGATCGCGAGGCCGCCACTTGTATTATAAGAGGTCTAGATACATATATATATATATATATATATATATATATATATATATATATATATATATATATATATATATATATATATATATATATATATATATATATATATATATATATATATAGTAGGAATTCCCTGTCCTTAGGTGATATATATATACTTGTTGTGAATAGGCCCTAGGGAGAGGGTAACGTTCTGGCTGGGTTAGAGAGGCTCTGATGAGCGGGTTCTATCTGATCCGAAAACCCAAGCAGAACATTTGGCGTCACGAACCGTTTTCGAAACCTGTGTGCGTCGTGTTGTCTCGTGTTTGCTTTCGGCGTGTGCGTGGTTTTGTTTGTATATTATTTGTGGTATACTTGTGTGTATAGTTTTTCTTCATCTTTCTTTTCTTTTTCTTTCTTTTCTTCTTTCTTTTTCACGATGTTTTCTAGAAAGTCAAAATCTACTTTTAAGTTGCCCGTTGATATTCCCGGATGGGATTCAACGCCTTATGAAGCCTTAGCCCGTGAGTGGGCTGATTCTACTGGTTTGAGTGAGAATTGGAATTCTTCTTTGGAGCTGGCGGAGCCGGCTAATGTGATTACTTGTTTACAGAAGGCACCCATCTCGAAGGGTGAGGAGATTCCCATTTTGGGGCGCAGAGGTTGGATTGTTCTGTCTGCGTACAGGATTCTGCATGAGAGGTTGTTGAAGCTACAGATATCTCTTAAGGATGTGGAAGCGCACTTTGTTAAGATTCAGAATTCTCATACTTTGTTGCGGTGTCAAAATAAGTTGCTTGCTGACAAACTTGAGACTTACCAGACTATTGCCGAGAGGGCGGCTGTGCGAATTGCTCGTTATAAATACAAGAATCGGCACGGTCGGGTTTCGACGCGAAAGGTGCGTCTGGTCGTGGCAAAAGCCGGACTGGATTGGAATCCTGATGAATGGGATGGTAATATCTGGAATTCGAGTGATTCTTATTCCTCGGGTGAGGAATCTGTCAAGCGCGAGTGCTTGTACATCTGCTTCTTGCGCCTCTGATGGTGCACCCCGTGATTGCGCTCGTCCTTCGAGCGGGGTTGATGCTTCTTCCACTGATTGTTCCTCTACGTGTACTGGTCGAGCTCCTTGTGATGCTCATCCCGCGGTCTCGGCGCATCCAGTTTTTCGTCGGAAGTTGCAGCAGTCTCCCGCTGCTCCGCAGGGTGTTTCTTTAGACTCTTTAGAGGACTTTACTCAACAGGAAATTAGTGATATTTTGCAGCGATTTCGGCAGCGAGCTGGTGAGACCTTGCTCACATGGATGGTGCGCCTTTATGAACTGGGCGCTGCTGGCATTATGTTAGATAATGGCGATTGTTTGAAGTTTTGTTCCTTGAGTTCGGATTCTACTGTACAGGATCATTTTCGTAACTATAATGGTGGTGGTCAAATTTCTTTACTTCAATTGGCGACTGAGGGTTGTAATATAAAGTATCCTACTGAGTCTGATTGGCCTGTGAATGACAAACCGTGGTATACTTTGCGTGACGCTGCACAACGTCTCAAAGAGGAGGTGATGAAAACGGCAATTTTTCTGGGTACTGCTGACAGGTTGCTTGATGGTTCGTTGACATCTTCTGTGCGGAATCGTATTATTCGTTCTTCCCCTGTTGCTTATAAGCAGGTCATGATGACTTTATTGATTAATCAGACTGGTAACGTGTTATCTACGGTACTGGAATCGGTACGCCAACTCGGTGAGTTGGGTGAGTGGTTTAAACCTGAACGTCAGTCCCGGCCTGACACTCGTACTCCTGGTGACAATAAACTTACTAGACGTGATATCTTTTCTGGTCTTTTGGCCGATGGTGTGCGGAGGGAGGACATTGACGGTGAGACTACTGCTCGTTTGTGGGAGTTGTTTCGCAAACGTGGCTTGGATCGGAAGGAGGGTGCCCGGCGTGTTCGGATGACTGAGTGTGATCGTGGTGGTTCTGACGGTAGCGGTGATGACGACCGCCGTGGGCGCTCTGTTCGTCGTGATGATCGACGTTATGTACGTGATATGTCCCCCCGTCGTGAGAGAGACAGAGAGAGAGAAGAGGAAAGAGAGAGGAAAAAAAATGATTATGTTTACAGCAGACGTAGAGATGATAGGGATCAATCCCCTGAGTTGAGGAGGAGAGAGGATCGTCATAGTTTGGCCGATCGAAACCAGCAGTGCAATGCAGATGACACGAATCCATTTCGTACTGGGAATGGATATGAACAGGAGGTACCGATACCTAAGAAACGTGAGAGTCTTTATCCTGATTTATCCTGGTACACAGAATGCAGTAAGCATGACTAGGAAATAGGTCAAGCTCCAGTACACAGATGGGCTCACAGAGATAATAGACCCTATGTAGATATTGAAATTTATTGGAGACATCGTAATATCCAAAGGGCCCGAGCATTGGTGGATACAGGAGCGGAGGCCACTCTTATTCATGGAAAATCAAAGAAGTTTACAGGTCAGTCTTTTACAATTACTGGATTAGGTGGAAAGGAAACTCCTGCCGTTCAAACTTTACTTGAAATGAGAATAGGTAGAATCCCTAGAAAAGAATACTCTATACTAGTGGTGCCACTCTTGGAATTCATAATTGGAATTGATATTTTGAAAGGAATGACTTTGCATTTAGATGATGGATGTTACCAATTTGGAACTACGCATTATATATCGTCCAGGCCTATACGGGTTGGTCGTTTACGAATGCCCCCCATAAAAGTTCCTCAGGCGACAAAAGTGGTTTGTCAGAAGCAGTATCGTATTCCAGGTGGTCATGAGGAGATTAGTACCACTATTCAGGAGTTGGTGGATGCAGGTGTTATAGCCCCAGTTACTTCTGCTTGGAATAATCCTGTTTGGCCTGTACGTAAGAGTGATAATTCTTGGCGTATGACTGTTGATTATCGAGAATTGAACAAACACACACCCTCTTTGACCGTTGCAGTACCGGATGTCATTACTCTAATTGAAAGAATCCAAAAACATCCAGGTACATGGTATGCGTCCATTGATATTGCTAATGCTTTCTTTTCGATTCCGATTGCCCCTGAGTGTCAGGAACAGTTCAGTTTTACGTGGAATGGGCGTCAGATGACGTTTAGAAGTCTTCCTCAGGGCTATGTGCATAGTCCTACGATATGTCACCGGCTGGTGGCAGAGCATTTGGCTGAGGTACCGGTTCATCCACAAATTCAGATGTGTCATTATATTGATGATGTTTTGATCCAAGGCGAAACACAAGAGGAAGTTCAGACCCAATTGGACAGAGTCATTGAGTGCCTGCGTGAGAAAGGTTGGGAAATCAATCCGGATAAATTACAAGGCCCGTCCCAGGCTGTAAAATTTTTGGGTATTAATTGGCATGAAGGGCACCGTGAAGTGATCCCTCAGGTTAAACAGAAAATTCTTGATTTTGCAGTTCCGAGGAATAGGAAAGAAGCCCAAAGCTTCATTGGTTTATTTGGTTTTTGGCGTCAGCATATTCCTCATTTGAGTCAAATATTGGCCCCCTTGTACCGTGTCACTCGTAAAAAGAATGCATTTGAATGGGATAAACCACAGCAAGATGCGTTCAACCTAGCAAAAGAGGCAATTCAACATGCTTTGGATTTATGGCCCGTACGTGATGGTGAGGTGGATTTGAATGTGTCTGTACAGGGCCTTTATGCGAATTGGAGTTTGTGGCAGAAGCAAGGCAGGAGTAGAGTGCCGTTGGGTTTCTGGACCAAAAAGTTACCTGATGCTGGTGAGCGTTATACACCTTTTGAGAAACAGTTACTTGCATGTTATTGGGCTCTGGTGGATACCGAGCAACTGACTTTGGGTCATGATATAGTTTTGCGACCTGAAATTCCTATCATGCAGTGGGTTATGAGTTCGCCGAAAACTCACCGAATTGGACATGCTCAAGAGGCGAGTGTGATTAAATGGAAATGGTATATACAAGACAGGGCACGTGTGGGACAGAAAGGAGTTGCATCTTTACATGAGCAGGTGGCGCGAGCGCCATCGACTGAGACTGAGAGTGAATGTTCCGTACCTTTAGTACAGGAGTCTCCTGTCAAGTGGGGTAGACCTTTTGATGATTTGTCCGCAGAGGACAGAAACCATGTCTGGTTTACGGATGGTTCAGCAAGGTTCATAGGGACGAAACGGCACTGGAAAGCGGTGTCCTATAATCCGATCACACAAAAACTGCTGAGCACAACTGGTGAAGGTAAGAGCAGTCAATTTGCTGAACTTTATGCTGTTTATCAAGTTCTGAAACAAGAGTTACCTGGCACATGTCATATTTTCACCGATTCTTGGTCTACTGCCAATGGACTGGCAGTTTGGTTACCGACTTGGCATTCCCATAATTGGGAATTGCATTCAAAACAATTGTGGGGAAAAGAATTATGGCAGGAGATTTGGGAGATGCTCCCACAGAGTACTGTTACAATCTTCCATGTGGATGCTCACACCCCGATAGATTCTCTTGACAAATTTTTTCATAACATTGCAGATGAGAAATCTAAAATTGCTGAGGCAGTGGTGGACAGGCAAGATTCTGATATTGCGGGATTGGCGAAATGGGCCCACCAGAAGGCAGGACATTTTGGAGAGAAAGCCACTAGCAGGTGGGCTGCTGATCGAGGAATTTATATTCCCCTAGATTTGATCAAGAATGTTATTTTACATTGTCCCATTTGTCAGCATATCAGACAGCGCAAAGTGCCCCAAATTGTTAAAGGTCATTTACATCGCGGGAAACTGCCCGCTCAAATTTGGCAGATTGATTACATCGGTCCACTTCCCATGAGTAGGAATTGTCAATATGTTTGCACTATTGTTGATACATACAGTGGCCTGTTGGTAGCCCTTCCCTGTAAGCAAGCTACCCAATTGAATACCATTAAAACATTGGAATTGATTATGATGTATTATGGTGTGCCATTCCAAATTCAATCTGATAATGCATCCCATTTTCGTGGAAGATTGGTACAGGAATTCTGTGTGGAAAACAATATTGACTGGGTATTTCATATCCCATACTATCCGCAGGCCTCGGGTCTTGTGGAGGGATTGAATGGTCTGCTGAAGGAGCAGCTGCGTAAATTGACAGATGACAAATATAAGAATTGGCGAGACTTTTTGCCCCAAGCGCTATTCATTTTGAATAGTCGTCCTTTTCTAAATGCTGAATCTCCACTTATGCGTTTGTTCCCTCCGAATGTTAATGCTCAGCCAAATGAAATCAGAGAGACTGTGATGTACTGGGAAATTACTCCCGGAGCTTTGGCTCCATGTAGAGCGACCCCAGGGTCGGCAGGTTTAGACTTGCATGCCATGGATGACACCGTTATAAAAGGTAAAGATCGGGTCATCATCGCGACCGGTGTTGGTGTTCATATACCACCCGGGAATTTTGGATTAATCGCCCCTAGATCGGGGCTGGCTGTAAAAGGCATTCAGGTGCTTGGAGGGGTCGTTGACAGTGATTATCAGGGAGAGATTAAGGTGCTCCTGCTGAATAGCAGTGAGGCTGACTTACTGATCCATCGAACTGACCGAGTGGCTCAATTACTCATAATGCCTGTCTTCAGTGGTGGGATGGTAAAAGGCACTGCCCCAACTTTGCTAACTGTACGAGGCCAGAAAGGTTTTGGCTCCACAGATAACCCTGGGGCCAGGGTTTGGGTGCAGTCGCCTAAGAATCCCCCTGAACAAGCTGAGGTCATCGCCACCGGTCATGACAACACCATTTTAGTTATGAGACCAGGGAAAGATAGCTGGGAAGCGGTCCCGGCTGACAAATGTTACTTACGAGAATGAATAATGCCTGTATTTGATTCTCTTTCAGATCATTCTTTGGACTGTTGCTGCAGGATGTGTCGTCGTCGGACTATTTTCGGGTTGGTTCGACGAGAGAGGAGGAATCCCGTCAACCCGGGATGAGCTACGCACCCGAGTGTCGCGTTCCCTCGCTGCGTGGGATTCGTCATCGAACTTTTGGACCTTACTGGCGAAAAGGGTGACCGATGCCCCTCACTTTTGTTTGACGCCGATGAGATCTGTACACGACATCTTAGCGACCTGTCTGGTTGCTGTCCCTGCTTCGCTGGAAACTTTGACTAATATTTTCAACATTTCAAAGGCTCGCCCCAATGTTCTTCTGGGCGATTTTGCCACCCATGCGTATTGCCCCTTATGTACTGAACTACCAGACCAGATACCCCCCGTCCAGTCCCAAATAGTTACCTATAATATCACACAAGGAGATGTGTGTTTTTTTCCTTACGTGTAATCCTAGTGCAATTTCTGAATGTCTGCGTCTAAAATTGAAAGGTGCTACTTCCTTTACCCTTCATGAGCGAACTTTGTGCTTTCAAAGGACACCGAAAACATGTGCTTCGGTCCAGAACAATATGACTTGCAAGAGTTTGGTAGTTACCCCTAGTCATTATCGCACGATGTTACTACCTGCCGGATGGCTTTTCTCATGTGGTAATACTTCCTGGCCATATGTCCCCGCAAATATTTCTGGTGGCCCTTGTGCCATTACGAGACTCAGTTTACTGATGTTCTCGTCACATCCGAATGCCAATTCTCGTGTGATTCGAGATACAGTGATGTTACAGGAGGATTGTGACTCATCTTTGCATTTATATTCCAAGTCTGAATACCTTAGCCTGGCTATTTCAATTATTGGTGTTCCTGCTTTGGCGGTTTATAATGCTAAATCTATTGAGAAAATGGCCTGCTGGATGGTAAAATCCATTAATCATACTTCTACAGTCCTGTCTGACATGCTGTTAGACGCCCAGGGTGAACGGAGAGCCATCTTGCAAAATCGAGCGGCCATTGATTATCTTTTGCTTAAACATGGACACGATTGTTCTGATTTTGAGGGTCTTTGTTGTTTTAACTTGTCTGATCATACACAATCCATTCGCGCTCACATTGACAAGCTACATGACTTGACAGAAGAAGTTAGAAAACACATTGACCAGGGCTGGTTTGACTGGCTCTTTAATTGGTTACCTGATTTGCATATGTTACGTCAAATATTAGGTGGTATTCTGATTACCATCGCTGTTTTGATTTCTATCTGTTGCTTTATTCAGTGTATTCCTTCACTACTTCAATTTTGCACATTTGGTACTAGACATAGATCAGTTAGCTTTGTTTCATATTATTCTTCCACAGATGTTAGTTCTGTTTAATGAATGTATAATAGACTGAAGTCAAGGGTGAAATGTACTGCTCGATTTTCCCGGCCCTATTGTGTTGACGGGTGATTAGGGTGACTTCAGTCTCTTACCATTCAAGCCTAAGGGTTAGAGTAGTGAATGAAGTCTATTTACTAGGCACTTCGACATGATCCTGTGTTCTTCCCCATAGATTAGGGCTTGCACACATATCCTAGGGGATAGATTCGTTAGTATTAGGGATAACCTGCCCTGTAGTGAGGGTATTTCATGGAGCCGTGCTGAATTCAGGCCTGGTAGGCCTCAAACGGGAGAGACTCCATCTTTCTTTCTGCTCCGGCAGCTTGAGATGCTTCTAGGTTAAAGGGGATGTTTTAGTTATGAGGTGTTATTCGCTTGGAGAGAACCGGTTCAGACCGGCCCTTATCGAAGGATTGTATTTTTCTTCATGCCGAAGACACTACATCAGGCCGGCCGGCTGGGAAAGTGTCCTTGGTACGGGGAGGTACAAGAATTTGGTGGGCGGCAGGTTACGGGCCGGAATTTTCCATGAGGAAATGCACCTCTATATTAGTGAAAGTCTGAGGCAGTTACGTGGCACTTACTTCAGTCCGTAGGCGGCATCTAGCCGTTAGCAGTAAAGCTACTACTTATTCCAGGGAAGACAGATGACAAACTTGAAGGCGGAGAAAAACCGAGAGACAGATACTCTTCTAGCAGAATTGCCAGAGAGGAGAGAGTAGCCGATGAGGAAGAGGTCCCAGTGACTCGGAGAAGGGAGCCGTGACTACGGAGGTGTGACCTCCAGGCGAGCCGAGGCACAGACGAGAAGGGAACCTAGATGACCATTGAGTGCAGGCTACACACGACTAAGGTGATGTCGCCCCTTTTCTTATTAGAGTGTACAACCTAATCTTTCACTTTTCTTTGCAGGTTATGTGTTACACAGTAATGTTATGTGATTGTGTATATAATGAATAATAAAGTATCCAGTTTGTAGTGAATCAACATGTGCTGCGTGTTCTTGTATAAGAGGGTAGCCTATTCTTCTAGTCAGCTGTGACTTGACATGAACAGATGTTAACCCTGATCAGGTAAGTGGTAACTGAATAAGGGAGAGAGGAGCCCCTCGAACCAGAGAACAGGTTGTGCTCAAACTGGCAGTTCTTGTGTGATCTGATAAATAGTAAAACTGATTCCCCTGTTGTATGTTATGGTAATCATAGGATGAACTTGTACTGAGGCTGCCGTCTGGGTAGGAAGTCCTGGGTCCGTCTGGGACCGCGAGGCTAAGGCTGCCGCCAGGGTAGGAAGTCCTGGGTCCGTCTGGGACCGCGAGGCTGAGGCTGCCATCTGGGTAGGAAGTCCTGGGTCCGTCTGGGACCGCGAGGCTAAGGCTGCCGTCTGGGTAGGAAGTCCTTGGTCCGTCTGGGACCGCGAGGCTGAGGCTGCCGTCTGGGTAGGAAGTCCTGGGTCCGTCTGGGACCGCGAGGCTAAGGCTGCCGTCTGGGTAGGAAGTCCTGGGTCCGTCTGGGACCGCGAGGCTGAGGCTGCCGTCTGGGTAGGAAGTCCTGGGTCCGTCTGGGACCGCAAGGCTAAGGCTGCCGTCTGGGCAGGAAGTCCTGGGTCCGTCTGGGACCGCGAGGCTGAGGCTGCCGTCTGGGTAGGAAGTCCTGGGTCCGTCTGGGACCGCGAGGCTAAGGCTGCCGTCTGGGTAGGAAGTCCTGGGTCCGTCTGGGATCGCGAGGCCGCCACTTGTATTATAAGAGGTCTAGATACATATATATATATATATTCACTGAAAAAACCATAGGTTTCACACATGTTATAGTTAGCGGAAATTTTACTGATAAAAAACCAATGAAATTGCCCCGTTATAGTTAGTGCTGGCAACTATAACTCACGCGACCGCAATCCTCTGCTGATGCTAATACTGTATTTAGACACTTATTTGCCCATGTCTTCTTCCATACATTTTTAGCTATACATATATTACAAATATTTTTTTTTATAAAGACACATATGTCATCAGCAGAAGATTGCGGTCGCGTGAGTTATAGTTGCCAGCACTAACTATAACGGGGCAATTTCATTGGTTTTTTATCAGTAAAATTTCCGCTAACTATAACATGTGTGAAACCTATGGTTTTTTCAGTGAATTTGCAAGGTTTTTTAAATGCCAATTCCTAACTATAACGTGTGTGAAACCTATGGTTTTTTCAGTGAATTTGTACGGTTTTTTAAATGCTAAGTTACTTTACGCCATTCGAGGCGTGCGCGCCCACTTAACGCAGTGCGTTCCGTGCACGGTTTTTATCAACTTTAATAAGCCCTGTACATTTGGTGGCCTTCGGCCACCAAAAGCACAGGGGGTGGGGTCAATGTGGATAGTGTTTTTTTTATTTCGATTTTATAATTTCATGTTGCCAAAATATAGTTTTTTTACTGATGTAATAAGCCCTGTACATTTGGTGGCCTACAGCCACCAAAAGCACAGGGGGTGGGGTAAGTGTGGATAGTGTTTTTTTTATTTCTATTTTTTACCGTACGCTTACGGTAAGCGTACGGTAAGCGTATTCGGCGAAATTGCCGAAAAAAAAATAAAACCGTTTTTGCTCTTGGGGGATGTTTGGGGACTCCCTCAACATGACTATGTGGGAGGGAGTTGTCAAAACACCCCCGTAACATGTTTTTGGGCATCATGTTTGATAAATAACACTCAGTGCGAGAGACAAAATGGCGGACGCCGCTTCCTGGTTTCGGCCGATTCGAATGTTTACTAAGATCTAAGAGCCAATCAGAATCGCGCTCGCGCACGCCACCGTACGCGTACGGTAAGCGTACGGTAAGCGTACCGTAAGCGGGCTCAGATATATATATTGATTTAAAGGCTATTTTCTCAGAATCTACTGAACAGATTTACACCAAACCTACAAAAGGCACTTCCTTGACCTACGGACTACCTCTCTGCCAAATTTCTAGTAATTCTGTTCAGCCGTTCGGGCTGTAGCTCGTTCTAAAGGTCCTATGGAAAAATGCATGGGAAAAACGCGTTTTGGGACCCCCCTTTTATCTCAGCCCCCGCTTGACGAATCCCCCCGAGACTTTCAGGGTAGGAGCGGAGCGTAGCGCCCCACCTATTTTGAGAAATTCGCGAGGATTCATCGACCGGCGCCAAAGTTATTCAAAATAGAATGTTGCGGATTTCCTATGGAAAAGGGGTCCTAACTATAACTACCTACTGGCGACCGCCAGTAGGTAAAATATATATATATAGTAGGAATTCCCTGTCCTTAGGTGATATATATATACTTGTTGTGAATAGGCCTAGGGAGAGGGTAACGTTCTGGCTGGGTTAGAGAGGCTCTGATGAGCGGGTTCTATCTGATCCGAAAACCCAAGCAGAACAAATTGCTAACACCCCAACCACTTTGCGAAAGTCTGTGGAGGTGGCTGTCGAGACTCACAGAGCGAGGACTCACTAGAAAATGCGTGTCATTGCAGATGCAGGGGACCTTACCTCCCAACTGTGGAAAGAGTTACCACCCAAGATGCGGCCAACAAAGATCATGAAAAGATTCCTCATCTCATGCACGTTAATGCAGCAAAACAAGGCCCTCTGCTCCATGTGCCTAGTGCTAGTGGGAACAAATCCAGTGGCATCCCTAATCAACACCATTGCATCAGTGAACGTGATGAGCAAAAGCCAATTTCACCTATTAAAATTACCCCCTGTGATGGTTTCGCTTCCTCGCCTGTTATATCAGCTACAGAACCACTCCTGTCCGATTTCTCCTCGCTGGTTTAGACAGGTACATGCAGCCCTTGGGCAGTTCTTGTGGGATGGGGGTAGGGTACACGTGGCCTTGCGAACGTGCTTCCTATCTACCTATTGTGGGGGATTGGCATCATCGGACATCCTGTCATACTATCAAGCATCTCATTTGCTCGTATTGAAGGAATGGTGGTATGGCGATCGGGAGGACCCGGCATATGCAGTAGAGAGAGACGGCTCTTGGGAGACCACTCGCTGCACAGGGTTTTATACTTGGCACCGCTACGGAGATCTTTGCCTTCAGCAACGAGGGTTGTGTTCCAGATATGGAGGCAGGCGCTGGGTAGGATGAGGTGGTGAAACACGCTAACGCCGGAGACTCCCCTATGGGATAATGGGCGGTTGCCACAACTGGCGGCCTTGCCGGGATTTCGGGGATGGGATCACATAGGGATATTGGTCCTGGGTGACGTCATGAGAGGGCCCGTATTGAAATCCTTCCAGGACCTTCAGGCGGAATTTCATATGCCAAAGTCCCAGTTCTACAAGTACCTGCAATTTCGGCATGCTCTGCTACCTAGTTTGGCGGGACTGGAGTCTTTGGCTGAGTTTAGTCCTCAAGAAGCCAAAGTTTTTATGGGAGAGCTACTGGATCGTAAGATCTCAAGAATATGTCAAACCCTGGCTTCAGAAACACCGGGAGGATTGGGAGGGCGATCTAGGCCCCCTAGAGGAAGAGGATTGGGTGGAGGCTCAGGCTGCCCCACGAGAAGCGGCCATAGCGGTGCGCCTGGTTCAATTTAAGAACCTACATAGGATTTATTATACACGTATGCGTCTGTGGAGGGCGGGGTTGATTGCCTCCCCTGTGTGCCTTCAATGTGAGCGAGAAGAGGGTACATTAATACACACGGTTTGGAAGTGTCTCTCTTTAAATCGTTTCTGGAGGGGGGTTTTCAATTGCTTATCAGAGGTGCTGCGCTGGGATCTTCCCCGCTCGCCGAAGCTAGCGCTCTTACACGTTATGGAGGGGATAGGCAGCAATGTCTACAAACGTAATTTGTTGCTGTTGGGTCTTACATTAGCCAAAAGAGACATAGCGAGGACATGGAAGGCACCGGGCCCCCCGCTCTAACCGCCTGGAAGAATGGCCTGGACTTCTGCATGGGCCTAGAAAAAACAATTTTCATCACCAGGGGGTGCCCCCTCAAACACTTTAAAATATGGAAAAGGTGGGCGGATTATAGGGGATTGCTCCTACATCCCGGTTCCATCAGAGAGGGACCCGCGTCTGTAGGATGGGGTTCATAGGGGAGGATTCAGAGAGAGGGATGGACGATGGAACCCTAGTGGGTATTTTTTATTCTAACATTGGAATGGCTTCGTCTGGAGTTGGTGTATAGTGCGATCGGGGGGAGGGTGGGGGGAGTTGGATTTTGATTGTATTACCTTTCATTTCTTTTCGGTATTATTTTGTAAAATTTCAAAGTCAATGATAACTGCTTTTGATTTTGCGGTTGTCCCTGGGGTACAGGGCCCCGCAATATATGTGCCACTTGACAATAAAAATTTGTTTTAAAAAAAATCACCCTCTGCGATCTTCCTGCCAACAGTCTAAATCTTTGCCTATGGAGGCACAGTTCCTATCCCACTGGAAGGAATGTCCTGCACCATCACGATAGTGGATTGTTCTGTGTGACAGAATTCTTTGTTGCAACTGAAGGAATTGAAATGCTCCTGTGCTGCTCCACTATGGAAAAACATTGGCCTGATCCATTTCTCATTAGCCATCACCGAAAAAGGCATTGAAAAACTTCTTAAAGACATCCAACACTTCTTTAAAGGGCCTGGCTGCCTGAAAAGTCCCCCACATTAACCCTTATGTGAAGCCAGTTGCTATCTGTCACCGACAGATGCCTTTCCACCTTTGGCTGGCTCTGGGAGCTGAGTTGTTGAAAACTAGAAAAGGTGAGAGTCATCAAAAAGGTCTCTGGGACTACGCCAACGGTTCACTCCTATTGTTGCCGCAGTCAAGCCCAAGTAGGCCGGGAACATACGTATTCGTATCGACATGAGACTTCCAAACAGCCATCCATAGGGAACGGCTCATGACACCAACAATCGATAACTTCATCACAGATCTGAACAGGTTCCGTTGGTTCTTGAAGTTGGATCTCACTCTGTGTACCACCAGTTGGTACTCCACAAAGACTGCAGGTATATCACTACTCTTTCAACCCATGTTGGTCTCAGGAGGTACTGCTGTCTCAACTTTGGAATCTCATTAGCTACTGAAGTTTTTCAAAGTGCAATGCATTTCTCACAACCATGTTGTTCTTTTGCCCTACTTGGTTCCCTCTCATTAGTTCCTGACTATTTGTAAAGCGCTCGGATATCCTCTTGGGTCATATTTGGGCTGTATAAAACTCTATAAATAAATAAGTTCATAAAAACTTTGTCGTGGAAGAAGGGTGTCCTTAGTGTCAGTGATGGCATTCTGATACATGCCACCACCATTTCGGAACACCAGAGGAGGCTGACTGTCATCCTCCAAAGAATAAGGAAAGTAGGGCTAACATCAAACAACCATAAATGCCAATTCCTGCAACAGGAAATCGAGTGTTATGGCCACATCTTCTCCGAGAATGGCATCCGAGTGGACCCAGTGAAGAGTGCAGACATCCGAAATACCACATGCCCAAACTCAGCCTCAGAAGTCAGGAGGTTCCTTGGATTAGCCACATACTGTGGGAGGTTCATCCCGAACCTCACCACCCTAGCGGGCTGTTGCAACACCTGACAAAGATATTCACTTCCTGGTCATAAAGACATGCAGAAAAGATGGCATTTCAAGAGCTCAAAAAGGTGCTTCTGCAAAACCTAATTATGTCATATTTCGAACCACCCAAAGAGTCTGAGTTCACAGTGGTTGCAAGTCCTGTTGGATTGATTGCAGTGCTTATGCAAAAGGTAAGGAAAGTGAAATGGACACTAATCACCTTTGTCGGCAGAGCACTCAAGGAAATTGAGAAAATGTATGCGCACGTTGACAAGGAGGCAGTAACGATCAAATGAAGCTTCACCCATTGTCACCTATACCTTTATGGCCGGACGCTCAAAATCATCCCTGACCACAAACACCAAATCCCACTATTTACGCGCACAGCACCACACTTGCCTCCGCATAGAGGAGTGGGTGCTTCAACTTCAGAAATACCAATTTATGGTAGGATATAAATCTGGATGTACAAATAAGGCAGATTACTTATTGCGTCACCGATCCAATGTGCAAGACTCCTCAGTAAGGGGTTAACAATTATATTGAGTGGATGGCAACATCAAACTCTGCTCAAGCAGTGAAGCTCACAGAAATTGCTGCAGCAACTAAATTTGATCCCTGCCCCAGACACATGTGTGACGTGGCAATTTCAAATCAATGGAACTGCTTCTTCCAGAACGTCAGTGATCTGGATGATATTTTAATTTTATTTATTTATTTTTTGGGGAGTTTTATGTAGACCGAACTCGACCCAAAGGTATCAGCGCTTTACATGAGCACCAGTTGCGTTACAGATGGACACATTCATTTTGCAGAGGGACATGACGGCGCTACAACACATGCACAACAAACTCAGCATCATGGAAGAAGGAATCTTCATATGGAGACATAGGCTTGTCGTCCCTCTACAGTTGAGCTCAGATTAATTTAATGACTTTGAGAGTTAACCCTGACAAGAATTTTGATTGTTTCTTGAGGTGGGTATCACCCAACCCAAATAATCAATTTCTTACAAATACTAAGAAATTTGTCATGATTGGATAGTCCAATTATTATAGAGGAGAAAACAGCTGTTTTAAATCTATTCAATGTAAGTTGAACCAGAAAAGCGTATAGTTGCTATACAACCAAATTCATAATTGCAGAGGAGCTAATTGATTGGTCCAGCCTCGACAGTGGGACAGCAGCATTGAAGCCCCTTAAGTGTACGGGTGCCATCCACAACAGAAACAGTGTATAGGAGTTATGCAGAATGTCAAATTCATTGGTTCCTTGCAGAATGTAACACCTATGGGTCTGATGGGAAATGAGACATTTCCTATCAATCAGAATTTGACCAAGTATCGGGCCATGCAGAGTGCAAAATGTACATAGGTGCTTTGGAAAATAAACCACCCCAGTCAGTCATGCCACAAAAGTCGGATCTGCTGTTAGCCATGCAAGGAAGCAGTCAAAGTCGCAGCATCAATCGAGTCAGTGTAAGATAAACAGACTAACCAGCATTTGTAAACGCTAGAAATGGCCTATATCTTAGACAACTACTGCTGTGGCTATCACTCCTGGACGGGGCCCCAGAAAGAAAATCCCAAAACGGGAGGCCCGGATATCCGTCAAGAACAAACTGTGATAGGGTTGCACCATGCCTCACTCTCATCAACTGAGGCTTTGCTCCATGCTACTCGACGCTCCCTGCTGTCCTTCGCAGAAGTGGGCCAGTCATTGAAGGCTTGAGCCAGATGCCAAGCTCTGGTTCATGTTGTACCTGCCACAAATGGCGTGTGAATGACAATGCTGACACAGTAGTGGAGGATAACACAGGTCAGTGTATGTGCACACCACCATCTTCTTATTTAATGACCCATTCCCCTGATGCTGCGCCTGGCATCAGGATTCGTGTCATGTCATGTCTTCAGCAGAGGTGTTACGTGTCACTACATTCTTCCCCAAATTTCTTTAAAATTAATAATGAACCCAACTAGTCAAACAGGTGGCCACCCAGCGGGCAATAGTAACAGTTGATTCCCCTGGATCAAACTTTCCTCAGCCCATAGCATTCATATTTTTTGAATTCCACCAGCCTGCGGACTTGGGATCACAAATTATAGGGATGCTATGGAGATACTCTGCGGCTGTCCGCGGCCCCCGCAGGGGGCCATTCCAACGGGCGGCCCTTTAGTGCCATTTGGGCACAAACGCCACCCTACTGGCCAAGGGTTGGACTCAGGAAGGAGTCCTTCGCCTTGGCGCATCACTTCTGGCGGACAGAGGTCAGAGGAGGGTACTTATACCTCCCCCCACCTCTCTGGCGTCCTCTTTGTTACATTTTACTTTTTTTCCCCAAAAAGTTCTTGTGTTGTGTTTTAACTTTGTTACTGTTTGACTGCTGCATAAAACTCTACACATTACCTCTAAGTTAAGTCTGGCTGCTTTTGTGTCAAGCTACCAGAGGGTTGAGCACAGGTTAATCTGGGGTTTGCTTGTGTTACACCTTGACAAGAATTGCAGTTGCTGCTTGAGTATGGTTTCACCATCCTCAACCAGTAAACCAATTTCTTACAGATGGGCTTTTGCTCTGCCGTGTTTAAGTGTAAATCACATTTTGCTTGTGCTCAGCGCAGCATCTAGAATGGAACAATGGGTCAGCTCACTTCATCCACTGACTGTCTTGAACTGTTAGCGATGAAGTTTCGCCAAATTAAATGTACGCAACCATCTGAAAGGGAGTGCACTTCAGGGCCAAGGCTAGTATTCTAGGCTGCTGGACCAGTCTTTTATTTTCATATTTTTATTACTATGTGTGCCAAGCTTTCTTTAGTCCATATGTTTAAAACAAATACATTTTTTAAAAGTGCATGCTTCAAAGGCCAGACCTATTGGTTTTGCCAGTGCTTGTTTACTACATGAGATCGGCAAACCAGCTCAAGTTATCACTAGACCAGCCATCAAAAAGAGCCTATGGGCGTAAGGGGCATGAGGGTTGAGCAATGATCAAGATGTTTGGGAACAGGGAGTTGATAGGAGAAGGATGGAGAGTCCTTTAAGGTGCACCTTCAAAGTCACAGCTCTGCAATGACTAAAGGCTCAAACAGAGCTGGCATCACAGGAGGCAATCAACCATGTCCCTTTGATTTGGAGGACGAAATACTGTGTACCCTTGCTGCCAGAGAATACGATTGTTTTGGTCTTTCGAGGGGAAGCCTTTGTGGATGTTGGCACCTGAAGTAAGGGCTGTGTATTCCCCTGAGCGCAGTTGCCCATCTAACAGTGTGCTGTCCAGGGTGGAAATGTACTAGCACACCCTGTGCTTGCGTGCCTGGAGCTGATTGCTGCTAAGTAGTGTGGAACTGAGCCTGACCTGAGTTTCCTCTTCTTGATCAGTGTCTAGTGTCTTGAACCACAGACAGACGTGTGCAAGCATCAGAAGAGATTAATGTGGAGAAATGACCTCTTGAAGAGCAGGACACACACTGTAATTAATGAAGAGCTCGGCCTGGAGAGATCTTTAACCCAGTGCTTAATTTGAGCCGGTGCTTTCCGGTGCTCAGCACCGGCACTTAATTGCTAGCACCGGCGCTACTGACAGGCTGCCAAGTGTTTTTTATTTTTTACCATTTTTAATTTACTTTTCCAGCAATGCCATGCATCATTGTCGTTTTTTCGTACTGGATTCGATCTCACTGAAAGCAGTGTAGATTGTGCTAAGCTGAATTTTTCCACCACAGTCTTTCATTTTACTTCTAGCTTGATTCTATTTTAAGAGTGGCAGTGCGTCCTGCACTCTGCTCCCGGGGCAGTCTCGGAGTCTGCAGCTGTGGCTGCTAAGTGTTTAATGTAACATTTTTCACCACCGGGAGCGTCAGGGCATATTTGCAACATTCCTAACTTCCGTGACTCAGAGTCAGGAGGTCAAGAAGACCAGTTTTGTTGTAGCACACACGTCCTACAGAGTTAAATTTTCGTGGGCATGGCAGGCTCGCACTGCAGTTAATTTAAATTAATACAAATGTTGCTCCAGCACCGGAGGGAGCCGACTCACCGCACCGGGAAGCTGGCAGTTGAGTTAACAGCCCGGGGCAGGCCTTGCGCTGGAGGTGTTCAGCACATAAGGCGCACCAGTCTCTCCACGCAGCTGCTCAACATTAGAAGTCGGAGTCGTTAAGGCCACAGCAAGGGCAAAGTAAGTGCAGCCTGGAGTGTGAACTCTCTCTTACTCTGATCAGTTGTCGAAGTGGGCGGGGTCGGCAGGGCACGGCGTGCCCCTACTTCTCTCATTTAATACAGTCCGTTCCCCTACTTTATTATTTTAGATATGCACGGCCGAAATAGCCCGGCCGTTTGTGGCTGTTCAAGGACGGGCGGGCACAGAGGGAAAAGGGCTGTTGTTTCCTTCTTTTCAGTGCTACCCACATCTTCAACTGGCACTTCTGAAAGCCAGATGTAATACCCCATGATTCCATGATATATAGTGGGTCATGCCCATTAAATATCCAGGTGCATTAAGCTTGCATAGTCATAATATGCACAATAACGTCTTCAAATTCACCACCCTCGCACATGTTTCTGACAATCCTAAATTGTCTGCTAAATTGTATGAGAGATTACTGCACCGGCCTCAGCCTGTGAGGTATTGCAAAATGGTGTTTGACAGCCTGTCTTGTGCTAGTCAGCTGAGACTGGGTGACTCTTAGACAGCTCAGATGCCTCCGTGTGTAACTTGTTCATGTTGGCCCATCGCATATCTTTCCTGTTGGGCCGCGTCCCACGTGGACAGAGAGACCATTTCTGGTGCTTTGCAGCAGTTTAAAATCTTCATGGAGTTTCTTGTTGCTCAAGGGCAGTCCATCTTGTGCAAGGGGAAGCACGTAGGCCAGTCAATGCACAACAGAGGGGTGGGTCCACCATGGCTACTAAAAACAACCTGAAAATGCCCATGGCCAAGCAGGGCCTGCAGTGCCTGCACCATCTGTATGTAACACATCCAGAGGAAGGGACAACAGCAGCTGCGTGACAATGGCTCTGAGGGCCTCTTTACCACCCTACAGGACCATATCTCCAAAGACTCGCTAGATGTTGGAACCATGTTTCTGGCCGCCCCAGACGGTGTGTTGACCTGCAATCAGTTATTGGGGGCATGCTGTGAAGAGCCACGTTGCTGTGTGGCAGTAATGGAGCTGTCCACCGTGTCAAAACACCAGCATGCTCTGAGCTGCCACCTCTTCAATTGCATGTACCGGGGCCCTTCTCATTACACTGTGGCTACAACAGCTTTACCAGCTCCCGGGTAAATGAGAGTGCCACCTGCCAAAGGGAGCCCACCAGCAACGTCCTGCAGAGGCTGGCACTGTTCGCTGAGCAGGAGGTAAGAGCAACCAGCTGCTGAAAGGGCAAATTGGCACATGTAGCACATGTGCAGTGTTTGAGGTTACATGTTGAGAAAATGGACTAAATGTCTCCGTAAGCCATGAGCAATTTCCATCGGTGGTGGGGGGGTCATAGTAAAACATGTTATCTATGATTGAGGTGAAGACAATGACTCACTACATCCTATTTGAAGCACTCACACATTTTGCCCATACATCGGAGATAGCATCAGGTTATTACAACCGAGCAATTTTTAAGATTGTACTGTTCCTGCTGTAGTCTCAGACAACTTAACCCGTTTTTAGGGCTGGCTTGACAGCAGAACTGTCACCAGACATTATCTGATCAGTTAAGAAAAGGGCTTTAAGCGTCACTACCAGGTGAGGGGATTTGGCTCAGCCCATATGTTGGTAGCCGGCGTACATCCACAAAGAATGCTTGCCCTCCAAACAGCTGTAAACATTGTGTTTCTACATCCAGCTGGTCTTAGATACGTGATCATTTTACAGGTTTTTATTTTTAACTCTGGCAGCACCACAGATGGAAGGGAGGCAATCTTTAACTTAAGACTTCAGAGGGCAATTTTGTGTTTAAGAGACCATGGATACACTAGTCCACATGGACTTTTTGTCTGCCTTCACAGTTCAAAGGGTGCTTGACCTTATGTCATCAACAAAAAAGAGCTTTCAGAGTCCTACTTAGACAGGGGTTTAGGCTCCATCCACATATTGATACCTCTGCAGACCTAAATAAAAAAAATAACTTCCAGGTACCAGGTATGGTAACTTGAAGAATCCATTTGACCTAAATGTTATATACATGACCCATAAACTGGTCTCATGATGTCATCCTATGGAAATATTACATTTTTCAAAGCCAACTTTTTCTTCTTTATCACATACACATTCCAATTTGTGAGTTCAGCATTCCTGCTGTCCAAAAAAAAATATATTTGCATTGATTGAATCGACTACCCCTATGCTCCTTGCAGAATAAGAATCTAGGACAGGTTGAGCCGGTAGATTGGAAGGGGTTAGTTACCCCGTTCCAATGGTGGCTGGAAGGCTGCTTTCAGGAAGGGTCTGCCTTTCCAGACCTGAAATAAACTCAGTCAGCCCTCCCTCACTCACAGCACACTGCGTCTCAGTCAAAGCAGGAGTCCCTCTATCCCCTTTGCTCGAGGGTGCCTATCACAACCACTTAAGAGGAACCCTGTTATAAAAGCAGTGGTGCACATGCCCACTATCACACCTTCAGCTCTGAGGGGAACACCACCTACCACTGTACACTACCTAGGGTTGCAGAATAGATTATTTCGCAGCCTTGTGCATTATGGAGCTGTTTTGGAAATTTAAGGTAGTGTCAGAGCTCATGTAGCTGCAATTGGATTATACATGGTGGTGGTATGTCGACATTTTGGACTATGCTTGGACACTAGGGGCAGTGCGTGGGTGGTGAATTTGAAGACGTTATAGTGCATATTATGACTATGCAAGCCTATATATCATGGAATCATGGGGTATTACATCTGGCTTTCAGAAGTGCCAGTTGAAGATGTGGGTAGAGCCAAAAGAATAAGTGGGTGGGGCCTGTGGAAGATGTGGGTGGAGCTGGGAAAGTGGGTGTGGCCTCCTAAAAAAAATTGAGCACCTGCACTTAATATTTTACAAATTAAGCACTGCTTTAACCCTCCACGCTGCACAGTCACTACGCCAAGATGAAAACGGACATCAATGGCTGAAGTGTTCCTCCTACAAAAGATCAAAACCCACGCCTCTTATTTTGAACTAAAATCGACTTATATTACATTTACTTACCGATGTATTTATTTATTTGATAATGCAGTTTATTATGTGCAACTCTAATCCCGACACGCCTAGTTTCTAGATGCAAGGAAAGGGAAGCGAGACGGCTGAGGAGAGAGAGAAAACGAAATAATTATAGTAAAGGACAGACAATGTTCAACATTTTCATTTAACACAAATAATAAGGTAAAAGCAGAACTGGGGTCGCCTAGGATCAAATCTAACGAAGATATAAAAATTGGCTCCCGAGCAAAGTTATACATCAGGAGGGATTTCAACTGCTTTTTAAAGATTTTTTTTTATAGTTGACTTGATGCATCTTTAGAAGAAAGGAGTGAGTTCCATAATTCAGTGCCTTGCTGTGGCAAGTTGATTCCTTCCGTAGTGTACCTCTAACATCCTCAGGAACACTCTTTTGCTTTCCAAATAAATCATCCTGGATCAAGATCAAAGTAGAGCCTATGAAAGAAATATAGCCATCATTTTCTAAGGCATCAGTCCTTTCAATGCCCTCCTCCCTGCTGATAATACTTCCACTTATTGCATAGATACAATGGGGAACCCAGTGTACCTCAGCACTTGGGTAAGTATATAGGTAAAGCTACAGTGGTTCTGTCGGGGATAAAACAATTACTTTACAAATGACAATGAATCTTGTTACCAATATTTTATATGACTCACTGCTTAAGCAATATGCCAGAGAGTAAAAAGTAAAAGTGGGCTAAAACACAGCACGCAACAAGGTGAGTGCAATGGAACACAACGGTACAACAAAAAACTCCAAATTTGTTTGCAAAAATTATTATTATTATTTGATATTTTTTCGTTTTTCACAAAACATATTGAAAATACATTTTTCAAGGGCTGTCAAGGTGAAGCATAATTGTAAAGTGACAAGTGTTTCAAAGTGACAAAGGGTGCCCAGTGCTGATGGTGCAGTGCATATATACAAAAGTGAAGCTATATACAAATATGTACAAGTTGAAGAATGGTCAGAACAACAACTTAGCCAATATCTCTGGTTATGGCGGGACCGCTCATTAGTGTGCACCAAGAGATTTGTTAAGACTGAGCCATGTATTATCATCGACGTTTAGACCCTGATAATGCGTTAGTATGGTGTCAAAGCGGGTCTTCTTCAGGACAAAGGACAGCCCAGCAAGTGGGAAGTATCCCTAGGTGTCTCTTGCTGAGTCGAGGCTGCCAGAAAGAGCTGTACTTGTCAGGAAGGCTCAGGTAAGTGGAATCTCTGAGATGAGGTAAAGTGAAAAACTCGCCTTGAAATAACAGAGCAAAGTTGTGCCCTATGTAGAGTAGGAAATGAGTCAGGAAAACCGAAGATAATTTGAAGTAAATCCATGCATAAAGTCCGTAGATGTGAAGGCTTCTCATTCAGCAGTCCTCTTTGATAATGCTTCCACAGCAGCCCGTAACTACTGTGCACTGCATCCTTATCGACAACCCCCTGGGTGGAAACCCATCAGCATAGGAGCGCATATCAGAGAGATTTAATGCCTATGCCTGAGTGCCAGCGGCAACATTCAACAGAACACAGGCAACCACAGAATACCACACACCTATGAACACTCCAATGCTGACCATCTCCCCAAGTCACAGCTCAGACACACAGTCTTGGTCGCGTATCCGACCAGATTAGAGCATCGTCTGAAAGCGTGGGGTCATGCCTAGTCAGAACACCATTGGTTACTGTTCACATAGTTTTCCTGAAAATACTAGCCAAAGGCAACAAAAAGTTGTGAAACTTTCCACCCGGAGTTCACCCCAACAGTTAGAGAAATTACTCCATACTTAACACAGGCTACAAACTCACAACAAATTTTCCTGAAATATAACCGAATTCAACGTAATTGTAACCATCACAAGTCCAAAATCAGCATAGGGATCACTTAAAAACAGGAAACAAACCAAACAGCCATCTAATACCCTGATGTGGTATATGCAGACAGATTAAAACAGCATAATGTGATGGGTGAGAAGTTTGCAAAGAGCTCACCCCAGTGCTTAATTTTAGCCGGTGTTTTTGCTGGTGGGGTTTTTTCGGGATCTGCACTTATTTTTTCCCTTCATACATTTCTCAAGAGCAAGAGAGGAGACATAAAATCAGTCTGAGAGGGAGATAGCAGAAACCTACAATAGTGAGATAAAGACGCATGGAGTGTCTGGCAGTTGATTAAAGAGGCCTGAGGTGGATTAAAGACTATGTAGCCTTGGTATTCAGCGTGCTGAAAGCCCGGTTCAAGCATCTGAACTGACGTTTGAGCAATGATTCACAGCGATCAGATCAATCTCAATGCTGCACTGCAGCGTTGTGATTGGCTATAGGGAGGCTTGGAGGGCGGGTGCTTCCTGCTGCTGATCTGGAGTGCAGGAAGATGTTGGAGGGACGGAGGACAAAGGAGAGGCGGTAGACGTTTTAGGTAAGTGTTTTTTAAAATTGTTTATGTTTTCTTTTTTGTCCCCCGCCTCACCACCGGGGTCCAGTGGCAGCCGCTACTGGTTATCAGGTACACTTGTCTATTTGCTTTAATGCAAACAAACCAAGGCTACAACACACAGAATGTGTTTGGTTGTCAAATGAAAGTCCAGGAAGGAAACCAACGACCGTATAGTAGGAAGCAAGGGTGATCCAATACTGAGTGTTTAAGCAGGAACATCTTAACACTTTTAGGGGCCCTGGGCCAACATATTTTGGCGCCTCCTGTTTGGAACAAATTTGACTTTATTAACCATTGTAGCTCATTCATGTCCACTTAAGTCAGATCACATGCAGCGAGCGCCGTTTTGAGGATTATTGAGATCTTAGGCACAAGCATATTTTGGGGACCCTCCTATTTGTACAATGTACATCTGATTACACGTCTCCATGATGCAATTCCCTGTATCAATTCCTTTTTAAGCAAGAAAGGCTACGATGTGCAAAAGTCATCAACTTACAAGAACAACAATTACAGTTCATCAAACATAAGAAAGCGACTTAAAAGTCAGTGAATTTAAAAACCAGTATGGTTACAAGGATTTCTTAAATGTAATTTGTTTTAAGATTTTAGGCTAATTGCACGCATTTCTTAAGCATCCAAATATTCTACAACTTTTTGAGTTATCACCTGTTGGGATCAGTATAGATGTCACAGATTCGGATTTTTAGTAAACTGAGCCTTGCTCATAATAAACAAATCAATGCCTCCACTTACACGGGTCTTAATGCACACTCAGGCTGTAGTCAGCAAAGCTGCCCCAATGTTATATCTGTTTTAAAGGACCAGGTGGCAACTCCTAAGGTTGAAGTGATCTAAACTCAAGCCTTTAAGCCACCTGTCTTGGTTACACTGAATGTACAATCTCAGCCCAGAGACAGCAACACTATTGCACGTTGTGCAGATTCTACAGACTCTACCTTGGGCAGCAGTTCTATCCCTTAAACTATCTTTCAAGTTCAGCAATCTCACTGCATCAGCATTTCTCAAATTGAACAGATCATACACACTCAGGCTTTTGATAGCAGGACTTCTCTCAGGTTATGAAGCTCATACATGTTATATCACTTGAAAGCAAAATTATCCCTCAGGTGACACCGAATTTGTAGGCTCAGTCATGTAACTCTAAGGTAGCCCTTTTGTTAAGAAAATGGTACTGGCTCAGACTTCAGGCACCTAATTGATCCCCTGGCTCGGGTCATCTTAGTATAGTGGACGGGTCTATCATCCCCCCTATGTCTACCTCAGCCACTCTCTCTGTTCAGAAGTCATTGGTCACTGATCAGGCATATGATGATAACCAGAGTCCTGCTAGGGTCATCACGAGTGAAGGACTGGGCTATTCTAAGGCCCAGCGGTGCCAGGGGACAACACCTGAAACCTTCGTGGGTTACCTGTTCCGGCGTACAAAACACAGAGACACGGGACACTGTTGCAGGGATTCTGCTTATACACAGAACTATGCGTAGAACCCCAGGACCTCAGTGAATTGTGGTGTACCAGAAACTCACCTCAGAACCCAGAACCCAGTATCCGGCTAGCATAAGTGTCCCATTCGTTATCCGAGATTCGGCTCAGAGATCCCAATGAAAAGACAACCCAGAACAAGCTACTTAGTGTACTCTCAGGAATGGTGGGAATCGGAAATACCTGTTCGTATATTATTCTCACATCAGTCCACAACAATAATCAACAGAGACACGGTGTAAATAAAAAGAGTTTATTTTTATAGACCACGTGTCCTAAGATGCAGTACTTTGGCTAATACAAGCAGACAAATGATTATAATTAAAACCATCAGCATCGTTACAATACCATAGAATATAAAAGGGGTGATCATGTTATAATGACAGTGGATACTACCACCTTCCCTTTACTAAGAAGCTAATATTATTATTATGCTAATAGAAGGTCTCTTAGGCTTGAATAGGGGACCCCATACCTCAAAGATCAGCTTAGTGAAATCACATCACAGGAGCATCAGGAGTCTTCTCGCAGGAAGGCTCGTCTTCGGTCTGAATAATAAACATGATGTCTGTGATATTAAAAGCACCAACTTTCAGGTATTTGCAGCTGCTCGTGTGTTATGGCTAAATAGTGAGTCGATCAACCTAGAGTGCTGCGGCGTCAAAGATCAGCGTTTATTTACTGCAGGGATACAGAAATCGCAAGAAGTACACAACGTGTAGGTTCTGAGAGACTGCTTCAAATTGCAAAAGTGGATTGCTCCTTTTATACACATTTTCGTCATTGAACAACATGGCAAACAAAAGGTTACAACTCAGTTCCCACAGTAAACTTCAAAAGGGTCACATTCATGTTTTCAGAAGCCCGGAACATAATTACAGCAGCATTGCCGGTTCCCAACTGTAAAAGCACATTATCCCCACATTAAGCACATTCCATTCTGACTGTAAACGAATTAGGAGAAGGGACAGAAACAGGTGCAAAGGAAAACAAGGATGCACAACAGTTTGAAAAAGAGTGTAGAGAGCAATATCGGAAACTTGATTGCAGGATCAAAGGACTCGTGCCTAATGCATGAACGACTGAAACAATAGACTAGCAAGGCAAGATGAGCCTCGAGCGGAGCCATCTGCCCTTGCAGTGTCATCCCCCTCATCATAAAGACACCTTCAAAGGAACATGTGTCCTCCGCGAAAGCCTGGGAATCCCAGGGTCACAAAGCGGACAGTGTCCGTTCGCTGGCTACTTGAGGGCAAGAGACAAAATGGATGCCGTATCTAAGATGGAACCCGAGGGTCCAGATGGACATACCCAGGAATGAGACGAACCGCGAAAACGCGTACACCCACTAAACTCGTCATTTGCGGTTCGTAGATACCAAACTCGTCCATATTCGAACAAACCCAAAAAGTGTCATTACGATTCTCACGGAACCTCAGACGCTCCTTTTGCCCTCATGTAGGCAAGCACTAGTTGAGATCAGAATCGATTTCGATATTCATCAAATCGTTCAGTTGTTGCTGGAACATCATCCTATCCATCAATGTCTCCTTGGTAACTGATGGTCGTCTTATACATGTTGTGGCACAGAGGCCACATAAGGCAGGACCACACTGCACACAAAGACAACACGTGAACAGAAACGTTACAACAACCCCTACGATCATCAGAATCTTCCAACCCCAAGTTGATATCAGGCCCCAAAACCATCCTAGAAGTGTCCAATTACCTTCGTCCACGTGTATGGACTCGGAGATCTTATGTAACTTCGAGATGGCTTGGTAAACAGTTGGAGCGTTGTCAGGGATGAAAATGCAACAGCTCGAATGGATCACTTTGCACACACCACCTCTATCTGCAAGAACAACGTCTAGAACCATACGGTTCTGCAACGTCATGAGTCTATCCGCTTGAAGTTCTGCTATTAAATTACCAAGAGCACTCGCAGTTATGTTAGCAGTCAATTCTACCACACGGGTCAACTGTCTCAAGTTGACCCGTGTTCCATAGGTCCCCAAAACGGCAAGAAACCCTTAAAGAAATCTCCTGCTTCTTGACCGGCAGTGTCCTCTTCACTAATAACGCCTCTCACAATTCTAGTTTTGTGATAGTCTGAGGCGACCGTAAAAGTCGGTGGCAAAAGATTCGCAATATAACAGGTACCCGAGAAGTCACCTGGCAACCATGTATATGCACGTTCATAACATACGAAATAGGTACCCTTGTCAGTCAAGAAAACAGGGGAGGAGAGCATCGGTAGAACATACGTATCAGTACAAGCACTCTTCCCAAGTTGGGCTCTCGGATTTCGACCAAGACCTTTCAAGCAGAAATTACCGAGGTGAGGTACGATCCATATTGGAGACGAGCTCTTAAGCTGTCTATCACCCACTGACATACTATACTCAGCCTCACTCAGATCTTTATATGCTTGCACCTCTTCATCTGGAATAAGCGATGCATCAAAAATATCTCTATCTAAATCAGCAATCGCTATCGCCAAAGGCTTGTGGTACTGACCAGGACCGAAGTTTGCTGAATGTGGCTCTCGACTGGGGTAGGAATCTAATGCACTACGAAACATAGTTTGGAATGCTCGAGCTGACCCTTGGGAACTATAAGGAAGAACCAAATACGGAATACCCCTATCCATGGTATGTGGCATTAACCCACACACCCAACAGTTGGTAGTATTCATCACCAACTGATGCTGATGTAGGAGTTGAACGAAGGAGTTATTCATGAATTCCGCACGCCTAACCTGTTCATGTTGGGGCAGAGGATGAAAGGAATGTGGGGAAACAGTGGCAATAGAACTTGGTTTAGGAGAAAAAGTAGGTGAAATGGAAGGCAATAACGACTGTATTCCGAAATACACTCCACCCACCAATAGCATAGAAACAGTCAGAAACAGCAGGAATACCTGAAACAAAAAACATTTTGTTCGTACAATCTTATGCAATTTTGATCTTTGCGCCGACATCCTTTCTACTTCCAACAGCTCAGAGAATGCCATCCTCTAAAAACCGTCCGTGACGTCCTTGATGCACTTCGTTCTGAGTAGCGATTATCAATTCCCAGGAGTTCCCAGGAATCGACAAAAAGTAACCGACCTAGTGTCAGGAACCTGCTAAACAGAAGGAAGTACCCGCACGGCCCTACGGTTAACCCGGATGATAGGTTTTCTTAAACAAACACCCAACTTAATAAAAATCTCTTAGCTGTGAAAAGCACACGTAGAAAGGAACTCGAAAATCGGAAAAGGATGTAATTGTTCTTAATGTTCGTGGCAACAGTAAAGGAAAATATAAGAAAAATTTTATTAGTCTTTGTCATGTGAACGAAGAAAATATCGATTTCTTCCAGGTCGAGTCTGCTCTTCAAATAATTGTTCAGCTGGTGAAACAGTGTTCAGTCGATTAGATAACAATTCAGACCTCGAGTTCTCCAAAACTGACGACTCAACAGATGTGTCTGGCTGCAATGAATTGTCTCCTACAGGTTGAGCATCACTAAATAGCACAAAACATAGAGGGGTCTCGGTTTCCGTTGCCGCAATACCAGTTCTCACCCAATTATCTGCTGGTGAAGGGATCGGAACCTTTTTGGTATGGGTGACGTGCACCCAGTTCTTTCTGCCTTCCAACCGAACTGCAGTCCTTGTAGCCAACAATACTTGGAAGGGACCCACAAATCTCGGCTCCAAGTTGCGTTTTCTGCCAAAATTGCGGGTGACAACCCAGTCACCCGGTTGGAGCTGATGTCCAGGGCCCTCTGTCTGTGCCGGTAAAGCTTCAAAGACCTGTTGATGAATTAACCTCAATTTAGCAGTCAGATCATGAAGATAATCAATTAACATTGGATACTCAAGACTATCAAAGGCCTTAGGCCTCGGGACTCCCCAAACGTTTGCAGGGCGGCCGAACACAATCTCATATGGGCTGATCCCTACTCGAGAGTGCACAGTCGCCCTGGTCGATAAGAGAGCCAGAGGCAAGGCATCAGGCCATGACAAACCAGTCGTAGCTTGTATCTTCGCAAGTTTCAGCTTCAGAGTACAATTGTACCCTTCAACCAAACCCACTGCCTGGGGATGATTGGCGCTATGGAATTTCTGTCGAATTCCAAGGCCCTTACACACACTCTGCATCACGCTTCCCACAAACTCGCTTCCGTTATCTGACCACACAATCCGTGGCATTCCATACCGAGGAAAGTATTCCTTCAGTAGGACTTTCGCTGTGGACAGGGCAGTATTATCCTTAAGAGGATAGGCCTCGATCCATCTGGAGAACGCACAAACCACAACTGAAACGTACTTTAGATTATTGCATCTCTCCATATGGATGAAGTCCAGTTGGATAACCTCAAAGGGACAGGCAGGAGGAGCAAAATGGCCGGGTGGAGTGGGGGTGCCCTTGCCAGGATTATGCATCAAACACACCATACAATTCTTAACCACCCTCTCAGCACATTTAGCAATACTATCATTCTTCCATACAGGGGACAACAACTTACATATACCTTTCGCGCTAATATGTGACAAACCGTGAGCCATAGTCACAACGGCTAGCACATATGCATCCGGTAACATCCACCTCTGACATTCCGACAAGTCAACCCAACATCCATGCATGTCCAACTTTCCCGTGCTTTCTTTCCACTTGGTCTTTTCAGTTTCAGTGGCCTCATTCTGAATTGCTTTCACGCTCTCAACAGTGTCTTCACACATACCAGTCTCTGCCGGCCACCTCACTGAACTCGTAACATACATTCGGGTTGCAAGATTCTTAGCCGTTTCCTTAGCAATCTCATCCGCAAATGCATTACCACGACCAACATCATCCGTAACCTTTCGATGCGCACTACATTTAATGATCGCCACCTGTTTAGGCAATGTAAGTGCATCCAAAAGATCGTTCACGAGCTGTCCGTGTTGGATCTTCGTACCATGCGATGTCATAAATCCCCTTTCTCTCCACAATCGACCAAAACTATGTGCAACACCAAACGCATATTGACTATCAGTAAACACATTCACTCGCTTTCCCTTAGATAAAACACACGCTCTTGTCAACGCAATCAACTCTGCCGCTTGCGCTGAATTCTGACTCAATCTCGCAGTTTCCACAACTGTGCTCAACGTCACTACAGCATATGCAGTCGTCACATCACCATTCGGCAACTTAAAACATGAACCATCAACATACAAAGTGCCATCGGGGTCTATCAATGGAGTGTTTTTCAGGTCCACACGACCCTTCGTTTCTTCCTCAGTTCGTAAATAACAATCATGTGGTGGTACACCATTTGATTCCATATTAGTCGGCAACAATGTCGCCGGATTCAGCACATTACAACGCTTGATCTGTATATGACTTGCCAAAAGTGTCAACTCATAACCGGACAACCTTGCATTCGTCAGATGTTGAGTTTTTGTCCGATTCAGGAGAGTGTCAACTGCATGCGGAACCATCACTATGAGCATATTATCCATGACCAGACCTGCGGATTGTCGAATAGACACCGCAGCTGCCGCTGTCGCTCTCAAGCAACTTGGCAATGCTCTAGCTACCGGGTCTAAGGTCGAGGAAAAATATGCACACGGACGCTGCTTACCACCAAATTGTTGCGTCAAAACACTCAACGCACAACCTTCTCTCTCGTGAACGTATAGTGTAAATGGTTTACTGTAATCAGGAGTACCTAACACAGGAGCTGAACACAACGCATCACGCAGTTCAGAAAAACTTTTCTGACATTCTTCCGTCCATGGCAAAGGAGTCGAAACATCCTTGCACGTGAGAGTTATCAATGGCCTCGCTAACAGTGAAAAGTTCGGAATCCACTGCCTGCAGTATGACGTGATACCTAGAAAGGCATGCACATCTCTCTGAGTTGTTGGCACAGTCATTCGAGCAATTGCTGCAATTCTTTCAGGGGTCAACCTTCTTCCCGCCTTTGACAATAAGTGACCTAGATAGGTTACTTCTTGACAACAATATTGCAATTTAGAAGGTGACACTTTGTGATGTAAGTCACATAGATGCTGTAACAGTGATACTGTAGCAGTTCTGAAAATCTGTTCAGTGTCAGCAGCTACCAACAGATCATCAACGTACTGAATCAAGGCCGCACCAGCCGGTAACACAAACGCATCAAGTTGACTCTTAAGAGCTTGGCTGTAGATCGATGGACTCTCACAGTAGCCCTGAGGTGCGCGTTTAAACCTGAAGCTGCGACCTCCTAATGAGAAACCGAATAGATCTCTGCTTTCCTCAGCAATCGGAATGCTAAAGAAAGCATTCTTCAGATCAATTACCGAGAACCATGATGCAGAAGCTGGAATCAGAGTCAGCAAAGCTGTAATGTCAGGCACCACGGGAAACTGTGGAACAACAATCTTATTTACCTCCCTTAAATCAATAACAAAACGATACACAGGAGGCTTGGATGGATCAGTTCGTTTCAAAATAGGTAACACAGGACTCACACGTTACCCCGAGTTTCCTCAATGACATCTTTATCGATCAAATCGTAAATGATCGCTAATAGTGCTCGTTCTCCATCAAGAGAGATACGATACTGGGGAATGCGTGGCAATCGCACGTTTGATTTCAATTGAACAACATAAGGTGGTATATCCAGCAGGCCCACATCATTGGGACCTGTCGCCCACAAAGACTCAGGAAGAGAACTCAATTCTGGTGGGAGTTTATCAGTCGACAAATATATAGGAGAGATCACTCTCTGACCCAACGTAAGCTCCACCCCCGCAGGAGAACAGTACAAAGTCGCATATAACCGCTTCAACCAATCCAGGCCCAAAAGATTCTCATCACAACCAGTAGTCAAAATCAAAGGAGCTTCTAACTCACGAGACCCAATTGTAAGGGGCAAAGGGCTAGAAACTGGATTGCTAACGGGGGCGCCAGAGAATCCAACGGAAACATTCGTTAAGCCAGACAAAGGCCTGCCAGGGAGTTTCGAATGCATGATGGAACTTTTCGCTGCACCAGTGTCCAACAGAAAAGGCTCAACTACGCCCAATGTGGCAACTGCGACATAAGGCCCTCTCTGATCAACCGGAACTGATACTACTCCCTTTCTTTGTCTATGGCTGTCCTAGTAATTACCGTCAGCATCAACATCATGCTCGACATAATAGTCGTCCACATGATACTGTGCAGATCTACCAGACGATGAATCACGCCGATCAAAGCAATTTTGCGAGTCTGATGAAGAGACAAAACACTCATTCTGATTCTGAGTAACACCGCGACCTCTACCACGTGACGCCTGTTGAGGACCACTACGACCTCCTCGAGCCGAAACACCATTGTTTCGGTCACGCAAAACTGGACAATTAAACTTCAGATGGCCCTCACCCCTACAATATGCGCATTGATTATACCCCAGCATAGATCGAGGTGTAGAGGAGTCAGTACGCGACTGTGATCTAGAAAACTGTGATTGTAATCGATTTGGCTGTTGCGAGTCATTTTGATTCGAGCGCGGAGGGTACGCTTGCTGCAATAAGACCTTAGTTTTAGGATCCTTCGTTTTCTTATCTGCGCGTTCGCTTTCTTCTTTCTCTCTATTTTCGTAGTATTGGGCCGTGGCTAATATCTGAGCAGTGGTAGAAACGGCCCACGAACTTTCAGAATTCTTCAATTTGTTGCTTAGTTCAGGCAACAAATTAGATACAAATTTATCAACAAACAATCGCTGACCTCCTTCAGAGCTCATATCCTGACCACTATGATCGATAAATGCCTCCTCAAATCTCGTAAATAAATCGGAGACACTCTCGCCCTTCTTTTGTTTGCACGCAGACAATTTGTCCCAGTTAACTCTTATTGCTGGCATAAGTGTCTTCATAAGTGTAATTATCCTCTGGGGCAGATTTTCAATGATCTGTTCAGGTTTAGCCCCACCAACTTGCGGTCCGTCAGCCGCCGCAAGAGCAGCCCAATCACCGCCTAACTCAGCTGCGTGATTCTCTTGACGGATTTTCGCCCAAATCGGTTGAGGTACTATGTTACCAAACAACATGTCGATATCAGCAAGGTTCATAACAGTAGCATCCACTAATTGGGATAACTCCTTATAATAACCTGCCGGATTTTTGCGGGGGTCAGGCAAAGTTTGCTTTACCTGCAAAACTCCCGATCGCTTCCATGGGAGGTGTATCCAAACTCTCTGAAAGTGTGGTAGAACATTAGGATTAGCAGCAGGATCACCTGGCATCCATACTGGGGGAACTTCCCGCATAGGATACTGACCAGGTTGTGCCGTCCGCTCCTCAGATTCGTCCTTAAACAATGCTCGAGGTTGCACTGTAGATCGAAAAGATAACAGACGCTCTAAAGCACGTCGGACATTAGCACCCGCAATCATACCATTCGAAAACTGATTCTGAAGCTCAGTGATCTCGGGCGGTACATTATCTACTGCATCATTATCCCACTCTTCTCTCAAAGATTTACACATTTCCTCATACACAAATCTTTGTGGGGGCTCATTAAACTGAGAAAATGTCTCGAAAACTATACACGAAGTGTACTTCGCAGGATGCCTAATCCATTTACGCACCATTTTCACTAACGACTCACGTTCTCTACCATAAGGAATTTGACTGCGCCTCTGAGCGACATCAGAAAGATCGGACCCGAGTATCGGTCCAAAAAGTGGAGAATAGAGATTAGCGACAGCATTAAATATACGACTACGAACGGAAGGAGAAGAAGAAGGAAGCACAGGAGCAACGACATTAGGATTAAACGTAGAAACAGTAGCAGTAGTCGGGATAACAGGAGTAGTAGTAAGATTGGGCTGATGAGATACTGGCAAAGGAGCAGTAGGAAAAAGAGCGGGTAAAGGAGGATGAACAATTTGCGGCAGAAGGGGATTTGGAAGAACAGGAGGAACGACAGGCTGACCAGCAGCCGCCAGGACAACAGGTTGAGGAACAGGAGGAATCACAGGACCCACAGTATCTGGTGCATAGGGAGGTGGTGATTTCAATAGATAAGACAATAATGGATCCTCTACCGCTTCTTCTCCCTTCTTATCAGAACTAGACGGTAAAACCGGATAACATTTATCCACCGCCATATGATGCAGTCTAGCAAAAACTTCCTGCTCCTGCTCGTCTTTGTCTCGCTGATACTGTTCTGCATTTCGCATCACCGTAATAACACCTTCTCTCTTATTTTTCTTAATCTGTTTGATTTCTTTCTGCTTGGCCTCTTTACGCCATAACCGAAAGGAATCAAACATGGCCGGCCTAGCCTTCTTTTTAAACAATTTAGCTTCAAGATGATCTAATATTGCAGTTTCGAAACTACCATGTGATGGCCAACTAAGAACACCATAATTTCTAGTGTAACGAATCCAATATTCATTATATATAATAGGACCTACTCCGTGGCGACTATAGAGCTCATAAATTGGAGTTCCAACTGGAGGTATCGGACATGAATCCTCCAGTCGGGAATCCGTGCTGCAACATTTAAGGAAACCAAACAAAGTACTACGGCCAGGCATCGTGCACACTAACCGAGTTTACAAACTTCAAGGGCTATCGAATTACGATGTCCTCGCAAAAAAAATGCAAGACCCTCGGTTTTTGGCAATTGCAATTGTCAAATAAAACCCAACAACCAAGAACCAACAACTAAGAACCACAAATGCAATGGAACCATGCAAACAACCAGGGTTAGCGACCCACAAATACTTAACTGAAAGAGCAATGGCGTCACCAGGAAGGCCTGTCTATCGTCTCGCCGTACAAAGGACTACGCCAGGCACCAAAACAGGTCGACAGTCAGGGCATCAGTCCGTCGCAGCCGTCAGGAGGCGGGAATCTTCGCGGGAAAAGTCTTCGGACCACTTATTTCGACAACTGGATCGATGAAGCGGGGTGCACCTTCCCTCGGAGATTTCACACGAAGTTCCTCACGATCGTCGGGCTTCGGACCAGTACCACTGATCTCGCCCCACATTGGGCGCCAACTGAAGGACTGGGCTATTCTAAGGCCCAGCGGTGTCAGGGGACAACACCTGAAACCTTCGTGGGTTACCTGTTCCGGCGTACAAAACACAGAGACACGGGACACTTCCTGCGGCGTCAAAGATCAGCGTTTATTTACTGCAGGGATACAGAAATCGCAAGAAGTACACAACGTGTAGGTTCTGAGAGACTGCTTCAAATTGCAAAAGTGGATCGCTCCTTTTATACACATTTTCGTCATTGAACAACATGGCAAACAAAAGGTTACAACTCAGTTCCCACAGTAAACTTCAAAAGGGTCGCATTCATGTTTTCAGAAGCCCGGAACATAATTACAGCAGCATTGCCGGTTCCCAACTGTAAAAGCACATTATCCCCACATTAAGCACATTCCATTCTGACTGTAAACGAATTAGGAGAAGGGACAGAAACAGGTGCAAAGGAAAACAAGGATGCACAACAGTTTGAAAAAGAGTGTAGAGAGCAATATCGGAAACTTGATTGCAGGATCAAAGGACTCGTGCCTAATGCATGCACGACTGAAACAATAGACTAGCACGGCAAGATGAGCCTCGAGCGGAGCCATCTGCCCTTGCAGTGTCATCCCCCTCATCATAAAGACACCTTCAAAGGAACATGTGTCCTCCGCGAAAGCCTGGGAATCCCAGGGTCACAAAGCGGATAGTGTCCGTTCGCTGGCTACTTGAGGGCAAGAGACAAAATGGATGCCGTATCTAAGATGGAACCCGAGGGTCCAGATGGACATACCCAGGAATGAGACGAACCGTACATAGTAGCGTAGCGAAAACGCGTACACCCACTAAACTCGTCATTTGCGGTTCGTAGATACCAAACTCGTCCATATTCGAACAAACCCAAAAAGTGTCATTACGATTCTCACGGAACCTCACGAGTGGGAGGTTGGCTCATAAAGGAAAAAAAAAAGTAACTACTTGTAACACCAAAAAAGGACAAGGATCCAGCAAGTCTGCTGCTGAGTCATCTTATCCTGAGCCTAGTGGGTCCTTGGCTGATGGACGTAATTCTGTTCACAATAACACTCCCTTGAACCAGGACTAGTTCCAGACACTTTTGGATTTTCTCCTCGTAGGTCTTAAGCAGACCCTCCAGGATTTCGCGATTTGCAAAAAAATCGCGAAATCTGCAGTTTTGTAAAAATGCCGCGATTTTTACAAAACTGCCCGCGAAATTGACAGGACAGCTGTCTGCAATGTCAATATGTGTAGAAAAACATGTGTTAGAGCGTGCACTCCTTCCCTTTTGCTTATTGTCCAAGCTTCACGAACTTTAGTGCGTGCAGACAGTTCGTGAAGCTTGGACAATAAGCAAAAGGGAAGGAGTGCACGCTCTAACACATGTTTTTCTGCTTAGCAAGTTATCGCCGCACAGAGCGATGAATAATTATTTGCCACCGCGGAGACAGGAGAAATGAAGTTTAATCAACAAGAAGGCTTGGACATTTACGACAGACAGTGAAAACATTTGCATAGGGTTGTTGGTAGTGTGGGTTCACATTGTTATATTCTTTTGTGCACGTATTGTCATTGTCAGCACGTTGTACATGGGGTGAATCTAATTTAATTTTTTGTTATCACAAATATTGTATTTTTCAGGCACTATAGTAGTACATTTTCCATTTCGGTTTTTAACATTGAGGCCATTTTATTCATTCACATGCTTAAGTCACGATGAGTGCAGAGAAGGGGCGATGTAAGGATAGTTTCTTGAGGATTTTCACCCAAGGTCTAGAAGATAAGTATATTGGGTCACGTAGCGTGATGGGGGAGGTGCATCATGGGAGAGAGAGTAGTTAGGTTGAGTAATGGCGTTTAGTGCTCGTAACTTTAAAAGCAGGTTAGTCACTTGGTTTGGAAGCAGGTAGCGCGAGGGCTAGGAGCGCGAGGGTTTAAAAGCGAGAGTGGGTGCAGCTGATTCGGTGAATTAACAGCTGGGAAGAGGGAGGAAAAGAGTGCATTCACTGAGAACGTAATGAGATGCCAGAGCGTAGGAGGTGAGTGTGGACGCAAGGCAAAGAAATAGTCTAATTGAGAGAGGGGGAATCTGGTTGGGAGTATCGTCGGTGATGAATTGTGGGGTGATGAGCAGTTTGAACAAAGGTAGAGAGCGGTGGGACAGGAGAACAGAGATGCGAGGAGAATGAAATAGAGGGGGGTGGTGAGAGCTTGAGAGCTGAAGTGGGGGAGGGGGGCAAAGAGAAGGAGAAGTGGGGAGATGGAATATAAACCAGAGACAAAGATAGAAGAGATGGGGAGACAAAGGAGAAGTGCGGGAAGTGAATGCGTCAGAGAGGCAGGAAGGACAAACTGAAAGCAGGAGGGAAAGGCATGAAAGGAAGAGCCGTGCACTGAAAAGAACCGAGGAAGAAAATTGGAGTGAAAAAGAGAGAAAAAACAACGAAGAAGAGAACAGAGCAAGTAAGGAGGAAAGAGCATTTGAAAGAGAATGATAAGAAACCCTGGAGTGGGAATTACAGGGATGAGAAGTGAAGGAAGCAAGAACAAAACTGAAAACGAGAAAAGAGAAAGGGGAGGTAGGAAATAAAGAGAAGAGAAAGGGAAGGGGCAATGAAAACAGAGTAAAGGAAGAGGAGCGACAAGGATTGAGAAATATAACAGAACAGCAAGAAAACGAAGAGAGAGAGAAGGAAGGAGTCAACGATTGAAATGAAAATAACAGAATTATTTTAGGTCTGTTTACAGTACAGCTGTCTGCGATGTAGTACGTGTACCTTATTGGATAGGCCTTTGCAAGCACCAGGGTGTCAATACTCATGCTCACAAAATTCCAAGGAAAGGGAAGACGGGCGGTGGCCATTGAACCTTGTTGCTGCATGACGAAAGGTTTCCTGTCTGTGCAGAATGCACTGTTCAACGTAACCAACAAGAAAACTACAATTATCGGGCAACATGAACTATCAATTTCTTTGGAGATGGCAACCAGTGCTGGAAAGTAGGGGAAACCCACCTGATCTCACTTCCGCCAGCTAATTTCTCTGAGAAAAATGCTGAATTTGTCCTGGTGTCTGATAATTCAGCAGCGCCTGCAAGTTGTTTGTATTCGGCTGGGTGCAGCAACGTGCAGGCAGTAGGAGGTCTTTCTTATTTCAGCATTCAGCTGGGAGCAAAAGTTATCTTACCTCTATTAAAATCCCCTCAAAATTGCAGGGCACACAATGGTCTCTCCAACAGGTATCTTAACCGTGTAAGATATTTTAAAATGCAACCTCTATGTAACCAATTGAGTAACCTAGAAGGGATTTACTGTCACATTTGTCATCTGTTACCAATATCTTTGCAGCAAATTAAAAAAAAAAATATTATGTTGCTACCAATGTTGCGGGCATCATTGGCACCCACAATTGGCAAAAGAGGGTACCTGAGGAAGAGGTGTCCTGCCTCTCGGATCCGTAGGCAGCGATGCCCGACAGGGGTGCATACATGGGCACTAGAACATCCCAGGGAGAAATACAGCACACTCCCACAAGGTTAGGACTGGAGCTGTGCTTCCGTAGTGCTGCAGACACTTTAAACATGCCTATTTCAAAGTGGAATACTCTGCTAAAACAGCTTCCATTGATTTCAGGCTGAAAATGAATGATTATGAGTAAAATAAAGTGCCGCAAAAATGCCGCTAAATTTCCATATTTGTGCCGCTAAATTTCCATATTTGTGCCGCTAAATTTGCTAATCCATGCCGCTATATCCTGGGCGGTCTACTTAAGGACCATTTTGCAGGTCTTTTAACCCCCGTACTCCATAAATTGGATTTGGTAGCCGATAGTTTGGATATTTTGGAAACTAGACTTATCGGCGACAAGCCCCCAGCTGTAGGGCCTCTTATACGAACACATGGGGCGCCAGTTATGGGAGTGTCCAATAAGGCCAATAGTGTCTGTTTAACACGGCCAGTAGGAGCCTTGACACCTTTACCATCTATGGGGGTAGAGAGGGGCTCCGATTTAGGCCTGGAAGTGCCTATTGCTAGGGGTTCCACCTTTAATTGTGATGAGCATAGATGCCCTCCCCAGAGTAATAGGGCCGGTATTGAGGGAGGAGTAGTTGGGGTTTCTACATTTCCCCCTAATTTACATCTTCCTCCCCAAGCCACCCCGTATTCTGTAGTTTTGGCTAATGTTCCACCACTTTTGGAAGGTACATACGAACATTGGTCAAACCTGAAGAACAAATCCCTGCACTATTTGGGCTCTAAAATTGGCAATTGTAGGGCCTTGTTTGATGATTTTAACATGGTCAGACGTATCAACTGGATTGGCCAGTCTAATAAGTCCCTTTCTGGGGACTGCGTGGTGTTGAGTTTTAAGTCCCCAGCTTTGGTAAGATATATACTGGATATCTCTCAACACTTACCTTTAGCACCTAACTCGATTAAAATCCTACCTCTGGGCTTCTTTTATAGGCCAGGTTCTTTACAGCCAACGCGGGTTAATCATGCTTTTCCAACTTTTCCTGCAAGGTCCAATCTGCCCATAGTGACTTCCAATCGTTTTGATATCCTCTCAACACTGGAGGATAATGATTGACGTATGGCTGGTGTCTCATGTTCTTCATCGTCAGCTCTTGGGTCCTTGGGTCCTACTTGCCAACAGAATCAGGATATCACTACTGGGTCTCTTTCTCCTATAGGGATTTCTTCTACGTTTAATGTAGATGGTACCAATCATCCATCCCCTGTTGTAACAATCACCCACCAGGTTGTTCCAGGACCAGCTGTGGGCTCGGGGGTTCTTAACTCTTTTTTAAAAATTGGTTCCTGGAACATCGCAGGATTGGGGTCTAGACTTGAGATTCCAGACTGGGCTGATTTTATTGATGAGTCTGAGATATGGGCATTTCAAGAGACCTGGGCAGTGTTTCCCCATTACCGCGCAGGTTTCTTGAATTTCTTCAAGCCTGCTGTCAAGGGTCCTAGGGGCAGACCTATGGGTGGTTTAACCACTTGGGTCCGCCAATGTGAAGGTGTCACGGTGTCAGAGGTCCCAATTGATAGTCCGGACATTTTAATTATCAGGCTTCAATCTCGCAATGGCCTTAACTTTCTTTTAATAAATATCTATGTAAGGGGCCTACCGGGAGGCAAATGTTCCCCCACTTGTCTTCTCTTGGAAAACTTCCTAGGGTCTGAACCCAAATTTAATAATAAGGTTGTGGCTGGTGACTTTAACGTTTGTTTTGAGCCCTTGGGGGTCGACAGTGGGGACTTTACTGAGGATGAAGATTCCTCTTGGGGTGTTCCCCTACTGGAATTGGAACCTATAAGTAAATGGTCCCAAGCTGCCCTGTTTATGAAAGGCCTGTGTTTAAATCAGGGCATGAGAGCTGTTAATGGGCGAACTGAATCAGACAGGTTGGGGAGGATGACCTTTGATAACGGCAGAACAGGGAGCCGAATTGACTATATTTTAGTCAATTTGGAATTATGGTCACTCATTCACGATATGGTGGTAGTAGGTAGAGTCGAGAGCGATCACAATCCTCTTGTGTTGTGTATTAATGATCACAGCTTTGCAATCCCTCAAACTACTCTTGAGGGTAGCATCCCCATGGATGTTATCCCCACAAATGATCTAAGAAGGGTGAGATGGCCGAAAATTGCCACTTGTGAAACGTCACGGGTCGCTATTAGGAAATCAATATCTAAGACTATGGCCACACTTAATCAAATGAAGTCTCACTGTTTGAGCATGAATAACATTCGGGATATTCACAACACGCTCTTTGCTGAACTGAAAACATTCTTTGTTAAGCCCTATCCATCTTCCGGTAAAGGTAATGTACCGAGACCACGTACTTGGTTTAATAAGGATTGTAGGCAGGCCCGCAGTGCCCTGTTACAGGCCATTAAAACTGGTCCTCCCCTTACCATACGTAACTGCAGATCTGTATATAAAACTGCCCAACTCAAGGCCAAACAAATCTGGGATGAGGAACGCTGGAGGGACCTATATCAGGCTTGTTATGACCGTAACATGGTCCAATTCTGGCACCTTCTCAAATGGGGTAACAGCCCATCGTATATTCGCCCCACTAACCAAGTGGAGCCACAACAGTGGGTTGCGTACTTTGAGGAGCAATTTAAGGTTGGTGATAGGATGGCTAACCAATTCTCCTGTCCATCTGGAGAGGGTAATCTTTTAGAATTTTCCCCTGGTGAAGTGAAGTTAGTGTTAAGATCTATCAAGAGTGGTAAGGCCCCGGGTCCAGATTGTATCCCTGCTGACCTATTTATTCAGGAGCAGGATGTTTGGACCCCGTACCTAACCCTGTTGGCTAATGCTTTGGCGGGTGGTGCTGCTGCCCCAGACTCGTGGCTCGGGGCAGAGATATTGCCGATCTATAAGAAAGGCGATCGCTCTGCCCCGGGCAACTATAGACCCATTGGTCTCATCGACGCAGTACAAAAAATAATAGCCCGCCTTCTACTGGGTCGCATTCAAACCTGGATGTCTGACTTTGATGTACTGTCTCCCCTTCAGGCGGGGTTTCGTGCACATATAGGGACCCTGGACCAAGTTTTCAGGGTTGTACTCCTCTATTGGAAGGAAGTCGTTTTGGGGGGAGGTAAGCTTTATGCGGCCTTCGTGGATCTAAGGTCCGCGTTTGACCTTGTGCCGAGGGACAAGTTATGGGAAGCGCTTTTGGGGATGGGCATGCCTAAAGAGTTGGTTTCCCTCCTGGTTACTATTCACGAAAATACGTATGCTCGTGTTCGCTGGGGCAAACCAGGGGAGGTGACGGACAAATCTAAAGTGTCTAAAGGTGTCCGCCAGGGGTGCGTGCTCGCTCCAACATTGTTTTCTTTATTCATTAACAGGGTTATTAATTATTTTGCTAATACCCCTACTGATGCCCCTTCCTTGGCTGGTGTGAAGATCCCCCTTCTCATGTTCGCTGACGATACCCTTTTGATCTCGAAGACGAGACAGGGCTTGCAGTTAGCCCTGTCTCGCTTTGAGATCTTTTGTCGCGAACATGAGATGGAAATTAACGTTGGGAAAACCAAGTTTATGGTTTTCCGAGGATCTCGACATATCAAGGCGCAGGTGTGTCTGGATGGAGTCAGTCTGGATCAAACGGCTGTGTTTTCTTATTTGGGGGTTACTTTTAGCGAGACATGCAGCTGGTCTCATCAGCTGGATCTTCTCGCACTTAAACATGCCCAACTAGGAGGAGCCCTGCTGAAAGAGCATAAACATTCACTCACTAAACCCATGGCTCCCCTAATGAAGATCTATGGCTCTAAGATTCTGCCTGCCATTTTATATGGCACTGAGATTTGGGTTTCAGTAACCTATCTAGGCTGACGACAGCCCAGAACAAATTTCTCCGGTCAGCCATTGGTCTTCCACAATCCACTCCGCGGATCCCCCTACTATATGATCTGGGAATCCAGCCTATTGAGGACCTGGCAGGGTACAGACCCCTGGCGTTTTGGCGCCGCTTGTGGACCACACCTGAATTATCAACCTATGCTAATGCCCTTTTGGAGGTTAAAGGGCGGGTGGGTTCGCATAGGATTCCTTGGTTGTCTGGTATTAAATCCCTGTTGATAGATCTTGGGTTTGGTGATTTATGGACCCACCCGGACACTGCGGCATTTCCATCGAAAAATGCCCTAAAGGAAGCCTATTGGGATTTTATTAAGAATAAGAGATATGTTTCCTCTATAGGGTCTTCAATGAGGGCTTCGTTTTTATTTCTAAAGGATGAGTCTGTCTATGAAAGCTACTGGGATACCATTTTGAAGCACTTTGATCGCAAATTGTATCACCAGTTTAGAGTGGGTGCCCTACCACTGCGAGGCCTCACCAAAAGTTGGAGTCCTCTTGGTAGTGACAAGTGCCCCTTTTGTGTAGATATGACTGAATCCTTGGATCATTTTCTCTTTTGTTGCCCAACCTACTTACTCCCTCGACGCGTTTGGCTTCGACCCGTTTGCAGATTAATGAGCACCCGTTCTGCACAGGTCGCTGGAAGGATCCTGAAAACCGACACATCAAAACCCATAGTAATAGGCGTTGCCAAATTTATTAGCTGGGCATGGGTTCTCAGGGCACGGAAACTTAAATCTTGATTTGTGTCTTAAGACCTTGCCGCTACCAATAAGTATTTTATCTGGACTATGATACCATATGGCGTGTCTCACATTATGTTTTATCATGTTGTGATTACCTTTTTTATCAAATTTACATTTTTATGTCCCAAGATTTTAGAAGTTTTATTGTGTATTGTAATTTGTATTCTTTTATATATGAATTGTCTTTTTTAATATGTGTACTATGTCTTTTATGATGTGAATCGAATAAAGACTAATTGACTGACTGACTGATCCCCCAAGTTTACATACATGTTACCAAGGAGGTCTCACACAAAAGTACATTGTGCTACATAATCTCAGTCTCAGACTTTGCACATCAACCTGAGGAACTCTGGATACTATACCTTTTTATGAAGGGGACAAACTATGTTAGCAACTCTGTAAACTTCCTTACCAAACTGCGCAGTAGGAGTGCAAGCAACAGCAAAGCAAACATTGCTCGCAAGCTCACACAAGAGTATAGCACACATCACTCATACAAAACAGAACAGGCAGTAACAGTGAGTGCTTCCTTCTGAAACAGAGGAGCCACCACCAGTGAAGGCTTCTCTCAGAAACATACTTTGTGGAACACAGTAAAGATTATGTTTGCAATGTCTTGGAAGCATTCCTCGCACATAGAAGATGCACCAAGAGTTTTAGCATTCTCACATATTGCAGGTAGCAGTAAAAGCAAAACTCACTCATACAGGAGACATACATCACAGGCTGTACTATTCCAAGCTACCCACATATGCAGAGCTAGTTCTGTCCATCGACAGACACCAAGCAAGATTTCTCCACATAATGTGATGAAGTCTGAGCAAATAGAGCATAACAGCTATATGCATCCCGCTTGCAAGCCGAAGGAAGGCTGAAAATGTTTTTCTTTCCTTGAAGGACTATGCTATCGAAAAATGTAACTTATAGAGAAAGGTGCTTTCTGAAATAAATTTTGATACCAGGCTCTTCTGGCATTAGACACCTTGTGCCGCTTTATAAATGTTTAAATATGCCGAAGCATGACGTACATAGTAAATAAGTAAACAGATTGCATGTACCAGAAGGCAACATTCATTTGGGGCCCCCGCACTAGTGGCAGAGGCCCCACAGTCGTGGAGGAGTCTTCTGTCAAGGCTGCCCGGGGGGCTGCGCAGCGGCCCCTCAATAGGGCGGCCGCCTTAGTGCAACAGGAAGGCACTGGAGTCGTCAGTCTAGTTCCCTGGGTCAGGTCCAGGGAAGTCGTCCGGCCGACCCCACTTCCGGGGAGGGGGAGGAGACAGGGGTACTTAGGCTGTCCCCCGCCCATCTCTCAGCCTCTTGTCCCTCGCCGTCTCGCCTTGCAGGTCGCAGCCTGTCGATCGTCCAGCAGCTTCAGAGCATACGTCGATTCGCGGTGAGTTTGCCTGCCTCCTCCCCCCGCCCCGGCCTTGTCCCTGGGCAGCACCAGGTGATGGGGCCCTGTGGACGGAATACCACGGGCGGGGGGGTGCGGGCTCAGAGCTATGCCCAAGGAGACGGCCTGGGAGGCTGCGTGTGCGGCGGGGGTGGGGTCGTGTGTGGCTGACCGTCGTGCGGGGACTCGGGGGGCTCGGTCGGGCATCGGCAGTGTCTTCCGGGGGTGTGCTCGGGACAACTGGCCCTTTCTACCCCCTTCCTCCTCCCCCCCTCTTGTGGTGGTAGCCCTACGTGACCTCTTTAAGGGAGATTTGTGTGCCACCCGGGCGCCCGTGGCGGGGCATGCCGGGGGCTACGCGGCACGAGACAGGGGTTCCGGTGGGGATTACGGACGTGCGCACTTCTCCAGTAGTGCTGCGTGGCTGAGCGGCCCAGCGTGGGCTGGCTGGCGGCCGGGGGCTGTCGGCTTCTGCCTGGGACACAGAGCGGGGGTCTGGGAAGGCTTGGCATGTGCTGGAAACAGGGTTCGAGCCTCAGGGTCCCGTACACATCCCGTGATTCTGGGCTAACCACTTAACCTCCTGGTCCCTGAATATGTCAGGTAATTACGGTGCTCTGGCACAGCACTTCAATTCTTTCGTGTCGAGTTCGCGTTATTTAAAAGAAGCAAATATATATATAGATATTGTGCAAGGTTGAGATACCGATTCGAGGTTTTAAAAAGTCGCGGCCCTTCGGACGGGAGCGACTGGGGTCTCCCATGCGAGAGTCACGTTGGTCCAATGGTTATGATCTCACTCTCAAGGTTATAGGTTCAATTTCCAGTGAGTCTGTTCCGTCAGAGATCGGGGAGAAGTTGTGGCTTATCAGCCAGGTCGCCGACCTCGGAGCTGAGGAACCTCCTAGTTCGAGGCTCGGCGTCGGCAAAGCACTTAATCTCCCGTGTCTACAAAAAAAAAAAAATGATGTCGTTTAATGTAACTAGGGCCCATGGAAAGTGCTCCTACCCCTTTGGGTCGAGTGCGACTATATAAAACCTGCTAATAATCTTGCAACCCCCCCAGGTGCCCCTGATCTCGGGCCTGGGGGGGGCGAGGTGAAGCTCTTTGGGCGGCATCGGTACGGGGCCTCGGAGTGAGCGGGACGCGTGCGCCCCCCCCCGCGTGGTCTACGGCGTTGCGCTAGGCTGCCAGCTCTCTGGGAGGCGTGAGTTCGATCCCACTTCTGACAAATCCATGCCTTTTCGCCGCCTGCTGGGGAGCCTGGCTAGGCCAGACACGGCGCTAACGTAACTAGGGCCGCGCAGGTATAGCGCACGGACAGTGGGCACCGGGGGACGAGCCGGCGCTTAGAATCACCCTCATTTCACTGCATGCAGGGCGGCCTCGACCTACGCGCGCCACCTGCTTTCGGGAGAGGATGTGGTCGGTCGGCTGACCGCTGACTTTGGTGTTGAAAACAAGGGTTCGAGCCCGGGGCTCGTCCACATCCTGTGATTCTGGGCAAACCACGTAATCTCCCGGTCCCTGAACTAGTTAAATACGGTGCCCTTGCACAGCACACCATTAACTTCGGGTTGAGTCGCGCTATTTTAAATGATGCAAAAAATAAATAAATAAATAAATAAATTATGTATGGCTTCCAGGTCAAGTTAATCTATTTGACGTCTTAAAGTCACGGGCCTTCATACGGGAGCGGCTTGCGCGGCAGGGGGGCGCACAGCGGGGGTGTGCGGCTGCGTTGCCAGGCGGGGACTTCTTCACCAGGACGCCTGCTGGGGGCTGCGTCTCCCAGCTTGCTCAGCTCAGGACACCTCCGGTCCGGGCTTGCGGCAGTGCCTCTCGCCTCCTGCCGCCCAGGGCTTATGCACAAGGTGCGGCTAGGGGTTGGGCCGCGTCATCGCGCCCCTGCTTGAGTCTGGGGCAAGTCACACCCACCCTCCGCCGGGAAAGGCGGAGGAGCAGCATACTGTGGGGGTGTGTATAGTAACTCTCTCACTTTGTCCCACACAGATCTCACCGATGACCCATAGAGCCGCTGGGACCTTCCGCTAGGGACAAGGAGTATTCTTTTAAATCCGCAGGACCGGACCTGACAGGCGCATAAGCTCTAAACCAAGACAGTAAGTAAGAGCGGTTCTGAGAGTCGCAGAAGGGATATCGGAGGATGTGTGGTGTGCCTGTCCAGGTTGTTGTAGGCTGCAGCTCACGACGGTTTTTTCTTTCAGACTGAGGCAACCCGAGCCCGAGGGATGGATAGCCAGGGTTCCCCGTCGCTCTTCACGATGACGTCCCAAGTAGAGGAAACTCAGCAGGGCACCCCCCAGGACATACAACTAGCGGCCATCATTGAACTCGCCAAGTCCAAGGGCCTGGCCTGGGCTGCGGACCTATTGAAGGCCAGCAATCCCGATGATTTCGGGGTCATTTCTGGTGGCTCTCCCACGGGGCAGGAGCCTATTGAGGAGGCTGGTCCGTCCCAGTCCAAGCGGATTCGCAGGGCCACTGTGAAAGACTTCCCGGCGGACGCACCGCCACCCAGGAGTCCGCCGGCGTCTACCCCCAGAGGTGCACCAGGGCCCGCTCCGCAGCCCGTGTCCTTAGGAACTGTCCCCCCCACGTGCGACGGCCCATCGCATACAAATTTCGCCACCACCGAGGACTTGGGTAAGCTCAATGACACTCTAAAGAGCTTCATGGAAGAGGTCAGAGTTGGCCTCTTGAGGGCTGGAGCAACCGGGGGAGCTTCATCGGCAAACTGTTTGGGTGGGAGTTTGAGTCCGGCAGCAAATGATGGGCTCTACAAGGGAAAGGCACGCAGGCCACAGAGTTGCCCAACCTTGGGGGTTTCTCCCGCAGTGACACAGGCAAGAGCACAGATGTGGTAGCGATGGGACCAGAAGTGGCCTCCGGGCTGGTGGCTGCAACTGCTGGGACCCCAGGGCTAGGCCTGGCACTGGTAGGGGGGGAACGGCAGCAGCTAGTTGGGGGGAGCCGCTGGCAGCGCAACTTGCTGCCGTCTTCCCCCAGCCGGTCCCCTCCCCCTCCCCAGGCGTTCCTCCCACCGCGCCGCAGCTCGGAATTTCGACCACGGCAGTGGCAGTTCAGTTGGCAACAACTAAGAAGGCGGTCACCCACGCTCCTCTACTGTCAGGTCATAGCTCGTTGTCATGGGAAGTGCCTGTGGCAGTTAAAGAATTTATATGGAGGCGTGAATTTCTGGACATTTTTTCCTTACTCTTGTTGGGCCAACACGGCCAAGATGCCCGGAGGGTTGGGGGGAAAGAGGAGAACAAGGAGATCAGGTTCCAGCAATGGCCAGAGAAGTCCAATGACACCTGGCTGCCCGCCTTCTCCATCCTTCAGTCCGTCATCCTCGAAAAATTCCCCGAGCAAGGGTAGGCGCTTGTCCTTTACCAAAGGTTAATACATACTGAGGCACAGAAGTGGGGAGGAGAAGGGTGGCTCAACTACGACCGGGAATTCAGGAAGAAGATGGCCATATGCCCGGAAATGGAGTGGGACCAAAAAGAGGTCCAGCTGTGGATGGACCACATGGGATCTCGTGGAGCACAGAGCACAGTCGCCCATCCTAAAGTCACGGGGGAGGGGGCTCTCTGCCAGGGCCCAGCCAGTCCAGCACTAAACCCTTCAGGCAGTCCTTTCGGGGGGCGCGCAGGGGGGGCAACAGGGGGGGCCAGGAGAGTCTCGCCAGGGACGTGAAACCTCTTCCACTCAGGGGCATGCTCGTGGGGGAGCAAGTGCAGGTTCCAGCATGTGTGCAGAAAATGTGGGGGTCGTCACGCTGAGACCACGTGTCAGTCCAAGCAGGACAAGAAACCATCAGACACTTGTAAACAGGCCAGTTGAGACAGCTCAGCCAACTCCAGTAGCATCCCCCTCCACCCCCCATCTTGTCTCGCCGCCTTGCAGCTCGCTACCACCTTCCTCCAGCCACAAGGTTATCCGGCCCCTGGTACTTCCCGGCACATCTGCACCCCCCGCCTGCAAGGGGCCATCCCCAGTGAACCTGCGCAACATGCTCCATCTCCTTAGGAAGTATCCCAACAAAACAGACAGCGCGCTCTTGCTGGGGGGGTTCTCTGAGGGCTTCATTATCCCATTCGTAGGCCCGTTGTCCTGCAAGGAGGCAGACAACCTCAAATCAGCCAGAGACCTCCCGGCGGTATTGCATGTAAAAGTCAGGAAGGAACTACGACTGGGGAGGGTCGCGGGTCCGTTCAGGGAGCCCCCGCTGGAGAACTTTGTGGTTTCCCCTCTGGGGCTGGTACCCAAGAAAGAACCAGGGACCTTCAGACTTATCCACCACTTATCCTACCCGGAGGGGGACTCAGTGAACCATGGGCTCCAAGAGGGAGCTTGCTCTGTGTCATATTGTACGCTGGATGTGGCTCTGGACCTTGTCAGGAGGGCGGGCAAAGGAACCTGGCTACTAAAGGCGGACATTGAGTCGGATTTCCGTTTGCTACCAGTGCACCCAAGCAGCCAACACCTGCTGGGTTTTTAAGCTAGACGGCCTGTACTTCTTTGACAAGTGCATGCCCATGGGGTGCGCGGTATCCTGTGCCTTCTTTGAAGCTTTCAGCTCCTTCCTGCAGTGTGCATTACAGCATTCCTTCGGGGTGGCAGGAGTCTCCCACTACCTAGACGATTTTCCATTCATTGGGAGGGATGGCACTCAGGAATGCAAGGCGGCACTTACAAGTTTTCAGACACTCGCACAGCAGCTTGGCGTCCCCCTAGCTCCTAAAAAGACTGAAGGGCCAGCGCAGGTCCTCACCACCCTAGGCATAGAACTGGACACGGTTGTAGGCGAAGCCAGGTTGCCAGTAGACAAAGTGCGGGACCTGGGACAGCAGATTAGGCTAGCGGTGGGGAAGGACAAGGTCCCCCTGGCTTTCATTCAGAGCCTCCTGGGGAAACTTAATTTTGCTGCCAGAGTAATTCCCGCAGGAAGGGTATTTGCGCGCTGGATATCTAGAGCCCAGCCTCAGTTAAAAAGAAGCATCACATGGTCAAGCTGAGCAGAGGCATGCGGGAAGACCTACTCATGTGGGCGGACTTCCTGGACAATTTCAATGGGTCTGTCATCTTGCGCGCGCCCTGGGCCAACAACACTGAACTGGCGCTGTTCTCAGATGCGTCAGGCCGGGAAGGGTTCGGCGTGATTAAGTCCAAGATCACTGTCTTGGAACTCTTCCCCATTGTTATCGCCTTTCACTTATGGTCTAGGGTGCTGGCAGAAAAAAGAGTTTTGTTTTGGTCGGATAACTTAGCCGTGGTGCAGGCCATCAACACACAGTCAGCTAGTTGTCCCCTGGTTTTGTGTTTGCTGCGAGAGCTAGTGAGGGCATGTCTGAAGAACAATGTGGAATGCAGGGCTAGGCATATCCAAGGGGTTCTGAACGTAGCCGCTGATGCTCTTTCTCGCTTTCAGTGGCATCGCTTCCGGGAGGCCTGGCCGAGAGCGAGAGACGAAATGACCCCTTTCCCGCCACACTAGTGGCTGCTTCTGAAGTGGAACAACGGATGAGGGGTCTGGGAGAGCGGTCCTTAGCCCCAAGGATGGCGAAGCATTACAGGAGCTGTGTTGCAAAATTTTGTGCTATCACCGGGGCATGGGAGGAGGACCGGGCTATTATGGAACTTAGAGTGCAACAATTCTTGTTGTGGGCTAAGGATGGGGGAAATCCCACCCGTGGATCGTGGGTCACCTGTCTGCCATCAGCCATCACGCCAAGTTACGGGGACAGTTCGACGCCACCAAAGCCTTTGTTATCAAAGCTGCACTGCAGGGGTGGGCTAGGAATGAACCGTGTCCGCCTGACAGCAGGTCTCCCATTAGTTACCCCATCCTTCAAGGGATGCTCGACTGCATGACCAGGGCCACCCGCTCGGGGTATGAGGCAACCCTATTCTCAGCCTGCTTCGCACTGGCTTTCTTTGGGGCCTTTAGGATCGGGGAACTGGTGGCGAGATCCAAATCGGACAACTCCGGGGTGGCCTTGAACATCAAAGATATAGACTTAGTCTCGGGCTGTCTCAAGATAGTAGTGAGGCAGTCCAAAACAGACCAATCCGGGCGGGGGAGGCTGGTACTGTTGCAAAGCCTGGGGGATGCCAGATACTGTCCTCTAGTTTGGGTCAGAGCCTACTTGGCCCTTCGCCCGGGGGGGGTGGGATACCTACTTGTGCACGAGGATGGGTTTCCGGTCACTAGGTTCCAAGTAGATTACATCCTGCAGGCTTGCCTACGGTTGTCGGGGCAGGCAGACGGGACCCAAAAGTTCAGTAGCCACTCCTTCAGAATTGGGGCAGCAACCACGGCATTCCTAGCGGGGATGTCACCTGAGAGTATCAAGCAAGTGGGGCGCTGGGAGTCGCAGTGCTACAAACGGTACATCAGGCCCTAGGCGTGAGGGTGGGGGGCGGGCGCTCGGGGCACCTCTCCCTGATCTGTGTAAATTTGGAATCACGAGTGGGGCCTAGGCCACTCGGATGTTTGCCGTGTTGTGTTATGTTGTAATTTAGATGTGATGTGCAGTTTGTTCACCGCTACAATAAATATTTTCAAACCCACCATTTCTTTATTTATCAGGAACCAAAGTGTGGGTAATTGGCCATTCAAGCATCACAAGACTGGCTCGGTGGGCGGAGGTCAGAAATGGTGGCACGGCTTCTCCGCCACGGATATTACGTGGCTGGGCTATCCGGGTATGCGGTGGAGTGAACTGACCAGGAAACTGCAGCAGAGACTCGGGGGAGGGTGGCCTCCACCGCACTTGTTGGTAATTCACTTGGGAGGAAATGACCTGACCACACTAGGGAGGAGAACTTTGCTCCAAGTTATGAGGGACACCTTGTGCCAGCTGAGCAATACCCTGGGGTCATGCGAACTTTGGTGGTCAGAAATCACACCACGGGCTGTTTGGAGAGGAGCACGCTCCGGAGACGCCATTGAGGTTTCGCGGAGGAAAGTCAACCGCGCCATGCGTAGTTTCACAGAGCAAAGAGGTTTTGGCTTCATTAGACATGGTCTACTACATGCCAAGTCCACAGGGTGCCTGGAGGGGGATGGGGTGCACCTCTCAAGACTGGGCATGGACTTATTCCTTCTGGACCTAGGGGAGGCCTTGGCAGCAGCAGGTTGTAAGTAGGAAGGGATGCCTGGGTGGGGGGGGCCCTGGTAGTGACGGTGGCTACTCCCAAGGCTGTGGTGGAGTTACAGGGCGATCCAGAGTCTGCAGATACCAAGGGGTACTTCATGCAGCAGCACAGCTTGGTGCTAAGCCAGGATACCCAGGGATGTCTTAGCGTTGTCCCCTGGAAGAACTACGGCGCCCTGTTAGTCCTACGGGCGGTTGTGGGTCTGAGCAACCGGGGGCTGCCAGGAACGCTCCGCCCACCTCTCTCGGGGGGGGGGGGGGTGTGAGTAAGCGAGTGGACTGCTGGTCCACGGATGGGAGGGGTGGCCCCTCCCAAGATTGGTATGCACCAATTGGCGACCGCCACGGTGTAATTTAGGCTTATCAGACGGGCAGGCGGCATATGGGTTGGCCTGCCCTGGGATCGCCCGTAAGATAACCCACCATGTTGGCATATTGGTTATGCTAATAAACCTGCAGCAAATTTCTCCACTAACAAAGTGTCGTGTGGTTTATTGATGTATTGTGTGTGTATATGTGACTACTGTTGCCGATATTGGCACTAAGTGCCCTAGCAAGGTCAGGTGGTATCCGGTGCGGAAAACTTCTTGTCACCCCCGGCTTGACAAAATGGCAAAAATATGTGTTTAAAACACATATTTTTGCCATTTTGTCACCCGGGGAAGCCCGCACCCACCACCCCCCCTTCCTACGCCACTGGGAGTCTCTGCACTCGGTGCTAAATCTCCGCAGTGACTCTCGGCTCCCTCGCCACTTTGGCTTAGGTCTTTTGTGAATTAGGCCCGTAGTCTCCCCCTCAACTAAAAAAAATAATAACAGAAGAAATTGCACTGAAAGTAATCCATTTTAAGCAGCATTCTAGGTTATCAGGGCAGAACTGTTGGAATTCTGTCCGCGGCCCCCGCAGGGGGCCATTCCAACGGGCGGCCCTTTAGTGCCATTTGGGCACAAACGCCACCCTACTGGATGGGGTTGGACTGAGGAAGGAGTCCTTTGCCTTGGCGCGGACAAAGGTCAGGGGAGGGTACTTATACCTACCCCCACCTCTCTGGCGTCCTCTTTGCGCCAGACACGCCGTCTGGGAGGTCGTGCTGGTCCAATTCGTTATCGTGGGAGGTCGCTCGGGTCTACTTATATGGAGTTGAGGTTAGTGGCCCGCTTAGCCCTCCGCCCACCATAGAGGGCACTGCCAGGGTGTTGCACTCTCTAGCGCCCCTTTAATTCTCTTCAGCACGGCCTCCATGAAAAGGATGCCACAAGGCGCTTGGCCGCCGCCGGCCATCCCCGCCCCCGCTTGTGGTCGTCTGGCTCCTCGCACTTCCCCCCATGCACGATGTTGCCATGACAGAGCAGTGCAGAGGAGCCCTCGTCACGAGCCTGTCGCCTCTAGGTACAGCGGTTCGATCATGGCGTGAGGCTGTTAATCCACCGAGCATTTGCAATTGTGTGTGTAGCGCGGCATTTGAAGGTGCCTATCTGCTCAGCGGGCCCAAGGGGTAGACTTGCAACTGTGGGTCAGCTGCAGCTGCCATGCATTTAACTGGGGCGGCATTGCTATGAGGCATGGGTCCCTGCACCACGTTGTGCGTGGTTGGGCTAGCCCCGGCTTCCTAGTCCGGTCACAATGGCTGTGGGGAGAAGAGGCAGCCTCTCGGGCTCAGCTGCCAACCATAGCATTGAGGAACCGGGTTCATCAGACCGGGTGGATGATAAACAACCACAAAGGACGGGGGCCCCCCCTTGTTTAATGGAGTCATCATGATCGCATGAAGGAAAGAGCTGGGGCTTAATGTCTGCGCCCTAGATACTGGTGGCAACCCGGAAGAAGCAACTGGGTACGTGGCGTTGGACACAAACTGCAGGCCAGGCGTGAGTGGGCCGAAGGAGGGGCTGGGGCCCTCCCGCTTTGCTTTGGTCACGTCGGGGCACGGCCTCAGCAGCCCGGTAAGACGGGGCAGCGCAAATGATCAATTGTCACACTATGTCGCACCCGACATGGGTTTGCATGCAGGGGCCGCAAGCGAGTTCTTAGGAAGTGTATCCGGGATCCGTGCAACGGTGCAAGGGTGGCTTGGTATGCGATTCTGGAAGGTGTGATATGACGGGTGCAGACGATTTATACAGGGTGGCTGAGCTAAACATCTCGGGCACAATTTTTTCTGCTACTTGCACCAGGGGTTGATATGACTGGTAGAGCAGTGCTTTGCCTCAACCTGCTTAGTAATATAGGAAAATACGATTTTAATTTTCTCGTATTTTCTATGTGATTTACTTTGTCAAATTGTCAAATTGTTTCTGTTCACATGGTGGCTATATGGTCACAGCAGCAGTTAGGCATAGGCAAATCTTGAAGGGCGTTGGGATGTAGCTCAGTGGTAGGGCGCATCTTTTTGCATGTGTTGGGCCCCGGGTTCAATCATCAGCATCTCCAGGCTTCCTTGTCATGCTGCCAGTGCAGTCCAAACGGCAGAAGAGGGGTCCTCGTGTCGCCAGGCGGTAGTTTGCGGCAGTGAGTCTGGACCTTTGGCGGCTGTTACACATGCCTCTGGTCACACCGCCTCTTGGACACGCTGTCCTCGTGTCGTGGCGCATTCTTGTACCTGCTGGCAGCGTTGGTGTTCATGCGGTGGAACAATTTCACTGCCACTAGCTCTGCTCAGAGGCAGGTTTCCTTAGGCCAGTCACAGCAAAGGTTTCGCCTCACTGCGAAGGCAGTACAATCCGCGGGATAGTTTATGGCTTTCTTTTGGGCTGCAGGGCAAAGGAAAGGGCTTCGGTGTGTACAAGCTAACAAGTTACCCTGTGGGAGTGTGACCACAGCCTGACGAACAAAACGGCACGAACTTTACATAGAGCGAGGTCTGCCAACTTCACCCACCGCAGCATACCACTGCGCCATACCATGTCAGAGGCAGAGGCTCTTGCCATTTGCGCTTGGAGACTGAAAACATGAGCACCTCGCAGTCGGTGCAGGGAATTAAGTGTAAGCTGAGGATCCAAGATGGCGGCCGCTGCGCACGCATTTCATAGGTGACTGGTCAGGGGACAACAGGGTACCGGAAGTTCATGTCCAGTTCATGGCCAGCGGGTCTGGACTGTGAATAGTCAATGGGAAGGTCGCTGGGCAAAGGTTGCGGGTACTGCATTACTACGATTGTGGCAGTAGGGCCAATTGGACTTAATGTTGTAGCGACAGGAAGGAAGCAGGGTCCGCTATGGGTTATCCTTCACGTGTGCCTGAAGTGCGGGCAAATCAACGGACATGCTGTGATCAGTGGCTATTGTTGATGGATTGTAGTTTCTGTTGCATGCCGCACGATTCAGGCACGGCATGTGGTTGGTGGGGTACAGAGCAGCAGATCCTTGCGGCGTCCCGATGGCTAGCAGGAGCTGCTGGTTAAAGGTACCACTGTACATGCTGCGGCCGGCAGAAGCAATGGTTGCGGTTTCACTCGGTTGCAAAGTGTGAAGGCCTGCGGCGGTGTCCCTGCACACATTTTAATGTTTTGCCAATTGTATAAATGTGTATGACGGTTCTTGTTGTGCTACAGTCAGCGTTGGCAGCGTTTCGCGAGGTTGTCCACAGCGATTGGGTACTTTGTGTTCAGTTGGATGCATTGTGAGCACAAAAAATTGGTGAAAGTGGGCTCACTTGCCAACTGCTGATTAAACGAGTCATATCATGTGGTAGGTATGAAATTATCATATGTGTTTCACCATGCTGAGGTTTATTTGAACTGGGTACTTGCGTTGCTCAGGTACAGGGTAGCGCTGAACACGCAGCGCTTCGGCTGGGTTAGATGGTGGGCTGCAGTGGACGATGGGGTTCTCACAGGCCGATGTTAGGTGAAACACGGTACTTGTTTGTTGCAAGGACATGGTAGCCCGAGTGAGGACAGTGTGGCGCTATGTATAACAAGGTCACAGGTAAAACTTGGCAGATGTACATGCGGCAAAAAATGGTGACGATTCACACGTGGTGCGCATTTAGGCGTATCCTATCCATTAGTGACAGGTCTTTGCTCTTTGTTTACTGGAAGTACCAGTGATGGAGCAATAACCCCTTTCAAGAATTTCCCATTTGCAGTTGTTTTTATTCGTGGGAACACCAAATAAAGCGGATTCTTCATTCTGTTAGCAGGCCATAGTTTGATGGGGCAGTCGAAGGCCTGGTGCGGGGTACCTGAGCCTCACCAGCACGCGTACACATCCAGTCCAATTACTCATGAAGGTACTCTCTCAGTACACCTGCTAGGGTTATTGCTTGGTACTGTCCTGGCCGGTCTGGGATCCCACTAGGCATTCCTCCTTCTTAGCTATTGCCTGTTTCTGGAGGGACATGTATATTAGGCAGGCATGGGGGGGGCACATAGCCACCCAGTGCATTATCCCCAGTCCAGCCGGTAGTTACCTGGGACGGAACCGCCCATACCAGCTGCGTTTCAGAGTTCTTTTCCCTGGCACCGATTTATAGCCAGCATTTTCATGATTTTACAGATTTATTCTGGAGACAGTCTCCAGGTACAACGATGCTTTCACATTTGCTGTAATTGGATTGACACCGATTTACAGCCAGCAATTTTCATGATTTACAGATTTATTCTGGAGACAATCTCCAGGGGTAACTATTCTTTGGCAATTGCTGTAATTGGACTGACTCAATGTCAAGGTAGACTCGGCGGAGAAACTGTTCTTCTGAACGACCAAGTGGAGTTTGGGGGCCTCTCAAACCGCCGTATCATGACACCACAAATTAATGACGAGGGCAGTGACGCAGCCATGCTGACCCACGGATGCGGACGCATACCTGCTTGTGGGCACCCATCTAAGTCACCTGACCTGAGGCCATCATTGGTGCGGCCCAGGTTCCATCTCTATGGACAGGCATCTTATTTGACTTTGTTATGCAGTAACAATTTATTGTAGTGCATGTCTGATGGCCACAGTTAGTGCTTCACGTAATACAATCATTTTCGTGCCAGATGGAATCCACCTTGAAGGTTGCCATCAATTATTCAGTAGGCAGCCCTGGCTATCAGGCCTGCACTCATCGAGCTGCAGACACCCACTGGGATTGGCAGCTGAGAGTCGTAGTAGGTAACCGTTCTAAGACCGGAGCACCCTGACACGGAGTAGTAATGTTGTGGTAAAACTGGGCGGGTGTTTTATGGGGTGGACATCTCGAACACACCCCCTCAACACAAGATGGTCGCGATAGCGAATGATTCCATGGCAATCAATGGTTCCAGACTTTACTTGGCAGCCTGCCCATTGACTAGCTTTAAATCTTAGTTTTGGGTTTTACTGTCTAGCAGATTATCTCGTAGGTAGGCACACCATGCATCTTTTGCGGCAGGTGCTTGAACAATTAACTGTCGATGGTAACACTGCCTACGTTTACCTAAGTTGGATCGCAACAGCACCATTTTTTCTTATACTCAGGGCCATTGGCATTATTAGGATGCAGCACCAATTTTCACAGAACTTTGGGCCTGCATTAGCCTATGTGTCACATTTACTAAACGTACCAAAAATGTTCTAGTATCCCGCAAGCTTGCGCAAGCTGTGTCACCGCGAGTTGGGGCAGGTTAGCATCCACACCATGCATACAGCATTCCAACAGCCCAATAGTTGATAGAACATGGGACACGCCTTCCCAAATCCTGCACCAGAACGCAAGGTTAGTCAGGGCCAACTTGTCTGTTGGGCGACTTGTGCAGGCGAAGGCTACCTACACTTCTTGCACAGTCACACAGTTCGGAATTGAAGCATTGCCTTAGGTGTCCCTGGGCATTGGGAAGGCCAGACAACCAGCCTGGGGGTTACGGAGTAGGTGCACTCTGCTCTTAGCATAGTAGGTCAGGCTGCATCACCCCACCTAGGAAGCGAGCACTTCTTTGAGTGCTGGGTGGACCAAGACAGGACAGCAAGTAATAATTGAGCTATGATAACTGCCGGTGAAGATCATTTTATCGGGGAGCAATTGAGCGCTGCAGGTGGCCATTCCTTGCTTAAGGTAGATGGCAGCTTAGGTCCCCGATAGTGCTCACATACTGGTCAAGTGGCTACCAGGCCATCGCATCCCAGGTTTGGGGGTATACCCTGTTAAATTCTAGGGTGGACTAGGAGGGTACGGGACTGGAGCTTAGGAAACCATGACTGAGCAGGGGAGATGCTGATCCTGTCCCCCACCCAACCAGTGGTATTAATAGTATCCCCAATTTTCACCATGTGAACTACACTTAAGAAGCCGTGGGTTACAATTTCACCGGTCCGCTGAGCACAGCGGGCCGTTCTGTTTAAGGGAGAACTACAGCGGAGACTGGTAGGGGGAGGTCCCCCAACTCATCCTGGCCATCCTCCTTGCTGTGCACAACATCTGCGCTTATGGGAGTCCAATCACCTGTGCATAGTTCATTCAAACATGCAGTATCATTTCAATTAAACATTCGCTGCAGTCACAAGTTGCAAGCGGGAGAGTCCCCCAAAGTCAATTGGTAACATTATCAGCAATAAAGTTGCCTGTGAAGTCTGGGTGCAGCCACCACAGATCAAACTGAACAACCCACAGTCCAGCTGGAAGGGTGGAATATTGAATTGTTTGCCCAATTAGCATTAGTACTATTGCACAGGGGGATGGAGGGTGATTCCAGGGTGGTGTGGCGTCTATGCTAGATGGTCAGCTTATACTGGGCAGGAGGTTCCGCATCACCAACCAGAAGGGTGCCAGGTGAAATAACCCTGTAAATAGGTTAAATATAGTTCTGTCTCTGGCCTTACAGCTGGGTGGAGCGTGTCTCATTTGAGGTACGTCCAGGTGAAGATTGTGTACTTAAGGTTCGCATGACGGATGCGGTTTGTCGTATCTCCTAGCGGATCCACTGAAGGTGTACTGCAGCTAAACAAGGGACTGAGAATCTTGATTCACGACACGTTGGCAGGTTTAAAGCATCCAGGGTCGGAGATGGACAGTAGGTACTGGGCATCTGTGATCCAACGGCAGTTAAGCAAGCGGGGTGCACTTCGTAAGTTGTAATTGCACGAAAGGTTGAGGTGCCTCCAATAGTGGGCACAAGACATATAGGGCCTCATGTAGGTAAATAAATGTTACCGGTTCTTAAATACCGTGCCGTACCGAATCGGTAAATTAGAATCGGTAAGTTATATGTAGGTAAAAATTCGGTAACAGTTACCGATTTGGTAACATTCGGTAAATACGAATCGGAATTCACCGAATCGGTAAATACCGAGGTGATAATTACCGAATCGGAAAATACCGAGGTGGTATCTACCTAATCGGAAAATACCGAATCGGTACGTACGGATTCGGTAAATAACATCACATGACTTGACGAAACAGCTAATTCTGTGCAACGACAGCCCACCCAACCAGGAACTGCCCACACCCAGGCAGGTGTACACAATTAGCCGAAGTGGCCACACCCAGGCAGGTGTACATAATTAGCCGACCCTGGAGAGGCTCGGAGTGCAGAGGAGAGGCAGGGAGCAGTTGCATGTGCGAGCGGGAAACGAACAGCATGTCCAGCCAGAGCACACAGAAAGACGGAGGGGAAAGGAGGAGGAAGCTCAAATTCAGCCCCAAGGAACTCCAGGTGCTGGTGGAGGAGGTGGTGAAGCAGCACCAGAAGCTGTTTGGGAGGCAATCCCTGCAAGTGCCTGAGGCCGAAAAGCGCAACATATGGCTGGCCATCCAGGCGCAGGTCAATGCTGTGGGAGTGACCCACAGGGAAATTGAGGTCCTCAAAAAGCGCTGGTATGACCTGAGGATTGTGACCAAGAGGAAGATGGGCGACATCCAGAAGGAGGCCAGCCAGACCGGAGGTGGAACCAACAGGGCACCTGCCCTCACCGAACTGGAGGAGCTGGTGGCGGCCACACTCGAGCAAGAGAGCGTCGTGGGTCTTGGGGACGCCGACAGCTCTGCCAGAGCCGCAACACACCAAGGTAAGACGAAAGCACAGCAATGTAGCCGCCCCTACCCCTATCCCACATCCCCCATTGTGAAACGAGAATCACACTGCAGTCCACACGTGTCAGTGCAGACAGGCAATGCATTCCGGGAGATGTAGTCAGGGCAACACTAACCATGACGTAAATGTCACAGGGCAACAAGGCATGTCACGCACTCGAGGCACAAGGAGACAGAGGACAGATTGGAATGTGAAATGATTTATTGTGACGCTTGCAATGCAGCCCTTCGGGGACACTGAGCCAATGTTGTTTTTCTGTCCACAGATGTGACATCATGCAGTACAGGGCATGCTGCAGGGGAGACAGCACACCGGCCACAAAAATCACCTCTAGCCACCACGAGTTCAGACCAGGGAGCAGGCCCACTCTCAGCCGCACCACCTACGCAGCCAGCCGCGCCGCACACAGAGCCACCATCACCTCACCGAGAGCCAGCATCACCACCACCAGAGCCAGCATCGCCACTCATGTTCGATTCACCGGCCACATCTCCGCTTGCAGGTGTGAGAATGAGGAGGCGTCCAGCAGCCAGGCTACGAGCCTTCGACACCTCGTCAGACGACAGCATGGGCCCAGAAGACCGCACCGGGCCCCAGGAAGGGAGCCATCCCACTGTGCCCCACACCTCACAGGCAGCACAGACGGGAGCAAGAGGGCGCCGCAGGTCGCGTGTCCAGAGTCCACCAGCACCCACTGACGGCCATGGTGTCTTCTTGGGGCTCGAGGGCCAAATGTTGAAGCAACAGCGCCTGCAATCAAAGGCAGTAATGTCAGTCCAGAGGCACATGCGGGTGATGAGGACAAGCTTAGTCAACATGGACACAAACATTGGCGGCATGGCTGTGGGCATTCGGGACATGTCCCAGTCAATCCAGCAGTTGTGCAGCAAATTAGATGCTGACATCGAAGCACGGCGCCGGGAACGCCAGAGAAGGGACACTACCAGCAGGGCACTCAACCGTCTGGCAACTGCGACTTCCCTACTTTGCCGGCGCTCTGTGACGATGCAGGAGGGCCTAACACAGTGCTGCAGCGACCTGTCTCGGGGGATGGTGCAGGTGACAAGTGCACTAGGGGTGCTATTGACAAGTCAGGCGTCGACAACTGCTGCAGGGGATGCTGCGGAGAGCATCGACACCAGCAGCAGCATCACACCCCCCGTCCCCGAAGCACGCAGGAGCAGCAGGCGGCTTGGGGTTGGCTCTAGTGAGGATGCACAGGCCGTGCAATCCACCACTGCAGCGCGTATGCGCAAACATTGATGTGGCCCTGCTTATCCACTTGCCATTGGGTGACGTAACCCTGGACATACTCATTGTATAGATGGCATATTGCCAGATTGGCCTGTTCATGTGTTCATGGCGTGGTGCCACATTAAACTACGTCATGACTTCTCACGACTCGCTGTGTCCTCTCACTTACTCAGAAATAGTTGCATGTGATCTCTGCCCGTCTCTCTCTCCCATCGATTGCAGTTGGCACTCTAGCTGCGCTGCCCTCTGGCTGGCCTGACTCATCCTCGTTGTCCTCAAAATATGTTAGTTCCACATCTGTACCTTTTTTCGTGGCAAGGTTGTGCAGCATTGCACAAGTGGCAATGATCTTGCAGCAGGTGATGGGTTTGTACTGGCGTGCGCCTCCGCTCTTGTGGAGGCAGCGGAACCTGCTCTTCAGCAGTCCAAACGTGCGCTCCACCACATTGCGTGTAGATTTGTGGGCCACGTTGTATCGTCTCTCACTCTGGGTTGCTGGGTGTAGGTAGGGAGTGAGGATGAATGAACGGCATGCATATGCACTGTCGCCTGGATGAGTAAAAGGGAACCATCAGTTACATGCCTCTATACACTCTGATTTGCAGGTTTCAAGGGGCGTCACTGTTACTTACCCAGCAGGTATCCCTCTCCGAATTCTCCGGCTCTCAGTCGTGTGTAGATCCCACTATTCTGGAAGATGTAAGAGTCGTGGGTGCTCCCAGGAAACTTTGCAACAATATCTGTGATGATGTTCCCTGCATCACAGATGACCTGCACATTGATGGAGTGGGTGGACTTCCTGTTCCTGTAGATGTGCTCTGTGTCAGCTGGAGGACAGATTGGGATGTGTGTACCATCAATACAGCCGATGACATGGGGGAACTGTGCCATGTGATAAAAGTCTGTTTTTGTTTTCTGCAGTGCAGCCTGTGTGTTTGGGAAGCTTATGTAGTGGTGCATTCTCTGCATCATGGCATCCAGGAACTTCCTGAAGAAACGTGACAGGCAACTCTGGGATACCCCACCCACCGCAGCTATCACCACCTGATAACTGCCGGATGCCAACAGATGTAGGCTGCAGAGCACCTGCACATGTGGGGGTATGGCGTGCGCCCTTCTTATTGGCTGGTCCAGGAGTGGGTGAAGGTCCCTGATTAAGTCCATGATGGTTTCGGGGTGTAGCCTGTACCTCTCATGTATCTCTGCATCAGTCAGCTGGAATAGTGTGATGCGCTGTCTGTAGATTTGTTCCTCCCGTCGCCACACCCTCAGTCCTGCTGCCTGTAGACGTAGGCGCCTTGCAATGACGTACATGGCGGCCATGTTGTCCACGCAGTTGCATTTTGGGATTGCTTATGTGCATTGTTGATGGTTACCACCTGCTTTCCATCCGTGTTAATTACCGACTCTTATTTACCGATTTTCCTGGATTTCTTAATTACCGACTGCTCCTACATGTCATTTTAAATTTTTACCACTTCATATTTACCACTTCATATTTACCGATTCGTTAATAATGTATTCGGTAAATATGAATCGGTATTTTAGAATTCGGTAACTATGAATCGGTATTTACCGCCTCATATTTACCGAAAAGTGGTTTTTGGACTCCTACATCTCACTTGTCTGAATACCGGTCGGTAACGGGATATTTACCGAATTTCGGCCGTTACCGACCGGTATTTGGCTACCTACATGAGGCCCATATTGTTTCAAACCAGATTTGACACCATTAAGGTGTTCACCAGGGTTTAGCAATCAAAGGGGTTTGTGCATCCGTCTTGTCAACAGGGCGAAATAAGTGCTCCCCAGAACCAAGGGTAGGTGACATGATCCTGCAGTTAGGCACAAATGCCTGCCCGGTTAGTAATAGTTGCCTCGCTGGGTGATGACGCTGTCAGCCAACATAGTGTGCTGCCGTCCAAAGAAATGGGGAAACAAGTTGTCAAGCACAAAGGCTGCTATGTAAAAGTACATTTGGCATGTCCAGTGACCAACAAAAATTAAAATTTAACAGGGCAGGTAATCGTCCACCGCTGGGGGTTGCCCAGGGGTGGGCAGGGTGAACGCCCCTGCCCCCCCTATTCGACAATAGTCGAGGATGAGGGTAAAGTAGGACTTAGTCAATCCTAATGTTAGGCACTATATCGCAAACAGTGTGCACTGGATCAAATCGGACAGATTCTCTTAGTGGGTATGCCTAGGGGGTTTCACCACAGAGAGAGCTGAGCTGGCAGGTAAGGGCAGGAGGGCACCCTTGCTCATTGTCACATACTTCTAGTTATGAACATTCCTGTGCATCATGATTTAGGAAGCAAAGGGACTGAGCAAATGTTAAGTATAATCCTTCTCGCCCTAATAGCCAAAGTAGGCAGGCGGGGTGGGAGAAGTTACCTAACAAGTGGGCTGCTGACCCGTAGGATGGGGGACACAGGAGTTCAGGCACACTCGGTGCTAGAAGGACGGCTACTAGGTGAGGTCAGCAAATGGATGGGGTAATGTGAGCCTGGGTGTCTGATATCGTCCCGCCCAGAGTTGGCACGGCGCTAGGTCATGTGAGGCAGTGGAACTTTCCCACAGAAGGGTGAACAGTTCTTGGTACAGGTTCACAGGCCAGAAGGGTCTTTGGTTTCATCTGACACTAGCTGATCCAGGCTAACGTCAAGGGCTATTGTGTTATAGGTGGGGTTCGTCCATCTCCAGTAGGGTGAGACCTCTTCCCTTAGATTTGCAGGACGCCTGGAAATGAGTGGTTGCAGGTGAGAAATGTGCTGTTTGGTGAGATCAACAACTACATGGGTCAATGTGAGCTCTGGTAGTCTGAGTTGATCCCCCACAGAGGTCGGAGCTAAGCAAAGGAAGCCGTTGAACACCCCTGCAAGAAGGAACTGTTCATGGCCTAAGTTCGCAGAGCAGTGGGGCCAGGGTTTCATCAGACACGAGCTGATTCAAGTTATTGTTAAAGGCTACGTTGCTGAAGATGGGGTCCATTGTCACCATTGCCTTCCAGGCGTACGCCTAGGTCAGGTTGACATACATGGGGTGCATTTGTCACAGGTGAGCATGGACACTTTCCACTGGACATGCACGAGGCCCTAGAAAGCAGGTTGCAGGTTAGAAAGGAGCTGTTTTGTTGGGGGGGGCTTGGTGGTGATGGGGGCTGCCTCCAGAGCTGTGGCAGAGTTGCAGGGCGATCTGGAAGCAGACGGGTACAGTAAGGGTACCTCTGCGTCAGACGGGTACAGTAAGGGTACCTCTGCGTGGCACAGTAAGGATGCCAGAGCCATAGACCAGGAGCCTCAGGGCAGGTTACTGGAAAACCGCGATGGCGGCCCCGTTAGTCCTTCGGGCGGTTGTGGGCCTGACCAACCGGAGTTTTGCCCTGCTACGCTAGGCCCCTAAAAGGGCATGAGTAATAAATGACCAACGTGTCACGTGATCTGGAAGAGGATCACCAAAGGTGTAGCACCAGACGGGCGGGGGCAGCATAGGTTGGTACAGCTGCCCACCCTTGGATCGCCCATAAGATAACCCACCATATTGCATACTTTGTATGGAATAAACCGGCAGCAATATTTTCCCAGAACAAAAGTTGTCTTGCGTATTTATTTATTCATGCATGCTCAGATTGTGGGTGGGGGTAAGTTGCCAATAATGGCACTATTTAATACTCATCTCTCGCCCCATCTCCTCAGGGATGACAGAGCTGGAGTCAGCTTCTGGTGTCCCAGGGTGAGTGTCTTATGATCCTCCAGGAGCTCTAGGTAGTCCGTATCACCCGACATGTCGGATGGGTGACTTTTCTTTTGTACACTTGATGTCACGGTTTCGTATAAACTCTCCGATGGGGGATGGAGGGCGTTGAGCAATTGTATTGTGTGGTTGCTTTGAAAATAATAAAAAAAGTTAAAAAAAATAAATAAATCACCCGACATGTCGTCACAGCGGACACAGACCTGGAGAGTTGCCACCATCGGATGTGTCTGGGTAACACTTCAGAAAGAATTAGACCTTCCTCGTGACCAGTTCATTGCCCTTCTGGCTGTTTTCATGTCTCCGTTGTTCTTGTTACTAGAAGTAGTTCTGTTTAGAAAGGAAAATTGAACTTGCCCTTTTCTAGATGTCGATTCTGTACCAGGACCCAGTGACCCACCTTGATGTTGCATTCATGCAATGTTATTGCCTCACTCTCTATGGCGTTATTGTGAGTTCAGTTGCGCTGACTCGCCTGTATGTTCAGTGATGCTAGTGCCCATGATGGAAGGATGGTCCGGGTGGCTTGGCCAAACATGACATCAGCTGGCGACCAGTTGGAGGTGCTAAGAGTGGTGTATGTGTGTACTCACCCAGGAATGCTTTGAGCACATCTTCAACATCTTCCTGTTGCTCCTGCCTGATAGCCTTATTCAGTGTCCACATCAGCTTCTCAACCTCACCATTGGTCTCTGGCCACTGAAGTATTATTTTCCTATGAGTTATGGCTAAGGGCATATGGTAGTCATGGAATTTGCTACCCTGGAAGGTGGGTCAGTTGTCGCTCTTCACTGTTTTGGGATACTCAAATAGTGCAAAGATTTTGTCGAGGAGAATAACTTTTTAAAGATCCTTTTAATTCTAGACCTTCTCCATATACAGATAATCTTCAGAGACAAACAGGGACCTGAAATGGGTGCAGCGGGTGAACCGGGTACGAGTGCACAGGGACTGTCAGTACTTTCAGAAACAAAGGTGAACACAGTTGGAATACTGCAAGTGCAAGTGCCCCACATGAGAGTACTGGACAAAGCTATTCTAGCACTATTATTGATATTTGTGCTGCTGCCTTTAACGCTGTACTTACTATTGTCTTTAGTGCTGTATCTGCTGTTATGTCTATTGATGCTTCTGTGGTACCTACCACACTTCTAAAATAAAGAGATGCTAATATCAGACTTTTAAAGACCGAAGTTGGAGAAATTTTACAAGTAACAATTGACTTAATTCGACTAAAGTAATATAATGTAGATTAAATGAAATACCGTATCAGAGAAGTAGCAAAGTGATCAAATAAAGCACGTAATAAACTTGAATTAGCTGAAGAATTTGAGGTAAATGTAAATCCAATATTGTAAAGCGCGAACAGCTCCCCGGAGCTGGGGGCCGTCGGGAAGATTAGGCAAGCTATAGCCCAGAGTCACATGGTGCTGGGCTGACCTGCCGTCCATGATCGAACCGTGAGCCCCAGATTCCAGCGTCAGTCACCATGGCCGCGGCGCCACACCTCTTCCCTAGGTAAATATAAGCAGGACAAGAAATGTACAGAGAAATTACAAAATGGATTTGAGCGAAGTGGAAATAAAGGAAGTGGATCTGGTGGCTTTACGAGCTCACATTAAAGAGTTTTTTTTTTTAAATGTTTTTCTTATTTTTTTTAATAATTCTTTTTGAACCGCTTAAATCACAGCTACATAGTAGGCATCGCATTGTTATACATATTAATTTGGGATAATTGACAACTAAACTTTACACCGTCACTATACAACTTGTACCAACTGCACAGTTCACATCCCTGCTTCATACACAACATTCAGTAGCATTTCCAAGTTCAGAATACATCCCTCATTGCTCAATGTGGTGTCTCAGCGTAGGTGCAGTGGTTAGGTGTGTTTGTACATCATGCTGCACAACTGTGCGCTTCTGGCTAGCTGTGTGGCGTGCTCTCCTTGTTGTCGTAGGTATTCCCTCAAGGGCTGCCATATGTTCTTTGGGCGAGATGTAGGGGGCTGTAGCTCTGCGAACAATTCACTTGTGGTGTCCCAGTATATCATACTCTCCATCCAGCTGTTTACCATGGGTTTTTGTTTGCTGCCCCAGCGTATAACTATTTCTCTTTTTGCCAAAAACATTGCCATTGCTACAAATCTGCGCATGTTTTTGGGGATCTCATCTACATAACCCAATAAGGCTATTAGTAGGGAGTGGTCCAAGTGCAACGCAGCCATCAGTTGCACTTCCCTGAATATGTCCTGCCAGTATAAAGCTATTGTGGTACATGTCCATATCATGCGTGCAAACATAGCTATGCGTAAGTTGCATTTGGGGCGGTGTACAAATCTTACGCTGCCTATGCGAACCTTCTGCTGTGGCGTCACATAGGCCCTTCTCAAGATCTTAAAGTGGACCAATTTATGTCTGTGATTATATGAGATTAGCTACGTTTGCGCACCACAGCTTTTCCAAGTTTTGTCGGGGATGGAATGTACCAGGTCAGCCTCCCAGGCACTCCTCACCTTGGCATCGTGTTGCGGCATGAGCGCTAGGCAAGTTTTATATAGGCGGGACGTGATGTGCTCTCCTCTATGGTCCTCAATGCTCACATTAAAGAGTTGAGTGTACTAGGGAGTGGAGGAATATGAAGAAATAGAGAGAAGTAAAAAAAGAAAGTTACTACTAAAAAGAAAAATACAGAGCCAAGGTCAAAGCGCAAGTGGTTGTGAATGATTCAGAATCAGAGAGTCAGAGTTTTATATAAGGGAAATCCATAGAGGGCAGATGCCTTTGTCTAGAGGTAATCTCTATGCCATAACAATACATTTTACTAAATTGAGAGAGGAACCTAACAAGTCGTACAAAGTGGTACATAGATTGGTGACACTTATTCAGCAGAGTGTGATGTGTTGGCAGAGCAAGAGTATTGATGAGACTCTAAATACGGTAAATATTATAGTGACTGGTTTGACGCGAAGTGGAAAATGATTAAGAAGAAGTTGGTGGTTGAACAGACAAAACAGATTCAGATGAACAATAGAAAACAGATGATGAGTTACGTTTTAGGTTTTGTGCAGTCTGATAATTCTGGAGCAAATGTTTGGCAAGCTGTCAGAATTGGGAAATTAAATGGTGCAGTCTCAAGGTCCAGGCAGAGTGAATGCGAATAGGTGTGGAGAGAATGCAAATATGAATTTGCCGAAGAACAGCTCTGCTTGTCATTTTTATTTTTTACGGAGTTTTATATAGCGCAAACTTGACCCGGTATAGGGTATCAGAGCGCTTTACATAGCACCAATTGCGTTACAGGAGGACACATTTATTTTTGGTAGGCACGGGAGATTAAGTGATTTGCCCAGAATCACAGGATGTTCAGCGTCATTGCCGAGACTCGAACCCGGTTCCCCAGATTCGAGGTCAACCGCCCTAGGCGTTAGGGCAACTCCTCTCTCCTTTGTGCATGTTCATTGGAAGCATGAGTGTAGATTGCATCCAGATTAAATCCAGAACGCTTTTGTTCCCCAGATGCAGTAAAATGCAAATCAGCTGCAGACGGTTTGCTGCCCTACCAACTTCAAGGCCAATTCCACACAAATATGCCCAAAGCCCCAGTGCTGCAGTAAAACACGAGAAACAGAATGGCATGCAATCCAGGGTACTACTAGAATCAATTGATTCTGAGAAATTATTTTCTCTAGTGTCCGTGAGAAACAAATTAATAATGACAGTGCCTGATGGGGGAGGAGGATTGTATACTTGGTGCAGTCCTAGAGGTAGACCAGAGTGGTCCATGTAAATGGTGAGGTAAAAGGCCACCCTATATCATTCTTCAGCTATACTGGTACTACCTGTTGTAAAGTACATTCTGTGGAGGTCCCAAACCTGCCCCTCTAAAGAAAAGAAGTCCAATTTGTAGGCATTAGCAATAAACAGAGTAATGCAAGTAATGGCACATGTCTCAGTTCAGTTTGATTTATTATATCGGCATAAAAAGCCTTCCCAACATTTTCCAATAAAAAAGCAGTCCTCCATGACAGAATCTATATAAAAATGTTTCCCTCCTAATCTCAGGAAAGTGACGTACATATAAACACTTTGTATGACTAAAATCACACAACACTAAAACAAACTGCAAAATAAAAATATGCTTGGTTCATCGATAAAACAGGTAGAAGATGATAATTACACAGATAATGTTAATATTAAATATAGACAGTAATAAAGTGCCTAGCATAGTAAACAAATTTAAACTGAATACTGTCCACCAGCTGGTGCATCACATTATATAAAGTGCGAGCAGTTACAAAATGCCTAGATTAGTAAACCACAAACTGGTATAGAGCAAAGGTCATACTCCTACAGGGATGGAGATAGTTATACAAAATTACGCTCACAGATCAATGTATCGTAGTTGAAGTTTTGCTACAGTTACTAAGCCTATTTGAATAATTCCATTCAGTGATTCCTGCATGTTTTGTAACTGGCTGTGCTACATATGGCTTCATAAAAAACGAAGTATTTACTGGTGGGGGGATTTACTAAGTACTTCTGTCAATTGTTTCAATGACTGGCCACGTTCCCCAAAGTAAGGCTAATATGTTGCCATGAATATCCTCCCCGTCTATCTTGTTGCATAACTGAAGCACGCCTATATTGCTGAAAATACCATCCAGCGCAAAGAGAGGCTGCAGCCATCTGGTTGGGATGTAACTATATTTAGAACAAAACATGAGCAGGGGGGTTGTAGTATCCTCTCCACCTGTGGAGCAATTACAGATGGAATCTTCCTATATTAATAGTTTCATTTTCACAAGGTAGGACCTTGTTGGGAACCCCACCAAATCGGAACAGGATATATACCTGCATTCTTTGATTAGCTGTCTTCTCTTTAAATAATCTGTAAACCCCACCTCGGTCCTAGACCTGAGATATGAGTCTATTAGTCCACCGGGGCGAGCATTTCCAGTGTTGGCATTCCTTAGAAGATTGTAATAACGATTCTTAACCAGATCTGCCGTTTTAGGCCCCACCTGCCAAGGATCTTCTCATAGGGTAATCAAGCCAATAGTCATTTGCCGTTTCCTTTTATGGGCAGCCCACAAACATGTCCCCTTAGTGGTGCTTCTACTCACCTCTTCTGTAGGTTTGAATAGCTCTTGGCCTTTACATTCCAGAATAATCTAATCCAATTTAGGACTGGCTGGATGCTGGCATGGTTTGTGATGGAAACTACTCCCAGCTCCTCGAAAAAGAGAATCATTGGAGTACCACGTCTTAGGCCAAACAAAGATCTGAAGACGTTATTTTCAGCTACCTGGAATCTCTCAATTTTTCCATACCCCCATATCTCAATACCATACAGGGCAGCTGCCACTGCTTTCTGTTTGTATATTTGCCGGATGATGCTTAAGTGCTGGGATCCTGCCTTATATCTAAACTTAAGTACCGCTCGACTAGTTTGTTGCAGGGTAATGGTCGCCTCAGTGATATGATCGTTCCAGTTTAATTTCCTATTCAGATGAATTCCAAGATAATAATAATGGGTAACTACCTCAATCTGCTCTTCATTTGTCATGCCCTTTCCTTTTAATGCTGGGGTAGAATTGCCTTCGTTTTAGTAATACCAATGATCACGCCCTTACTAGTACAGTAATCCACGAACCTAGTCAGTAGTTTATGCATAGACTTCTCTGTTCTGGAAATTATTGCCACGTTGTCAGTAAATAGAAGAATAGGGACCTTGCTACCTGCAATTTTGAAAACCTCAACGGGCATTTCAAGAAGGTATTCCACGACATCATTTATAAATGAAGTAGTAAGGGCTAATATGCACTCATGTCTTACCTTTAAATAGGGAATGGAGCAGTGGACTCCCCCATTTTCCCATAGCGTTCAGACGCAGTATTATCCTGATGCAGGGCTTTTATAACTTGTAATAATGTGGACAAGACCCCAGAAGGTTCCAGAGCTTCCCATAGCTTAGAGCGATTGACCAAGTCAAAGGCGGATTTCAGATCAATAAAAGTTAGGTATAATGAATATTTATAAATAGGAGTATATTTGCAGCAGCTTAAATAGAAGCGGCATACCTGCTGAACTGTGCCAACTTTTTATCTGACGGCTCTCAGTAGGTTTCCAGAATTACAGACTTCACCAAACCTTGTAATCTTTAGAGGAGTACTTTACCCAATATTTTCCCCACTCCATCTAAGAGTGAAATTGGACGGTAATTTGATGGATTGCCTGGGCTACCTTTTTTATGAATTGCTATCACGATTGCTGAGCACCAGGACGCGGGTATGCAACCACGATTTATAGCCGCATTACATACCTTTGTCAGGACCAATTATCAGTAAGTTGGGTCAGTCTGATATAAATCTAAGGGTATAGCATCTGGCCCTGGTGCTTTGTTTTTTTTCTTGGACTGGAGAGATCACTCAACTACTGGTCTTAAAACTTGCAGACAAGGAATTTGACATTGACCAGCAATCCTGTGCTCATGACCTAATGGGTGCCCGGTATCCCCCTCTATTTCAACCCTGTATAAATTGCTAAAATAATCTTCCCAGTTCTTTGGGCCGATATGATTGCTTATCTGATTGGTTGATCCCATCTCAATATTAATGACTAATCTGCAAAAATGCTTGGAGTTCTTATCGGCAGACACTGATAACTCAGTTTCTTGGTTTTAACCAATTGCTTGTAAGCCCGCCTATGAATCTGGAGGTACATTTCACTTTGCTTGTCACTGTGATGGTTAATAATGGCCTGTGAGCCTAATCTTTTTTCCTGGTAACATTATGCATTATACCAGGTAGACCTAGATTTATTCATTTGACCTTGGTTAGTGCAACTAGCTGAACATGTCCACATTAGTTTGATATCTGTTATTAGATTCTGAAAAGTATCCAGGATAGTGTCATTTGTAAGGCCTTGATCAGTAAAGATAACCTCATTCATCCTACTTAATAAAGATTCTAAATGGGGCATCACGGATAGATATTTGTCATATTTCCAACATATTACTCTCCTAGTATTTGCTGCTTCAATTGGGACATGTTCTCGATATATAAATTGGTCCATTTACTGCTAGGCCGTGTATAAGTCTCACTGTGAGAGGGCCGTGATCTCTTTCTAAACACCTCACCACATGCATGTTACTTGCATTAGCCCAGTTCTCAAGTTTGATTAAGACATAGGGCCTGATTTAGATCTTGGCAGGACTCCCATCGTAACTCCGCGACGGAGGATACAAGTACTCCGCGAAGCTGATGGAATCCCACCTGCTGTATTTAGATGTGGCTGGCTGAATCACCGTCCACATCGACAGAGTGTTTTACGTTGCATAAAAGGTTCAACGAGGTCGACGCAGCGGACTTCTCTGCTGGCTAACATTACTCCGTCCCATCAGGGTGGCAGGTTTGCGCCCAGCCTATTTATATTTTACAGTGGTGCTGGCGGTGTTCTAGTGGCAGATTGCCAATGGAGTGATTCCGTCGCAGGACACGTACAACATTGGACTATTCTTGTGGCTGTAGGATGGATGATAGCACCACACACCTAATGTGTTTTGGCTAATTGTGTTCACCTGCATACCACACTATAATACACACACCATTTTCAGACCATGATCCTTTGTCATTACACTGCACCACAACATTTTCAAGCACAACATTTGCCAGTTAAGTCAGGTTTTTTTTTTGCTTTCTCTATTTCTTGTCCCTTATTTCTTCTCTCGTTTATTTTCTTGTGGGTCATAACATTTATTTAATTTTTGTTTGATAATGGCAGGGAGGAGAAATCCCTTTTTTACACAGGGAGAATTGTCAGTCATGGTGGATAAAATTATTAGAGTAGAGCCACAATTGTTGGAGCCCAAGTACAAAATACAACCATATCTCAGAAAATGCAAATATGAGCCAGAATAGTTGACAGAGTGAATGCTGTAGCAAACAAACAGGAGGAAATTAGGAAGAGGTGGAATCATCTGTGGGGGAGAGTGCTTCCCCTGGCCTCCAAGCAACACTTGGAGGCCCAGAGGACTGATGGTGGTTCTCCCAGCCCTCCTTACAACTTTTTCCCTGGGAGGAGAAAGTCTTCCAGATCCTACATCCTGAAGGCTTCACAGGAATCCTTGGTGGAGTGTAGACTGGTAAGTTACATTTTTGAATGTGTCACTAAACCTAAATCTCGCTTTTTGATTTTCAGTTAGCTGTTTCTAATGTGTTTTGCACATTTTGGAAATATACAGATATACAGACATACATATATATATCTTTTTTTAATCAATTCGTTTGCTGTCTTGTTTATATGCATGAATATATTTTGTTGATTACAGACTTCGATGTCCATAACATTTCACGTGATGTAATGTTGCTTGTAAACATATTTGCACCAAATAACACATTGCATATATGTTTCTTATATTGTAAATGGCTGATGTTTTTAACAGCATATTTTTACAAATTTGCAAGTGTCAATGTTTAATTGAAATGACTACAACTACCACGATGCTGTTTTGTGAAAATAATAGTGCGATGTTATCTTGCTCATTCTCTCTTTCCTATCACATTTTCACATACGTCAAAGTGTTATGTATTGATCAATTTCTATATCATGCTATGTTTTAAAATGTTTTTGGGTTTAATTTTGTATGTTGTCCTATCCCAGTTATTTTAAGAAACTGATGTTATTTGTTTCACAAATCAAAGTTTATTTACCAAAATATTTTAAGATATGTAATTTTGTATACATTCTTTGGTCCAGCCAACAGATGTTTCGTCGTCCGGGAAAAACCCACGACTTCCTCAAGACAATTAAATGAACAAACAATAGTGTCTTGCATGGAAGTATTTACAATTTACATTCGCAATTCGGTGGAACCTGCACTTAAATTCATATCAATATACACCGATAATATAGCTCTGAGATGTGAGACAATGTTTATCATGACCTGGTGTGCCACTGTGATTTCAGGGCTCGTTGTTTGATAATTATGAAACAAATTATGATAATGTCTAATAGGGTGCATCTATCAGTATCACTGCTAGTGTGTAGTGGTGGTGGCACACAAAATATTGTTGTGATTAAGTGGAGTCCAGAGTGCTCCCATCAGTATCATTGCTGCTACATAAGGGTGAATGCACCAAGGGTCGAGTGGGGAGTGCTCATATCATCTATCTTCATAGTGCCAGCAAGCATATAGTAGGTGCGAGGAAGTAGAAGGGGGTATACCTGTTTTGATGGGAAATCTAGTCGATAAACCTATAATATTAATTTCAGTATTACGTAAGCCTGTCTACAGATACATTCTTAGTATCCATGAATATATAACTTCCAAGTTGTCAAATTGATCAGGTCCTACCTCTGTGCCGGCTATAATTCCATCCCGGCCGTGGATGTAGGGAAATGTAAAGATGCACCAATTTATTAGTCCTTAATGGGGTCTGAAATCCAAATTGAAGGGCCCTCATTAATACGATTGAAAAAGCTTATGCACGCACCAGTAATGAAGCATGTCGCTGTGGAGTCCACAGCGCTTCCTTTGTCCCAAAACTGATTCTAGCAGTTAATACATATTCTCTGTTCTCTCCAACAGGTGTAAGTCACGAGTGTCAGTATTAATCAGTTTCTCTTAACTGGCTATCCCATTAGGCTAAGTGGAATGCCTATAGGTCTAAAGGATAAAAAATAATTTTTGGGATAGGTGTTGGAACATGTCAGTCTAATGCGCGTAGGCTGCATAGCAGTTGCATGTGATACAGAAGGTTGCTAAGGCAATCTATGCAGGAAAGCGTCAAGCAAGTTCAAAGGTGGAACTTCCTTAAGATGGTGTGCAATGTTCGCATCAAAGAGGCTTTTAATCTAACAAGCATGCTCATTATGTCCTGTGTTTATCGTAGATGTATGCTAGATTAACTGAAGAGATGAATGTCTTATCCGATATCCGCGTTGAATCGTGTTGCGTTGTGTCGAAAGTTTTGCGTGCATTCAGTAATTGCTCTTTATCGCACTGCAAAGTAGAGTGCATCAATAAGTCCCCATACGACAGTTTGTAGGTCGAGTCTCCCATTGACTATGTAGAGATCTCCAGCCAGGAGATGTCATGGACTGTTACCTAGTTACTTGTAGAATGACATGGGGAAGATTCTAAGTGGGGACAGTTGAAGAGAGCCATTGGATGTATGAGAAGTTGCTCTCTGCTGGGATGCTGTACTATTAATAAATCTACAAGAAAACCTTAAAGAAACCTGTGAAGGCTCTTCTTTTCATGGCGACTTTCAATACTACAAACACTGAGAAGAGACTATCATCTACAAGGAAGCAAGCACATTTCAAATGAAAACAAATAACAAAGAAAACAAATAAATTCATAGTAATTTTTGAGAAATTACTTACACTGACAATAAGTCGTTATAAATATAGTTGTTTAATATATATATATATATATATTTTTTTTTATTTATTTATTTCTAACTATTCCTTCCTTACAGGTGTCATGTCTGACCAAACTATGTCATCCCCTCCACCCTTCCTATCATCACCAGGGGAACCATCTATACCTTGGTTACAATGGAAGAAATTGTTTGTAACCTACCTTTTAGCTATTGGTGGAGACAAATATGGCCCAGTTAGACGCCAAGCTATTCTTTTACATCATTTAGGTGTCGAAGGCAGGAGAGTATACGAAGAGATACCTGAAATCTCTTTAGGAATGGGAGATGGTCAACCTTGCAATATTTATGACATGTCGCTGCAAATGTTAGAATTGCATTTTACGCCTAAGACTAATGTTGTGCTTGAACGTCATAAATTTTTCACAAGAAGTCAAAAGGAAGGTGAAGATATCAAATCATATGTATCTACGCTAAGAGGATTGGCCATAACATGCAAATTTGAACAACTAAATGACTCCTTAATAAGAGATCAAATTGTAAGATGCACCAATAACAAAAAGATAAGAGAAAAATTGCTAATGAAGGAGTATACCTTAGATGAAGCAATACAGATTGCGAAAGGAATGGAGCATACCGACATATGGATCAAAGAAATGGAAGGACCTATTAGCAATTTTAAACAAGAGAAAGTTGAACTTGTTGAAAAGAAAGAGAGAAAAATGGAAGTAAAAGCCAATAGTGCTACCAAAAAATATCCACCTCAATTTGAAAAAACTAATTTCCAGCCTAGGGAAATTAAATGTTTTAGATGTGGCGCTCCTGGACACATAGCTACAAGTCTTAATTGTATGGCAAGAGGAACACTATGTAGAAATTGTGGAAAGAGAGGACATTTTGCAAAAATGTGTCGCACAAAAGGGGTTGTGAGAAACCAGGTTCAAGAGGTGGAGGATATTTGTGAATATGTTGATGATATTCTACTAATGGTCGGTCGATGGAGAACAAAGTGTAGTAGAAATAAAAGAAAGCCTTGGGGGACATACACCCAATATAAAGATGGAAAGTACTGATAAGCTAGAAAAGCCACATTGTAATATTTTGATCAACGAAAAAGAAATAAGAGTGTTGGCTGATTCGGGGAGTTTATATACTCTAATATCAAATAAGTCCTTTGAAAATAATTGGCCTGGGGGCAGTGGTCTTGTCATGCAAAACCCTGATATACGTGCAGTAGGTTATGCGGGGAAAAGGATTGAAATTCTAAGTATGGCTTGGATGACTTTAAAATTTAAGGGTGAGGCAGTTAGGGGCAGAATATATATCACAGATTATGGATCAGATCTTCTAGGATGGCGCCATCAGAAGGATCTAAATATCTTCATCAATCCTAATGCCAAAGAACCGGTTATGGTATTGGAAAAATGTAATGTCCATAATGTAAATGATGATGTAAACATTTTTGAAAAATATCCTAATGTTTTTAGTTCTAGGTTAGGATTATTGAAGGGATTTGCACATAAAATTATTTTAAAAGAAAATGCCAAATCTGTTGTCCATAAGGTGAGAAATGTCCCTAACCTCATGCTAGAACCTTTACGTCAGGAAATAGATAATTTGTTGAAGCAAGGCGTCATAGAACCAATTGAGGCTTCTGATTGGTTGGCTCCGATTGTGATTGCCCCTAAGGATGGAAAAAAAATTCGTCTTTGCATAGACTTACGAGATCTTAACAAAAACATTTGGGTAGACAGAGAACCCTTGCCTAATATATCGGAGATGTTGTCAACAATGGGTGAGGGCAAGATTTTTAGTGTCCTTGATATGTCTGCCGCTTACCATTAGATTAAGCTACATGAATCATCCAGGCATTTGACCTCTTTTGCTACACCTCTTGGTGCGTACAGGTACAAGAGGATGCCTTTTGGTTTGGCGTCGGCTTCAGCCGTCTTTCAAAGGGCAATGAAAAACATTTTTGGTGATATGCAGAAGATTTGGTGTTTCCAAGACGACATCTTGATTGCTGGGAATGATTTATTAGATCATGATAAGTTGTTTGAGGAAGTGATGAAAAGGTTAGAAAAATATAATCTGACGATCAAACGGGAAAAATGTCAATTGAGAAAGGAAAAGGTTGAATATCTGGGGCATGAGGTGAGTTCAGAGGGAATACGACCTAAGAAAAGTATTGTTGATGCTATTACAATGGCTCCTGAACCAACTAATAAGGATGAGCTTAGATCCTTTTTGGGATTAGCGGAGTATTGTTCAAAATACGTAAATAGCTTTACTGAGATTGTTGAACCATTAAGAGAAATTATGAAAACAAATATTCTCTTTGAATGGTCAAAAAGTTGTAAAGAAAGTTTTGATCTTATAAAAAGGAAAATATCTGAAGCACCTACTTTAGGACGTTTTGATGTGAGTGCTAAAACCTTTTTAACTACAGATGTGAGTGGAGTTGGTGTTGGAGCAGTGTTATCTCAAATTATCGGTGGGGAGGAGCGGATCATTGGTTTTGCTTCAAGGAGATTACAAGGTGCTGAAAAGTCATATTCAGTAATTGAAAGAGAAGCCTTGGCATGTTGTTGGGCGATGTGCCATTTTAAGTTTTACCTATGGGGTCTCCCTTTCAAAGTACGAACTGATCACAAGCCATTGTTGTACATCTTCAAGGGTGGAAGAGGGTTAGAAGGGAGTATAACCCCAAGAATTTCTAGATGGCTATTGTCTGTCTTAGAATTTAATTATGAGATCGAATATGTTAAAGGAGTAAAGAATGTAGTCGCTGATTACTTATCAAGGATGCCTCTTGATGTAAAGTCTGATGAGATTTGTGTGAACACAAATACTGACTTTATTAGTAAGATTGATGTTGTTGCTTTATTGCCTGAAGAATGGAGCAAAGCTATGGAAAATGACCTTGTATTAAGGAAGGTAGGAGGTAAGATCATTAATGGTTGGAATTCTGAAGACTGCAAGGATTTGGAACTTGTGGAATTTTTCAAAATTAGAGAAGAGTTAAGCCTGAGTAACGGAAATGTTATGAGAAGATGGCAAGTTGTACCTCCTAAAGATGTGAGGAAACATATTCCTAACATAATTCATGAAGGTCATCCTGGGCAAGGAATGTCAAAACGAAGAGTGAGGGAATCTTTTTGGTGTCCTGGTGTAGATTCAGAAGTTGAAGCTTTAGTAAAAAATTGTCAAATTTGTTTAAACAGTGACAAGTCTAAAGTGGTACGTCAACCCCCATTGGAGTGTGCGAAATTTCCATCAAGACCGTGGGAGAAGTTAGCCATGGACTTTATAGGGCCAGTGAACAAGTTGGGGTTAAGAGATAAGTTCATTTTAGTCTTAGTAGATTATCACTCTAAATGGTTCACGATAGGGACAATGGGTGAAATCAATACTGGTAACGTAATAAAATTCCTTGAGGGAATCTTTCTGGAGGAAGGTATACCAGGCAGTATAGTGACCGACAATGGTGTACAATTTGTTTCAAGGGAGATTCAAGAGTATCTTGCAACAATGGGCATTGTTCATGAAAAGGTAGCTCTCTTTAGACCTCAAGCTAACGGTTTGGTGGAAAGGGTTAACCGAATAATAATGGAAAACATTCAGTTATCCCTTGCAAATGGTTTGTCATGGAGGGAGGAGTTGCAAAAAATGATGTGAGCTCATAGGATTACCCCTCATTCTAGTACTGGAATAGCCCCTTTTGTGTCCCTCAAAGGTAGAGAACCAGGGAAAAAGGAATGTCCTGTTTGGTTATAGAAGAAGGATAAGATATGGATTGATCGTGAGGAAGTGTTGAAGAAAGTGGAAGTGGGTCAACGGAAGATGAAAGACACGTATAATTTTAGAAAGGGAGTTAAGCATATGACATTGCATGTTGGTGATTGGGTTGTGGTGCGGAAGAATGAATGGGTCCGTAAGGGTGAAAGTAAATATTTGGGACCTTTAAAAATCAAAGGCGTGAAGTCCAATATTGTGATATTGGAAGATGATACGATGTGGAGTTTAGGAAACGTTTGCAAAGTACAAAGACCATAGGATGTTTCCTGGAAACATAAGTTGGGAAATAAGAATATTAATTTATGTTTCCTAATGCCATAAATTGGAAATAGCATTTTTATTTATGTTTGCAATGTACAAAGGTTATAAGATGTTTTCTGGTAATATAATTAGAAAGTAAAAATGTTAATTTTGATTTTGCATTTATATAATGTATTATTAGAGAAACAAATATGTTAAATTTATTGATCCTTCTGTAGTTCCATAATAGTGTTTTACACTGTATTTGTTGGTGTATAAAAGGGAGATATGTAGAGATCTCCAGCCAGGAGATGTCATGGACTGTTACCTAGTTACTTGTAGAATGACATGGGGAAGATTCTAAGTGGGGACAGTTGAAGAGAGCCATTGGATGTATGAGAAGTTGCTCTCTGCTGGGATGCTGTACTATTAATAAATCTACAAGAAAACCTTAAAGAAACCTGTGAAGGCTCTTCTTTTCACTATGCCCCTGTCTCACCTTTCGTGCTCGGACATTTCTCAACGTCCCAGACCGGCCTCCAGTATGGCCGCTGTGTGTACAGGAAGCCTGAAGTTATCTGTCTATTTAAGGAGGCGTGAAAGAGGTGCAACGCGTAATCTCATATCTTTGGCTATTTCAATCCGCCATAGTATGTTGATCATATACAACATAGTTATACAACAGTGTATTATCTGCATCGTCCTCATGTATGTCTTAACTTGCGCATTAACCAGGAGTGACTATACTTGGAAATACAATAGAAGTGATAAACTAATACGACATGTGCGACTTTGTTTGTGATAAGGTGCCCGTGAATTCTCTGACATAGATTCGGCATCTGGCTTATATTATCTGGTAATGTGGAATGATATAAATATATATACAATATTTGCTGTGTGCGACTTACAGCTTAGTACAAAAAAACACCAAGCGGTGGGGGAAGGGGATCAACAGAAAGGATTAAGCCACTCAGTGGAATTAAATATATAGTATCCTGGAGTTCAAGGTAAATATAGCCAATAGGCAATGGGGAAAGAGTGTGGCAGTAAGGAACATTCGGCCAGGGTACGTGTCATATTACAGTAAGGTCCATTGATACCAGGAAGAGATGATTAGCCAACAGTGTCATTCTGTACACTAACATTCAAGTTAAACACAGTTGTGTTAGATATATTATATCATGGAGATCTAGGTACGAATAGTCAATGGTAGTAAGGAAAGAGTGTGGCAGTATGGAAAGTTCAACCAAGGTACGTGCCATATTACAGTAAGGTCCATTATTACCAGCAGGATATATTTAGACCACAGATATCATTAGGTACAGTCACATTACGGCTGATGCCTATAAGATGATCAATACTACTTCATAGATTGTAAACCATTGAGAGCATGTACAAACACTATGAGTATGAGACAGATAATCCCACAGCAGAATATCAGGAATATATGCATAGGAGGTTGTTATCCACATAGAAGTAGTGCAGTTCACGGTCCAGGTTAAAAACCCACATTCTACCGCCTGTAATTTCATAATCCATGTGGCCTCTCTACGTCTGAGGTGTAATTCCTTATTACCCCCTCTGGGATCCATCTCCACCCAATCGATGCCACAGTAGGTGAGAATTTTGCGCCAGCCCTGAGACGTACATTCATTTATATGCATCGCCGTGGGGTATCTGATATCTCGATGTTTGACCGCTTTTACGTGTTCACTAATTCACTGCTTTAATGGCCTGATTGTGCTGCCAGTGTAGAATTTGTCACATTTACATTTCAACATATATATAACATATTTACTGTTACAATTGATCATCTGTCTGATTTCATATCGTCTGCCCTTGGTGTCTACAAAGGATTTTGTGTTATCCATTGCTAGTTCACATATCCTGCAATTGCCACATTTGTGGAACCCTATGCCTCTTTGGGACAGCCAGTTGTCCTTGGATTTTTGTCTTGGATAGCTTGGGCTGAGTATTGTTCTCATAGTTTTGCCTCTCCTTTATGTATTGCGTGGTATATCAGTAATGTAGTTACTCAAAGATTTTTCCGAGCAAAGTACTTACCAATTATTCCTCATGCTATTCTTATGACTATTGACATTTCATTATAATCTGTGATCAGTCTTAGTTTGGAGAGTGCCTTGTCTTTAGATTGTCTGTCCTTTAAGGTATCTGCTCTACTAACTGTTCTTATTTTCCGTTCTGCCTATTGATTGTGTGTGTGTTATAACCCCTGGCTAGGAAGCGTTGTTTCATATTGCCAACACAGGACTTAAAGTCAGTGTCAATACTGCAATTTCTCCTGGCCCTGACAAGTTCTCCATAAGGGATTGCTCCTATTTGGTGCTTCGGATGTGAACTGCTTGCATGCAAAAGAGCATTGCAAGATGTGGATTTACGATGTAGTTTACTATGTAACTGATTGTTCTCTATATATATTGTCACATCAAGGTATTCTATTTCTTTCTGACTATAGTTATATGTTGAATTTGATGCCCATATCGTTGGAGTTGAGAAATTCACAGAATACTTGCAAGTTGTCCATGGTGCCCGACCATATCATAATGCAGTCGTCTATGTATCTGCCCCAGTAGATGATGGAATCACACCCTTTGGTGCCCACTGAGCCCCAGATCCACTCCTCCTCAAACCATCCCATAAAGAGATTGGCATAAGAAGGAGAAAACCTGGAGCCCATGGCAACACCTTGTATCTGTTTGTACCATTGTTGTTCAAAATTATTTCGATCATGTTCCCATTGCTTGGCAGGTCTCTTACTTAGAAATTCTCTGGCTGTCTGAATCCCTAAGTCAGTTCTAATGCATGTATAAAGGGCTGTGACATCCAGAGTAGCCAGGACCATTCCATCTTCCCATACGACGTCTGTAAGAGTACTGAGGATGTGCTCAGTGTCCCTGATATAGGACGGAACCTTTTTCACCATCGGTTGTAGGAATAGATCCACATATTGTGACAATTTCTCCATGGGCCCCCTAATGCTAGATATAATTGGTCTGCCTGGTGGGAAATGCACATTTTTATGTACTTTTGTTAGGGTATATATACATGGAAATCTGGGCCTCTCAACCTTAAGATAAAAATATTCATCTTGTTCAATCAGGCCCTTGTTGAGCCTTTCTCTTAGATGTGTGTTAATCAGATAGGTCAAGGAACAGATGGGGTTATCATTGAGTTTCGGATAGCATGTTTGATCACCCAATTGGGACAAGATCTCCCTATTGTAGTCCTGCATATTCATACCAACAATGTTGCTCCCCTTGTCTGTCTATTTTATGGTGATGTCTTTTATCTTTTTCAGTTCTTCCAGGGCATTGTGTTCATTACACGTCAAATTGTCCCTATGTCTCGGTTTGTTTTTGTGCCTAATGTCCAGTTGCCTATTCAAATCCCCCGCTACGAGTTTGTAAAATACATCAATATTGTTATCACTCAGTAAGGTCGGTGTCCACCTTGATTTGCTTTTAAGCCCACTTGAAATGGTCAGGTCAGTGTCTATGTCATGGTCCGGTAATAACTCCTCTATACTCATATGATCACGTTCATCGTCAGTAAGTGAAAATAGTAATTCCGCATCTCTAATGCCTGGTATGGTTGATAACTCAGGAAAGACATCAACAGGATATGTTTTACTTGCTTTATTAGGTGTAGGATTATTTGTGAAATTTCTTTAGTTTGAGATTTCTTACAAATTTGAAAAGATCGATAAATAGCTGCATATATCCCCATATTCTTTAGGACAGAAACTCATGCCTTTTTCCAGTAGAGTTATCATATCTTTAGTAAGTTCTTTGTTGCTTAGATTGATTACCTCCACTCCTTTTGTCTGACTGTCATCTAATTCCTTTTGTGATACTGATAGATGCACTCTATTCGACAATATCATATTTTGTTTGATAATTATCAAACAACTAGCCATGAAATCACAGTGGCACACCAGGTCATGATAAACGTTGTCTCACATCTCTCAGCCATATTATCGGTGTATCTCGATATGAATTTAGGTGCGGGTTTCACCGAATTACGAATGTAAATTGTTAAATACTTCCATGCAATACACTATTGTATGTTCATTTAATGGTCTTTGCAGCCCTGAGGAAGTTGTGGGTTATTCCCGGACGACGAAACCCATGTTGGCTGGACCAAAGAAGGAAAATTAAAACCCAAGAAAAGATTACAGACCAATATTGAGCAATCTCATGTCTTAAATATAGCAAATGTTGAATATTGTATGTGTGCTCGGGCATGCGTGTAATTGTTAGGTAAATCCCCAGTGATCACAATTTGGAGGAGTGGATGACTCCTCCTCCCTTGAGCACCATAATTAGACACCTTTGAACAGAATAGTACCGTCAATAGTGAGCGCCAACAACACAGGGCCATATTATCCAACACAGCAGTGATGTACTCTGCAATGTTGATATGATGACTAATGCTATACATCCTTCTAAGTTGTGTAAATGTCAGAATATTAGCCGTTAGGCCTTGGAATGGTTGGATTCACATTTCACTTCTCTATTGTGTTGTGTGGAATGTTTGGTATAATTTATGTATACTTTCTAATCATGTTATTGCATTTCAGGAGACCTTTGCACCTGCTTTTTTGATGTAGTTTTGTGTGTCATTTGAATTGTTTGTGTAAGCTATTATAATACCACTGAAAGATACAATCATTATAATCTTTTACTTTATACTTTTAGATTGCTTCATATTTTTGCTTCAAAGTAATTAGATGTATAATCCAGATTTCTAAAATGTGTATTTTTATTAATTCATAAAAGGTCCAACAACCAGAGTATGTGGGCAACCATCTTCCACTGCGGATGCCTCCATTCCAGACCATTATAAAGCCTTCAGTGAGGACTACATTCCTGCGAGTCTGGTTGATGAGGAACAGCCGAGTCCATCTGGTCTGTCTGGGTAGACAGCTACAGTGAGTCTCACTCATCTCACACCTACACCTCCTACCCCAGCTAATAGCACACCTCAGCCTATGAATACATCCACTTCCTGTGTCCAAACTAACATCACACCAATCTCGTATCCCCCAGTCAATGTTTGCTGCTGATACACCACCACCACTACCTTTGGTTCAGCCAGGAATGGGGCATACTGGGTCAAAGGCATAGGGTAGTGGGGGTAAGGGTCGTAGAAGGGAATCTGTGAGCCTGCAAAGAGAGGCCACTGGGTTCACTCTTACCCATATCACCATTGACCAAGTCTTGGGATCCCTTCCATCAGTCCGAAGTCATGAGTGGTCAGGTCCTGACAGAGCTACAGGAGATAAAGCAGTTGCAGAGGGAGCACAATGTGCAGATGGAAAATCTGAACTCCAATTTCGGCTCCCTGACTGGGGTGCTGCATGATATTTTCACCCATATGTCCTGGACTTTTCCAACAACATCTTCTCCTTTCTGTGGTTCAACTACATCTGCCTCAACCACAAAAAGGGGGGCCATGCCACAAAAGGAAACAGCTGCACCCACCTCAGTCCCGCAACTGTGGCTCCACCACCCCTCGTCAGGAGGGGATGTTCAGATGGACTACCAGGAGAGGATGGCAACACCTCCACCACCACCAGCAAGAGATGGAGAACCTAATTTCTTTGAGTGTGTGACTAACATTCACTTTGTGGACCCTTTTCTGGACATATTTACCTCTCTGATTCCAGTTGTATTTTGTGTATTGGACTTCAGACAGTTTTGGCTCTGCAATAATAGTTTTATTCACCAAGATTGGCTGTTTTAATTTTTGGTTTATTTTTTTAATTTCATCCTGTGTTTTGTCTTTGATTAGGTTGAATAAAACAAAACTGACAAAGTCAAAGACTGTTGTTGTATTTCATTTCTCAATTGGTTCATCTTTTTCTTTACATCATACATTTTAAAATATGAGCATTAAAAGTATTGTTTAGTCATAAATTATTTCCATTTAAATAAACAAAAACCAAAGATCATTAACTAGTAGTTTATTAAATTGGAAGAAATACATTTTTGTCATTTTTTCCTTAAACATTACACTCTATGCATAACCCAAATACTTACTGCATTTTTCTAATTTACAGTTCAGACCTTGCCACCATGGAAGAACAGAATATAATCAAATACATCAGATTAAATATGCTAGCTATTATTGATTTGTGTCATCAGCTGGAGCCAGATCTCCTGGCCCCAATAGGAGACCCACATCAATAACACCAACAGTCTAAATCATGGCAGTACTCCATTTAGTGGCCACAGGATCATTTCAATACAGGGTTGCAGTATCTGGTGCAGTGTCACAAACAACTTTAGGTGTTGTGCTACAAGACGTTCTTTCTACAATGAAAGCACACATCAACAGCCGCAGACATCTAACACAAAATAAGGATTTGCAAATGTGAAGGGATATTAGTATGCTTTGTGTTGACTATCACATGTGATTAGAGCACTTTAAGCAGCCCATATTGGCTTGGTGCCAATATTCCACAGAAAAACAAGTCTAACACAATCTTAAAAACTTCAGTTCAGTCACTGTGCAAGTTATCTTTGCACAAGATATGCGCACCCAAAGTCTGTGTGTGTCTTTCACAGGATCAACCCATGTTCCTTTTGTACTTTCCAACAGCAGCATATAACTGCAAATGTCACAACTTTAAAATGTCCAAATGTCACAACTTTAAAATGTCAAAATGAAGAGGACATGCTGAAGGAACCTAAAACAGATTAAAAAACAAATGCAATTAGTTTATTATATTACACCATTTTTACATAACGAATAATTTTGAGGACACATTTTCTAAGAACAATAAAAGACAAATAATGTAAATGAACAGAGTTCTCAATGTGTCAAAACATTGATCTACAAACACCTTTGCACTGGGCGACAGGTGACCCAGATGCGGGATTGTTACAGATACCGCCAGTTTTGATCTGAGTTAAAGACAATGCTATTTTACCTCGCATTTCTCAGTATAAAATACAGCAGGCAGGTGAGTGAGCTTTATTGCAAATTATACAGGACTTGATTGAGAAAGGAGTGGTTGAGGAGGCGACTGCTAATGTTTGTAATAGCCCTATTCTTCCCATTCTCAAAAGGACACCTTAATGTTCCTCTGATGATCATGCAGATGTTTATCTCTTTTGTGATTAACTTGCAGGAAGTTCCTAAAATAGTGATGCCCCAGTTTCCGGTGGTCCCTGACATTACGACTCTTTTGACAATGATTCCTTCTTCTGCTACATACTTTTCTGTCATTGGCTTGAAAAACGCATTTATCAGTATTCCCATTCATCCTGACAGCAGGTATCTATTTGGGTTCACCCTAGCTTGTAGAAGCTTTAGATTTTGTCGCGCTCCTCAAGGCTATACAGAGAGTCCGAGTATCTATAGTCAGGCATTGAAAGGTCAGCTGGACTCCTTGTCGCTTCCTACAGGTAATGTATCGCTTCAGTATGTAGATGACTTGCTCATCGCCTCGGATACAGAACAAGGTTGCAGAGACAGTACAGTTAAATTGTTGTTACATTTCGCTCAACATGGCCATAAAGTATCACTTTCCGAATTTCAGTATTGTCAACAGGAGGTCACCTACTTAGGTCACCTACTGTTGAAGGAGGGTCGGAGATTGACCCCTGAGCGCATCAGTACCATTGTTAAAATGCCCATTCCGCAAACTCAGAAAGATGTGCGCACTTTCATAGGTATCACTTCCTATTGCAGGCAGCGGATACCTAGCTAATCGCTGTTAATCAAACCCCTGCTTGCTTTAACACCAAAAGATGTACATGAACCCCTGCCCTGGACGCCTGAATGTCAGCAGTCTTTTGAGCAATTGAAAACTGTGCTTTGTTCGGCTCCAGTACTCGGCACCCCTGACTATGCTAAGCAGTTTGTGTTGTACGTCTATGAGATGGCTGGTTGCGTGCTTTCTGTTCTAACACAAAATTTTGGAGATAAGCAGTGGCCATGTGCTTCCTACTCTGCTGTGCTCGATCCAGTTGCGCGAGCCCTCCTGAGCTGTCTAAGAGTAGTCGCGGCCATGGCTGTCTCGATAAGGCAATCGGCTGGACTCGTACTTGATACTGACCTCACAGTCATGGTACCCCATGCTGTGGATACACGTTTGAATAAGACAAAGACACAGCACCTCACCAGTGCACGTCTGACAGGTTACGAGTTAACGCTGTTCGTGAAACTTATTATGATCAAACGATGTGCCACTCTGAACCCAACCACGTAACTACCCGCACTTCCCTTCTGAGAATGAGGAGATTGACATATATGATTGTATCTTCCGGACGGAAGAAGAGATGAAAGGACGGGTAGACTTGACTGATGCTCCCTTATATTATCCCCAAGGGGAACTATATGTCGATGGCTCTTGTTTTAAATTACCAGATGGCACTACAACTGCAGCATATTCTATTACTACGCTGCGTATGGTAGTTGAGATATCAGGAGTTCTCTATCAGTCGTTCCACCTGCAGAGCTCGTTGCCCTAATACAAGCCTGTGAATTGAGTGAGGGACTGGTTGTTAATAATTATACTGACAGCCAGTACGCCTTTGGAGTCACCCATAATTTTGTGCGACTCGGCACAGAGAGGGTTTCGTACTTCCCAAGGGACAAAGATTCAGCACGGTCATCTTATCTATAGGCTTTTTTCCGCATTGACACTCCCTAAGAAATTGGCAATAGTAAAGTGCAACGTCAATTGGAAAGCTACTGACGATGTGGGTAAAGGGAACGCTTTTGCAGATCAGACAGCTAAGGAGACAGCCCGGACAAGGATGAAAAGAATGTTTGTAGCAGGTCCCGCTAGGTGGGTGCCCAAGGTCACCATGTTTGAAGATACACTTGACAATGTAAAGGAAATACAGAGTAGGGCCACAGTGGAGGAATTAGCAGTGTGGCAAGAAAGTACAGAACAATTGAACGATGAGGGATGTTGGATTGACAAGTCAGGGAAGCAAAGATGGATGCTTCCAGATGCATATGTTCTTCCTGTAGTCACAATGGCCCATGACCCAGCCCACATCAGTGCTAAGGGTATTTGCAAGCTGTTAGACCCTGTGTGGCAGAATGATAACATGTCCAAAACTGCTGCACATTTAGTGAAGTATTGCATGGTGTGCATGAAGCACAATCCGGGAAAGGGTACCCCTACACCATCTGGTAATTTTAAACCACCTACTTTCCGTTTTGAGGTCCTTCAGTTAGATAGACTATATTGAATTGGATACGGTCAATAATGTGAAGGACGTGTTGGTGGTTGTTTGTGCGTTCAGTAAATGAGTTCTTTCCTCGTTTCGGCTTGCCCCGTTTGATCTGGAGTGATAACGGAAGTCCCTTTAATGCCTAAGTCATACAGTTAATGTGTGACGGTTTGCACATAAAACAGAAATTCCATGCTGCAAACCACCCGCAATCAGCAGGTTTGGTTGAGAAGTAGAATGGTACTCTCAAACTGAAGTTAGCAAGGATTCAGGAGACAACAGGGTTACAGTGGCCAGATGCTTTACCATTAGCTCTTTTATCGACAAGAACAACAGCACATTCTAGAACAGGATTGTCACCCTACGAGTTCTTGTTTGGATGCCCGACAAATGTCTGGGGTATCCCGAGCCCTCGCAGATTTTCAGTTTTTGACTATTGCATTGTTGACAGACTATCTTTACCAGTTAACTGAAAATTAGCATTCTATTCACCAACAGGTCCGCGAGTCCCTGCCACCCATACCCGAGGGGCCCGGACACGATATTCAGCCTGGAGACTCCGTTTTAGCGGAAGAAGAGTTTGGAGCCCCATTGGAAGGAACCAGAAAGGGTCCTCCTTGCAACTCGAACCGCTGTGAAAGTCGCCGGCCAAAAGAACTGGATTCATGTGAGCCATTATTGCAGGATACCCTTGCCTGATGACCAGTGGGTGAGGGATGGCGCTGGGGACACTGAGTGTGAGAAGGTGCCTCAGCCTTCCAACCTGCTCAACCTTGTGCCCCAACTCAGGTCCCTTCCTCATCCTAATTCCAAACGCTCACCCCTATCCCAAGCACGCTCACTTCTTTGCAGGCACCCACTCTTACACACACAAGCAGTACACTTACACTTACACACACATAAACACAAACACACAAAGAAACACAAGCAGACACCCAAACAACATTAAGTCACTATTGACACAACAACCAGTCACCACAACCACCACCACAACCACCACAGCCACCATCACACCACTAACCACCACCACACCCACAAGCACCACAACCACCAGCACACCGACAAAGACCACAACCACTGGCACACCCACAAGCACCACAACCACCAGCACACCTACAAGGACCACAACCACTGGCACACCCACAAGCACCACAACCACCAGCACATCCACAAGGCCTCAACCACACCAACCACCTCAACAGCAGACTCATCCAAGCCCACACCTACACACAAAATAATTCCAACCAAACACAAATGCACACACTCACCCGAATACAAAACACCTGAAAAACCACACACATCCAAACATACTTCAGACCCACATGCAACTGCAAAGCATGCACCCACAGGAACCACAACCTCCTGAATGTATGTCTTACCTGGCCATAACCCCTGTCAAACCCAAACCCACCCCTTCTCAAGAAAGATCTTTGAGGTGTCTGCTCTGTGCCCACTAGGTGCTCCTTGCTGAGGAGGTTCCCCTTTGACAGTCTCTTTGGGTGGCAAGTTTGGGGCAACACTCAAACATCATGTCTTTGTGACAATCATTGTTTTTACTGTTTTATGGTTTGTGATCAAATATATTGATTTGAGTAAAGTCTCTCATTTCTTAATAAATATTTTAACTTTACCAAGTTTGTCTTGACATTATTTTTCATCTACAACTCTTTGATTGCTAGAACTGTTAATGATTACAATGTGAGGTACATATTTCAACTTGAAATTATGACAGATTTTATTTTTAAATGTCTAATTTGTAATGTCCATACACTAGAAAAATGTATGTGATGGACATTTACATTTTGGGATTGTGGAAGCTGAAATAAGAAATAGGAAATAATACCACACATACGACTCTCTATCAGCACAAAAGATAGCGAGGTTTATTGGAGACCAACAAACAGTGGATTAACGTGCAGCACGGAGACATCAGCAAAGTCACTGAATCTCCAAAGAGGTGACGTGTCTGACAGTTTTAATAGGCCCAAACCACAAAGGATGTAGCGTCATAACATACGTAGTACAAATTAAGCATAGTTCATTTGACCAATTAGCAAAGGCCTAAGCAGTTCTATACCATTTAAGCGACCCCTGACCCTCCTGGTAGGTCGCTCCCCCTCCGCACAGCTCCGCCTGTGTGCCCCTGCCCCAGCTGCCACTGCTAAGATCTCGCCTGTAAGTGTGATTCCTCCGTTTCTGTGCCCCGATTTTTGCCTTCTGTACCACTGTTTTTCCCCCTTTTGTGCCCCGATTTTTGCCTTCTGTGCCACTGTTTTTCCCCCTTCTGTGCCGTGATTTTTGCCTTCTGTACCACTGTTTTTCCCCCTTCTGTGCCGTGATTTTTGCCTTCTGTGCCACTGTTTTTCCCCCTTCTGTGTCCCGATTTTTGCCTTCTGTACCACTGTTTTTCCCCCTTCTGTGCCCCTATTTTTGCCTTCTGTGCCACTGTTTTTCCCCCTTCTGTGCCCCGATTTTTGCCTTCTGTACCACTGTTTTTCCCCCTTCTGTGCCCCGATTTTTGCCTTCTGGGCCACTGTTTTTCCCCCTTCTGTGCCCCAATTTTTGCCTTCTGTGCCACTGTTTTCCCCCCCTTTTGTGCCCCATTTTGCTTTCTGTGCCCTCGTCTCCCCCGCCGCTGTGCACCCTGCGGCCCCGCCCCCCCTGACTGCCCACTGCCTATTTGCTGATCCCGCCTCCCGCCTCCCAGCTGCTCCTCCCTCCCACCTCCCCATATATGTACCACTGTTTTTCCCCCTTCTGTGCCCTGATTTTTGCCTTCTGTACCACTGTTTGTCCCCCTTCTGTGCCCCGATTTTTGCATTCTGTACCACTGTTTTTCCCCCTTCTGTGCCGCGATTTTTGCCTTCTGTACCACTGTTTTTCCCCCTTCTGTGCCCGATTTTTGCCTTCTGTGCCACTGTTTTTCCCCCTTCTGTGCCCCGATTTTTGTCTTCTGTACCACTGTTTTTCCCCCCTCGGTGCCCCGATTTTTGCCTTCTGTGCAACTGTTTTTAACCCCTTTTGTGCCCCATTTTGCTTCCTGTGCCCTCGTCTCCCCTGCCGCTGTGCACCCTGTGGCCCCGCCCCCCCTGAATGCCCACTGCCTATTCGCTGATCCCGCCTCCCGCCTCCCAGCTGCTCCTCCTTCCCACCTCCCCATATATGCCGGACGCTGTGCGGCCGCGCCGCTGGCGCACCAAAGGCACGCCTAAGGCAAGCCTGTCTGCCCCCGTCCGTGCCTGGACCGCGCCCAGCACCAGGAACCCTAGCTCCCGCACACACCACGACGCCCGCCTCCGCTACGACTCCAGCACCCTCCACGCACTCAACGCTGGGCGATCTCGCACCTGCTGCCTGGCCGTCCCGAAGTGCACCCAAGGACCCTTCTCCTGCCGGAACTGCAGTTTCACCAGCATCCGGCCCGCCAACCCACCCAACATGGAAACCAACTTCCTCAGATGTATCCTACTCAACACCCGCTCTGCCCGCAAACACGCCATCGAACTCTGGGACCTACTCGACTCCACCTCCCCAGATGTCGTCTTCCTGATGGAGACCTGGATGACCCCCTCCTCGGCACCCGACATCGCCATAGCCATCCCGGAAGGCTACAAGATCACCCGCAAGGACCGCACCAACGGAACAGGAGGAGGAATCGCCATCGTCCACAGGAACACTCTCAAAATCTCGACACACATCGACGACACCCTCAGCACCGCCGAACACCTGCACTTCCAGATCCACACCGACCCCAACACCACCCTCAGAGGCACCCTCATCTACAGACCCCCCAGACCCCGACCGCAGTTCAGCGACTCCATCACCGACCTCGTCAGCACACACGCCCTCACCTCCACGGACTACATCCTCCTCGGGGACCTGAACTTTCACCTCGAGAACAACAACGACCCCAACTCCTCCACCCTGATCGACAACCTCGGCAACCTCGGACTCAGACAACTCGTCAAAGCACCCACACACTCCGCCGGCCACACGCTTGACCCCATCTTCTCAGCAAGCACCCACGTCTTCTTCGACCACACCACCGAACTCCACTGGACCGACCACCACTGCATCTACTTCACCTTACGAAGCTGGGGCAAGATCACCGAGGACCAGCTAATTGCCGCCCTCGCCCAGAGCCCATCCACAGACCCAACCGATCCCGACGCCGCAGCCCGCAACCTCAAACAATGGATCAATGACTGCGCCAACACCCTCGCCCCGCTCAAGAAGCACCCCAACACCCACACCAGCAAGAGAGCCAGCTGGTTCACCGAAGACCTCCAGGCCTCCAGGCGAACCTGCCGAAAACTAGAAAAAAACTGGACCCGCAAAAAAACACTGGAAAGCTACACAGCCCACAGGAACGCCACCCGCCGACATCACCAACTCATCAGATCCGCCAAAAGGTCCGCCTTCAGAGACCGCATCGACAACAACCCACATAACAGCAAAGAGCTCTTCAGCATCGTGAAGGAACTCTCCAACCCCAGCTCCAGCACCAACGACATCCCACCGTCACAAGAACTGTGCGACTCGCTGGCCACCTTCTTCCACCGCCAGATCGCAGACATCCACTACAGCTTCGACACCGTCACCACCCCGACAACAGCCGACAACCCCGCTCCCACGACCACCACCCGCACCAACCGTCTGCTCGCCTGCACCAACACCAACGACGATGACACCATCAAGATCATGAACACCATCCACTCCGGATCCCCGGAAGACCTCTGCCCACACCACATTTTCAACAAAGCCAGTAGGACCATTGCACCCCACCTTCGGAAAACCATCAACATCTCCTTCGAGACAGCGACCTTCCTGGAGAGCTGGAGGCACGCAGAGATCAACGCCTTACTAAAGAAACCCAAGGCAGACCCCAAGGACCTCAAGAACTTCCGACTAATCTCCCTGCTCCCGTTCCCGGCGAAGGTCATCGAAAAGGCTGTCAACAAACAACTGACCAGCTTCCTCGAAGAGAACAACATGAATGAATGAATGAAATGAAATTTAAAAACGCGCAACTAAGCCCGAAGGCATCAAGGCGCCTAACCAAAGAAAATCATAAAAGGCAAATCCAGAACTAAGGGTAGGCTTTGGCAAATAGCCACGTCTTGAGAGCCCTCCTAAAGGCTTGCTTTGAGGGAAGGAATTTAATCTCAGCCGGCAGAGTATTCCACAGCTTTGGAAGTTGAAAAAGCTCTGCCACCCCACTTGGCTCTACAAACACGGGGGACTGATAACAAGGATTTATTGGCGGAGCGCAGAGTTCTGGAAGGGGTATAAGGGGCCAACAGGTCCCTTAGGCCTCCAGATCTGTTAGTAGCCAAAGCCCCATAGATCAAACATAGGGACTTAAAAGAAATCCTGACCTCAATTGGAAGCCAGTGCAGTGTCTTTCTAGCAGCCGAGGCAGAAGCCCGCTTAGGTAGATCCAATACAAACTTGGCGGCGGCATTCTGCACCCTTTGAAGTCGCATTAACAGACCCTTGTTAATGCCTAAATATAAGGCATTACAGTAGTCAAGTCTTGAGCCTATTAATGCAATTACAATTTGCTTTCTGGCTTGAAGGGACAGGTAATGTTTGATCTTCCGCAAGATGTTTAGTAAGCCCCAACATGTGGAGATAGTCCTCTTTACTTGCTGACCCATCCCCAGGGTAGGGTCAATCATGACTCCTAAGTTCCTGGCCAGGGTAGTGGGTGTCGGACACACGCCCAACGATATAGGCCACCATTCCACCGACCAAATGTCCTCCTTTCCTCCGAACACCAGAATTTCTGTCTTTTCGCCATTAAGCTTCAATGAATTGCAGATCATCCATTGAGCAACTGCCTCCATACAGTGTCTAAAGTTGGAGGCAGCAGAGATGACAGGTTGGGCGAGAGACATCAATATCTGCGTGTCGCCGGCATAGGAGACTACCTCCATCCCATAAGATCTAATAAGCCTGGCAAGTGGGGTCACATAGATGTTGAAAAGGGTCGGACTTAATGCCGACCCCTGAGGGACCCCACAATGCACAGGAAGGGATGGAGATAGGAACTCCCCCAGCTTAACTCTCTGTTCCCTCTGGCCGAGAAAAGAGGCCAGCAAACTAAGTGCGGGCCCCTCCACCCCTATCTCCCTTAGCCTAGATGTTAACACTGAGGGAGACAGGGTATCAAACGCAGCCGTGAGATCTAGCAGGATAAGGAGAGTGGTCTGGCCCTTATCTACTCTGGTGCGGATGTTGTCAAGCACAATGGTAAGGGCCGACTCCGTGCTATGCTCTCTCCGAAATCCATGCTGCGAGTGATCCAAAAGGCCAGAAGTTTCCAGAAAGGCTGCAAGATGCTGGTTGAGATGGGTTTCCAGCATCTTTGCAGGGGCTGGAAGCAGCGAAATGGGGCGGAAGTTTTTGAGAACCCCCGGGTCTAATGTGGGCTTTTTTAACAAAGGTTTAACCACCGCTCTTTTCCATTGTGAGGGAAAAGTCCCATCGCTCATTGCCCTGTTCATGATATCTAATAACAGAGGCAGAAGAATCTCCTTACATTGTTTAAGGAGTTTCAAGGGGCAAGGGTCTAGAGGAGACCCCGACCTAGTCTTGATCAGGAGGACTTCAAGTTCCTGGAGGGAGAGGGGTGGAAAGCTGGACAAACACCCTGAAAGCGCCTCCTCGGGTGATGTTAGCGATGAGACAGGTAAGCATGTAGAGGTAGATAGTGCCGACCTCTGAAGCTCTAGTGCCGAATATATGTCCACAATTTTAGATTGAAAGAATTGTGCAACATCATTGCAGAGCTGCTGTGAGCTGACAACGGGATCAGGCACCTTCAATGATGTAAGCGTGTCTACGATCTTGAACAGCTCTTTCGGCGAAGAGAGTGAGGAGGTAAGAGAAGTAAAATACTCTTGCTTAGTTCTTATCACCTCCGTCTTATAGTTCCTTAGGAGGGTTTTATGACTATCCCTCTCACGCAAATCCCAACTAGTCCTCCAGAGACGTTCCTGTCTCTGTACTCCCTGCCTAAGAAGTCTTAGCGATTCCGAAAACCACGGGGCCGATGGACTTTTCCTCGCGGAGTAGCGCAATGAGGCTGGAGCCAGTTCGTCAATAGCTGTTTTGATGGCACTATCCAGCCTCACTACTGCAGAGCTTACGTCCTCCTCTGGGGAGATCGCCAAACTGGGCAATCTGGGGGCGAGCACGTCATTGGTTATGTTTTTGAGGTTACGTCTCAATTCCATTTTACTTGGCTCGTTCCCCTTGCTACTAACAGTAGCGATCATTAATTCTATAGGGATCGCATAATGGTCCGACCAAGAGAGAGGGATGGGAGTCTCAATGGTCAGCCGAGTGTCATTAGAAAAGACCCCATCCAGCGTATGGCCCGCCTGATGGGTGGGACCCTTAACTAGCAGTGTCATCCCACAGCCAGAGAAAATATCCAATAGGGATAGAGTTTCATTTGACTCCAAGTTTTCCAAATGGAAATTCAGGTCCCCCAGAACAGTAAAGTGCTCACAGCCAAAATGTGGCTCTAAAATATTAAGCATGTGATAGCCAAAATCTGTTCTGGTCCCCGGAGGTCTATAAATGAGAAAGCCAGTAAACGGAACTACATATGATCCGTTAATGGAAAACTGAAGGGCCTGAAAGGTGTCTTGAGGTTCAGATAATGGGATAATATGGCAGGAAAGGCAGTCTCTATGAAGGATACCCAATCCTCCCCCTATGCGTCCCACTCTGTCCTCCTTCACCAGCATGTAGCCTTCTGGTACCGCCTCAACCAAATCAGGTCCCGAGGAGTCCTTGGCCCAAGTTTCCGTACTGAAGACCCAGGCGGATTTTCTGGCCAGTACGAAATCCTTAAAAGCGAGATTGTTCTTAATTAATGATCTCGCATTTACGAGAAACCCCTTATCACTCCTCAGGCTAGTTTCTGATTTAAAACTCGGACCTACAGGTGTAGCGACAGCAACAGGAGCCAACACCATAGAAGAATACCGAAAACAGTGGCAGCCGGGGGAGGTCTGAAGCGCCTCCGGGGCGTTCCTATGGTGGCAAGGCAGCTTAGAAGGCTTAAGAGTGATCAAGTCCTGCCAGGAATAACTGATCCCTGTGTACTCACCATCGGTATGTCCAGTCTCCCAGCCATCCAGCCCGTCCTTAGCGCGGACGGGCGCAAACGGGCTGGACTCTGGCGTGACTCCAGCGTTACTGCGGCACACACGTCGTGCGCACACGCTGCGCGCCTGCATGTTAAGCCTATATAGGGCTCTAGCGAGTCAGCCTGACTGCTAGAGTGCTACCTGGACTGGCGTCCTGTCAGCGTCCCCTACCTACCCCCAAGATGGCGCCGATATTCCCAGAAAGCGCGAAACGCGCTAGGAAGGACCCGCTGAAGCCGCGGTGAAGGGCACAATTATGGTGCAAGTAAGTGACAGTGATTTTTAAAAACAGGGGAAGTGTTTAAAATAAATGTAGCTAAGAAGACAAAAACAGGGTATTTTTAAAATATAGCACAGCGCCTAAATGCCACAGCGCAGCGCACAGCAATGGAGAACAACATCCTGGACCCATCCCAGTCAGGGTTCCGCAGCAACCACAGCACTGAAACTGCCCTCATCGCCGCCACCGACGACATCAGGATCATGCTCAACAACAGAGAAACCGCGGCCCTGATCCTCCTGGACCTGTCAGCTGCCTTCGACACAGTCTGCCACCGCACACTAATAGCAAGCCTCCACGACACCGGAATCCAAGAGAAGGCCCTGGACTGGACCACCTCCTTCTTCTCCGGAAGAACCCATAGCGTCCGCCTGCCCCCCTTCTGCTCCAAAGCCACCAAGATAATCTGTGGCGTACCCTAAGGCTCATCTCTCAGCCCGACGTTATTCAACATCTACATGGCACCACTCGCCCACGTTGCCCGACTGCACGACCTAAACATCATCTCCTACGCCGCCAACACCCAGCTGATCCTCTCTCTCACCAAGGACCCCCACACCGCCAAAATCAACCTCCACGAAGGAATGAAAGCCGTCGCCGACTGGATGAGGAACAGCCGACTGAAGCTGAACTCGGACAAGACGGAGGTCCTCATCCTCGGCTCCACCCCTTCGGCCTGGGACGACTCCTGGTGGCCGACGGCACTAGGAGCATCCCTACACCCACCAACCACGCACGAAACCTAGGGGTCATCCTCGACTCCATACTCTCCATGACAAAGCAGATCAACGCCGTCTCCTCCTCTTGCTTCAACACCCTCTGCATGCTCCGCAGGATCTTCAAGTGGATCCCCACCGAAGCTAGAAGAACGGTCACCCAGACCCTCGTCAGCAGCAGACTGGACTACGGCAACGCACTCTACGCAGGAGCCCTGGCCAAACTCCTGAAATGACTCCAACGCATCCAGAACGCCTCTGCTTGCCTGATCCTGGACATCCCCCGCCGCAGCCACATCACACCCCACCTGAAAGACCTGCACTGGCTCCCCATCAGCAAGAGGATAACCTTCAAGCTCCTCACCCACGCACACAAGGCACTCAACAACACCGGACCAACGTACCTCAACAGACGACTCAGCCTCTACACCCCCACCCGCCAGCTCCACTCCACAGACCATGCCCTCGCCACCATCCCCCGCATCTGAAGAGTGACTGCCGGCGGCAGATCATTCTCCCACCTCGCCGCCAAGAGGTGGAACACCCTCCCCATCCGCCTACGGCAGACCGAAGACCTTCTATCCTTCAGGAGACTGCTCAAGACCTGGCTCTTTGCACAGTAGCAGCACCCCCCCTAGCGCCTTGAGACCCTCACAGGTATGTAGTGCGCTTTACAAATGCTATGATTGATTGATTGATTGATTAAGGTCCGAAACATACTGTTGCTGACCACGTGTCCCAAGTAGGCAGTGTCTGGGACTTTCCACTGTAATGTAAGATATCAGTCTGGTATAATTCCAGTAATAATTGCAACATAATAGTAATGACCAGAAATATTACAAAATGGGATATGCTGAAACGTTTGTGTCTAAGCGAGCATCTTCCTTTGTCACGTATCTTGCTCCGAACAAGCCTTGCGTTACTAAAGCCGTTTCTCTGAAGCCAAAGAAAAGTGCAAGCATCTTGTGCAGTGATTTTCATGTCAACTTAACAGGGCCTAAAAGCTTACTGCATTTGGTATCATAAAGAAAGATGGCTTCTACATTGCCCCATCTGATACCAAATCACTATCTCCTAACCCCTGACCACCATCTCCTCTCCCTCATCATCAGGATTGTTGTGGTGTTTGTGAGGTCCCTGCCATTTGTTATGGGGCATACAGCGTGCACAACATGATACAAAGGCTGTGCAGCATGCTGGACAAACCTGGATCATCACAATAATCACTTCCAATATCCATGATCCCCAACTTGCTAGCCATACCATTAGGTTTTCCCACATGCTTCCTGTATGTATGCCGTGTGCTTCTTCCCTAATGTCTTTGATCTTGTGGATTGCATCTCCTGTATTGCGGGTGTTGTCAGGTATGTACGAACAGCACACATGCTTGATGACGTGGCAGACTCCTCCCTCTTTGGCCAGGATGATGTCTAACGTAACTCTGTTCTGTATCACTACAGCCCTCATAGCTGTCAGTTCTTCAGTAATATTTCCCATCCCTGTTGCTGTCGAGTCAGCTAGGTCCTCAATCATTCATGCTAACTGATGTATTCTCTGTGTGGTGTAGACCACTCCTGCACCAGGGACCATCACCCCAAGACCTGTCATGACGTTGTCTACCCACTTCGGCGTCCTCCTAACTCTCCTTGGCTGTTGGCCTTGGTGTGTGATCTATACTATGTCAGAAAAATGTGTAATTTGTGGTATGATGGAGGCAAGATAACAACTGCCGTACCATACTGGGAGTAGGTAGAAGTACGCCCATTGGCCGCAGACAAAAAACAGTCCCTTGAAACCCACTAGTCCACGTGAAGACTGCTGATCGCTCTTTCTAATCCTTGACAGCTTTGTTGTGTGTGTGCAGTTACTTTCACCAACGAAAATTGAGGGTGTTACTGGTGGCGTTACTGAATCTTCACCTCCTGAAATTCGAATGCTAAATCATTCCTTTCATTGCATTCCCTTAGTGCCCGCTCACCCTTTGCTAACTCTGCAATGCTACACCCAAAACTGCATTTCTTAAATTCTTCCCTTCCTATCAGTAGCTGTGTAAAGGTGCATTTTTCCCTGAAGGGGGAGGGGCGCACCAGCACAGCTTGCTTTTTAGGTGTTCTCCCTCTGTCATTCTGAATGCATGATGATGCGATGAGCTGTTGTCTTACCCTAAACCTTGGTACCTTTACCTCAGCCCCTTTGTCCCAACCATCCCTGTCTTTCCATTCCTCATTCCTAGTTGTTTTGTCAAATATATTCATTGTTGCCTGATCTCTCTTTGTTGGTTGCATGTTTACGCATGGCACCCGCTGGGTCTTAGGCCTTGCAGTTGCCGGTCCTACTGCCATTCCCTTCACAGGAGCTGCAACAGTTATGGACATGTTATGCTACCTGAAGAGAATGTCATGCGTTAGGACACAGCTCACATATTTAGAGACAGGTAGGACATGGTAGCTCATGTTATTTTCTGTGTTTGTTGGTAGATGTGTGCAAACATAACATCCAGATATGTTCATTATGCGTACATAGATTTTTAGCATTTCAACATATTTATTTCCATGATATTCGTCCCACAACTCCCTTTCTTCTCCTTCTTTAATGTCAACCTCCCCAAAATGTCTTGCTCTTGAAAATCTATCTTTTTCTCATCATAAGTCACATTTTGATCGCTCCCATCCCCCTGCCGGCCGTTGATGAATGGTATTTCAATGTCTTTTGCGAATATTATTATCAGTGCAGTCACTATTATCCCTGGGACTGGAGATAGTATTGCCAGTACCACTGATGGCCATTTCTTTTCCTCTGCCCTTGGTCTTGGCATGTTCGTAGGCGTTTGTAAAGGTGTCCTGTAATAGTCTCTTATATTTCTTCTCTTCACTTTGACCAGTGTCTTTAATCAACGTCTCATATAAGGCCAGAACCAGTGTCCTCTATTGCATAAACCACGCAATCTAAAATGTCAACACGTGTTGCTGCAAATATCTTGCGCTGGTACCTGATATCAGAAAGTGGAGAATGAAATGTTGTGCAAACTTAGGCTTCTTAGTCCACTCCATAGGGGAGGGTTTGGCACAGTCAATTGCAGTACTGCCTTTATCTCTATCCCGGAAGACAGCAGTTTTATGCAAATTATTAGATCTGAGTCTTCCAGACCTTATTATTGGCATTTGCAATCAGATGATGCTATTCATGTAATAAGCGTGTCCTTGATAGCTTTGTCTTCGGTATCTACCTAGCAGGTTATGTGCCGCTATTGGAATTGAATTAGCGCAGACCCAGCAACACTTGAAAAGGATCGTTGGTGCCTGTGTTGTGTACTGTCAGAAGTTACTAGCACGTGACAGTTGGCACTGTTTTCGGAAGGATGATACCCGGGTCCTGACCTGCCATGCGCAGCAGGGGACTGCCTCTGGTATGTTGTTTCTTCTGTTGGAGGCCTGGCCTGCAGTGAGCAGGGAACTGCCTCTTCTTCACTAATTCTCCGTTCTTGCTTGTCTGGTGGAGCGAAGGTTGTACCTGCAGGGCGCCTCAGATGTCACTGGTGGTGCTGGTGGAGCTGATTCTCTGCTGTCTGGCCCTGCTGCTTTCTTGGTGTGGGAGCTGTGTATCCAGGATGTCAGCCCTTCGCACTTGATGGCTGTTGCTGTTGTTAAGATGATCCGATGCGGTCCCGTCCACCTCTTCCACCTTGGCTGGAGGCAGTGTCGTCGGGTGTGGGCCTTTACCCAGATCCAATCACCAGGCTGCAGATCATGTGGCGGTGGAGTTGCTGCTTCTGGAAGAGCCTGCAGAACCTGGCAATGAAGATAACGTAAGGTCTCTGTTAATTTTTTGCAATAACATAAAAGCAAATTGTCTGTTATTGATAGTGGAGCTTTGGACATATGGCCTGCCATGTTCATGGGACGGCAAAATACGATTTCGTGGGGGCTGAGCTTTGTTACCCTATCTGGTGTGCTTCTCATTGCCAGCAGGGCTAGTGGTAATGCATCTACCCATGATAGTTCAGTTGTTGCACATTTTTTTCCAATCTTATTCTTCAACACCCCATTCTTCCTCTCCACCGCGCCCGCTGCGGGTGGGTGATAGACGCAGTGTAGTTTTTGTGTGACCCCAAGCCCCTTACATATTCCCCCTATGACATGGGAAATGAACGCAGGGCCGTTGTCGGAGCTCAGAAGGGCTGGAATTCCGAAGCGTGGGATAAGTTCCTGTAGGAGGCATTTAGCAACAGTATGTGCATCACAGTTCTTTGTTGGGTATGCTTCGGTCCACTTACTGAACATGCACACAATTACCAACACATGTTTGTACTTGTGGGTGGGGGGCATGTCAATGAAGTCCAGCTGGAGGCTCTCAAGGGGTCCGTGGGGCGGTGGGAAATGTCCAGGTGCAGTTTGTGTACCCTTCCCAGTATTGTATTGTACGCAAATCAGGGGCGCAACTAGGTCTTAACTTCAGGGGGGCTAACATGGCAAAGGAAGGGGTGTGGCTAACATGTTAATCAATGGGGGCGGGGCTAAAATGGCAGACAATCGGGATTGGGTAATGCACAGGCCAAGCTAAGAAAAAGAGGTGGCAAATTCTGCATTCGAAACTGGACAACAATTAGTTTTATGAGAAATGAATTGGAGAACAGAGGGTAATTTCAACCATTTATATAATAACAGACATAAGGGATTTGTTCATCTTGCAATATAGTGTCACTCAAATGCATTATATTGTCACACAGCAATATCATGTAAATGGTTAAATTTACATCCTTCTTTCTAATGAAATGCTCATGAAACTGGTTCAAAAGAGCCCAGAACAATATGCTACTCTTTGAAAAACCTAGATTGGTCAAAGTTATAATTCACACAAAAAGGGGACTCTGGACACATATGTCATGTACTTGTCCAACACCCAAAGACACAGAAGAAATTTCAGATTTTGCAATCTGCCCATTTGCAGTGTTGTTACAAACTATAGCCCTAACGAACATTAATTTATTGGCAGTAAAGCCTTCAAAGCATGGTGCTTTAATGTATAGGCAGTTGAAGTAGGGGTGGGTGTGGTGCTGTGCAGCAGCACCCCCTAAATAACAATTGCTGAAATTCATAGGGTGAATGAGAAATAAAAAAGCCTTTACGTTTTGATAAATTCATGTTACATTTGCTGTTCTGCAAAAGACAAGTCAAATGCCAGGTAATGCATACTGCGAAAAACACAGAACTTGGTAATTATATCCCTGTCACAAAGTTCCAATCTTCACCTCGTTAGCTGGTGCAGCTCCCATTGTATTTGCATTTATATAGCGCATACTACCCCTTACGAGGCTTCAAAACTCTTTTTCGGTCAGTAGCACGCTACTCTGGAACCCAAAGAGGATTAGTGGTGAATTAGTAAAGTGAAATATGAAATTAATTTGAGCGATGTATATGTTAGTCTGTTATTTGGATGGAAAAAGATAGTGGATGGATGGAAAAGGGAAGGTTTTTCATTTATATAGCAATTGCTACTCCTGATGAGGTACTGAAATGCTTTTTGGCTGTAGCACGCTACTCCGGAACGCAAATAGGATTAGTCAGGATTTAGTATAGGGAAATATGAAATTATTTGAGTGGTAGAGATGTTAGTCTGTTATTTGTATTGAAAAGGAATAGTGGAGGGATAGAAGAAGGAACGGTCTAGAATTTTTTAGGGGAGTTCATACCATTAGGAGGGGGTTTGGGATGAGTAAAGGGGAGGTGCAGGGGGAAAAGTGAGAGGGAAGGGTTTAGAAATGCTTGTTTGGGAGATCTCAATAGTAAATGAAGTATGAGATGATGCAAAGAGGGGTAGAGGAATGAAGAGTATGGGGTTTAGGATGAATGAAAGAGTGGAGGTAGAGGATATATTGATAGAGGTATATGGTTAGATGTAGGGTAGTGCATTTGAGAGAGTAGTGGAGTGAGGTTTGAGATGAGTCGGAGATTTAAGGTAGAGGATATATTGAGAGTGGTATAGGGTTAGAAATAGGGTAGTCCATTAGAGTAAGTAGTAGAGTGAGGTTTGAGATGAGGAGTAAGTAGTCGAGTGAGGTTTGAGATGAGGCACAGAGTTAAGGTAGACGATATATTGAGAGCAGTATAGATTTAGAAATAGGGTAGTCAATTAGAGTAAGTAGTAGAGTGAGGTTTGAGATGAGGCAGAGAGTTGAGGTTGAGGATATATTGAGAGCGGTATACGGTGAGAAACAGGGTAGTGCATTGGAGAGAGTAGTAGAGTGAGGTTTGAGATGAATCAGAGAGGAGGTAGAGGATATATTGCAAGAGATATAGGGTGAAAATCAAGGGTAGTGCATTGGATAAGCTGAAATAGAAGTAAAGTAATAAATATAAAGATACAGAAGTACATGGAAGGTATATATATATATATATATGCCAAAGTTTGTCCAAAAGAACGAGGCCGCACACTACAGAAGGTTGCTTCCAACAAAAGCTTTAATCACGCGTGGAGCTGGCACTCCGTCCGGTCCGTTTCATTCTGCCTGACGCGTTTCGGGCCGCATCAGCCCTTGTTCACAGGCTGAAAGTGAATCATCCACTAGCTTCCAAGACACCACCATGACTACATGCGATTTCTTTCTCTCAGGTGAGTTCACTTACTAACGGCATGCTGGGACATGTAGTGTAGTTGGAAGCATCACGAAAAACATTCCGTTTAAACCCTCCAGTGGGTGTGTAGAATTCAATTTCAATTTAATGTTTATATTCTTAAGGAAGCAACCTTCTGTAGTGTGCGGCCTCGTTCTTTTGGACAAACTTTGGCATATATATATATATATATATATATATATATATATATATATATATATATATATATATATATATATATTCAAAGAAAAAACCATAGGTTTCAGGGGTGTTATAGTTAGCTGGCCATTTCACTCATACAAAACCATAGAAATTCCTCCGTTATAGTTAGTTCTGCTAACTATAATTCACGCGCCCGCAATGCACTGCTGATGATGTCACATATTGCATCATTCATGACATGGTGAGTGACATCACTTATGACATCACTGATGACATCTCAAATGACATCACTGATGACAACACTGATGATATCATCCAGTTAATGTGGTTTAGTTTGAAATTTAAGTATGTATTATATATATATATATACCAATCTCTATTGACGATTGATTGGATATATAACTGTCTGGATGGAGGATTTAGTAGCTGTCTGACTGTCTGTTTAAGTGAGTAATTAAAAGTGTCTCATTTAATACATGGATTAGTAACTAAACTATGTGAATGTGTGCATCACTGTCTCTGTTGTTGTATAACATGCTGCATCAGTTGGTCACTAACTACATGAGTGTGTATATTAGTTATTGATTAGTTGGGTGAGTATTTGTATGGGACACTGAGTTTGTGTGTGGTTGGATGGGGTGTGTGTAACTCTATGCATGGATGTGTGAATGGTTGATTGACTAGGTGTATAGGTTTAAGAGTGCATGTGGAAACAGTTGTTTGGGTGACTGAGTGTATTTATTTTTGTGTTGATGAGCGAATATATGTTTTATTTGTACATCTTCAACAAAGTAAAAAAATAAAAGGCATTGTATGTGAGAGTTGGTGTATATAAATAAGTATGTGTAAGAGTCAGTGATTGTGAGAGTAACTATATGAATGAGTGTATAATTGTAATGGTGATTTTTTAACATCCTAGCTATGAGTTACTATGTGTTTGAATGAATGAGGTGTTGTTGGATAATTGTGTAAGTGAGTAAATGTAAGTGTGATTAATTTTTTTCATGAGTGAGTAGGATGACTGCATAACCGACTAAGATGACTGCTGATGTGTCAATGTCTATTTATGTGTATAATTGCATTTGATAGTGTTCTATTAATTAGTGACTGCATGTATAAATGATTCTGTTGTTGAATGGGGAGTTGTGTGTGTAGACTTAGGAATCAGTGAGTGGGTATGTAGTAACTGGTATTGGTGTGTCAATGGTTTCAAATATGGTACTCTGTATTTTACAGTGAGTGATGAAAGGTTATACTAGTGTATGATGAGGTGTATCAGATTGTCACGTGGATGATGTCATCAGTGATGTCATTTGAGATGTCATCAGTGATGTTATCAGTGATGTCACTGACCATGTCATGAATGATGCAATAGGTGACATCACCAGCAGTGCATTGCGGGCGCGCGAGGTATAGTTAGCAGAACTAACTATAACAGAGGAATTTCTATGGTTTTGTACGAGTGAAATGGTCAGTTAACTATAACATCCCTGAAACCTATGGTTTTTTCTGTGAATTTCTAAGGTTTTTTAAATGCTAATTTCTAACTATAACGTCTCTGAAACCTATGTTTTTTTCCGTGAATTTCAAAGGCTTTTCAAATGCTAATTTTTAAGTGTGATAGTAGATATACCTATTTTTTTGTACTGATTTTCTACAGTTTTTTAACTGTTTATTGATAAGTATTTTATTCATTAAATAACATTATTTATTTTTCTGACAATTGCACATTTTTTTTGTTATTTAAAACTGAAATTTTGATTAATTTTTTTGTTTTCATTTTTTATTTTAATATATTTATATTATTTTCATTTTTTTTTTTAAAATCCAAATTTTTTTCAGTCGCGCACTCAAAGCGTACACATCACGGTGGGTGCGTGGATTCTAGCCGCTATTTTAGAAAAGTAGTGAAGGATCCGCGTACAGTGTGCGATGGCTGCGTGTTTTTCAGTTACATCATATACATTTAATATTACGTGATGTGCGCGATTGGTTTGCGACCAGTCTGCGACTCCTGCTCCCGCGCATTCGCGACTCATGCGCATTACGGTACGAGATGCTTGCGTGATGGCAGGTCCCGCGTGACGTCATATGCGTGCTGGGGCACGCTAGGTGTGCGACTCCGGCAAAAAAAATGTATGTTCCAAAATGATATGTATGTGTCTTTAATATACATATCAGGGCAAGTGATTATCTAAGATATTCATTAAAAAAATATATTTGTGCTTATAATAAACTTATAATTATTTTTAAATATATTTTCGCGAAGTCGGGTGCGTGCATCGTGAGCACAGAGAACCAGGTTAGCAGAGCTGCTGTAGAGCCAGAGAAACCAGGTCAGCAGAGCTGCTCTAGAGCCTATGAAGCAGGTCAGCAGAGCTGCTCTAGAACCGGAGACCCAGGTCAGCAGAGCTGCTCTAGAGCCAGAGACCAAGGTCAGCAGAGCTGATCTAGAGGCCGAGAACCAGGTCAGCAGAGCTGCTGTAGAGCCAGAGAAACCAGGTCAGCAGAGCTGCTTTAGAGCCATAGAACCAGGTCAGCAGAGCTGCTCTAGAGGCAGAGAACCAGGTCAGCAGAACTGCTTTAGAGCCAGAGAACCAGGTGTTCTGCTTGGGTTTTCGGATCAGATAGAACCCGCTCATCAGAGCCTCACTAACCCAGCCAGAACGTTACCCCCTCCCTAGAACCTATTTACAATCCTGCAACCACATATATATCTATCACCTAAGGACAGGGGATTCCTACCATGCATACCAAGACCTCACAATCGGCGGCCTCGCGATCCCATACGGATCCAGACCTTTCTGCCCATACGACAGTATCACAAATGGCGGCCTCGCGGTCCCATACGAACCCAGACCTCTCTGCCCATACGACAGTATCACAAGTGGCGGCCTCGCGGTCCCATACGAACCCAGACCTCTCTGCCCATACGACAGTATCAGCACAATCGGCGGCCTCGCGATCCCATACGAATCCAGACCTCTCTGCCCATACGACAGTATCACAAGTGGCGGCCTCGCGGTCCCATACGAACCCAGACCTCTCTGCCCATACGACAGTATCAGCACAATCGGCGGCCTCGTGATCCCTACGAATCCAGACCTCTCTGCCCATACGACAGTATCACAAGTGGCGGCCTCGCGGTCCCATACGAACCCAGACCTCTCTGCCCATACGACAGTATCAGCACAATCGGCGGCCTCGCGATCCCCTACGAATCCAGACCTCTCTGCCCATACGACAGTATCACAAGTGGCGGCCTCGCGGTCCCATACGAACCCAGACCTCTCTGCCCATACGACAGTATCAGCACAATCGGCGGCCTCGCGATGCCCTACGAATCCAGACCTCTCTGCCCATACGACAGTATCACAAGTGGCGGCCTCGCGGTCCCATACGAACCCAGACCTCTCTGCCCATACGACAGTATCAGCACAATCGGCGGCCTCGCGATCCCCTACGAATCCAGACCTCTCTACCTAGACGGCAGTCTCATACGACAGTTCATCCTATGATCACCATAACATACAAAAAGGGAATCAGTCTCACTATTCATCAGATCACACAAGGATTGCCAGTTCGGGCATAGCCTGTTCTCGGGTTCGAGGGGCTCCTCTTTCCTCTATTCAGTTACCACTTACCTGATCAGGGTTAACATCTGTTCATGTAGCCACAGCTGACTAGAAGAATAGGCTACCCTCTTATACAAGAACACGCATCACATGTTGGTTCACTACAAACTGGATACTTTATTACTCATTACATACACAATCACATAACATTACGATATAACACATAACCTGCAAAGAAAAGTGAAAGATTAAGTTGTACACTCTAAAAAGAAAGGGTCGACATCACCTTAGTAGTATGTAGCCTGCACTCAGTGGTCATCTAGGCTCCCCTCTCGTCTGTGCCTCGGCTCGCCTGGAATCACCCTTCTCCGAGTCACTGGGACCTCTTCCTTATCGGCTACTCTCTCCTCTCTGGCTATTCTGTTAGGAAAGCATCTGTCTCTCAGTTCTTCTCCGCCTTCAAGATGGCGTCTGTCTTCCCTGGAATAAGTAGTAGCTTTACTGCTAACGGCTAGATGCCGCCTACGGACTGAACATGTAACTGCCTCAGACTTTCACTAATATAGAGGTGCATTTCCTCATGGAAAATTCCGGCCCGTAACCTGCCGCCCACCAAATTCTTGTACCTCCCCGTACCAAGGACACGTTCCCAGCCGGCCGGCCTGATGTAGTGTCTTCGGCATGAAGAAAAATACAATCCTTCGATAAGGGCCGGCCTGAACCGGTTCTCTCCAAGCGAATAACACCTCATAACTAAAACATTACTCTTGACCTAGAAGAATCCCAAGCTGCCGGAGCAGAAAGAAAGATGGAGTCTCTCCCGTTTGAGGCCTACCAGGCCTGAATTCAGCACAGCTCCATGAAATACCCTCACTACAGGACAGGTTATCCCTAATACTAACAAATCTATCCCCTAGGCTATGTGTGCAAGCCCTGATCTATGGGGAAGAGCACAGAATCATGTCGAAGTGCCTAGTAAATAGGCTCCATTCACTACTCTAACCCTTAGGCTTGAATGGTAAGAGACTGAAGTCACATTCAATCACTTGTTAACACAAGAAGGCCGGGAAAATCGAGCAGAACATTTCACCCTTGACTTCAGTCTATTATACATTCATTAAACAGAACTAATATCTGTGGAAGAATAATATGAAACAAGACTAACTGATCTATGTCTAGTACCAGGTGTGCAGAATTGAAGTAGTGAAGGAATACACTGAATAAAGCAACAGATAGAAATCAAAATGCCGATAGCAATCAGAATACCTCCTAATATTTGACGTAACAAATGCAAATCAGGTAACCAATTAAAGAGCCAGTCAAACCAGCCCTGGTCAATGTGTTTTCTAACTTCTTCTGTCAAGTCATGTAATTTGTCAATGTGAACCTGAATGGATTTTGTATGATCCGACAAGTTAAAACAACAAAGACCCTCAAAATCAGAACAATCGTGTCCATGTTTAAGCAAAAGATAATCAATGGCCGCTCGATTTTGTAAGATAGCCCTTCGTTCACCCTGGGCGTCTAATAGCATGTCAGACAGGATTGTAGAAGTATGATTGATGGATTTTACCATCCAGCAGGCCATTTTCCCAATAGATTTGGCATTATAAACTGCCAAAGCAGGAACACCAACAATTGAAACAGCCAGGCTAAGGTATTCAGACTTGGAATATAAATGCAAAGATGAGTCACAATCCTCCTGTAACCTCACTGTATCTCGGATCACACGAGAGTTGGCATTCGGATGTGACGAGAACATGAGTAGGCTCAGTCTAGTAATAGCACAAGGGCCTCCAGAAATATTTGCGGGGATATATGGCCAGGAAGTATTACCACATGAGAAAAGCCATCCGGCAGGTAGTAACATCGTGCGATAGTGACTGGGGGTAACTACCATACTCTTGCAAGTCATGTTGTTCTGAACAGAAGTACATGTTTTCGGTGTCCTTTGAAAGCACAAAGTTCGTTCATGAGCGGTGAATGAGGTGGCACCTTTCAATTTTAAACGCATACATTCAGAAATCGCACTAGGATCACAAGTAAGGAAAAAAACGTAAATCACCTTGTGTGATATTATAGGTAACTATTTGGGACTGGACAGGCGGTATCGGGTCTGACAGTACAGTACACAAGGGGCAATACTCATGGGCAGCGAAATCGCCCAGAAGAACATTGGGACGAGCATTTGTTATATTAAAAATATGAGTCAGAGTCTCCAATGAAGCAGGGACAGCAACCAAACAAGTTGCCAATATATCAGTTACCGATCTCATCGGTGTCAAGCAGAAATGAGGGGTCTTCGTCACTTGCTTGGCCAATGTAACCCAAAAGTTTGGCGACGAATCCCACGCAGCGAAGGAACGCGACACTCGGGTTCTCAACTCAGCCCGGGTTGATGGGATCCCTCCTCTCTCGTCGTACCATCCCAAAAGGAGTCCAACGCCGACACATCCTGCAGCAACAGTCCAAAGAATGATCTGAAAAAGAATCAAATACCGGCATTATTCATTCTCGTAAGTAACATTTGTCAGCTGGGACTGCTTCCCAGCTATCTTTCCCTGGTCTCATAACTAAAATGGTGTTGTCTTGACCGGTTGCAATCACTTCTGCTTGTTCAGGGGGATTCTTAGGCGACTGCACCCAAACTCTGGCCCCAGGATTATCTGTGGAGCCAAAACCTTTCTGGCCTCGTACTGTTAGCAACGTTGGGGCAGTGCCTTTTGTGATCTCACCGCTGAACACAGGCATTATTAGCAATTGAGCCACTCGGTCAGTTTTATGTATCAGTAAGTCAACCTCACTGCTATTCAGCAGGAGCACCTTAATCTCTCCCTGATAATCACTATCAATGATTCCTCCAAGCACCTGAATGCCTTTTACAGCCAGCCCCGATCTAGGGGCAATTAATCCGAAATTTCCAGGTGGTATCTGAACACCAACACCTGTTTCAATGATGACTCGATCTTTACTTTTTATAATGGTGTCATCCATGGCATGCAAGTCTAAACCTGCCGACCCTGGGGTCGCTCTGCATGGAGCCAAAGCTCCGGGAGTAATCTCCCAGTACATCACAGTCTCTCTGATCTCATTGGGTTTAGCATTAACATTCGGAGGAAACAAACGCATAAGTGGGGATTCAGCATTTAGAAAAGGACGGTTATTCAAAATCAATAGCGCTTGAGGCAAAAAATCTCGCCAATTCTTATACTTGTCATCTGTTAATTTGCGCAGTTGGTCTTTTAGCAGGCCATTCAACCTCTCCACAAGACCCGAGGCCTGTGGATAATATGGTATATGAAACACCCATTCAATATTGTTTTCCACACAGAATTCCTGTACCAATCTTCCACGAAAATGGGATGCATTATCAGATTGAATTTGGAATGGCACACCATAATACATCATAATTAATTCCAATGTTTTAATAGTATTCAATTAGGTAGCTTGCTTACAGGGAAGGGCCACCAACAGGCCACTGTATGTATCAACAATGGTGCAAACATATTGACAATTCCTACTCATAGGAAGTGGACCAATGTAATCAATCTGCCAAATCTGAGCGGGCAATTTCCCGCGATGTAAATGACCTTTAACAATTTGGGGCACTTTGCGCTGCCTGATATGCTGACAAATGGGACAATGTAGAATAACATTTTTAATTAAATCTAGGGGAATATAAATTCCTCGATCAGCAGCCCACCTGCTAGTGGCTTTTTCTCCAAAGTGTCCTGCTTTCTGGTGGGCCCATTTCGCCAATCCCGCAATATCAGAATCTTGCGTGTCCACCACTGCCTCAGCAATTTTAGATTTCTCATCTGCAATGTTATGAAAGAATTTGTCAAGAGAGTCTATCGGGGTATGAGCATCCACATGGAAGATTGTAACAGTACTCTGTGGGAGCATTTCCCAAATCTCCTGCCATAATTCTTTTCCCCACAATTCTTTGGAATGGATTTTCCAACTATGGGAATGCCAAGTCGGTAACCAAGCTGCCAGTCCATTGGCAGTAGACCAAGAATCGGTAAAAATATGACATGTGCCAGGTAACTCTTGTTTCAGAACTTGATAAACAGCATAGAGTTCAGCAAATTGACTGCTCTTACCCTCACCAGTTGTACTCAGCAATTTTTGTGTGATCGGATTATAGGACACTGCCTTCCAATGCCGTTTCGTCCCTATGAACCTTGCTGAACCATCCGTAAACCAGACATGGTTTCTGTCCTCTGCGGACAAATCATCAAAAGGTTTACCCCACTTAACAGGAGATTCCTGTACTAAAGGTACGGAACATTCACTCTCAGTTTCAGTTGATGGCGCCCGTGCCACCTGCTCATGCAAAGATGCAACTCCTTTTTGTCCCACACGTGCCCTGTCTTGTATATACCATTTCCATTTAATCACACTCGCCTCTTGAGCGTGTCCAATTCGGTGAGTTTTCGGCGAACTCATAACCCACTGCATGATAGGAATTTCAGGTCGCAAAACTATATCATGTCCCAAAGTCAATTGCTCGGTATCCACCAGAGCCCAATAACATGCAAGTAACTGTTTCTCAAAAGGTGTATAACGCTCACCAGCATCAGGTAACTTTTTAGTCCAGAAACCTAACGGTACTCTACTCTTGCCTTGTTTCTGCCACAAACTCCAATTCGCATAAAGGCCTTGTACAGACACATTCAAATCCACATCACCATCACATACAGGCCATAAATCCAGAGCATGCTGAATTGCTTCTTTTGCCAGACTGAATGCATCTTGCTGTGGCTTACCCCATTCAAATGCATTCTTTTTACGAGTGACCTGGTACAAAGGGGCCAATATTTGACTCAAATGAGGAATATGCTGGCGCCAAAATCCAAACAAACCAATGAAGCTTTGGGCTTCTTTCCTATTTCTCGGAACTGCAAAATCAAGAATTTTCTGTTTAACCTGAGGGATCACTTCTCGGTGCCCTTCATGCCAATTAATACCCAAAAATTTCACAGCCTGGGACGGACCTTGTAATTTATCCGGGTTGATTTCCCAACCTTTCTCACGCAAGCACTCAATGACTATCCAATTGGGTCTGAACTTCCTCTTGTGATTCGCCTTGGATCAAAATATCATCAATATAGTGACATATCTGAATTTGTGGCTGAACCGGTACCTCAGCCAGATGCTCTGCCACCAGCCGGTGACATATCGTAGGACTATGCACATAGCCCTGAGGAAGACTTCTAAACGTCATCTGACGCCCGTTCCACGTAAAACTGAATTGTTCCTGACACTCAGGGGCAATCGGAATCGAAAAGAAAGCATTAGCAATATCAATGGACGCATACCATGTACCTGGATGTTTCTGGATTCTTTCAATTAGGGTAATAACATCCGGTACTGCAACAGTCAAAGAGGGTGTGTGTCTATTCAATTCTCGATAATCAACAGTGATGCGCCAAGAATTATCACTCTTACGTACAGGCCAAACAGGATTATTCCAAGCAGAAGTAACTGGGGTTATAACTCCTGCATCCACCAACTCCTGAATAGTGGTACTAATCTCTTCATGACCACCTGGAATACGATACTGCTTCTGACGAACCACTTTTGTCGCCTGGGGAACTTTTATGGGGGGCATTCTTAAACGACCAACCCGTACAGGCCTGGATGATATATAATGTTTAGTTCCAAATTGGTAACATCCATCATCTAAGTGCAAAGTCATTCCTTTCAAAATATCAATTCCAATTATGAATTCTAAGAGTGGCACCACTAATACAGAGTATTCTTTTCTAGGAATTCTACCTATTCTCATTTCAAGTAAGGTTTGAACTGCGGGAGTTTCCTTTCCACCTAATCCGGTAATTGTAAAAGGCTGACCTTTAAACTTCTTTGATTTTCCATGAATAAGAGTGGCCTCCGCTCCTGTATCTACCAATGCTCGGGCCCTTTGGATATTACGATGTCTCCAATAAATATCAATATCTACATAGGGTCTATTATCTCTGTGAGCCCATCTGTGTACTGGAGCTTGACCTATTTCCTAGTCCTTTTTATTGTGTTCTGTGTACCAGGATAAATCAGGATAAAGACTCTCACGGTTCCTAGGTATCGATACCTCCTGTTCATATCCATCTCCATTACGAAATGGATTACTGTTCCCTGCAGTGTACTGCGGGTTTCGATCGGCCACTAAGTGTCGATCCTCTCTCCTTCTCAACTCAGGGGATTGATCCCTATCATCTCTACGTCTGCTGTTAACATAATCATCTCTCCCCCTCTCTCTTTCCCCCTCTCTCTCCCTGTCTCTCTCACGACGGGGGGACAAATCACGCGCATAACGTCGATCATCACGACGATAAGAGCGCCCACGGCGGTCGTCATCATCGCTACCATCAGAAAAACCACGATCACACTCAGTTGTCCGAACACGCCGGGCACCCTCCTTTCGATCCAAGCCACGTTTGCGAAACATTTCCCACAAACGAGAAGTAGTCTCACCATCAATGTCCTCCTTCCGCACACCATCAGCCATAAGAGCAAAAAACATATCACGTCTAGTAAATTTATTGTCACCAGGAGTACGAGTGTCAGGCCGGGACTGCCGTTCAGGTTTAAACCACTCACCCAACTCACCGAGTTGGCGTACCGATTCCAGCACCACAGATAACATGTTACCAGTCTGATTAATCAATAAAGTCATCATGACCTGCTTATAAGCAACAGGGGAAGAACGAATAATACGATTCCGCACAGAAGATGTCAAGAAACCATCAAGCAACCTGTCAGCAGTATTTAGAAAAATCGCCGTTTTCATCACCTCCTCTTTGAGACGTTGCGCAGCATCGCGCAAAGTATACCACGGCTTGTCATTCAGAGGCCAGTCAGACTCAGTAGGATATTTTTGATTACAACCCTCAGTCGCCAATTGAAGCAAAGAAATTTGACCACCACCATTAAAGTTACGAAAATGATCCTGTACAGTAGAATCCGAACTCAAGGAACAAAACTTCAAACAATCGCCAGCATCCAACATAATGCCAGCAGCGCCCAGTTCATAAAGGCGCACCATCCATGTGAGCAAGGGCTCACCAACTCGCTGCCGAAATCGCTGCAAAATATCACTAATTTCTTGTTGAGTAAAATCCTCCAAAGAGTCTAAAGCAATACCATTCGGAGCATCGGGAGCCTGCTGCACCTTCCGTCGAAAAACAGGATGCGCAGAGACCGCGGGATGAGCATCACAAGGAGCTCGACCAGTACACGTAGAGGAACAATTAGTGGAAGAAACATCGACCCCGCTCGAAGGACGAGCGCGATCACGGGGTGCACCATCAGAGGCGCAAGAAGCAGATTTACAAGCACGGCCGGAGCGAGAGGACTCGCGCTTGGCAGACTCCTCACCCGAGGAAGGAGAATCACTCGAGTTCCAGATATTACCATCCCATTCATCAGGATTCCAATCCAGTCCGGCTTTCGCCACGACTAGACGCACCTTTCGCGTCGAGACCCGACCACGCCGATTCTTGTATTTATAACGAGCAATTCGCACAGCCGCCCTCTCAGCAATAGTTTGGTACGTCTCAAGTTTGTCAGCAAGCAACTTATTTTGACACCGCAACAAAGTATGAGCATTCTGAATCTCAACAAAGTTCGCTTCCACATCCTTATGCACATTCTGTAACTTCAACAACCTCTCATGCAGGATCCTGTACGCAGACAGAACAATCCAACCTCTGCGCCCCAAAACGGGAAGCTCATCACCCTTAGATATCGGCGCCTTCTGTAAACAAGTAATCACATTAGCCGGCTCCGCCAGCTCCAAAAAAGAATTCCAATTCTCACTCAAACCAGTAGAATCAGCCCACTCACGGGCTAAGGCTTCATAAGGCGTTGAATCCCAGCCGGGAATATCAACGGGCAACTTAAAAGTAGATTTCGACTTTCTAGAAAACATTTTTGAAAAGAAAGAAAAAGAGAAAAAGAAAAAGAAGAAAGAGAAAAGAAAACTACACGCAGGTAGATACAAATAATATACAAACAAAACCACGCACGCGCCGAAGGCAAACACGATAGAACCACAACGCACACAGGTTTCGTAAACGGTTCGTGACGCCAAATGTTCTGCTTGGGTTTTCGGATCAGATAGAACCCGCTCATCAGAGCCTCACTAACCCAGCCAGAACGTTACCCCCTCCCTAGAACCTATTTACAATCCTGCAACCACATATATATCTATCACCTAAGGACAGGGGATTCCTACCATGCATACCAAGACCTCACAATCGGCGGCCTCGCGATCCCATACGGATCCAGACCTTTCTGCCCATACGACAGTATCACAAATGGCGGCCTCGCGGTCCCATACGAACCCAGACCTCTCTGCCCATACGACAGTATCACAAGTGGCGGCCTCGCGGTCCCATACGAACCCAGACCTCTCTGCCCATACGACAGTATCAGCACAATCGGCGGCCTCGCGATCCCATACGAATCCAGACCTCTCTGCCCATACGACAGTATCACAAGTGGCGGCCTCGCGGTCCCATACGAACCCAGACCTCTCTGCCCATACGACAGTATCAGCACAATCGGCGGCCTCGCGATCCCCTACGAATCCAGACCTCTCTGCCCATACGACAGTATCACAAGTGACGGCCTCGCGGTCCCATACGAACCCAGACCTCTCTGCCCATACGACAGTATCAGCACAATCGGCGGCCTCGCGATCCCCTACGAATCCAGACCTCTCTGCCCATACGACAGTATCACAAGTGGCGGCCTCGCGGTCCCATACGAACCCAGACCTCTCTGCCCATACGACAGTATCAGCACAATCGGCGGCCTCGCGATGCCCTACGAATCCAGACCTCTCTGCCCATACGACAGTATCACAAGTGGCGGCCTCGCGGTCCCATACAAACCCAGACCTCTCTGCCCATACGACAGTATCAGCACAATCGGCGGCCTCGCGATCCCCTACGAATCCAGACCTCTCTACCTAGACGGCAGTCTCATACGACAGTTCATCCTATGATCACCATAACATACAAAAAGGGAATCAGTCTCACTATTCATCAGATCACACAAGGATTGCCAGTTCGGGCATAGCCTGTTCTCGGGTTCGAGGGGCTCCTCTTTCCTCTATTCAGTTACCACTTACCTGATCAGGGTTAACATCTGTTCATGTAGCCACAGCTGACTAGAAGAATAGGCTACCCTCTTATACAAGAACACGCATCACATGTTGGTTCACTACAAACTGGATACTTTATTACTCATTACATACACAATCACATAACATTACGATATAACACATAACCTGCAAAGAAAAGTGAAAGATTAAGTTGTACACTCTAAAAAGAAAGGGTCGACATCACCTTAGTAGTATGTAGCCTGCACTCAGTGGTCATCTAGGCTCCCCTCTCGTCTGTGCCTCGGCTCGCCTGGAATCACCCTTCTCCGAGTCACTGGGACCTCTTCCTTATCGGCTACTCTCTCCTCTCTGGCTATTCTGTTAGGAAAGCATCTGTCTCTCAGTTCTTCTCCGCCTTCAAGATGGCGTCTGTCTTCCCTGGAATAAGTAGTAGCTTTACTGCTAACGGCTAGATGCCGCCTACGGACTGAACATGTAACTGCCTCAGACTTTCACTAATATAGAGGTGCATTTCCTCATGGAAAATTCCGGCCCGTAACCTGCCGCCCACCAAATTCTTGTACCTCCCCGTACCAAGGACACGTTCCCAGCCGGCCGGCCTGATGTAGTGTCTTCGGCATGAAGAAAAATACAATCCTTCGATAAGGGCCGGCCTGAACCGGTTCTCTCCAAGCGAATAACACCTCATAACTAAAACATTACTCTTGACCTAGAAGAATCCCAAGCTGCCGGAGCAGAAAGAAAGATGGAGTCTCTCCCGTTTGAGGCCTACCAGGCCTGAATTCAGCACAGCTCCATGAAATACCCTCACTACAGGACAGGTTATCCCTAATACTAACAAATCTATCCCCTAGGCTATGTGTGCAAGCCCTGATCTATGGGGAAGAGCACAGAATCATGTCGAAGTGCCTAGTAAATAGGCTCCATTCACTACTCTAACCCTTAGGCTTGAATGGTAAGAGACTGAAGTCACATTCAATCACTTGTTAACACAAGAAGGCCGGGAAAATCGAGCAGAACACCAGGTCAGCAGAGCTCTTTAGAGGGAGAGAACCAGGTCAGCAGAGCTGCTTTAGAGCCAGAGAACCAGGTCAGCAGAGCTGCTCTAGAGCCAGAGAACAAGGTCAGCAGAGCTGCTTTAGAGCCAGAGAACCAGGTCAGCAGAGCTGCTCTAGAGCCAGAGAACAAGGTCAGCAGAGCTGCTTTAGAGCCATAGAACCAGGTCAGCAGAGCTGCTTTAGAGCCAGAGAACCAGGTCAGCAGAGCTGCTCTAGCTGACACTGACTGACTGACACTGACTGACTGGCACTGACTGATTGACACTGACTGACACTGATTTACTGACACTGACTGACTGACACTGATTGACTGACACTGACTGACTGACACTGACTGACTGGATGACACTGACTGACACTGATTGACTGACACTGACTGACTGACACTGATTGACTGACACTGACTGACACTGACTGACACTGATTGACTGACACTGACTGACACTGACTGACTGACACTGACTGACACTGACTGACTGACTGACTGACACTGACTGACTGACACTGACTGACACTGACTCTGACACTGACTGACACTGACTGACACTGATTGACTGACACTGACTGACTGACACTGACTGACTGACACTGACTGACTGACACTGACTGACTGACACTGACTGACACTGACTGACTACTCTCTACTACTCTACTACTCACTCTCTGCTACTCTCTACTACTCTCTCTCTCTACTCACTCTCTACTACTCACTCTCTACTACTCTCTACTACTCTCTACTGCTCACTCTCTACTACTCTCTCTCTACTACTCACTATCTACTACTCTCTACTATTCACTCTCTACTACTCACTCTCTACTACTCTCTACTACTCTCTCTCTACTACTCACTCTCTACTACTCACTCGCTACTACTCTCTACTACTCACTCTCTACTACTCACTACTACTCACTCTCTACTACTCACTACTACTCACTCTACTACTCTCTACTACTCTCTACCACTCACTCTCTACTACTATACTACTCACTCTCTACTACTCTCTCTCTATTACTCACTCTCTACTACTCACTCTACTACTCTCTACTATTCACTCTCTACTACTCTCTCTCTACTACTCACTCTCTACTATTCACTCTCTACTACTCGCTCTCTACTACTCACTCTCTACTACTCTACTACTCTCTTCTAGTCTCTCTACTACTCACTCTCTACTTCTCTCTACCACTCACTCTCTACTACTCACTCTCTACTACTCTCTCTCTACTAGTCACTCTCTACTACTCACTCTACTACTCTCTATTACTCACTCTCTACTACTCTCTACTACTCACTCTCTACTACTCGCTCTCTCCTACTCTCTACTTCTCACTCTCCACTACTCACTCTCTACTACTCACTCTCTACTACTCAACTACTCTCTACTACTCACTCTACTCCTCACTCTACTACTCTACTACTCTCTCTACTTCTCACTCTCTACTACTCTCTCTACTTCTCACTCTCTACTACTCTTTCTGCTACTCACTCTCTACTACTCTACTACTCACTCTCTACTACTCACTCCCTACTACTCACTCTACTACTCTCTACTACTCACTCTCTGCTACTCTCTCTACTACTATCTACTACTCACTCCTACTCACTCTCTATTACTCACTCTCTACTCTCTACCTCTCTCTACCTCTCTCTCTACTACTCTCTACCTCTCTACCTCTACCTCTCTACCTCTACAACTCTACCCCAACACCTCTACCTCTCTACCTCTCTCTACCTCTCTCTACACGCACACATATGCACATATATATGCATATATATGCATATGCATTTATATATATGTATGTGTATATATATATATACATACATATATAAACATATATATAATCTGCATATCTATATAAATATAAATATAAATGCATGCATACATATACATATACATATATGCATACATATGCATGTTATGTACATGAAAGTTTGAAAAACACTAATAAAAGCAAAGCTAAAAAGCTACCTAATTTCAAACAGAATTGCTTTAATTTAAACGAGGGTGAAACCTATTGCATTTTCAATGCTTGTTTACTTTGGTTCCATCAAGAAGGCATTCAGATGTGTCACACATTTGCCATAAATTCTGAATGTTAGCACTCTAGTTGCTCATTAGATCACTGTAGTAAAGCTACTGCTCACCAGGGAAGTCTGCTGCTGGTATTCAAAGTGCATGTTTCAGTCTGCATGTCAGAATTGTTTAATGAAATAGAAGAGGATTTGAGAAGTCAAAATGTGCCCTAATTTTTCTTTCTGCGGCACTAATCATAATTTCATTGGCAAAATGAACCCCCTCATTTTGTTCCTTTGCAAATTAAATGTTTTAAGTGTTACCACTTTATTCCAATCAAGATGGCTTCAGGTGTGCCATATTTTTGTCATAAGTAAGACTGTTAGCGCTCTAGTTGTTCTTTAGAACACTCTGGGACATTCTGTCATTGGGCTATTCTTGGGCTACATCTGGGTGATATTTGTGCTACATTTGGGCTCTTTTGTCTCTGGTGGCCATCTTGGGAGACTTATTTGTTATTTGTTATGAAGTTTCCTAAGTTCCTCATTTACTACAGTCTCCTCAGTAGAAAATACTTTCAGTTTTTTACTTTGATTCCATCAAGAAGGGATTCAGATGTGTCACACATTTGCCATAAATTCAGAATGTTAGCACTCTAGTTGCTCATTAGATCACTGTAGTAAAGCTCCTGCTCACGAGGGAAGTATGCTGCTGGTATTCAAAGTGCATGTTTCAGTCTGCATGTCAGAATTTTTTTAAGAAATTGAAGAGGGTTTGAGAAGTCACTCAAAATGTGCCCTAATTTTTCTTTGTGCAGCACTAATCATACTTTCTATGTCAAAATGAACCCCCTCATTTTGTTCCTTTTTAAATTAAATGTTTTAAGAGTTACCACTTTATTCCAATCAAGATGGCTTCAGGTGTGCCATACGTTTGTCATAAGTAGGACTGTTAGCGCTCTAGTTGTTCTTTAGAACAATCTGGGAAGCTGCAGTAGAACACAAAGGAATCAAATGACAGTCTCTGCCCTTGTTGGATGTACATGTTGTACTGAGAATGTCAGACTTCATTCTCACATGACTGAGAAAGATAATTTACAGAAAATATGCTCTCAGTTTAGCTTATAGATCACCTTCCAAACCTCTGTGGGAATAGCATGAGAAAATAGTTTTCTCTCAAACATGATTCATGATATCCCAGCAGAAGGCTTTTACACATGGTAAAATCACCTTAGAACACACCACAATTCCTAAAATGAATATGGTACCATCAACAAATGATTTATAATGTAACTAAAGTCTTCAAACCTTCTATTAACTGCAACGCTTTTTAATGAGGTGCTATCATGTATATTGGTCCCAAGATGGCTGCCAACACTTCTTGGATGAAGTGCTGACAGCCAACCAGATCTCACAATGAGATGTGTGGTTAGGCTCCGCCCAGATATATATGTGTTTTTACTTTTGATTTTCTCAGGAACTACTGAACGTATTTACACCATCTCACCAAAAGACACGACTCTGAACCAAGGGCTACCTTTTTGCCAAATTTGGTGTAATTCTGTTCACACAATGGATTCCTATGGAAGGAAATACAAGTTACTGGTAAGAACGCTTAGAATTACTTTTCAGGGTCAGTGCTGGGCTAAAAGATGCAGCCCTGGGTTCTATCCTGATAACAGGTGAGTAAATTGGAATTCATAGTTCGGCTGATTTAAGAGGAATATTTGTATGTTTCAAACATGGACACTTAGAAACTTTTCTGGTGAAAACCACACAATGGATTCCAATGGAAACAAATACAAATTACTGGTAAGTACGCTTAGAATTACTTTTCAGGGTCAGTGCTGGTCTAAAAGATGCAGCACTGGGTTCTCTCCTGATAAGAGGTGAGTAAATCGGAATTCGTAGTTCGGCTGATTTTAGAGGAATATTCGTACGTTTCAAAAATGGACACTTAGAAACTTTTCTAGTGAAAACCACACAATGGATTCCTATGGAAGGAAATACAAGTTACTGGTAAGTACGCTTAGAATTACCTTTCAGGGTCAGTGCTGCGTTAAAAGATGCAGCCCTGGGTTCTCTCCTGATAACAGGTGAGTAAATCGGAATTCGTAGTTCGGCTGATTTTAGAGGAATATTTGTACAATGGTGAAGGAAGGGGGCGGGGCCTGAGGTGACGTGTGCAAACATGCCCTGTGGCGCGTTTTAAGTTGGGGAATTAATTCCTGTTCAATCCTGTGGTCCCCTGTGGGCCAACTAGCCCACCAGGTACCGCCAGTATGCGCCAGGGAGCTGCATTGCAGAGAGTTGTTCAGAGGCCACGCCCCTTTTTACAAAACTCTGCAACGCAGCTCCATGGCGCTTACTGGAGGTACCTGGTGGGCTAGTTGGCCCCTAGGGGACCTCTGGATTGAAGAGGAATCAATTCCCCAATTTAAAACGCTCCACAGGGCGTGTTTGCACACATATCACCTCAGGCCCCGCCCCCTACCTTCACCACTGTGCAAACGCGCCCTGTGGCGTGTTGTAAGTTGGGGATTAAGTCCCCTTGAATCCTGAGGTCCCCTGGCGGCCAACTAGCCCACCAGGTACCACCAGTATGCGCAAGGGAGCTGCGTTGCAGAGAGGTGTTCAGAGGCCATGCCCCTTTTTACAACACTCTGCAACGCAGCTCCGTGGTGCTTACTGGAGGACCTGGTGGGCTAGTTGGCCCCTAGGGGACCTCTGGATTGAAGAGGAATGAATTCCCCAACTTAAAACGCGCCACAGGGCGTGTTTGCACAGTATCACCTCAGGCCCCGCCCCCTACCTTCACCACTGTGCAAACGCGCCCCGTGGTGTGTTTTAAGTTGGGGGATTAAGTCCCCTTGAATCCTGAGGTCCCCTGGCAGCCAACTAGGCCACCAGGTACCTCCAGTAAGCGCCACGGAGCTGCGTTGCAGAGAGGTGTAAAAAGGGGCGTGGCCTCATTATACCTCTCTGCAACGCAGCCCCCTGGCACATACTGGAGGTTCCTGGTGGGCTAGTTGGCCCCCAGGGACCCCCAGTATTCAAGGGGAATTAGTTCCCCCTCTGCAAATGCGCCAGGGGGCGCGTTTGCAGAGTGGTGTAAGGAGGGGGCGTGGCCTCCGGCCCAATCCCGTTTTTTTTGTTCTTCTTTGTTTTAGAAGGGGGCGGTGTAGCCCCCCTTCTTTTTCTAATATTTTGGCCCTGGGGACCCCATCCCCTAGGGTCTGCCCCCAATTTTTATTTATTAAAAAAAAAAACGGGAAGGGGCCGCGTGGCCCCCCTCCCGAGGCCATAATTTGCCCCGGGGACCCCATCCCCCGGGCATGGCCCTTTTGTTGAAAACATTTTTTTTTATGGAGGGGGGCTGCGTAGCCCCCCTCCTGTGGCCACTTAAGGCCCCGGGGACCCCATCCCCCGGGGCCGGCCATTGTTATATATATATTTTTTTATTTAATGGGGGAGGGGCGCCGCGTGGCCCCCCTCCCGTGCCACTTCTGGCCCCCCACGGTGACAGCCGGCTCCCCGCCTCCTGCGGGAGCCGGCATTGCTTTTCACTGTGGAAAAGCAATCTGCTTTGCTTCATTGAAGCGAGAGCAGGTTTCCCTGCTCTCGCTTCAATGAAGCAAAGCAGTTTGCAATGGCAGGGTGGGAGCCACGAGGCTCCCGCCCTACCATTGCAAACAGCAGTGTCCTGGGGGTGGGCACCCCGGGACACTGCAAGAGCCTGCTCTGGGGGGTGGCGGTCCCCAGGGCCACTACAAGGCTCCAGGAGGGGCGCTGCGTGGCCCCCCTCCCACATGTACAAGTTGCCCCGGGAGTGGTGGTCCCCGGGGCTGGGGGGGCCTGAGAGCCCCCCCACATCAAATTGTTTTAAGCCCCGGGGGGTGGCGGTCCCCGGGGCTGGGGGGGCTGCGAGCCCCCCCACCCATGTTACCGAAACCCCAGGGGTGGCGATCCCCGGTGCTGCGAGGGGGCCGTGAGCCCCCCCGCATATACAATCTTCAAGCCCTAGGGGGTGGCGATCCCCGGGGCAGTGCGGGGGGGAATTGGGACCCTCCCACACACTTTTTTTTTAATTATGCCCCCGGGATTTGGCCCCCCGGGGGCAAATTAGCATATTCAGCGGATTCAGCGGGGGAGTCCGCGCTGAATTTTTTTTTTTTTCCGGACGATTTTGTTTTTTAAAAAAATCTTTTTTTTGGCCATGGGGGTCCTTGTGGGACAGCCTAGGGGGTCAGGGTGTTTCTACCCTGCCCCCTTTTTGCGTTTTTCGCGTTTGTTTTTTAGGTTTCTTGTGCCTCGGTTCTACCGAGGCACAAGATGGCTGCCAACACTTCCTGATCTGGAGTGTTGACAGCCAATTAGAATACAGCTCGTGCATGGCAGGGTGCGCGCTGGGTACGGGGAGGGTGCGCGGATCCTCCGAGCCCATAGATATATATGTACTTTTACTTCTAATTTTCTCAGGAACTACTGAACGGATTTACATCATTTAAGCAAAAGGCACGAGTCTGAACTGAGGACGATCTCTTTGCCAAAGTTGGTGTAATTCCGTTCAGCAGTTCGGGCTGTAGCTGCGTCAAAAGGTCCTATGGGAAAATGCATTGGGAAAACGCGTTTTGGGACCCCCCTTTTTTCTCGGTCCCCGCTTGACGAATCACCGTGAAATGATAGGAGCGGACCGGAGCTGGCCAAAAGTTTGGAAAATTTTGCGAAGATTCGTCAATCGGCGCCAACGTTATTCCAAATAGAATGTTGCGGATTTCCTATGGAAAATAGGTCCTAACTATATCTACCTACTGGCAACCGCCAGTAGGTAATATATATATATATATTCAGTGAAAAAACCATAGGTTTCACACACGTTATAGTTAGCTGGACATTTCACTCGTAAAAAACCAATGAAATTTCCCCGTTATAGTTAGTTAAGCTAACTATAACTCGCGCGCCCGCAATCCACTGCTGATGACATCACATATTACATCACTCATGACATGGTCAGTGACATCACTCATGACATCACTGATGACATCTCAAATGACATCACTGATGACATCATCCAGTGAATGTGTGTTTTTCTGAAAATTAAATATGTTTTATATATCTCAAGGTCGATGGAGGAATAAATGAGTATATAAGTGTCTAAATGGATGATTTTTTTTTGAAAAATTGTTTGTATTACTGACTGGTTAAGTGTATCTTATTGAATACATGGCTAAGTGAGTAATGTTTAAATGTGTAAATACCTGTATCAGTCTCTCACTTTGTGTATAAGTGGCTGCATGGGTTGGTGAGCAGCAACATGAGTGTCTATATAGGTTATTAGTTGGTTTTTTGAGTATCAGTATGAGTGTCTGAGTGTCTGTATGGTTCAGTGGGGGGTATTACGTAGTGCATAAGTGCATGAATGAGTAACTCACTGTTTGTATGTGTTGAAGACAGCATATGTGCAGGACTGTATGGGTGGAAGAGTGTGTGTATGGGTGTGTTAGTGAGTGAATGGCTGTCTCAATAGTGTCTCTATGAGTAACTACATATGTTTTAAACTAGTATATGTGACTATTGGTGTATATAAGTGAGTGTATGTGAGAGTGAGAGATTGAAAGAGTTCCTGTATGAATAAGTATGTGTTTCAATAAGTGATTGTTTAAAAGACTAAGTATGTGTAAGTTTCCGTAGAAGTAAGTGTGGTGGTGTGTGTATAACTGTATATGCAAGTAAATGGATGTTTGATTCTTTATTAGCATGAGTAACTATGTGTGTGAGTAACTCTATGGATGAGTGGCATTGTGTTACAGGATGTTTAGGTGTATGAGTACATATGATGTGTGAGTACACGAATGAGTGACTGTACAGGGCTGTTGGTGAATAAGTGGATGTTTATGTGGATCTTAGAATTATTGAAGAGGTTGTTGTAATTGGTATTGGTATGTCCATTTTTTTGAAAATTTCAGTCTCTATTTTTGAATGTGTGTATCAAAGGTTATATTAGGGTGAGAGGAGGTCTGCCACTCTATCACATGGATGATGTCATCAGTGATGTCATCAGTGATGTCATTTGAGATGTCATCAGTGATGTCATGAGTGATGTCACTGACCATGTCATGAGTGATGTAATCTGTGATGTCATCAGCAGTGGATTGCGGGCGCGCGAGTTATAGTTAGCTTAACTAACTATAACGGGGAAATTTCATTGGTTTTTTACGAGTGAAATGTCCAGCTAACTATAACGTGTGTGAAACCTATGGTTTTTTCACTGAATTTGCAAGGTTTTTTAAATGCTAATTCCTAACTATAACATGTGTGAAACCTATGGTTTTTTCAGTGAATTTGCAAGGTTTTTTAAATGCTAATTTCTAACTATAACGTGTGTGAAACCCATGGTTTTTTCAGTGAATTTGTATGGTTTTTTAAATGCTAATTCTTAGCTATAACATATGTGATTCCCATATTTTTTTTATTGATTTTTTATGATTTTTTTTTTATAAATTCTTATATTAAATGTGTTTTTTTTTAAAAAAAACAAGTTTTTTTTAAACTTTTTATTCTCTTAAAACACTATGTTTTTTTTCTTAAAAATCTGCAATATTTCAAGTTTTCTCTTTTTTTTTTTACCAAACAGGTAAGATATATTAGTATAACTTTGAAAATATTTTTTTTTTTTTTTTTTTTTTTTTTAGTGCGCGTACGGTAAGCTTACGGTAAGCGTACGGTTTACGCAATGTCCGTAATTTATCTACGCTGTTTGCGTATAGTTACGCAATTTGCGTAGCCGTGCGTACTGCGCGTGGGGCGCGTACGCGTGTACACTACACGCGCACGTTACGCGGAAGTGTTGGGGAGTGACTGTTATGCGCATGCGCGCGAGCGCGTGTCTTTTTTACGCGCATGCGCACTTTTGCCGTAAGCGTACCGTAAGCGCACCGTAAGCGTACGGTTGGTCATGTGATCATGAAACACAACTTTTGATTGGTTGAAACTACTTTCAGTTCTAGAACTCTCCTACACCACACCCATTCCCCTAATTTCTGCTTGTGATCCCTTAGGAGAAGGAGCTGGGTTGTCTTTGTGATACGATGGCAGAACAGCAGAGCTCTTCTGAGAATGAGGCTAGCAGCACTACCTTGAGGCAGAGAAGGAGGAAAGAAAAGACCTCTTTCATATGGGAGTATTTTACTTTTCCAGAGGACAAGAAAAAGGTAAATGCACCCTTAGTGACTTGTAAGCTGTGTGGCCGTGTACTTTCAAGAGGGAATCCCAACAAGAAGTATTCCTTCGGGAATCACACCATGTTGAGACACCTTAAAGATGTACACAGAAGGACACATGCTCGACATACTGAAGGTAACCCTTCAGTAAGTCAACCAAGCACATCCACAGCAGCTCAGCCTGGTCCATCATCTGCAGGGCCGAGTCCTTCTTCTGCAGGTCAGGTGAGCCCTTCATCTGTGGTGGGAGCATCTCCTTTTTCTTCTCCTCTGGAAACCAACCATCGTTTTTTGAGGGTTGAAATACGGTGCGCCACTTGTCATGATCTAATTTGTCATAGGGAGACCAGTGTTTCCCTAGTGAACAATAAAATAGATCAGCACATTTGTCGTAGAGACTAATATTCCCACTCTTTCTTTCCTCTGTCCCTGCATGAACACAACGGCTCTTTTAAGAGCCAACCTTACCTTTCATCTATTTTTTATATATGTTTTTGAAACTTTTTTTTGATTTTTTTTTTACCGTACGCGTACGGTACGCGTAATTTTTTTTTTTTTTTTTTTTAAAAACACTAAAAATCAATTATCACATTACAAGGTCCTTCAGAGACTACAATGAAAAACTGAAAATGTGATTGTGGAGAAGTGGAAAAAAGGGACCTTGAAATTTTTGACTTACCATACCCACTCAAAAAATTATTTATTAATTTAAATTTAATTTTAATTGCTTTAAAAATGGTTCTAGTTGTCGAAAATTTTCTATCTCAATCTGAAAAAAAAGAAAAAAGTATTAATATTTAATAAAACATTTCATAATACAGTACACATATTTACATATTTTTCAAAAAAAAATTTTGCCTTTTTTTAGCTGTTTTCAGAATATATTGCATTTCACTATAAATTGTGAAAACAATTGCATTCATCATTTAACAGCGGGCAAAAAAAAAATTAACAATCTCAAAGATTGTTTTAAAAAAGCCCACAATCTCTTTTTGCATAAACATAACTTTATAGAAATGATTAATATTCTTAAAAAATATCATCTAATATCAATACTTATTTCTTTAAAATACCGTCTGACATTTTTGTTTCAGAAGTATAATCACAAAAATATATCTTCAATAACTCCACAATACATCTGATTCCATTTCCTTTAGGCCAAATAGTAATTTTAAAATTCTTTTTTGATTAAATTTCCAATGGTAATTCAATAAAAATCTAAAGTTTAAATTGTACAGAACTCACCGATTGTCTGTAACATTTTGGTTTCCGAAAGATTAATTAATAATTAAATAAGTCCACAATAGAATTGTTTACCTTTCCGCATGGCCAAATAGTAATTTTAAAAATCTTTTTGGAATAAATTTCCAATGGCAATCCAATAACATTCCAAAATTTAAATTGTGCAGATGTTACCGATTTTTTCTAAATTTTTGGTTTTCCAAAGTTTCATTAAAAATTGAAAAAGTCCACATTACCATCATCATCATCAGTCTTTATTCGATTTAAAAATACAATCATAAAAGACACAAACGTAGTACCTAAAAACATACATTTCAATAAATACATTAAAATACCTTGTTAAAAGAGCCTTGTTAAAAAAACATTAAACACTTCAATAGACTGACATATAGTAATAAAAAGATTTTTTGGATTAAAATTGTCCCTGGTGCAGCTTAAAAGTGGGGAAAACCCGAACACTGAATTCATTAGGGACCATCAAGGGAGCGCTTAATTGATTTTCTCCGCAATGCCCATGCCCAGCCCAGGTATTTTGCCAATGCGACAGAGACTAATGTCAAAGAGCTAGTGCGCAAAATGCGTAAAGCTACAGTGCTGCTCCTTGTGCCGAGAGATCTACACATTGGTGTAAGCCAAACACGCCTTGGAATAGCAAGTGCCGGGCAGACAAACAGAAAGTGGGGAGATGTTTCCATCGCAGCCCCACATGCAGGACATTGCAGTTCCGAGTTCGTGGCCCACCTTCCAGTCAAAGATCTAAGGGGCAAAGAACCAGCTCTAAACTGGAAATAGAGTTTCCTGTCACCCACATTAGTCACCACATCCCAGTATTGTTCCAGATAGGGGGAATCTTTGAACTCCAAAAATTTCCCAGACATCCCTGTTGCTTTATTCAGTACCTGGGAATCTATTCTGTCCCAGTATGCTATTTTAAGAGAACTTTTTGATGGAAACTGGGCAGAAGCTGGGTCGGTCCACAACCCTTCCATACCCATGTCTTTTAAAGACGCATGTAAGTTCTTCAGCCACTCAATTTTGTGAAAAACATCAGATTACAATTGGTTACCTTTCCATTAGGCCAAATGATAATTTGTAAAATCATTTTTTTTGAAAATTCCAATGGTAATCCAATAAAATGGTAAATTTGTTTTTTACAGTTCTTGCCAAGTCTCTCTAAAATTTTGGTTTCAGGAAGATTAGATAGGAATTTGCTAAATCAAAAGGCAAACGTTGCTTAAAAATCAATTGGGAATCATTACACAGTGTCCAGCCTTTTTCACATTTAAGATAAACTGTGTAATGACCAGAAGTTACAGTAGGTCCATCATGGAAAATTATTGCAACTGTTACAAAAGTTTTTCCTGAAATTGATAATTGCTGTCCTGTAAACTTCTTTATTAAAGTATCTAATTTTGAACCATCAGCTTTACAGCGTTGCATCATTAAAATTACATACTGTCCGTATTCTTTTAAAATTAACGTTGAAAACATGTCAGATTGACACTCACCGCATTCCATGCTATGATTAGCATCTTTAACTAATTTAGCAAAAGTGACTGTTTTACTTTCTGGCAATGTTAAATAAATAAACCTTTCAGAATCAACATTAGAGCCACATATATTATAACAGTTTTCACAACTATGTTCCCATTTATAAGAGAGACCAAATACATTTTCAATGGGAACCCCTTCTTCTTCCAGTACCTGAAGAAAAAACATCAAGAATTCCTGTGCGTCTTGCTGTACATTTTGAGAAAACTGTGTTCGTCCTGAACATACATCTAAAAGTTTTCTAATTTCAGTAGCACTTTCTATTTGAGTTTTATCATTACTCAGCTTTTGAAAAAGGAGACTCAACTCAGAACAGAATCTTTTTCCCTGATTTACTATTATCTGCTCTTGCACACTTTCCAGATAAAATGCAACATTCAGCACTACATTAGCGTAGCAGTTGACACCAGAGCTATTTTCAAAATGATATCCTACAACCTGTTCTTCATTTTCCTTTTTCTTTTTGCTTGCAATTACATCACTCCTCTTTTTTTTCCTCCTCTCTACATCTTCATTACAGATATTCTCATTTCTCCTTTTATGAGAAACTACACGTTTCTCCAACACAGGATACTGACCTAAATGAGGAGCATAGCTTCTTCTTAATCTATTATACTCCTTTACACAATTTGTATCAGCACTAACTTTTGAGTCATCAAAGTCTATCATGAATAAACCTGATAATGTTTTCACTCGTCACAAAGCAACATATGCCATACCTTCTTTGAACACAGTTGAACCAATGTTCACAAATGCACAATCTACAGTCAATCCTTGAGACTTGTGAATAGTTACAGCATATGCTAGAGAAAACGGAAACTGCTTCCTACGTACATATAAGTCTTTCACAAGCATGAAACGAACTGAACAACAACAAATGTCTTTAACTTCTTCTATCTGATCAAATTTTATTTTTAAACATTCAATTCCATCTTTTTTCTGATAATTAATAAAACCCACAACTCTTCCCATAGCTCCATTAACTAAACCTTTTTCAACATCCAAATTTCTCCTTAAAAATACTCTACAGTTCATGCAAACATATAGATTTTTTTCTAATCCAGCAGTTTTGGAAATGTTCTTCTCTAGTGAATCCAATTTATTTTTCAGTTTGCCTGTTAATGTGATAGTAATTCTTCCATCCTCAATTTTGTCCACTGCTTCCAATTTCCTGATATCTTTCTTTTCCAATTTCAAAAGCTCCTCATTGAATATTGAGCATTCACGTAGAGTTGGCATTAAGCAGATGACACTTTTCTTTTCTGCAATGTTCTTGTATATCTTCTCTGCAACTATTTCTTCCTTTGGAAATAAATTATGTAGCAACCGACTCTGTAATGCTTTTGTGCCAGCTTCAGTGAGTAGTCCAATTCTGATATCTTTCAGAATACTTCCATATTCTTCATCGTTTGCTTGTCTCATATTGGTAGTGAGTTCCTTGTACTCAAAGAAGGACCAAATATTTGCATTACCGATGCTTCCCAATGGCTTCTTTGTGTCTTCATGTGTCACAGTATTAAACACTGGTTGTCCTTTAACTGGAGTAAGCTGTAGAAGATCCCCAAAAACTATGACATGTTTTCCACCAAATAACACGTCATAGTCTGTCCTTAGAATTTGCTGCATTCTTAAATGCACAAAGGCAAGCATTAAGTTTGATACCATGCTCACCTCATCAATAATGAGAACTTGCATCTTCTTCAATACTCTTGAAACTTCCAAGCATGCTTCTCCAGTTAGCTTGTTGTATTGTATTTTGTTCTCATGCTCCACTGGTAACATTAGCAAACGATGTAAGGTGATTCCTTTTATGTTATATGCTGCTAACCCAGTTGGAGCAGTAACCACACAAGACAAAGTAGAATCCGTTTTTTGCTGTAGGTAGCTTCTGATGACTTTTATTAAGAAACTTTTTCCAGTTCCAGCTTGTCCACTTACATACATCCTGATTGGATGAAATGATGTGCATGAGCACTCTTTTTTTTCATGTAGAAATCCGTGATCAATTTTGTTTCTGATCTCTTCATAAATTTGTTGCTGCTCTTCGTTCAGTTGTCTTTCCAAATTTTGTAAGTCTATAAATTCTTCTTGAGCTTGATTCATAGCCGTTTCCACTTCATTCATGGCTATTGATGCTTCATTTTCAACGATTGGTTGTCCTAGGGGATCTTGACTGAGTGTTCCTGAACTTTGGCTGTCCTGAGAACTGTCTTTAGCTACTTCTGCTGCAATTGTAGTTTCCTGTTCAATTTCTTCATTTAACATTTGCAGATAAGTTGAGAATGTACTGCATTGTATGCTGTCTTTGCAAGCATTAAAAGAATCTTCATAGCTTTGAAATTCTCCCAGTAGTTCATCCTCTGTACGCCATGGTTTAAACAGCTGTAAAAGAGCCAAGTAGTAAAATTCCTTTTTGTCAGTACTGTCGCAACTCAGCTTCCTGTGATTTATCAAACTTCCTTTTGTTTGCTTCACCAAACATCCTTCCTCACCAATGACTTTATATTTTCCATTGTTGATGTCTTCTGCGGCTTTCCGTGAATAAATGTAGTTCTGCAGCACTTCATAAAGACACATGTTCTCCAGATGATGACTTCTCTTTGGGTAATATGTGTCCAACATGTTTGATTTCAAAATATCTGTACTTTCTGGGTCATTCTCGGCCAAATATTCAATTTCTCCAACAGATTTCAATACCCGATTTCTCATTGCTGCAAGGCCTAAACTTGCCCAAATTATTCTTCTTGATTTCGAGTAGAGACTTGCAGAAGATAACCTATCTGAACATTCGTAGGATCCAATTTCTCGATGCGATAACATCTTTAAACTGAAACTGTACAGCTTCTTACTGACAGTCTTCTCGTGAGAAATCTCTTCCCACATTTCCTTCAATTCTGTTTTTTCTGATTTCGTAATGTAAGACGTTACATATCGAGCAACAGCAATGGAATTGTCAGCTACATACTGTATATCCATGTTAGCATTCCACATGGATAAAATGACTGGGTTGTAGTCATTTATATTTTTTGATTCTTCTTTTCTTTTAAGGTTGTAGGTATTCTTAGGTGATTTTCTTGTGATAGTATGTCTCACAGATGACATAAAACTGTTTACTCTTCCATTTGAAAGAACAGGTCTAGGAAATCCAAATCGACATTTAGTGTAGTATTTATCTTTGCTCTTGTATTTCCGTCGACAGTATTTTCCACACCGATGACTTTGGAAACGTAAAACTTGCTCCTTTAACTTTTTCTCTTCTGTGCTTTTTGGTATAGCACATGTTGCATATTCTTCAATGTAAGATAACACTGCTTCATCAGCATCTGTTCCAAACTTTGGGGCATCCTTGATCCACAACAGCATATGAATATGAGGAGCACCTCTTGCCTGGTACTCTTTTCTCCAAAAGAAATCCACTACTTCTCCTAGAGGTGGATTTTTTTTATTGCAGATGAAGGACATCATAGCCTCAAATCTATGATTGAAATATCTGCAAACATTAACCGGATCCAATGAGCACAGTTCTCCTGCTGTCTTGTATTCGATGTTTTTAATGTTTGAATTTGCCTCTCGTAGAAAATCCAGTAAATCATCCCAAGCGTACTCAGCACAGCTTAGGGTAACGAACCATGTTGGTGTTCCTAAATTCCGTAACATGCATTTTAATTCACCATGGCGTTGGTACCAATATTCATTAGTCCCAGGCTGACAAGCCATCAGATTGATCAGTTGTGTTTCCAAATGATCATCTCGGTGCTGAACTTTCTCCATAAAATCCTTAGCAGACACATTTTGTAAATGTACTCCACTTTTTAAAATGTGATTTACTGCATATGATAATGCAGACAAGTCGCTTTCAAATAAAAGATGGAACAAATAAGGAATACTTTGTCGAAATCTTGGATCTTCTGCATATAGTCTTGTAGTCCGATACTCAGAAGCTGGAATCTGTTCTGGACGTTCATCGTATCGTCCTCCTTTTCCTTTAGGAAACAGCTGGGGAAAACATCGAGCTTCCAAGCTCTCCTCCCATACACTCACAGGAGTTCCTTTTGCTTTCTTCATCTGAAACAGATCAATATTATCTCCCATAACTTCTTTTGAATGAAGAGGATGTATGCTAAAATGTTCATAAATTTCTTCTTCCTTTGACTTGTCCACTTTTTCAATTTGTCCAGTTGGTGTTTCTGTGTCTTCTTGTAAATCTTCTTCTTCTTCTATATAAATTGATTCATACCATTTGTTATTCCTTTTCAAATACAAATTTGCTCTTTGTACTTTCCGTACATCTACCAGCTCCTGCCAAATCTTCTTATTCTTTGTAGGTACACCATTAACCAGAATAACTAATGGTTCAGTTTCCAAAGTATCTGCATCAATAGTTTCCATATTTTCTTTCAAATCCAAGGGCAAATACACCACTCTACCTTTTAAACCTCTCAGTAAATCTGAAGGAGGTAATTTACCAGTTTTTGGCTCCATACGTACTATGGTCTGGAACGGATGAACACATTGAATAAGTATAGACTCATAAGTATTTAATTCAGAAAGTTCGGCAGGAATAACAACCAATTCTAAATTATTATGTACAGCTCTGGTCGGCATTCTATTTTCTTCTAATTTGTTGTAACAGTATTTACAAATACGCTGAACTTCACCCAATTCAAAACAATTTTCAAGAAATATATATGTGGCAAAATCCTTCCACTTATAATTATCTTCATTTTCACTTTTTCTATAGAGATCAACATACCTGGTTTGTTTTCTATAATGAGTTCTGCGGCAACAAATACAAGTAATATTTGGTCTTTCATTAGAGATTTTTTCAAATTTTGTTATGTGATCATTAAATGTCTTACTTACAAATGGTTCTACATTCTCTTCCACTTCTTCCTCATTTACTGTGTCCTTTTCTGCACTGTTTTGTTCAGGACCAAAGTAACAAAACTGAATTTCATCAACAACCTTCTCTACATCTGATACTGACCCACGGAACAGAGCCCTATTCAATTCATCTAACTTTATTGCTGGACTTTTAGCAAAATACAACCGTCTCACAAACTTTCTCATTTCAGTATGATGAACAGCCAGCATTCTAAAATGATGGAAAACACTAATACACACTTTTCTAGATAGACAAGCCAGAGAATGACCCTGCAAACCAGTATTCTCTCTCACTCTGCATGGATCTAGACTTTGAAGCACCTTAATCTTCTGTTTTACACTTTTTTTTACTATATTCTCTTAGAAACTCACGAAATTTATCAATAGATTCCTGACGCACAGTGCGAATACTACTACAATTCCAAGTGTACACTGGGGCTTTAGGACGTCTCCCCATAGCCTCATCCGCCATCACTTGTACCTCATCTCTTGGAACCATTATCTCCTTCTCCATTATGCAACCATTTTTCACTTCGTAAGCACGACCTCTGGTGTCAACTGCATGCAGCAAACTATTACTTTGAAAATAGCTCTCTTCATTAAAAAAAGGTTCACTACTTGAACTATGCATCCATTTTCCTAAAAACACTTTACAAAAGTTTGTTCTGTTCACTACTCTTTTCCTTTTGCTTTGTGATTTCAGTACATTAACCATTTTATCTAATGTACGCATCCTATTCAAAATTAAAATGAATAGTTTCCTTTTTAATTCTAATGCCTTTGCTGCAATGGCTTCAGTTTCTTTTTTTCTCTTGTAAAATGTAGCCTTTTGCTTATATTTCTTCACATCCTTTATCAAATTGGACATAACTCTTCTCTGAAACATTTTTCTACGTATCTCTTTAAACGCTGTTTTTCTGTTTAAGTTAATCTTTTTAGTTGCAGAAGGTATATTTGCATTAACTAAATTCTCAATTTTTTCCTCTCCTTTTCTATTGAAAACATTCTTTCCAGTACAGACATTTTGTACATTTTTCCTTTTTTTAAATATGTTCTTTAAAAAATCTTTTGTTTGCTTACCAGAAGATTTTTTCTTTTTCCCAACATGAGCATCTCCAACTAACTTAGGTCCTCCAGTTGTCTTCAAATATAGGTTTTTTTTGTGGTCTTTCTTTACTCTGGATTTTGTAGGCATCTTAAATTTTGTTCACTGCTCTTCAGCAATACCTGAAAAAAACTAAAAAAAAATTCCTTTATTTTATTTAAATATATTACTACATTTTTTATGTTCTTTAGAAATCTTAAAATACTATAAACCCCTTTCCTATAAATGAAAATCACAATAACACCTTCACAAATTAAATTTCTAAAAATAATTCCTGTGTGCACACAAAGTCATGCTTTGAAATTAGACAGAAAACGAAATTTCTTTGCCAATTTGAAAGCACACTTACTACTCTTTTTTTTGGCAAGTGATAAACACTTTTTACAGACTGACACATTTTGAATCCACTTTTTAGATTCTTAAAAAAGCACATGTCCAAACTGCTTTTTCAGACCAGCACCATGTGTAACCTGGGTGACTGACTACACTCCAGCAAGGGCAACCAGCCTTAGTGATGCTGAATGTATTTGCATTACTGACTGAAACCTCAAACCCCACTCGCTTGTGAATACTGTGCATGATTCCACAGGGTAAGCAGCTGGGTGTGTGCTAAGAGTCTGCTTCTGCACCAAAAAATGGCTCCCCCTTTCCATCTAATGCAACTGTGAAATCACCAGAGCAATACGCAATAAATCTCTGCCTGTAATTCCTTTTTGCACACAAAGTCATGTTTTCATATTAGTCACAAAACGAAATTTCTTTGCCAATTTGAAAGCACACTTACTACTCTTTTTTTTGGCAAGTGATAAACACTTTTACAGACTGACACATTATGAATCCACTTTTCAGATTCTTAAAAAAGCACACGTGCAAACTGCTTTTTCAGACCAGCACCATGTGTAACCTGGGTGACTGACTACACTCCAGCAAGGGCAACCTGCCTTAGTGATGCTGAATGTTCTTGCATTACTGACTGAAACCTCAAACCCCACTCGCTTGTGAATACTGTGCATGATTCCACAGGGTAAGCAGCTGGGTGTGTGCTAAGAGTCTGCTTCTGCACCAAAAAATGGCTCCCCCTTTCCATCTAATGCAACTGTGAAATCACCAGAGCAATACGCAATAAATCTCTGCCTGTAATTCCTTTTTGCACACAGAGTCATGTTTTCATATTGGTCACAAAACGAAATTTCTTTGCCAATTTGAAAGCACACTTACTACTCTTTTTTTTGGCAAGTGATAAACACTTTTACAGACTGACACATTATGAATCCACTTTTCAGATTCTTAAAAAATCACATGTGCAATCACCAGAGCAATACGCAATAAATCTCTGCCTGTAATTCCTTTTTGCACACAGAGTCATGTTTTCATATTAGTCACAAAACGAAATTTCTTTGCCAATTTGAAAGCACACTTACTACTCTTTTTTTAGGCAAGTGATAAACACTTTTACAGACTGACACATTTTGAATCCACTTTTCAGATTCTTAAAAAAGCACATGTCCAAACTGCTTTTTCAGACCAGCACCATGTGTAACCTGGGTGACTGACTACACTCCAGCAAGGGCAACCAGCCTTAGTGATGCTGAATGTATTTGCATTACTGACTGAAACCTCAAACCCCACTCGCTTGTCTATACTGTGCATGATTCCACAGGGTAAGCAGCTAGGTGTGTGCTAAGAGTCTGCTTCTGCACCAAAAAATGGCTCCCCCTTTCCATCTAATGCAACTGTGAAATCACCAGAGCAATACGCAATAAATCTCTACCTGTAATTCCTTTTTGCACACAGAGTCATGTTTTCATATTAGTCACAAAACGAAATTTCTTTGCCAATTTGAAAGCACACTTACTACTCTTTTTTTTGGCAAGTGATAAACACTTTTACAGACTGACACATTTTGAATCCACTTTTCAGATTCTCAAAAAAGCACATGTCCAAACTGCTTTTTCAGACCAGCACCATGTGTAACCTGGGTGACTGACTACACTCCAGCAAGGGCAACCAGCCTTAGTGATGCTGAATGTATTTGCATTACTGACTGAAACCTCAAACCCCACTCGCTTGTGAATACTGTGCATGATTCCACAGGGTAAGCAGCTGGGTGTGTGCTAAGAGTCTGCTTCTGCACCAAAAAATGGCTCCCCCTTTCCATCTAATGCAACTGTGAAATCACCAGAGCAATACGCAATAAATCTCTGCCTGTAATTCCTTTTTGCACACAGAGTCATGTTTTCATATTAGTCACAAAACGAAATTTCTTTGCCAATTTGAAAGCACACTTACTACTCTTTTTTTTGGCAAGTGATAAACACTTTTACAGACTGACACATTTTTAACCAACTTTTTAGATTCTTAAAAAAGCACATGTGCAAACTGCTTTTTCAGACCAGCACCATGTGTAACCTGGGTGACTGACTACACTCCAGCAAGGGCAACCAGCCTTAGTGATGCTGAATGTATTTGCATTACTGACTGAAACCTCAAACCCCACTCGCTTGTGAATACTGTGCATGATTCCACAGGGTAAGCAGCTGGGTGTGTGCTAAGAGTCTGCTTCTGCACCAAAAAATGGCTCCCCCTTTCCATCTAATGCAACTGTGAAATCACCAGAGCAATACGCAATAAATCTCTGCCTGTAATTCCTTTTTGCACACAGAGTCATGTTTTCATATTAGTCACAAAACTAAATTTCTTTACCAATTTGAAAGCACACTTACTACTCTTTTTTTTGGCAAGTGATAAACACTTTTACAGACTGACACATTTTAAACCAACTTTTTAGATTCTTAAAAAAGCACATGTCCAAACTGCTTTTTCAGACCAGCACCATGTGTAACCTGGGTGACTGACTACACTCCAGCAAGGGCAACCAGCCTTAGTGATGCTGAATGTATTTGCATTACTGACTGAAACCTCAAATCCCACTCGGTTGTGAATACTGTGCATGATTCCACAGGGTAAGCAGCTGGCTGTGTGCTAAGAGTCTGCTTCTCCATAAAAAAATACCTCCCCCTTTCCATCTAATGCAAATGTAAAATCACCAGAGCAATACCAAACAGCTTTCTGAGACCAACAACATGTGTAACCTGGGTGACTGACTACACTCCAGCAAGGGCAACCAGCCTTAGTAATGCTGAATGTATTTGCATTACTGAGTGCAACCTCAAACCCTAAAAGTATTCCTTATTTATACCAGTACACCTTAATTTATCGTGAAAACATAGTCCATATTATTTTACATGTTCCTCACATTTAAATTTCTCCCAAAACAGACAATGATAAACACAACTTCAACAAAAGGAATTCCATTTCTATTATTCATTTCTTAATTTACCATATACATCCCCTCTCAAACTCTAAACTCACCTCTAAAATTAGTTAGTTGTGAAAGAAATGTGGCACTCAAACAGCAGATTATCAGAGCCAGGATCTCTGTTCTTTACACCTCTCTCCTCTCAGCAGAACCAGATAATGGCAAACTTTCCCTCTCTTTTTCCACACATATACATGTTAATTTCAAATCTCAGTGCTTCCCCCTTTTTTTCAAATGTAATCACACATTTCTATTGGTTGAAAACCAACCCTTTTCCAAAAGTACCCTTCCCCCAACTTGACTTCTGCCTAGTACCCTTCCCCCAACTTGACTTCTGCCTGCTACCATAGCAACAGCTCATGGAACACTGCTGTGTGGAGTTAGGTCAGAAGTTCACCAAACAATGTTTCATTTCCAAAGAGCAAGAGTGCTTGACTTTTCAAACCTAACAGCAAATCCATAGTACTGTTGTTTGGTAACACATTTTTCTGTACCAATACAAAACATGCTTCTATTAATTTACACATACAGCCTAGTTTTTATTGTAGAATGGTATGAAACAGCCAATCAGTTCTTTTTTTTTATAAAAAAAATATGTATGCCCCCATTTCCAAACTGTCTTTCATTTCTTTTTACCATTCTACTGAATTACACCTCCTGAGTGCATCCAGTTCTCCTTTGAAGATGTTCACAGTGTGGATTGTAGGGCACAGCTATGTCTTCTGGAGTGAAAAGTATGCAGAGAAAACAGATATGGTGAGAGACCTTGCTTTGCCAAATGTAGACATTAAATGGATTGGTCAGAGAGGGTTAAAGTGGCACCAATTGATGCCATTGGTGTAATCCTTCATGCAAATCCAACACCCTGACCTCATAATAGTGCACTGTGGTGGCAATGACCTAGGCACTTTGACTGGGGTAGGTCTGGAAATGCTTATGAAGGACACCTTTGCACAACTGTTTTCACTTTTCCCTAAAACTGCCTTTGTGTTTTCTAACGTATGCCAAAGGCAAAAATGGAACTGGTCCAATCATTTCTGTCCACAGATTGACAAAGCAAGAAAGCACGTCAACAAATCTGTTTCTGCTTTCCTCCGTGACTATGGTATGGGTTCCATTTACCACAACAACTTGCGTTACGACATGCAAGACATTTATAGAGGAGATGGTGTGCACTTCACTGATGAAGGGAACAGAGTCTTCCTCTTGAACCTTAGACTCTGCATCGGTACTTACTTGTAGGTACCACTAAAAAATCACTTCATAAACACAACGGCTCTTTTTAGAGCCCCCTAATATCTAAACTCTTAAATCTGCATTTCATTTCTTTTATTTTATTTTTTTCTACCGTACGCGTACGTTAAGCTTACCGTACGCGTACCCCGTGATTTTTTAAAAAATCAATAAATGTTTTCTTTGTACTTTTCTGTCCTTCTTTGACCCCCTTACAAATGTTAGGGGGTCTGTAACTCTCTCCCTTGCCCCCTTTTCAAGATATCACTCTTTTTTTTTCTGAGTGAAACACACGAAATGGCGGCCGCCGCTTCCTGGTTTTGACCGATTCGAATGTTTACTAAGATCTAAGGGCCAATCAGAATCGCGCTCGCGCACGCCACCGTACGCGTACGGTAAGCGCACCGTAAGCTGGCTCAGATATATATATATATATTGATTTAAAGGCTATTTTCTCAGAATCTACTGAACAGATTTACACCAAACCTAAAAAAGGCACTTCCTTGACCTGAGGACTACCTCTCTGCCAAATTTCAAGTAATTCTGTTCAGCCGTTCGGGCTGTAGCTGTGTCTAAAGGTCCTATGGAAAAATGCATGGGAAAAACGCATTTTGGGACCCCCCTTTTATCTCAGCCCCCGCTTGACGAATCCCCCCGAGACTTTCAGGGTAGGAGCGGAGCGTAGCGCCCCACCTATTTTGAACATTTCGCGAGGATTCGTCAACCGGCGCCAAAGTTATTCAAAATAGAATGTTGCGGATTTCCTATGGAAACAGGGTCCTAACTATAACTACCTACTGGCGACCGCCAGTAGGTAATATATATATATATATATATATTCACTGAAAAAACCATAGGTTTCACACATGTTATAGTTAGCGGAAATTTTACTGATAAAAAACCAGTGAAATTCCCCCGTTATAGTTAGTGTAGGCAACTATAACTCACGCGACCGCAATCCTCTGCTGATGCTAATACTGTATTTAGACACTTATTTGCCCATGTCTTCTTCCATACATTTTTAGCTATACATATATTTCAAATATTTTTTTTTCATAAAGACACATATGTCATCAGCAGAAGATTGCGGTCGCGTGAGTTATAGTTGCCTACACTAACTATAACGGGGGAATTTCACTGGTTTTTTATCAGTAAAATTTCCGCTAACTATAACATGTGTGAAACCTATGGTTTTTTCAGTGAATTTGCAAGGTTTTTTAAATGCTAATTCCTAACTATAACGTGTGTGAAACCTATGGTTTTTTCAGTGAATTTGTACGGTTTTTTAAATGCTAAGTTACTTTACGCCATTTGTGGCGTGCGCGCCCACTTAACGCAGTTCGTTCCGTGCGCGCACGGTGCGCGCACAGTAAGCACGCGGTGCGCTTCGCGCACCGCGCGCCCACTTTACGCAGTTAGTGCCGTGCACGCACGGTGGGCACGCGGTGCGCTACGCGCACCGCGTGCCCACGTTACGCTAGATGGGCCATGTACGCACGATGCGCTTCGCGCACCGTGCGCACATGGAGGACATATGATGCACTTCGTTTTGAAAGGTAATATTTTAATTTTTCGTAATTTTTATAAGCCATGCACAAATACACACGGGGTGGAGAGAGTGTTGTTAATTTTTTCTTTTATTATTTTTGTTTAAAATATTGTGGTTTTTCACATTGCTAATAAGCCCGGCACATTTGGTGGCCTGCGGCCACCAAAAGCACAGGGGGTGGGGTGGGTGTGGATAGTGTTTTTTTTTTTTACATTTTTTACCGTACGCGTACGGTAAGCGTAATCGGCGAAATTAGCGAAAAAATAAAAATTGCATTTTTGGCCTTGGGGGGTCTTTGGGGACTCCCTCAACATGGCTATGTGTGTGGGAGCTGTCTAAACAGCCCCTTTACATGTTTATTGGTTTTATTTAACAACCTAGCTCTCAGTGCGAGAGAGAAAATGGCGGCCGCCGCTTCCTGGTTTCGGCTGTTTCGAATGTTTACGAAGATCTAAGAGCCAATCAGAATCGCGCTCGCGCACGCCACCGTACGCGTACGGTAAGCTTACGGTAAGCGTACCGTAAGCTGGCTCAGATATATATATTGATTTAAAGGCTATTTTCTCAGAATCTACTGAACAGATTTACACCAAACCTACAAAAGGCACTTCCTTGACCTGAGGACTACCTCTCTGCCAAATTTCTAGTAATTCTGTTCAGCCGTTCGGGCTGTAGCCCTGTCTAAAGGTCCTATGGAAAAATGCATGGGAAAAACGCGTTTTGGGACCCCCCTTTTATCTCAGCCCCCGCTTGACGAATCCCCCCGAGACTTTCAGGGTAGGAGCGGAGCGTAGCGCCCCACCTATTTTGAGAAATTCGCGAGGATTCGTCGACCGGCGCCAAAGTTATTCAAAATAGAATGTTGCGGATTTCCTATGGAAAAGGGGTCCTAACTATAACTACCTACTGGCGACCGCCAGTAGGTAATATATATATATATATATATATATATATATATATATATATATATATATATATATATATATATATATATATATACATATATATATATATATTATCTACTGGCGGTCGCCAGTAGATAGTTATAGTTAGGACCGTGTTTCCATAGGAAATCCGCAACATTCTATTTGGAATAACTTTGGCGCCGGTTGACGAATCCTTGCGAAATTTTCAAAATAGGTGGGGCGCTCCGCTCCGCTCCTACCCTGAAAGTCTCGGGGGGATTCTTCAAGCGGGGGCTGAGAAAAAAGGGGGGTCCCAAAACGCGTTTTCCCCATGCAATTTTCCATAGGGACCTTTAGTCCAAGGTACAGCCCGAACGGCTGAACAGAATTACTTGAAATTTGGCAGAGTGGTAGTCCTCAGGTCAGGGCTGTGCCTTTTGCAGGTCTGGTGTCAATCTGTTCAGTAGTTCCTGAGAAAATCAAAAGTAAAATCATATACATATGTGGGCGGAGCCTAACCACACATCTCATCCTGAGATCTGATTGGCTGTCAGCACTTCATCCAAGAAGTGTTGGCAGCCATCTTGGGACCAATATACATGATAGCACCTCATTAAAAAGCATTGCAGGTAATAGAAGTTTTTAAGACTTTAGTTACATTATAAATCATTTGTTGATGGTACCATACTCATTTTAGGAATTGTGGTATGTTCTAAGGTGATTTCACCATGTGAAAAAGCCTTCTGCTGGGATATCATGATTGAGAGAAAAATATTTTCTCATGCTTTTCCCACAGAGGTTTGGAAGGTGATCTATAAGCTAAACTGAGAGCTTATTTTCTGTAAATTCACATTATCTTTCTCAGTCATGTGAGAATGAAGTCTGACATTCTCAGTAAAACATGTACATCCAACAAGGGCATAGACTGTCAGTTGATTCCTTTGTGTTCTACTGCAGCTTCCCAGAGTGTTCCAAAGAACAACTAGAGTGCTAACAGTCCTACTTATGATAAACGTGTGGCACACCTGAAGCCATCTTGCTTGGATTAAAGTGGTAACTCTTAAAACATTTAATTTAAAAAGGAACAAAATGAGGGGGTTCATTTTTCCATAAAAAGTATGATTAGTGCTGCAGAAAGAAAAATTAGGGCACATTTTGAGTGACTTCTCAAATCCTCTTCTATTTCATTAAAAAATTCTGACATGCAGACTGAAACATGCACTTTCAATACCAGCAGCAGTTTTCCCTGGTGAGCAGTAGCTTTACTACAGTGATCTAATGAGCAAAAAGAGTGCTAACATTCTGAATTTATGGCAAATGTGTGACACATCGGAATCCCTTCTTGATGGAATCAAAGTAAAAAACTGAAAGTATTTCCTACTGAGGAGACTGCAGTAAATGAGGAAATTAGGAAACTTCATAACAAATAAGTCTCCCAAGATGGCCACCAGAGACAAAAGAGCCCAAATGTAGCCCAAATATCACCCAGATGTAGCCCAAGTATTGCCTAATGACAGAATGTCCCAGAGTGTTCTTAAGAACAACTAGAGCGCTTACTGTCTCACTTATGACAAAAGTATGGCACACCTGAAGCCATCTTGATTGGAATAAACTGGTCACACTTAAAACATTTAATTTAAAAAGGAACACAATGAGGGGGTTCATTTTGCCATAGAAATTATGATTAATGCTGAAGAAAGAAAATGAGGGCACATTTTGAGTGACTTCTCAAATCCTCTTCTATTTCATTAAAAAATTCTGACATGCAGACTGAAACATGCACTTTTAATACCAGGAGCAGACTTCCATGGTGAACAGTAGTTTTACTACAGTGATCTAATGAGCAACTAGAGTGCTAACATTCAGAATTTATGGAAAATGTGTGACATATCTGAATACCTTCATGATGGAATCAAAGTAAAAAACTGAAAGCATTTCCTACTGAGGAGACTGCAGTACATGAGGAAATTAGGAAACTTCATAACAAATAAATCTCCCAAGATGGCCACCGGAGACAAAAGAGCCCAAATGTAGCCCAAAATCACCCAGATGTAGCCCAAATATAGCCAAATGACAGAAGTGTGCAAAACACTTATTATTTTGTGTTTTTGCAGTGTTATATAGTGCAGACTTGTCAGGTATTGGAGTGCTTTACATGAGCATTGGTTACATCACACAAGAACAAATTCATTTTGGTTGTAGACATGGGGAGACTAAGTGATTTGACCAGAATCACAGAATATCGAGCTGAAGCAGAAACTCCAACCTGGTTCCCCAGTTGCAAAGTCTGCAGTTCTGGAAGTAACACCACATCCTCTCCCCTAAGTGCAACATTTAATCAAGTGGTCAACTGGATAAAAAAACATAAAGATAACAAATAATTTAAAAGTGCTTTGTCGCTATTTGAAAACTCAGAAAATATGTCCTTATTTTAGTCTTTTAGAGCACTAACCATAATTTTGATGCCAATAAGACCCTCTCATATATGTAATTTCTAAAGGAAATGCTCTAGGTATTACAGTTTTGATTACATCGAGATGACGTCAGGCGTTCCACACTTTTGTAATAAATATAGAATGTTAGCAATCTAGTTGTTCATTGGGATACTGTTGAGAGGCAGAGGCCAGGGGCACGGACTCTGAAAATTGAAGGCAGGTAGGAGAGTGCAAAGGCAACAATTTAACCACACTGAGCAGGCAGGAAGGGCCGTGGCAGCACAACAGACTATGGAGGGCAGTGGAAAGGGGGGCAGGGGCAACAAACCAACAATACAGGACTTGCAAGAGAGGCTGTGGCAATGTAATAGACCATTGTGGGCAGAAGGAAGAGGCAATGGTAGTACAACCATACATGCCAACAGACCCGATTCAGCCAGAAAACGTCCAATGTTTTTAAGCTCAAATGGGCTTTATTTGATCTGTCTCCTGTCTACAATCTCCTCTTTTTCAATGTAACTCAAAGGGGAAAATCAATACCCCAGTTTTTTTTCAAAATCTCCCTCTTACCAAGTTCAAAATGTTCGCAAGTATGGTACATTGGATCATGGAAGGAAATGGGGTAGGGACATGGACTTGGATAACAGAGGACAGGAGGGACATGGAGAGGTGCACCAAACTGACCCTGCAGGGCAGGCATCAGGGTTTGCAGCAGCACAATACACCACACAGGGCATGCGGGACGGGAGTGCAGCACAACAATCCATAGAAAGCAAGAGGGAGGGGACAGGACCATGCACATGGACAACAGAGAACAGAGGGGCAAGAGGCAATGGTAGCTAGCTGACCATAATGGACAGACAGGAGAGAAAGCTGCAGCATAACAGACCATAAAGGGCAGGAGGGACGGATCAGGGGCAGTACAATGGAACAGACAAGCCAGGAGGGAGGGAATAGGGGGTCTTCACATGGAAACAGAGGGCTGGGGGCAAGGGGGCAGGGCAGGAGCAGCAAGATGACCATGGAGGTCAGGCAGGATGGGCACTAGAAACAAGACACACCATGGAGAGCAACAGTGAGACTGTGATGGCATACACACAGACCATGGAGGGAAGGTGGGAGGGGTTCAGGGGCAGCTAACTGACCACACAGGGAAGGTGGGAGGGGCCATGGCAGCACAGAAGACCATGCATGGCAAGTGGGAGGGTTAGTGGCAGCACAATGGTTATGATGGGCAAGAAGGAGGGTGCAGGGGCATGCACAAAGGACCATGGAGGATAAAAGGGAGGGTCAGGACCTGGGCACAGACAAGAGAGTTCAGGGGAGGGGGCCTCACAACAGACCGCGCGGGGCGGGCAGGAGGAGCAGTTGCAGCACATAGACCAGGGAGGGCAGAAGGGTGTGGCAGTAAAATGGACCATGTAGGACAGGAGGAAGAGGATAGGGGCATGGCATGTGGACAGGCAGGGTGGAGGTGGCAGGGACAGGTTACAGTCATCTGACAATGCTAGGCAGGTGGGAGGGGAGTGGCAGCTCATCAGAACACTCAGAGTAGATAGGAGTGGCAGGTCCATGGAACATGGTGGGCAAAAAGGATGGAGCAGGGGCATGCACAAAGACATCGGAGGGCAGGGGGAAGGAGAATAGGGGCAGCAAGCTAAGCACAGAGTTTAAGCAGGAGGTCAATGATGGGGCATAGAATTGGGCAATGGAGTGCAGGAGGAGTGGACTGGTACATCATACTAAATTGAGGGCAGTGGCAGCACATCAGACCATGCATGGCAGGAGGGAGGAGGCTAGTCCATGGATTCACACAACAGAGGATAGGGAGGAGGGGGATGGGGCAGCAAGCTAACTGTTCAGAGAATGCGAGTATTAGGAACTTTATTGTTTTTAAAACGTGTGTCTGTGCGAACTACTTAAAATATGAACAAGTATGCAGCATAATCTCACTTTTATTCAGGAAGAAGAGGACGTTTGTGACTGTGACTCCGGGCTCACTTGGCAGAAACACCCCCTGACCCTCCACCCCCTATCGCAAAATGTAATACCCGTGAAAAGGGTAGGTGAACACAGTGTTATATAGAACATAGTCCTGAGAGCACGATTGAAAATGAAAACTAGATGGTATAAACTATGCACCAAAAAGTGTGATATAAGATGAACCGGGAGTGAAATATAATATGCAATACATTGTGCGCAATGACAGATTCATTGGAGAGCGCGAGATAGCACAGGCACTAGCGCGTGCTATGCGATATGCGCCTTGGAGTGTAATATGCACAGGGCAGTGTTGTGTAACCTAACTAGTCTCAAAAAGTTGTAATATAAAATATGTGCTGGGGAGTGTAACGTTGCATATGCACTGTGACAAAGATATGGATCCCAGATTGTAATATGTATGGCATAGCACTGTGCGTTATAACATAGGCATCGAGAAAGGCACGTTAGATGGGGCAATATAACCCGTGCGAAGACAAGTGTGGCATGACAAGTGTTACAGTGCACATGGGCTAGAGAGTGTCATAGCATATGCACTAGCTAGTGGAATACAACACAGAGGTGTGTGGCACTCAGCAGGCAATGGTGGGTGTAACACAGCATTGGGCTCTGCCAGGAGCGCGCTGTGACTCTCAAGTGATGTTCGTCCCCTTTCCAGAGAGTAAAATAAAAAGTATTACACATCCAGCAGTGGATGTGTGTTTTATTAACCGTGAGGGGGGGTTTCTTGCATAGTTTTGGTCGAATTTTTGTCGAATCCCCTTTGAATGGCTTGGTGTGCATGTGTATTAAATGTGCCCGTCAATAGCTACCCATGTTTGTATAAATAAACGACATGGGTGTCTACCGGGATTAGGCACGGTAGGGCATCAGACATGTCAGAGCTTCACTAGTGGCGTAAATACATTCCACGTGGATTCATTGTATGCATAGTCGCCTTTTAATGAATATCACGCAAATCGTCATGGTGATAGGTACGTACGGTTTGTCCAGCATGTCCTAGGTGTGTCTATAAATATATATTTTTTAAAAATAATAAAAAACAGTGGCCGGCCCTGGGGATTGGGGTCAAAAAAATATAATTAGGAGACAGGCCCTGGGGGATGGGGTCATCAGGGCCAATAAATTAGAATGGGAAGGGGAACCACACAGCCCCCCTTCTTAAAAAATTAAAATAAATAAAAGACTGGCATCGTGCCGGAGGCCACGCCCCCTCCTTGCAGCACTCTGCAAACGCGCCCCCTGGCGAGTTGTAAGTTGGGGAATTAATTCCTCTTCAATACTGAGGGTCCCTGAGGGCCAACTAGCCCAACAGGCATCTCCAGTATGCGCCAGGGAGCTGCGCTGCAGACAGGTGTTCTGAGGCCAAGCCCCTTTTTACACCTCTCTGCAACGCAGCTCTGTGGCGCTTACTGGAGGTACTTAGTTTTCTAGTTTGACTCTAGGGACCCTTAGGATTCAAGGGGACTTAATCTCTCAACTTAGAACAGCCACAGGGCGCGTTTACACAGTGGTGAAGGGAGGGGACGGGGCCTGAGGTGACGTATGCAAACACGCACTATGGCACGTTTTAAATTGGGGATATAATTTTCCTTCAATACTGAGGGCCCCTGGGGGCTAACTAGCCCACCAAGTGCTTCCAGTAAGCGCCACTGAGCTGCATTGCAGAGAGGTGGTCCAGGCCGTGCCACTTTTTACACCTCTCTGCAACGCAGCTCTGTGGCACTTACTGGAGGTACCTAGTGGGCTAGTTGGACCCTAGGGACCCTCAGGATTCAAATGAACTTAATCTCCCAACTAAAAATGGACACAGGGCGTGTTTACACAGTGGTGAAGGGAGGGGACAGGGCCTGATTTAACGTGTGCAAAAATGCCCTGTGGCCTGTTTTAAGAGGTAGTTTTAATCCCCCTGCCCTATTATATACTAGGGGCTTACAGAGGAGGTCATGCTAATCACAGGGAGACCCCAACGCATAATGTTCCCTAGTGTATGTAGGTGTTTTCACTGTATTCTAAGTGTCTTTTAACATAGCACTGGCTCTAGGACTGGTTAGTCAGACTCAGTTACCACCAGTATCCGTCTGAAAACGTTGAGGGTACAGGATGATTTTGCAACAAGGCTTCTTTCTGCTCTTCTTTTTGTTCTTTCTGCACGTTATCCTTCTTCCTGCACTTTTCTTCGTCTTTGAGGACTTCTGTTGCTTCTTTCTGCACTTCTTTTTTTCTTTCTGTGCATTTTTTCTTCTTTCTTCACATGTCCTATCTCTGTAGGCATAGTTAGAAATTAGCATTTAAAAAACCTTTGAAATTCACAGAAAAAACCATAGGTTTCAGGCACGTTATAGTTAGGAATTAGCATTTAAATAACCTCAGAAATTCACTGAAAAAACCATAGGTTTCAGGGGTGTTATAGTTAGCTGGACTTTTCACTTGTACAAAACCATTGAAATTCCCCCGTTATAGTTAGTTCAGCTAACTATAACTCGCGCGCCCGCAATGCACTGCTGATGACGTCACATATTACATCACTCATGACATGGTCAGTGACATCACTGATGACATCACTGATGACATCTCAAATGACATCACTGATGACATCACTGATGACATCATCCTTGTGATAGAGTGGCAGACCTCCTCTCACCCTAATATAACTTTTGATACACACATTCAAAAATAGAGACGAAACTTTTCAAAACAATGGACATACCCATACCAGTTACAACAACCTCTTCAGTAATTCTAAGATCCACATACACATCCACTCATTCACCAACAGTCCTATACAGTCACTCATACATGTACTCACTCATCATATGTACTCATACACCTATACATTCTGTTACACAATGCCACTCATCCATAGAGTTACTCACACACATAGTCACTCATGCTAATAAAGAATCAAACATACATTTACTTGCATATACAGTTATACACAGACCACCACACTTACTTCTACGGAAACTTGCACATACTTAGTCTTTTAAACAATCACTTATAGAAACACATACTTATTCATACAGGAACTCTTTCAATCTCTCACATATACTCACTTATATACACCAATAGTCACATATACTAGTTTAAAACATATGTAGTTACTCATAAAGACACTATTGAGACAGTCATTCACTCACTAACACACCCATACACACACTCATCCACCCATACAGTCCTGCACACATGCTGTCTTCAACACATACAAAGAGTGAGTCACTCATTCATGCACCTATGCACTACGTAATACCCCCCACCGAACCATGCAGACACTCAGACTGATACTCAAAAAACCAACTAATAACCTATATAGACACCCATGTAGCTACTCACTAACCCATGCAGCCACTTATACACAAAGTGAGAGACTGATACAGATATTTACATATTTAAACATTACTCACTAAGCCATGTATTCACTATGATACACTTAATCAGTCAGTTACACAATCAATTTTTCAAAAACAAATCATCCATTTAGACACTTATATACCCATTTATTCTTCCATCGACCTTGAGATATACATATATAAAACATATTTAATTTTCAGAAAAACACACATTCACTGGATGATGTCATCAGTGATGTAATTTGAGATGTCATCAGTGATGTCATGAGTGATGTCACTGACCATGTCATGAGTGATGTAATATGTGACGTCATCAGCAGTGCATTGCGGGCGCGCGAGTTATAGTTAGCTTAACTAACTATAACGGGGGAATTTCAATGGTTTTGTACAAGTGAAAAGTCCAGCTAACTATAACACCCCTGAAACCTATGGTTTTTTCAGTGAATTTCTGAGGTTTTTTAAATGCTAATTCCTAACTATAACGTGCCTGAAACCTATGGTTTTTCTGTGAATATATATATATGTATATATATTCACTTAAAAAACCATAGGTTTCACACATGTTATAGTTAGGTGGACATTTCACTCCTAAAAAACCAATGAAATCCCCCCGTTAATCGCCCGGCTCTTTAACTTTCGGGATCGGGATGCTATCCTTCAGGCGTCAAGGGTGGCCGGGCTGCTGAAGTTTGAGAACTCTAATGTCAGTTTCTACCCGGACTTCACGCAAGCGGTCCAAAAACAACGGCTGGGATTTTTGAGCGTCAAACGGCGCTTGAGGGACATGGAGCTGAAATATGCGATGTTATTCCCGGCCAGGCTGCGGGTTGAGTTCCGGGGTCGCTCACACTTCTTCGACCGGCCGGAGGCGGTTGGAGACTGGTTGGATGCCCTGCCTCGGGGACAGGATCGGGACGGTCAGATGGCGGAGAGCGGAGAGGGTTTGGTGCAGCAGGACTAGAACTTGGTTCCTGGGGATGGACTGGACTGGTGACGTTTGGTACCTTGGCTCAACTGGACTCTAGTTTGGGATACTATGCCCTTCAAATGCTTGGAGGTGGTGGGGAGCTTATTGGGGCCTTTTTCCTCCCTTTGGGGTTCTTTTTGTGGTATATGTTAGGGCGACAGGCACACTGCGAGTTGGGGGGGCTGTTTGGGCTCATGCAGGGGTGCAGGGAGGGGGGAGTTGAGGTTGGGGGATTGTGGGGGAGGGGGGGTGTTGGGGACTGTTCGTTTGTTTCGCAAGGCAATGTGAAGTTCTCTGCTTACTTGTCCGGGTTGTGCTTTCCGGGATGTGGGTATCATGCACGGGAGTGGGGTGGGGGGTAGAGGATTGAGAATCCTTTCGTGGAATGTGAATGGATTGGGGGACAGGATCAAGCGCGGGGTGGTGTTGCAGTTTCTGAAACGGATTTCGCCCGACATTGTTTTCCTGCAGGAGACACATTTGATTGGGAACTCCTTCCATGCCCTAAATAGGAGGGGCTATCGCCTTGCCGCTCACTCTGGTTTCACTTCTGGCTCAAGGGGAGTGGGTATTTTGGTTCGTACCTCTCTCCCATTGGAGGTGGATGAGGTGCTTCACGATGATAGGGGGCGCTATGTGGCACTGGTGGGGAGATGGGAGGGTAGGATTGTTTCGCTCGTTGCTGTTTATGTGCCTCCGGGGTTACAGACGGCTACGTTTGCTGATTTGGGGCGTCTGGTCCTGGGACTCCCTGGGGGGGTTCTGGTGTTGGGGGGTGACTTTAACGCTGTTGTATCCGGGTTGGAGGACCGTCACCCCCCCAGGGATCTCCCTAGGGCTCAGGCCTGGTTGGGTGGCTTTCTGGACACTTTGGGACTTGTAGATTGCTGGCGATTGATGCACCCAGGACAAGCGCAATACACCTTTCACTCGGGGGCCCATGGGAGTCTCTCGAGACTTGATTACATGCTTATGCCGGCGATCCAAGCTGGGATGATTGGGGAGGTGCGTCATTTGGCCCGAGGTATTTCTGACCATTCCCCTATATGGTTGCAACTGAAGGTTGTCCCTGGGGCGGAGGGGAGAGTAGCGCCCATTAACCCCTGGTATTTGCGTAACCCTAAGATCCGCGCGGAACTGGTCAAGTCCACCGATCACTACTTCAATGATAATGTGGGGTCGGTGTCGTCGGCTGTCTCCCTATGGGAGGGTTACAAAGTGGTGATCAGGGGGCAGGCCTTGTCACTTATCTCCCATGCTAAGAGGTGCGGGAGAGCAGAGGTGGTTCGCCTGGAAACTGAAATAGCTGAAATGGAGGAGGACTTGGAGCGGGGTGTTACTGACGGGAAACTGCACGTTCTCGGCCTCAAACAATCAGATTATAGAGCGCTAGTCACGGATGCCGCTAAAGAGATGAGTAGAGAGCAGCAAGGACGACTGTACGATGTGGGGGATAAGGCCGGAAAGTTGATTGCTTGGTTGGATAAGAAGGAGAGAGCGAGCAGGGTGGTGCCCGTTGTGGAGAGAATGGATGGAGTGCGTGTGACTGACCCTGTGGAGATTGTTGACTGCTTTGCGGATTATTTCCGCGGGGTATACTCTCCGGCCTCTGTGCGTTCGGAGGAGGATTCTCATCTGTTGCTCAGAGACATTGCATTGCCAACCCTATCGGAGGATGATGCAATCTTGATGGAGGCGAAGTTGTTGTCTGACGAGATCGCCTTGGCTACTCGCTCGATCGCGTCTGGTAAGGCTGTGGGTCCTAATGGTCTTCCCATTGAATTATACAAGTTGCGTCCCGATAAGACAGCGCCGTATCTTCGGGACATGTTTTTCGCGGCACGTGCGGCGGGCTTCCTCCCCCCTGACCAACGTCTCGCCACCATAGTTGTGATACATAAAGAGGGGAAGCCGCGAGATCGCTGCGCCTCTTATAGGCCCATTTCGCTGTTGAATGCGGAACCCAAAATTCTGGCTAAGGTATTGGCTAATCGGCTGGCTCGGGTCGTGGGCGACTTGATTCATCAGGATCAGTCCGGTTTTATACCCCATCGGAATACCGCCCTGAATTTGAGACGGTTGCACGGTGTGCTTGCTAGAGCGGAGTTCATACGTGAGTCGGCCATCTTGGCATCCTTAGATGCTACTATGGCGTTTGACACTTTGGAGTGGCCGTATATTTGGGCCGTGTTGGCGAAATTCGGGTTCGGCCCTGAGTTTATTGGTTGGGTAAAATTACTATATACTGACCCACTGGCTCAGGTTGTGGTGAATGGTAGGGTGTCGGCTCCCCTCGCACTAGGGCAAGGTACGCGGCAGGGTTGTCCGTTATCACCCCTTCTCTTTGCACATTCCTTGGAGCCCCTCGCCGCCTGGTTGCGTTGGGAGCCATCGCTGCGGGGCATTAGATGGACGCCGGAGTTTGAGGACCGTGTCTCCCTTTACGCGGATGACATCCTTCTGTATCTTACCTCTCCCCGACAGTCACTAATTGTATTGGTGGATGTTTTGAATTCCTTCGGTTGCAACTCTGGCCTGGTCATCAACTGGGCCAAGTCATGTGTTTACGTCCTCTCGGGTGAGGCCCCCCTTCTGCCGTGGGATTGCCCTATCCAGATTGCTACATTGGGGTTCAAATATTTGGGAATCTTTATCTCTCTGGATCCCGCGGTCCGCTACGAGCGGAACCTTCTCCCTCCCCTCCAGCGATTGAAGGCCGACGTCGCGAGGTGGCGACGACTCCCGCTCTCGCCGCTCGGACGGGCGGCATTGTTTAAAATGATGTCGCTACCTCGTTTCTTGTACGCTTTGCAAAATACTTTAGATGTCGTGCCAGCCCGTTATTTCTGTGAGGTGGAGGGTCTTCAGCGCCAACTGTTTTGGGAGGGGCGGCCGCGGATCGCTCTCGCCAAGTTGACGCTCCCTTGGTATGATGGGGGGGTCGCCCTCCCCGATATTAAAAGATACTATTGGGCGTCTCAATTGGCGGCGGTGAACCACGGGATATACGGTCCCGCCTTGAATCCGGCCTTCGAGATGGATAAATTACTACTCCCGGGTGGGGATTATAATAGGGCGCTGTATTCGGTGACCCCGGATGCACGGTTGACAGGACCCACGCAGGTTGCGGTACGTGTGTGGCATGCGGCGAGTGCTGCGATGGGATGGAGGGGTCGCTTGACTCGGGCGACGCCGTTGTATGCCTCCGAGCGGCTGGGTTGTTTGTGGAAAACGAAAGGCTTTGAGAAATGGGATATGATTGGTATATGTAAGGTGGGTGACCTTTGGGCGAAGGGGTCTTTTTAAACGTTTGAAATGCTTAAAACTGAATACAAATTAAATGATAGAGAGTACTTCCGGTATGCACAAGTCTACCATGCGCTGTGTTCGGTCTTTCCGGACGTTGCTGCTATACCCGAATATTCCCCGCTGGAGGATAGAGTGTTGGATGGCTATGTGCCCGACAGCACTATTTCTCTGATCTATAAAAAACTTATTAATGATCGCGCGGACTTGCTAACCCGTCTGCGGGAGGCATGGACGGGCGACGGCTTGGAACTGGACGATGAGGACTGGGTAGCGGCGGTGGCCTCCCCGAAAGAGGTGGCAATCCCGGCCCGCTTGCGATTCGTACAGCTGAAGATCCTCCACAGAGTGTATGTCACGGGGCCCGGTTTGCTACGTATGGGTTACTCGATGGATGGAATGTGAAAGCGTGGATGTGGCCTGTCGGGTACCTTTCTTCATATCCTATGGGAATGTTTGGAGGTTGTGCGATTTTGGAACGGTATCCACACTTCCATGGAGGAGGTCACGCACCTTGCTCTGTTGCCTGAGGCTCGGAGGTGTTTGTTGAATGTCTGGGAACCGAATGACTATAATGTGGCACAGACGCAGTGGGTGACTTTGGGGTACATGGTGGCTAAGCGTAACATTGCACAGCTGTGGGGTTCCCCGAGGCCGCCCACGGTCGCGGTATGGAAGGAGAACATGGACTGGTGTATGTTTAGGGAAAAGACGGTGTATGTGGCGAGAGGTAAGCCTGGGAAATGGACTAAGGTATGGGGTCCATGGAATTTATATCGTGGGCATATCTGCACCCCGCCTCTGCCGTTAGAGGTCGATATTGCTTTGTCCCCCTAGCCACACGTTCCGTGCTTTGTCTTCCTGCTGCCCCCCGCTTCCACTTCCTGTCAAGAACTGCTTTAGACACTGTCCGTTGTCCCCCGTCCTGGGAAGCGCACGCTGCTATTTCTGACTCTCATTGCCTTGAGTGTGTTTTGTATTTAATAAAAAATGAAACTGTTTTTTTTTTTGATTGCTCTCGGCCTATGGCCACGGCCTGTTGCATCTACTTACGGACTGCCGGGAGCTTCGCCTCTGGTTCATTTGACTGTGTGGCGTTGCAGTGCGGGCCCTCGGGCTCTGTAGCGGCCGGCCTTTGTGGTTGTAGGCCCTTGTATGTATTTTATTGTATAATAAAGGTTTCTTTAAAAAAAAAAAAAAAAAAAAAAGAAATCCCCCCGTTATAGTTAGTTCAGATAACTATAACTCGCGCGACCGCAATCCACTGCTGATGACGTCACATATTACTTCACTCATGACATGGTCAGTGGCATCACTCATGACATCACTGATGACATCATCCTTTTGGTAGAGTGGCGGTCGCGCGAGTTATAGTTATCTGAACTAACTATAACGGGGGAATTTCATTGGTTTTTTATGAGTGAAACATGTGTGAAACCTATGGTTTTTTAAGTGAATTTGCAAGGTTTTTTAAATGCTAATTCCTAACTATAACATGTGTGAAACCTATGGTTTTTTCAGTGAATTTGTACGGTTTTTTAAATGCTAAGTTATGTATTTATTATTATATTTTTTATATATTTATTCTACAATAAACTACGTATTAAAAATATTTTTGGGGGGGGTTTTCACCATGCGCGCACCGTGCGTGCACCGTGCGCGCACCCCGCGATTTTTAAAAAAAAAATGTAAATCATTTTTTCTGCCTTCGGGGTCCTTCAGGGACCCCCTGACAAAGGCTAGGGGGTCAGGAACTCTCTACCCTGCCCCCTTTTCACGTTCGCCACCTTCCTTTTTCACTCTCGCACTCAAAACAAACAAAATGGCAGCCGACACTTCCTGATTTCGACCGATTCGAACGTTGACTGACATGTAACCACCAATCAGAATAACGCTCGCGCACGTTAGGGTACGCGCCCCGTGCGCGCACAGTGCGCTGCTATAGATATTTATGTACTTTAACTGCAATTTTCTCAGGAATTACTGAACAGATTGACTCCATATATGCAAAAGGCACATCCCTGACCTGAGGACTACCTCTTTGCCAAATTCAAAGTAATTCTGTTCAGCCGTTCGGGCTGTACCTTAGACTAAAGGTCCTACGGGAAAATGCATGGGGAAAATGCGTTTTGGGACCCCCCTTTTTTCTCGGCCCCCGCTTGACGAATCCCCCCGAGACATTCAGGTTAGGAGCTGAGCGGAGCACCCCATTAGTTTTGAAAATTTTGCGAGGATTCGTCAACCGGCGCCAAAGTTATTCAAAATAGAATTTTGAGATTTCCTATGGAAACACGGTCCTAACTATAACTATCTACTGGCGACCGCCAGTAGATAATATATATATATATATATATCTATATATATATATATATATATATGCGTAGGGAAGGTAATATATGTAGAATAAAGTTGCATTTCATACTCTTAGACTTTCAAGTGTTTTTGTACTTGTGTGTTTGTGTTAGGTGTTAGATCAATCCATACCAGAACAGACTGCAGACCACTATCCCACCTGAAATAGCGGAAAAAACAAAAAACCTGTATTTTCACACTGTAATGTCTTCCACCAAGCTGAATATCTGTTTCATATCTATCACGCCAGGAGGCTCCCAGCGAGTGAACATCCATGTTTAACAAATGGGCAAATAATACTAAAGACTGAAGAAAATAACAAAATGAGACCAAACACAAGCCAATTTGCATAGTAAACGAATAATGAAATGAAACTAAGAAAAAGTAGTTATCTTAGGCTAGCCAAATGGCCTGGGAACAGGCCTGGTGTTATAAATCAGCTTAACACATTGGGGCCTGGCTTCAGATGGAGGAAATTCTTACAAAGAATTGCCAGTTACTTGCAAGAGGCATCTTAAAATGTGCATTATGATGGTTTAACAAATGAATTACAGCACAGTGAATGTTTAAGATTGGCAGGTTTTATCGTTCTTCATTGAGATAAATGATGAATCGAAGAAAAACTTGAAAATAAACTAAAAATCCACAAATAAACTAAGGAACCTGTCTGCAATACATATACTACCTATCCAAACTTAGGATGTGGTAGACATATTCAGCGATCATCTACTACTTTAGAAAGACCAACCTACCCTTTGACTTTATGTATTAGAAATAACTGTATGTATTAGAAATGGGCCCCATATGCTTCAATCGACATACATCACAGGCAGGAAGCCCACCCACCATTGGCACCACTGGCCATGGCCACTCAGGAGTTATGGGGGGTTTGTTCTGTTTCACATGAGCATCTCTTGCAAGGACATGCCAGGGGCACCACTGCCTCAAGGCCCCTTGCTGGAAGTGAGACCACGATCTGCTTCGCAACAGAATCACTTGCAAGTACCGCCCTTCCATGGCACTAATGTCAGGACCACTAAGCAGACACAGAATCAGATACCCGTAGTATCACTGCCCCAAGCCCACTCGGCTAAACAGGGGTCTAGCACGTGCCCCTGACAATCAGCTCCATCACACTCATGGTGTACGGTCAGGACACACCAGGTGTCGCACAACTTTCACAACCATCATCCTCAACGCAGGATCCCTGCTCTCACTTCACCGTGTGACCCTACAGCCCACCCAGGAGTGCAGAAACTGAATCTAAACACCTACATCCATTGATGCGCAAGCATTATGGGGTACCAGGGCCTAACATGTTATTTCCAACCAAGTAAGGCCCTTCAGTGGCAAGATTTGTTAAAAATTATAAAAACGGATTGAACAAAGAAAGGACTAGTTGGGCAATAAAGTAAAGAGTTGCTTTACACATGGCTGCTAAAGCCTTCCTATTAGAAGTTGGGCCACTGTTGCCTGCTTCTGGCGACAGAGCCACTCCAGGCACCAACTGTAGCTGCCTCCATGCTCTCTACCTCAATGTGCCACTTTCATTGCCAGCACGAGCACTGTCACCAGTGCCAAAACCTACTAGGTGCTATAGCCATGCTTATGCACATTAATCGCCCCTCGCCCCCCCAACAACCACTTCCAACCAATGATGGAGCCATAGGAGGCAATGGGAAGCACTCATTTGTGGCCCCCATTCACTGTGTTAAGTCAGGAAATTGATCATGCGTGGAAACCTGAGACTTACTTGCGGCGGTCACACAAAGAATGCCCGTACAGTACCCACAGGACGCCCGTGCGGGGCTCTTGACACAGTCCTCTAATTTCAAAGTACCATCGTAATGTGTCTCCTCCCCTCGTGCAGCTCTGCAGGTTGAGCGCGTGCTGCATCGATCTTGTGTGCAGCCTCCACATCACAAGCTTGATTCCCAGCTCAGTCACTCATCATCAAAATGACGAGCACCAAATCTAACGACGCTCCAAAGACACAGACTGGATACAAGTAATGACGGCTCCTGATAAAAATTCGGTTGACGTGTTCCTCGAAATGCTGTGTCCAAAACGCCCAGGGCAGACAGGGCCTCACTTGAAAGGTCAGTCACGAAACCCAATGTCTCATAACACAACTCTTTCACCTGCATTCAACAATTCAGTCAACCACTGCCTTCTGTCACCTACCCATTCATTCATCCACATTACACTATCCACTGTCATTCACTCAACTCGTATACCCAGCCACCCACATTTACTCAACATCTAAGTCAACTCCTGCAATCATTGTCTCATCCATTCACACAAACGCACATAGCCTCACCGTCCACTATCCAGCAGTTTCAGTCATTAAAAGCTATACATAGAGCCTTTGTTAATGTTTGTAGTATTTAACCTACAGATTGTTTAACATGTGTTTAATATGATATATCACATGCAGTCATTAATCTGTAGAAGAAATAAAACAAACATCACTAGCCATGATAAATTACTGAAACCAACACCACCACTTAGAGATGTGGGGGGGAGGGAGGGATGGGAGAGCTGAGAGAATGTCACATACTCCTAATAAAATTTGACTATTAAGTATGTGCAGACTTCCAGTAGCATGCTTCTTAAACCCACTCTTTCCCGTTTCGTCATAGAATGGGGTATGGTCAGTGAGGCTTGCTGATCACAACCGACATGTGAGGAGATAAGAACGGTTCAAGTAATAGCAGCTGAGTGAAGTTCTGAGAAGACATAAGGGCTGTGCATGGGCAAGCCCTGTCAGCGTTGCTGTATACAGCGTCAGCCACATGCTCACAAAGGCACAGTGGCAAAGGCACTTGTGAAAGTGCAGGAATTTCACTGGGAGTAAGTCTCAACAAAACGGTTTATTTTTAAAATGTATTTGAATAACAGTTTCAATAGAAAGGCCACAAATGGGGAGGGGCACCGCCCATTAGCCCTTGAACAACAGCCGCCCATGGCAGGGCGTGGGAAGATGTGCACAACAGGGGGAAGGGATGACTAGTGCAGGTGACGCTTTTCCTTTGTAGAGGAATTCCTGCTGGTGTCCTATCCCCCTGCTGAGCACATCTTGACACTCCCACCCCATGCTGCACAGCACATCAACTGTGCTTAGGTGAAATCCTTGCCTACAGACAAGGATATCACCTCGGTGGCACCCTGTCTCAAAGAAAACAAAAGGGCGGGTTGCTGAAACCTTCAGAGGCTGGCTGGCTCCTGGGGGGCTCTCAGAAGTGATCACTAAAATGAAATTCTGGGATGCGAAAGTTTCCGATAATAAAAACGCTACCTGTGGAGCCTTAATACAAATGAAACAGAAGAAGAACGGTTTGCATACTTCAATTATGTTAGTGCATGTAAATCCATCATCTGAACCTTGGCAGCCCGGCTGAAGACGACGACGGGGGGGGTGCTGAAGCCCGTTAAGCCCAATGGGCGTTGCGCACCTGGAAAAGTCTTTCTGCTATTTGGCGAAACTTACAGCTGTACCAACATTGGGAAAATAGTCTGATCATGCCGTCCCGGCCAACGTGTGAGGGGCCATGAAAAAGGCGTGCCATGGAGGGAAGCATGGATGAAGGTAGGCATATTTTCCCATTTGGCCCTGTCCATAATCCTTCCTTTGTTTGCACACACCCACCCTTTACCCACTCCTCCTTTTCATTTTTCTTCACTTTGCTCTGAATGTGTATCGGATCAAAATGTAATGAATCATTGGTAGTATCTGTGTCATTGCTGTTGCTTATTATCTGTACCATGCTTATTATCTGTACAATAGCTAGCTGACAGCCTGTCAGTGCTATTCTCTTTGCCTCCCCATCAATGAATGCATTTCCTTTCGACACATAGTCCTTTGCTGAAGTGTGTGCTGCACATTTGATGATAGCCACTTTTGATGGTAATAACAGGGCTTGGAGAAGGTCACTTATCAATTGGGCGTGTTGTATTTGTTGGCCAGCTGATGTGAGGAATCCCCTCATTGACCACAGCTGGCCAAAGTCATGGACCACTCCGAAGGCATACTGGCTGTCTGTGTATATGTTCGCTCTTTTCCCTTTAGCCAATGTGCATGCCCTCATTAGAGCCACGAGTTTGGCTGCTTGTGCGCTTTTGGCGTTTGCCAACCTTCCCCCTTCCAGTAGCTTATTAGCTGTGCCCACTGCATAGGAGGCCTGCAAAGTTCCTTGGTCATCACGAAGGTATGATCCATTTACAAACAAGTCCCTTTGGTCATCGGGAAGTGGTGTGTCTTTCAAATCTGGGCGCACCTTCATGTGTCTGTCAATGGCTAATGTACAATCGTGGAAGACATCATCCGATTCTAGATCATCCAGCTCGTGCTCTGTTGGCAAAAGGCATGCTGGGTTCAAAGTGGTGCATCTCCTGATGGCAGTATCAGTTCATACCTAGTAAGTCGTGCATTTGTTAGGTGCTGAGTCTTAGTGGACGTGAGCAGTGTGTCCACCGCATGGGGAATGTGCAAAATCATTGTGTGCCATCCATTAACCTAAGGCCCAACCTGGGCCTACCGAGTGCCGGTTCTAGTGAACGTGAATCTATCACCATACTTTATTAGCATCAATAACCTGAAAAGGCGTTATTATGTTATTATATTATTATATTATAAGCCCCCAGCCTGGCAGTACTCCAAAAAACTATCTACATCCTCTACAGCCGTAAAAGTATGCATCTTATTGTTCCACATAACTTTTAAGAACGCCGGAAATTTCAACTGAACCGTAGCACCTAGCTTCCTCAAAGGTTCAATTCTCTTGCCCAGCTCCCACTGTTTATTTGCTGTTACTATAGAAAGGTCTGACCTAACCTCGATTCTTGCTTCTCCGACTGTTAAACGGCCCTTCTTCAATGCTGCCGTCAGGATTTTCTCTTTTAACCCATAGGTTAAAAAATTTATCAGAATCTTCCTGGGCTTCGAACGATTTGGATTCAGCTTGAAGGGGTCACGATGCACCCTCTGAATATCTTGTGCAATCTCATCCTCAGTTTCCTTCAGCTGTAGCTCTGTCTTTAATAAATGGACAATAAAGCTCTTTAGATCAGGCCCTTCCTTCCCCTCTGGAAGCCTCAACATTTTTAAATTGTTCCTTCGCTGTAAATTTTCCAATCTTTCCAAGCGATCCTCGTAGGCCTTTTCTCTAGACTTAACCTGCTCTAGTTCTTTACAATTTTCATCAAGCTTGCCATGTATCACCTTAACCTCCTCCTCAAGAGAAGCCGTGCGCACATTTAACTCATCAAATCTGGCTTCCAGTAGGCCAACTGCCTCCCTAATACCGTCCTGTTTTACCTTAGACTCCTCAAACCCCCTATGCATATCCAAATCAAGCTTTTTTAACAGGGTGATAACAACTGTATCTGGGTGCGGCTCCCCCACCGTAGCTTCGGTCACCGTATCATTACATTGTGAACCCGTATTTAAATTTAAATTCGGTGTCTCTATCGTGAAGGGGGGAATGACCTGACACGGGCCATCCACTAAACCATCAGCTTCTCCATCCAGTCTAGGAGCCTCTAGATTTTCTGCTTCCATCTCTGCTTCCATATCTAAAGACTTATATCTATTAGGACTCAGATAGTCAAGCCGGCCACCCAGAATAGCTTTAGAATCCACTGGAACTAATTAGTTTTCAACTGTTTTCACATGAGCTGTATCTGTTAAGCTCCTATCTTTCGAAAGTATAAGTGTCCTAGGGACCGGTTTAAAATAAGCATTTAAGGAGGGGTTGAAAGTAATTTTTTTGTTTAATAACCCCGTCTTGTGAGATTGCCTGATATATTTTTTTAAATGACTGCGGGTTTTACAACCCAATTGTGTGACCTCACTTTCCCTCCCCTCTAGCTTGCCTGTACTTCTAAGCTCATAACCTTTCTTAATCTTTTGAGATAGTTTTGCTGTGACTTTTGGGCGGGTAACTCTCTCCTTTTCCTTTTCCTTTACCTCTAAAGTGCTGGGAGAAACATTAGAAGCACCTCCCGAGTCCTGCGTGTCGGAATGGGGTAGGGAAGACAAGGGAAACTTAGGAACTTGCTTACTAGCAGTCCCCCTTCCCACAGCCCCACCCGCACTAAACTGAACTCTGGACGCCGCCCGCCTCCCTCTACCTCGTTCGATGACGGCACGGCTCCAACGTCCAGAACCTGCCGTTCCTCCTACTGATGCCGCTACTGTAACGGGCTCCTCCGTTGGTTTCTCCGGCAGCCCCACCCCCGGAGCCACCGGCTTCTGAGGTAAGGTTTCCTCCTCCTCCTGCTCCGTAACACTCGCCATACACTGCCGCCGAAAATGCCAAGAATGAAATCTTGCACAGTAACGCTAAATTCAGCAGACACGGTGGTTGATTGAAACACGGAAACACGGAAAGGTTAGTACTCCGTGCTTTCTCTCTGATAGATGATACGATAGACGCTAGTTTACTGGTCAAAACACACAGCCATCACGCCACTGACCCGGCACTCCCGACCAGACACGCTAGCTGGCCGCCATGTTTTCCCCCCTGGCAGACCCTGTCTTGACCCCAAGAGGGGGTTTTGGGGTTTGGGGAAGGGAATGGGGGGGGGTTAGGGTTGGGGGGTTCGGGTGTAAGGGAAGGGAAAAAAAGTTCTAAAAATGCTCTCATAGGTCACGGTTATGGTTATGGTTTCAATTGGGTCCTAGCTAGAGATAAACAGTGGAAACGATGTTGGAGGGCAGGATAGATGTGGTGAGTTGGATGTCATGGAATGTAAATGGGTTAAGGGGTAAAGGCAGGAGAGATAGGATCATGAGATATTTGGAAGATGTTCCAGCTAATATCATGATTCTTCAAGAGTCCCATCTAACGGAAGAGGAAAGCAAGAAATTTATAGGTTCACTTCGGTGGTTAGAATATGTTTTTTATACGCCACAGACACTGGTTACAAAAGGTATTGTTTTACTGGTCAGAAAGGGACTGGATTGTCAGATTGAGGGCAAAAAGGTAGATGTTAGAGGTAGGTGGCTAATAGTAAACATAAAGATTGCTGGCCTTATATATAACGTTATTGGTTATTATGGCCCAAATCAAGATGATGTTGGGCCATTGGACGAATTAGCTAAGGAGATGATGGGCCTTACGGGTTATATAATTTTTGCTGGAGACTTAATACAGTACTGGACCCCAGGTTAGACCGCTCGATGAGCAGTAGAGCTCAGGTAAATAGTAAAATGGCATGCAGAGTAAGAGGTTTGATGCAGCAATTTGGACTATGTGATGTATGGCGACAGAGGGCGGGCCAGAATGTTGGATATACTTTTTATAATAAAAAATATCAACATAATTCTAGAATCGATTATTTTTTAATCGATTCAAGATTACTTGGTAAGGTAAAAAACAGTATGCATGTCGGGGTACATTTGTCGGATCATTCGGCGGTTATTTTAGAACTTGTGCTTGGGAATCGTGATTTGGATTCAGTTTGGAGGTTGGATCGCACAGTTTTATACGACCAAGAAGCAATGCAATCCCTCCAGCAAGAACTCAAACTTTTTGTTGAACACAATCTGGGTACAGCCAAAATAGATATTGTGTGGGAGACAACTAAGGCTTATTTGCGTGGCAGATTAGGTGCTATTGCAGCCAGTAGAAGAAGGAAGTACTTTCTTGAAGTGGAAGGTTTGGAACTAGCAATTAGGCAGAGAGAAGCAGAAATTGTAAACATGGAGAGAGCGCAGAAGGAAGAGATTATTCAAAAGCTGGTGGAGTTGAAAGAGAAACTATCCTCTGTAGTTAATAATCGAGTAAAAGAAAAATGGGAGGCCAGCAGATTAGCACATTTTGAATATGGGGAGGCTACAAGCAAACTACTTGCTTGGAAGGTTAGGAAAGACCGGATTAGGAATACGATTAAAGAAGTGAAAACAAGCGAACTAGGTGATTTAGCTACAGAGACTAAAGATATTGTGGCAGCTTTTTTTAGATATTTTACAGCAGTATACAGGGAAGATTTGGTCCCGGATGTGAAGCAGATAGAGGACTGGCTGAAAGTTTTAAATCCTCTGACAGAGGATTTGCAAAATTTTCTAGATCAAGATATTTCTCCAGGGGAATTAGATGAGGCCATCAAACAAGCTAAAACAGGTAAGGCCCCTGGTCCAGATGGCCTCCCAGTGGAGGTATATAAAATTTTATCCGGGAGTCTTTTGCCGTTATTGCTTAAGCAATTTAATGGGGTCTTACGTGGTAATATAGAGCTCCCTGCCTCCTGGAATCAGGCTAATATAGTCATTATTCTTAAAACGGGGAAATCACCAAGATGCATGGAATCATATAGGCCCATTTCACTTCTAAACAGTGATTATAAACTTTATGCAAAGATTTTGGCAGATAGGCTTGCTAAGGTGATCCCCGGTATAGTTCACGAAGATCAGAAAGGGTTTATTAAGAACAGATACCTTAAAGAATTAACATTCTCCCTGATAGCGAGCATTGATGTTGCTACTGATCAGAAGCTCCCCCTGGCGATTGTTGCCCTGGATGCTGCTAAAGCTTTTGATCGCGTCAATTGGACTTTCCTGAAGGCTTTAATTACGCACTTACGTCTGGGGAGAAAGTTTGGCCAATCTTTAGTTTCTCTCTACCAGTCACCTACTTCAAGGGTTTTAGTTAATGGAGTTTTAACCAAACCTATTAAGGTCATGAGGGGCACGAGGCAGGGTTGTCCCCTTTCCCCTCTGTTATTCGATCTTTATATCGAACCGCTGGCTTGCAAAATTAGGGGGACAGATAGTATTCCTCCTTTTACATGTCAACAATGGTCTAAGAAGATCGGTCTTTATGCTGATGACATAGTTATTCTAACATCAGATTTGAACCAATCACTACCTATGATAGAAACAATTACAAACAATTTTGGTGCAGTCTCAGGATATTGTTTGAATACGGACAAAACAGAAATTATGTCTTGGAATTTGGCAACGGATGTTATAATCCCCAAAAGGCAGATCAGATATTTAGGGGTCCAAATAACCCAAGATATTACACAAATTGCCAAAACTAATCTGGTTAAAATAGGGAAGGATATTTCTAGCTTGATGAAGGGTTGGAAACATCTTCCACTAACTATTTTTGGTCGAGTTAATTTGATTAAGATGATGGTCTTGCCGAAGTTAACTTTTTTATTTGATTCTATCCCTTTAATGTTTGAAAAAAAGGGGTTGGCAAAACTGCAAAGCGAGATTGCCTCATTTATATGGTCCTCCAAGGGATCTAGGCTTTCATGGAAAAAGATTAGGAGGAAGTACATAAAGGGGGGTCTGGCAGCCCCGGACTTTCAGATCTGTTCTTGGGCTTTTTTGCTCAAAAATTGCAGAATGCTTTTGGGAAACCCAGGGAGCTCAGTTAATGGGGAATTATTCTCTGCTTTGTTGAACATCGAGGGGGTCAAGCAGTTTGGGTTCATGTACAAATTTTCGGATCCAAAATACTTTAAAAAAGTAAGATTGAAGACTTTGAGAGATTTGGCCATGGTTTGGTATCGGGTCAGAAGAACTACAAATATTCCTTATTTCAGTGCGGGGGCACCAATTTGGGAAACTCCGGGCGCTCCAAGCTGGACGGCTGATGCACTGGCAAAGACTTTAAAATTAGAAGGACCCCAGAAGTGGGGTGATTCATTTGTTGAAGGTATTTTACTACCATGGTCTGAATGTGAATTATGTTGGGGTACTAAGTTTTCCAAATTTAAATATCTTCAGATACAAAGCTGGGCTACAGGGAAAGGTCATCTTATTGGACGTCATAACGACTTTGAGGAAAAGTTGGCACTGGATGTTTCCATCAAAAAGGAGGTCGCGATGTGGTACTGGGCTATTGTTGAGCTGGAAGATGGCCCCTTTTTGTTGCCGGAGTCCCTTTGGAGAGAGTGCTTGCCGAGGATTGCGACAGAAGAACAATGGCAAGTAACTATGTTGATTCTATATAAGTTGGTAAAACCTGCAAATTTAAGAAGGAATCATGTGTTCACTCTCCACAGGGCATATTGGACTCCAAAAAGGCTGGCCAAATTTAAAAATGGTGGTGAAGTAAGATGCCCTAAATGCAACAGTCTAAATGAGGACGATATTCATATGTTTGTTACGTGCCCGGCAATCAAGATATTTTGGGATTCTGTAAGTAACTGCTTATCAACAATTTTAAAGCAAAGAATAAAGGTAAGCCCTGAAACTATTATTACTGGCAGATTGGATTTACAATGCAAGGGTTTGGATGATAAAACGAAGTTGGTGTTTTATGCTATCCTGCTGGCCAGCAGGGAAATTTGTAGACTTTGGGTTTCCCCTGACCCCCCGACAGACTTAACTTGGATTAAAGCTATGAGATCCATTGGAAAACTAGATATGGCTGTTCCTCAGAAAGAAAAGAAGTATAGATTTTGGTCTTTATTTTTTGAGCATTACGGGTGAAGGGCTGGGTTATATAGTAGTTTAAACAAACTTTTGAGATTTAAAGACGGTAAAGTCCAGTCCTATGATTAAGTTGCTTTTAAGCTCTTGGCAGATCTCCTTGCTTTGGAATAGTCGGAGTTAAGTTCTTGTAACTTTCCTCCCTTAGGCTTTCTAAACGAGCAGGATCCTTCCATTATATGAGAGGAGTAACACCCTAGGGCGCCACCAAGAGAGAAAGGGTGGAAAGTGACATATGAGGACAAAAAAAAAAAAAAAATCATTGTGTGCCAGCACTATGCTCTCAGACAGTTCTACCGCTAGTGCTGCTGCCGCCACTGCTTGGAGGCAAGGCGGGAGCACAGAGGCCACTGGGTCTAGTGTGGCTGAGTAGTATGCTACTGGGCGGTAGTAGGATCCATGCTTTTGACTTAACACCCCTAGCGAGCACCCTCCCTTCTCATGGCAGAACAGGTGGAAATCTTTGCTGGGAGACCTAGTGCTGGTGCTCCACTCAGCTCATTTTTGAGTTTGTTGAATGCCTTGTCACAATCCGGTGGCCAAGGTACCACATCTGGGATCTCTTTGTGTGTTAGTGCTTGTAATGGCTTTGCAATGAGGGAGAAATTTAGGATCCAGTGACAACAGTATCCCGCCACCCCCAAAAATGCCCGAACCTCTTTTTGTGTGCGTGGTCAGGGAAAGTGGGTGATCGTTGATATCCTGTCAGGTAGTAATCTCCTGGCCCCTTCGGGCAGTTCGTAGCCTAAATACGTCACAGCAGTAAGGCAGAACCGTAATTTCTTGGGGGAAACCTTGTAACCGTTCATTTCTAGGTGGCACAGGATGGCATTAGTGTCCTGAACGCAAGCATCCCTTGAAGGTGAGGCCAGTAGTAAATCACCTATCTACTGGATAAGAGTTGAGCCTTCCTTCAGTACCAGGGAGTCTAGATCTGTCTTTAGTGCATTCGTAAAGATGGAGGGTGATTCTGTAAAGCCTTGAGGGAGCCTTGCCCATGTTAGGCTCCTCCCTTTGTAACTAAAACTAAAAGGATACTGGCTGTCTGGGTGCAAGGGGATGGTAAAGAAGGCGGAGCTCAAATCCAGCACGGAGAAGTGTGTGGCTCTGACTGGGATATTGGACAATATTTTTGCTGGGGTTGGAACTACTGGGAAGGAGGATATCACTATTTTGTTCAATTCTCTCAGATCTTGTGTGAAATGGTATACGGAGGCCCCATCTGGGCCCATAGATGCTTTCTTGACAGGGAGTATTGGTGTATTGCATTGGCTAGAGCGTATCGCCCTTATTATTCCCTGCTTCAGGAGGTCCTGTATTACTGGTGCTATGCCCTCCTCCCCTTCCTTTGAAATTTTGTACTGTGGTACTCTCGGGAGGGGGGCTCCTGGCTTCAATTTAATCTGTACTGGTGAGTAATTCAACACCTTTCCTACGTCATTTGCACTGGTAGCCCAGACTTTGAGTGGCACACAGTTGCTCAGCGTACCATTTCCTTGGCTCTTCTCTGAGCTTGGGGAAGTCTTTAGCAAAGCACATAATGTCTTGTCTAGACCAAGGAACATGGACATATGCTAATTAGTTATCTTTACTACCTGGTGGAGGTGGTATTTCTCGAAGGGGCATTGTTAATGCTGGTGGGGCAGCCGTTGCTGGTGTCCCCGTGGGAGGGGTGAGGGTCTGGACTACTTCCAACACTGCAAATGTGTTCACCAGCTGCTTCCACTGTTGCAGTTTTTCTACCGCATATTGTAGTCTGTCTTTCATGTCTTTCTATTTGTATGTTTGCAGGTCCGAGTCTGTGAAGCTGAACCTCACTATATCCCATTCATACTGTGCAGGTAGTGGTGGAACTACACCTGTAGTATCTGGGCCTGTGGCCTTTGCTCTTTGGACATAAGCATTGTGAGCTTGGGCGCCCTTTTCCATTAACTGTGCTCGTGCTAGTGACAGAACCATTTATACTTACGGTCTATTGTGGTGTTGTGTGAAGGCATCTACTGGTAGTGTTCCTCCCACCATCTGCTGTAGTAAATCCTGGCAATTGGCTGTGTCTGATTTCAGTAGTCTCTTTAGTGCTGAGGGCGAGCCGTGTGGGGATGAAGTGTCACTATTTGTTTTACTGAAACTGTCACGCCTAGCCTGTGATGCAGGCTGTTGAGTCCCTACTATTGCCTGTTCTAGTAGTCCAATGTCATGGACTGTTTGCAGTACGTATGTACAAGCGTCCCAAACCAGGCACAGCCACTGGGTTAATGACATAGTGTTGTCTGCTGACGTGTCGTTGAATTGTTGTAGCCATTTGCGGTCTATTAGTTTTGGTTGCGTTATTTCTCTTTGTGCACATTAAGCCTGGAGCTGTTTTTTCTTATCACTATATTTACTGGCCGTGTGGACTGCCTCTGATCTCATTAGCTGCAGAACAGCAATGTCTTGGACGGTGTCCAAGTCTATCTTAGTAGCCTCTTCGTTGATAAGCTTGCGTGTTAAGGCTACAGCGTCTGTCTTGTGCTGTTGAGTTAGCTCAGGATTTTTTTCTGCAGAAGCGGTGAGTGAGACTGTTGTGGATCTTATTCGCCCTTTTAGAAGGTCCTCTAGTACTGAGTCCTCGTCTCCCTTATCTTCCTTACCTCCCTGCTTTATTTCTCTACTGGAAAGCATGGGTATAATCCTACAATATCCATTTGCACTTTTCTCCAATCCTCATTTATTTTCTGCTTACTTATTTCATTTAGCACATTGTTCTTGACTTCTAATAATTCCATGTGGACTTTCGATTTCACATCATTAGTTGCGCGCGTGTCGCGCAGAACCAGATCCCACTGAAAAAATGATTCCCATTCTGCTGGCCTAATCTTTTTGCCTTTTAATTTCAACATTTGTCTCAAATATGACAACTTTTGATGTCGTACGTTCCTTGACGCGGGAATTGTAAGTCCGGTCTCCTAGCTGTCAGGTCATGCCATTTATGTATAAATAGTATGGAGTGCAGTCCTTGGCATAGGGCCACATTGAATGCTGGGGAGTCTTTTGGGGGGACTGGCTGACTGCTGTCTTAATTATTTTTGCAGAGTGTTTTTCCCATTGTGAGAGATGAGTGTGGAAAATGTGTGAAGCGCGAGCACTAACCTTCCTCGCAGTTCGGTGACAGTTCAGATACAACAGACAGATGGGTGGGGTCTCGCGCTATACTATGAACAGACAACACAGTGGGTAAATGAATGCTATCATGTGCTTCTCAGCCACTCTCCAGCTGTTGTGATAGCAGAGGAAGCCATTCGTCAGGCAAACAGACAGGTCAATTTATTCAAGTTCACCCAAGCTTTCACAAGTAGGAATGAGAGAGTGTTCTAGGTGCTGATTACTGGCGTCCCATGTAAAGAATGAGGGGTGACAGGAAAGTATTTAGAAGAAAGATTAGTAGTTCCGTCTCCTTGCTATCTCCCGTTATCCCATAATCGGGTGGAAGGGGCAGCTAGGCGGAATTGAAGCCACCCTGGACTGTGCCAGGGGGTCCAGGCAATCAAGTAGATAGTGCAGAGTGGTGAACTCTTCGTGCAGTTCAGGCAAACACATAAAACATGAAGCGAGTTCTGGCGACCCTGCGCGGCAGCGCTGTCAGAGAGTATGTGTACTGTGACTATGTGCAGTGTTATTATACTAATCCCAGAAGAATAACATAGGAAATAGGACCATTATTATTGGTATGTCAGAGGACATCAGGAACAGGACACAAAGGGGAAATTATTGTGCAATACAGGACAATATTAATAAGTCAGCCAGCCAGTCCATGATAAATGGGCGGTAATGTAAGAAGACATTTGGTATGGTGGCGTTAAGTATTTGAAGGGTGCCTATTATATTTGTCAGAAAGTTAGCAGCGTCAAATGCCAGTTATGTAGCGTCGCAATAACCCCAAAAAAAGAAATTTTGTCTGACAAATACTAACAATACCCTACAATCCTAACTATACTTGGCCACAATATATGAGAGGCATATAAAAATACAACAATAGAAAAGTGCAAAGAACCCAACAATAATGGAGAATAGGGCAACTGATACTCCCTCCTCTTTGTGCTAGGTGACCCCTAGGCATGGCTGGAGACCACCTCTGGCATCCAGCAGGAGGCAGCGCCCCACTGGGTACCCGGGAGGTGAGTTATCTGGACTCAGACCCGAGTTTATGGACCCTAAGAACTGTTGCCCTGAGAAACTGTTGCAACCACAAGAGGAGGAGCCCAACTGGCCACAGCCTCCACGATATCGTTCCAGCACAAGTAAGATGTGCAATGACAGGGGTGCTGTAACCGCCACCACCTGTACCAGGGGAGCAAAACTGCCACACTCTAAAACGAGGGGCGACCTGCTACAACCCAACTTGGAGTATTTAAAACCCCCAATCAAGACTCACCAGTGTATGTTGAGTCTGGCAAAGTGTACTGACCACTGCTCCAGTCAATGGGAAGTAGCTGTGAAGGTCCTCCCCCCCCCATCGGCCGGGGACTGTCTGCAAGCAAGACATGGGGGTGCAGTAGGTCGCCCTCCATGGTACGCCGTCAGCTTGGTGCTGCCTGGCACCAGGGAGTCACTGCGTGCAGGGAACTTGCAGAAATACGCCGTCGCCGGCCAGGTGGGGAGGGTATCCGGACCAGGAACTAAAACGTAGAGCAAAAATTGCACATGTAACAAATTCTGGTAGAGACCGGCAGCAATGTCAGAGGTCAAGAGCCACGCACGGAACAAGAGGAGAAAGCCTGTTGGCACCCTGTTAGCAAGCGCTGACGCTAGACAGGAGTACAGTCTTCAGCAGAATGATGACAGACTGAAAAATAAATGATGAGAGCCACAAAAAGGGCACAGAAAAAAGTGACAAGGACAGCCGCAACGATAGCCATCGGTAAGTCCCAGAAACTGTGGGAACATAACATGTAAGCATCATCAGGGCACAGGCAAACCGTCCCTGGCATGAGAAAAGAAATGGCAGATGGAGAGGGAGAGAGAAGAGCGACGAAGAGCCGTTAACCGGAGATAATACAAACGTGCTGAGAGAGAGAGAAGGAGCAGGAGCCAGAGATATGACGAAGTCAACTTACGGGCAGACAGTCCCCCAGCATCCAAGGGAGGCGGAGGAGAGAAAAGATAAATGCAAAAGTTATCGAACCTCAGGTCTCCAAACCCCGATGGAGGCCGGAGTCCAGCAGCCAGCCCGCAAAGTCATCAGTGATCCAGGAGCCGCATTCTTCACCAAATGTGGAAGCTGAAATAAGAAATAATACCACACATTCGACTCTCTATCAGCACAAAAGATAGCAAGGTTTATTGGAGACCAACAAACAGTGGATTAACATGCAGCACGGAGACATCAGCAAAGTCACTGAATGTCCAAAGAGGTGACATGTCTAACAGTTTTTATAGGCCCAAACCACAAAGCTTCATAACATACGTAGTACAAATTAAGCATAGTTCATTTGACCAATTAGCAAAGGCCTAAGCAGTTATATACCATTTAAGGTCCGAAACATACTGTTGCTGACCATGTGTCCCAAGTAGGCAGTTTCTGGGACTTTCCACTGTAATGTAAGATATCAGTCTGGTATAATTCCAGTTAATAATTGCAACATAATAGTAATGACCAGAAATATTGCGAACTGGGATATGCTGAAACGTTTGTGTCTAAGTGAGCATCTTCCTTTGTCACGTATCTTGTTCTGAGCAAGCCTTGCGTTACTAAAGCCGTTTCTCTAAAGCCAAAGAAAAGTGTAAGCATCTTGTGCAGTGATTTTCATGTCAACTTAACAGCATTTGGTATCATAAAGAAAGATGGCTTCTACAGGATAAGCATTCATCATGATGATGGACAAATGTTTTCAAAGAGTTAATACAGATGTATTATTTGTACTTGATAAGTGATGAAAATAAACACATATTCATTGCACCTTACAATAATAATGACACAAATAACATTTTAAAAAAATGCAGGAAGTGCACTAGACAAGGGAGCATGTTAAATTGATATTAAATGTTCCTAATTTTTTTTAAGTTTATTGCTAGGGAGATACTAATTGGATATGCAATGAAATGTCATATATGTCACAGTGCTACAAGTGTTTTTATGGTTATCTTGTTTTTACAAAATGCCAATAAAATTAGTTATCAAAAACATTTGACATTAAATATAGTCATTGATTAAAAGTTTGAAACAAACATTGATTTTGCAGTTATTTTAAAACAAGATTTTCACCTTGTCAAGTGCAATTTCTACATTATATTACATTTCAGTTATCCCAATAATGTGTAATGCATATGTTTATAATTTTATAGTTTAGGAAAATTAAGTTAACACCCCTGTATGCTCAGTTTTTGATTTTTTGATTGATGTCCCTTTTTGTGTGTCTATTATCATGAAGGCAACTTGCACCAAATTTAAAATTACAATGACATTATACAGGTGTGTTTCTTTACATTTCTTAAACAACAACATTACGCACAAATGCATTACAATTATTAGGTTATTGCTTGTAAGAGAGATTTCAACATGCACGAGTCCAGATCAAATGTAAACAGAGAAGTCAAAAGGTAACAAGTAAGAATTGAAGCTTACCTTCGATTCCGGCAATGATGGGGTTGATTTGCTTTGTGGTCAAGTAGCAGCAACAAAGGCAGGACTTGGACGATCGGCTCCATGATGGAAAAGGAAGTGTGAAACAGAAAGAAGGTAAGTTTTGGCCTTATATCCGTTTTAATCCACCAATTTAGGTGTGGAGTTTTCCCTGCTACATTTATGTCAGTGGGAAGGCCCATCAAGATTGGCCCCACTGACAAACTGGCTGTACTTTCTCTGACAGCCGCCTTTGTCTGTGGCGCCGTTGACGCGGGCAAAACAATCTGGCAGAGACGGCGACACTTCGACGTTCTTTGATAAATCGACCCACCAGCATCTTAATAGAGCAGGCAGACTGCCTTCTAGGCGGACAGTGATTCTGACGGAAAAGCAACAGTGGGACCAAATCTTGCAAGATCTATATCAGTCCCATAGTCTATGATCGAGCCCCTAAGATTTGCTCCATAGGTGCATTTAGCTTGAGAGTCAGAGATGGTTCTACCATTTAATAGATAAAGCCCCATATTCACAAAAGATTTACAAATGTCTCCCCCTTTATACATGACTTGCCCCATAATATGTCTGGTTCGAGTATTTTGAAACAATGATCTTCCATCAAAATCTCATTGCTAACAATTCTGTCCATTGGGCGAAAATTAAAATCCCCACATACCAGAAGGTGGTATTTCCCCAATCAGCTTTAGCTTCCCTCATATCCAAGTAATATTGACTTTTTAAAGACTCTAGGTAGATCATAAATATTGGACCAGATCAGCTGTACGTCTTCCTCCAACCTGGTAGAATGTATACATGAATTATGTCAATGCAGGTAACTTCTTCACTTGGTTTCAGAAGCCTAGCACGGAGTAAACTAGGACCCAGTGGTGACGAGGAACATTGAATTATTTCACAGTATAAATCGCATCAACATAGATTGTCAAGACCCCGCACGATCTGCCCCTTTTTTGTCTAACAGCCGGGGTAGGAAACTCATAGTAACCCTTGAGCCTATTTTCGGACATGGACCACGTTTCCTGGAAACAGAAAATTCGAAAATTGTTGACAAACTTCACCCTTTAGTTGTCTTCCATCTTTGACCCCAGTTCAACAATATTCCAGGACAGAATGTTAATAGGTTTCATGGTTGTGTTATCAGAAATAATTTTTGGGTGAGATAGTTCATGTTCAAGTTCGTGCTCTCGATACATACTACCAGATTGTGTGATTCACTTTCTTTCCTCCAATTTTTTTCCTGAGCTTCTACCACCCAGCACCTGGGAAAATTATTCCCAATCCTGGTCACTGTTTGTTGAACGATCCTCAATCATATGGCTCAGGGTTGGATGATATATCAGTCTGAGGTATGTGATGGGTCTTTGTATGGTCAAATTTTCATAGCTATTAGTTACTGGCTGATTTTTAGTAAGCACTTTCCCCATAGTTGTTGATTCATCTCTCTCAGTTTGCCCCTGGGAGCCTTGTGCTCGATTGGCAGGGCACTTAGTTGGATTTGCTGCTTCCTTTGGTTTATTTTTTTTTTTTAACATTATTTTTAATTTTTTCATTTTTACATGCCATTAAAACATCAAGGTTTAGTATTATTTTTGAGTGGTAATACTCCTATCCCCATTACTTGGAGATCATCCAAATGTTGGAGTATTAATCTGCAAATATTACTAAATGCAACCTAAGATGTTGTGATGTTTCTGGACTCCCCAAGCCTCCCCTGTTTTCTAGTTGCAGTCTACTGGTGGCTTTAGATATTACTTGTAGTGCTGGGATCATATGGAAGAGATTTAATAAGTGACCCCTAGTTAATGGATTAAAACTATTCTGATCTAGAAATACATCAATGAATTGATATTGAGTTGTTGCTTCTGGTACTTTACTAACTGCTGGACCAGGCGGAGGTATAGAGTGTAAGCTAACATTTATGGACCTGGTGCTAGTTTTTCCAGACATTAAAATTCTTTTTGGGGATGTACCACAAGGTTGAGATGTTGCATTAAGCATGAATGCCATTCCACCTGTCTTGCTAGGACATTTATACCATCACCTCCAAAGGGAGTAGTTTGTAGATTTAAAGTTTGTACAAGCAATTGTTTTAAGTTAACGTCTGTTGGCATTGTTGTTTTATTTTGATCCAGTTATGGACCCAGGCCCAAGGGGGCAGTATTGTGCATGGTAAATACAGGCTTCTTTGCTGCTCCTTCTCGGGCTTTTTTCCTACCTAATAATCGTTGTTAGAAATGGGGGTCTCTAGTTGGCAAAGGGTTACACAATTTTGTCCAAGTAGGGACCCTTCTTCCTAGTCAGGGTAAGGGGGATACACTTCTAAAATAACCCCTGCTCACCCCCTTGGTAACTTGGCACAAGCAGACAGGCTTATCTCAGAGGCATATGTAAAACATTTGTGCATGCATACAGAAACACAGTGAAAACACTACAAATGGACACCACATCAGTTTAGAAAAATAAACAACTTTATCTAAACCAAAAAGAAGAAAAACAACAAAAATCCAACATAAAATACTCCTAAAAATAGTTACCGTGCAAAATAACCTTTAAATTGCAGGAACACATGAAAATAAAGTTCCTCTGACTCGGTAGCTCCGTCTGGGGCTACCACGATACTGAATACGAGTCTAACAATTCCAGCCAACCGCGTCGATACGGGTTAGCTAAAGCGCCGAGAGAATCGGAGACAGTACCTTTTGTTGTTGCAGCTCACACGATGCTACGAGCCGGTCCGGGGCAACAGTCGTGGTTGTGATGTGAGATGGAAATGTTGCAGCGTGCAGTGTCCTCACAGCTCAGTGCCGGCAGCGGGTCGTTGACGGAGTCGGTGAGACCAATGCTTGCGTTGTAGGGTGAGACGGTGCTCGATGTGGTGTTGGCAGGTCATGATGTGGCGACGGAGCCGGTCAATGTTCAAGTCCGGCAGCGACAGAGTCGATGACATTACTGCAGTGTGTAGCAAAGCGGTGTGGAGTGCGATGCCCACAGGACGTGGTGCAAGCATTTGCTCGTTGATGGAGTCGGTGAGACCAAGGTTGCGTTGTGAAATGAGGCAGTGCTCTCTACGGTGACTTAAGAAGGACACGGAATCCTGTGACAGACTCGGTGACCGAGTCGATTAACCTTTTCTTCTCCAGGCAACTAAAACCAGAGGTTCCAGAGACGGTGCCCAGAAGCTTGGTGAGGTCTTTGATATTACGGAGACCTTGTGAACAGGGGGCAAGCTCCACTTCAAGCCCTTGGAGATCTTCCTCAAACAAGGGAAAGAGCAAAGTCCTTCTCCTTTTCTTGGCAGAAACAGCCACTGCAGGCTAACCCCAGACAGCACACCGCAAAGGGGCAGTACTCCTTCTCCAGTTTCTACAGCTCTTTTCCTTGGCAAAGGTTCCTCTTGATTTCCCAGAAGTGATCTAAAAATGTGGGGTCTGGGTCCCTCTTTTTATACAGCGAAATCATTTGTTCTCTGGTGGCAGAGAAGCCCTATGCTCAGTCAAAACCAGTTCTGTCCTCTCTGGTGCAGCTTCCTGGCAGGAGGTGGAGACAGTATTGTGTCAGGCAGACCAGGCCCATTCAGGCGAAAGGAAATCTCCTCCCCTACTCTTAATGCAGCACAGGTCTATTCAGCCCAGCCCAGCCCAGCCCTTACTCATCAGACTCCCCAGCCCCTGTCACTCAAGAGCCAGACAGTTAATACACATCCTAGCAGAGGCACACTGGATGGCTAAACAAAAAAATCCCTACTTTCTAAAAGTGGTATTTTCAAAATCACCTTCACTAAAAGATGCATTTTAACATTCTGAGTTCAGGCTTACTAAACTTTATTTCCCTACCTTGTTTCCAGGGGTAGTTATGTTTATAAGGTGTTATAAGCAAACTCCCAATTCTGTCTTTTGGGAACAGGTACCCTTGCAATAGTGAAAAACAAAATTGGCAGTATTTTACTATCAGGACACACACACCAGGACATGTCCTACCTTTTACATACACTGCACCGTGCCCACAGGGGTACTTTTGCCCTACCTTAGGGGTGGCTAACAAGTAAGAAAAGGTATGGTTAGGGTCTAGCAAGTGGGTGCACTTGCCAAGTCGACATGGCAGCCCTAGACTGCCAACAGGCTCTGCAATGGCAGGCCTGAGTTAGATTTACAGGCTGCTTATGTGGGTATCATAATCAGTGTACTGTACTAGGGACTGACTAGTAAATCAAATATGCCAATCAAGGAATGAATAATCCATAACAATACTTTATAAAGGGAGCACTTGCACTTTGGCACTTGACAGCAGTGGCAAAGTGTCCAAGCATCTAGACCAGCAAAAACGAAGTCCAACACACAGCAAAAACACAGGCGGCAAAGGCAAAAATACAGGGGAAAACCACACCAATGGTGCCGGGTCTAACAAGCGTATACTCCTTTTCATAACATACTTCTTTTTTGCAGTTTTATTATTATATTTTGGGGAATCAACAATTAGGTTTTGTACATTCTCTTGCAGTGTGGTGGTGGTTTGCTAGTCATTTTTGCTTTGTTCTTTCCCTCGAAGTTTGGATGGGAATTTTGTCAGTTTGTTTGATCTTCTCCTCACTTTGTGCTACACAGTGCATGTTATCATGAATATTGATTACAGCAGCTCCCACTTTTGTAGCTACTTCCAAAGCCCTGTTAGCTGGTTCTTGTCTAAACAGGGTTCTTAATGAATATATGCATTGCTTCTTCCCCTTTTCTCTTTTTCTTTGCAGTGGTTTTTCAGGGGGTAGGGGAGGTGGCCATCTACAGGCAATTGCCCAGTTGATATGGCATCAGGGTAGAGCTTGTTTCTCTGCATCCCAGGGGGAAATGCTGGCAATGACTCATATCGGATTCATATGTGATCTGCTCTTGGGTACCACAGGTTTTTACACCAATTTCATCATCATCCTTTGGACCGAGCTCCTCTGTCTGCATTGCCTGGTCCTTTTGATTTGTATTTTTACCTGAATTTACAAGCATCTGTAGTATGGTAGCGAGCATGGCTATTGTATGATCGGACCAGCCAAGTGTCTTCTCCAGAAGTATCAATATTGAGGTTAGAGCAGCATACAATGAGTGCAGAGCCTTGGATAAGTCAACATCCTTTCTAGCTAAACTCCTGGGTGAACAATCAAGGAGGTCCTGGAAAAATGAATCACATGTCATCAGCACTGGCCTATCACTTTTATTCTGATTCATCGCCGCATAGTCCTGGAGCAATGGTTCTGGATCCCTGTGTACTTGCACTTAAGCTGTTTGTACGATCGCAGATTTTTCCTAAACCTTTTCAATCATAGTTGGTACAGCCAAAGGAATAGTAAGATCTGGTAGGGTGTAGTCATGGATTGTAGCGGACACATAAAATCAGGTACAGAGCTCATCAGCTTATTGTTTACTTGTAAGGTAGCCTCCTACTCATTCTTTTTCTCTATTGATGGAATAGATATTGGCAGTATTGGTAAGATATTTCCACTAACCTCATTGCTATTGCTGTGCGCTTCTCTATTATTTTCACCATTAATTGCTACTTCCTGGTCTAACAGTGCCATGTTCTCCTGCCGAGGTAGGCTGGGCCTACTGGGGTGACCATCCTCAGGGGGATAATGTTGCATCCAGCGTTTCGTGTCTAGCCCAGAGCGGTTCCAAAAATTCTAAGGTCTAATGGGGGACTGATATTTCACAGGGGGATGAGGGGACTTGTGGTTCGAGATCTCCTCCTGGCTTAGCATTGACTCACGGCCCCTAGCAGAGTTAGAAAAAAAGTCATGCGTAATGAGTGCCGCTGGCGGAAATGGGATAATGTTCCTTTCCACGATATCTCCCAACCCATCACCCTGAAAAGCTATGCGATCCAAGTCTCTATAATTCGGGGGCCTTTTGGTTGAGATGTCAAAAGATGGTTATAGACTCTCATTGAGGGCCTCATAACTTTTGACCTATCAGAGGTTTTACCATTCTTTGCAGTCATCTTATGTAAAATTATACAAGTGAAATGATGGCGTTAGATGCATCTGGGTGTATGTCTGTAAAACGCTGTATGGCGCAATGACAACACGCAGTACTTGGTGCAGGGCTACAAAACAAATCTAAGAAAATAAATGAATATAACAGTAGGTCTTTTCTTTGAATCAACAGCTCTGGCTCAAGGTTCTACATCTAAGTTTAGTAATAGGGTACATTTGTTCACATTTTGGTAGTAATACTTGAGTTCCCCTGGTTCACTGTAAATGGAGGAGGCTCCTCTGGGGTGAAGAGTGCTTTTTTTCCCTTTGCCTGCTAACCAAGGAACGGTGCCCGGGCGAGTGTCCACCATCTTTATGTCGCACCCCATGAGCTACTGCACCCTCAAAATGCTGATTTTTGCTTCAAAGGCTCTAGTTGCCGTGCCCTTGACCTATCCTCTTTTTGATAGGACGGCACCGTTGCACAGTCTGCTCAAACAAAAACACAGAAAAACATATTCTTCACTCTCCATGTAATAAATGGATACAACATATATTTCTGATATCATCATAAGTCTTTATTCCAATATCTTGCTCTCCTTTACCCTTTGTGTTGGCAATTTTTTTCTAAAATGAACTCCACTCTAAAAACTTTTCACCATTTCTCTCTAGGCTACACTATTCCTCTCTATGCTACTCCACTTTTTGACATTCCATGATTCCCTATATCACTCTATGCCACTCTATACCATTGTAAGCCACTCCACTCTACTACAGTCCATGTCTTTTACTTCATTCTACAACACTCCATGCTGCTCAACTCCGTGACACTTTGGGACAGCCATGCGCTTTACAAATCCATTAACATAACATAACTTTACCCCACTCAACACTATGCCACCCCACTCTATGGCATTCCACTCTACACCTCTCCACTCTACAACACTTTACTCCACTCTACAACACTTTACGCCACTCTATGCTATGCAACTCTATGCCTCGTCACTTTGCAACCCTCTACTCTAAGTCACTCCACTCTATGAGAATCCCTTCCACTTCATTCTACTTTACTCAATACCCCTCCAATCTGCGATATTCTACTCCACACTACAACATTCTATGCCACTATATGTCACTTAACTCTAGGCCACACAACTCCACAACACTACCCCACTTTATAACACTACTCCACTCTACGACACTTCACTCTCCAACACTTCACTGTACAACATTCCACTACGCCACTTTACTCCACTCTACACCACTCCACTCTACTCTACTCTATGGTACTTTACTCCACGCCAAGCTACTCCACTCTGTGACACTCTATATCCCTCTCTCTACTCCCCTCCGCTCTCTGACATTCCCTTCACTCTACTGTGCAAATTTTTCAGAATATATCAGAATGAGGAAAGCACAATTCAATTAATTTTGGGGGGAATTCGAAAGTGTTGTGGAAACAAATATTTTATTATGATCAAAACAAACCAATACACTCGGTGATGCCATTTCCACACATCACTGTTTGTTCGCTGTATAATGCCTCTCCCCACTCTTCGCCACACTATGACACGCCACTCTGAGACACTATTTCACTCTATGACGCTCTACGCCCAGCTGCTGTACACCCCTTTACTCAACGCCTCTGGGCCCCTTAACTCCACAGTACCCACTTTACAGCACTCTACTCTAAGCCTCTCCACTCTACGCCCCTCCACTCTACTGTGCAAGCATTTCAGAATTTTTCATAATTAGGAAAGCACAAATCAAGCAAATTTTTTTGTAATTCTGAAATGTGGTGGAAACAAATATCTTAATATGATCATAACAAATCAATGCACTTGGTGATGCCATTTCCACAAATTATCATTTGTGCGCTGTATACTTTTGTCACTAAAACTGTATGTCTCTGCAAATATAATGGTCATATCAATTGAAAATGAGTTGGCTGTATGGCAGTGCACTACCACACCACGCATACTCCACTCTATGCTACTCCACTCTACGACACACTACTCCACTCTATGCCCTTCTACTCTGCACCACTTAATCCCACTCCACTCTACTCTTCGACACTCCAAACCACTCTACGCCACTTTATTCCACTCTATGCCGATCTACTCTACTCATTTCACCCTACTCTATTCTATTGTAGTCCACTATACATCACTCCACTGTACGCCACTGTACGCCACTTTACTCTACTCCACTCTGCCCTGCTCTGCTCTGCTCTACTGCACTCTACGCCCTCCTTCTACTCCACTCCACGACACTCCGCTCCATGACACTTCACTCTATGACACTTCACTCTACGACATTCCAGAACCCTGTACTCCACTCTCTTCTATGCCTCTAAGTTTTAACCATGCCAAACAGCAGCCACACTGGAGTACATTATGACTAAAATGCATTGGCAAAGCCAATAGCTCTTGCCTATGCAAGAGCTATTGCCTTTGCCAAGGCGTTTTAACCATAATGTCATGACCTATTGGCTTTGCCAATGCTTGTTACCTAAATCACTGGAGTGAGGCGTACAGGCTCACTCATTTAAAATTCTACTTCTGTGTACTTAACTCACCCTTGGCCTACATCAGTTTGGTGTGTAGTGCTGTGCAGTTCATGTGTGATGTACATGTTCTGGGTGTATGTTTGCCAGTGAGTGGTACAACATAGGCATAGGGCAATACTGTGCAGTGCCTACATGGTATGTGCATGTGCTGAGTGTATGTGTGCCTGTGAGGGTACAATACAGGATGTAATACTGTGCAGTGTGTGTACGTTATCTGCATGTGCTAGGTGTATGTGTGCCTGTGAGGGGTACAATACATGAAGGATCTAAAGCTGTGCAGTCTGTGTATGCTGTATACAAGTGCTGGGTGTATGCGGGCCTGTGGATGGTACAGTAGTTTGCTGAATCTGTGTTTCATTTTGGGAGACCCAGGGCTGGATGGTGGATCAAATACTTTTATTAACAGTTAAGAAAGGTACAGAGCCGCCTACAACCCCTCATGGGCCGGGCGCGCAAATTGAATGCCGAACCAAAAGTAAAGGCTGATCTATCTGGAGTCTCTCCAAAGTTGGTAAATCCATTTTCTATGATCTGGGCTCTTGTCAGAACCCCAGTTCATCAGCAGCACCTTGTGCGCCGCATTCAGGGTTTGAGCAATATGATGGCCTCTGGTGTAGAGGATATATAAAGCCCGAAATTTGGCTGCAATGGATAATGCATTGGATACTAGTGGACCAGTGGGCGTTTGAATGGCCTTCACTGCATTCGTGTGTTGCTTGCTATGCAAGCAGTGAGCTAGAATACGACCGCTTTTATAGGACCCTATATAGAATTGATGTTTGAGGCGAAGCATGGCATATTCAGCCTGTCTAGGTCCAGATGTCTGAATTGGAGCCTTTCCTGTTCTAGTCTTCGCCAGACCCTATTCACCCCGGTGCATTTGTGAATTGACTCCACAACTGACTTTTCTAATTCCTCTCTTTTTTGTCTGTGAGTCTTGTTTTCAAATGCAGCTTTTGCTATCAAACTGCCCCGGACAACCAGTTTAAGACTCTCCCAGACCGAGGAGAGGGGAACAGCCCGTATTGTCAGTGATCAAGTAGTCAGTAATCAGTAATTGAGGACACCACGTCCGGGGAGTGCAGCAGTGTTTCGCGAAGCCACCATGGTGGCCTCTGAGAAAGGGGATGTGTGTTTGCCAAGGTTTGTGTGATTGCTGCATGGTCCGACAGGGAGTGGATCTCAATGGAGGAATCTGTAGCTCCTTCCCAACCAGCAGGAGATGCTAAGAAATGGTCCAGGCGAGCATAGGATTTGTGTGCAGCTGAGTAAAACATATAATTCCTCTCGTAAGGGTGTTGTAAGCGCCAAACATCGCAGAGCCCGCAGTTCGCTAGCCAGGCAACACCCTCGGGTGAGAAGGCACCTGAATGTCCGAACCTCTGGCCAGAACGGTCACGCCCTCCCTCGATCACCAAATTCAAGTCTTCCCCCAGCAGAATTGCCTTGTCTGCAGATTGTGGGACTATGGCAAGTGCCTCTGTGATAAAGGATTCCTGTTTCTCATTGGGAGCATAGAGTGAGGCTATTGTGAGGTGTTGTGGGCCTAGCTGAACCTGTACAGTCAACAGTCGGCCCTTGATCTCTTGGCAGGTACCCAGGATCGTCCACGGGAAGCCGTTGGAGAACAGGATCAACACACCGCCCCTCTTCCACCTCCCAGACGACCAATACTGGTGTGGAAATTTCTTAGCGTGCATTCTGTGGGTGTCCTGTGCGAGCAAATGTGTCACCTGAAGCAGGCAGACATCCCCTTGAGCATGTTCTAAGTAGGAAACAATCGCTGATCTCTTTATGGGGTTGTTAAGGCCTTTCACTTTGAGACTAAGTAATTTTAACTCCATAATACAGGGTGTAGAGTAGGTCAGGCTATGTTAATCTGGGGGGGACAAGGGATTGACCGTGTAGTGCAGGTGTGACCGGTCGCAATGGGGGATTGTGGCAGGTCATAGAGGTGTCATCTGGTCTACATTTAGGCAGTCGGAATGGGAGCCCCAGAACAAAACCCCAAAACCTAAATAAAAAACAAGAATACACAGATTTTCCATAAGGTCCATCGTAACTTGGAAGTCCAAGTTCATGGGGGTAACCAGAGGGAAGCAAGCCAACAGTAGATAGAATGTCGTAGCCCCTCCGCCCCCACCCCCGCCATAACTTCCCTTTTGTTGATTCACAGTACCTTAGGATAGGGGGGTCAACATCAGGCTTACTCTCGCAGTAGAGGAATCACAGCACTTCAGACCTTTCTTTAGCCATAGTGGCAGGATCCGGGCGATGGAGCACTGATCGCAAGCCGCGCCTAGGTCTGCGGCCGGCCCTGCCCCGAACCCCATCTCCTTGTTCAGGATGACGGGTGTCCAAGTCAGATGGTTCGAGGTTGAGGATCTTACAAGCCTCCGCGAAGGAGCGTAGTTGGTGGAGTTTGCCATTCAACTGGAAAATAAAGCAAAATGTATGGCCCCAAGAGTATGAGATACCCAGGGTTCGAAGGTGGGCGGTAACGCGTCAAAATTGCTTCTGTTGTAGGAGGGTGGCAGCTGAAAGGATCGATTCCTTCTCGGTGAAGTTGTGGACACAGACCAATCATCCGCAGGAGGGTGAGTGGGAGCCCAGGATAGGCCAACTCGGTGGCAACGGTCCGCCTTGGTTCCAGTTGAATCACTGTCTCCTAGGATGCTTTTAAATAGTTCTTGGACATAGCCCTCGAGATCCGTACCCTCCGCCCCTGTGGGGACCCCCCTTATGTGGATTTTATTTCTTCTTGATCTATTCTCCAGATCCTCCGCGTGGGCCTGGAGATCCAGCTGCTTATCCTGTAGCCAGGTGATTTCCTGCTAAGGACCGCTGCATCGCTAGAAAGGGAGCTCTCCTCCAGAGCCGCTACCCTTTGCCGACCTCGTTGATCTCGCGGCGCTCTTCCCTGAGCTCTGCTGCAAGGTCTTTTTTAACCATCTGTAGGTCTTTGCGAAGTGAAGCAAACAACCCCTCCAGGAACTCCCGGGTCACCAGGCTCTCTGCGCTGTCCCCACCTCCTGTATGCTTGGGAGCCTTCATGGAGAACTCACCTTGATGAGCTTCCATAGTGCCTTTGAGCAGCATGTCCTTAACTGATTTTTTTGCCCTTCGTTGAAGCCATGGCTCCTGCCTCTTATGTTTAGGGACTAGGAAATGCAGGAAGTTGGAAAGGGCCGTCGCGCTCCCGGCAAAGCTTCGTAGGAGGACAAATCCACTAGGTCTTGGGCGTCCCTCAGCGACTCACCTTAGGTTCTGCCACAAAGGGGAAGCGTAGAGCCAGAGGCCAAGCGGTGGGGCCAAGAGTCACCCTTCTCAGGTCCCAGCGTCACCAATGTGGTCCCCTGGCTCCATCCCATCATTTATTCAGCTGACCAGGGATTTGCAATGCACCCACTCAGGCCTAGAAGGTCCCGGGCCAGGGGCAGATGGGGTCGGGCTCTGCTGATTGCAGTAGTCAGTGATGTTTCTCCCAGTCCAGGGGTGCTACCTTGCACCCGGGAGCCGGGGAGGGCGAGCTAAGTGCAGGTCGTGGGGGCGAAGGGGCGTGCCCGGCTGGGCTCCTAATCCACTGCACTGCCTTCAGGAACAGGACCAGCAAAGGGCAGCCCCTGGTTCCCCTACATGCCGAGGCAGGCCCATAGCAGGCCAGACAGGCAACTAGGCGGTCCACAGGTCACCTCAGCAATAGGCCACTCTCACTCCGTCTCACTATGGGCTGCTAATCTTCCAGCAATGCTCTGCAGGCATAAGTTTTATAGGAGATTCGGGGGGCACACCACAGGATACTACTGCAGAAGGGGAGGTCGTACCGCAGGTCCCAGCGCCGGCAAAACGCCCCCACCCCGCCAAGCGTAACTCAAGGGCCAGGCCCCACCGAGGGGATAATCTGGTGCTTTACCGACTGTCACCATGAGCCCAAAGGCAATCACTCACCACCATAGCCGCCTCCTCCCTGGGCCGCTTGCGAGCCTCCAGGCTCCGAGCTGTTCAGTGTCATTGCAGGCCCACAGATTCGGCTGCGCCAGGACTTGCCGCCTCCTGTTGGCATCTAGGCCTCGCCCGACATCAGGCCTTGGATCCGCCACCACGCGGCAGCGCTGCTCCGTCTCCGGGGGGGGCCCGCCTTCCAGCTCTCGTGTGCTTGTGCTCCCCTGGAGCGATTCCGCCAAGGGGCTGCAGATTCTCCAGTCCCCTAGAGCTCACCCCCGGGAACATAACGGTCTGCCTCCACCGCACGGCTGACTCCTTGGCCAGGGAATTGCACGCGGATTGGCCCGGCCTCTCTGGGATGCTTTAGTCTCACCCCCAGGCGTTATTAGGGGTACCCCACTGGAAATCTCACCGGGGGGCTGCTTTCCACAGTGCTGTGGTCAGGCAGGGATGGAGCGTAGAGAATGCTCGTCCGCTCACTCCACCATCTTGGCTACGCCCCTCCAGGGCTGAATTGTGAAACATATGGAGAGAAGGTAGAGGATTTTAAAAAAACTTTATTTTAGGTTTCAGTTGCAGTCAAACAAGCAGTACATAGCAAGTATTTTTAGTATGCAGTTTAAGTTACAATTCATGTCAAAGTACAACATCATGGTTTACAACTCAGTGTCTGTAAGTGTTACCTTTACCGTAAGTGTGGCAGGGCCTGCCTCGCGCCAGAGTGACTTAGATTAGGCTTCTGTTCACCTTTATGTCCCCGCTAGCCCCATACATGGCCATGCCAGCCCATCAACCCTCTGCTGTGCTCTGATCTTGATTGTTTTGCCCACTCAGTTTGTTTTCTGTAGCTGACTGTCGCACAAGGTAGTCTTGGTATGGCCCCCAGTAATTTTTGGGCCTGCAGTGAGACGGAATTAGTGCATTATAGTTATCAGATTATGTAGAGCAATAAGCTAAATCCGAGCGCCGCTCTATTATTTTAGGAAGTGGCCCCGCATCCAGTGCATAGCAATTCTACGCTTCGCTAATAATAAACTTATGGCCGCCAGTTTACGGGCTGACTTTGGAATAGCCTTATCTTAGCCCAGCAACACTACCAGGGGGATCTCTGGAATCTGGATTTCCAACATTTCTGATATTATGTGAAACACTTCGCTCCAGAATGTGCGAATACCCGGGCAGTCCCACGCCAAGTGAGCGAATCCAGCCCACTTGGCCCCACAGCAAAGGCACCTATCGTCATCCCTTAGTTCATATTTGTGCAATCAAACTGGGGTGTAATAGTTTCTATGATGGTATTTGTAATGCACAAGACTGTGCCTCCCATTTTGTGAAATCGACTTCGTGTTGGCATAGCAATGCGCCTATTGCACCTCTGTGATGGCTACTCCAAGCTACTTTTGCCACTCCTCCTGTGTCCTGCACAAGGCTTGCATGTCGTGTCTCTTAGTGAGTGCGTATAGTGTCGTAATGCCATGCCTTGGTGTGTTGTCCTGAAGGAGATATGTAAGTGAACTCATTTCCGGCGGCTCAGACTGGTCATCACCCAGTTTAACCTTAAACGCCTGTCACACCCTGTAGTATTGGTATGCATCTAGAGTGGATGTCTGGGGAGCATGCCCTGTTGCCTGTGCGCAAGTTTTTACCACGCCATCTACGAAAAAGTCCCCCATCAGTGATATCTTCAGCTTGTGCAGCATTTGTATGACCGCCCTATCTTCCCTGAACGGAGCCCAGTCGTACCACTCTATCGGCAACTTAGGGGCGTATATCAACGTGAGTCATTGTGACATTACTACTTTATGTAATTGTGCCCTGGTGCAGCCTGATGGGTCTGTTACTCCAGTCCTACCCCAGGGCCCACCCAGCAGCGTCGCCGCCCACACAATGGGGCTGACTTCAGCACTTTATTTGAAGAGCTGTGGGAGACCATGGGGTCCTGGTATCCAATAATGGGCATGCAAAACTGTGTTGCCCTATAGTACCTTTCTAGGTCAGGTGCGTTCAGACTCCCTCTGAATATGTTCTTGTCAATACCTCCCATTTAATCCGGGGTTGCTTCCCTGCCCACGCTAGCCGTAACATCAGAGCGCGCAAGGTGCCAAAGAACGATTTGGGTAACAGAATGGGAATGTTCATGAATATGAAGAGAAACCGGGGAGTATGACCATTTTCATTACCGCAATGCGACCTATTAGGGGCAGAGGGAGGCTGATCCATTTGTCTATGGACTCTGATCATTTCTATATTGCACGGCCATTATTCTACCGTATTACCATTGACGCCATTGTTCAATGTGTGTCAAAAATAATTTACACACATTGAACAATGGCGTCAATGATTGTTTAATTTTGATCTGCTTAATTGTGTAAAATTGTTGTCTCATGACATTAAATACTGAGTGACTTACAATAGCGACAAATGTTTTGATGCATTGTTTATAATTGTGCATAACTTGATGATGTGAATAGTTACATTTAAGCTGTGCAACCAGACACCGAGTGAAGAGTCACTCGTTCATATTTCTCAATTTAAGGGCCAGGCAACCTCTTCCTGGTTTGCACACATACAAGTTAAATTTGGTTAAACAATTTTGCATGTGGATTTAATACAGGTGTGCGCACCTACAATTATTCAGTTTAGTCTTTTGCCATTACCTAGTTTACGAGTCATCACAAAAGTGAACAAAATATTCAGAACTCAGAAAGTTTCTCATCCATAGATAGATGTTTTTTTATATTAGAATCAATCAATTTTATCACAAAAAAACTTTATCAAAAGAACATAGAAAAACATACATTAATCATATCATGTATGGCAACACATGAACTACTGACTCAATTTGTGTATTATGAACAGTAGTAACAAACACCTTTTGTTATGCAGTATGGACAATACATGGAATCAACCATACATTGAAATCAATTCATTGCTTATATTAATTTCATTGTGCATCAACACATAGCAATACAAACAAAAAGGTGTGGTCTTGCTGTCGGGTGGTGGATGGATTGATTCAAATCCTGGAAAAGTAAAGGCCCCGGAGTGATACGTAAGGTTTTTTGTGGAAGTTGCAGAGAGATATCTGGTTTTGAAACAAATTCATGGTGCAACATTATTGTCCTGAGGATGGTCTTGTGGATTCGATAGACCGTATATGAGATTGAAGAGCATGTATATAAACACATAAAGTACACAGAGACAAAATGACTTCACTATATGTTGAACATGTGAATAGAAAGAGGAGCAATGAACTGTGAACAATTTGAAGGCTGGCGGTAGGTAGGAACACAAGTATTCAACCAAATCAGCAGCCATAAAAAGAATCATCAAGCTCAGATGGGAACTTCTCCAGTCGGAACCTGATTTCACTGGGTTGTTTAAGGAACAACCTTTATTTGCCCACACAGGGAGTCGCAATATGAAAGAGATGCTGACACGACCAAGAGTGCCACTTAGAACTAGAGAAACAGGCATGCATAAGTGCCACAATTGTGTCAATTGCAATTACGTCATGTTAGGCAACACCATCACTCATCCACGGTCTGGCAAACCCATCAAGCTTAGACATTTAGGAGATTGTAATTCTTCCTTTGTGATCTATTGTATAAAATGTACGTGCGGCCTGATGTATATGGGCAAGACAGAAGGCAAAATTAAAATCAGAATCACTGAACATAAAAGTACAATCAGGACAAAGTACATCAAAACCAATTTAGTTTCACACTGGCTTGATCACCAACACACCATTGCACAAATGAGATGCACTATCTTGGAAATCAGATCAGCGTAGGTAGAGACAATTCGAGATTCATTTCACAGCGTGAGATTTGGTGGATAAAACAGTTTAATACCATGATCCCGGTGGTCTCAATGATAAATTGGACATGATTTGTTTTCTATAACACATATTATGAGAGTTTTTGTGCAGAGTACATTCACTTCTCATGAGCCATAATCATTATGGAATGCCATCATTTGTGTAATCATGTTGTTTGATGTGAAATAGTATCATATGTCCGGCTATGGCTCATTTATGATCTCAACATTCTTCTTGTCAATAATTTCCTCATTGTATCAGCATGTCAGCGCAGCAATTCAGGTCTCTCATTCACAAATCCTTGGCATCAAGAGACACCAAATCACAATTTGGGTGCATGGTTCTCTGTAAGGTACATCCATAGATCACAGTGGGTGTGGGATTTCTTGGAGTTCACATTGGTTGACTAGTATTCTCGGTACTGCATACACTTTTTTTATTTGGCTAGTGCGTTTAATCGACATCAGTCATCTTTTAACACAGATTCGTCTATGTGATTCCCAAGGCCGTCAGCCATGAGATTTAGTTTTTATATGTATTGCAGGTTTTTTTTTCCCCCCAAAGTTTTTTACAGTTTTTTCTTGTGGGTGTCCAGCACAACCTCCATTAGTCAGTCTCCATTGGGTTGCACAGGCAGTTTCTTCTTCATATAGAGAATTCTTTTCCACTAACTTCTGATTTTGAGTTTTCATGGATGACATTCTTTTTTAAAGATGGCTACCATCATGTTATGTGTTTGACATACTGTTTTCCTTTGCAGCGTATAGTGGACTTGAGGCTGATTAATCCTAGGGCGGGATAACTTTAAACCTTCCCCTCACATTTATTCATTTCATTTCATTTCATTTCAAAAGGTCTTTATTTATGATTATTCATCTTAAAAGACATACTGTATAAAACCAATTTAAAATACAACAATCATGAATTAGTAAGGCATGATATTTGCAATATGATAGACAACAATTCATTAAAAAAAAGAATAAAATAGTCGTAAAATCAGCTATAAGTAAAATGATAGGGAGCTACAATGAACTACGGTCCTCCACTCCTTTCCCTGATAGCCCAAGACCAACTAAGGAATTTGGCTACCCCAACGATGATTAGATCTTTATCACCAATTTTTAGTAGCCTTTTAGCAATCAGGGCGGAGGATGGATATAGTGATCTGCACAATGGTTTAAGCCATGTGCTCCTGGGTGGTTGATAAGCTGGGCAAACATAGAGGAGGTGGCTTATATTCTCTATGTGATCAGGACAGAACGGACACCTATCTCCCAATCCTGTTTTCCATTTACTGGTAAAATCCCTTAGAGGGAGCGTTTCCACCCTGAACTGATGAAACAGCCTACGATCTCTAGGTTTGGTGATCAGATCCCAGTAATTTTCAAGAGAAGGTTCATCTTTAAAGTCCAAAAAGGCTCTAGTCAATGGGGAGTCTGCCAATGTGATGGACCTTCTATATTTAGCCAAGCTCCAGAATGCTACTCTTAAAGCTGTTTTTGTTGGAATAGCAGTGGATTCCGGAGAAAACCAGAGATCCCTCATACCCATGTCGATAAGGAGGCTTTTAATGGTTTTTAGCCATGAGATCTTGTTGTGATAATCCAGCCCCCTTACTTCTAGAAGAGCCTTGGAAAAGTGGACTAATTCCTGGGTAGACCACAGCCTTCTCCAAAATACAGCATTTTTAGCTTAACAACATCCTCTATGGGATTACAGCCAAGATCAAACAGTAGGGGAATTCGTGGAGTCGATTGTGGAAGACCAACTATTGATCTTAAAAATATGTTCTGGGCCAATATTAGGTCGGACAAATTGCAATTGCCCCAGATTTCTGCACCATAAAGGACGGCAGGAACTATTTTCGTTGAGTACAGCTTAATTACTGGGGCCAGTGGTTTGCTATGGGATAACCTATGTTCTCTTAGTAGGGCTCCCGCCAACTGTGAATGTTTCAGGGCCAAAAGCTTCATCTGTGGGGACCAACTCATTTTTTCGCCAATGGTGATGCCTAAATAGGTAAAAACCTTGGCCTGCTCTAATGGCTTCCCCCCCATAGAAACTTTTGCCGATACATCACCTGCCCCATGGAGGACCATAAATGTTGTTTTGTCCACATTAATCTCTAACTCATGTTCGCTGCAAAAGGCCTCAAAACGAGATACAGCCCGTTGGAGACCCTGCCGGTTTTAGATAAAATCAAGGTATCATCAGCGAACATGAGTAGGGGTACCCTTTGTCCAACCAACTTTGGTGCATCAGTGGGGTGGTCCTCAAAGTATTGTACTACCCCATTAATAAACAACGAAAACAGTGTAGGGGCCAGCACACACCCCTGACGGACTCCTTTCTCAACCTTAAATCTTTTAGTAACTTCACCTGGTTTCCCCCACCGGACCTGGGCATAGTTAGAACTGTGGAGTTTAACCACAAAATCAACTAGTTCCTTGGGCATCCCTAACCTTAATAAAACTTCCCATAATTTTGATCTGGGGACAAGATCAAAAGCGGATTTTAGGTCCACAAAAGCTGCAAAAATGAGCCCCTTGCCCAACAGGACCTCCTTCCAGTAAATTAAAACAAATTTAAAAACCTGGTCCAATGTCCCCATATGTGCCCGGAACCCAACTTGGAGAATTGATAGAATCTTATTATCAACCATCCAACTATGAATTCTACCAAGGATGACGCGAGCGATGATTTTTTGCAGTGCGTCGATAAGGCTGATTGGCCTATAGTTGCCTGGTGCAGCGCGATCTCCTTTTTTAAATATCGGAATTATTTCAGCGCCGGACCAGGAGTCGGGTAAAGGCGTTCCCCCTGCCAATGAATTCATTAAGTTAGTAATATAAGGAACCCAAAGATCGTTATCCTGTCATTCATTCATTAAGACTTTATTCGGTTATAAAACAATGATAACCATAAAAGTACATAAAAAGACATATTATATCACATTTCATAATCCAAAATTCAAATTTCAAGTTTGAGCATTTCATACTTAAGATAATTTCCAGTCAATAGTGATAAAATAAAATGAGTGTTAAAAGGCACATGGGCTCTAAAATACATTTAAAACAGTATCGATTTTCTTAAATGGAAAACATTTCTTAGAAATACAGAAACCGAGGCGACCGTGAATATATCCTCAAGTTTTCGTATAATCAAAAAGGCAGGTCGGCATTGTCTAAGATTCATATATTTTATGATTGGCTTAATCCACCTTTCCCTAGGTATAACATAATATTTACAAAAGAATAAAATATGAATGTCCGATTGGGAGGAAATGTTATCACAGGGGCATTTAATAATTCCAGCTGACCAATCAGTCTTTACAGGAAAACTCACAGACCTAAAAAGAAACCCAAGTCTAAGACGTATCAGCAGGAACTTTTCATGTTCCGTCAACCGCAGGGTTAAGTATGGTTGGATATCCTGCGATATTAAAATCAATTGATGGGACATCACAGTTTTCTTTGTCAGTTCCGTTCGTTCTCTTAACTTCTCTAGGTACATAATACATAACCTTTTCAGTTCCTTTCTAGAGATCGTTGCCATAGACTCAGGATCATCATAAAATTCCGGGTGGTTAATGTGGCCGCAGAAGCTTTTAATATACTTCAGCCATTTTATTCGGTGCACATTCTCCAGATTTAGGGTATCCCGCAATATGAGGCGATTCAGATGACACTCAATTGTAGTCCAAACCCTATACCACAGGAGGACAGGTTGAATTCTAATGAGGTCCTCAATATATAACATACCAAGTTCAGCATGGACGTTAAAAGTGGATGTGCCGTCTGGGGTAGCTAAAAGAAATTTAAAAAAACTATTCTCTGTTAGCTGAATACTAGCTACATTTGAGTAACCCCAAATTCCTGCACCATAAGTTGCCACGGCCACACAACTGGATTTGTAAATACACAATAACTCTTGCAATGGTTTCTTACCCATCTTTTCACTAAAAAGTTTAAGGGCCATTATGGACTTAGTGAATTGCATGTTTCTCCCCTTAACTGCAGCATTCCACTGACCTGAGCATTCAAACATAATTCCTAAATAGGGGAAAGTAGAAATATGTTCTAATGGCTTAGACTCTATGAACATAACTTTTTTCCTCTGTTTAGTTTTGGTCCCACAATTCATGGAATAAGTTTTTGTACAGTTCACCCTCAGGTCCAAACTAGTCATTATCCTGTCTAAACAGATCTGCTGGAATGCAGTCGGGACCGGGAGCTTTGCCACTCGGTATGTTTTTCAGTACCACCTCGATCTCCTTGGTACTGAATCTTAAAGGGACCTCTATGTTTATATGTGGGGCAACAGGACCGAGAGTCCGTACTGGGCCCTGCTGATATTGTGCCTCAAAATGAGCAACCCAGCAATCTGGTTCCACATTATTGTTTGGGACTAGGGGCCTATGTCCGTCCCCCCGCCTAATTAAGTCCCAAAAGTGGGACATATTCCTGCCTTTGCAGGCTTCCAGCAGGTCCTTCCAACGCCCCTCATCCCACTCTTTTTTGGCCTGTTTTAGGGTGGATTTGTACTGCATCCGTGCCTGTTTGATCGATGCATAGGACCTAGATTTAATTGCAGACAAAAGGGCTTTGTGGGTGGACCTACAGCGGTCATTGTACCAGGAAATGGGCTCGTGTTTCCTATTACTCCCCATGGGCTTTGAATTAATAAAATAGGTCTTTAGCCCATTTATAAGGTCCAAGTGAATCAGTGGCAGTTTATCGTTAAGGGTCTCTTGTGAACTACAGTTATTTATTTCTCCCAGCGCGCTAGTTATCAGGGCCCTAATTCCTAACACCTTGGACTCATCCAATACCACCTTATCCCATTTAACCTGCCTAAAATCATTGCCTATCATTAATGGGACACCACATTTTGTTATGATCTCTCTAGTCGTATGGTCATAACCCTGAATATCCATGGTCAGGATCAAAGGGTTATGATCACTTTCAGGCCGAGTTTGTACGACCATATCGATCACAATGTGCCAAATTTCCAAATTAACTAAGATGTGGTCAATTCTGCTTTTGGTTCGACCATTGTTAAAGGTCGGAGCTCCTTGGGCATCGGATTTCGTCCTGCCATTCACTGCCCTGAGTCCCCGTTCTAGACACATACCTTTAACCTGAAGCGCAACCTCTGTCCATTTTTTTATGGGTTGTAGTTTTAACTGGGGCACGCCCCAGAGGACATCCTCCTCCTCACTCAGCCTACCATCATCACCATCCAGGGGTTCAAAACTTGTATTGAAATCCCCCAGAATAATCAAATTATTTTTGATAGAACCTTCCGCCAACAGGGATTCTAATGCTGTAATGGCCTGGGAACTCTTACCACCCGCTTGTCCCCTAGCATATACATTAACTAGAGTTAGAATTGGACCATTCTGGAATTTGACTTTAATTGCCAAAATATCCAGATTGTCAATAGGAATTACTTCAATGGAGGCCCCTTTGGTTTGCCTGACCCAGAACGTCAAGCCCCCAACTGGTCTACCCCTGTGACCCCTTATCGCAGGTTTTGAGAAGTTCAGATATCTAACATTGAATATATTCTCCACAGCCCATGTTTCTTGGAAAGCCCACATGTCCACTTCATTAACTAAAGATACCCAATCAGCTATGCCAACCTTGGATTCCAGACCAGCTATATTCCAGGAGGCAATAGCCATGGATTCCCTTGGGACTATATTGATCGGATTTCCAACAGCGTTTAAATGCTCAACAGGATGTCTAACTGGGCTTGCTTGCGTTGGGAGAATTGCCCTAGATTGGTCGTCAGGCTCTGAACATAAAGGTTGTTTACTTATTCCAGACTCTACAATAATACTGTTACCACCTTCCACATGATCTCCCGAGCCACCCGTTCTTTGTCAATCAATATCTTCAAGGGAAGACAGTGCCTCAAAACGATTTATGGATTCAAAGCATTGCTCGGGACCTAGAGCGGCCCCCCTATAAATTCGATCGCCCCTTTGTTGTCTTACTGAAGCCTGTTTGTAGAAGTACCCTAGCGGAAAAATACAAATTGATGACCAATCGTTAGGGGCATAGCCAGCGAGATCAAGAATGTGACGAACCAGTTCGAGAGACCCAAAGCTTAAAACCACACAATCCCCAGCAATGGTTTTTTCGGAGTAACCTACCCAATCAATCCGTCTAACCATTTTAAAGTCTCTATATAGCCTATTACCAATACTGGTCATTTTATTCAGATAGTGCAAGGCTTTGTTTTTAAGGGACGACCAGTGCTCTTGTGTGTCTTGTGGTAGCGGGGGCACATTTGCCAAGATAATTGTGTAGGGGGTTGCTTGAGGGGGCAGGTGGAGAAAGGGGCACTTAGGTTGGTCACCTACCTTATAATTGGTAACCTGCCCTCGAGACTTCATATGAGTCAGAACTTCGTGGTTCGGTGGTGCTACTATACTAGATGTGGCTGGTGGTGCGTTCGCCCTTACTACCCTTTCTTGTCCCCCCACATCCCCCACTCTATTTTGACAGGAAGTAGTCCTGGTCCGATTGTCACAGATATCATCGACCAATGCCAAGGAAGAGGGCACCCCAGCAGCTGTCTGAATAGTAGACTTGGACGTGGCCACTGCAGCTGCACAGACGCAAGCCTCTTCTATCTTATCTAGCCTTTGGACTACCATGTCCAAGCGTTTGTACAGCGGCTCCAAAATGGCAACTAGATTTTCCTCTAGTATAGTGATAAGGTCCCTTTTGGTCAATGGACCATTTGCCACTAGAGGTGCGCTGGCTAGCACTCCATGCGATGGAATATTTAAGTCGCCATGGACAGGGGTGTTGGGCAAAACCTTGGTAACGGTGGTGACAGTGGCTTTAGCTTTGGATCTTGTAATTTTAGGAGTATTACAGCCCGTCTTATCTTTTTTATATTGATCCTCGGCGGCTTTCCCCACTGCTTTCGTCCCCCTTGTCTTGACCCTAGCAGGACTGCTCTGGTTGCTCTGGGTAGTGGTGGTGGAGAGTGGGACAGGTGAGTTAAGGGCAGAACTTACATCGGGAGTCTGGGGCTGTTCAGGGGGTTCGATTGATCTACTTGACGGGCTAGGGACATAAAGGGGGGTATCAGAAGTAGCCCCCCCCCTAGCAACCTAGGGTCCAATGATAGTCTTCTTTCGGTGGCCTCAATTTCGTGCACCAGCAGTGATTCGGCACGAACCAAGAATGCGTCCAAGGTGCCCACTACCTTGTCTCCAGATCTCCATTTTGGCATGTTAGGCGTCAATGAGTCTGTTAACTTAGCAACTCTGTGTGACTCGTAGCCTACTCACCAATCCACTGGCCGTGATCATGCACTGAACAGGGTGTGGCCCAGCCCGGCCTCCTTCGGCCCCTGACGGCCACGGACGGCCCGCCCTTTGCCCGGGCTTAGCCCGGCGCGCCCGCGCGCCCGCGCGCGTTCCGCTACGCGGAGAGAGCCGCGTCCTTTTGTGCGCCTCCGGGCGCAAGGATGACGCGATGGTGCGCTGGGGATTCTGGGTGGTGTAGTCCCCTGCTCACAGCCGCGAGGAGGTACAGCGGCGGCCGGGGAAACACACGATGCAGCAGAGCCAGGGACGTCAACGGGAGTACGGCAGCCCAGGCAGGAGACGAACCCTTCAGCAGGTGAGCCAGCAAGTTCTAGAAGAAATGATTCCCCCATTTATTCGTAAAATGCATGTGTTTACATTAATGAGCCAGGCACACTGGCTGCCACATTATTAGAAGGGGTGTACTGTTATATTATTCCAAGATGGCGACCACACTGCTGTGAGGCAGCCAGTCTGTTTTCCATTGGTGCACACCAGTTTAAAGACCATCGTGTTTGGCGCGTCCGTTGATCGCCTTTTCGGGTTGAAATCGTGGTTTGACCGAAGAGAGACACAGAGGGAGGTAGGCATTCTACATCATACTAGATAATACATGTAGCTGTCGATGGTTTGGCATCATGCCAACGGATGATACTTTTAATTTTTAGAGCACGCATGTTAAGAGTTTGACATTGCAGCCGGTGTGCGGTGAACCATTTGAGTTTGTTCGCTGCAGTGGTGTATGCATGTGAGTACCGACACATATCTACTTCATTACGTTAGCATATTAAATAAAAAGGATTCCTAGAGCTATTTCTGTTTACGGCCACCTGCGGAACCTGCACTGGCTCAGGGTGGAGAACCGTATTAAGTTCAAAGCCCTGAGCTATATGTTTAAAATCAAAACAGGCGTGGCCCCTCAGTATTTGCAGTCCCTGGTGAGCCCCTATATGCCTTCTCGCTGTCTCCGCTCATCTACTCAGGGACAATTTGCTGTACCTAGGGTCAAACTATTTCGGATGGGTGGTCGATTGTTCGCATATCTTGGTCCCTCCCTATGGAATTCTCTGCCCACTTCGATTCGCAATGAAATGGTGTTTTTCCAAATTCGTAAGTCCCTAAAAACATGGCTTTTTAACCAATAATCCTTCAGTGGTTGCTTATTCCTTGGTCTGGTTGGCGCCGGGAAACCCTTTTTGGGTAGCTGTTGCGCCTTACAAATTCAATTATAATTACAAAAAAAATTACAATTTGCTCTTTTACTATAGTAGGCATTTCGATTAGCAGATTTTCACCCCATCAGTTTGAACGCTGGCTTATGAGCCAGCTGTTTCACGTTTTTTCTTGGGTGACGACGGGGCATATTACTCGCATGGTTTCACATACAGTCAGGTATGGACAATGCGTTATTTGGAACATTTGTTCAGCATCATGGATACATGGACTGCATATTTTCTTTAGGGTGTCACTTTGTCCATTACACAGATTCAAGACACACACCATGCGCATCTTCAGCGTGATAGTTTCCGTCATACAGTGGCTGACAGTGGCTGACATCCAGTAAGCTTTACATTTTTATCACCACAGAGGAGTTTTTGGTGGCATTAGGTATCGGGAGGCATTCTGGGGTACATCATTGATTCACAAAACTTTTGTGCATGGTTGTTCACCATCAGGTTTCTACATGCTGGTAATTCATTGGTTCTCTACTGTGTCTACAACTTTGCATAATGGCTGTATTTCACTGTTTTCACCACAGTTCTCTCCATAGCTTCGCATAACCGAGTTTTACTGGCTTTCTTCTTTTGGCAGCACTTTCTCTAACGGGCCGTACTTTATTCTTGCCACGTTTTTTGCATTTTCGGTGAGCAGCTAACTATCCCTGTGTATTAATACTTTCATAATATCATGTTTTACAGACAGTACCTCATTATATTTTTTCACAGCGGTCCCTGAAGAAGGGATTGAATATCCCGAAATGCATTGGGCAATATTGATCTTTGGAAGTCGAAGAATTTTGTAATCAAGAATACGTTCTGTTTATGTTGCATGTATTTTTGACACACATTGAACAATGGCATCAATGATTGTATAGTTTTGATCTGTTTAATTGTGTGAAATTGATGTCTCATGACATTAAATAATGAGGGACTTATAATAGCAACAAATGTTTTGATGCATTGTTTAAAATTGTGCATGAACCTGATGATGTGAATAGTTAGATTTAAGCTGTGCAACCAGACACAAAGTGCAGAGTCACTCGTTCATATTTCTCTTGTAGTGTGGCCACCTCCAACTGCTGCCTGTACAGGTAGGCCACTACTTTACGAATCCTTCTGTGGTCAGTTAGGCCCCGCAAATTCCAAGACATGAAATTTAGTTGGGTACTAGCGCTCTTGTTGTTATCTATTGTCGTAGCTACCCATTACCATGAAGTTGAGTGTGAACCGCCCGTACCGCAATGATCAGGTTGCATACCCATGCGATGAAAGACTCCCACTGCTTGTTGACCGCAAAACTAAACTACCCCAACCCCCCCACGTCCCAAAACATTTAACATGGCTTAATTGAAACATTGTTTACGCTTACCCTAAATATAAACAGAAAGAACATATAGCAAACAAAGAAAAAAGAAGAAGAGAATTACTATGATAACCCCTAATGTGGAGTACACGTGGGGGCGGTGGCTGGCCGCCTCCTGAACACTCCCTTCCATTAACTATGCCTCAAATAAAGGATATACCATCCAAGCTAACCAAGTTGTGGCCTGCTTGTTATTGTGCGCCAACCTTCTTAATGTGGAGTCATTGTCTATAAGGTAAAATTGAGATGACAGATTACTCTGGAGGACCTGCTCAGCCCCGAAACACAGTCCATGGCTAACTTCTAGCGCCAGTCACTGAGGATCGCCACACCATTGTTTCCGGTGGGGCCGCTACTGCAACTATGCGCTGTAGGCACCATCTTAATTCCTCCTCAGTGATATAGTTGCTCTTCTTGGTCACTGTGCGCAGTATTTGCCTCTCTCAATCTGCTCCTGTGAATCCCTGTCAGTTCTAACTTTACCTAGTTTTTTAGGTTTCTGTTGCAGAAGCTTGGGCTCATTGTAGATCCTGGTTTTCCATCGCCTTTGACCTTTGACCTTTAATCTGGCTGGATAGAGCACAGCATAATCTATCTTGAGCTTTCTTAATTTGCGCTTCATGGGCACGAATTGCTTGCGTGCCTCTTGAACCTGAGGTGTAAAGTCGGGAAACAGTTCTATCTCCGAGCCCTCATACTTGAGCATGCACAGCTCTCTGGCTTTACGTAAAGCAGTCTCCCTGTCCCTATAGTTGAGTAAGCAGGCTATTCGAGGCCATGGAGGGTCCCCCGGAGAAGGTCTTGGGGACAGGAAGTGGTGGGCACGCTCCATGATGAATACCTCGGAGAATGTTTTGTGCCCAAGTAGAGGCACTAGCAGTTGGTCAGTAAACAGCTCCATGTTGCCGGTCACCGTTGTCTCCGGTAAGCCCAAAATGCGCACATTGTTGCACCTAGAGCGCACCTCTAAGTCCTCTGCCTTGTCGCAAAATAGTCATTTGTTTCCCCATTCGCTTTTGTGCAGCTGCTGACTCAACTCGCACATCTTCGGTTGCTGACACTCTGCGCTCTACCATGTCAAGTCTCTCAGCATGCTTGTCCACTCGCTCAGACAGGCAATCCATCCTGTAGAAAAGTGAGTCAAGCTTACCGTGGATTGTAGCTAGGCTTTTCTGGATGGCGAGAGTATGTGGGGCATGTCATCTTCCTTATCGGAGCCTGCTGCACCCTGTACAGTTTGCATGGTGTCATCCGCTTCCCCTCTGACGTTTGATGATTTGCGTTTTTCAGATTTTATTTTGGTCTGTGACCTGTCGACCTTCCCCATCCTGCTTATGCTGCTGCGGTAGGGAAATCAAAGAATTTGTATCCCTCGTGCAGGAGTAATGACCACTGGAAGATTATAGGGCTAGAGGCAGGGGCAGTGCACTCAGGTGGCACTTTGCATCTGGCAGCCCCTGCCGTCCGTGAACTCGCCACACAGGCTCTGCACCGGCATCACACACTCCCTGCCGGTCTCAGGATGTCCTCGTGGGGCCCGCGCACAGCACACACAGCCCCCCGGTGGCCCCCAGCAGCAGACAGGCCATGCCGATACCAGGTGGAAGCCTTCAACCAGCTGCCTGGTACCTCCGGCAGGGGACAGGCTGCATGCCGAAGCACCCCAGGCCCTGCTGCCTCACAGGCCTCAATATAGTTCACTGCAAGCACACCGCACAGTGGAGACCGATCGGAACGGGCGCAGGCCGGCACACAGCAACGCGGCCTCAGGATTCAGTGCTGTCCGCTCCTCAGAGGCACCGGCCGGGGCGCCCCACAGGCCACCATTGCAGCTCCGCATCACCGCCGCAGGCCCCAGCAAACGAGAGACTCAGCAGGCACACCACTCCACTCTCTACAGCTGTTTCAGACAGCGATTTCTGCATCTCACCGTGGGAAGCCCTGGATGGGGTAAGTTGATATGCGCAGGGGTCGTGAGGGCCGAATCAGCAGCCGCGGTACCTCTGGTACGACCCTCCCCTCTCCACCTTGTTGTTGGGCCTTAGTACTCAGTTTGTTGGCTTCCAGTGCGGCGCACCTCAAATTGCCAGATAAGCATCTCTCCGGGCAACAGGCATCACTCCACTCCTCCACATACATTTTTTTACAAAGTTTTAGACGCTGATTAAGGCAATGTCTGCAGGATTGATAATGCGACAGTCGGAGCTCACTTACTTTGCGGCCATATTGGAGTTAGGCAGGCCACGCCCCTCCAAGAAGGTAGAGGATTCCCCCCAAATCAGACAGATTTATTTATTGCTGCAGTCCTGTAAGCTGGGTGGGATACACTAGATAAAGGAAAGCCAGGCTCCCCCAGTAATCTTCCTTTGGTGCTTTTTGATTCAATGCGAGGACACAAGGAAGGGGCCTGGGTACATCTCAGTAAGGAGATGAGGCTGATAAGAGCATCATAAAGAGTAGGGTTGAGACCCTGGGATAACCTTTTCATAGCTACAGAAAACAAAGGAGGGGCTATAGGGGATTTTACTGTCCAGCATATGTCCAATCCTTAAATAAACACACAAAAAGGTGTAATGTTCCAGTAAAAGATTCGTACTTATTTGGTATTTCAAATATTTAGGTCAGACAGAAGAATCATCTCTTATCGGATATACAAGCCCTGAAGTGACATGCTTCATCATCGGCCCTTGCTCCTCAGTCGGTGGATTCTGCAATGCCCAGCAGACCCGAGGGGGCTCCTTTTCGGAGATCTTTTCCTTACCCATAGCTTCTAGAAAAGGCAGTTGAATAATGCTCTGCATCTAGCTTGAAGGAGGGTAGATTAGGAAAATGTGAGATTAAAATTGGCTATAGGTTATCAATAAAAAGTGTTCTTTATTTATGCTGAGAACTCATGGCACAATTAAAAACAGATACAAAACCTAGAAGGATGCCAATGGTGCAAATAATTTCAACATGTTTCTTGCCTAAATCTGCTCGCAAAGAGTCAATGGCAATCCATCAAGACCAACTATCTGTACCCTAATCTACCTAATTGGTAGTGCTACTCATGGATTGTAAATCCAGTTTCAGGTTAAAAATAGAGATTTAGAAGGGATCTTCTCCATATGACCTATAGAAACAAAATAACTAAACAAAAGACAAACATAAAAAAAAATTCTGATGTGAACATACAGTCCTGAACAGCACACCTTATTGTGTGTTTCTTTCTAACCTTTTGGTACACATATCACTGTGGCTGATATCCAGGTGGGAACTCTAGTTACTCCCATGGCCTGTGTTGTGGGGCTATCAGCTTTGGAGTCACTTCTGCTGTGACAAACTGCTGTGACAAACTGCTTTCTTGAGGACGAGAAGGCAGAGGAGTGGGCACTTAAAATAGAAGCAGACCCCAAGATAAACTGCAAAGACTAAGGGCCTTATTACGAGTATGGTGGTCCTATGGACGGCCGTATCAGTGGTGGCGGACCAAGCACCGTGAGCTTGTCAGTCTATCCGCCATTTTACGAGTTTAGTGGATCAGCTTTGCGAAGACCGCTGCTGGACCGCCAACATACCATCAACCACAGGGTTCGCAGTTGGGGAAAGGCAGCCGCCATAGGGCGGTACAGGGGAGCTGCACCGCTGTTCGTATTACGAGTTCCCTGATCCACAAGTGGACAGTGGCAGTCCAACTTCCTGCTTTAGGGTAGGGCTGACAAAGGACTTGGGGTGCAAACTCACCTCTATCTTCTTCTTCCCGGCAGATTCCGACATGGATCCTTTTCTCCAGATCCCACTTCACAGCAGGATCTTCACCCCAAGGATTACAACCCTGTTTAAGGCGATCTTCAGGTGAGTCCTTTTCAAACCAATACCCATTGCCAGGACTGGCCACATGTGGGCGAACCCCGGTAATGGGTATATGGTATTTGTCGACATTAATCAGGATTTTGTGTGCATCTGACACATATGCAGTTAAAATGCACACACAGGCATCGATACATTTGTGAAACAATCTCACCACCATTGTAAGATCCCCACCTCCACACCACCGGCCCTGTGATCAACTCGTAACATGGCCGTCTTTGGACCGCCAGCACCGTGGGCTGATGGCGGGGGCAGACGCGGTCCTACGGTGGTTGGACTGCCAAACTCATAATAAGGCCCTTAGACTCTTAATCACATTTGGTGTCTGGAAATGGATTGTAAGAAGTGGATCTTGAGACCCTAAAAATTTGTCAACTGTTAAGTAGCCAGTCAGGCTGTGTGAGGAGAAGCTGTGCAAGATGTCTGCCTGTGGCTAGGCCTGGTGGGGCCAAAGCCTTCAGATCTCCCAGCTGGGTAAGGGGATATTACCCAGGGTAATCAAGACCATCTGCACTGGAGCCTGGAACAACAGAGCTTGCATGCTTGCCCAGACCAGTGTGCCCTGTGAGGAAGAGGAAAGCATTGATGGAAGCAAGGTCCAGGAAGGAATCCTGTCAAGTGGACTCCCTTTGTGAGGTATGAAGAGATAACTGCTGCATGGATCAGATCATTGCCCATGTACAGGAAAAAGTCGGCAACCCCAATATGCTAGCAGAAGTTCCTTGTGGTGAGCTGTTATCATCACTGTGCCAAACGGGCCATCGCCTGTGTGCAGTCAGGGATTGGCAACCCATTATTCCAGGAGGGGCCGTTGTAGACAGATTGCTGTGCTGAGATTTTAAAAGCCCATGTGAATTGGTGTGCCAGTGAACCCATATGACAGAAGGTGCCATTGTGAGGCAATCTGCTGTGCTTATTGAGTCAGAGCCTGTGTTCAGTGGAGAAACGGTGACCCCGTATGCCTAAGGCAGAATATTCTATAGCCATCATCTTCAATCATCTGGGATTGTAGAGAAATTGAATGACGCAATCAAAAGTATCCATGCCAAAGTATGAGCCTCAATGAATCTCAAGTTGCCTGCTCTGCTTCCTCTTGTTCTCATGGGTGTTAGAATAGACTGATTTCTCATTCTATGACGTTTAGCCTTGCTCTGGGGACTGCTTAGACCCTCTCAGCTACACCTGTGTCAATAACAGATTAAATTATATTAGATCACTGCAAAGGTTTGACTGATGTGGTGTAATCTGTCCCTCATCAGGTTAATGTGGCACCAGCACCAACAACCAGTGCCATACATTTAAACCAAGAGACTGGATCAGCGTGAAAAAGCAAATCCACAAGAACTGCCTTGAGCCATGGTGGAAAGGGCCACATCAAGTTGTATTTGTGATTAGCACTGCTGTAAAGTGTCGGGAATCTCACAGTGGATCCACACAGCACATACAAGACGAGTGAAGACAGCAGATGAAGACGTGGTGACAGCAACCACTGATTGACAGAGGCATGCTCAAGTTCACAATATGGATCCAGAGGGGAAGAAGTTGGAGAGGTGAATCCTGAAACTGTTGAAGTTGATGCTCGTGAGAGTGAAGGTGAAGATCCTGGTGTGTTATGTTATTCAGATTTGTAGCGTGCACTATCACCTAGTCGGTTATCCTGGTAGTAAGCAGGTATGGGTCTAGGCACACCTTGAGCCTGGATCACTGACACAATATCAAAACCATAAATATTGTGGTACCAAAATATCGTGTCAAAAATATAAATCCCCAAAATATTTTTTTTCTATACATATAATGGTAAGTACAAAAATATCGAAAAATATATTAAAAAAATAGTTTTTTTACTATATATGTAGTTTAAATAAGTAAAACGTACATTTTTAACATATCACATTAATATAATGTAAATTAAATATGTTTAAATATTTAAAACTATGTATAAATATTTACTAATTCAAACAAACACACATGTATGTCAAAGTGTGTATGTTTATATACACATATATCATAAAAAATATTTAACAAAAAATTTAATTTTTACTTATATTATTATATGGTTTTTTAAATTTACCAATACAACAACTATATATATATATGCACCAGGGCTGAATTCTTCGTAGTACGAAAAAAATTAACAGCAACCACGGACTCTTGAGATTTAAATGCGCTAATTTATTTTACAAAAATGGCCCACTCTACGCGTTTCGGGACTGACTCCCTTGTTCACGAGTGTAGTGGTTACAATAAAGTGTTGTTTAAATAAACATCCATGTGATCACGTACATATACATCAACATAGAGAACAGACTTCATGTTTGGGAGTTGCTTCACTCCAAATTCAATTCACAATCTTTGTAAAGTGGGGAATATTAATGATGGAATTATTTGTTCCTTTTTCATGAATGCAATAATGGTCTCAACAAACATTGGGAATATTCGAAAAGTTTTTGTTCTTACCATAAGACTCATACCGTTCAAAGATGGAGGATTTGCTTATTTGAATTGAATTTGGAGTGAAGCAACTCCCAAACATGAAGTCTGTTCTCTATGTTGATGTATATGTAGGTGATCACATGGCAGTTTATTTAAACAACACTTTATTGTAACCACTACACTCGTGAACAAGGGAGTCAGTCCCGAAACGCGTAGAGTGGGACATTTTTGCAAAATAAATAGCACATTTAAATCTCAAGAGTCTGTGGTTGCTGTCAATTTTTTTCGTACTCCGAAGAATTCAGCATTTGTCGAGGTTCGCTTCCTCACCACGGACCGCCATTGTGAGAGGCGGGGAAAAGGCGACTTTCGGTGCGGTGAGCGCTGATGCAAAGTATATATATATATATATATATATATATATATATATATACAGAGGCACGCTGGAATTGGATCAATGTGGCTTGGACGTCAAGGAGCCAGGGAGGGAAAGTTGTTTCTGTGGCAACATTGGACACTCACCGTTCTGCATGGTATCTCGTTCCTGAAAACTCGAAATTCCAACATTCACTATGAGATGCCGTGGGATTGATGCCAAACCTTCACCTAGCAGGCCAGGACTGTTGCCTGCTGGGAACTGTAGTCTACCGACGTGGGCTGCAGTATGGCTTGGACTACAAACTCGGCCCACCTGGATTTCCACCAATCAGAGAACTTTGTTAGTAATATCATGGCGGATGTGGTGATTTGACTAAGGTAGCATACCGGCATTTGATAAAGGCATACCCCCGCCGAAATGCGTCATGCCAACACTGCAAATAAACGTCTTTCCTGGCTCCCTCAATGTGTCCCTCTGATTCCGTCCAATTGAAGAGATCGTGTGTTAATATATATATATATATACATATATATATATTGTGTTTATGTGTGTGTGGGTATATATATATATATATATATATATATACACACACACACACACTGATTAAAAAAAATTAAAAAATACAACAAATAAACTGCAAAAGGTTTACAATATTTCCAATTTAATTGTATGTAAAAAGTTAACAATATATAAAAATTGTTTGTTTTACTAAAAATATCTTTAAAATTGCATACATATATATGTAAAAAATATAAAATTAAATACAGAAACACATAATAATAATATATATTTAAGCAATATTAAATTAGACTCTATAAATAATAAATATACTATTCCCACTCCAATGTATACAACAGTAGAGAAAATGTTTAACTCAGGAGGGTTAAAATGTACTATTCCCACTCCAGTCTGTGCAACAGTAGGGAAAGCGTTGGAGTCACGAGGGGTAAGATTTACTATTCCCTTTCCAGTCTTAGGGAAAGTGTTGGGCTCAGGAGGAGTAACATGAACTATTCCCACTCCAGTTCATGCAGCAGTAGAGAGAGAGTAGTTCACTTCAAACAAATAACATATTTTAACAACCCTATTAACTTACAAAAAATATAAATATTTAAATAAAGAAATTATATGTCTAAATTTTGACAAAAATGAAACAAATTACATAGTTATTATAATGTTTAATACTTATTATCAATTAAAACAAATATTATTAATGTCATTAAAATACCACACTATGACCCTCATTAGGATGTTGGTGGGACCGCCACTGACAGGCTGTCAGTGGCGGTCCCACCGACATCCAGGATAGCGGTTTGCATTACAATGTGGTTGGTCGGACTGCAGCGGTCGGAGGGACAGACCGACACCTCCGACATGCTCAAAGATCCTGTCGGGCGTCGGTAAGACCATAATCCCTACAATGAAGGCGAGGCCTGCGCAGGCACCGCTGTAGGGATTATGATGTCCATTTCCCACAGCCTTTACATGGTGGTCACACTGCCATGGAAATGCTGTCGTAAAGGGACTTTGGTGGCCCTTAGCAGGGCCCCCGTCGGCCTCCACTAAGAAGCCACGAGGGTACATGTTGTGCCCCCCAAACATCCATGTACTGTGTGCGAGGCACCACATGGTGCCTAACACACATTGCATGGATGTTTAAAAACTTCCCCTTTTCTATTACGGCTTGTGCTGCGGCCCTGTTCCGGGCTGCAGCACAAGCCACAATAGCAAAAAGGGATATTTCCGCCTACACGACGATCACATTATAATCTGGTGGGTGGAAACGCAGGTTACAAGTCGGGTGGTCTCGGTCCCTCAGCAATGGCGGTCGGCCGCTCATCCAACCGCCATCGTATTAAGGCCCTAAATTCTCACAATCATAACAACCAATAAATAAAAGTAATTGAAAGTTAAAAAGCATAACACAATTAACATATAAAGTAATGAATAACAATTTGTTTTATAAATTAATGAATAGTTTTACACTTATTTTTACTTAAATAACTTCCCACATTATACCTCTACAAACTAAACAACACACACCTAAAATATAACTTAACATATATGATAATTTCACAATTGACATAATTATCAATTAAATCATGATTAACAAATTAATAACTAATCACTAAATTATTTCTTCATTAACTTCCCACCCCATACTCCTAAAAACCCAACAACGCACACTATCTTAAAAATTATAGTAATTACAAAATTTAACATAATTAATTATAAATTAAACCATTAATAATGATTAACTGATAATATATAATTAACTTCTCACCCTTTTCTCCTACAAACCAACAACCCACACAGATATATAACAGAAAGAAACTCTTAATTACGCAATCTACATAATGAATTATCAATTAGAACAATTAATAATAATTAACTAATAATTCATTATATTTAATTAACTTCCCACCCTTTATCCCTACAAACCTAACAACCCGCACCGGATATATAACTTTAAAAAATCTTAAATGCACAATTTACATAATTTATTATCAATCAAATAATTATTTTTAAATAACATTAATTATTATTTAATTACCTTCCCAACCTTTACCCCTACAGACCCCACAACCTGCACGAAAAACATAAATTACAAATTAAATTAAGTACACAATTTATATAAATAATTATCGATGTAATAATAATAATTGAAAATGAATTTATTATAATAAATCACTTCTCACCCCGTACCCCCAGTAACTCCACAAACCGCACACTTAACTTAAAAAATAAATGAATTACACAATTGACATAATTAATTGTCAATTAAATAATTTATGATAATTAAAGATGAATTAATAATTAATTGTGATTAATTTACTTCCCGCCCTGTACCCCTACAAACCCCTCAGTCCGATATGGCACTAGAAATTACAATAAATTATTAAATTACATTTAAAAACAAAACAAAATTGACAAACATATTAAAAAAATATTAACAATAATTATGCAAACAATTTATAACAAATACATGAACAAAAACTACATAAAACATTTTTAAAACAATATTATTAACAAAGATATTTTTGTCAACGATATTAGGAACATAGATATTTTTAACATCAACATTAACAAAATTGGGGCTTTTTACGATGTCGGGGGATAGCGTCTGCCCGACATCATTGTGCATATGGGTCCGACCAACCTCCGGCAGCCTCATTACAATCTAACCGCACATGGTCTGGTCGCATACTCACATTTCCCTATGGGTTTATGTCCTACTGCCGTAAACCGGCCATAGCACAAGCTCCCATAGGGAAATAAAAAGTTGTGGTCATCCTTGAACCGCGTAGCAGGCACCTCAGGGTGCCTGCCACACGGTGCAGGGATCAACAACTCAGGCCCCAACCAGGAGGCTGCAAATAGAAGGGGCATCTAATGGGGGCCCCCAACCTCGCTTTGCCAACAGGCTTTCCATGTCGGAAAGCCTGGCATGGAAAGCCTGCCAGAAACCGAGCATCGTAATCTGCACGGCGTAGCACACCGTACTTATGGATTACAGGCCGGTCTCCGACTGCCTGACGGGCTCCGTGAATCCGTCAGAATCCAGCCGGAATACCCGTCCGGTTTCACTTCCAACTGCCTAAATTGTAATTAGGCGGTCTGAAGTGAAACCGACGATCTCAGTCAGAGAGGATTTCCTACCAAGATCGCCCCATAGATATTTTTGAAAATGATAAATAAAAATATACGTAATTTTTGCATCGATATTACTTACCTTAAAAAATCAATATTGTCAACGATATTTCTGCATCACGACATTTGTGGATTACGATATTAAAACCTATATAGTTCTGCATCTCAATGTTTTTTTACTCAGTAGTTTGTCTGATTACCCTAGAGCCTAAAGGGACTACTCGAAAAGCCAGGTCTTCAGCCTCTTGTGGAATTCTGTGAGTTCTGTGAATTCTGTGAGACCGTGAGTGAAAAAGACTGGTGAAGGTACCAATAGACAGTTTTAATTTGAGGATCAGGGAGAAGAACTGCTGCAAAGTCACAAGCAGCAGCTAGAAGAAACAGTCTTTGATTCAACACCTGAAAAGCTTCAGCTGAAAATTCTAGTCTTGTGAAGCCTCAAGGGCAAGGAGCAATATACACTGAGTTGAGATGCTGATCCAAGTACAAGCTCGACTGTGAGTGAAGACGACACAGCAGTAGTCACAAGCGAAGATACAAGATTCGAAAGTGAGCATCAAGAAAGCAAGTGGCCAAAGGCAGTGAAAAGAACTTGCAAGAAAAGACACTTGGAGAATGAAAGATCAAAAGCAATCATAGAGGAATCAGAACTAATTGAAATCAATTCTGAGAACAAAGGCAGTGAATAACCTGTTGTCGTTCCAACAAGATGGAGAGTCCAAACAGAAAGTATGCATCCCCTGAATCTGTAATTATTGAAGCTTGTCTGATGTAAATTAAGCTCAAGTGGCAGAGTTGATTGCTCTGACAAGAGCTTGCTGCCTAGGATATGAACTGTGTGCGACAATTTACACAGACAGTCAGTATGGATTTGAAGTTGTACTTGATTTTGGCTGTGCTATCTCCATCAGGAGAGGTTCCCATATCCTTGATCTCTGGTATCTGTGACTGAAAAATTTCCAGAAACTGAAGAATACAATCCAATAAACTGTTGCCAATTCATATTTGACACCTTTAACCTTTTGAAAATCCCAGACATGACATTTTGAAAATTACAATTTTGAACTTTGCAAAGTATCCAGGTGAAGAAATAAAGTTTGATTGTTTTTTGATTATTGTCTAAAAAAATAAGAAACACTTTATTATTGTTTAGAAAAAATAGAAAAATTTCCCTGAAGGCTGATATTTCAATGCTGATTTCTTTTAATTTTTACATTTGATCTGAATCAAAATGATACAGTACTTAATGAAGTTGAACATAATGCATTTCCTTGTGGGGAAGGTAGCAGCCCTATCTGGCGGTAAGAAGTGAGGGCATATGAGATTTACGGCTCATTTTCACAGACTGCTGTGCTTCAGGTGGAGTGGAGCCCCTTTCCTCACGCTGGTTGTTATTTCACTAATCCACTTTCAAACTTTGCACCTGGGGTCCAAGGTTCCTTACCAGTTCAAGGCCTGATTGCCAGGATTACTGAATACCAAGGTGTCTTTTATTTGCCCTGGTATCGATCGCAGTGGGGTGTTTCGTTTGGTGCAGGATGGGGCTTGCGCACTGTTGTGCCAACAGAGTTGTACACTTGGGTAGCGAAAATAAAGTTGTCTAAATGCGAGAAAAAATGAGGCTGGAGTGCGCTGTTTAAGATAGTTTTCAACGAGACGAAAAGCACCTGTTGAGGGCGGAGGCAGAACTACTCTGTGAAGCAAGGACCATTACCTGCAGCTGATACTGACGCGCTTTCCTGACCCTGTGCCTCACCTTGAATCAGGAGCCTGCCGTGAGGGAAACGGCCATCTCTGGGGGTCTTCATTTCACCTGAAATACAGGAAATCCAACACCGCTGCCGTGAGGGGAACGTCCACAGGAAACTACAACTCCCAGCACTCGAAGCCCCGGGCGCCTGCCGCTGACGTCATCAGTCCCACTTTGTGGCAATCATCCAGAGGGACTCTGCACTCACCTGTGCCTGCCTGTGTCTGCCCATGTCTCCCTCCCGCTGCCGCATTCCACAATCTCGCGGCCGCCGTGTAGAGGGAAACTACAACTCCCAGGCTACCCAGCACCGGAAGCCGTCATCGCATCATCCGCGCCTGGAGGCGCTTTAAAAATCATCACAGCCCCGGTGGAGTGGGCGCCGTAACTACTTTGTGGCAATCATCCAGAGGGACTCTGCACTCACCTGTGCCTGCCTGTGTCTGCCCCTGTCTCCCTCCCGCCACCGCATTACACAATCTCGCGGCCGCCGTGTGGAGGGAGACTACAACTCCCAGGCTCCCCAGCACCGGAAGCCGTCATCGCATCATCCGCGCCTGGAGGCGCTTTAAAAATCATCACAGCCCCCGCGTCGCAGGACAGCGCACGGGCAGCGCCGGGCTAAGTCCGGGCAAAGGGCGGGCCGTCTGTGGCCGTCCGGGGCCGGAAGAGGCCGGGCCGGGCCACCCCTCAAAGATTTGAACCCTCTTATTGGATTTTATACATATTTACAAGGTACTGCAGGATGCTAAGGGAAGAAGGGTGTCCTTGTAGTTTACAATATTTCACAGTATAATCGTCTTTATCCCTACAATTTATATTTGTTTCGCTAAATTTGTTCTATATTTTAGGTACTGAGGGGACATTTGTGGACTGATATTTGTTTGACAATAAAAGCTCATCTGTATCAACGGTTGTAATGGGAAAAAATAGCAATAAATCTTACCCAATGACTAGGCAGCATGCTGCCGCGACTCAACCCCTCCCGAGTTAAACAGCAATTGATAAGATGCTTCAAAAAAGGATAGGGGTGGTCGCGACAGCAATAGAAAATACGGAGAGGCGATTATCGATCACTCCAGTTGGCCCTCCTCCACAGCAAGAGGGGGACTTTTCTATAGCCACAGCTAATCCCCTTGACTGTAGCTTTCTCCGTACGCCATCTTTTTCTGAGTTACCCTGTGCCCAGCCAGTCATTACTATTGCCACCAATCCAACTTTGCCCAAATGTGTTCCGCAAGTTTTGGTGGCAAAGGGAGCCAACTCTCGCCCTAGAAGTAAGAAAAGTAAAACCCAAAAGAAACAAACTAAAAAAACTACATCCCTGATTGTACCGGTACAGGTTGTCGATGGTCCATCTACAGCCTCAGTAGGAACCCCTACTTGGGTCACTCATCTATTATTAGATTTCCAGTCCCATATTGAACAGACTATCGGCTCCCTTATTAAACCACTGGTATGCAAAGTGGATAGATATGGTCTCTATGTTTAACAATACAGACCAGGGGAAGTCGAAAATTGTGAGCCAAATATCAAAAGAAACTAATGGATTGAACCCGAGTATTACTAACTCTATCACACGAGTTGCTAATGGTATAGAAGGGCACTTTGCTGCTGGGTTAACTCCGGATAACCTAGAACTAACTGGTGGCGCCCGGGTTTTGCCTAGCAATAATATTAGCAGCAATACTAATAGCACAGTTCCAGCAGTCACACAGATAGTAGGTAATCGAATCCCGGGTCCGGCCTTGCTATTGCCTAATGATGGGAAAGGAATGGGTGGCTCCAGCACAGTGCCGAGGGGTGGATATAGCACTGGGACACGAAACCGGGATCGACAAGTCCTAGGAAATAGAAATAGTCTAGCAAGGGGCCATTCCACCAAATTGCCCATTATTAATCTACCCCCGGAGTCCTTGCCATATGTTGTGGTTCTTACTGGGGTCCCCCCCTTGGCCCATGGGAAAAGTGAGGATCACAGTGACCTTAAAAATAAATGTATACACTGGCTAAGGACTAATAGACCTTCGCCACCCAGTCACTCTGGAGAAATGTTGACAGTCAGAAGAGTTGATTGGATTGGCCCTGGGCCTAAAATCCTTACAGGAAACTGTGTGATTATAAATTTTAGACACAAAAGTGCCGTGAAATTTATATGTAATGGGCTGCCTGTCTGGTCGAATACCCAAATCTTCCCCCTGCCCCTCTCTTACTTCTACCCCAATGTCCAGAGGAGACTAGACTGGGATTCGAACTGCCGACAACGGGGGGCTTATGATAATCCTCCCTATAGTATCCACCAGGGGATAGCAGCTGGGGAGGATATAAGTTTATACTCTCCCTTGCTTTCTCTATTTCCCCCAAAAAATAGGTTTAGCCCCCTTGAGCTGGTCGATTGATGCCCGAGGGATATTACTCCATATCCTCCATGGCTAGTGGTATAGATAAACAAATTTGTGAGGCAAAGGGAAAGGCTTTTTCTTCCCCCCCAATGAATTTAAGTATAAATCATCCTCGAACCACCGAAGACATGATGCAACGGGGGGCTTTAAAACAATTTGCTGAGATTAGTGCCCTTAACGATTCACTACCTTCTAATAAGATTAATGCAGGTAAACTTGACCCTTTAAACCCGACCTTGGAAGTTGGGACTTACATTGGTATGGAAAGAGTACAAAGTAATCCACCAAGAACCGAGGGCTATATAAAAATCCTGTCTTGGAATGTGGCTGGATTGAAAAATAAATTGCCATTACCCGAGTGGGGCTCCTTCATGGCTCTCCACGATATCTGTCTGATGCAGGAAACCTGGGCATTGGAGGAGAGTGCTATGCCAGGCTATGCTATTTTTCATACTCCTGCTATAATCGGGGCTAGGGGGAGGCCATCGGGTGGGCTCACAACATGGGTGGCTACCCATTTGGGCGTCAGGGCTGTACAAATGCACACTAATTCCCCAGACGTCCAGTGTGTACTCCTGACCCCAGAAAATATGCCACAGTTGGCTATATTGAATATTTATTCAAGACCCGCCAAGTGTGGGCGGGAGTCTGTTGCAATTGATGTACTCAAAAATTGTATCCAGTCACTTGACCCAACAACGGTGTTTGTGATTGGAGGAGACTTCAACTGCCAGTTTGAGCCCTTGGTGAGCTCGGAGTGGGGCGAACAGGATGACGAAGACCAGTTGTGGCACGTCCCTGAACCACAGATTACCCCTGTCAAGGCTTGGACTCCACTGGTCCTGCAACTACAATCATTTACCCTTTCAACTTCTATGCGGGCGTGTAATGGACGGGTGGAGCCCGATAGACCTGGGACAGCTACGTTCAACCGACTACACCAAACTTCCATCATTGACTATATAATGATGGAAACAAAATACTGGGATAGATTGTTGGAGTTTAGGGTTGTCCCGAGACACGATAGCGATCATAATGCCCTTGTATTAACACTAAAACCTGGAAGTTTTGGGTTGACAAATTTATCGCCTGATGCAACCAGTGTTATTCCTCCCTATATATTAACCAACAATAGACGGAGGGTTAAATGGCCACATTTACAGGAGTCCCCCACTATATTGGCGAAAATTTATAATATAGCCATACCTTCGATTCTTGAAATGGGGGATGATGCCCACAAGGGCAGAGCAGTGAAAATCCATGAGCAATTGGTAGAGAAGCTAGTGGATGTGTTCTGCCCTGTGGTTGCAGTCAAACCACCACGGGCTAGGTCACATCCCTGGTATGACGCCCTATGTAGAAAGGCAAAAAAAGACTTACTGGTTGCCATTAAAGCCCAAGATAGAGTATGTATAAAGAAATCTCGACTTCTCTATAAAAAGGCAATTATAAGGGGTAAGAAGGATTGGGAGGATAAAACATGGGAAGAGATGGGATCCGTGCTTACACGCAGGGATACCAAATCATTTTGGGCTACAGTTGCAATAGCCACGAACGGGGGTGATAGGGCGTGTGCCCCAAACATAGCATCATCAGTGTGGGAGGCACACTTCAGTGCTTTATACGCTAGTGTCGATTTGGATACTATAACTGAACCAAGTAGCAATCCCCCGAAGGAATCAGGATTGAAGTGGTCGGCTGTCTTGCCATATGGGGTAGATGGGACGCTTTATCCGTTGACCTCCCAGGGCTCCCCCCATGAGTATCGATTGGTGGGGGCCTTGGGTGAACAGCGGAAGAAAACCCGAAATGATATTGGGGATGGGAGTTACCCTGAATGCCTTGAAGTTATTACTTTGAAGGAGGTTGAGTCAGCAATGGGAAGGCTACCTCCTAACAAGGCCCCAGGCTTGGATAAACACCCAGGAGATTTATTTCGTATGCAGCCAAAAATATGGGCACCGTATCTAGCTGTTTTGTTCAACGAGATCTTATTTGGAACTCATTTGCCGGGGTCATGGTTAGGTGCTGAGGTGGTCCCCATTTATAAAAAGGGTTGCCCGTTAACCCCCTCCAACTACAGGCCCATTAGCCTTATAGATACAACACAAAAGCTAATGGGCAGGATTATTCTGGATCGGATCCTGGGTTGGATGGAGTAAAATGAAATACTAACAACACTCCAGGCAGGTTTTAGGTCAGGCATTTCTACCTTGGACCAAATATTCCGTCTGCAGGTCTTATTTTGGAAAACTGCAAGGGTGGAGGGTGGGAGCCTCTACCTTGTGTTTGTTGACTTGCGGGCGGCATTCGATCTTGTTCCCAGGGCTAAGCTATGGGAGGTTCTGGCAGATTTGGGTCTCTCGCCCTACCTCCTGACAGCATTAATAAGATTACACACTAACAATTATGCTCGGGTTAGGTGCGGGAGACAAGGGGACCTATCTAAATGCTTTCCAGTCCTGAGGGGAGTACGCCAGGGTTGTGTCCTGGCCCCAACGCTATTTAGCTTATATATAAATGGTCTGGTTGATCATTTGTCTGGTATTCCAGATAATGATTCTCCCAGACTAGCGACTGGGAGAGTGCCCGCTCTGATGTTTGCGGATGATACTTTGTTGTTATCCAAAACATCATCGGGCCTCCAGCGTACCCTGGATGGCTTTGTGGTGTTTTGCGCCTCGCGGGGATTGGAGATAAACTTGGATAAAACCAAGTTTATGATCTTCAATGCCCCGAGGCGGACTCGACCGAATCCTGTTCTTAACGGGACTCCCTTGGAGCGGGTCAAGATATTTGCCTATCTTGGCATAACTATAACAGAGAATTTTGAATGGGGCCCCCAAATTTCCAAATCTGCCCTCAAATTAACACAAATGAGTGGAGGTATTAGCAAAGTCCACAGGATATCAGATCTTAAACCGGTAGCCCCGGACCTTGAAATCTACCGACTTCAAGCTAGAATGGCCTCAATCTACGGTGCTGAATTCTGGGGCCACAAAAACACCTCTAACCTTTCGAGGGTGGAACAGAATTTTATGAGGAACTTGGTAGGATTACCACCAAACACACCACTCATTCCCCTACGTTTCGATCTGGGGCTGGAGCCGATAGATGAGCTTGTAGCCGCAAGACCCATGTTATATTGGAAGAGGTTGTGGTCCGTTCTTGAACTGGCCCCTTATTGAGCTGAGTTTTGGGAGATTTGGCCCCAACTAAAAAACCAAAATATCCCATGGTTGCTCCATATTAAGGCTTCTAGTAAGAGGCTAGGTATCCCACAGATTTGGGAGACTCCTGAGCTGTCCTGTTCGGGGATGACGAAATCAGACCTTTAAACTAAGATGAGGAGACAGAATCTGTTAAATCTGCAGAGATCGGCAACTCTGGGTAGGCTGTCAGCTGAGTTCCTCCTAGTAAAAATGGAACCCCGATTTGAGGAACTTGTAGATGTAATACAACCGCCTCTAGCGAGGAAGCTGTATCTTCAACTAAGGCATGGTAGCCTGCCCATCAGGCTTTTCACCTCAAAATGGTCTAAATATGAAGGGGAAGCATGCCCTATATGCAATTACAAAAGTGAAGATGTTTCTCATGTTTTGTTTTTTTGCCCTGCATACGCTAGAATTAGGAAATGCTGGTTAATCCCGATATGCAGGAACCTTGGATTTCGCCATTTTGCACAGGCCTGTCGGGTCTTGATTTATGATACCCATCCCCCCAGTTTTTTTGCTGTATCCCGCTTTTTATTTGGTATGTGGTGCAGAAGACAAACTCTTTTGCAAATGTGTGATTGATATCCACAGGATTTAAAGAAGCTATAGTTATTCCGCTTCTAAAAAAACCAGGGGCAGATCCTGCCTGTAAAGCCAATTTTCGACCTATCTCGCTGCTGCCTTACTTGGCAAAAGTCCTGGAGGCACACGTGGCCAAATGCCTATCTAACTTCCTTGAGGAATCCTCCTGCTTCGATCCCCATCAGGCAGGCTTTCGGCCTGCACATTCGACTGAAGCAGTAGTCACGACAGTCCTGGACACCCTGCGTGACTGTGCCGACAGACGCTCTCCACAAGCCCTGGTGCTCCTGGATCTCTCGGCCGCTTTCGACACGGTCGACCACAACATCTTGGTCGACCGTGTCGAACAAGCCGGCATCCGGGACCTAGCAGCCGGCTGGCTGAGATCCTTCCTGACAGTCCGTAACCAAACTCTACGTCTTGGTGACTTAATGGGCGTCAAACAGGCTATCACTTGCGGAGTACCACAGGGCTCCTCCCTGTCTCCCCACCTATTTAATCTGTATATACTTCCCCTGATTCAGACCTTAAGAGACAACCAGGTGAGAGTCTTCAACTATGCAGACGATTTACAACTGCTCTTTACCATCGACAACACCGAAGACTCCATACGGCACTTCCAGTCTACCATGAGCTTCATTAAAACCTGGATGGACCAGAACCAGCTCAAATTAAACCCGGGTAAAACCGAGCTAGTCCTGACCGGCGAAAGCGGCAAGTACTGGGGCCCGCACTACTGGCCCTCTGAATTGGGCCAAGCTCCAACGCCCTCCTTGTCAGCTAAAACACTTGGAGTCACGGTGGACTGCGACTTATCTCTTAAAACACAAGTAGGTCAGGTGGTCTCCAAGTGCTTCTTCCAACTGAAAAAAATCCGGAAGGTACGTCGCCTGCTCACACCCGAGGCTATCACCCAGGTGGTGATCTCTACGGTACTATCCCATCTGGACTACGCAAATGCCATCTACCTAGGTCTTTCCAACTACCTGGTTAAGCGACTCCAGATGGTACAGAACCATGCCGCAAGGCTAATCCTGAACCAACCAAGGCGTCAGGCAGCCACCCCCCTCTTAAGGAAACTACACTGGCTTCCAGTAGCCCAGCGCTGCGCCTTCAAGACTGGCTGCATAATCTTCAAGTCTCTATACTGCAAAAGTACATCTTTCATTAACAACCTGATTTCTAAATACACCCCTTCCCGCAACCTACGCTCACTCCACCAGAGCCTCCTGCAGACGCCTTCCTTCAAACTAAAGCGCGCAGGAGGTCGTAGGTTTGCCACCCTCGCTTCCTGCTTGTGGAATTCTCTCCCTGTGGAGACCCGGAATTGTCAAGACCTCCTATCCTTCCGGAAAGCCTTGAAGACCTGGCTCTTCAGACAAGCATTCTCATAAACACTCTCCCCTCTATGTTCATGTTACTGCTGATCTTAGCGCCAAGCAACCAATCGGTGATAGTGCGCTCTAGAAATATTTTAATAACATAACATAACAATAACATTGATAAAGTTTCTTTTTTCTATTTTCTACTTTTGATAACTTTTGAATTTAATCTTTTCTAACATTGTCATTTTATGCTGTTTTTAATCTCTTGTGCTTTGTATGTATTTTATCTGCACTTTTATGGTCTTCGACCGAAATAAAGTTATCAAATGAATGAATGAATGAACATAATGCACTGACATCTACAAAAATATTAATTAGTAGTTTTAATAAAATATCTATGCCAATCTTTTGGATCAGTATGTAGACATAATGGGGCTTGAGAACTGTTCCTTCTTCTGAAGGGGAAGGCGTGCCAGTTTCAAACAACAGTGCTTGTAATGTTTTTGTTAGTATATTTAATAAGCAAGAATTTCTGTTGCCATACTTGTAAGATTGCACCTGTTTTTGAAGATTCCGGGAATAAGTTAACCTATAGAAAATATTTGAATACAGTTGCACAAACTAACTGTAGTACTGACAGGGATTGTGTGTGCACTTTGATTAAAGAGGAGCCTGAGTTTTGTTAAGGAATAGAATGAGAGGACAAGGGAACTTTTGAGAGACTGGAAGGAAAAGAGAAAATTAAGAGTTCAGGTTAGGCCTGAGGAGTAATTTAGGATTTCAAATTTCCATCCAAGGGTGAAAATGAAGCATGAGAGAAAAGGTGAATTGTTTATGGTACTTCATGAACTTACAAGAGTTGGATCAATAGAGTTTGTGTGAAAGAAATTATACCGTCAGTGTTTTTTTTCTGGTTGGTGAAGAATGTGTGTGGTAAGACAGCTTAGTTCAAATGACCACAAAATTGGGTGGGCTGTTGCTATCTGGCTATGACATTACAGAGAGTTTACTATATAAATGAGATAAGTGATGCTGCTAGCTTGAAGAGAGTGAAACGTGGTTTTGGACAACTCGTGCTAGATATATTAGGGGCTAAGATCCCATCTACTGGTGTGGCTATAAGTATTGTGACGGTGAGAAGATTATCTACTCTTGTGGATCAGCTTTCTTCTAACACTGCTGGTACAATCACACAATAAAATAAGGAGCTGGTTGCCACGTGCATAATCATTACGCGAAACGGCTTAGAGTTAGATATCTTTCTCACAAAGGAAGTCAGTGTTTGCAAGGTTTTGAAGATGAGAGTGGTACACATCCATACCTGATAACAGTAAGCTCATAGGAGCATGTGTTGCTAACCTGACTAATATTTCTTGTGAAGTCAAAGCTTTTGAAGAATATGGGTTTGTGAGAAGTGGTAGGTTCTTGGTTTAGTGAGATTGGAAAGGGTCTTTTAGTAAAATTGATGATGGTTTGATAGTTTGGGAGGGGGTATGTTTATGCTTACACTAACACCTATGATTATTGTGTTGATTTGTGCAATTGTTTTAGTTCTCTTATTCAAACTTTCTGAATTAATATTCTCAAAATGTGTGGGTCAAATTGAAAGTCTTCATCTAAAAGAAACAGAGTTGAATTTGAACTGAAATTTGAACTGGAAGATACTAGAGATCGAGTATATAATCAACTGAAGATGTTGGAAAATTTTAGACTGAAGTAGCAGACAATTATGCAGACTGTATCATGAGTAAGTATCGGTTTTAGTGGTTATACATTTATCAGATGGTGGAGTTTGTAGATGTTTTTATGCATTTTATGTTATTTGTGCATTATTAACATTGTGCAGAATGTGGTTGTACACATGGATTTACATGCATATATTAAATTGATCTGATGCCTTTAAAACAATTTTGATACAACTTGCTCAAGTGCATTTTTCTGACTCTGATGTGCAACAAAAGAATCTTGGAATACTTGAACACAGGAGACATCCTATATTTTCAAGAAACGTGGTCTACTGCGCCCACCTCTATTCCGGGATATCATGCAATCCACACAGCGGGCCAGAAAAATAATCTGTTTGGGAGTTCATTGGTGGCCTCTCCATCTTTGTAAAACTTGACTTGCATCTAAAATTAAGGAATTGAGGAATCCTTCCTGCGAAGTACAGGCCCTCGAACTTGAAGGCCTAGTAATGGATGAAAAAATCATCCCTACCATGAGATCTGTACATCATTCCACGCAGGAATGTGAAAAGTGAGATTGGCAGCAACATAACCAGCCAGATAAAAACTCTCCTCAATGAACACTCAGGACATGAGAGTATAGCCAAGTGGCTGGCGATTTTAACACTCGAAACGTGTCAACCTAGAGGAAAGCACAAGGATGCATCTGGCAACACACTAGAGGCTTGCATCAGAGAATTCAACCTGGACTCAACCGACCAGAAGGGCTCCCTGGAGGACAAGTTAAAGCCCATGGTCAGAAATATTTCTATACTGGATTATATTTTTTTAAGTAAACTTTTGCTATGAAAACATGAGGGGTACCAAATTCAAACCAGAACTGAAAGCGACCACTATCTATTATAAATCTTGGTCAATGTAAGCTCAAAGATTCACAGGGGCCTCAATCCGATGAGCCTACCCCTTCCAACTAACGTTGGCCCACTATTAAAAAGAATTAAATGAGGCCTGATTAGTAAAGTCCTGTACGTAAGAAGGGAATCAACTTTTACTCCACCAGCCATCGGCCATAAAACGACCCTGGTAGAGAAGCCTTGGTGTGGGGGGGGGCAACAATAAATGAGCTACATCCGACAAGGCCCAAACCAAACCTTGTGTGCCCATAAGAGGGAGGTTCTCTCCATATCCAGCAAACCAGGAGGTCAAGGAGAGCAAAATAATGTGTTGTCTTGCAGAACTAAAACATAGAAGGAAGGGTCCAAACATGGAATGCATGCTACATAAAACATAAAAAGTTAGTTTGGGCTCTAAAGCAAAAACACATAAAGGAGTGGAAACAAATATTCCCTCTAATGGCACGAAGGAAGTCACAGGAATTCTGGGGCTTCAGTAACGGTTTGGCAAGTAAATCTATGGGTAAGGAGAACACTGTCTCCGCTGAAAAATGAGTTGACAATGTATCAAACGTCTACGTAGATACTACAAAATCAAGGGCCACAATTAAAAATGTACTTGCTAGAGCCCTAAACGGACTCAAGGAAAACCCAATTGCTGTCACCGAAGTGGAGACAGAAAACATCTTGAAGTCAATTCGGAAGGATGGAGCCCCGGGGTCAAACAGCCTACCTGGTAGTGTCTTCACGGAGGACCTGGCATTATAGACAACTTATATGTAGAATCTTTTTCATGAATGTATCCTGCTGTCTGTCATCTCGGAGTCATGGAAAGGCTCCCAATTCTTTAAAAAGGGACTAATACATTACCAGAAAACTACAGACTAATAGCATTATTATATGTAGATGGAAAAGCCTTTGCAAAGGTGCTCCTGCATGAGCTGTATAACTGGATCAATTATATTAACATCATTCCATGTTACCAAACGGGATCCAGGCTGAATGCTTCAACAATAGATAACGTGATAGCTCTGTGCTATCTGGGGGCCAAGGCCACCAGAAAATAGATGAGCCTCTTTCAGTGATTACAGCGCTGCATTCGATGGAATTGATCGGAACATACTCTGGGCCAAACTTGCTGATTGAGGAATCACAAAACAACTCCTGGCTGTCATTACAGCACTATATACAGACAATTGGGTCTGTATTAAGACAACCCAAGCCCACGTCACCACAATAATGCATACAAGCAAAGGTTTGAAGCAGGGATGCGTTATTGCTCCTACTTTGTTCAATCTATACTCAGCTGACTTAGGTTCAGAACTACTGAAAGGAAATATCTTCCCAACAAAGCTGGGCCACACCAAATTACCTATTATACAGTATGTGGATTACTTGGTGTTATTGAACCATAAACGCATTGGCATGAAGAGGGGTTTAGGACATACTACATACATATAACACCAAGAACTCCCTGCTTGCAAACGCCTGGAAAAGCAAAGTTATGGTCTTTGGCCAAAGAGCCAAAAAACGTTAGCTGGAATGGCAGTGGGGCCTTACATATAACCACGACATGCAAATATAGTTACCTCGGCATCTGGTTGTCAGACACTGGCAAACTCTTCTTACATGTAAAGGTCCTGGGAGCAAAAGCAGCCAAAACATAATTTGCCTTAACCAAACTCTATCACAAATTACCGAGTCCCACAGCTGAGTGGATCTGGATAGTAAGACAGGCAAAACTGCTACCCACCATAAGCTTTGGGCATCTCTCATTTCGTGGCATGCTCACAGAGACCCTAGAGCACTTCCACATAGCCCCGTATAGGAAAATATTTGGTCTCACCCAAAACATCCAGACGCAAATTTATTGGACTGGAGTTTGGATTGGTGAATAGGGATATTGAGTGTAAAAAGGATTTAATTCAATATTACCATCAAGTGGCGAGAGCAGACTCTGCCTCCATGAAAGGCTCCTTATGTGTGATATTCCACAATAAGAAGAGCAACTGGTCAAGGTATTTCAGCAGTGCAATAAACACACTGAATGTGCCACAGAATGTCTCACATAACGAGTTGTAAACATTGCAGCACCTAAAGAGGTCTTTCAAAAACACAAAGCGGGCTCCTATCAAAGGAACAGGACATCAATGACATTAGAAACATCCTGGGTACTATGTGGCTAGTCAAATCACATGAAGAAATTTCTTGTCACCCATATCTGAGAGCAGTAATAGAAAGACAAGCCCTAAGGAATGTTTTGTTTGCCAGAATCCTGACACTGTCTATATGGGAATACAGGGCCCACTGAAAAACAAAGCCACCAGGGCAAAGGCAGTGCATGCTGTGCCCATTTATCTCAGAATCTGTAGAGTACTTAATATGTTGCTGTCCAGCATAGCTTTTTCAAGGATGAGTTTATTTAAGGCCATTATTTCTGCATCATGGTGTAAGAACATGAAAAGATGCAGTGACATACATTTTTTCGTCTGGTGTCCCGATGGAACAAGCGCGGATTGGCAAGTTCTTTGCTGTAGCTGGGAGGTTAAAAAGAGACAATAGTCCACTCTTGGAAACATTCTATCAGGAAGCACCAGCCACAAACTCAAACAAGAATCTGATGGCCCAAAGGCTTGGCACATCATACATGGACCAGCTGTTTGACAGTGGCCCTCATATGCCATACTGTCCTCCTATGATACTGCTATCCATCTGGTTGCTTGGGATATCGGACATGACTTAATTACTTTGCACTTCGCACTTTGAAAGAAGCTCCAGACTACAACATTGTCCAATTTCCTTACACGTGTTGCACTTTAAATCTTCTATGTTGTACGGAATATGGCACTTTGGAACACTTGCACTTCTGTTTCTCATGCTGCTTCCTCTTTTTTTTGGAGACCCTATGTTCCACTTTCTCAAAGATTTTACCCCAATCAAATACTTTGTATTCTTTCTTAATCTTTGCATAAAGTATCTGCATGGACTCGGCGCATGGCACGTGCCACTTTGGAACCTACTCGCATTTGATGCTTTCTACAATGCACCTCCTTTTCTTGGTGACCCCATGTTCCATGGCTTTGGTGATTTGACCTTAATGTTTTATGTGGTCTTCTTTCTTAATCTTCACATAAAGTATCTGCATGGATTCAACGCATGACACATGCCACTTTAGAACCTACATGCACTTGATGCTTTCCAAGATAAGCTCTCTTTTCTTGGCGACCCTATGTTTCACGCTTTAAGTGATTTTATCTTAATGTTTTAATGCAGCTTTTACACATCTGTTGTCTGTTTGCACTTTGATGGCGTTGTAAAGATTTTAATTAATCATGCAATAAATTAACTTAACATTTTCCTGGCTTATGCTAACTAGGCTTCAGCTAGACCTCGAAACCATCTTGCTCCAAATGGATATTTCACTCTGCACATTCACTGTTTATTATTTCTACTGCACACAGTCAAGCAGGATCATGTTTGTTTATTTCCTTTTGACACTGTTATCAAAGGAAGCTCTCTAACATGGGCTCAGTATTGTATCTTTCTTAAGGATTCGTCCGCTTGCACAGAGTATTGCATTAATTCATAATAGTGCAATGTTGTTTTTGTAACTAGTGTGTTCTGATATCTCCCGATGACATTAGGTCAGAGGGGGCTGAGCTGATATTCAGTAGAGGGTTAGTGCTTACAGCTGTATGACACTTAGAATTTCTGTGCTCTGATTTGTTGAAATAGTATTTTTTTGCTCACACCATGATGAATCTGCACTTTCAAAGTATTTACATGAGAACATTTCCTATTTAAACCCTCGAATTAGGAGGTGAGCCAGATAACTTTCCCATGCTGCTAGGGATGCTGTCCGATTTTGCTGCACATTTGGGACTTAGCAGTTGACCTTTGATTTTGTCATTTTTACGTACTTATGGTCTTATTGCAATTATTTATGCACCTCAATTCTAGTTATTCTGTAATGTACCCTTTGCATTTTTGTAATAATTTTTTTTATTCCAACCTAGAACTAATCTATTGAGTTTGTCCTATGCTTTTGACAGTATATTGATATGATGGTTTGTACCATAACTTGGGACACATTGCCTCGTGAAATTGAGGTTTTATACTGTCCCGATCCACCCACCCCAGGGTGCACTATGGAGGTGTGTTTTGGGGTGTAGGATTTTATGTGTACCAATGCTCATACCACGATGAAGCGTTGGTTGGATATACCAACCAGGTACTTCCCTGTGAAAGATTTTATCTTTTGACATAGCCCTTTAAGTCCCAACCCACCACACAAGTATACTTCTAATGGGCCCTAGGACTTCAGGGGAGGTACTTGGATATCATAGGATGTCAGGCAGAGGCCAACAGCAGGGTTGAGAGTGTTTTTGGGGGATATGGAACATCCCACATAGCAGTGAGAGAGGGAGGGGGGGTTGTGGGGCAATCCCATCACAAATGAGCCGAATGGTAGGTGCTCATGACGTGTGGGCATGTTAATAAAAAGACCCGGACCTCATGTTCATTACCATGCAACAAAACTGGTATCTGTGTCACTTATTAGACGTGCAGTGTCTTAGGCATAGGCAGCGCGTGGACTGACCATGTACCCTGCGCCTACGACGTTGCTCGATTCGTGAAGTGCCTTGTCAGAAGTTATGACGGAGATGCTTGCGGCCCACTGTGGAGCGTTTTACTGCTTCTCTTGATGTCCGCGGCTCCCATGGCCTGACAGCTCCTCGTGCCGAGTGTGGTTGGCTGTTCTCTGTGCCGCTGGCTGGTCGAGGGGTGTGTCTGGCTCCTTTCAGAGAAGCCCGCCTGGGACGCTCCCACCTGCTGCTTTTCCCTGCGGTCGTGCAGCTACTCATGCCTTGAGTCTGGTAGCTCGACCTGCATGTGACCATCATGGGGCGTGGCTAGCATTTCTGATAGCCTGCCACCAACATGTACAGTGCCTGCAGAGTACTCTGTGCTGAGGGGCTAACCGAGGTGATTATTTCTTCTGCTGTTCCGTTCCTGTTGCCCCCAGCTGCATTTTTCAATGACATGCAGGTCACTATGCTGGTTGTGACTTTCACACTGCATGTGGCCCTGTGATGGTCTGAACATTGCCTGCTCTATTGTGATTCCTCTGCTGCCTGCTCCTTTAGGTGGGTGAAGATTTCTTGATGTTGGCTTCACCACCCATTTTCTCTGAAGGAGGCGTAATGTGTTGACTCCTGGCACCTGTGGGCTGAACCTCTCCCACTACTAATGGTGCATGCTCTCTGACGTGGGTGTTTTGCCTTCTGGTCGCAGCTTGACCAGGCTGAGGAGTTCTCTGCACTGTTTTCTCCTTGTTCATCTGATAACCGTGGAATCGGTGATGGCTTCAGCACCACAATTTTTTTTTCCATTTATTTCCTTATGGTTAATTTTGCTTTTATTTTATATAATTTATTTGAACAATGACAGACCCCAAAAATCCACATTTTACGTAGGGAGAATTGCCGGTTACGGTGGATGAAATCATAAGAGTAAAGCCACAATTGTTTGGAGCCGAAGTCCAAAATACTCCTCTATCACTGAAAAGGCAAATGTGTGCCAGAATAATTGACAGAGTGAATGCTGTAGCTAACAACTTGCGCATACAGGAGGATTTCAGGAAGAGGTGGAATGACCTACGGGGCAGGGTTAATTACCTGGCCTCCATGTGTCATATTGAGGCCCTAAGGACTGGTGGTGGTTCACCCAGGCCCCCCTTACTACTCATGCCCTGGGAAGAGAAGGGCTTGCAGATCCTACATCCTGAAGGGTTGACAGGAATACCTGGTGGAGTGGAGTCTGGTAAGTTACACTTTACAAAGTCTCACTAAACCTCAATGTCCTGTTTGTTCCCAACTCAGTTTTTGCCAATGTGTCCTGCACATATGTTCATAACATAGAAACCTCAATTATCAGTTTCGGATAACTTGGATTGTTTGTGTGAATGAATTGTGTTGCATCTAACATTACAGGTGTTAATTTCCATTACAGGACACATGATGATATAGTGCCTGTAAGTGTTAGAACACCAAATAACCCATTACCCATCTGTGTGTCATGTTGAAAGTTGCTGCCCCATTTCAACTACATATTTTCCACAGGTATGTTTCAATAACTATTTTGCAAGTCTTGGGACGTTGTCTTTAAAATAACTACAACTACCATGATGCCCTGTTTCTGTTTTGTCAATCCAATCATATTGTTCATTCTCTCTTATCTAACATATTTCTACATATGGTAAACTGTCATGTATTGATCAATCCCTATTCAATGCTCTCTTCTGAAAATGTTTTTTGTTGTTTTCTGAGTGTTGTCCTGTTCTTCTCAATCAATTGAATTGATGTCATAAATTTCACAAATCAAACTGTTGACACAAAAAATGAAAGGTATGAAAATTACTATGCTGAATATGAGTGGTAATTTCCCAAAATTACTCTGCACTGTTCACATGATGACTAATGCCAAACATCCATCCAAGTTGTGTAAATGTCTGTTTTGAACTCAGCTAGGCCTTGGAATTGTCAGTTACACATTTCACCTCTCCACTGTGTTGCGTTGAACGGGGGGAAGATGTGAGTTATACTTCCTTATCACTAAATTAACATTTCAGGACATATTATTTCATGCTTATTTGAAGTTGCACTGTATGAAATTTCAAAAACTTAGGGTAAAATGTTCAATACCACCGACACCTATAATCATACAAATCTCTACTTTATTATCGTCTTGGACTCTACATTGTTTGTCTCAAAAGATTTGGATGCAAAATATACCCTTTTACTAATATAAATGTTTTAAGTTACTCAATAGGTCCAACTGCCAGAGCATGTGGCCAGGAATCAGCCACTGAAGAGACCTCCACTCCAGCTCAGGATCAAGCCTTCAGTGAGGACAACACTCCTGGTAATCTGGATAACGCCGAGGAGCCTGGACCATCTAGTTAGCGTGGACAGACAGCTCCTATGAGTCTCACAGGGCCCACACCGACACCTCCCACCCCAGCTGTAACAACTCTGCTAACTGAAACCTCCCCTTCCTGTGTTACTATCACTGTAACAACAACCGTGTGTCCCTCAGTCCTGGGTAATGTTGAGACCACAGCACCACCAGCTCCAGCTCACCCAGGACTCAGTGGGATGGGGCACACTGGGCTAAAGGCACAGGTTAGTGAGGGTAGGGTTCGTGGGAAGGATTCTGTGGGCCAGCATAGTGAAGCCACCGGGGTCACTCTCACCCAGAAAACCATCGACCATGTCTTTGTGGCCTATCAGTAGTACCAACACTTGATGGGCCAGTGTTGAAAACTAAAACGGCGATGTGATTAAGCATTCACTAAAGACATGACCTCTCTCTAGTTAAAACATGTTTCCTGTCTTATGTTGACTAATGTCTGGACTCCATTTTGTATTGTCATGTCTCCACGTGCTTTGCACGAGAAGAGTCCTATCTTTTTGTTAGTTGCTCTTGTAATCTGCCCAGTAACAGTCTATAAATAGCTCCTTTTCCGGCTGGCGCATGTCCAGACTTGACCACATCTGTTATCAGTTAGTCCTTGTTTGACCATGTTTTCGCGAGCTCAGGAATGTGTTAACTCCGCCCACATATTGATCCTGTATCGAAAATGCCCATAAATGGTAATGAATCTTGCTCTATGTTGTATCCACCCACTTATGAGCCCCTCTGTTGTGTATAAAAGGGGACCACGTACGCAAGTTCTTTCTGCTACTTTATGCAATACTGAAGAGTGTTGTGTAGGTTGTAGGACCACCCTTAAGGGTTAATAAACTTTGTCTTTGTATTTGCAGCTTCCGTGCCAACTTCCTTCAAGTTTTCGTTACAGGAGAGCGAACCCTAGTATTCTGCGGGCCTAGCTGGGGCCTGTACTCATCAATTGGCGCCCGTCACGTGGGGCTCATCGGCGACTCGGATGCTCAAAGGACTGGTCGTGACGAAGGTGAGGAATTTGGCCGGGGATGTGATCACTGCCAGCGGCATTTTTAGTCCTGGCATCCCGAGGTTTTCTTCCTTCCCTTCCGAACTGACCTTCTGGGTGGCGCCGGTCCTCGACTGAGACCTCTTCTGTCGGTCTGCCGCGATAGCCATTTGGGCGAATTTTGGAACTTGGCAGTTGGAATCTGGACACTCTTGATTGGTAAGAACCGTTGTACGGTACTTGCTCCGAGTTTTGAAGCCTGGGTTGGCTATTTGAGTTTGATTTGTGATGACCGGTCATATCTTGTATTGATTATTGTGAGAATATATGCGTTGCAACACATATAGGCAGGTAATGTGGAGATATTTCTCCGGAGTTGCTTAAATCTGAACGGCGCAAAGTTTAAGTGCCATTTTTTTTTATAATACTGCATATTTTGCATTATTTTTGAGCATGCCTGCTTTTAGCGCACTCCGTAAGTGGTGCTGCTGTTTTGGAAACCGGTTAAATCTCGAGGAATCTGCTCCAGCCCCCCCAGAGGGGACTCCTAATAGGGATATGTATGTGAAGCATGGTCTTTCCTCTATAATGTACAGCACAGTGTGGAGGAAATAAACCAAAAAGGATCCTGAGTTACGATGGCCTTTGTATGGATCGTTTGATATGCGTAAGATTGAGTATGTGGAACAATGTATGTGTAAACGCGTGCTCGCCAAGACATGTTTGAATGTGTACGGTTATGGGTGAAGGAAGTGCGTAAGCGTGAGAAACGTGAGAAAGCGCTGTTTGATAAAGAGCAACGGAAAAATGATCATGTGAGAGCGCAGGAACCGAAGCGTCGGGAGGAAAGATAACTGGCGGAGAGACAAGAGAAAGTGCGTAGGTTGCAAGTCTCGGGTCAATATGCTGTCCGCCAGCCACTTTATCCTGTCCTTACTAATCTTGAAGATGATTTTTATTTATTAGATCGCTCTCCGCCCCCTTATGTTGGCGCGTCCGCCCCGAGATCACAGGATTCTGGATCGGCTTCGGATAAGGTAGACACGCGGTCCATGTTATCGGTTGAGCGTATGGGTGAGCTTCGGAAAATTTCTCTGCGCGTGCTTAAAGGCAAGCTATCCCTTGCTGAATTGTTGGAATCTTTGGAAAGTTGGCAGGATAGAGAGAAGCTGTATTTTGCTGCAACCTTTTCTGATGAAGTGATTACTGCCTTTCGGAAATATTCTGATGTTTTTGAGCCTGATGCTGTAGTATCAGATGCTAAAGCATTACGTAACGGTGTTTTTTCTCCCTCTAAGGTACCCGATGCGGTCCGACGGCTGTTTGCATTGCGGGACACGGCGGTTAAACTTAAAGAAAGAGCGCGCCTACAGGCAGGGGAGAAGGAGCAATCGGATTCACATATCGGCGGCGGCCAATCATCTACTTCCCATTCAGATAAGAGCGAACTAGTGCATGCTAAACCGATGCGAGAGGCGGCACCTTTGTATGTTCCTCCTAAAGGAGCAGGAAACAGTTCAGATATATCTTCCCCTGATGCTAGGGGATATTTTGTGTATAATTGGGTTTATACTCCCTGGCATAGGGCTGATGTTATGGCATTAAAGAATGCATTGCCTGACCCCCGCAAGAATCCAGCGGCCTTTTACGAAGAGGTCGAAGGGGCCCTGAATTCTTGTACTATGACTTTAGCGGATATAGATTTGTTCTTTGGGCTCATTTTACCACCAGATATGTGGCGGTCTGTGCGGAAGGTGGATGATCTAGCCGCTTTTAAGGCTAAGTGGTCTGAGATTGAGGATGAGGATAGGGAGAGAAAACCCGCGCAAAAACCGCCCCAGATTATTTTAGATCTTCCCGCTGCTATTTTGACCAAGTTGAAAACGATTATTCCCCCTAAAAAGATTGACTGGAAAATGTTAGCATCATGCAAACAGAAGGTTGATGAATAAGTGTCAGATTTCTTTACGCGCTTTGAGGAAACATTTCATGATTTCAGTGGTCAGTCGCTTACGGATGATACGGGTCGACATCTTTTTGTTGATAAATATGTGGCGAATTTATTACCGGGAATAGCAGTTCGATTGAAAGCGAGTGAAAGTTCTTGGTCCACCTCGTCTCCGGCATCCCTCCTGACTATGGCTCAGTATTATGAGCGTCAGTAACAAGAAGCGAAGGGGAATGAGGAGAAGAAATCGAAAGATTTGAAAACTAAGGTGATGTTAGCACAAGTATATGGTCCGCCTCGTCGGGGTGTCGAAAGAGGTAGAGGAGGATTCTATGGTCCCCCTTCGGGTCGGTCAGATGTTAATAGAAATCAATGTGCGTATTGTAAACAGTCGGGTCATTGGGCCAGAGATTGTCCGGTATTATATGCATCTCGTCAGGGACGTGGTCAGGGACCGCCGAGAGGTAGAGGGGGTTTTTCGAATTTTAGAGGGCACTCTAATGATCGTGCTTGATTTGACCCTAACGTGCAGCAACGGGATAGACCTAATGTATTTGATCTGCAACATCAGTATCAAATGTCTGGGAACGACCGTTCTGGGTACCATGATTCGCAGCATGCGTAGGATTGCGTTGGATGGGGGTTGGAATCAGTTGAAGTGCCGGTTTATCAGAAGGGTCCTTATGTTTCAGCAAATGTTTTGGGTTCTACTGATCGGTTCCTAGTTGATACAGGAGCTACTCGTAGTGCGCTGTCCAAACAATTGGTTCCGAGGGCTCCCCCATCTGGCTTAATGGTTACATCGGTAGGGTTTGATGGTACACTCTCTCGAAGCCCTCTTTCCCGACCCCTTGCATTTCATGTTGATCACTTTTCTGCACCCTGTCCGTTTTTGCTTGCCCCGAACACGCCTGACAACATTATGGGTCTTGATATGCTCAAGCACTTCAGAGCAACGATCCGCTGCTCCCCTACTGGAGTACGTGTGATCTTAAACGATAATCACCCCATGACAGAACGGATGTGTGTGGTTGCAGAGGATACTGTCTTAGCTTCCCTCCCTCGTACTTTGTGGGCTACTTCGGATACTGATGTGGGACAGATGGTAATTCCGCCTGTCCACATTAGTGTCCAGGAGGGTGCGGTGTTACCACGCCTCCCTCAGTATCGTATTTCCCAGGAGGGGGAGGAGGCACTTATACAGATTGTGCAGGATTTGATTAAGGTGGGAGTAGTGGAGGAAGTTCCCTACAATGTGCAACAGTCCTATTTTACCCATTTTGAAGAAAGATACCGATACCAGGGTTTATCGTTTTATCATTGACTTAAGGGAAGTGAATAAGATAGTGATACCTCAGTATCCAGTGGTTTCTGATATCACGACGTTACTCACTTTGGTCCCGCCAACGGCGACCACATTTTCAGTTATTGATTTGAAAAATGCTTTCTTTTCGATTCCTATTCATCCTGATAGGCGATACCTTTTCGGCTTACTTTGAATAATAGATCTTATAGATTTTGTAGAGTCCCTCAGGGTTATACCGAAAGCCCTAGTATTTACAGTCAAGCATTGAAAAGGCAATTGGATTCCTTTGTTCTGCCTGAGGGTGTCACCCTTATACAATATGTCGATGACATCTTGTTGGCGGCCGACACTCCTGAGCTGTGTGAGAAGTGTACGTTATCCTTGCTTTCCTTTTTGGCATCTCACAATCACAAAGTGTCGAGAAAGAAATTGCAATTCTGTAGACCAAAGGTGACTTATTTAGGTCACCTTTTGTCTAAGGAGGGGCGTGCACTCACACCAGATCGTATTCAAGTGATTTAGGACACGCCAGTACCTTCCACACAGAAGGATGTGCGTGCATTTTTGGGCCTTGCTTCCTTCTGTAGGCAATGGATATTGGGATTTTCACACATAGCTAAACCGTTGTTAGCCCTTTTGACAAAAGACACACCGATTCCTCTTCCCTGGTCAAATGAGTGTGAAATCGCTTTTCAGCAATTACGACAAGCCCTTTGTTCAGCACCAGTGTTAGGTACCCCTGATTATACGAAGCCCTTTTCACTGTACGTGCATGAGAAAGATGGATGTGCATTATCAGTTTTAGTGCAGATGCACGGCGACAAGCACCGCCCTTGTGCATATTTTACGGCTGTACTTGATCCTGTTGCCCGAGCATTGCCTGGTTGTTTTCGCTCGGTTGCGGCGACAGCTGTGTCAATACGCCAAAGTGAGGGAATTGTGTTATCAAACAAACTGTTGGTATTAGTTCCCCATGCTGTTGATGCCCTGCTTAATCAGACAAAGACGCAGCATTTGACCAGTGCTCGTTTAACGGGATATGAGTTGACGCTTTTGGCTCCTCATATTACGTTAAAGAGATGTGCAACGTTAAATCCAGCCACATTGTTGCTGTTCCCAGAAACTCAGTCTGAAGCACGGAAAGCACATGATTGTATTCTTGTGACTGAGGAACAGACAAAGGGTCGTATTGATCTTCAGGACACGCCCTTTACAGATGTAGATGGAGAACTATGAGTGGACGGATCATGCCTGAAGCTACCAGATGGTATGACTTCAGCAGCGTATGCAATGACCACATTACAAACAATAGTGGAGACAGCACGCATACCGCAGAAATCAGCTCAAGCAGCGGAACTGATAGCATTAACACGAGCATGTGAGCTCAGTGCAGGATTGTGTGTGAATGTTTATACAGATAGCCGCTATGCCTTCGGAGTAGCGCACAATTTTGGCCTACTCTGGAAGGAGAGAGGGTTTCTAACGTCACATGGAGCACAGATAATGTATGGAGAGTTAGTTCACAACCTTTTGACTGCATTAACATATCCAAAGAAGATTGCTATAGCTAAATGTAGTGCCCATAAGAAGGTGGTTGATAAAGTTGGAGAAGGGAATGCTTTAGCAGACCGGGTGGCACGAGAGACTGCGATGCAGCTTGGCTCTACTGCAATGTATGTTGTGAAGTCACAGACAGAAAGATGGCATGATGCTAGGAGAGAAGTGCTGGAGATACAGAGGACCGCTTCCGATGAGGAACAGGAGCAGTGGTCCAATGATGGAGAATTAGATGATGAAGGGTGTTGGAGAAGTAAGCAGATGGATAAATGGAAGTTACCCACAGATTGTTTGTGTGAATGAATTGTGTTGCATCTAACATTACAGGTGTTAATTTCCATTACAGGACACATGATGATATAGTGCCTGTAAGTGTTAGAACACCAAATAACCCATTACCCATATGTGTGTCATATTGAAAGTTTCTGCCCCATTTCAACTACATATTTTCAACAAGTATGTTTCACTAACTATTTTGCAAGTCTCGGGATGTTGTCTTTGAAATAACTACAACTACCATGATGCCCTGTTTCTGTTTTGTCAATCCAATCATATTGTTCATTCTCTCTTATCTAACATATTTCTACATATGGTAAACTGTCATGTATTGATCAATCCCTATTCAATGCTCTCTTCTGAAAATGATTTTTGTTGTTTTCTGAGTGTTGTCCTGTTCTTCTCAATCAATTGAATTGATGTCATGAATTTCACAAATCAAACTGTTGACACAAAAAATTAAAGGTATGAAAATTACTATGCTGAATATGAGTGGTAATTTCCCAAAATTACTCTGCACTGTTCACATGATGACTAATGCCAAACATCCATCCAAGTTGTGTAAATGTCTGTTTTGAACTCAGCTAGGCCTTGGAATTGTCAGTTACACATTTCACCTCTCCACTGTGTTGCGTTGAACGGGGGGAAGATGTGAGTTATACTTCCTTATCACTAAATTAACATTTCAGGACATATTATTTCATGCTTATTTGAAGTTGCACTGTATGAAATTTCAAAAACTTAGGGTAAAATGTTCAATACCACCGACACCTATAATCATACAAATCTCTACTTTATTATCGTCTTGGACTCTACATTGTTTGTCTCAAAAGATTTGGATGCAAAATATACCCTTTTACTAATATAAATGTTTTAAGTTACTCAATAGGTCCAACTGCCAGAGCATGTGGCCAGGAATCAGCCACTGAAGAGACCTCCACTCCAGCTCAGGATCAAGCCTTCAGTGAGGACAACACTCCTGGTAATCTGGATAACGCCGAGGAGCCTGGACCATCTAGTTAGCGTGGACAGACAGCTCCTATGAGTCTCACAGGGCCCACACCGACACCTCCCACCCCAGCTGTAACAACTCTGCTAACTGAAACCTCCCCTTCCTGTGTTACTATCACTGTAACAACAACCGTGTGTCCCTCAGTCCTGGGTAATGTTGAGACCACAGCACCACCAGCTCCAGCTCACCCAGGACTCAGTGGGATGGGGCACACTGGGCTAAAGGCACAGGTTAGTGAGGGTAGGGTTCGTGGGAAGGATTCTGTGGGCCAGCATAGTGAAGCCACCGGGGTCACTCTCACCCAGAAAACCATCGACCATGTCTTTGTGGCCTATCAGTAGTACCAACACTTGATGGGCCAGTGTTGAAAACTAAAACGGCGATGTGATTAAGCATTCACTAAAGACATGACCTCTCTCTAGTTAAAACATGTTTCCTGTCTTATGTTGACTAATGTCTGGACTCCATTTTGTATTGTCATGTCTCCACGTGCTTTGCACGAGAAGAGTCCTATCTTTTTGTTAGTTGCTCTTGTAATCTGCCCAGTAACAGTCTATAAATAGCTCCTTTTCCGGCTGGCGCATGTCCAGACTTGACCACATCTGTTATCAGTTAGTCCTTGTTTGACCATGTTTTCGCGAGCTCAGGAATGTGTTAACTCCGCCCACATATTGATCCTGTATCGAAAATGCCCATAAATGGTAATGAATCTTGCTCTATGTTGTATCCACCCACTTATGAGCCCCTCTGTTGTGTATAAAAGGGGACCACGTACGCAAGTTCTTTCTGCTACTTTATGCAATACTGAAGAGTGTTGTGTAGGTTGTAGGACCACCCTTAAGGGTTAATAAACTTTGTCTTTGTATTTGCAGCTTCCGTGCCAACTTCCTTCAAGTTTTCGTTACAGGAGAGCGAACCCTAGTATTCTGCGGGCCTAGCTGGGGCCTGTACTCATCAATTGGCGCCCGTCACGTGGGGCTCATCGGCGACTCGGATGCTCAAAGGACTGGTCGTGACGAAGGTGAGGAATTTGGCCGGGGATGTGATCACTGCCAGCGGCATTTTTAGTCCTGGCATCCCGAGGTTTTCTTCCTTCCCTTCCGAACTGACCTTCTGGGTGGCGCCGGTCCTCGACTGAGACCTCTTCTGTCGGTCTGCCGCGATAGCCATTTGGGCGAATTTTGGAACTTGGCAGTTGGAATCTGGACACTCTTGATTGGTAAGAACCGTTGTACGGTACTTGCTCCGAGTTTTGAAGCCTGGGTTGGCTATTTGAGTTTGATTTGTGATGACCGGTCATATCTTGTATTGATTATTGTGAGAATATATGCGTTGCAACACATATAGGCAGGTAATGTGGAGATATTTCTCCGGAGTTGCTTAAATCTGAACGGCGCAAAGTTTAAGTGCCATTTTTTTTTATAATACTGCATATTTTGCATTATTTTTGAGCATGCCTGCTTTTAGCGCACTCCGTAAGTGGTGCTGCTGTTTTGGAAACCGGTTAAATCTCGAGGAATCTGCTCCAGCCCCCCCAGAGGGGACTCCTAATAGGGATATGTATGTGAAGCATGGTCTTTCCTCTATAATGTACAGCACAGTGTGGAGGAAATAAACCAAAAAGGATCCTGAGTTACGATGGCCTTTGTATGGATCGTTTGATATGCGTAAGATTGAGTATGTGGAACAATGTATGTGTAAACGCGTGCTCGCCAAGACATGTTTGAATGTGTACGGTTATGGGTGAAGGAAGTGCGTAAGCGTGAGAAACGTGAGAAAGCGCTGTTTGATAAAGAGCAACGGAAAAATGATCATGTGAGAGCGCAGGAACCGAAGCGTCGGGAGGAAAGATAACTGGCGGAGAGACAAGAGAAAGTGCGTAGGTTGCAAGTCTCGGGTCAATATGCTGTCCGCCAGCCACTTTATCCTGTCCTTACTAATCTTGAAGATGATTTTTATTTATTAGATCGCTCTCCGCCCCCTTATGTTGGCGCGTCCGCCCCGAGATCACAGGATTCTGGATCGGCTTCGGATAAGGTAGACACGCGGTCCATGTTATCGGTTGAGCGTATGGGTGAGCTTCGGAAAATTTCTCTGCGCGTGCTTAAAGGCAAGCTATCCCTTGCTGAATTGTTGGAATCTTTGGAAAGTTGGCAGGATAGAGAGAAGCTGTATTTTGCTGCAACCTTTTCTGATGAAGTGATTACTGCCTTTCGGAAATATTCTGATGTTTTTGAGCCTGATGCTGTAGTATCAGATGCTAAAGCATTACGTAACGGTGTTTTTTCTCCCTCTAAGGTACCCGATGCGGTCCGACGGCTGTTTGCATTGCGGGACACGGCGGTTAAACTTAAAGAAAGAGCGCGCCTACAGGCAGGGGAGAAGGAGCAATCGGATTCACATATCGGCGGCGGCCAATCATCTACTTCCCATTCAGATAAGAGCGAACTAGTGCATGCTAAACCGATGCGAGAGGCGGCACCTTTGTATGTTCCTCCTAAAGGAGCAGGAAACAGTTCAGATATATCTTCCCCTGATGCTAGGGGATATTTTGTGTATAATTGGGTTTATACTCCCTGGCATAGGGCTGATGTTATGGCATTAAAGAATGCATTGCCTGACCCCCGCAAGAATCCAGCGGCCTTTTACGAAGAGGTCGAAGGGGCCCTGAATTCTTGTACTATGACTTTAGCGGATATAGATTTGTTCTTTGGGCTCATTTTACCACCAGATATGTGGCGGTCTGTGCGGAAGGTGGATGATCTAGCCGCTTTTAAGGCTAAGTGGTCTGAGATTGAGGATGAGGATAGGGAGAGAAAACCCGCGCAAAAACCGCCCCAGATTATTTTAGATCTTCCCGCTGCTATTTTGACCAAGTTGAAAACGATTATTCCCCCTAAAAAGATTGACTGGAAAATGTTAGCATCATGCAAACAGAAGGTTGATGAATAAGTGTCAGATTTCTTTACGCGCTTTGAGGAAACATTTCATGATTTCAGTGGTCAGTCGCTTACGGATGATACGGGTCGACATCTTTTTGTTGATAAATATGTGGCGAATTTATTACCGGGAATAGCAGTTCGATTGAAAGCGAGTGAAAGTTCTTGGTCCACCTCGTCTCCGGCATCCCTCCTGACTATGGCTCAGTATTATGAGCGTCAGTAACAAGAAGCGAAGGGGAATGAGGAGAAGAAATCGAAAGATTTGAAAACTAAGGTGATGTTAGCACAAGTATATGGTCCGCCTCGTCGGGGTGTCGAAAGAGGTAGAGGAGGATTCTATGGTCCCCCTTCGGGTCGGTCAGATGTTAATAGAAATCAATGTGCGTATTGTAAACAGTCGGGTCATTGGGCCAGAGATTGTCCGGTATTATATGCATCTCGTCAGGGACGTGGTCAGGGACCGCCGAGAGGTAGAGGGGGTTTTTCGAATTTTAGAGGGCACTCTAATGATCGTGCTTGATTTGACCCTAACGTGCAGCAACGGGATAGACCTAATGTATTTGATCTGCAACATCAGTATCAAATGTCTGGGAACGACCGTTCTGGGTACCATGATTCGCAGCATGCGTAGGATTGCGTTGGATGGGGGTTGGAATCAGTTGAAGTGCCGGTTTATCAGAAGGGTCCTTATGTTTCAGCAAATGTTTTGGGTTCTACTGATCGGTTCCTAGTTGATACAGGAGCTACTCGTAGTGCGCTGTCCAAACAATTGGTTCCGAGGGCTCCCCCATCTGGCTTAATGGTTACATCGGTAGGGTTTGATGGTACACTCTCTCGAAGCCCTCTTTCCCGACCCCTTGCATTTCATGTTGATCACTTTTCTGCACCCTGTCCGTTTTTGCTTGCCCCGAACACGCCTGACAACATTATGGGTCTTGATATGCTCAAGCACTTCAGAGCAACGATCCGCTGCTCCCCTACTGGAGTACGTGTGATCTTAAACGATAATCACCCCATGACAGAACGGATGTGTGTGGTTGCAGAGGATACTGTCTTAGCTTCCCTCCCTCGTACTTTGTGGGCTACTTCGGATACTGATGTGGGACAGATGGTAATTCCGCCTGTCCACATTAGTGTCCAGGAGGGTGCGGTGTTACCACGCCTCCCTCAGTATCGTATTTCCCAGGAGGGGGAGGAGGCACTTATACAGATTGTGCAGGATTTGATTAAGGTGGGAGTAGTGGAGGAAGTTCCCTACAATGTGCAACAGTCCTATTTTACCCATTTTGAAGAAAGATACCGATACCAGGGTTTATCGTTTTATCATTGACTTAAGGGAAGTGAATAAGATAGTGATACCTCAGTATCCAGTGGTTTCTGATATCACGACGTTACTCACTTTGGTCCCGCCAACGGCGACCACATTTTCAGTTATTGATTTGAAAAATGCTTTCTTTTCGATTCCTATTCATCCTGATAGGCGATACCTTTTCGGCTTACTTTGAATAATAGATCTTATAGATTTTGTAGAGTCCCTCAGGGTTATACCGAAAGCCCTAGTATTTACAGTCAAGCATTGAAAAGGCAATTGGATTCCTTTGTTCTGCCTGAGGGTGTCACCCTTATACAATATGTCGATGACATCTTGTTGGCGGCCGACACTCCTGAGCTGTGTGAGAAGTGTACGTTATCCTTGCTTTCCTTTTTGGCATCTCACAATCACAAAGTGTCGAGAAAGAAATTGCAATTCTGTAGACCAAAGGTGACTTATTTAGGTCACCTTTTGTCTAAGGAGGGGCGTGCACTCACACCAGATCGTATTCAAGTGATTTAGGACACGCCAGTACCTTCCACACAGAAGGATGTGCGTGCATTTTTGGGCCTTGCTTCCTTCTGTAGGCAATGGATATTGGGATTTTCACACATAGCTAAACCGTTGTTAGCCCTTTTGACAAAAGACACACCGATTCCTCTTCCCTGGTCAAATGAGTGTGAAATCGCTTTTCAGCAATTACGACAAGCCCTTTGTTCAGCACCAGTGTTAGGTACCCCTGATTATACGAAGCCCTTTTCACTGTACGTGCATGAGAAAGATGGATGTGCATTATCAGTTTTAGTGCAGATGCACGGCGACAAGCACCGCCCTTGTGCATATTTTACGGCTGTACTTGATCCTGTTGCCCGAGCATTGCCTGGTTGTTTTCGCTCGGTTGCGGCGACAGCTGTGTCAATACGCCAAAGTGAGGGAATTGTGTTATCAAACAAACTGTTGGTATTAGTTCCCCATGCTGTTGATGCCCTGCTTAATCAGACAAAGACGCAGCATTTGACCAGTGCTCGTTTAACGGGATATGAGTTGACGCTTTTGGCTCCTCATATTACGTTAAAGAGATGTGCAACGTTAAATCCAGCCACATTGTTGCTGTTCCCAGAAACTCAGTCTGAAGCACGGAAAGCACATGATTGTATTCTTGTGACTGAGGAACAGACAAAGGGTCGTATTGATCTTCAGGACACGCCCTTTACAGATGTAGATGGAGAACTATGAGTGGACGGATCATGCCTGAAGCTACCAGATGGTATGACTTCAGCAGCGTATGCAATGACCACATTACAAACAATAGTGGAGACAGCACGCATACCGCAGAAATCAGCTCAAGCAGCGGAACTGATAGCATTAACACGAGCATGTGAGCTCAGTGCAGGATTGTGTGTGAATGTTTATACAGATAGCCGCTATGCCTTCGGAGTAGCGCACAATTTTGGCCTACTCTGGAAGGAGAGAGGGTTTCTAACGTCACATGGAGCACAGATAATGTATGGAGAGTTAGTTCACAACCTTTTGACTGCATTAACATATCCAAAGAAGATTGCTATAGCTAAATGTAGTGCCCATAAGAAGGTGGTTGATAAAGTTGGAGAAGGGAATGCTTTAGCAGACCGGGTGGCACGAGAGACTGCGATGCAGCTTGGCTCTACTGCAATGTATGTTGTGAAGTCACAGACAGAAAGATGGCATGATGCTAGGAGAGAAGTGCTGGAGATACAGAGGACCGCTTCCGATGAGGAACAGGAGCAGTGGTCCAATGATGGAGAATTAGATGATGAAGGGTGTTGGAGAAGTAAGCAGATGGATAAATGGAAGTTACCCACAGATTGTTTGTGTGAATGAATTGTGTTGCATCTAACATTACAGGTGTTAATTTCCATTACAGGACACATGATGATATAGTGCCTGTAAGTGTTAGAACACCAAATAACCCATTACCCATATGTGTGTCATATTGAAAGTTTCTGCCCCATTTCAACTACATATTTTCAACAAGTATGTTTCACTAACTATTTTGCAAGTCTCGGGATGTTGTCTTTGAAATAACTACAACTACCATGATGCCCTGTTTCTGTTTTGTCAATCCAATCATATTGTTCATTCTCTCTTATCTAACATATTTCTACATATGGTAAACTGTCATGTATTGATCAATCCCTATTCAATGCTCTCTTCTGAAAATGATTTTTGTTGTTTTCTGAGTGTTGTCCTGTTCTTCTCAATCAATTGAATTGATGTCATGAATTTCACAAGTCAAACTGTTGACACAAAAAATTAAAGGTATGAAAATTACTATGCTGAATATGAGTGGTAATTTCCCAAAATTACTCTGCACTGTTCACATGATGACTAATGCCAAACATCCATCCAAGTTGTGTAAATGTCTGTTTTGAACTCAGCTAGGCCTTGGAATTGTCAGTTACACATTTCACCTCTCCACTGTGTTGCGTTGAACGGGGGGAAGATGTGAGTTATACTTCCTTATCACTAAATTAACATTTCAGGACATATTATTTCATGCTTATTTGAAGTTGCACTGTATGAAATTTCAAAAACTTAGGGTAAAATGTTCAATACCACCGACACCTATAATCATACAAATCTCTACTTTATTATCGTCTTGGACTCTACATTGTTTGTCTCAAAAGATTTGGATGCAAAATATACCCTTTTACTAATATAAATGTTTTAAGTTACTCAATAGGTCCAACTGCCAGAGCATGTGGCCAGGAATCAGCCACTGAAGAGACCTCCACTCCAGCTCAGGATCAAGCCTTCAGTGAGGACAACACTCCTGGTAATCTGGATAACGCCGAGGAGCCTGGACCATCTAGTTAGCGTGGACAGACAGCTCCTATGAGTCTCACAGGGCCCACACCGACACCTCCCACCCCAGCTGTAACAACTCTGCTAACTGAAACCTCCCCTTCCTGTGTTACTATCACTGTAACAACAACCGTGTGTCCCTCAGTCCTGGGTAATGTTGAGACCACAGCACCACCAGCTCCAGCTCACCCAGGACTCAGTGGGATGGGGCACACTGGGCTAAAGGCACAGGTTAGTGAGGGTAGGGTTCGTGGGAAGGATTCTGTGGGCCAGCATAGTGAAGCCACCGGGGTCACTCTCACCCAGAAAACCATCGACCATGTCTTTGTGGCCTATCAGTAGTACCAACACTTGATGGGCCAGTGTTGAAAACTAAAACGGCGATGTGATTAAGCATTCACTAAAGACATGACAACTCTCTAGTTAAAACATGTTTCCTGTCTTATGTTGACTAATGTCTGGACTCCATTTTGTATTGTCATGTCTCCACGTGCTTTGCACAAGAAGAGTCCTATCTTTTCGTTAGTTGCTCTTGTAATCTGCCCAGTAACAGTCTATAAATAGCTCCTTTGTCCGGCTGGCGAATGTCCAGACTTGACCACATCTGTTATCAGTTAGTCCTTGTTTGACCATGTTTTCGCGGGCTCAGGAATGTGTTAACTCCGCCCACATATTGATCCTGTATCGAAAATGCCCATAAATGGTAATGAATCTTGCTCTATGTTGTATCCACCCACTTATGAGCCCCTCTGTTGTGTATAAAAGGGGACCACGTACGCAAGTTCTTTCTGCTACTCTATGCAATACTGAAGAGTGTTGTGTAGGTTGTAGGACCACCCTTAAGGGTTAATAAACTTTGTCTTTGTATTTGCAGCTTCCGTGCCAACTTCCTTCTAGTTTTCGTTACAGGAGAGCGAACCCTAGTATTCTGCGGGCCTAGCTGGGGCCTGTACTCATCAATTGGCGCCCGTCACGTGGGGCTCATCGGCGACTCGGATGCTCGAAGGACTGGTCGTGACGAAGGTGAGGAATTTGGCCGGGGATGTGATCACTGCCAGCGGCGTTTTTAGTCCTGGCATCCCGAGGTTTTCTTCCTTCCCTTCCGAACTGACCTTCTGGGTGGCGCCGGTCCTCGACTGAGACCTCTTCTGTCGGTCTGCCGCGACAGCCGTTTGGGCGAATTTTGGAACTTGGCAGTTGGAATCTGGACACTCTTGATTGGTAAGAACCGTTGTACGGTACTTGCTCCGAGTTTTGAAGCCTGGGTTGGCTATTTGAGTTTGATTTGTGATGACCGGTCATATCTTGTATTGATTATTGTGAGAATATATGCGTTGCAACACATATAGGCAGGTAATGTGGAGATATTTCTCCGGAGTTGCTTAAATCTGAACGGCGCAAAGTTTAAGTGCCATTTATTTTGATAATACTGCATATTTTGCATTATTTTTGAGCATGCCTGCTTTTAGCGCACTCCGTAAGTGGTGCTGCTGTTTTGGAAACCGGTTAAATCTCGAGGAATCTGCTCCAGCCCCCCCAGAGGGGACTCCTAATAGGGATATGTATGTGAAGCATGGTCTTTCCTCTATAATGTACAGCACAGTGTGGAGGAAATACACCAAAAAGGATCCTGAGTTACGATGGCCTTTGTATGGATCGTTTGATATGCGTAAGATTGAGTATGTGGAACAATGTATGTGTAAACGGCATGCTCGCCAAGACATGTTTGAATGTGTATGGTTATGGGTGAAGGAAGTGCGTAAGCGTGAGAAACGTGAGAAAGCGCTGTTTGATAAAGAGCAACGGAAAAATGATCATGTGAGAGCGCAGGAACCGAAGCGTCGGGAGGAAAGAGAACTCGCGGAGAGACAAGAGAAAGAGCGTAGGTTGCAAGTCTCGGGTCAATATGCTGTCCGCCAGCCACTTTATCCTGTCCTTACTAATCTTGAAGATGATTTTTATTTATTAGATCGCTCTCCGCCCCCTTATGTTGGCGCGTCCGCCCCGAGATCACAGGATTCTGGATTGGCTTCGGATAAGGTAGACACGCGGTCCATGTTATCGGTTGAGCGTATGGGTGAGCTTCGGAAAATTTCTCTGCGCGTGCTTAAAGGCAAGCTATCCCTTGCTGAATTGTTGGAATCTTTGGAAAGTTGGCAGGATAGAGAGAAGCTGTATTTTGCTGCAACCTTTTCTGATGAAGTGATTACTGCCTTTCGGAAATATTCTGATGTTTTTGTGCCTGATGCTGTAGTATCAGATGCTAAAGCATTACGTAACGGTGTTTTTTCTCCCTCTAAGGTACCCGATGCGGTCCGACGGCTGTTTGCATTGCGGGACACGGCGGTTGAACTTAAAGAAAGAGCACGCCTACAGGCAGGGGAGAAGGAGAAATCGGATTCACATATCGGCGGCGGGCAATCATCTACTTCCCATTCAGATAAGAGCGAACTAGTGCATGCTAAACCGATGCGAGAGGCGGCACCTTTGTATGTTCCTCCTAAAGGAGCAGGAAACAGTTCAGATATATCTTCCCCCGATGCTAGGGGATATTTTGTGTATAATTGGGTTTATACTCCCTGGCATAGGGCTGATGTTATGGCATTAAAGAATGCATTGCCTGACCCCCGCAAGAATCCAGCGGCCTTTTACGAAGAGGTCGAAGGGGCCCTGAATTCTTGTACTATGACTTTAGCGGATATAGATTTGTTCTTTGGGCTCATTTTACCACCGGATATGTGGCGGTCTGTGCGGAAGGTGGATGATCTAGCCGCTTTTAAGGCTAAGTGGTCTGAGATTGAGGATGAGGATAGGGAGAGAAAACCCGCGCAAAAACCGCCCCAGATTATTTTAGATCTCCCCGCTGCTATTTTGACCAAGTTGAAAACGATTATTCCCCCTAAAAAGATTGACTGGAATATGTTAGCATCATGCAAACAGAAGGTTGATGAATCAGTGTCAGATTTCTTTACGCGCTTTGAGGAAACATTTCATGATTTCAGTGGTCAGTCGCTTACGGATGATACGGGTTGACATCTTTTTGTTGATAAATATGTGGCGAATTTATTACCGGGAATAGCAGTTCGATTGAAAGCGAGTGAAAGTTCTTGGTCCACCTCGTCTCCGGCATCCCTCCTGACTATGGCTCAGTATTATGAGCGTCAGTAACAAGAAGCGAAGGGGAATGAGGAGAAGAAATCGAAAGATTTGAAAACTAAGGTGATGTTAGCACAAGTATATGGTCCGCCTCGTCGGGGTGTCGAGAGAGGTAGAGGAGGATTCTATGGTCCCCCTTCGGGTCGGTCAGATGTTAATAGAAATCAATGTGCGTATTGTAAACAGTCGGGTCATTGGGCCAGAGGTTGTCCGGTATTATATGCATCTCGTCAGGGACGTGGTCAGGGACCGCCAAGAGGTAGAGGGGGTTTTTCGAATTTTAGAGGGCACTCTAATGATCGTGCTCGATTTGACCCTAACGTGCAGCAACGGGATAGACCTAATGTATTTGATCTGCAACATCAGTATCAAATGTCTGGGAACGACCGTTCTGGGTACCATGATTCGCAGCATGCGTAGGATTGCGTTGGATGGGGGTTGGAATCAGTTGAAGTGCCGGTTGATCAGAAGGGTCCTTATGTTTCAGCAAATGTTTTGGGTTCTACTGATAGGTTCCTAGTTGATACAGGAGCAACTCGTAGTGCGCTGTCCAAACAATTGGTTCCGAGGGCTCCCCCATCTGGCTTAATGGTTACATCGGTAGGGTTTGATGGTACACTCTCTCGAAGCCCTCTTTCCCGACCCCTTGCATTTCATGTTGATCACTTTTCTGCACCCTGTCCGTTTTTGCTTGCCCCGAACACGCCTGACAACATTATGGGTCTTGATATGCTCAAGCACTTCAGAGCAACGATCCGCTGCTCCCCTACTGGAGTACGTGTGATCTTAAACGATAATCACCCCATGACAGAACGGATGTGTGTGGTTGCAGAGGATACTGTCTTAGCTTCCCTCCCTCGTACTTTGTGGGCTACTTCGGATACTGATGTGGGACAGATGGTAATTCCGCCTGTCCACATTAGTGTCCAGGAGGGTGCGGTGTTACCACGCCTCCCTCAGTATCGTATTTCCCAGGAGGGGGAGGAGGCACTTATACAGATTGTGCAGGATTTGATTAAGGTAGGAGTAGTGGAGGAAGTTCCCTACAATGTGCAACAGTCCTATTTTACCCATTTTGAAGAAAGATACCGATACCAGGGTTTATCGTTTTATCATTGACTTAAGGGAAGTGAATAAGATAGTGATACCTCAGTATCCAGTGGTTTCTGATATCACGACGTTACTCACTTTGGTCCCGCCAACGGCGACCACGTTTTCAGTTATTGATTTGAAAAATGCTTTCTTTTCGATTCCTATTCATCCTGATAGGCGATACCTTTTCGGCTTACTTTGAATAATAGGTCTTATAGATTTTGTAGAGTCCCTCAGGGTTATACCGAAAGCCCTAGTATTTACAGTCAAGCATTGAAAAGGCAATTGGATTCCTTTGTTCTGCCTGAGGGTGTCACCCTTATACAATATGTCGATGACATCTTGTTGGCGGCCGACACTCCTGAGCTGTGTGAGAAGTGTACGTTATCCTTGCTTTCCTTTTTGGCATCTCACAATCACAAAGTGTCGAGAAAGAAATTGCAATTCTGTAGACCAAAGGTGACTTATTTAGGTCACCTTTTGTCTAAGGAGGGGCGTGCACTCACACCAGATCGTATTCAAGTGATTTTGGACACGCCAGTACCTTCCACACAGAAGGATGTGCGTGCATTTTTGGGCCTTGCTTCCTTCTGTAGGCAATGGATATTGGGATTTTCACACATAGCTAAACCGTTGTTAGCCCTTTTGACAAAAGACACACCGATTCCTCTTCCCTGGTCAAATGAGTGTGAAATCGCTTTTCAGCAATTACGACAAGCCCTTTGTTCAGCACCAGTGTTAGGTACCCCTGATTATACGAAGCCCTTTTCACTGTACGTGCATGAGAAAGATGGATGTGCATTATCAGTTTTAGTGCAGATGCACGGCGACAAGCAGCGCCCTTGTGCATATTTTTCGGCTGTACTTGGTCCTGTTGCCCGAGCATTGCCTGGTTGTTTTCGCTCGGTTGCGGCGACAGCTGTGTCAATACGCCAAAGTGAGGGAATTGTGTTATCAAACAAACTGTTGGTATTAGTTCCCCATGCTGTTGATGCCCTGCTTAATCAGACAAAGACGCAGCATTTGACCAGTGCTCGTTTAACGGGATATGAGTTGACGCTTTTGGCTCCTCATATTACGTTAAAGAGATGTGCAACGTTAAATCCAGCCACATTGTTGCCGTTCCCAGAAACTCAGTCTGAAGCACGGAAAGCACATGATTGTATTCTTGTGACTGAGGAACAGACAAAGGGTCGTATTGATCTTCAGGATACGCCCTTTACAGATGTAGATGGAGAACTATGAGTGGACGGATCATGCCTGAAGCTACCGGATGGTATGACTTCAGCAGCGTATGCAATGACCACATTACAAACATAGTGGAGACAGCACGCATACCGCAGAAATCAGCTCAAGCAGCGGAACTGATAGCATTAACACGAGCATGTGAGCTCAGTGCAGGATTGTGTGTGAATGTTTATACAGATAGCCGCTATGCCTTCGGAGTAGCGCACAATTTTGGCCTACTCTGGAAGGAGAGAGGGTTTCTAACGTCACATGGAGCACAGATAATGTATGGAGAGTTAGTTCACAACCTTTTGACTGCATTAACATATCCAAAGAAGATTGCTATAGTTAAATGTAGTGCCCATAAGAAGGTGGTTGATAAAGTTGGAGAAGGGAATGCTTTAGCAGACCGGGTGGCACGAGAGACTGCGATGCAGCTTGGCTCTACTGCAATGTATGTTGTGAAGTCACAGACAGAAAGATGGCACGATGCTAGGAGAGAAGTGCTGGAGATACAGAGGACCGCTTCCGATGAGGAACGGGAGCAGTGGTCCAATGATGGAGAATTAGATGATGAAGGGTGTTGGAGAAGTAAGCAGATGGATAAATGGAAGTTACCCACAGCTTTCGTACAACCTATGGTTCAGATGGCACATGGACTAGCGCATGTCGGAGCTTCCGCAATTGTCAAATTACTCACACGAGTTTGGGAGCATCCGGAGATCGCTAGTACGGCAAAGAGGGTAGTGCAGACCTGCATGATTTGCCTGAGGTACAACCCAGGAAAGGGTACACGAACTCCAGCAGGAGGATTTGCAACACCTACTGCACCCTTTGAGGTTTTGCAGATGGATTACATTCAGCTTGAGCGCTGTTACAATCTGAAGTATGTTCTAGTAGTGGTTTGTGCCTTCAGCAAATGGGTTGAGGCATACCCTACGAAAGACAATACTGCAATGACTACAGCCAAGATGCTATTGAAGGAGTTCTTCCCTCGATATGGTGTTTGTAGATTGTTGTGGAGTGATAGCGGACCTCATTTTATAGCAGACGTTATCAAGTATGTCCTGAAAGGCCTAGGCATTACTCAGAAGTTCCATGCAGTGTTTCACCCTCAGTCTACGGGATTGGTTGAGAAATATAACGGTACTTTGACGCTTAAGATCGCTAAGATCCAAGCTTCGACTTCTTTGACTTGGCCAGACGCTTTACCGCTGGCATTATTGTCAATTAGATCGATACCGCATTCTCGGACCGGTCTCACACCTTACGAGATCGTGTTCGGACGCCCAATGAATATTTGGGGTCCACCAAAACCGAAGTCAGTGTATGATGTACCTTGTGTAATGATGAATGATTATCTGGCACAGTTAACGGATAATTTGGTTTCTATTCATCAACAGGTTCGAGAGGCGCTCCCTGATCGGTCCACAGGTGAAGGTCATAATCTCCGACCTGGCGATCAGGTTATGATTAAGGTGTTCGAAAGGACGAACAGTCTGGAGCCGAGATGGGTTGGTCCTGAGCAAGTCTTGCTCGCAACGAGGACAGCTGTGCGAGTTTCCAATCGGAAGAACTGGATCCACTCTTTGCACTGTCGTAAAGTGCCGCCTGGGTTAGTGGAGCCTGCTGTGCTGACCGACCATCGAGAACTCCTGACTGCAGAGAAAGGCCGTGCTGTGGAACCGAACGACACTGAGGAGGTCTTCCCGGACCAAGCGATTCCTGGAGGAGGAAGATATCATCTCAGACCGAGGAAGTGATTTTTTTTTTCTGTATCCAGAGACGTTGTCAGAACGGCCCTTAGGTTAGTGAAACGGAGAGCCAATGAGGCAAGGGGGGGGATCAGCCCTGCATTAGTGTAGTTACACCCGTCTTGGCCCGCTGGTGAAGAAATCAACGGCTGCCTAAGGGGAAGAGTTCTGACAACCTTTTAGTTTCAGGAAGATATTGATTTCTTATTACAAAATGGAGAAGAAAAAGATTCTTTGTGCGACAAGCTTTATTATCATTGTGGCTATTGTTGGTATAACCACATGGTTTGTTGAGGATGTGACTCCTGCCCGTGAGTTGCTTGTTTTGACCACTCCAGTGCCTGAGGAGCACTATTTTTATACCCTTCCGTATCAAGAATTGAAGCATCGTCAGTCTTATTTGAATAACACTTTCATCCAGATGTTGCATCATACCCATGTTGCTACAAATGCTACGAACTGTTGGATATGTGGTATGATGCCAGCTCATCAGAAGAAAGGAGGAACGCCGTTTATACCTCTTCCTTTCTCTCATAATGGCTCCTGTAGAGCATGGTACACTTTGCTTTTTGCCACACGGAAACCTACAGTGGGACGATTACTTTTCAGACTTAATAGGGAATGTCATCAGGATAAAAAAGGCTATCCACAAGCGAATGGGACAATATGGGAGTGGGAAGAATATCGACCAGACAATGAATCGATCCCCTACATCTTCACGAACACTAGAGATACTGTTGGGAATGAACACTTTGTGATTCAAGTGGCACAAGCTCAAGCGGATCTGTGTGTTCAGAGTGTGGGTTATATTCCTGTTGGTGTTAGCGACTGTATTATTGTTTTAAACATTGACGGATTAAATAATAGTACTTTCCTGGCCTCCCATAATACATATTCCGTATGTGGGAATAAGGGTTATTATCGCTTACCACCCGGCTGGTCCGGAGTATGTTATGTAGCGTTCTTATTACCTCCTGTATTCTTAGCACCTGCATCCTACCATAAAGATTTGAAGTTGTTGAATAATGTGACTGTAAATAGGTATAAACGTACTCTATCCATTGATGATGTTGATCAAACTGATACTAGCCTACAGCAGTATATTGATTTTAATTTAGGATTGTTTTTCTTTGTTGGAGCTGCCCTAAATAGTAGGAAGGTTCGTAGATTAACAAGAGTTGTAGAGGCTGTGACGAATCAAACCGCTGCTGCTCTTGGGAATCTTACGGAAGAATTACAAATGACTAGAATTGTTGCATTACAGAATCGTATGGTATTAGATGTTATGTTAGCTGACAGAGGTGGAGCATGTAAAATTATCGGAAGTAGTTGCTGTGTGTTCATTCCTGACCATACGCCATCAGTTTATAATGCTATTAATAAATTGCATAAAATCGCAGCTGAGATTCATACAGAAAATGGCACTTGGACCTTTTCTGGATGGTTTTGGACATTGATCACTACATGGGGATGGAAGGTTTTAACTGGTCTCTGTATTATTGTAGCAATTCTGTTTTCCTGCTGCATCTGTGTTCAGTGTGGCCCTTTACTCTGTTCTCTATGTGTGTCATTTTGTATACCTGATAAGAAAGCTATTGCCAATGTTACCTATCAGAAACATTTAACCAAAGAGGTGGAAGAGATGATGAAAATTGACATATATGATGATTATCCTAATAAGCCGAATGTCTTCAGTAAATGCTGAAAGGGTCGTCTGTTGAAAACTAAAACGGCGATGTGATTAAGCATTCACTAAAGACATGACCTCTCTCTAGTTAAAACATGTTTCCTGTCTTATGTTGACTAATGTCTGGACTCCATTTTGTATTGTCATGTCTCCACGTGCTTTGCACGAGAAGAGTCCTATCTTTTCGTTAGTTGCTCTTGTAATCTGCCCAGTAACAGTCTATAAATAGCTCCTTTGTCCGGCTGGCGCATTTCCAGACTTTACCACATCTGTTATCAGTTAGTCCTTGTTTGACCATGTTTTTGCGGGCTCAGGAATGTGTTAACTCCGCCCACATATTGATCCTGTATCGAAAATGCCCATAAATGGTAATGAATCTTGCTCTATGTTGTATCCACCCACTTATGAGCCCCTCTGTTGTGTATAAAAGGGGACCACGTACGCAAGTTCTTTGTGCTACTCTATGCAATACTGAAGAGTGTTGTGTAGGTTGTAGGACCACCCTTAAGGGTTAATAAACTTTGTCTTTGTATTTGCAGCTTCCGTGCCAACTTCCTTCTAGTTTTCGTTACAGGAGAGCGAACCCTAGTATTCTGCGGGCCTAGCTGGGGCCTGTACTCATCACCAGGTACTCACGGGCTCTGGGAGATGAAGCAATTGCAGAGGAAGCTAAATTATCAGATGGAGGCTCACAACTCAACGAGTGCTGTAGGGGATTTACACCCAAATGTTCAGGGCTTTCCCAGCACCATCCACCCCTTCTTGTGGTCCTACAACATCCGGACCATCTACATCCGCCACATTCAAAGGAAGGAAGCCCCTGCCACTGGAAGGACCACATGCAGCCACCACAGGCCCTGAAACTGTGGATCCAATCCTTACACACAGGAGGGAACGTCCCTGCATATTTCCAAGAGGTGAGGATGGCAAGACCTCTGCCACCACCAGCAAGAAACCCGACCCTAATTTCCTCCGGTCTGTGCCTACCATTCACTCTGTGGACTATTTCTGGATACATTTGCTCTTCTGATGCCAGTCATATTTTGGACATTGGACTTTAAACAATTTTGGCTTTCCAACTGTGGTTTTATTCACCGTGAGTGACTTCTTTGCTTTTTGGTTTGCATTTTCATTTTCACCCTGGTTATTTCTTCACATTTAGTTCAATAAACTCACAACTCAGAAACTCATAGACTGATGTTGTATAGCTCAATTCTATCAATGCATTAGTTTTCTTCCATCATAACTTTACAAGGACAAAAATCAAAAGATTGTGTAAACATAGATGATTTGTAATTACGTAATGTTTGTCTCAAGCTCTCATCCATGACTCTCAAAAATGTCATCCCATTAAATCATCTACTACTATGTTTATTCAATATGAACAATAATTGTCTGTCAACATTTGCACTAGCATAACAATCCATGAATGTCCCTGATACTCAGTTCCAGTGTTCACATTTCCACTCCCAGACCTTGCCGACATTGAAGTAGGGGGTATATGCCAAAGCAATCAGATTGAATAGGCAAATGATCATTGGATCATGTCATCAGCTGGTGGCAGATCTTCTGGCTCATATAAGGAATCCCAGATCAATAGACAAAAATATGGCAGTATTACATTTTGCAGACACATGATCATTACAATCTAGTGTTCTAGTATCTGGTGGAATGTCACAACCAAGTTTCAGTGGTGTGCCACAAAAAAGTATGTCCTACAATGATGATGCACATAAACAGGTACATACACTTTACACACAATGAGAAGGGAGAGTAGCATGATTTGGCTCCGCTACCACATGTGGTTTGAGCAAATGATGGCACACATAGTGCCTCAGTGCCAGCACACTACATATTACAAGTCCAATATAATGTTCAAATCTTCCATTCAGTCACAGTGCAAGCTGCCTTGGTACACGATTTGCACTCCGAAAGTCTGTGTCTGTTCTACCCAGGATCAACCCATGTTCTCTTTGTAATTTGAAACTTCACTATATACCTCCAAATGTAACAACTCAGAAATGTCCAAATGAAGATTACATGGTGATGGAAGCACAAACATATCAAAACAAAAAGATTACCTCTCAAACATAACATGATAGATGGATTACAAATTCAAGTTTTGAAGGACACAGTTTTAGAAACCAATCAGAGATAAACAATGTAACTGAACACAGTAGTCAATGTGTCAAAACTTTGATTACAAACATCTTTGGTCTAATGTTCCCTGAATTGCCATTCCTAACAAATTACCACCACATACTTCTCTCATCACATCAATAATATTTGGTGTAATGGTGAAAGTGATAACATGTAAAAATATACTTACACTCATGAGAACACATTGTCAATGGCATCTTGACATAAGTCAACTCCTTCCTCTTCACCACTATCATCTTCATTTGGCATTTCAGGATCCTCACCCGGTGGCTCTTCTTGGGCTCCATCCTCTGTGATGTAAGGGATGTTTTGTCACAGGACGGTGTTGTGGAGTAAGCAGCAGGCCACGGTGAGTTTGCACACCTAATTGGGTGAGTAGAGGAGGGCTTCACCAGTTTTGTCAAGACAACACAATCTTGCCATTAGGAGCCCGAAAGCCCGCCTGCTTCCGTGGGCCTCATTTAAGCGGACTTCCCCTGGCTTTGTTGAATTCTTCAGCGGTGCTAACACCATAACAACCATGGTCTGTGGAATAAGCTGAGTGTCCTAGATGGGAGACAAAAAAGTGTCAAAAAAAGTCTCACATTTACAGATTATTCAAATAGACATTTCCCAAACAATATTATGAAATATTGTACTGACCAACAAGCCAGGCCCACTCAGGTCCAAGTTGTGACATTTGCAGGCGTATAGAGCTGTTCCATAGTACAAAGGAATCATTGGCAGAGAAATAGGAAACACACACAGATGCTTGTGATGCACCAATCTGGTAAGCAGACAACTTGCTCATTGATTGCATGGAAGTGTTTCCCATTCCAGAAGACCTGCTCTCTGGCATGTGGTGGCACTAAGGCAATATGTGTGTCATCTATTCCTCCAGCCACATGTGGTAGGTGGCCTAAACCATAAAAGTCCCCCTTCAAATTGGCCAAATCCTGCTGCCGTGGAAACTGGATGAAGCTGTTGATGTGTATCATCATTGAAGATATATCTTCTTGTAGCGCACCACTGAAAGTTGGTTGTGATATTCCACCAGATACTGCCACAGTGAATTGGAAGGATCCTGTGGCCACAAAATAAATTACTGCCATGAGTTTGACAATTGGTGTTATAGATGTGGGATTTCTGTTTTGAGGATGAAGATCTGGATCCAGCTGATGACATAAATCCAGTATAGTTTGCCTATTCAACCTGAACGTTTTGATTATATCCCTTTCTTCCATTGTGGCAAGCTCTGGAAATGGGGGGTACAACTGAGGCTGATATCTCCTCACTCTCCCAGGGTCCATATGTCTGCATTGGAAAATACATTGGAACATTTGACACCTTTTCCACTGCAACATATTTGGCAAATAACACTGATGTAGTTATACAAAATATATATGGTTTAACTACATATTTTAATCCAACATTTGCTCTTCGTACTTTATTCTTCAAAAATTACATTTATAGCCTAATTTAAAATTACAGTTTAAAAAAATTGTAAATAAAACATTTCAAATGCATTATCTACTAGGCCTGGGTGGTAAATTCTGTTCCGCTCGCGGAATGTCCGGAATTTGGGTAATTTCGCGTTCCGTGGAGAACGCGGAAATGCCAACAATTCTGCGATTTCTCGTAATTTTTTGCTTGTTTGCTCTTTCAAAATGCGTGTTCACTAGATATTTCCCCCGAGTACGCAAAATAGCATTCGCTAACAGGAAAAAAGCATAGCGAACAGGCGGAACAAGTAATTCCGCGTGTTCGCGGAACTCTGCGTGCTCGCGGAGATTTTTTATCATTTCGCGGAGCTTACCGTAGCGCAACTACGCAAATTACGCCCACCCCTATTATTTACACATTAGTTTTATTTATTATTTCCTCCAAAAATACTGTCAACGGAGGTGTAAAAAACACAGCACTAATATTGCTTTCCAGCACAGTAATGCACTACATATAAACGTTTATTTTTAAAAGAGTGTCCATCAAAGTTTGAATATGTAAACAAACTAGCCCCCATTGTGAGTGGTGGTGATGCACTTAACAGTAACAAACACACTATTTTGAACTTCTAAAATGGGGGATGCCTGGCCTTGCCGACAGGACATTTGAAAGTAGACGGGTGTGGCAGAAGTTCACTGCATAATGAGTGGTAAACGCCACTGGCTGGGTCCATCTGCGCTGACAATTGCGTACACAGGGGTTGGAAAAAAGCTCACTTACCGACTAACACTGCTTCCATCAAGACCTCCACCACTTTTGCTATTGTTTGTTGCCTCTGGGAGGTCGAGCAGGTGAGAGGGACACTGCCTTCTCCCCAGAGGAGCTGGAGTTGCTGGCACAGGAGGTGTTCTTCCTGTATGGCCAGCTCTATGGCTCACCAGAGGAACAGGTACAATTCTGAACTTTTTGTGGGAATCTGTATAGCTGTTTTCTTTCCATTAACACATGGTACAATGTCCCTTTGAGTTCCTGAGTGAAGCGTAGTAGTGATGTTAACTGTCATGTATTTTGTTCCTTACAGAGGACATTGAAGTTGGGAATTTCTAAGCACTTAACAATGTTAAAAAACAACAACATTAGTATGTGTTGGGTGTTTAAAGCCCTAGATTCTAATGGGGGTGTATGGAGGGATGTAACTATGTTTTTTTTTTTAATTATATGTGTTACATTGAAAACTCACATCATGGAAATTAGGAAACACATTATATACTCTTTACAATTATACATAAATATATTTTCTGTACAAACAAAATGAAAATGATGTTGGCTATGTGTATGGTCCCCCAAAAAATTATTCAGCCTATACCAAGGCTCTCCAAACAGTTGTATGGGAACTCAGACCCCTCCAGATTAGCACACAGCCTTGAGGTAATTCATTAGATGGGCACATGGTCCTTTTTGCATTGAAAAGTTAAGGGAAGACTGTGTCTTGTGACATCATGATCATCAGGTTGCAGATAACAAGGCCTGACAATGAGCAGTGCTCAGAAAGGACAATGGGCCAGGCTGGGGCTGAGTGACAGGGAATAACAACTGAAGCACTGAGGTACAATAGTTATAAACATATATCCATGCCAGGTAAAATTTTGAGGTGGGCTTGAAAATATGCCACTGAATGTCTTTAAATGGACAACAGTTGCAAGGGAGAGTTACCTAACTTCTTGAGCTAACACTTAATTTCAATTTACTACCAGTTCAAAGTGTGTCACGTCCAAACTGCAGGTTCCGTACTCAGAGTGCCCACTATTCACTGTGACATAAGTATATATGTTTAGCCTTATTTGTAATATTATATTGAGATTGTTTCTAGGCAGGAAGTCTTTGATGAGAGGTAACAATTCTCATGGATTATTGATGTTTGTTCATTCAAAGGCTGATTTGTTATGGCTGTTTTTGTATGTCATTTCTATCTAGTCTTTGAATCTAGGTTTTACTAACCTTTTAGTGGATATGAGATATTTTAAGTGACGTACGTTTTATTATTGTTTTTTCAACCCTGATGAAGTCCAAGTTGGACGAAACGCGTTGGCTCGGCTGATGCATTCAACTACACATAAAGAATAATTGAAAATAAGAAATCTCAAAACTCCTTGCACTCCATTATTGCATGTAGTTTGTGGATTCCATAACATTGTGTATAATTTGGGAAAAAAGATGTTTAATTACACACTTGTGCATAATTAAGGAAGGTATTACGATCAATTGTATGCTCCTTTTCAGAACCTAATTACTTTGAGAGAAATACTTTTCTCTTATATAGTTGACTTCTTAGCGGTGGGGTCACGGGAAGTTGAGCATCTCTACTACACATATATGAGAATTAAATACACTGGTGCAGCCCTTATTGCCCACACTGCTGTTTGCATAACTTCAGGTATCATGTTGTTTGATGTCATGAGGGACAGTTGTACCAAACAGACCAATAGTGCTTATTGTGCCAGGTGTGATGCTCGTTTACTATTATCGATGATGTAATGGTAGCCTTATTACATTTGACATAACATACTAGGCACTTAGGATACAGTGGATGTACGTCACATTGGTAAGTTGGGATTCGACACAAATAAGAGTGAGCATGTGATCCTAAATGACTATTGACATCAGTTTTAATAGTTTTAATAGCTACATTGTGGAATCAAAACATTTCTAAATTGTGTTTAGCATCAGAAATAGTCTCATACATGTAAAAGTGATAGATTAGCATGAAGTCTTACTTCATCACAAAGATGTGTGTGTAAACCAGTCTGTTTGTTGACAAATAATAGTGATAAGCATACAATTTTTGTTGAATCACAGACAGGGGCATTGGTGACTGAGTAACACATACCCTAAACCATTTCTCAATGTCATGTTCTGATGATAAAGCTTTGATGCAGATAAATTACAAACTCTAAGGGATTTTACAAGATGGAATGTTCCATCACATATATGTAGGAGTATCCCAGGAAAGCTCAAAATCAGACCTAACTCATGACTCGTTAGGCAACTGTTGAAATGCATTTAGGTTCAGTATGTTGCATATTGTGATGTATGCGTGAATATTTGAAGTAACTATTATATATGAATTAGTGTATGTAATAATTACTGTGATGTTTTACACATTTTTACTACAGCATATTTAGTACTAGAGGTATTTAGGAGTGAAATGTGAAATGTGTTTTGCTCTGTGCTGAAGTGTATGAGAATGTTTCAATGGCTATGTATTTACTTATGCTGTGGAAGTCATTTGTCAATCCACCCAAATATTTGTTTCTGATTGTCTTCAACAGCTTAGGGATCTACAAAATATGCAAATCATTTCCAAGCTACTTCAGTGCAGAATTCATTCATACTTTTTGACAACTGAAATATACTTTAGTGACTTGAAGTAAGTGTCACCATGGTAAAATGTCCAAACAAAGGTAACCTACGTTCAGTTTATGCTAATATTGGTGCAACATTGCAGTATTTGTTGACACACATGTATTCATATTTTACTTGTTGTGGAAAGTATGCAGATTTCAGGGTATAGTGAACACACTGTACCAAGGTATTTTTGGTTGGGGGAACAACCTTTACAACGCAACTTTTACACCGCACTACCATTACAACGAAACTTTTACAACGCATGCGATGTTACAACGCATGCTTTTACAACACAAGTCTTTACATCGACTTGCACTAGATGGCGTGCTAACATTAGAAATAGTGTAGTTTACTATCCAAACACCTTCCCTACTGCAACGTGGACTGGAGTTAGAATAGTAAATTACACATTTCTAATGTCAGCACGCCATCTAGTGTATGTCGATGTAAAGACTTGCGTTGTAAAAGCATGCGTTGTAACATCGCATGCGTTGTAAAACTTTCGTTGTAACAGCATGCGTTGTAAAAGCATGCATTGTAACGTCATACATCCTTTTGGTTGCTATCCATTTTGGTGACATCAGTTCACTGTTCTGAACAACAAAGGCCAACCATTCACAGGTGTGAAACACCCCTACTACATTACCCCTAAAAACACACAAATGCCCCATCCCAAAACAATGACCACCCCTCCCAAACGAATCCCCCTCCCAAACGCCCGCCCCCAAGTAAGATTTTTGAGGTGCCTGTGTCGTGTAGTTCCTACAGTACCCATGCAGGACCTGTGCATTTGGATTACATAAGCTGTGGGATTGGTGGCAGACTGGTTCCGTACACCCCCACCGAGAAATGTTAGCCTACTTGCATTTAGCTAGCTCAAAGTGCCACTAGTGTCTCCTATTATCGGGGAGAGATTAGTTTCTGGCAACCTTTAGAACAAGACAACCCTGATCCCTCAAGATCGTGGAAACAAATGTACTACTTTTCCCTCAATCACTCGTGCTCATTTAATTTGTCTCAGAGATACACAGAATAAACAGTCTGGGCATTTCAATAAGGGTTTATTGAACAGTTGTTATTCTCGTGTAAAATATATGAGCTGCAACATCCATTAGACAGTAGCAGAGATATATGATTAGCAGTACAGTGAATATAAAAGGATAGTACAGCTCTACCATCTCGCAATAAGCATGAATAAATACATGAATATAAAATGCATGATAAAAGTGCGCGTTCTCCTACGATGCCTATCTAGATGTACCTAAATGTACCTTGCATGTGAGTAGGTGTAAAGCTAAGAATCCCTCTAGGATTTAGTCGAACCCTATTACCTGAAGTGTGAGAATGTAGGAGCCCTTCTTGGTCTCAAATATGACACCCCGCGAGGAATGTTCAGACCAGTGTCAGCTGGAGCGTCTGCATGCAGGAGCCTCAGCGTCTCTGGTCAGTGTGTCGGCCTGGCAGTCTCGGTTCCCTCTAACTAACACTAGCAAGAGGTGCTATATTTATACAGAAAGTATCTGGGGCTCCTTTGTACCTTGTTGCTTGTATTAGCCATTGTTGGAGTTGAGGATGAACCATGTACGTAGATATGGGAAAGAAGTTGGTGTAGCCCTAGCCTAGTTTCTAAGAACACTTATAAATATTCATTCATACTGTGTGAGTCTATTGATGGAGTTATAGGGCTCTATTGTTTAGGAGAACCCCTCCTTCTGCACCAAGGACTAGAACTAGGTAAAGGTTCAATCCTAAAAGGCTTGTTACTGTGTAGTGTAGGGGAGATGATATAGGTGAAAGAGTATGATGTTACCCGGGCCTATATTAGGGTAGCTATACGAAACATAGCACCCACTCCTCTTCTGAACAGTCAACAATGATAAAAATGCTAGTGAACTATTCTAGTTACTAGATAGTAGTGCCTAAAACATGTATCAATGAGCTTTGTAAAACCTTGTTTTCAAATTCTAAAAACAGTTTAAAAAAGGGGAAAAATTAAAACAAAATGTACTACCAAAATCAGTTTTCTTGAATTGTCACTTAAGCCACAGTCCTAATTGAGTTCATTGATATAAGTTGAATTTCTAAAAGGCCATGCTTTCAGCAAGAAAGTTTCACATTTTTAGGAAGTGTTCCAGATTTAGGTTAAGTTTAGAAGAAAGGAAAATCTGACTTCTTTCCCAGCATACGATGAGCCAATTATAGATTAAATGTCCTGGCTTGGAGACGCAACATCATCGCTGCTTGCTGCTGCAGAGGACGGTCCTTGAAACACCTCGCAGAGTACGTAAATGGAGCATAGATGATATTCAGTACTGCCAATAGCTGGTGTAGAGGAGGCCGGTGCTGTAGTCGATACCTGGGTGCTAGTGGTGCTTGTGGTGGAGCTGAAGCTCACCCCAGTTGTAAAAGGCACCTGCGGATTCTCAAGGAATGCGATCATCAGTATAGGAATACGCTGGGGACATTGCCGAGCATGAGACCGCAAGGGTTCCAGCCTGGTATTCAAGTCTGCAGGCGTGTCTGTTGCGAGTGTCAGACAAAGGTCCAACACGCATTTGTCACTGCAAAATAGGCATCAAAGAACAGGTAAGATGCAGTCAATCCAGACTGGTCTAAACTATAGGAACCAAGAGGTATTCAGTTCCTGTATGCGAGGTGTGCCGAGATGCTGTACCATGCGCTCACTGTATTTCCGCTCCAGGAGTGCTTTTGCCATTTCGTTGGTGATTGGGCCATCCATTGCGTAGCAGGTAAATGGCAATCAGGATTCCCGCTATTGACAGCAGGCTCATAGGTACACCTCCAAAAATTCTTCCAAATATGGAGTGTATAAAGTTTGGGATAACTCCGAGGATTGTCTGAAAGTTACTAAGAAATTCTGACCCTATGGTCTTAAATAGGTGTACAATACCACTCTTATCAGACATATTAAAGATACGACCCACCATTTCTGCTAAAAGAATGGGTCAGTTTGTACGTATAAGTGCCTGTATCTCAGTCGAGGTCTTTGCGATTTGAAGATCAAAGGTCTCTCGAGCAGAGGTTAGGGGTAGGGTTTGCTGCAAAAGCATGGCTTTCAGTCTGCTTAAAGTATCAAATTGTATAAAAGAAACATTCAAGGAAGGCCATAACGGCGTCTCCCTGACTGTACTTCTTGGGGGAAATAATTCTTGCATACATCAAGTAACCCTGGAGTTCACAGTGACCAAATAGGCAATGCCCGGAAGCATACCACAGCAAGCAACCTTGATCGTCCAGCATCAAGTAACTCCCATTCGAGAGTTGCTCGAACACTGGTTTAAACACGGCAGCTGGAGTCCCTTTCATGTGGCTGGACAAGTTTGCTACCGACCCATTACAAGCTCCGTGCAATGAAATGTCCTGGCACATGAGAGAACCGCTCAAAGCGTTCTTGCAGTTTGTACCACTTAGAAACACTTCTTGATCCCCACTCCGGCATCGAAATCTATATGGTAAATCCCAGGATTCCTTAATGTATTCCTTACCCATTTTTTCATATTTGCCTGCCTGCCTCTGTTCAAGGCAATATTGAAACTGAAAAGTAGTGACCGATAGAGTTATGTGGCCATGGAGAAGCCATTCAGTAGACGGAGCTTCCGCTACTGTAAATGGTAGTCGGTCCAGTTTTTCAATACACAGCATTGTATATTTAGCTTCCCTTTGTGCCATTTCAACCTGTTTATCTGTTAGATTATATTTAAGGCTCCCTGTTTTCCGTTTTTACTGTTTTTTACAGATAAATACAGACAGAAAATATTTATTTTCTTGTCTGTATTTATTTTTAAATGTGGATAAAAACGGAAATTGGGTTGTTTTTTTAGCAATTCTTAATACTGTCTACAATGAATGCTGGGGCAATAGCTGTGTGGATTGACAGATAAGGGGGTTAAAAAAGAAATGAATATTAGTAAAGAGGCTTTAACAGCAGTATATGTGCACAAGGTTGATACTGAAAATCGCATAATGTCATATAACTGCATTGATTTATCTTCTGCGGGTGTTTACAGCATTGAAACCTAGTAGGCATTTAAGCATGAGTGCATGTTTACCGGTTCAATGAATGTGGAAATATACTAATTTCAGCTTCATTTTTCCATAAAACCCTAAATAAATATGGATAAATGCAGATAAAATTAGCAAAAAATAAATATGGATAAATACAGACAGAAATGTCAAAAAAATAAATTCCATAAAACCGGTAGCCCTATTTATATTCAGAAAACATAGACGTACTGTTTATTAAACGCCAAGGTACAAAGCCTGCACGCAAAGATTGCAAAGTCCAGCTCAATAACATGATAGAACGTAATTAAGATTGCCTGTGTTGTAATTTGGCCAAATCTTGTTCTAGAATGTCTATCACAGAAGACACAATATTTGCCTAAAGAATATATTTTGGAGGACAAAGTTGTTAACCTATTGCCTACCACAGCTAACAATTTTTCTAAGTTAATACGGTCTATTTCCCGTATTCTCTTCACCGCCTCTTGTTGGGATATTTTCCAAATTTCATTGTAGGCAACGTAAATGCCAGCATATATGAAACGTTTCTGACGGTGTTTCCAGAGACCTAATAAAACATCCCTAAGATCCATGTCTTGTGAGAGTAAGGCTAAGTGTTGTTTCACTTATGTGTGTGTTGAGGTTTGTAGCCAATCAAGGCACAACTTCCAAACACTGTAGGATGTCATTCCCCCTGGGTGTTCTCTTTGTACATAACGTGGGTCTGGCCTATGGATATTGAACCCTTTGGTGATACCCAAGAATCTTTTATTACATATGTTCGTGTCTAAGGGCCATACCCCCATTCTTTCCAATTAAGGTCCGATCTATTGTACTGTAAAATGTCATCTACTGTTGCCCCTTCCTTTGAAATAAAATGTTGCCACCCCTGTGATGGTGTTGGAAACTGAGGTGTATTTAGGTCATTTATCTTGGCTAATCCAAGACAGGATGTCTGTTGCACAGTTTTGTTTAGAAATATCATCTGATGAGGAATGAGGCATGCTCTAAATAGTGCTTCTGTTCCCTGGACTTGCCAGTCCCTAGATCCCCAGACCGATTTTAAGTCTATTGTGTCCTTCCATAGTTCAAACGCCTGTTCAGACAATGGGGAAATAAAGAAAGTAGAGTAAATCTGTTTGGTGTTAGTCAGCATCATTTTCAGTGCCGAAGTTGGTGTATCCTTATAATAATATGAGGTCGGGTCAGTGGTGTTAAACCCTGAAAAATATGAAAATTTCTGTACAAAAGTTTGCAAACTACTTTTTGGTGGTGTAGGGCAATGTTTCCACTGATAGTACTAAAAAACGTTTCTAGGTGAAACAGATGTGTGCAGGAAATGATGACCATAATGCTGCTAGCAGTGCAAAGTGTCATAATCACAATTAACTTCTAGCATTTTAGTGTTCGGAAACGCAGCTGTTTTTTCTAAATCAGACAACATCTTATTAACAGTTTCAGAGTCACAATCATCAGAAAATGTACTGGATATCACTTAATGAAATTTTAAATAAATGAGATATTTTTAAAAGTTCGGTGGGGCTGAATATTTCGAAATCAACCTTGTCCCAATCTATACCATCTGGTAGAGGGACCGCTGTGATGTTCACTGATGACAAGTCTCTTTATTCACGATGTGATGATTGATGTGGCTTTAAAATCAAGTTAACCTTTTGGGCTGTAGAGCTTTGCTGAAGGTATTTTCCATTAATAAGCATGCTAAAAGTTATAAATAAGCCTAGCCAGAAAGAAAAAACAGTATCCCAGTAATTACCCATAGTTCTACCCAAGGCGATACCAGGTATGTCTTTTGAAGAAAGGAAAGAAAGTTCTTGATTTGTTGCTTGAGTGATTGTTGGGCTGGCGTCGATTCTGGTTCACTTGGATTCAAAGAAAACTTATCAAAGTTTATGAAATAGCCAGAAGCAGTTCAATCAATTGTTGGAATTGCATCGCGATTTGTTTAAATTGCATTTTGCTCTCGTCAAGGCATGTTGATGTAGACATCAGTATTTGGTCTGATTGCAACTTGAGTGTTGCTTTGAGTTTCATTACGATGATGAACTTCGGGTTCAAGGGGAACGAGCTCCATAGCATTGTTACATAGTCCTTCATTCCGCACAGGAGGCTCTTCAAACGTGATGAGTCTTTCTGTTTGAACTTCTTGGATTGTAGCTAGAGGAGGGAGTCTGCTACTGTGGAGTCCACGAGGTCTACTGTTCAGTATCAGCCACATAGTGTGGTTTGATTAAATCCATTGAGACAAATCTTTTCTCCTTTTTTCCGTCAAGAGGCGGGAGTAGCACAATTCTTGTTCCTTGTACTGCTAGGACTGGTACAGGCTTTCTGTAGGATGGCCCAAATTTGTTCTTGTCCGCTATTTTTTCTCTGACCAGATCACCGACTTTTGGGATCCAGACAGGTCTTGCCGGTACTGCCTTGACTTCCCGAGTGGTGGTCTGTTTTAAGTGGACGTTGCTTTGTTGTGTCCTGGATTCATTTAGATCCTGTAAAACAGCCAAACGATCATGGATATCAAACGGATTCCCATCCGCCACTGCGCCTTCACAATCAAGATCAGGTACCAACATTCTTGTCCCATATAGAACCCCACATGGAGTGACAACCCCTAGAGAACTTCTTGGCATGTTGTTGAGGGCTCTCTGTGCCCCATATAAGTAATTGACCCAACTACCGCCCTTGCCTAATACCCTAGCTGTTAAAGATTGCTTTAAGTCCTGGTTTTTCCTTTCCACAACCAAATTTCCCTCAGGATGGTATGGAGAGGAGTACCGCAATGCTATGCTCATACCTTACATTGCCTCCTTGTAAGCCTGAGAGCTAAACACCGGGCCACGTCAGAATGTAACGTGCCAACTGCGTATGTCCCTATAAAAACTTGCAAATCTTTTATAACAGTTTGAGTGTCAGCCGAGCACTGAGGCCAACCAATAGGAATCTGGAGCATGAATCCATTGCCATCAAGATATACTTGTAAGCCCCATCAGATTGTAAGGGGCCGGAGTGGTCCAAATATACACAGGTGAGTGGTTTGTCTGATTTTAACAATGGTGTCTGTGCCGGGCGTGTTATGGTGGACCCCTTCATCTGCTGACAGACGTCACATTTCAAGACATAGTCTTTAGTTTGTTTTGCTAGTCCTGGCCACCAATAGAGCTGTTTCAATAAAGAAATAGTCGCTGTAACGCCTGTGTGCGCAGAACCCTAACCCTTGTGTGCTGCTAGTATTAAACCTTGCCTACAGTCCCTATTTGATATTACTCTATCCCCCACTCCAGGAATCTGAGCATATGGAATTTTGGTTGCAACTAACTTGTAGAAGTACTTGAGAGTAAACTTTTTAGGTACTGCTGTGCTGCCCTTGGTGAAGCAATGACAGCTACCATTATCCTGCCGTCTATCCTTGTTTTTGAAAGAGTGATTGCAGCTACGGAAGCCGTGCGTACAGCCCCCTTCGTGGCTTCATCGCCAATTAATTCCCTTCAACGTGAACACCATCAGGCTGATGACTCAGTGTGTGTATCCAGTGAGCCCATGGTAGTACATTTTTCAACTCCACTACCTGTTCCCATAGGATTTTATGCTTAATTGTGCCACCTTTTGCATCTATAAACCCGTTTAGTTCCCAATGATGTAAGTATTCATTGTATGACTGCACACAGTAAAAAGAATCACACACAATTAGTGTGGGGAATTTGTGATCCGTATTCACAAGTGCCAATATCAGTGCTTTTAGTTCTGCCAACTGAGCCGTGCAGTCTCCTAGAGATTGCATTTTAGTGCAACTTGGATGGAACTTTCCATCCCGCATGCAACCTTTAACGATAGCACATGCTGTGGTGTATTGTTGCTTACTCCCTATGGCCAGTTGAGCAGATCCGTCAGTGTAAAGAATATATTCATGCTGATCTAGAGGCAAGAATTCATTTGGTAGAGGATATTCTTGTTCGTATTGCAGGAATGCTGATGTTTTTAGACTTGGATCAAATCTGTATTCAACGTCCGTTGCAATAAGAGAATTAGCCCATTGTATCCATCTCGGATGTAAGGCTTTTGCATTTGGAATGCTAGCCTTTGTAACAGCTTCTAAAGCTGGTACCGGGGTTACGACAATTATGCGTTTCGCTTGAGCCAGTGCTCTTTCTCTTGCTACAGTGGTCTGAACAGCTGTCAGTATTTTCTCTGTTGAAGTAAAACGCATTTCTGCGTTTGTGAACAGATGTGATTTGTATGCAATTGGTACCGTTTCGCCTTCATTGAAGGTTAAGTAAGTGTACCCACATTGACCTGCTATTACACAGATCACCAAGTTGCATACATTTACACGTGTCTGTAAGTGTTTGGAAGCAATCATGTCTTCTTGTAATGAACGTAGTATATTGGAATGTTCCTGTGTCCAATGTCTAACTGAAAAGTCAGGTTTTATTAAGTCGTAGAAAGGTTTTACTCTTTCTGCGTGATCCAAAATGTATGCTCTGCCGAAATTTAGGAATCCCAGTATTGATTGTAAGTTTTTTTAAATGTTTTTGGAGGTTGGAGCAATGCACACTTTTCTAAAAAAGTTAGCTGCCAGGCTTTTCCATTCACTTGAAAGCTCATATCCTAAAAACAGGACATTGAGGTGGGCGATTTTTGATTTTTGAAAGTTAAATTTGTAGCCCTCAGAGTCGAATCCGATATTAATGGTGCTCACCCTGGTCAAGTGCCTCTTTAAGTCATCGTCCGTCAGATAAATATCATCCACATATGACAATTCTTCCTCATCAAAATTTTGGAGTAACAGGATTACTCTTGCTGAGAATACCCCCGGGGGAGACGACAAAATTGTCGCTGGGACTCCAACACTGAGAATGCTGTCAAATACCTGCTTTCAGGCACTATATTTTGGCAGAAAAATCCTTTTGAGATATCAAGTGTTGTTTTGTATTTTTTTCACACAATATTATTCATTAATGTGGCACTGTGTGCATTTTCGACAGTGATTGTCTTTGTGCAAGTGTTTAAATGTCTGTAATCTAAAACTAGATGATATGAGTTGTCCCATTTTGATACGGGGAAAAAAGGATTATTTATTGGTGAGGTGCATGTTTCAATTACCCCTTGATATTCAAGTTGATCGAAGATCTCCCTGACCTGTTTTTTAGCTTCTTGATTTATAGGGTATTACCCCTGAGTATTTGGTGAAACTTTTAATGGGATTACATGGTGGGTTGACCCCGCATCCCACCTTGCATGATTTTTATATAATGCTGGAGCTAAGGCTACTGCCCACTCCCGTGCATATGCATGTTTAAGATGTATGGGAACGGGGTCGGAGAGTGCTGGAAAAATTACGTTTTCCCCCCAGGGCGCTCCATAACGAAAGCTGGAGGCCAATCTTATTCTGCTAATAGGATGTCATAACCGGATGACAAATTTTCCCAAAAGAGACCTTTAACTTTCCTAGGCTTGTCCCCCTCCATTTGGAGTGTTATTTCGTGTAACTTATGGGGGACACTCACCCTTGTGTCTGGTGTTTCCACCGTGATGTAATCATTCAAGTCCACTGTCACCAGAAATTCCTTCAGGTTCTAGCAATCTATTGTTACTTCTGCCTCACTGTCTAGCATCGTCTGAGCCCATTCCCAATTCAGAAGCTGCGTCCTTAGAATTCTGGGCATGTCTGATTTTCAGACCTGCAACTTTCTTTTTCCTAAATTGAGGTTTTAATTTTGGCTTGTCTTCTTTTTTGTAAGTATAGTCATGAGCGTGCTGCTTGTCTCTGGACTTTGTACGGTCTTCTTTGTGTTCTGACTGTCCTTCTCTCTCTGAGGATTTCGTCGAGCCCTGAAAGGAATGAGAGGAAGGTGTATCAGTATCCTGATACCTGTCAGGTTTCCTAATATTATCCCTATTCCTAAGATTATACCTCTTTTCACAGAGCTCCTGAGGAGGAGATCTGCTTTGGGATTGAGATCTATTTTCTGTAAAGTGTTGTTGTTTTTTATTATCCCACTTCTTTTTAGAAGAAGCAGGCATCTGCTTAGAAGTGTTCTTTTCAGGACTGCCCATCAGTTGTGGTTTTAAAGCTTTCCCACCCAAACTGTCTCTGCCTAATTCTGCATATGCAGTTTCGATTATTTTGGGTAGTTTGTGTTGTTGATTCAGTGGACCGGACTCCCTCAGGCGTTGGCGGATTGCCACTGAAGCTGCTTCCCCTTTAATATTAGCTAATATTATGGCTGATACCTGGTCGTAGTTATTTAATAACTTCATCCCTAAGTTCAGAGCAGGCTATGCTCCGTACTCATGTTGTATTTGTCTTAATACGTCTGGTATCACCGCTAATGAAGGAATACCATGTGTTCTGGTATATATGGCAGCAAAGACTGTACCCCAAGTGGTACAATCTTCTAACTGTGGTGTTGTACCCATGGGCAAGCAGATTGTTAACATTCTGTGTTTTTCAAATGTGGTAGTATTTGGGAATTCTGCCTCAAGCTGAGTTATTTTCTGAGCTACTCAGGATGGTATTTGTTCATGTTTTGTGGGCATTTTTTCCAATACCGTGTGTAATATTTGTGGAGTTATTTTAGTTGCTGTACCCTGAGATTGAGTTCCAGTTGTTGCAACTGTTGTTGGTTGGACTGTGAAAGTCCTCATGACGAATTGCGTTAGGTTTCTGTAGATTTAATTAAATCAATGTCAGAATTTGGTGTGTAGGCCGTTAATATTGGCCATGTTGCCCCGTCTCCTCCGAGCAGGCCTAATCTTCCTCTGTGTCTTAATTTGGGTATGGCGCCTTTAAACCAGTAAAAATGTTCCTGGTACGTGAGTGGAACTTCTATGTCCTCTCAAGGACCATGTTACGCTGGTGCACCTCCCTCTGTGTAAGAGTGAAATGTGTTTGTTCTAGCATCTGCTTCTGGGAAAGTAACCCACAGATAAAATACCTCTGTTTTGTTTGATTTGTGTGCCTCAATCACGAAGGCTACTAAGCCACCCCTAGACGACAAACCACGTTCTAGTAGTTTCCAGGTGATAGTACGTCTGAAATTAGGTGGAATGAGAATTCCATCCACCTCGTCATCTTCTGCTGAGAGGCGTCTAGCCACCATTGGGTTATCTTGGAGTGTTGCATCCTCAGTCATTTTAAAACAAAGAAGTTTGTTAAAAGGAACTAAGATAAGGAGTTATGTACAATATTAGGAACCAAATGTCCTTCAAGCTTGATTAACCAGCAGCCAATAAATAGGATATTTCGCCTACTCAGCTGTGGCGGAGTTTGTGCCTACCCACTCCAGATGTCTCTGGCGTTTTGTGACTAGGGTTTCTCTGAGAATAGCATGACTGAACTACTCAGATTCTACTGTTAAATGAGTACCCAACCAACGTTGGTGGCGCCATGTCGTGTAGTTCCTATAGTACCCATGCAGAACCTGCGCGTTTGGATAACATAAACTGTGGGATTGGTGGCAGACTAGTTCCGTACACCCTCACCGAGAAATGTTAGCCTATTTTCAAATTTAGCTGGCGTACAGTGCCACTAGTGTCTCCTCTGATCGGGAAGAGATTAGTTTTGGGGAACCTTTAGAACATGACAACCCTGATCTCTCAAGATCATGGAAACAAAGTACTACTTTTCGCTCAGTCACTCGTGCTCATTTAGTTTGTCTTAGAGATACACAGAATAAACAGTCTGGGCGTTTCAATAAGGTTTTATTGAACAATTGTTATTCTTGTGTAAAATATATGAGCTGCAACAACCATTAGACAGTAGCAAAGATATATGATTAGCAGTACAGTGAATATAAAAGGATAGCACAGCTCTACCATCTTGCAAAAAGCATGAATAAATACATGAATATAAAATAAATTATAAAAGTGCGCGTACTCCTACGATGTCTATTTATATGTACCTAAGTGTACCTAGACATGTGAGTATGTGTAAAGCCTAGAATCCCTTGAGGATTTAGTCAAACCCCATTACCTGAAGTGTGAGAATGTTGGAGTCCTTCTGGGTCTCGAGTTGGACACCCCGCGAGGGATGTTCAGACCAGTGTCAGCTGGAGCAAGGCATGCAGGAGCCTCAGCGTCTCTGGTCAGTGTGTCGGCCTGGAAGTCTCGGTTCCCTCTAAAGAAGGTGAGAACTTAGTTTGTTATTTGAAATACACATAGCACTTATGTGAGTATATTTTTCACAGCAATGAGCTCAAATACAACTGGTAAAACCTTTATTGACAATGCTATCAATCAAATGGCTCGCACTGTGCCCAAAATGCAGAAGTAACGTCCCACACACCTCTGGAATGCCAATACAAGAGAAGTATGTTATTTAGATAGCATGTATGGCTCATTTTGAGAGGAAGAGAGCGAGGAACGGTCTAAAGAGAGCATGTTTTATTCCACTCCTCCTGTTCCACTTTATTTGGGACATGCAAAATACTTTGACAGGTGGGGGGTGGGTGGGAATCTTGGAAGCGGAGACTCATGACAGAGGCTTGCACCAGATTTACGCATTAAAACTAGGCCAGGTGTGAAATTAAACTTAATTTCATTTCTTGCACAATTACTTCATTTTGTATTCATGAAATGCCCAGAGAAGAAGTGACATGATTCACCCAGGGTCACACAATGACAGGCGTGAGAGCTACGATCGGAACTGACGTCTACTTCATTAAATGCCAAGACAAACTTTTTGTGACTTTTTAAAGTTGCTGCGCATGAAGGGTGCAAAGGCTGCCTCCCCACTCACATGTGAGCAGAGCAGGTTGTTTCTTACCTGTGCAAGCCACGCTGAGAAGGAAGAACACTGCCGCCTCCAGGACATCCCCGTGGATATTTCTAGCTGTCTGTTACTGATATCCAAGGATTTCCAAGTGCTGCTTCCCACGGATATCCCTGGTGTGTCCTTTGGTGTTCACTGACCTTACGGCTTTTCCCAGTGGGTCTTTTGAGGAATATACCTGGTGCATCCTGGTCTGTTACCGGTATCCGAAGTTATCGTTGAAATTCCTCTCACGGATATTGCAAGTGTAACCCTGAATGCCTGGTACTGAGATCTCAGGTTTTCCCGGTGCTTTTTTTCACAGATATTTCAGGTGTACCCCTTGTAATCTCTTTACTAGTGCCCCGTGTTTTCACCAAAGTTCTTCTCACAGATATTCCTGGTGCATCCATGCGTGCTCTTTAGAGACAGTGATACACTTTGCCTGTGGTTGGCCTCAGGGTGCTACTCTTGCTTCTGTACCACGTCTGGGTAGTGTGCTCCTCCCAGGAGTGAACTCTCCACTCCCTCCCATTCTTGTGGGATGAAGCAGCATCAACGCCTCACCGCCTGCTCCATGCTCTGAGAGCACAAGGGATTACCCTCTTACCACCAAACACAGTTCTTTTACCTGCGCACCCTGCCCTACATCCAGAAATCCAGCCTACCCATGTCCCTCGCACTGGACAAATCCCCAGCAGTCCTTGTGCCGCTTGAAGGAGACCCCGTGTATACAAACATTCCCAGCTACCACACTGCCATTGTGAGGGCAAAGACATTAAAAACCCACTAAAATGTAAAGTGAAAAAATAAGATGTGAGCAGGAAGATGCCCTCAAAGCAAAGCTGCTCATCAAGCAATTTTAATCCCATTGCAAAGGCAGAATCTAACTATAGAATTAAAATCTAATGACTGGCGTTTTACTGTATTTTTCTCTGTTTTCTACAGTGATAGAAAATATGGGGGCATATTATCAAGAATGGTGTTAAAATTTTCGCCGCTTTAGCGGCAGGAAACTGCCGCTAAAGCGGCGATAATGGGCTTGATAATATGCCCTTGAGAATTCCAATAGAAGCCCATGTTCTGGTGTGAACCTGGGCTATTGGAATTCTCAAGGGCATATTCTCAAGCCCATTATCGCCGCATTAGCAGCAGTTTTCTGCCGCTAAAGCGGCGATAATTTTAACGCCGTTATTGATAATATGCCCCGTCGTCTTTAAGTGCTACAGCGTTAGTTGATATATTGGAGAAACAGGGGGAATAAGGGCCAGTGCTGAAGGGTGGAGGGATTGAGGGTTGTGGGGTCTAAATATGTGAGTAGAAGAGAACGGGAGGAAAGCTGCATACAGGGTACGCTGACAGAATTGCACCAATGCTAGAGTAATCCTGCACAATCATTGATGCATTATATAGATTACGCTGGTGCCTGATGGGCTGGTCTGTTTAGCACTGGTAGCAGCATTGAGAAGTGGGCAGTTGTTGTAAATGCAGTTCTGCACCTGCACAAACACTGGTGCAAAACTGCAAAGTTAGTGGAAGAGTTCACTTGAGAAATACATTGTTTACCCACCCCACGGCTCGTACTCCTTCCAACCTCAGGTGATATCACATTATCCAACTTATCTATTTGAAATAACCTCTTTAACATTAAATGCTGTGTTATGTTAATTTGTCGCCTGGATGTCATGTTTCCAGACTCCATTGATCTCACAGTGAGAAAAACATGAGGTGAAACAAATGCCAGCCAAGTCGACCCAGCGCTGGACTAAGGGGAGTTTATTGTGGTGTCTCATTCTACACTATATTTATGTGTTTCATTTTTGGTTTAAGTGCCTTCTGCCCACCCTGAAATAATAAACATAAATAAAAAATGTACTCACCCATGCTTCCTCGACCGTCCTCCACTCTGTGTTTCTCCTGGAGCTGAATCAGTGCGAGTCCGCCTGGAGCCTCACCCAACTCCCCTCCACGAATCCCAGCAGTGATCTCATGCTGCTGATAATGTTAGCAAAAGACAGATGATGGACGGAATGAAGAGCAAATTAAACATTCACCCCCAGTCGAAAGACTTGGGTTAAATCCATCGTTCTTTTACTCACCATGCCACCCCAGTTTAGATGCAGCAATATGCTTATCAGTCTTGACCCTGTGCCTTATGAGAACAGTCCAGCCCAAACTGCCAAGCCGGGTCCTCCCTGGACCGGAAACAAGCATCCTGGGACCGGTTTCGAGCATTACCCCTCATCAGCCAGGCTAGCTTGAATCCAGTGGCACAGTGAGCCCCGGACCCACGTCTGAGCATACCCGGTGAACGTAGGGCGAGAAAGCAAAAGACACACAGATGATGAACAGAATGCAGAGCAAATCAAACATTTACCCCCAGTCAAGAGATCTGGGTTAAATCCCTTGTTCTTTGCTCACCATGCCACCCCAATTTAGACTCAGCTATATGCAGATCAGTCTTGAACCTGTGCCTGATGGGAACAGTTGAGCCCGAACGGCCAAACCAGGTCCTCCCTGGACCAGAAACAAGCATCCTATTAGCATCATGAAAGCAGCGCCAGGATAGGTTGGAGCTGGCTGCCTTGACGCTCCATCAAGCACTGGTTGCCTGTGCCTGCTCTCCACCCAGCTGTCTAAGACAGCTGAGTGGAGAGGTTTAAAATGCACATATCTGGCTGGCCGTCAAAAGACAGCTGCCAAAGAGACTTGCGCAGTTTAAACCAGGTTAACAATGATGACTAGATTTAATTCTTACTAAATGAATACATTGATTTGAATTACATTGTTAATAAAAGCCTTTAACTCACACCAACTTTCTTTATTGATTCTTGTGAAGCCCCAAATAGACTTCACTGTTTGTGGAATTTGATGTAAATGATTGTGCCTTATCATCTCTCGTTGTCGACTAACAAAGGTCCATGTGCCAAATTGTATGGGTCATTTAATGATTATACTCAACAATTGAGATACAAGAATCACAGTTCCGTCACAGCCTTGGGGTTTGGCACTCTGACATTTAATATCGCTGGCTTCTGAGCAGAGCTTCGGGCACCAGCACTCAATCTTTTGCAAATTAAGCATTGCTGGAGTCAGCAATGCACTGCTGTCCTTGGTATAAAAGCTTAATGCTGTCAAGCGCACATGTCTTCTGCGATGGCTGATGCATTGTCTTGAAGGAAAGAAAGGGTACACCACTTTTTTTGGGGGGTGGAGTTTTATATAGCACGAACTGGAACCGAAGGTATCAGAGCACTTTACATGAGCCCCAGTTGCTTTCATTTTTTTTTTTGTTAGACACAGGGAGATTAAGTGATTTGCACAGAATCACAGGATGTCGAGCCTCGTTGCCAAGACTCAAACCTGGTTCTCCTGATTTAAAGTCGACTGCCCTAGCTGTTAGGCCACATCCTCTCCCCACTTCTTGAAGCAACTTCAATCTTCAGAACAGTCACAGGTATTCAAGAGATGTGACTAGCCGAAAAGCAAGATCAAGAAAAAAAAAATGAATACAGTAAGAAAATCTTCTACCACACCAGGACGAGGAAAGGAACATAACTTGGAGAGAAGAAGCAGGATACGAAGGAAAACCAATTAGTCCAACGAGTGAGCAGCAGACAAACAAGCATAATCGTGACGCAAGTTGGAACTGAAGTGGTCTTGTCTTCCTTTATAGCCCAAAACAGGAAGTAAACATGTGAAAAGAAACAGATAATGATCATCCGCCATCTTACCTAGGGCAATTCAAAGACTAGGGACCCAATTTATATCTTGGCAGTAAGAATACTCCGTCGCAACATGGACGAAGCATGCTTCCGGCCAAGATAATGATCCACCTACCCGATTTGACTCTCATGGCGAGGGGGCATTCTATTTTTTATTTTCAAAAAGAAAATCCCCTTTAGGGACCCAAATGCCAATCTTTCCACAATTCTACATGAACTTATACAGAATGCCAGGGGCGAACCTTGCCTGAGAGGTCAGCGGTGTGCTCCCACATCCTGTTGTCTATTTAAAGTACTCCGGTGAGTCATTGAGCTAACGAGCTCGTGGATGAAGCACCTATGCGCCAGTGAGAGGTACCGGACCTGATATAATGTTTGGCAGCCTACTCAGCAAACCCCAAAATACAAGTCTGTATTCTCTACTGATGACAGTTAATAAACTAGAAACAAGTGTCTAGAGATCGGCCCCATCTGCGCCAAACTTGGCTAAACACTCGAAAATATCGGAGCGATCTACAAGAGACTGCATTACCCAGAATGCCAGGGGCGAACCTTGCCTGAGAGGTCAGCGGTGTGCTCCCACATCCTGTTGTCTATTTAAAGTACTACCGTGAGTCATTGAGCTGATGAGCTCGTGGATGAAGCACCTGCGCACCAGTGAGAGGTACTGGACCTGATATAATGTTTGGCAGCCTACACAGCAAACCTCAAAATACAAGACTGTATTCTCTACTGATGACGGATAATAAACCAGAAACACGTGTCTAGAGACCTGCACTATCTGCGCTAAACTTGGCGAAACACTCGTAAATATCGGAGCGATCTACAAGAGACTGCATTACCCAGAATGCCAGGGGCGAACCTTGCCTGAGAGGTCAGCGGTGTGCTGCCACATCCTGTTGTCTATTTAAAGTACTCCCGCGAGTCATTGATCTGACGAGCTCGTGGATGAAGCACCTGCGCGCCAGTGAGAGGTACCGGACCTGATATAATGTTTGGCAGCCTACTCAGCGAACCCCCAAATACAAGACTGTATTCTCTACTGATGACGGTTAATAAACCAGAAACACATGTCTAGAGATTAGCACTATCTGCGCCAAACTTGGCGAAACACTTGCAAATATCGGAGCGATCTACAAGAGACTACATTACCCAGAATGCCAGGGGCGAACCTTGCCTGAGAGGTCAGTGGTGTGCTCCCACATCCTGTTGTCTATGAATTTATACAGTTTGGTGTTAGGTATTTGTGGCCCTGGGTAAACAAGGATATGTTTTACATTTTTCAGTTGACTGAAAGTACAAATCAATGAGTCCTGGAACTCCGCCTCCGGTAGTTGGAAGGCTGGGTTTGGTGGTTGGATAGTGGGGAGCATAATGTAGCTTCAGAAGCATTTGAAGATCATTATAGGATGTACCTGATTCGACTGCCAGAGCATGGCGGTCGCTATCTGAGCATGTTGATTCCTGGATTAAGATCCCATTGGCCAACGAATACTGGTTATGAAAATGCTCGTTCTGCTACCCTTGCTACAATTATTTAGTAACATACCCATCACCCCCACAAGAGGGCTGTCTGAATCACCTAGGTATTTTATGATTAGATATTGGCCTACGCAAGAAAACAACTCAGACTGAGTTTTCGTTTGCTTTTCCTTCCTATGGGGCTAGAGGTTTCTCTTTTTCTGACTTTGAATTGTATTTTCATGTGGCACAAGTCCACTTAGTTTTTTGGGTTCATAATAACCTCACCTTGCTGACAAGCAGAAGGTACTTTTGCCTTACCCTGTTTACACAGCAATGCTGCTCAGGACTAGATGACAGATAGGAGATTTGGACCCAGTAAAATGTACCCCACACTCCTGGAGCTGGTAAGCATACAGACATGAACTCTAGCGTCCTTATTCACCTCAAGTAGCAATGGTAGGCAATACCTGGCTTTAGATGGCTTCAAATGAAGTTTTGATCCAAGGAAATGTGCCGCTTTATCCTGGAGCTGGCTGGCCAGTAGGCAGAGGATGTAGCAAGCGTATTCTCCTCAAGTATCTATTGTAGGCAATTCCTAGTTTCCCATGGCCTCTGAAGGTAAAATCCTGGCAGTTGACTAGACTTGCCATGGCACCTGAAGATATAGATTTCTGGCAGTTGACTAGATTTGGGTTCTTATATTGAGAAACATGGTCTCACACCTTAAAAATGAGCATTACACCTTGAAGCTCCAGCCTCATTCATTTGAGATTGTTGACTGAACATGTGCAAACATGAACAAGTCACTTTAAAAATGTACTCTTTGTGATTGCCCAGCAGCAGCAGCGGCCCCTCCATTAGGGCAGAGGAGCGCCGCCCTCCTTGCCACCACCCTCAAATAAAACGATAATAAAACAAATTTGAAACCTGTTTTATTATCGTTTCACTTTAATCCCCTCGACCACCCCCAGGACTCTGACAAGTTTTGGAGATGAGTCTTGGGGGTGGGTCCAGGTGGATGACTGGTGGGGGAGTGGTAGTGCACTCCCTTCGCTGCGCATTAGGGCTTGACCTGCTGTCTCAGGCCAGCAGAACCCTCATGCGTAGTGAAGCTCTCTCCAGCCCCAGCTGCATTGCTGGCTCTGGAGACAGCAGGCACAGGTTCCCAGTCTGCCTGGGAGCACATGTTGTCAGTGCTCAGGCCAATCCTGATGGTGCTTTCATGCAGCATCATGATTGGCAGCAGTGTAGTCTGGGAGCCTGTGCCCAGATGCAGGAAGTGCGCGATGCGGGGGTGATGGCCGATTTCAGGTACATTATTTTTTTGTCCCCGAACTCCCTCCTCCCTTCCTCTCCCCTCCCCTCCCTTCTGGACCTCCCCACTTCCTTCCTCTGGTGGGCCAAATATGTAGGAGACGGGCCACTACTACCCAGCAGTGATCCACTGCATGACTTATCTACCCCCTTAAACCCTAATTTTGTCTAGGTGACACCAATTGGACGAACTATTTGCATTCAGCTGTATTTGGCTAGTATTAAGACCCCCGCATGTTATTTAACGGTCAGACACTTTTCAAATGCTGTTGTCTAGTACATGAAATTGGCAGCATGGGCATGTGTTGGGTGAGGACTTGAGTGTCAATGTCGACCCTTTTGCAGTGAGTGAAGAGAAATTCAAGCTGAGAGTGGAGGCCTATGTTCAACTAGGGTTGTTGGGAAACTGAGTAATATATATGTGACTTTTTGCTAATGCACACCTGCCTAGAGGAGAAGAGGCTAGCTGTGTACACAGTCCAACCAGCCCGTGACGACCTTAATACTCATGGCTTTGACCTCACTCATCCATTGGCTTTCTGTTTGCACTCTCTCAGATCTGAACCGCGATTTGCTCCAAATTGGCAAAGAGGGTGGAGGAGCAACCTAGACACCTGCTGGCCTGTCATTCTGAGGCACTCATGTTGTCCTCACATTGAGCGACATGCACACTTGCACGGCCAAGTCCCCGGTGTACATGTTGATGTGGCATCAGTCACAATATGTCCAGGCACTCCCTGTCCTCTGGCTAGACATCGCCCTTGGTATATACAGGGCTCTGAACTCCAGCTGTGCCAATCACTTCCTGTGCTGAGATAGTTAGAGGGTCGTAGTAACCCGCCTCTCAATCCTTGGGCTGGGATTATACCGAGGCTCCAGGCCCAGCACTGTCAGGCCTCCCTGAATGTACAGGTGTGTGTTTGACTCAAACCGAGATAAGGATAGTCAAGTTGCCATTGACTCCTTGGTCCAACTTCAGAAATTCCTCTTTTCGTGTGTGGCATTGTGGCACCAGCTTGGTAAACAGAGATCAGAAGTACATTGCACTGCAGTAATGAGGCAGTAGGTAGAGGTCAAGAGCCCAGCAAACGTAGGAAAGCACTCAGGAGCAGCTGGTTGGTGTATGCTGGTCCCACACCACGGTGTTGCCAACAATGATGGGTCGAAAACCAAGAGCACTGATGCCTGGGTCAGGCGCAACAGCACTGTCTGTAACTCTGAATGAGCAGAGCACCTTGGCAGAACACCAGGATGCATGAAATTTCTCTCTGCCCATCCACTTTCGTTCCCAGTCTCTACCCTATGTAATTTCGTCCCGTTATATTGTGTTATGCTTTAATCTGTTATAATACTTAGGGCCAGATGTACGACCCTACCAATTTGCGATTTGCAAATTGAATCGTTTTGCGACTCGCAAATGGGAATGTATAACAGTGTCTCAGACACAATTGCATGCCTCATTAATATTCAGGAGGCAGGTGCAATTTGCGACCCCATTAGGAAAGGCTAGCACTCTCAGGGATGGTGGCCTGCTGGTGTCAGCAGACCACCATGTCTCTGACTGCTTTTTAAATAAGGCAGGATTTTTTTTTTTTTAAATAGAAACGAGATACATTTAAAAATTAAACGTTTCGGTTTCATTTTGTAAAGACAGGCAGTGATCCCTGGGACCATTGCCTGCTCTTAAAAAAGAATATGTGACGTTACATCGCAGTCTTCACACCGCGATACGTTTACAACGCAGGCATTACAACACAAGTCGTTACAACGAGTTGCGCTGGAGGGCTCTGGACTTAGGAATAGTATGATTTACAATTCCAACTCCAGCCTACGTAACAGTAGGGAAGGTGTTGGAATAGTAAATCCTACTATTCATTAGTGTATAGCGCCATCCAGCGCAAGTCGTTGTAACGACTTGTGTTGTAATGCCTGCGTTGTAAACGTATCGCAGTGTGAACACCGCGATGTAATGGATGTTTCCACTTAAAAAATATTTTCACATCCATTCACAAAGGGGCAAATGCGGTCGCAAAACAGTGGTACATTCCATTGTGACTCGCTATTACGAAGAGACGCCCCTTTCTAATAGCGATAGTCGCAAACACTATTTTGCGAGTCACTGACTTGCAAAATAGCGTTTGTACATGCCAGGACCCTTTTTTGCAGTCGCAAACGGGCCGATTTCCCGTTTGTGACCGCAATAAACGGTCGTACATCTGGCCCTAAGTCTGTTTCATAATGGTAAGGCCATCAAGTCACCACATGCATCGACCAGAGGTAAGTAAGGTTGATAAGAGTGATAAAGAAGCCTAGACGGAGACAGGGGGCAGATGCGAGCTCCAAACAGTGCTGGTGCCTTGAGTAGTGTCTTAACAGTTCATCGCCCCACATTGTGATTTATAAAGCAAACAAAAAAGACCTGCACGCCTCTTTAAAAAGTTCACAAACAGAACATTTCAGTTTTTGTTACATTTAAATAAGCAGTGCAGTGCTAAACACAACTGTGCTTCATCCTCGATACTTTGTTTTCTCTGCTCTTTGAACAACTCAGTTTTTTAGTGACCAGCAGTGATTTCACACTTTTTGGTTTAATATGTTTGATGTTCATCTTTCCATATGTAGGAAGGCAATGTAAAAAGATGAAACGAAGGGTGTGTCTGTTTTCTTATTACAAAGTTCTAGTCAAAGAATTACCTGTTGAGAAGGAGAAGTGATCAAAGATATAGTAATAGGTTGTTTTAATTTTGTTTTGTTTTTTGTGACCTTTAAAACTTTTATCTTTTTCTTATTATACCAACAACTACTGGTCAAAACTACCTTATACTGGTTGTTTTCCATTCAGAACTGCTTCAGATGCTTCCAGTAGACACAACATAGGCTAGCTGAGGCTATATAATTTTGGCAAATTGATGCTCTGGATGGTGGCCATTTAACAGATGCTTGCTTGGCAGGCCACCAAATTTGAATTACGATGTAAGGAATTTTCATCTTGCAATAAATGTCACTGGTGTTTGCTGCTGCAGCGAAACAATAGTCCCCATAACCAACGTGGTGCAGAGGGCCCGAGCTCCAGGAGGCCCCCTCCAGCACAGTACACGCCATTGACGACTGGTAGTAAGGGGTGTTGCTGTCTGAAGTACGTGTGAGTGGGCAGGAGGAGCGAAAGTAAAATACCAGGAAGATGCTTATCACAGAGCTGTATTAGGATCTAAAAAATTGTCAAGGTTTTCTGGGGATGAGACAATTACACATGTGCCGGGGCGGTGTACGGAATTGATGGAGCAAGGTTTCACGTCAAAAGAAACTTGCTCGTATGCAATCCTCTCGAATAATATGTAATACTGTAACCAACCTGTCCGTGAGTACTAAAATTGCAACACATTTTACATAATCGTATCTAGGGGAAGCATTCCTATGTGCTGTCCTAATAAGTAACCCGAGTGTCCTAAAAATGGCCGCTAAAACGCGGGAACTCTTCTGCGCATGTGTCTACCACATCACGTGGTGTGATGTTCTTCTGTCGCTTGGGGGGAAATTTTTGCAGCTGCGCAGGAGCTTCTAATATGGCTGCTTTAAAATAACATACTGATGCACATGCCAAGCTGAAACTAACCTATGCACGTACTATAAAGCTATTAATGTGAAAGATTTATTAAGTAAATGGCATTAGAGGAGAAGTAAGTGATATAGAGTGAATTCACTTAATTTTGTATTCTAACATGTTTCTCTCTGACTTTATTAATAGTTTGCATTTGGGCCTTGGAGGGTGACTGATGTCCTCATCCTTTGTGGCAACCACGCATGTGTCCTACCTCTCTGCTCTCAAGTCCATGAAGTCATGGCACTACTGCCAAATCCTAAGCCTAGCAAGGACATGGGAACTCAACTTTCTGAACTCTACGAGAGGAAATTAAAAGAAACATTGTACCATAAATGTATCGATCAGAATATTAAATGCTTGTGGGAATAAAGCTTGTGGGTATTAAAATTAAGAGGAGGGGAATTAGACAATAGACTAAAGAAAAGTATTGCACTTGGTATGGTGTAATGTCCTCACCCCACTGCCTGGCCCAATCAAATTGAGGGTTAACATGGAATTGAAACTTTTGAGGGTGGATCATACACTCGAATTTGGTATAACACAGGTAAGTTATAGATAGTTAGACACACTTTATGCTGAGATGCTGATGCTATGCTGAGATGCTGTCCGATTTTGCTACAATCTGACTGAAGAATCCTACACTAGGGAAAATTCGCGGAACAACCGAGGAGGCACATCTAGGGAAGGGTCCGGACGCGCCCGAGCCGGAGAGAGTAGCACCAGAGAGGGGTGTAACGCTGGCGTTGCACTAGAAGAGATCACCTTTCCCTGTCCCGAACCTGTCCTGAATCCTTGACTTTCTGATATCGGGGTCCTCACACCATTCTGGGTAAATATATCTCTAGGGTAAATGCTTTGTGCTTGTTCCCAGTCCTTTCTCTCCTCAGATGCTGTCATTACAAGAACCTATTAATGCAAACTGATTATAAGCTAATTGTACTATTTCCCTGATGGAGATTTCTGGTCTATTCATGTGTATTTGATTTGACTCACAAAATTATTAATTCAGATAAACTTTTAAAACTCCTTCTGAGTCTGTGGTTCTTTAGAATAAAAGTTAAATGAATTTTTTGTATTTTCCTCCCTATTCTAATCTACTACTAGATCCTTCGACAGTGTATTTACTCAGGAGACAGGATTGGTAAGAATACTGGTGTAAAGGTTTCCTAGGGTAAACAAATTGATGTCCAGTGGATATTTGCCAGCTCATTTGCGTGTATAAATGTAAAAGGGCCCAAATGAGTGTTGTGTGTATGAATGTGTTGAGCTGGTAAACTCTGCTGCATCAGTTTTACTTTGTAGCAGTGGCATGGTTAGTATAGTTAGTTAGGTGAGGAGTGTATTTGAAATTGTGAATTATTGATTTATGTTTTTAACCAAAAACCCGTTATGTATTGTTTCATGTTGTCTGGAAATTCCCGGGAATATTGAATAGCAGGTGGTAAATGGAAGCCACACTGCAGTGAGGTTAGTGGTCTGGATCGAGAAAGCGCTGAAAGTTACGCAGGTCTCGAAGCACTAAGTTAAGGAAAATGTCTTGTGTGTTAATGAGAATAATTGGTAGCGATGAGTCCGCTGGTGAAATTTTGGTATTATATCACCTAGAAAGGGCAATATTGAAGGAGTAGCAGGTTCTCTGATGCTTGTGTGAAGAGTAAGCAAAAATGTTTTACTCGTAGTGTGTGAAGAGTAAGCGGGAGGGTTTTACTCGCAGTTAAATAAATCTTACTATTCTTTGCATTAGTGGGTCAGACACAATAGCGAATGTTTATACGTTGTTAATTAATGAAACTGTGTGAAAAGTTTGTGAAAAATAAGTTGTTGCATTACCATGTGAAGGAGGGGTCAGTTGCGGGTGCTGCACTGACGTCACCAAGAGCCGCGCTGGGATTGGTTGAAACAGCGGGCGTGTAGTTGATGCGAAATTGTAAAGGAGGGGTCAGTTGTAAGGAGTAAGACTGACGTCACAGAAAAGCCGTGCAGGCATTGGCTGAGCGAGCGAGCAGAGTAAAAGTTGATTGGTCCACAGAATAGAAAATGCGCTGGTATTGGAGAATTATTAAAATTAAAGCAAGCGTTTGATTGGTCATCAAAATAGAGATCCCGAGAATAATAATAGATAGTGGAGATTGCATGTACGATCCAACTTTAACAGGGACTCGACCAGATTGAAGATTTGTAGGGTTTGCTTACGAGCAGTACCTTAATCAGCACAAGCACGCAATGTACGGAGAAAAGAGAAAAATGACTTTCATGCAAATGGTTAAGAATTATTTCAAAAAGGACAAACCCATTAAGAGTAGAGAGGGGATTCTCATTACTCCTCCAAATACACCTGCATCATACATGATGGTGGAGAGAGGTTATCATACTTGTGTGTGGTTAGAAAATTGGATAAAATACGCAAAAGATGATGGTATACTAGCATTTCCTGACTACGGAAGCTTTAATGGAAGAATACTGTATAATTTAAGTACATGAATGAATGAGTTAGAACCCAGATCTAGATTGACTCAATATGAGGCTTTAGAAGAATGAGAAATGGAAGCATTTGAACGTGACAGGCCCCGAAGTAACAGACATTTAAGCAAATATTACCCGAAATTTCCCAGAGAGTCTAGAGATAGTCAAATCAAACAATGGAGACAGGCCATGGTGGCCGAAGGTTTATATCCTGTGTTAACATCAGAAGGGCAGATGGGAAGTAAATGTACAGAGAAGACCAAGCACTTAACCATGATAGATAGCGGAGAAACAGAAGAAGGGTATTTAGAGGAGGTATTGATGAAAAGTCCTCCACCTTACAATGAAGAATTTAATAGAATGACCCCTGGTGCCCCAATATTAGGAACACATTTGTTTCCACTGATAGTACATGACACCACAGACAGGGTGCTTCAAGAAAAGGAAAGGGAAGCAATAAATAGGAAGAAAGATGAACTGATACAGAAAATAACTACGATGAATATACATCCCGATGCCTTGACCATACCCGTAACTATAGGTCCAGTAGTCCCATTATATGGAGGAAAATCAAATTGTCCTAAAGTTCCTGTAATGCCTAAATCAAGCATAGAACCTAGAAAAGAAAAGGTAATAATAGATGATCAATACAGTGAATGTGAATCAGTAATATCATTGATGGATTTGCCTATAAGAGAGCCAATAATAGAAACCCGAAAAGGAATTTGCCCAGTTGTTCAAAGGAAGTTAGATTAGAAACATCATCAGGAACCAGAAGTGCCACCATAGTAACTCCAGAGGATATAGAGAGATGGTCTCAAGAAATAGAGAAACCAAAATCACAGCCTAAAATATTAGACATTTTCAAATTGAGAGTTGAATTGGAAGAAATGGTTGCTGGAAATGTGGGTCTGGACAGGCTAAACACATACAGTGAAGAAGAATTACTGTTTATCTGTAGAAGTATTACACGAAATACCAAGTTATTCCATGAAAAGCTGACAAATTTGGCATCGGAAATGGGAATTGACATAGGGAAATCAAAGATGTTGCAGAAACCATATAGAGCAGAAATCTCTGATAAAGATTTGGAAAATATGAATGTGTCTGGAAGAAAGTTGCTGATCAGAGAATTGTTATTTCTGTTACAAAAGTGGGGAGATCTTGAAAGATGGAGAGTTAGATGGGCAAAGAAAAAGGAAGAAGCACAGGTAAATCCAACGCCATCTGAATATGTGATGAGAGAAACAGAAAAAGCTGAAAGATTGTATCCGATGAGAGAAGTACCCGGAGTGGGGTACGTACATGTGCCATGGACTAGACAGGATATTTTGTCTTTTACGAATGATTTCCCAAAATTGAGAGAAAAAACAGTAGAGTGGTACAGACAAGTTGAGAGGTTTGTGAATGTTTCAAAAGTTTTATTGAAGGATCTGGATGGTTTGTTTGACATATTAGTACCTGCAGATTTGTGGACAGAATTTAAGATTACTGTGGATTGGCCTAGTGAGGAATATCCAAGAGATGCTAAAACAGGAGCTCCGTCAGAGGATGTAATGAAAAAGTATCATTAGGTAATCACCTTTCTGAAGAGTAAAATTCCCCCGAAAGAAACCGATTGGGTAAAGATAGACAGAACAACTCAAGAGAAGGATGAGTCTGTACATGCCTACTATGAACGTCTTTTGCAGGTGTTCATACAGTATAGTGGGTTTGGAAGTTTAGAAAATAAAGACATGACTCATTTTGTGTACCGATTTGTGTCTGGGCTGAGATTGGATATATCTCAAATGATTAAGCAGCACATGCTGTGCTGGCAGTCAAAGCCCATTGGTGAGATTTTAAAATATGCAAAATATTGTGGGGACGAAATTCATAGCAAGAGAAAAGCTTTAGAAGAAAAGGTAATGTGGGCTAAAGTAAAATTAGCTGACCAGCAAGAGCTCCAATTTAGTAAACAATCAGAAAATCAGGAAAGAGCACAAGGTCAGATTGATAATAATTGGGGAAACCACGGGGAAGATTCAATCTGGAAGAGGCAAAGGAAAATTTCCCTTGTCACAGGTGTGGGAAGTTGCGACATTGGAAGAACGAGTGTAAAGCCATACAAGTTAATAATGCCCCTAATCAAAATTTAAATCCACAGACTCAGAATGAGGTGTTAATGAGTAATCAGCAACAGGGTATAGATCTTCAGAGTCAATTGCCACTTGCCCCTAAACCACATTTTGTGAGTCAAGCTAAGTACAGTGTGGACGCCAGATTTCCAGAAGGAAGTGGTAAGAAAATGTTGTAACACCTCAGTTTCTTTTGCAGAACCCACTGATTGATTATGATCAAGAATGACGGTGCCCGAGGGGTGAGGAAGGGGAGTGCGTACTTAGCGCATCCCTACCGGCAGATCAGTCAGGGCCTTACATAGAGGATAATGTAAGGGGAAATGATATTACCTTCTTGTTAGATACTGGCGCTACCAGGTCTACGGTGAGAACAGCAGACATTCCTAACCTGCCCCTCTCGAGAGAAGAAATTCCAGTAGTAGGCGTTTCAAATACGCGGATTAGCACTCCAATCACAGAACCCATGGAGGTGCGAATAGGAAAATTTAAAGAAATGCATACGTTTGTGGTCTGCGATTCAAGCCCTGTAAACTTGCTTGGAAGAGACCTGTAGCGCAAAATTAATTGCACTATATTTTGCACACCGGATGGTGTTGCAATACAAACCCCAGATGAAGATGGAGTTTACAAGTTCATGTTAGCTAAACAGGGAACAGAAGTAAATGAATTATATTCAATGATGACACAAAATGAATTGCCTGCAGAAGTCAAACTGACTAAAAATGCAGAAATATGGGATTTTACTGGAAAAGAAATAGGATTAATGGCAAATATAGATCCCGTAAACGTGACTGTAAAAGAAGGTGCTGTTTACCTGAACACCCGACAATACAAAATGTGTCCAGAAGTAAAGGCAGGTGTCGCAGCAGAAATAGAGCGATTGGTCGAACAAGGCATTCTGAAGGAAATAATGAGTAGTCCTTGTAACTCACCCATAATTGGCATTAAGAAACCTATTGGGAAGTATAGGGTGGTTTAAGACCTAAGGAAAATTAACAAAATTGTTGTACCATGCTGCCCAGTAGTGCCTAATCCAGCTGTGATTCTTTATCAAATACCATGGAAAGCAGGATGGTTCACTGTGATCGATTTATGTCATGCATTCTTTTCTATTCCACTGCATCTAGATAGCAAGTTTTTATTTTCGTTCAAATTTGATGAGCATGTTTATGTTTGGAATCGTGTGCCTCAAGGGTACACAGAAAGTCCTTCAATCTTTAATCAGATTCTCAAAAGAAGCCTTGAATTTCTTGTACTGCCCAGAGAGTCAGTCCTGGTGCAGTATATTGACGACCTATTGGTGGCGTCAATCACACGAGAGGACTGTGTTACTGATTCAATTGCATTGTTAAATCCTTTGGCAAAAGGTGGACATAAAGTGTCCCATGAAAAACTCCAGTTTTGTAAAGATTCAGTAAAGTACCTGAGACATCAAATAGAAAGAGGAGTTAGAAGGGTGACCTCCGAAAGAATCAGAATAATAAGACAAATGCAATTGCCACAAACCCAAAAAGAAATAAGAATGTTCCTCGGAGTTGTAGGATATGGTAGACAATGGATTGTAGGGTTTGCATTACTAGCTAAGCCTTTGATACAGCTGACCAGAAAAAGAATGAAAGATCCCATAGAGTGGGATAACGAAAGCATGGGAGCTTTTAGAAAATTGCGGGAATGTTTGTGTGAAGCTCCTGCTCTAGGAATGCTCGACTATTCAAAAGAATTTGTATTATTCTGCTATGAGCGGGGAAATTGTGCACCCAGAGACACGGATTAATGAGAAGGCCAGTGGCCTATTTTTCTGCTACCTTGGATCCTGTGGCTTGTGCATTACCAGGTTGCCTGAAAGCTGTCGCTGCAACTTGCGTGAGCATAGAACAGAGTGAGTCAATTGTGATGGGATACCCTGTCAAGGTGTATGTTCCTCATGCAGTGGTGATCTTACTGACCAGGACCCAAATGCAGTACCTATCTCCCAGTAGGCTGACAAAATATGAAAGGATAATATTGGGAGCTGAAATTTGACAATAGTGAGGTGTACTGTTCTAAATCCAGCCACCTTACTTCCTGATCCATACCATGAAGAAATGAGGGATGAGGTTGAGCATGAATGTCTTGATGTGACTGAACTTAGTACCAAACCATGTCCTGACATGCAAGAAGAACCTTTGAAAAATGCAGAACATGAGCTGTTAGTAGACTGCTCCTGCATGAGACACGAGGAGTGAGGATTGAGTGCTGCTTACGCTGTCTGTACATTAACTGGAATAGTCGAAGCATCCTATTTACCAGAAGTCAAATCTGCACAAATTGCTGAATTGATCGCCTCAATTAAGGCATGCAAAATTGGGAAAAATTAGAGAGTAAACATATCCACTGACAGTCAATATGGTTATGGGGTTGTGCATGATTTTGGCCAACTGTGGATGCAGAGGGATTTCCTGACTTCTTCAGGGACTCATATTAAAAATGGAATTTTTGTGAAAGGATTACTAGAGGCAATTCAGTTACCAAAAGAGGTAGACGTGGTTAAGTGTGCTGCTCACCAATCAGGAAATGACTATCTGACAGCCGGTAACAGATATGCTGACCAGGTTGCCCAACACTGTGCAAGGCACAAACTTGCCTTAAACAAAGAAATCGAAACTTGTGGAACCAGCTACCAACTTATGCTACTTGCAGGAGTGGGAACCTGGGAGGAGGTGAAAGATCTACAGAATGCAGTAGACATGAGAGAAAAGGAAGAGTGGGTGAAAATAGGATGTCAAAGAAGGGCAGAAGATGGTGTGTGGGTTTGTTATGATGGCAGACCAGTCAAGCCAGTCAGCATGCTTGCACCAATGGCTAGAATGTACCATGGCGACACACATGTGGTCAGGGATGCAATGATTCGGTTTTACGCAAAGTTCAGAAATGTAGCAGAGAGCCATTGCCAGAGCTGTTTAGTATGTCAACAAATGAACCCTTGCAGGAAAACTGTGGTCTGCATGGGAAAGATTGGAAAGGCAGAGGGTCCTTTTGTGAGACTCCAATTAGATTTCATTCAACTACCTGCTTCTCAAGGGCTGAAATATGTGCATGTCATAGTTTGTTAATTTTCAAAGTGGGTGGAAGCATACCCGACCCGAAAAAATGACAGCTTGACAGTGGCCAAATTTTTATTAAGAGAACTCATTCCCAGATTTAGTTTTCCAGTAACAATTGAATCATATAGAGGGTCTCATTTTAATAATGAAATAATTTGACTAATCTGTGAAGCATTCAAAGTCGAACAGAAATTGCACTGTGCTTACCGTCCAGAGGCTTTTAGGGTGGTAGAGCAATTGAATGGGACAGTCAAGTCAAGACTCAGAAAGGTGTGTGCATCCACTCCACTGGAATGGCCTGATGCTTTGCCGCTTGTTCTGATGGGACTTAGAAGTATGCCAGACAGAAATACTGGATTGAGTCCCCATGAAATACTCATGGGAAGAGCAATGAGACAAGCATGCGTACCAGGACACAAGCTGTTGAAAATAACTGATGACTTGGTTTTGGAATATTGCAAAGAGTTGGCTGACAGAGTGCGTTCTATCTCTCATCAGGTTGGGGAAGACGCTTTCAACAGACAGCAGAGCCACTCACATGATTTGAATCCCGGTGATTGGGTAGTTGTGAACAATCACACTCGAGAATCGTGCCTAGCACCAAGGTGGGATAAACCTCATCAAGTTATTCTGACTACCTCGACAGCTGTAAAGTGTGCAAGGTTGCCTAATTGGATTCATGCAAGCCATAACAAAAGGGTACCAGCTCCTGAAGAAGAAGAATTACAATTGAAACCAGAGATTGATGAGGCTGAAGGTTGTGCAGCTGAAGAACTTCCTATAGAAGATCCTGAAGTAGTTGCTCAAGATCAACCAAGCACTTATCAGGATGACTGGATCCCAGTGGTAGACATACCTGAAGTACTTATAAGAACTAGAAATCAAACACAGTTAGATAGACAGGAGAAGAGTGAGGACCAGACAGGTATAGAAGAAGTTGCTCTGGAAATTAGGGACACGACTGTTAGGGAGCCTGAGCAGGAACAGATAAGGAGAGAACAATATACTCAGACAGAAGAAACTCAAAGCACCGTTCCAGAGTCTGAGGAGGAACAGTCAGGAATTATAGAAACAGTTCAGGCAGAAGAAGGTAAAAAGGTAAAAAGATCTGAACAGGACCAGATAGGAATAGAAAAACCAGAAATCACTAATCCTGAACAGGGTCAGATTGAGGTAGATGAACCCATCCAGGCAGAACGGGCCGAAATAAGCCCTGGACAAGGTCAGATAGTGAGGAAATCTGAAGACGAAGCTGAACAAGTTGTACAAAGACCTAAAGAAAATAAAAGGAGTCTTGAAGAACCTGGCAGTGCAGTGAAGTTTAAGAAAAGTCGAAAAGGTGAAAATTGGAAAAGAATTATCAAGAGACTGAGATATCGACTTAAAACAATCAATGAAGAACCTGATCAAGTAAATGAAGTAACTAGTCAATCTGGACCTTCCAAGGTAATACCAAATAGAAGGAGTCAAAGATTAAAGACATTCAATAACAAGTTCAAGGGTCCTGAGTGGACATATGTCATTTTTGAAGACTTTGAAAATCTCGATTTAAATAAAGAAAGTGATGAAGAGCTTAATGTTGAGCAAATTGAGGAAGAAGTGAGACCTACTTGAAAGGGAGAAGACGCTCAAGGTGTTATCTCTTACCAGGTTCTGAATTTAAGAAGATATAATCTTCTTGCCCAAGATGTCTGATAATAATGATGCCGGAAAACCAAAACAAAGCTGTATAAAGAAGTGTTGTAGGATCTGTATATGTCCATTTCCAATCTTTATTTCGACCATTTGGTCATAAAAGATGCACATACAAAAAAATCACATGAATTCTATCAGATTTGTTAAAACATCAATACATGATTTTAAGATCAACACAGACAATAAAAACAGTTATTAAGAATTGAAGTGATTCTAAAATCTACCCAGCATTTTTTAAAAGACGAATACGCGTATACCAAACATTCGTAAAGAATTTGGAGAGTGCAAAAACGGTTGGGCCAGAAACATCGGATTTTAAAATCCTGTACATAGGTGTATATTCCCTGCCACCCAAATTCTTAATCAAGGGAAGCAGCCAATGCTTTCTGGCTGCCTTGTAGGCTGGGCAGAAAAAGATCACATGCAAATCATTTTCCTCTTTATCAACGCAAAGAGGACAGTATTTGGTGGAAGGGACTTGTAGCTAGGTGCTTGAAAAGGACCGAAAAGGCAATGTACTGTATCTCCACTGGAGAAATAACTTTCTGGTGAGTATGGGATATATGGGATCGAAAGCCTTCTCAAATCTGTAGAGATCCTTAGTTTGCAGGAATATGGAAGAGAGGGACCCCTCTGTCTGGGTAGCTAAGGCCCTTGCCCTTTTGTGTTCGTGATACAGATTCGCCAGGGATCTCTTAGAGATTCCTGGTGCTACATTCGCTGGTTCGGTCCACAATTCAGGGAGCCCCAGATCGGTGCAAATTGACTGGATGTTTTTGACCCAGGGAATACTGAGCGCCTTGGGGTGCTTTAATAGTTCGGCCAATTCCGCCCTATAGTCGGCGAGATCATCGCTGCTCCATAGCCTGCGCCAGAAGGCAATGGGTCTTAGACTTATCTCGTCGGCAAGTGGCCGTAGCCCTAGATCAAGCCTCAGAGGAAGAAGTGGAGTGCTAGGGGGAAGTGCGGTTATTTGTCTTATAAACCTATTTTCCGTGGAAGACAGGTTCCGACATGGAATGTGGTCCCACAATTCAGCCCCGTACAAGATCGCCCCCCTGGCCTGGGCTTTATATATCTGAATTAAGGCCCCCAGTGGGCGGTAGGTCGAACCAATCATCATCCGGGATATACCCCCGGTAATTTGCACTAATTTAAGGTTAGCCCTGCTCTGATGGGTCCCCCAGATCATATTTTCGTTGAGCGTCACGCCGAGATATTCAAACGTGGCTACTCTTTCCAGCCGCACTGCTCCCAGTTGGGGATTCGGGCGCTGTTTGGGGCTCGGATTCAATACCATATATTTGGTTTTTGTGGCGTTGATTTCCAACCCTCTATCCTGACAGAAGGCCACAAAGGCATCGAGTATCCTTTGGATGCCCATGGGTGTTTTAGATATTAACAATGTGTCGTCCGCGAACATTATTGCGGGCACACTGTTGCCGTTTAATTTGGGGGCATCTGTTTAATTTGGGGGCATCTGGTTACTGACAAACAAAATAGTACTAACACGCATACAGAAGTTGCAAACATTAAAGGCGATATAGTAGATTTAGAAACACCAGATGAGCTAGATTTACATCACACTGTAGAAAAGAATGAAACTGATTTAAATGTATTTGCAAATCTCTTAGTACATGTAGATACCATGGAAGTTAGTGATTGTTACGTTTGTATGAAATTGCCAAGCTCAGTAGTTGAAGGGGTGACCTATCATCATTTACCCTTGACATATGGAATTTAATGTAGTGTACTGGCTAGTTTATTTTATAGAACCGGAAAGCTGCAGTATTACTATTCAAATGTAGATGTAATATTTTCAGAAGTTCCCATGCGAAATAGCATGAATCCTGTCCTTAGTACTAGAGACTCACAATTCATGGGTGAATATTTCCTGACAATGAAGACAATAAATATAGCTGATGCACATAAACGCAACTTAACCTGTAAATTGCACGAAGAAGAAAATATATTTTTGAAGACAGGATTTCCAAAGAAGAGCCTCTGAACCAAAACCTCAGATACCTAAATGGGCTGAAAGGGAAGACCTTTTAGTAACTGGCAAAACTCATGCTGCTATGTCTCTGGACTTTGAAAAGAAAGGAAAAATCTGTCTCCATAGGCTTAAAACAGAGTATAACAATGTATTTATTGGTTCCAGTGCATGTAAGCATAACGTTTTGGTAATTGGGGGTTGGGGACTAAAAGGAGGAACTGATCCAGTATTTCCTGGAATGTATTATATTTGTGAAAACAAAGCCTATTTTAGGTTGCCTGATCACTGGTATGGGAGTTGCTATTTCGGAATAGTATTCCCTAAAGTCTATCATGTTAAAAGAATCACTGGAAACAATAACAACAGTAGTGGACTAACAAGATACAAGAGAGCTAGTTTTTCTGAAATAGTAGGTGATATATTTGGTGCATTGATACCTTCAGTGGGGGTTCTGCTAAATTCTCAGAAAATGTGTCAATTGTCAACAGTAGTTAATTTGTTATCTACTGACACTGCTGGAGGATTTCTACTGATAAATACAGAATTAGTTGCAGTCAGATTTGCAGAATCGACTTGCCGATATCATATTAGCAAAAGAGGGTGGAGTCTGTAAAATGCTGAAAGTGCAACATTGTTGCACGTATATACCTGATAAGAGTGTTGAGATTGGAGAATATATTAAAAATTTTACACATTTGGAAGAAGAACTAAAACCACTGGAGGTTGACAGTGTATGGAAGAAATTAACAAATAGTTTTTCCACCATTAGTAGTTGGATTTCTAACATAGGTAAAGGTATTTTGGGTAAAATATTATTGCAGATCATCGGCATAACTTTGCTAGCTCTAATGATAATGTGTTGTCGTAAATGCAGTGGGAAAAGGAAAAGGTACGAAGGGAATGAAAAAGGTAGGAACATTTTTTTGAAGAAATACGACTTGAATAATTGAAGGGAAATATCTGCAAAAGAATGAAAGGATCACAATTTAAGAAAGATAATGGAAAGAATAAAAGATTTGAGGACATCGAAATGGTAGAATGCTAAAGTTGGCATCTGGTTTAATAGAATTTAGTGATAGCATAAAATGCCAACAGAGAGGGGATTGATGGAGTAAGGTTTCTCTTAAAAGAAAAACTTGCTTGTATGCAATCCTCTTGAATAATATGTAATACTGTAACCAACCTGTCCGTGAGTACTAAAATTGCACCACATTTTACATAATAGTATCTAGGGGAAGCTTTCCTATGTGCTGTCTTAATAAGTAACCCGAGTGTTCTAAAAATGGCCGCTAAAACACGGGAACTCTTCTGCGCATGTGTCTATCACATCACGTGGTGTGACGTTCTTCTGTCGCTTGGGGGGAAATCTTAGCAGCTGCGCAGTAGCTTCTAATATGGCCGCTTTAAAATAACAAAGTAATGCACATGCCGAGCTGAAACTTACCTATGCACGTACTACTAAGCTATTAATGTAAAGGATTTATTAAGTAAATGGGGTTAGAGTAGAAGTAAGTGGTATACAGTGAATTAACTTAATTTTGTATTCTAACATGTTTCTCTCTGACTTTATTAATAGTTTGCATTTGGGCCTTGGAGGGTGACTGATGTCCTCATCCTTTGTGGCAACCACGCATGCTCTCAAGTCCATGAAGTCATGGCTCGACTGCCAAACCCTAAGCCTAGCAAGGACATGGGAACTCAACTTTCGGAACTCTACGAGAGGAAATTAAAAGAAACATTGTACCATAAATTTATCGATCAGAATATGAAATGCTTGTGGGAATAAAGCTTGTGGGTATTACAATTAAGAGGAGGGTAATTAGACAATAGACTAAAGAAAAGTATTGCACTTGGTATGGTGTAATATCCTCACCCCACTGCCTGGCCCAATCAAATTGCGGGTGAACATGGAATTGAAACATTTGGGAGTGGATCATACACTTGAATTTGGTATAACAGAGGTAAGTTATAGATAGTTAGACACACTTTATGCTGAGATGCTGATGCTATGCTGAGATGCTGCCCGATTTTGCTACAATCTGACTGAGGAATCCTACACTAGAGAAAATTTGTGGAACAACCGAGGAGGCACATCTAGGGAAGGATCCGGACGCGCCCGAGCCGGAGAGAGTAGCACCATAGAGGGGTATAACGCTGGTGTTGCACTAGAAGAGGTCACCTTTCCCTGTCCCGAACCTGTCCTGAATCCTTGATTTTATGATGTCAGGGTCCTCACACCATTCTAGGTAAAAATATCTCTAGGGTAAATGTTTTGTGCTTGTTCCCTGTCCTTTCTCTCCTCAGATGCTGTCATTACAAGAACCTATTAATGCAAACTGATTATAAGCTAATTGTACTATTTCCCTGATGGAGATTTCCGGTCTATTCATGTGTATTTGATTTGACTCACAAAATTATTAATTCAGATACACTTTTAAAACCCCTTCTGAGTCTGTGGTTCTTTAGAATAAAAGTTAATTGCATTTTTGTATTTTCCTCCCTATTCTAATCTACTACTAGATCCTTCGACAGTGTATTTACTCAGGAGACAGGATTGGTAAGAATACTGGTGTAAAGGTTTCCTAGGGTAAACAAATTGATGTCCAGTGGATATTTGCCAGCTCATTTGCGTGTATAAATGTATATGGGCCCAAATGAGTGTTGTGTGTATGAATATGTTGAGCTGGTAAACTCCGCTGCATCAGTTTTACTTTGTAGCAGTGGCATGGTTAGTATAGTTAGTTAGGTGAGGAGTGTATTTGAAATTGTGAATTATTGATTTATGTTTTTAACCAAAAACCCGTTATGTATTGTTTCATGTTGTCTGGAAATTCCTGGGAATATTGAATAGCGGGTCGTAAATGGAAGCCACACTGCAGTAATGTTATTGGTCTGAATCGAGAAAGTGCTGAAAGTTACGCAGGACTAGAAGCACTAAGTTAGGGAAAATGTCTTGTGTGTTAATGAGAATAATTTGTAGCGAGGAGTCAGCCGGTGAAATGTTGGTATTATATCACATAGAAAGGGCAATATTGAAGAAGTAGCAGGTTCTTTGATGCTTGTGTGAAGAGTAAGCAAAAAGGTTTTACTCGTAGTGTGCGAAGAGTAAGCAGAAGGGTTTTACTCGCAGTGAAATAAATCTTACTATTCTTTGAATTAGTGGGTCAGACACAATAGCAAATGTTTATACGTTGTTAATTAATGAAACTGTGTGAAAAGTTTGTGAAAAATATGTTGTCGCATTACCTTGTGAAGGAGGGGTCAGTTGCGGGTGCTGCACTGACGTCACCAAGAGCCGCGCTGGGATTGGTTGAAACAGTGGGCGTGTAGTTGATGCGAAATTGTAAATGAAGGTTCCGTTGTAAGGAGTAAGACTGACGTCACAGAAAAGCAGCGTAAGCATTGGCTGAGCGAGCGAGCAGAGTAAAAGTTGATTGGTCCACAGAATAGAAAACACGCTGGTATTGGAGAATTATTAAAATTAAAGCAAGCGTTTGATTGGTCATCAAAATAGAGATCCTGAGAATAATAATAGATAGTGGAGATTGCATGTACAATCTAACTTTAACAGGGACTCGACCAGATAGAAGATTTGTAGGGTTTGCTTACGAGCAGTACCTTAATCAGCACAAGCACGCAATGTACGGAGAAAAGAGAAAAATGACTTTCATGCAAAAGGTTAAGAATTATTTCAAAAAGGACAAACCCATTAAGAGTAGAGAGGGGATTCTCATTCCTCCTCCAAATACACCTGCATCATACATGATGGTGGAGAGAGGTTATCATACTTGTGTGTGGTTAGAAAATTGGATAGAATACACAAAAGATGATGGTATACTAGCACTTCCTGAGTACGGAAGCTTTAATGGAAGAATACTGTACAATTTAAGAACACAAATGAATGAGTTAGAGCCCAGATCTAGATTGACTCAGAATGAGGCTTTAGAAGAATGGGAAATGGAAGCATTCGTACCAGGCCCCGAAGTGACAGACATTTAAGCAAATATTACCCGAAATTTCTCCGAGAGACTAGAGATAGTCAAATGAAACAATGGAGACAGGCCATGGTGGCAGAAGGTTTATATCCTGTGTTAACATCAGAAGAGCAGATGGGAAGTAAATGTACAGAGAAGACCAAGCACTTAACCATGATAGATAGCAGAGAAACAAAAGAAGGGTATTTAGAGGACGTATTGATGAAAAGTCCTCCACCTTACAATGAAGAATTTAATAGAATGTTCTCTAGTGCCCCTATATTAGGAACACCTTTGGTTCCACGGATAGTACATGACACCGCAGACAGGGTGCTTCAAGAAAAGGAAACGGAAGCAATAAATAAGAATAAAGATGAACTGATACAGAAAATAACTCAGATGAATATACATCCTGATACCTTGACCGTACCCGTAACTATAGGTCCAGTAGTCCCATTATATGGAGAAAAATCAAATTGCCCTAAGGTTCCTGTAATGCCTACATCAAGCATAGAACCTAGAAAAGAAAAGGTAATAATAGATGATCAAGCCAGTGAATGTGAATCAGTAATATCATTGATGGATTTGCCTATAAGAGAGCCAATAATGGAAACCCGAAAAGGAATTTGCCCAGCTGTTCAAAGGAAGTTAGATTAGAAACATCATCAGGAACCAGAAGTGCCACCATAGTAACTCCAGAGGATATAGAGAGATGGTCTCAAGAAATAGAGAAACCAAAATCACAGCCTAAAATATTAGACATTTTCAAATTGAGAGTACAATTGGAAGAAATGGTTGCTGGAAATATGGGTCTGGACAGGCTAAACACATACAGTGAAGAAGAATTACTGTTTATCTGTAGAAGTATTACTCAAAATACCAAGGTATTCCATGGAAAGCAGACTAATTTGGCATCGGAAATGGGAATTGACATAGGGAAATCAAAGGTGCTGCAGAAACCATATAGAGCAGAAATCTCTGATAAAGATTTGGAAAATATGAATGTGTCTGGAAGAAAGTTGCAGATCAGAGAATTGTTATTTCTGTTACAAAAGTGGGGAGATCTTGAAAGATGGAGAGTTAGATGGGCAAAGAAAAAGGAAGAAGCACAGGTAAATCGAACGACATCTGAATATGTAATGAGAGAAACAGAAAAAGCTGAAAGATTGTATCCGATGAGAGAAGTACCCAGAGGGGGGTACGTACATGTGCCACGGACTAGACAGGATATTTTGTCTTTTACGAATGATTTCCCAAAATTGAGAGAAAAACCAGTAGAGTGGTACAGACAAGTTGAGAGGTTTGTGAAAGTTTCAAAAGTTTTATTGAAGGATCTGGATGGTTTGTTTGACATATTAGTACCTGCAGATTTGTGGACAGAATTTAAGATTACTTTGGATTGGCCTAGTGAGGAATATCCAAGAGATGCTAAAACAGGAGCTTCGTCAGAGGATGTAATGAAAAAGTATCATTAGGTAATCACCTTTCTGAAGAGTAAAATTACCCCGAAAGAAACCGATTGGGTAAAGATAGACAGAACAACTCAAGAGAAAGATGAGTCTGTACATGCCTACTATGAACGTCTTTTGCAGGTGTTCATACAGTATAGTGGGTTTGAAAGTTTAGAAAATTAAGACATGACTCATTTTGTGTACCGATTTGTGTCTGGGCTGAGATTGAATATATCTCAAATGATTAAGCAGCACATGCTGTGCTGGCAGTCAAAGCCCATTGGTGAGATTTTAAAATATGCAAAATATTGTGGGGACGAAATTGATAGCAAGAGAAAAGCTTTAGAAGAAAAGGTAAGGTGGGCTCAAGTAACATTAGCTGACCAGCAAGAGCTCCAATTAAGTAAACAATCAGAAAATCAGGGAAGAGCACAAGGTCAGAGTGAAAATAATGGGGGAAAGCCACGGGGAAGATTCAATCGGGAAGAGGCAAAGAAAAATGTCCCTTGTCACAGGTGCGAGAAGTTGGAACATTGGAAGAACGAGTGTAAAGCCATACAAGTTAATAATGCCCTAAATCAAAATTTAAATCCACAGACGCAGAATGAGGTGTTAATGAGTCATCAGCAACAGGATATAGATCTTCAGAGTCAATTGCCACTGCCCCTAAATCACATTTTGTGAGTCAAGCCAAGTACAGTGCGGACTCCGGATTTCCAGAAGGAAGTGGTAAGAAAATGTTGTAACATATCAGTTTCTTTTGCAGAACCCACTGATTGATTATGATCAAGAATGATGCTACCCGAGGGGGGAGGAAGGGGAGTGCGTACTTGGCGCATCCCTACCGGTAGACCAGTCAGGGCCTTACATAGAGGGTAAAGTAAGGGGAAATGATATTACCTTCTCGTTAGATACTGGCGCTACCAGGTCTACTGTGAGAACAGCAGACATTCCTAACCTGCCCCTCTCGAGAGAAGAAATTCAAGTAGTAGGCATTTCAAATAAGCGGATTAGCACTCCAATCTCAGAACCCATGGAGGTACGAATAGGAAAATTTAAAGAAATGCATAAGTGTGTGGTCTGCGATTCAAGCCCTGTAAACTTGCTTGGAAGAGACCTGTTGTGCAACATGAATTGCACTATATTTTGCACACCGGATGGTGTTGCTATACAAACCCCAGATGAAGATGGAGTTTACAAGTTCATGTTAGCTAAACAGGGAACAGAAGTAAATGAATTATATTCAATGATGACACAAAATGAATTGCCTGCAGAAGTCAAACTTACTGTAAATGCAGAAATATGGGATTTTACTGGAAAAGAAATAGGATTAATGGAAAATATAGATCCCGTAAAAGTGACTGTAAAAGAAGGTGCTGTTTACCTGAACACCCGACAATACAAAATGAGTTTGGAAGTAAAGGCAGCAGAAATAGAGCGATTGGTCGAACAAGGCATTCTGAAGGAAATAATGAGTAGTCCTTGTAACTCACCCATTATTGGCATTAAGAAACCTAACGGGAAGAATAGGATGGTTCAAGACCTAAGGAGAATTAACAAAATTGTTGTACCATGCTGCCCAGTAGTGCCTAATCCAGCTGTGATTCTTTATCAAATACCATGGAAAGCAGGATGGTTCACAGTGATCGATTTATGTCATGCATTCTTTTCTATTCCATTGCATCCAGATAGCAAGTTTTTATTTTCGGTCAAATTTGATGATCATGTTTATGTTTGGAATCGTGTGCCTCAAGGGTACACAGAAAGCCCTTCAATCACTAATCAGATTCTCAAAAGAAGCCTTGAATCTCTTGTATTGCCCAGAGAGTCAGTCCTGGTACATTATATTGACGACCTATGGATGGCGTCAAACACACGAGAGGACTGTGTTACTGATTCAATTGCATTGTTAAATCATTTGGCAAAAGGTAGACATAAAGTGTCCTCTGAAAAACTCCAGTTTTGTAAAGATTCAGTAGAGTACCTGGGACATCAAATAGAAAGAGGAGTTAGAAGGGTGACCTCCGAAAGAATCAGAATAATAAGAGAAATTCAATTGCCACAAACCCAAAAAGAAATAAGAATGTTCCTCGGAGTTGTAGGATATGGTAGACAATGGATTGTAGGGTTTGCATTACTAGCTAAGCCTTTGATACAGCTGAACAGAAAAAGAATGAAAGATCCCATAGAGTGGGATAACGAAAGCATGGGAGCTTTCAGAAAATTGTGTGAATGTTTGTGTGAAGCTCCTGCTCTAGGAATGCTCGACTATTCAAAAGAATTTGTATTACTCTGCTATGAGTGGGGTAATTGTGCACTTTCAGTCCTAACCCAGAGACACGGATTAATGAGAAGGCCAGTGGCCTATTTTTCTGCTACCTTGGATCCTGTGGCTTGTGCATTACCAGGTCGCCTGAAAGCTGTGGCTGGAACTTGCGTAAGCATAGAACAGAGTGGTTCAATTGTGATGGGACACCCTGTCAAGGTGTATGTTCCTCGTGCAGTGGTGATCTTACTGATCAGGACCCAAACGCAGTACCTATCTCCCAGTAGGCTAACAAAATAGGAAAGGATAATATTGGGAGCTGAAAACGTGACAATAGTGAGGTGTACTGTTCTAAATCCAGCCACCTTACTTCCTGATCCTTACCATGAAGAAGTGAGGGATGAGGTTGAGCATGAATGTCTTGATGTGACTGAACTTAGTACCAAACCATGTCCTGACATTCAAGAAGAACCTTTGAAAAATGCAGAACATGAGCTGTTTGTAGACGGCTCCTGCATGAGACACGATGAGGGGGGAGATTGAGTGTTGCTTACGATGTGTGTACATTAACTGGAATAGTCGAAGCATCCTATTTACCAGAAGTCAAATCTGCACAAATTGCTGAATTGATCGCCTTAATTAAGGCATGCAAAATTGGGAAAAATTGGAGAGTAACCGAATGCACTGCCAGTCAATATTGTTATGGGGTTGTGCATGATTTTGGCCAACTGTGGATGCAGAGGGATTTCCTGACTTCTTCAGGGACTCATATTAAAAATTGAATTTTTGTGAAAGAATTACTAGAGGCAATTCAATTACCAAAAGAGGTAGCCGTGGTTAAGTGTGCTGCTCACCAATCAGGAAATGACTATCTGACAGCCGGTAACAGATATGCTGACCAGGTTGCCCAACACTGTGCAAGGCATAAAATTGCCTTAAACAAAGAAATCGAAACTTGAAGAATCAGCTGCCAACTTATGCTACTTGCAGGAGTGGGAACCTGGGAAGAGGTGAAAGATCTACAGAATGCAGTAGACATGAGAGAAAAGGAAGAATGGGTGAAAATAGGATGTCAAAGAAGGGCAGAAGATGGTGTGTGGGTTTGTTATGATGGCAGAACAGTCAAGCCAGACAGCATGCTTGCACCAATGGCTAGAGTGCACCATGGAGACACACATGTGGGCAGGGATGCAATGATTCGACTCTTTAGACAAGATTGGTTTTACGCAAAGTTCCGAAATTTAGCAGAGAGCATTTGTCAGAAATGTTTAGTATGTCAACAAATGAACCCTGGCAGGAGAACTGTGGTCTGCATGGGGAAGATTGGAAAGCCAGAGGGTCATTTTGTGAGACTCCAATTAGATTTCATTCAACTACCTGCTTGTTGAGGGCTGAAATATGTGCTTGTCATAGTTTGTTTATATTCAAAGCGGGTGGAAGCATACCCGACCCGAAGAAATGACAGCTTGACAGTGGCCAAACTTTTTATTAAGAGAACTCATTCCCAGATTTGGTTTTCCAGTAACGATTGAATCAGATAGAGGGTCTCATTTTAATAATGAAATAATTCGACTAATCTGTGAAGCATTCAAAGTCGAACAGAAATTGCACTGCACTTACCGTCCAGAGGCTTCTGGGGTGGTAGAACAATTGAATGGCACAGTCAAGTCAAGACTCGGAAAGGTGTGTGCATCCACTCCACTGGAATGGCCTAATGCTTTGCCCCTTGTTCTGATGGGACTCAGAAGTATTCCAGACAGAAATACTGGATTGAGTCCCCATGAAATACTCATGGGAAGAGCAATGAGACAAGCATGCGTACCAGGACACAAGCTGTTAAAAATAACTGATGACTTGGTTTTGGAATATTGCAAAGAGTTGGCTGACAGAGTGCGTTCTATCTCTCATCAGGTTGGGGAAGACGCTTTCAACAGACAGCTGAGCCAATCACATGATTTGAATCCCGGTGATTGGGTAGTTGTGAAGAATCACACTCGAGAATCAAGCCTAGCACCAAGGTGGGATAAACCTCATCAAGTTATTCTGACTACCTCGACAGCTGTAAAGTGTGCAGGGTTGCCTAATTGGATTCATGCAAGCCATACCAAAAGGGTACCAGCTCCTGAAGAAGAAGAATTACAATTGAAACCAGAAATTGATGAGGCTAACGGTTGTGCAGCTGAAGAACTTCCTATAGAAGATCCTGAAGTAGCTGCCCAAGATCAACCGAGCACTTATCAGGACGACTGGATCCCAGTGGAAGACATACCTGCAGTACTTATAAGAACTAGAAGTCAAACACAGTTTGATAGACAGGAGAAGAATGAGGACCAGACAGGTATAGAAGAAGTCGCTCAGGAAATTAGGGACATCACTGTTAAGGAGCCTGAGCGGAACAGCGAAGGTGAGAACAATATACTCAGACAGAAGAAGCTCAAAGCACCGTTCCAGAGTCTGAGGAGGGACAGTCAGGTATTATAGAAACAGTTCAGGCAGAAGAAGGTAAAAAGGTAAAAAGACCTGAACAGGACCAGATAGGCATAGAAACGCAAGTTCAGGATACAGAAGAAAAACCAGACATCACTAATACTGAACAGGGTCAGATTGAGGTAGATGAACCCATCCAGGCAGAACAGGCCGAAATAAGCCCTGGACAAGGTCAGATAGTGAGGAAATCTGAAGACGAAGCTGATCAAGTTGTACAAAGACCTAAAGAAAATAAAAGGAGTCTTGAAGAACCTGGCAGTGCAGTGAAGTTTAAGAAAAGTCAAAAAGGTGATAATTGGCGAAGAATTATCAAGAGACTGAGATATCGACTTAAAACTATCAATGAAGACCCTGATCAAGTAAATGAAGTAACTACTCAATCTGGACCTTCCAAGGTAATACCAAAGAGAAGGAGTCAAAGATTAAAGACATTGAATAACAAGTTCAAGGGTCCTGAGTGGACATATGTCATTCTTGAAGACTTTGAAAATCTCGATTTAAATGAAGAAAGTGATGAAGAGCTGAATTTTGAGCAAATTGAGGAAGAAATGAGAGCGACTTGAAAGGGAGAAGACGCTCAAGGTGTTATTTCTTACCAGGTTCTGAATGAAAGAAGATATAATCTTCTTGCCCAAGATGTCTGATAATAATGATGCCGGAAAACCTAAACAAAGCTGTATAAAGAAGTGTTGTAGGATCTGTATATGTAGTTTAATATTAGTCCTCATAATATGGGTAATATTAGCAATAGCTATTCCCTACCTGATGGTTACTGACAAACAAAATAGTACTATTGGTTTCTGGCGCTTCCCATACGGCCGGATATTTATTTGACCCTGTTTTTTCCAACATTCCTCTTGCTTTGGCGAAGGCTCCTAGTCCCGTATGCTGGTCAGACCATTATTTGGTCGCACTGTCTTTCCCAACTTTCGAGCCTCCTCACAGAACCCTTCAACAGTCTTTCTTTAAATGCCCTTGGCGTAAATTGAAACTGGAGGATTTTCATGCACTTCTTTCCGCTCACCCCCCTCAAGGGCATAGTGATCCCAATGTTTCTTATAGATCACTCTGCAATTGGATCTCTAAAGCTCTTAATTCTCTCATTATTGCTAAATGGTTCAAGGGCCGTAGTTTGGATTCTAATCCTTGCTTCAATGAACACCTAGCTGAGATTCGCAAATCTTGTAAAAGGTTGGAGCGTATCTGGAGAAAGGACTATGGGGCATATGTATCAACATCACCATTTGCGATTCTCAAATAGCGATTTTTAAGGAATCGCTATTTGAGAATTGCAAAACGGGATGTATTAAAAAAATTGCAAACTTTTTGCGATTTCTTAAAATTCCTTAATTGCGATTAGCAAATTGCGAAATCGCAATTAAGGAATACCTGCCCATTCATTCCTATGGGCCAGGAGACCCATAGGAATGTATGTAAAGTAATTCTCAAATTGCGATTCGCAATTTGCTAATCGCAATTTGAGAATAATTTCAAAGGTGCAAGGGTGTCAAGATGACACCCTGATACACCCCTGAAATTAGCATGTGTGGTCATATGGCGCACACACATGCCCTAAGGGCATGTATGTGCGTCACGTGGCACTTTGTAAAATTACAAAACATGCATTTTTAAAAGAAATCGCAAATTAACACCAACTAGTAGTTGGTGGTAATTTGCGATTTCTTAAGGATTAATCGCAATCCTTTGGTGAGTGTTACATTTCATTTAAGAAATCGCAATTTGCGATTTCTTAAATGCCTACGCAAACTTAAGAAATCGCTAAATTAGCGATTCCTTAAATTTGCGTTGGGATGTGGCTCATACATCCCGTTTTGCGAATTTTTAATCGCAAACGCTGTATTTTGCGAATCGCAGCGTTTGCGACTAAAAATTTGCTTGATACATATGCCCCTATGATCCCGTGGCCAAAGCCGGTTATCAGGCTGCAATTAAAAGTTACAATACAAAACAGCTAGTCATAGGGTCTGAGGGAATTTTAAAGACCTGCGCAGACAAATCCCCAAATCACTTGAATCAACACAACAAAAAGAGTCCGCGGGTCTAAGCCAAACAATCAAAAGGAAAGAAGTGACAGGTCAGCACATTCAAAAAATGAAAAAAGTCCTCATAAAGAGGGCCAAGTCCCATCACCCACCGAAGTGGCATGCTTCATCATCTGGGACCTCCCATAACTACACCTGGTGTAGTTATAGAGCTGCTACTCCTTCGGTTACTGTAATAAGGAGGAGCTCAGGGATGTTTTGATTCCTGTAATTGGGAGGGTAGATAAACTCAGACTGAGAAAGCTGTCATAAGTGTGGTGAATCTAGATGCAGTGTGTAGAAAAAAGTGGTTTAAAATTGATCATCATTGGAAAATAAATTTTATTCTGTATCCAATGACACCAAACTAAAAACAGCAGAAATTGTAAGGGGAGCGTGTCCACAAACGTTATAGGGCCGCGCCCTCGTGGGTCAACATGTTTCAGCCAACCTGTGTCTACCCAATGACTGTGGCTTTCATCAGGACCAAAAGGTAACACTACTGCAAGATCGTGAGTGAGTGAAGAGTGAAATAAAAGGAACGATACAACCTACCAAAGTACCTACTTATCCATGGATATGTGGCACCGTAGTGATGTGACTTAATCACCTGAAGGTAAGACAGAAACAATAATACATGAATGTGCTGAACAGATCTACTCTTTTTCTTTAAAACTGATTCAAATGTCTCGTACATAAACATTTGTCAAGCGTGCAAACTGCGTAGTCTTCTTACCCGCAAAAAGTCGGGGATGCACCTACACTCCTGGTTACAACTCAGGGCGTGAGGCAACGCTCTAGAAGACAAAAAGAAGGGGAGAAACAACTAGCTAATGCCATATACAGCAGAAGACGGTATATTCAACTGTGTGAGCACCAAGCTGTATAACTCTAAAGACTTAAAAACCCATCTACAGACGAAGATGTATTGACTGACTACACAATAGAACAAGCCATGCTGCTACTGCAATGGAAAACAGGTTGACCAATATCGTTTGGCAGGCATGTCCATGACAAACATACTAATAAAGTTACCCACATCAAGTAAATCTTAAGACATGCATCTGAGTGCAATCACGAGTAACTCTAAGCTCAATCTGTATAGTGGAATCTAGTAAAAAGACCAAGCAAGTATGTAACAAGGTGTAGAGGGCCAGCTTACCTGTCCGTCGTTACCCCGGACTTTCTTCCTGGTTGTAACGAGCGTGACAGGGGCCTCGTAAGCCTGCCCTTCAACTGTATGACGCTCCGGACAGCGAGCCAATCGTCGTGCAGAGGCGCGATGACGTGGAACGTGCCCTGAACGTACGTAGTACAAAGGGTTCATGGGAAATGTAGTTTGAGCAATATTATAGCGCGCTCATAACCTGAGTGATGTGATGCCTCGGACAAGAGTATCGCTAAAAGATACCATCGCAACCCATGTATCCCCGTTCTGGGTAGAAAACCTTGATCTTCACTTATTGTGTTACCTGACCATGATTGACCAGGGGAATAAACAAATTAGGTTTGGACAAGGGTGCAGAGCGTGCAAATTGTAGTTTAAGCAATATGCAATGCGCTCATAGCCTGAGTGGTGTAATGCCTCGGGCAGAAATATCGCTAGAAGCTACAATCACGGCCCCATATGTCCCCAATCATGGTGATATAACCAGGGGAACAAACAAATCAGGTTTGACCACAGGTGCAAAGCGTACAAGGTAGATGCGTCTTAAATTATTGACAATGACAGTCACCAGTAGAGGGAGATTCTAATGGCACAATGAGTTTACTTACAAAGAACGTATAAAACTCATTATGCGACAGGTGATCGAGTCATATTGAGGTTATGTAACTGTAGGGTAAAACTCTGGTCGTCACGCAAGAGAATATCTCTCTCGCTATGAAATGTTGTACACTAGGGATAATGGCACAAAGAGTGGGGTAGAGATGGGTTAAAACAATATCCCAGACTACTCTGGCTGAAGCGCCAATCGATTCAACTGGGGATGTTTATCACACTGGTGTGTTGTATCTAGAGACTCGACACAGGACAAGACCCAAAGATAATGGGCCCCAATATCAGCAAAATGGGTTTAGACCCTAGAGTATTATAACGAAGTCCAAGGAATTGACTCGTTAAGCCCTGTCGTGTCACTTCTGAGTGTAAAAACCCAGCGTTGCTCCTTTCTGAACAAGAAAGTGGACACATCGGTTATGTGGGACGGAATGAACGGTTGTTCTAAAATTGTCCACCTAATGTCATCAGGACTATGTTTACATTCCACAAAGTGTCTGGTCATACGGGTTGCCTGCCTTTGACATCTGATGGTACTTTTGTGTTCCATTATCCTGAGTTTAACCTTCCTGGTGGTCATGCCCACGTACCTCAAATCGCAGGGACAAGTGATCAAATAGATAACCCTCTCACTGTTACAGTTAGTGTGTTTGATCTGCCTCCAGGGTTTTCTAGTCCCTATATCTACTTCTGTAGTGTGTCCAGTGTTAGGGCAAGCTGCACAGTTGCCACATGCATAATGTCCTTGAACAGGAGGCAAATTCCACAAGGTATTGGTCTTGGTGATCGCTCTGTTCTTGGGGCGCGTGTGTACTAGTGTGTCCCGCAAGTTAGTACTCCTCTTGAACGAAAAAAGCGGGGGGCTGAGGTGTATCTGTCCCACATTCAAAATGCGCCAGTTTCTTCGTATGATCTTTTGTAATTGATTAGAATGGGTGCTGAACGTCTGCACACATGTCAATCTGTCAAGCGAGGCCTTGGGTACAGATGGTTCTAATAGGGCATCGCGATTGTTATTGCTGGCCCGCTTATATGATTGTTTGATCAATTTCGCAGGGTACTGCCTAGCCCTTAAATTCTTCGCAAGGACGTCAGCATGCTCTCTGAACTTGTCTGTGTCAGTGCAGTTACGTCGCAGTCGAAGAAATTGCCCAAATGGTAAACCGGACCTGAGTGATTTGGGGTGGAAACTGTCGTAAGACAAGAGAGAGTTCCTGGCCATAGGTTTGGTAAACAGCTCACTCCCTAGTCCGTTGGCTGTTGGAAAGATGAGAAGGTCAAGGAATGGTAGACTCAGTTTGCTTGATTCCATGGTGAAATTAAGGAAGGAATTCTGTTCATTGAGCCACAGATGAAAGGTCTCTAGAATTTCAGAGTCCCCTCGCCATATGACGAAAATATCATCAATATAGCGTTTCCATATGACTATACGGTCACGGAAAGGGTTGTCAGTACACAAGACACATTGTTGTTCGAACAAGTGTACATATAGATTAGCCAGGCTGGGAGCAAAAACACTGCCCATAGATGTACCTGAAGTTTGAAGGTACAACTGATGTTCGAATTGGAAAAAAATTTCAGTCATGGCCAGCCTGGCACACTCCATAATGAATCCCACTGGCGAACTCAACCCAGTACTGTTAGCTTCAAGGAGCCCTCTGATAGCATCGAGAGTCTCCATCTGAGGGATGCAGGTATACAGAGATTCTACGTCGAAACTGACGAGAAAATTCGTATCAGTGTTGAAGTCTAGATCTGGAAGTAGTTGTAAGACTTCTTTGGTATCCTGCAGGTATGTCGGCATGGTTTTAACCAAGGGTCTAAGAAAAACATCCACAAACGTTGAGAGGGGTTCAAGTAACGAGCCCAACCCGGAGATGATCGGTCTACCGGGGGGTGGGCGTTGGGTCTTGTGGATTTTGGGCAGAACGTAAAAATACGGGGTGACCGGATGTTCAGTCACCAAAAATTCTGCTTCTCGTGCCGAAATCCATCCTTCTAGTTTAGCCTCACGGACAAGTTCCGAGATTTCTTTTTTAATACGCAATGTGGGATCTTGATTGAGAATTTTGTAAAATCTCTCATTGCTGAGCTGTCTTAAACACTCTGTCTTGTAATCAAGAGCATCTAAAATCACAATCGCCCCTCCCTTATCGGCAGGTTTGATGATAATTGTGGAGTTTCTAGACAGCCACGAAGACACAACTCTGGCAGATGGTGTGACGGATAGTGGCCTCAGAAATAAATCCACATTCAATCCACCTACACATGCCTTGCCACCTCATGTTCTTGCTTTCGAGACAGCCGTCACGAAAGAAACCTCTGCTATGATGAATAAACCAACTCATCAGTATCACAATCTACCTAACCTAGAGAAGCAGGCTCTGTCCTCTCTGTCTAGAAACTCCACAATTATCATCAAACCTGCCGATAAGGGAGGGGCGATTGTGATTTTAGATGCTCTTGATTACAAGACAGAGTGTTTAAGACAGCTCAGCAATGAGAGATTTTACAAAATTCTCAATCAAGATCCCACATCGCGTATTAAAAAAGAAATCTCGGAACTTGTCCGTGAGGCTAAACTAGAAGGATGGATTTCGGCACGAGAAGCAGAATTTTTGGTGACTGAACATCCGGTCACCCCGTATTTTTACGTTCTGCCCAAAATCCACAAGACCCAACGCCCACCCCCCGGTAGACCGATCATCTCCGGGTTGGGCTCGTTACTTGAACCCCTCTCAACGTTTGTGGATGTTTTTCTTAGACCCTTGGTTAAAACCATGCCGACATACCTGCAGGATACCAAAGAAGTCTTACAACTACTTCCAGATCTAGACTTCAACACTGATACGAATTTTCTCGTCAGTTTCGACGTAGAATCTCTGTATACCTGCATCCCTCAGATGGAGACTCTCGATGCTATCAGAGGGCTCCTTGAAGCTAACAGTACTGGGTTGAGTTCGCCAGTGGGATTCATTATGGAGTGTGCCAGGCTGGCCATGACTGAAATTTTTTTCCAATTCGAACATCAGTTGTACCTTCAAACTTCAGGTACATCTATGGGCAGTGTTTTTGCTCCCAGCCTGGCTAATCTATATGTACACTTGTTCGAACAACAATGTGTCTTGTGTACTGACAACCCTTTCCGTGACCGTATAGTCATATGGAAACGCTATATTGATGATATTTTCGTCATATGGCGAGGGGACTCTGAAATTCTAGAGACCTTTCATCTGTGGCTCAATGAACAGAATTCCTTCCTTAATTTCACCATGGAATCAAGCAAACTGAGTCTACCATTCCTTGACCTTCTCATCTTTCCAACAGCCAACGGACTAGGGAGTGAGCTGTTTACCAAACCTATGGCCAGGAACTCTCTCTTGTCTTACGACAGTTTCCACCCCAAATCACTCAGGTCCGGTTTACCATTTGGGCAATTTCTTCGACTGCGACGTAACTGCACTGACACAGACAAGTTCAGAGAGCATGCTGACGTCCTTGCGAAGAATTTAAGGGCTAGGCAGTACCCTGCGAAATTGATCAAACAATCATATAAGCGGGCCAGCAATAACAATCGCGATGCCCTATTAGAACCATCTGTACCCAAGGCCTCGCTTGACAGATTGACATGTGTGCAGACGTTCAGCACCCATTCTAATCAATTACAAAAGATCATACGAAGAAACTGGCGCATTTTGAATGTGGGACAGATACACCTCAGCCCCCCGCTTTTTTCGTTCAAGAGGAGTACTAACTTGCGGGACACACTAGTACACACGCGCCCCAAGAACAGAGCGATCACCAAGACCAATACCTTGTGGAATTTGCCTCCTGTTCAAGGACATTATGCATGTGGCAACTGTGCAGCTTGCCCTAACACTGGACACACTACAGAAGTAGATATAGGGACTAGAAAACCCTGGAGGCAGATCAAACACACTAACTGTAACAGTGAGAGGGTTATCTATTTGATCACTTGTCCCTGCGATTTGAGGTACGTGGGCATGACCACCAGGAAGGTTAAACTCAGGATAATGGAACACAAAAGTACCATCAGATGTCAAAGGCAGGCAACCCGTATGACCAGACACTTTGTGGAATGTAAACATAGTCCTGATGACATTAGGTGGACAATTTTAGAACAACCGTTCATTCCGTCCCACATAACCGATGTGTCCACTTTCTTGTTCAGAAAGGAGCAACGCTGGGTTTTTACACTCAGAAGTGACACGACAGGGCTTAACGAGTCAATTCCTTGGACTTCGTTATAATACTCTAGGGTCTAAACCCATTTTGCTGATATTGGGGCCCATTATCTTTGGGTCTTGTCCTGTGTCGAGTCTCTAGATACAACACACCAGTGTGATAAACATCCCCAGTTGAATCGATTGGCGCTTCAGCCAGAGTAGTCTGGGATATTGTTTTAACCCATCTCTACCCCACTCTTTGTGCCATTATCCCTAGTGTACAACATTTCATAGCGAGAGAGATATTCTCTTGCGTGACGACCAGAGTTTTACCCTACAGTTACATAACCTCAATATGACTCGATCACCTGTCGCATAATGAGTTTTATACGTTCTTTGTAAGTAAACTCATTGTGCCATTAGAATCTCCCTCTACTGGTGACTGTCATTGTCAATAATTTAAGACGCATCTACCTTGTACGCTTTGCACCTGTGGTCAAACCTGATTTGTTTGTTCCCCTGGTTATATCACCATGATTGGGGACATATGGGGCCGTGATTGTAGCTTCTAGCGATATTTCTGCCCGAGGCATTACACCACTCAGGCTATGAGCGCATTGCATATTGCTTAAACTACAATTTGCACGCTCTGCACCCTTGTCCAAACCTAATTTGTTTATTCCCCTGGTCAATCATGGTCAGGTAACACAATAAGTGAAGATCAAGGTTTTCTACCCAGAACGGGGATACATGGGTTGCGATGGTATCTTTTAGCGATACTCTTGTCCGAGGCATCACATCACTCAGGTTATGAGCGCGCTATAATATTGCTCAAACTACATTTCCCATGAACCCTTTGTACTACGTACGTTCAGGGCACGTTCCACGTCATCGCGCCTCTGCACGACGATTGGCTCGCTGTCCGGAGCGTCATACAGTTGAAGGGCAGGCTTACGAGGCCCCTGTCACGCTCGTTACAACCAGGAAGAAAGTCCGGGGTAACGACGGACAGGTAAGCTGGCCCTCTACACCTTGTTACATACTTGCTTGGTCTTTTTACTAGATTCCACTATACAGATTGAGCTTAGAGTTACTCGTGATTGCACTCAGATGCATGTCTTAAGATTTACTTGATGTGGGTAACTTTATTAGTATGTTTGTCATGGACATGCCTGCCAAACGATATTGGTCAACCTGTTTTCCATTGCAGTAGCAGCATGGCTTGTTCTATTGTGTAGTCAGTCAATACATCTTCGTCTGTAGATGGGTTTTTAAGTCTTTAGAGTTATACAGCTTGGTGCTCACACAGTTGAATATACCGTCTTCTGCTGTATATGGCATTAGCTAGTTGTTTCTCCCCTTCTTTTTGTCTTCTAGAGCGTTGCCTCACGCCCTGAGTTGTAACCAGGAGTGTAGGTGCATCCCCGACTTTTTGCGGGTAAGAAGACTACGCAGTTTGCACGCTTGACAAATGTTTATGTACGAGACATTTGAATCAGTTTTAAAGAAAAAGAGTAGATCTGTTCAGCACATTCATGTATTATTGTTTCTGTCTTACCTTCAGGTGATTAAGTCACATCACTACGGTGCCACATATCCATGGATAAGTAGGTACTTTGGTAGGTTGTATCGTTCCTTTTATTTCACTCTTCACTCACTCACGATCTTGCAGTAGTGTTACCTTTTGGTCCTGACGAAAGCCACAGTCATTGGGTAGACACAGGTTGGCTGAAACATGTTGACCCACGAGGGCGCGGCCCTATAACGTTTGTGGACACGCTCCCCTTACAATTTCTGCTGTTTTTAGTTTGGTGTCATTGGATACAGAATAAAATTTATTTTCCAATGATGATCAATTTTAAACCACTTTTTTCTACACACTGCATCTAGATTCACCACACTTATGACAGCTTTCTCAGTCTGAGTTTATCTACCCTCCCAATTACAGGAATCAAAACATCCCTGAGCTCCTCCTTATTACAGTAACCGAAGGAGTAGCAGCTCTATAACTACACCAGGTGTAGTTATGGGAGGTCCCAGATGATGAAGCATGCCACTTCGGTGGGTGATGGGACTTGGCCCTCTTTATGAGGACTTTTTTCATTTTTTGAATGTGCTGACCTGTCACTTCTTTCCTTTTGATTGTTTGGCTTAGACCCGCGGACTCTTTTTGTTGTGTTGATGCAATTAAAAGTTACCACAGGACTATACATTCTGTCCGGGCAGCTTATTTTGCTAAGGAAATTAAACTTAGTCAAAATCCGGCTAAATGTATTTCTTTAAATTATTAAAGATCTTGGAGTTAGAAAAAACCTGACTACTCTGGTGATCAGCTCTAAGCAACTGTGTGAAGACTTGGCAACTTATTTTGTGAACAAAGTGGATACTATCTACAAGTTGTTCCCGTTGCTTCCTCCCTTATCCACTACCCGCATGGGTAATTTCCCGCACTTCTTTTGGAGACTATTCCTTCCATCTCTCAGGAAGAGTTTTTTCTGCTGTGCGGTAAAATCAAATCGGGTTCCCCAGTCGACCCTTTGAAGCCCGCCCAGTTTAGAGACTCTCTCTCTGTGCTCCTGGCCCCTTTATGCCAGGTTGTTAACTCCTCCTTTGCTACCGCGGTGGTGCCTGAGACATGGAAGCAAGCCATGGTGGTCCCATTATTGAAGAAACCATCGCTGGACCCGACGAAGTTGGAAAACTTCCCCCCATCTCTCTCCTACCTTGGGTAGCTAAGATCGCTGAGGCTCATGTCAATAACATCTTAACTGGGTTGATTAAAAGTAATGGCACCCTAGATCCCTCCCAGAATGGGTTCCACCCTGGGCAAAGCACGAAGACGGCTCTCTTGGCTGTGTCCGAAAATCTGCGTACCATTTTGGACACAGGGCACACGGCGGCACTGATATTGTTAGATCTCAGTGCCGCATTTGATAGGTTTCCCACAGCATTCTTTTGCGCCGTCTGGAGGAGGCAGGAATCGTTGGCTTAGCCTTGGAATGGTTTACATCTTTCCTGGGACGCAGAACCTTCCAAGTGACCACCCCGCCATTTCTTTCTTGTGTCCAGGGAATTGGGCAGGGGGTTCCTCAGGGATCTGCTCTGAGTCCAGTACTTTTCAATCTGTACGTGCACCCCTTGCAGTGGTGACTAGGGACAAAGGTCTTTCTATGGTCTCCTACGCCGATGACACACAGCTGGTGGTGGCCCTCTCTGACGATTCTATGCAGAACGCTTCTAAGTTTAGAGGCGGCCTTGCGGCAGTCGCGGAGTGGATGTATTCTAACTGCCCCCAGCTCAATGCTAATAAAACCGAGGTGTTGTTGGTGGGGAAGAACAGGAGCCTGTGGAATAAGCAATGGTGGCCACCCACCCACCAGCTTATTTTCCAGGCGGCGATCCTGTCAAGACTTGACTACGCCAGCTCGCTCCTCCTTGGAGCTAACCAGGCTGAGGTGGTTCACCTACAGCGAGTTCAAAATGCTGCTGCCAGAGTTCTGCTGGGGCTTCCGCGTAGGTGCGCGTCAGCTGTTGCTCTCTATCAAGTACACTGGCTGCCTATAGCTAGGCGAATCGAATTCAAGGCTCTTTGACTATCTTTTAAAATTATCAAATTCACGTGTCCTGGACTTCTGGCCAATTTGTTGACACCTTATGTGCCTGGTCGCCATCTTCGCTCCCTGGGGCAACACCTAATGGTGATTCCCCGCGTGAAGCGTTTCCGGATTGGGGGGCGGTCTTTTCGCTGCCTGGCAACTAAACTATGGAACTCGTTGCCTCTTTACATACGCAGTATGGATAGCTTGCTAACCTTTCGCAAAGCCATCAAGACCTTCCTCTTTCCTGTGGTGTAATCCTGTTTTCTCCTGTCTTTCGTTTTCCTTTTATTCTGCTTGAGCCCTTCTTTTGTTTCTGCTCCTCTACTGTTAGCGCCGGGACGCCTTTTGGCTGAGGCAGCTGTGCGCTTTATAAATCCAGCTAACATAACATAACATAACACACATACAGAAGTTGCAAACATTAAAGGTGATACAGTAGATTTAGAAACACCAGATGAGCTCTATTTACATCACACTGTAGAAAAGAATGAAACTGATTTAAATGTATTTGCAAATCTCTTAGTACATTATATAGATACCATGGAAGTTAGTGATTGTTACGTTTGTATGAAATTGCCAAGCTCAGTAGCTGAAGGGGTGACCTATCATCATTATTATTTTATTTATTTTATTGAACTTATATTGCGCGCAGCTACCCGCAGTGGGTTTCCCGGCGCCAGGGATAGACTGGAGGAGAAATCGGAAAACAAGTAATTGCAAGAGGGAGACACTAGACCGGAGGAATCTGGAACTAGAACAGGAGGGTCTTCAGTTTTTTGCGGAAAGCCAGAAGACTGGTTTCTGTTTTAAGCGCCATTGGGAGAGCATTCCACATCTTGGGGCCCAGATATGCGAATGAACGGCCTCCCATTTTTGCCAGTCGGATTCTGGGAATCACAAGATTGCCACTATTGGATGACCTCAAAAGGCGGCCAGGCTGATATGGCTGCGCAAGATTGTGCAAGTAGGCCGGAGCGGAGCCTTGGCGAATTTTGAAGAGGATGCACAAAGTTTTGAAGGCCACTCGATCCGAGATTTTTAACCAATGGAGGTCACGTAGAGCCTGCATTGCGGACATTCTCCTTGGGACATTACGCAGCAGGCGGGCGGCTGAGTTCTGTACAACCTGGAGTTTATTGATTGTAGCTTTATCTGCTCCTAGATAAAGCACATTGCCATAGTCGATATGGGACATCACAAGGGCCTGTACGACAGTTCTACGATTGGACTCAGGCAGCATCCATATGATCTTTTGCAACCAGCGAAGGGTGTTAAAGCAGATCGCAGCGACCTTAGTTGCCTGCTGCCTCATCGAGAGTTTGTCGTCGATTAGGACACCGAGGTTGCGAGCAACAGGCACGGGGGTAGGCAGAGGACCCATGTCACTGGGCCAATGTCGTGGACCCCAGAGATCTTTTTGTTTGCCTAGTATGATCACCTCGGTCTTGTCTCCGTTGAGCTTTAACAGATGCATTTGCATCCAAGCTGCAACGCGAGAGAGGCCGATTTTGAGGGCAGAGGTGTCCCGAGCCCTGCTGCTAGACAAAGAGAACACAATCTGCGTGTCGTCTGCGTATGAGTATATAGACAGACCGGCGTCCTCTACGATGGAAGCAAGCGGTCTGATGTCAATATTGAACAACAGAGGGGTCAATATACACCCTTGGGGGACGCCGTAGGCAGAGGAATGAATCGCAGATTCAGCTTTGTTTGAGAAAACCTGAAAGGTGCGCTCATTAAGAAATGAGGACACCCAGGCGAGCGCAGATCCAGCAACACCGAGGGAACCGAGAGACTCCAATAGGATGGAGTGGGACACGGTATCGAAAGCAGCGCTTAAGTCAAGAAGAATCAGCGCAAAGGTCTCACCGTCATCGATACCGTGTCGGAGTCGCTCAGTTACCCCTAGGAGTGCGGATTCGGTGGAGTAATTAGCGCGAAAGCCTGATTGGGACGGATGGAGATATCCCATGTTTTCAACAAACTCATTAAGTTGGGTGTTAACATGGCGTTCTAGGATTTTAGAACAGGCTGGCAGCAGGGATATAGGCCTGAAGTTGGCAAGATTTGTGATGTCAGCACCAGATTTTTTAAGCAGGGGGACGACCATGGCAAGTTTCCAGTCCTGTTCCACTCGAGATTCGGTAAGCGAGACGTTTAATAGCCTCATTAGGAATCTTCGTGGTTCAAGGTCAAGTTGTTTGAGTATCTTCATGGGGACTGGGTCCCGCGGAGATCCAGACCTGATGCTTTTTAAGCAGGATAGGAAAGAAGAGTCGTCAAATGGTGTCCAGTTGAAAATAAACTCAGTGGGGGGGGTGGAGGTATTACAATACGGACCGTGTAGAGAGGAATCAGTTGGAGAGGGAAGGGAAGCAAGAGATTGATGGATGCCCTCAACCTTAGATACAAAAACGTCTGCAATGGCATTACATTGTGTGGCATCTAAAGCCGGCAGTGCGGGGACAGTATCAGCTCCTGTGAGTTTTTTAACTGTGGCAAAAAGAGTTCGGGGACAGTTTTGCACTGAAGTGATTGTGGAAACAGTGTAGGAGGCCTTAGCACGTTTGCAGTTTGAATGATAGAGTTTTAATTCTTCTTTGTAGATCACTTTAGAGGAAGCTGAATAGGACGCCCTCCATTTCCTCTCCAGGGCTTTGCATTTGGAGCGTTGAATTTTCAGCTCCTCTGAATACCAGGGTGCTGGTGGGCGCAAGGATCTATGTTTGCTCCTGGATTGAGGGACAAGAGTCGATACTGCATCTGTCAGCCAATCAGAGATGGAAACATTCAGATTCTGGTCAGTATTGATGGAGGATGGAATAGACTCAGTTAGACGCAGGTTAAAATCGGCTATATTGAGCTTGTCCCCACGATACGATGATTTAATTTCATCCGCATGGACCCTGGCAGAGTATAAAGCAGGTGGTAGTACAAAGTGAACCGCATAGTGATCAGACCAGACAAGCGGGCGGGCAGAGTGGGTACAGTCAAATGAGAGAGTAGAGATGATTGGATCCAAAAGATGGCCGGCATTATGAGTGGCTCCAGAGTTACAGAGTTTGAGGTTAAAAACCTCAAGGTCAGAAAGAAGGACTTTATTGAGGGGGTTGTTGACATCATCGAAGTGAATGTTTAAATCACCAAGAATGGTGAAATTATTAGATTTTAGTAGTGTTGCTGATAAGCAATCAATAAGTGAGGGAATCCAAGGTGCGGCATTTCCGGGCGGCCGATAAATTAGCAGACCGGAGAGCATCATTCGAGGATTAATCGTCAATTTGAACAGTGCAGCCTCACTACCTGGGAGATGTAGAGGTTCCAGTTTACATTGATAGATAGATTTATAAATGATTGCAATTCCACCACCTTTACCTAAGGGTCTGTCCTGATGCAGCACAACATAGTTAGGAGGGACGGCTGCGGCAATGTCCGGACCCGAGCTGGCCTGAATCCAAGTCTCGGTCAGGAACAGAGCGTCAGGTGATTCCTCAGTGATAAAATCGAAGATGTTTAGTTTGTTCCTAGGGAGCGATCTACAATTTAGGCTCCAGAAATGGAGAGGGGACGGGGAGGTGATAGGGCCCTTGGTGGGCTTTCTTTTTCCCCTATAGTGCTTAACGCTCTGCTGTGTCTTGGAGAGCTGCATTTTACCAGTAGTGAAGCCACAACCAGCACAAGTGAAATAATGGCAAGGCAGAATGCACAAGGAACAAGATATGGGGGTACAAGGTCGAAAAGACAGTAATGTCGTGGAAGAGTAGATATACTTACGACCACCCTGAGTCTGATTGTCGAAGGGCATAATAATGAGGGACAGCCCGTCCTGCAGCCCGTCCTCAGCGCGGACGGGCGCAGACGGGCTGACTCGGCGTGACTCCGCGCTGAACGAGGCGCTTCCGCAAAGCGCGTCCGCTAGCGCGGAGAGCGACCGTATTCTTAAGTAGTGGAGAGCTAGAGCGCTCTCACTGCTGTCGCCTCCCACCTAAGATGGCCGCCGTAGGGGATGTTATCCCTATAGATCGAGTTTCAGCCCTAAGGTCAGCTGAGACCTTCTACAAGCGGTGTAAAATAGATGCAAGGAGCTGGGGAGGTATGCTGAGTGGAACAGTGTGGAAATAACAATTTAGACAAGTTTTAAAAGTTTTAAAAATCGGCGATTAAAATGCTATATTAAACGATGGTAATTCCTAGTATCAGCTAAAGTAAGTAGCGCTTCTAAGGGAGCGAGTAGAATACTGTGCAATGCTGGCAAAACGCTTTCTAAATCACAAGCCTGCTTCCTTGGGGCTCCTTAAGTAGTGGAGAGCTAGAGCGCTCTCACTGCTGTCGCCTCCCACCTAAGATGGCCGCCGTAGGGGATGTTATCCCTATAGATCGAGTTTCAGCCCTAAGGTCAGCTGAGACCTTCTACAAGCGGTGTAAAATAGATGCAAGGAGCTGGGGAGGTATGCTGAGTGGAACAGTGTGGAAATAACAATTTAGACAAGTTTTAAAAGTTTTAAAAATCGGCGATTAAAATGCTATATTAAACGATGGTAATTCCTAGTATCAGCTAAAGTAAGCAGCGCTTCTAAGGGAGCGAGTAGAATACTGTGCAATGCTGGCAAAACGCTTTCTAAATCCGTGACATATGGAATTTAATGTAGTGTACTGGCTAGTTTATTTTATAGAACTGGAAAGCTGCAGTATTACTATTCAAATGTAGATGTAATATTTTCAGAAGTTACCATGCGAAATAGCATGAATCCTGTCCTTAGTACTAGAGACTCACAATTCATGGGTGAATATTTCCTGACAATGAAGACAATAGATATAGCTGATGCACATAAACGCAACTTAACCTGTAAATTGCACGAAGAAGAAAATATATTTTTGAAGACAGGATTTCCAAAGAAGAGCCTCTGAACCAAAACCTCAGATACCTAAATGGGCTGAAAGGGAAGACCTTTTAGTAACTGGCAAAACTCATGCTGCAATGTCTCTGGACTTTGAAAAGAAAGGGGAAATCTGTCTCCATAGGCTTAAAACAGAGTATAACAATGTATTTATTGGTTCCAGTGAATGTGAGCATAACGTTTTAGAAATTGGGGGTTGGGGACTAAAAGGAGGAACTGATCCAGTCAGTGGTGGCTGGTCCATTAGGGGCGTTGGGACAGCGCCCCACAAAAGAATCGGGCAACAGGTGAACAGGAATGTAAACAGACGAATTGACAGCTTACAATTCGTCTGTTTACATTTCCGGGCCCGCCTGTGCGCTTCATTGGTGAAAGTGCGCTGTGCGCATGTCACGCACAGCGCACGCAGGCAGAGACGAGCAGGAGTTCAAAAAGATGGCCTGCGCATGTGAGAGAGGAGCAAAGCCCCTCACTCACATTCACAAACCATTAGGTTTGCTGCGCATGCCCTGTGTAGAGCAGGAGTTTGAAGATAGGCTCCTGTTCGGGCGGTGATGCGTTTTGCACAAAGTCGACCCATGCCCTATCAAATACCAGGCCAGAGTAAACCAGGTTCAGCCGCCCGGCCCCCCAGTCTCCTAATTGGCAAAAGAAAAGAGCGGGGAGAAGTTACTTCCACCACGTTGCAGAGCAGACGTGATGCGACGCGGGACCGGAGAAGATGCCTGGTAAGTTCTTTTATTAATTAAATTAACCCCCCTACCCTCTCCAGTCATGCCGGACGCACCTGTATGAGATGCTTAAGCCTTCTGAAAATGACGAATGCCTACAATGTTTCAAAATGTGGGGCGCATGTCGCCCCACGTCCAGCCGCACTGCTGCCATGCGCTGCTGCTTTGTGCCAATTTCAACTTTATGCTGATAATCCATTTCTTCAAATTTCATCTGATTTCACTAGTTTAATCATTTAAATACATTCCACGCGCAGAAATCATATGTGTAATTTCCCAAGCTTCTTATGTCACTGTAGTGCCCAACCGGACCTCATACTGAAACACGACTAGTGCACGATTCGTTCCAGGCAGTATTTATTAAAAACCCAATGCATTTCAGGCCATAAGCCCTTCTTCAGGGGTAACTGTGAATAACGACAAAATATTTACAATTAGCATATTATGTATTTTGTATAAACTGAACATACATTTTATACGTAGCTTATTGGCTATTAACTATACATTGTTCAGTTAACCCCATTGTGTGAATCTCGTATAACACGTTCTGTTTGTGTCACTATTCAATCTTTCCAATGATAGCTCAAGAAATGCTTCACCCGCTTTTTTTATGAAATACGACCAGATTGACAAAAGACAAGTTTCCCTCTCTTTTCTTCACTTTACAATCGTTGTTCTCACTAACATTTACCATTTTTACCAAATTATCCTTTCATGATTTCACTTTATTCACCACCCCTTCCTTCTCTACCTCCAACTCATTCATAATTATTCCTGTCTTCCCTTCTGTGAGTTTTATCCTATTATATTCATACAACGATTTGCATCAACATAAAATCCCCGGTAGGAGATGACTCGTACCTGCCTCGATGATTAAAACGGTTCCTCTTTTCTCGCAACTTCAAACAATCAGTCGCGCCACCCACATTACCGTCCATTTTAACTCCATTCGTGTTCTGTCCCTCCCCTCAATTAAGTTACGTCATGCTTCATTTTCGCCACAATGAGTGCATCCCAGTCTTCCCACTGGGATTCTTTCTTTATGTCATAACAACTATACGTAAAGAAAGAATCCCAGTGGGAAGACTGGGATGCACTCATTGCATTGTGGGATACGTAGTGTTCCAACTTAAAGGGAGGTGGAAACCGGCGAAAATGAAGCATGACGTAACTTAATTGAGGGGAGGGACAGAACACGAATGGAGTTAAAATGGACGGTAATGTGGGTGGCGCGACTGATTGTTTGAAGTTGGGAGAAAAGAGGAACCGTTTTAATCATCGAGGCAGGTACGAGTCATCTCCTACCGGGGATTTTATGTTGATGCAAATCGTTGTATGAATATAATAGGATAAAACTCACAGAAGGGAAGACAGGAATAATTATGAATGAGTTGGAGGTAGAGAAGGAAGGGGTGGTGAATAAAGTGAAATCATGAAAGGACAATTTGGTAAAAATGGCAAATGTTAGTGAGAACAACGATTGTAAAGTGAAGAAAAGAGAGGGAAACTTGTCTTTTGTCAATCTGGTCGTATTTCATAAAAAAAGCGGGTGAAGCATTTCTTGAGCTATCATTGGAAAGATTGAATAGTGACACAAACAGAACGTGTTATACGAGATTCACACAATGGGGTTAACTGAACAATGTATAGTTAATAGCCAATAAGCTACGTATAAAATGTATGTTCAGTTTATACAAAATACATAATATGCTAATTGTAAATATTTTGTCGTTATTCACAGTTACCCCTGAAGAAGGGCTTATGGCCTGAAATGCATTGGGTTTTTAATAAATACTGCCTGGAACGAATCGTGCACTAGTCGTGTTTCAGTATGAGGTCCGGTTGGGCACTACAGTGACATAAGAAGCTTGGGAAATTACACATATGATTTCTGCGCGTGGAATGTATTTAAATGATTAAACTAGTGAAATCAGATGAAATTTGAAGAAATGGATTATCAGCATAAAGTTGAAATTGGCGCAAAGCAGCAGCGCATGGCAGCAGTGCGGCTGGACGTGGGGCGACATGCGCCCCACATTTTGAATCACTGTTTAACCCGGAGTGTCGATTGGGCATGGCACTTACTCCAGCAACGCACGCATTCTCGTGAGGATAAACAAGGATACCTCAGATGAAACAGGTGTGCATCCTATACCCCCATTGATCATTGACATGAAGATTGCCCTAACATGGATTGCACCCAAAGAAAGAAGTCGAATGAAAAGGACAAATATTTACATAAATGAAATCATCCACGCGCAAGACAAAAGAACTGGGTTCGTTAAGCAAGTCGGTATTGGTGAAAAGGGAAAGGAAAATGAACTGTGAGACTATTACCAGATTTAAGTTGGTGCATATTATGTTAAACTTAGTTTTTTTCACTGCTTATTATGCCGCTAAATCCATGTCATAACAACTATACGTAAAGAAAGAATCCCAGTGGGAAGACTGGGATGCACTCATTGCATTGTGGGATACGTAGTGTTCCAACTTAAAGGGAGGTGGAAACCGGCGAAAATGAAGCATGACGTAACTTAATTGAGGGGAGGGACAGAACACGAATGGAGTTAAAATGGACGGTAATGTGGGTGGCGCGACTGATTGTTTGAAGTTGCGAGAAAAGAGGAACCGTTTTAATCATCGAGGCAGGTACGAGTCATCTCCTACCGGGGATTTTATGTTGATGCAAATCGTTGTATGAATATAATAGGATAAAACTCACAGAAGGGAAGACAGGAATAATTATGAATGAGTTGGAGGTAGAGAAGGAAGGGGTGGTGAATAAAGTGAAATCATGAAAGGATAATTTGGTAAAAATGGTAAATGTTAGTGAGAACAACGATTGTAAAGTGAAGAAAAGAGAGGGAAACTTGTCTTTTGTCAATCTGGTCGTATTTCATAAAAAAAGCGGGTGAAGCATTTCTTGAGCTATCATTGGAAAGATTGAATAGTGACACAAACAGAACGTGTTATACGAGAGTCACACAATGGGGTTAACTGAACAATGTATAGTTAATAGCCAATAAGCTACGTATAAAATGTATGTTCAGTTTATACAAAATACATAATATGCTAATTGTAAATATTTTGTCGTTATTCACAGTTACCCCTGAAGAAGGGCTTATGGCCTGAAATGCATTGGGTTTTTAATAAATACTGCCTGGAACGAATCGTGCACTAGTCGTGTTTCAGTATGAGGTCCGGTTGGGCACTACAGTGACATAAGAAGCTTGGGAAATTGCACATATGATTTCTGCGCGTGGAATGTATTTAAATGATTAAACTAGTGAAATCAGATGAAATTTGAAGAAATGGATTATCAGCATAAAGTTGAAATTGGCGCAAAGCAGCAGCGCATGGCAGCAGTGCGGCTGGACGTGGGGCGACATGCGCCCCACATTTTGAATCACTGTTTAACCCGGAGTGTCAATTGGGCATGGCACTTACTCCAGCAACGCACGCATTCTCGTGAGGATAAACAAGGATACCTCAGATGAAACAGGTGTGCATCCTATACCCCCATTGATCATTGGAATGCCTACAATGTGCCACTAAATTGCTGGTTATGTGTTAACCTGAGGAATCACTGTGTGCAACCACTTGCACTTTCAGTCTTGCCTTTGTGATAATGTTTTGTGGCAGCTCTCCATATACAATAACGGTGTGCCACACCGTACACTCGACGTATTATTTGTTTTATAGAAAAGATGCTACTGGGCAGCCAGGTTGCAAGATACTGCTAAGCACAATAAAGCAAATAACGGGTTATGTGTTTCATTAAATTCACATGCCGAAAGTTTAAATTGGAGCGGAGAAGCGTCACTAGGGAAAACGGGAAAAATAGCCAGAGATGAACTAATCTGACTGACACAGCCACTGGCACTGACAACTGTGTGTTGTATTAAATGGTCGCACTGCCGACTCGTTTTCTGTTTGAAAGGCACTAGTGTTTAATATGGCCTAAAAAATGCCTGTGTAGTTAATATCCGTATTGAATATTATGCAAAACCTGGGAAGTGATGTTTAAAATCAGTGGCGTAGCAAGGGTGTCTTGAGCCTCAGTGCAAGTAGTGAAAATGAATACGCTTCCTCAAGTAAAGTCACCAAACCAAACAGCATGACAAGCTTTGCTCTGCGCATTATTTTTCATAAATCTAAAATCATTTGAGACATGGTCCATATTTACGAATTACGCAGTTCGTTTTTGTTAATAAAACTGGCTTTACACGATATTTCACTGGCAGAGATGGCCCAAATATCCCTGGTTTAAAGGTGCAATGCTGTTCAAAATGCACCATTTGCCTACTCTTTTTTCAGAATTTTCTCGGGGTGAGAACCTCCCGGGGAATCGGGTGCTCTGGCTAGTGTTTTACGCACCGCCACTTTCAAATGTCACAAGCCGCCACTGGATCCAGTATTTCCTGGAATTTATTATATTTGTGGAAACAAAGCCTATTTTAGGTTGCCTGATCACTGGTATGAGAGTTGCTATTTCGGAATAGTATTCCCTAAAGTCTATCATGTTAAAAGAATCACTGGAAACAATAATGACAGTAGTGGACTAACAAGATATAAGAGACCTAGTTTTTCTGAAATAGTAGGTGATATATTTGGTGCATTGATACCTTCAGTGGGGGTTCTGCTAAATTCTCGGAAAATGTGTCAATTGTCAACAGTAGTTAATCGGTTATCTACTGATACTGCTGGAGGATTTCTACTGACCAATACAGAATTAGTTGCAGTCAGCTCTATGGTTTTGCAGAATCGACTTGCCGATATCTTATTAGCAAAAGAGGGTGGAGTCTGTAAAATGCTGAAAGCGCAACATTGTTGCACGTATATACCTGATAAGAGTGTTGAGATTGGAGGATATATTAAAAATAATACACATTTGGAAGAAGAACTAAAACCACTGGAGGTTGACAGTGTATGGAAGAAATCAACAAATAGGTTTTCCACCATTAGTAGTTGGATTTCTAACATGGGTAAAGTTATTTTGGGTCAAATATTATTGCCGATCATGGGCATAACTTTTCTAGCTCTAATGATAATGTGTTGTCGTAAATGCAGTGGGAAAAGGAAAAGGTACGAAGGGAATGAAAAAGGTAGGAAAAGAAAATTAGAAGAAATACGACTTGAAGAATTGAAGGGAATTATCTACAATAGAATGAAAGGATCACAATTTAAGAAAGATAAGGGAAAGAATAAAAGATTTGAGGACATCGAAATGGAAGAATGCTAAAGTTGGCATCTGGTTTAATAGAATTTAGTGATGGCATAAAATGCCATCAGAGAGGGGATTGATGGAGCAAGGTTTCACGTCAAAAGAAACTTGCTCGTATGCAATCCTCTTGAATAATATGTAATACTGTAACCAACCTGTCCGTGAGTACTAAAATTGCACCACATTTTACATAATCGTATCTAGGGGAAGCTTTCCTATGTGCTGTCTTAATAAGTAACCCGAGTGTCCTAAAAAAGGCCGCTAAACCGTGGGAACTCTTCTGCGCATGTGTCTACCACATCACGTGGTGTGACGTTCTTCTGTCGCTTGGGGTAAATCTTTGCAGCTGCGCAGTAGCTTCTAATATGGCCGCTTTAAAATAACACACTAATGCACATGCCGAGCTGAAACTAACCTATGCACGTACTACTAAGCTATTAATGCAAAGGATTTATTAAGTATAGGGGGTTAGAGTAGAAGTAAGTGGTATACAGTGAATTAACTTAATTTTGTATTCTAACATGTTTCTCTCTGACTTTATTAATAGTTTGCATTTGGGCCTTGGAGGGTGACTGATGTCCTCATCCTTTGTGGCAACCACGCATGCATCTTACCTCTCTGCTCTCAAGTCCATGAAGTCATGGGATGACTGCCGAACCCCAAGCCTAGCAAGGACATGGGAACTCAACTTTATGAACTCTACGAGAGGAAATTAAAAGAAACATTGTACCATAAATGTATTGATCAGAATATAAAATGCTTGTGGGAATAAAGCTTGTGGGTATTAAAATTAAGGGGAGGGGAATTAGACAATAGACTAAAGAAAAGTATTGCACTTGGTATGGTGTGATATCCTCACCCCACTGCCTGGCGCAATCAAATTGCGGGTGAACATGGAATTGAAACATTTGTGGGTGGATCATACACTTGAATTTGGTATAACAGAGATAAGTTATAGATAGCTAGACACACTTGATGCTGCAATGCTGATGCTATGCTGAGGTACTGCCCGGTTTTGCTACAATCTGACTGAAGAATCCTACACTAAGGAAAATTAGCGGAACAACCGAGGAGGCACATCTAGGGAAGGGTCCGGACGCGCCCGAGCCAGAGAGAGTAGCACCAGCGAGGGGTGTAACGCTGGCGTTGCACTAGAAGAGGTCACCTTTCCCTGTCCCGAACCTGTCCTGAATCCTTGATTTTCTGATGTCGGGGTCCCCACACCATTCTAGGTAAATATATCTGTAGGGTAAATGCTCTGTGCTTGTTCCCTCTCCTTTCTCTCCTCAGATGCTGTCATTAGAAGAACTTATTAATGCAAACTGATTATAAGCTAATTGTACTATTTCCCTGATGGAGGTTTCTGGTCTATTCATGTGTATTTGATTTGACTCACAAAATTATTAATTCAGTTAAACTTTTAAAACTCCTTCTGAGTCTGTGGTTCTTTAGAATAAAAATTAAATGCATTGTTGTATTTTCCTCCCTATTCTAAACTACTACTAGATCCTTCAACAGTGTATTTACTCAGGAGACATAATTGGTAAGAATACTGGTGTAAAGGTTTCCTTGGGTAAACAAATTTATGTCCAGTGGATATTTGCCAGCTCATTTGCGTGTATGAATGTATATGGGCCCAAATGAGTGTTTGTGTGTATGAATGTGTTGAGCTGGTAAACTCCGCTGCATCAGAGTGGTTCAATGGCAAGGCTGGAGGCTCTTCATCAACACACCAATATTGTCAAGGTAAAACATACAAAATAGAGAGGCACCGTCTTTCCTGCCTCTTTCTTTGTTGCTCTGCGGTCGAGATAACTGTCACTTTGTAGATTCTTAATTCTGTTTATTGCATTTATTGGGCCTTTTGTGATAATCACGCTTTCAGCACTCTATTGGTATTAGTAAAAATTGTTTTCCTTTCAGGTTTCACTTTCCGTCGCTACTTGACGTTCAACCATCACACCATCTCATCGGTCCGCTCTCATTTTTAATTACCCGATGTATGTTGGGCCTACTTTTTCCCCTTATTTTTGACTTTATGTATTCCTTTTTCCCCGTTTACTTCTAGCGCATTCACGCAGCCGCAGAGTAGGAAACAGCAAGCCCCGCCCGGGAGTGAGGTCGAATGTGTAGCCCAACTGGGCAACATGCACATGCCTCTGGCTTGCTGGAGTGTCTTTATCTTGTGCTCGGCAGCTTCCCCATTAACTCACTGGTGCCAGTCAGGTCTGACTATGAAATATTTGATCACGGCCTTGAAGCCTATGGACCTAATGAGGATGAGGACTATTATTTCTATGAGGGCATGAAAGTCAGTCCAAAAGTCCCTTGATAAAGCCCTCAGCTCAGCTCTGCAACCCATTTCTAAACATCTTGAGGAGCTTGCAAGTCGCCTCTCCACCCCTTCCCCATCTAGAAGTCCCTCCCTTCTCCCTTCTAACCTCTCCACAGAACCCTCTCGGACCCATTCAGATTCCATTACTAACATGTCCCAAGCAGCTTTGACTGATCATGCCTACAGTGCAGGAGCTCAACCGGTTCTCCTTCCCGCACAATTTCCCCTACTACTGACAGAGATACCGATTCATCTTCTTCCTCTCATAGGTCCCAAGCTCCTAAACGCTCTAAGAAATGTAGGCGTTCACACACCCCTTCCCTTCCTACCCCATTTACATTTGACCCTTAAGAGATTGTCCACCCCAGGTCCTCCGATTTGACCCCGGCTCCTGTGGTTGCTGATTATATGCAACAACACCTCTGCCATGGCTTCGAGAAAGAACTCTGGTTATGGCTGAAGTCCGGATGCCCTAGGCCTGACCTCCCTCACAAGACTGCTCTCACCCCTGACATAGATGCCACTATGCTGACCTTCCTATAAAAGTTCAACAAGGACCCGAAGAAGGGTACCGATAGAGCCCTCTTGGCTTGTCAGGATAAGCTCCTTTATGTCTCCGCCCCATTAGCTAAGATTTTTGAACTCCTAATCCAGGGTGCAGGTGGGAGTGAGTGTAAAAAAAATCCACTTTCTGGAAAAAAAACTAGAATGGGATGTGTCGAGACCCCAACCTTGACGTCCAAGACACTCGCACACTGGCGAGGGTGAACAACTCAGTCTGAGGTGTTCCGGCACATGGGACCTACCCACGTCTGGACATCAATATCGCAATTCCACCTGCACCCTGTATTACGACACAAATCCTGACTTTAGGGACTGAATCTCTTAGCACACCTTTCAACCATCCTCTTTAGAGTGGATGAGGATCTCCCCAGTCCTGACAAAATGCCATTTATCCTACTGGAGGACTTAGACATGAAACATGTTGACAATTTGACCATTTCCACCATTCACAAATCACTTTGAGCTGCAACAGTTTTAATTTTCCTTGTCCGCCACGACTTTTACAGTCGGTTGTTTTTAACCCTAGCATCAGTAGACAACGAATAAAGTTATTTTTGGACACTCAGCTATTTTTAGACGCACTTTTTTCCTTCACCTCTACTCATTTCACATACGCCCGCCTCCCACTATCTAGGGCTTCACGGCAAGAAACTGAGAAGACCTCTGGCAAAGAGCCCCCTGCGGGGCCCATTGGGCATTACAACGTCCGCCCAACGAAGAGCTGTCCTTTGATGAACGTTGACACCCCTCGGGGTGTGTGAGGGCCCTTGCTCCTTATAGGATCTATCCCACTCCCATCTCTCTTCCCTTACCTGGAGTTTCCTGGCGCGCCCGGCAGCACGCCCCCCCCACCCCCATCCCCACCCCCACCCCCCTTACCGGCCTTCCAGCCCACTCCTCCCGGGAACTGCATACCACTTGTTTCACCACTACGCTTAGGAGCCTGTATGCTGGACCTACCAAGCCCTCGTCCCTCCTATTGTGAATTCTCCTCTTATGGGCCTATGTAGTGAAGCTGCTAATTTCTCACATTGTCCTATTTTTCACAATAACTTTTTTGCTGTGTCCTTTTGCACATATTTTGTGCACAACAATGCTGGATTAGTTTCTATGAAACTACTTTGTTTACACATCTAGCTTTGCATAACATTATCACGATGCCTAGAACATCATGTACAAGGCCATTCGACACAGTATGTACAAATGTCTTTTTTATCTTCATTCACAGGGTGACAGGGCTATCTACATATCCATAACATCACTAATCTATACACACCTCGGAAGGCTGCTTTCTATTATAAATAAATAGCATCTCATTAGATTAATAAAGGAGGCACTTCACCTGACACTGAGGGTCCCTGCCTGCTGAGACTTTACCATGCAGTGGTCTGACATCTCCGTGAGGGGGTGTCTAGTTTGTGACCCAGATGGGCTCCTAAATTCTCTCCTGCCAAAGTAATGGGGTAACATGTATTCTATACAAGAATAATGTTGGGTCAATAAATATATTGAAAATGTCCCTCTGTGTATTCTGTATATTTCAGTGAGCGCAAGTAAACATAAGTGACTAAGCGAAAGGTTCTGATCTGTTTCCACGATCCCTGAAAGGTCAGGGTTGTCATGTTCAGTGGTTGCCGGAAACTATTTGCTCCGTGGTAAGGTTAGGGGGGCATATGTGGGAACTGTGAGCTAGCTGGTCTCTAGGCCAAAAAATCATGTGTGGGTGCCTGAAATCCGTCTAGGTATCTCGCCCAAAGGGTATGTTTTCAAACACATGTGCAGATCCTACGGATTGATAGGAACTACACAACACTCCGTTGACTGTCATTGGAACTTTTCTTTCATTTCCTTTTATGAGCATGGTTCTCTTATTGATTGGACTGCGTTTTTCACAAAGACAGAGGCAAGAAAGATGGTGCCTATCTATTTTGCATGTTATACCTTGACACTATTGGTGGGTTGATGAAGAGGCGTGGTTCAAAGCCTCATGGGATATGTATTATGTTTACTGTTTTTTTACAGTTTTTTCATTGGCTGCTGTTTTTGTGTAGTACAGATTGAGAAGCATTATCCTCACCTCCGTGTCCTTAATAGAATCTAAAGTTATTGTGTCAAATGCTAGAAAATGTTCTATTAACCCTTCAGGCACCGTCCGGCTTAGTGACGTCATGATGGTAGGCATAGCCAATTGAAGCTTGGCATCTTACGCTTGTACCTGGGCATTGGCTGATTTGGCCCAAGGAAGGTTAAGTACAAGCAGGGTGACAGGCAGGGCAAGGGGGGTAACAGTAGATGGTGACAACAGCAGGCACAATGACAGAGCAGTCTCCACTCACCGTATGGTTTAGTTGTTGAGAGGGCAGGCTGAAGAATGAATCCTGCAGCCACTTCTGTGCAGGGGGCCACCCAGGCTACGGACCTAGTCAGGAGCTCTCAGGCCAGGGGCCCTCCACCTGTACACAGTGCCAGAGGGAACACCCTGAAGCTCGCCCCACTCCCTGTGGGGCTAGTGTTACGCCACTGCTTTTTCCGTAGGGAATCACATTATATTTGGGAAGAATGGCGTCACTCACAGAGATAGGAACCAATGGCTCAAGCGGGCTGTCCCACTGCCCATTTTTTTTGTCAGCTCAACAGCACATAAATGACAATTGAAAAGACCATTGGATGAAGAGGCTGGCTGAAATCCAGTCTTGGTAAATATATTTTTAATTTAAAACATCATAAATATTTTTACTAAAAACAAAAGTCCTTGGCTACACCAAACCTAAAAAGATTAATGTAGATTGTGGCAGTTTGTTGTTGAATTGCTTGCAAACAAATGCTACAGCTTGGAACCAAGTATATGTCACAGACTGCAAATAGAAAGGTCACAAAGATATGCATACAGAAAGTTTGGCACCTAAGTGAAATGCTAGCATGGTGCCCAGTGCTAGCATGTTCTGTGAGGTAGGTTAACTTTGTTCACGTTTGGAAATTTGTGATGCACAGTAGGCTATAAAGTTCCTGTTTTTTTGTCTTACCTTAAAAACAACTTTGGCTGTTTTTCCAGATTATTTTTAGGTCTTGTCTTTGAGACAGCTTTAATTAGGTCACCACGAAATAGATTTTCCAAAAGAAATCATACATGATATAAATACAATGAGCATCTCTTGGCCACTGGACTTCATCCATTGGTCAATTTAACTATCAATCACATTTGCTTCCATGCACCACAGCTTGTAGAATGGGGCAGTCAGTGAGCCAACTTTACCAATCGGCTTTCTTCACTTTAAGCGCCTTCACAAAACCTGTGCACATTGATCATGGAGCAGCATAACTTTAGGTCCACCATTACACTTCACAAATGCATAACATGAAAGTACACTTAGCACACAGTTCCTTAAGTATGAAATGTTGCACTTGACATCGTTATTGAACTGTAGTCACTGTAGAATTAGAGAATTCATACATAACACTGTGTGCAATAACCGTATTAAGTGAGATATTCTTTGGAGTCTTGATGAATAAACCATCCTCACATATGTAGAATATGTTTACTGTAGCCATACTAACATATGTGTATTAATGATTTTACTGTATGCCACATGCAATATGAATCTAATGTACATACAGTTTTATTCATTCTGTTTGAAAGTGCACACACATATTAAATGTGCACCATTGATTGTACCGGACACCACTAAATGGCTCAACACATTATTGCAATGGGCACATGTGGAAGCACATTTCCTCTGTGACAGAGGAATGACAAGAGTGGGAGGCAGGAATTAGGAATTGTGAATATCGAGGCCGAAAATCACACCCACCCACCTTGAGGGGGACACTCAGTGCTCGCAGTGCAATGAATCATATAATGCCCACATATCGGGACCATGGCGCTGCTCGCAATTTTAAATTCTAGCGAATACCTATCACAGGATGCAAATCTGGGATCCCGGGAAACATGCCAGCCCCCTGTTGTTATCATTGTAAGAATGACATACACCACTCACCTTCCTTGATTCTTCTCCCCCCCACATACCACTTGGCAAGGGACCCTCTCCTTTCCTCCATCACACAATGTATTTTTTGTGCCTGCTGTTTTATTTCTTCTGTATCACTATTGTGTTTATTATGACCATGTATAATGTGAGTGCAATTCTGGACTGAGTGCCTTATTTATGGCTTCACTGTTGATGTTGTTTTTGTGAAATAATACAAACTGATTTAAAAATAAAATGTGCACCACTGATTTAATATTCTAAAGTTGCCCTTGATGTTTTCCATGCTGCATACAATACTATATTCCAACGCTGCTCGCAATGTTAAATTCTAGCGAATACCTATCACGGGATGCAAATCTGGGATCCCGGGAAACATGCCAGCCCCCTGTTGTTATCACTGTAAGAATGACATACACCACTCACCTTCCTTGATTCTTCTCCCTCCCACATACCACTTGGCAAGCGACCCTCTCCTCTCCTCCATCACACAATGTATCCTTTGTTTGTGCCTGCTGTTTTATTTCTTCTGTATCACTATTGTGTTTATTATGACCATGTATAATGTGAGAATAGATACAACACCGTAGTAGCGATAGACAGAGAGCCTGAGAAGAAGACAAAGGAACATGGAGAGCCAGGGCATTGACTGAAGAGTCTTATTCAGCAATGTTACAACATAGCTTGGTTGAGCAAGGACGATGTTGTTTCCATATTCATTGTGGGACATTTCCTAAATGATGCAGCTTACAACGTGAGAAGGGAAAGGGACAATGGAACCCCTGATAATGTGAACTAAGGGGTGGTACCTGAGTGATTTTGGTACAAATAACTGGAGTTTGCACTGTCTGAGATTAATGACACTTTTCTTTGGACTTTGAGAGGTTTAGACCTCTATGCTTTATCCCTTTGACGTCTGCTGAGTGTGGCTTAGGCTAACACTCAAATTCCCCTGGCCCAGTAGACTCTTGACCGAGCTTCTGCAATGCTGACACCTTCACTATTTCTTTTATTTCCCCTTTTTTCTATTTTTCTGCATGTCCCTGAATCTTGAGATTCCTTGGGCTAATGAACCATCCTCTTAGTTTGGACCTTAACACAGGTGATTCTAGATTTACTCATGTATAGAAGAGAGGTCAGATCTCTTTTCTGAGCACCAGATCCTATTGTTGATATTTTGTATTGCTTCGACTTAACTTCTTAATTGTCTCATACTGGTACGCCTAAACTTCTTTAGGAATTTGGGTTTCCAGTTGTTATTCCGTATCTTTATAGCATGGTGCTGAGACTCATGTACCTTAATTTGATTGATAACTTTTATAAACCACCTTAATCATAGTTACGGATTCCAGGTCCTTTTATGTATCCAAGTGGGTTACACTGGTAATGGAAAATGATTGATGTAAATGTTAACTTCCATCACCTCTCAGGCGGAAATCAAAAGGTCGATTGGTAGATGAATGGTAAAAGGGTTGGCCCAGAGTGCTGGAGCAACTTGGTAGCACATCATATGGTTTCCCACTAATGCGAGAGAGATAGGGTGTCCTATTTCGAAATTGTCCAAGCCCAGTCCAAAGTCCAAACCCCAAAAGCCCATGGTTCGGTTGAAGGATTGATAGAATTCCAGCGGTTCGGAAACTATTTGTAGCAGCAGAGGAGTGTGAATATTAATAAGGTCGCGTGTTGCAATTGCTTATGCTTAGATTGCGGTATTTTGCAGCAGCTGCATGGTGTTCTGCTGAGATGATTTAAGTTGTTGTCTTAATGTGGGCCTTGATTCAGAGAAGTTGAAGTCGTTATCAGGTCCGCTATGGCCTAAAGTCCCGGGATAAATAAACTAAAAGTCAAGTTGTCAGTGTAGAAGACACTGGGTGTAATTGTCTGCTGTGTTGTGGTACTGATTGTGAGTCATAGTAGACAGCATTATTGAGATAGGGACTTTAACTTTGTGTAGTTGTGAGGTGTGGTTAGTATAGTGAATCTCAGTGCACAGGGAGGAGCTGTATCAATCCAGGTGAGATCCCGCTGGTTGAGGTTTCATTTGAAGTGAATGTCAGAGCAGCTTTGCTAGTGTTACTCCAAACTGGTTCTTATGTGTATGAAATTTCATTAGGGGAGCAGAGAGTTAGTCGTTGAGAATTGCTTGCATTTGTTTGAGCGTAAATTGCTGAGAGAATGCGCTTGTGAAATTGTAAAGGAGGGTTATCTGCTGCAAGGAGTGAGATTGACGTCAGTGTGCTGCGCTGGTATTGGTCGTTTAGTGTAAAGCTGCACTGGGATTGGCTGCGATCGCCAAACACAGAATTGTTAGTGAAAAATAATTTCCTAGTTTAAACTAAGTCATTTGTGAATCTTGCACATTTTGATCGAAATGAAATTCTTTAAAGTACTACAAAGTCTAATGAAGGGAGATGTGACAGTACTTGTTAGAAAGCGAGAAGAGGCACCACCCAAAGGTATGCCAGGTCATAATATGGCAATAGACGTGGGCTCCACATGTATATTTGGCTCAAACAATTTCATAAGATCATTGAGAAAGATGGTCCTTTGACATTTCCTAGTTGTGGCACATTTAATTTGAGAATGATTGAACTTTTAAGGTGGACGTGGTATGACATGAAACTGCTTCCTAGACCTAAACAATATGAAGCACTTAATGCCTGGGAACATACTGCTCATCTTTGGGAGAGAGAAAGATTCCAAGGAAGGGTCAAAAAAGCCATATGCACTTGTGCGGATGATAGATGGGATGCAGAACAGAAATTTGAACAGAAATGATATGATCGAGGAATCTAGATTATATCCTGCATTAACAAGTGAGGAAGAAGGGAAATGAAAGGAAAAGAAAAAGAAGAAAGAGGCAGATGTTACAGAGAACACAACTGAGGACAGGGACAGTGATTCAAATGAGGATTTTTTTAATAGAAATACTTCATTTGCATTTGAGTAACAAAACGCTGCTTTGTACATTAATATCATCACAGTGAGGTGATCCACACCCTCCCCTCAGACTCGGTTCCAGAACCACATAATCTATCTCATAATGTTTAATGTAAATAGTCAGGAATTTACTAGGTTTCTAGATCATAATAGTTCCACCATTTCTTCCAAACACGTTCATGTTTATGGGGGCACCCCCGTGGCGCATATATCATTTTTTCAAGCTTACCACACCAGTCGATGCCTTGGGTCCAGATCTCCATCAAGGGGTCCATGGAGGCTTTCCCGTTATGTGCGATATCTTGCTTGGCAATCAACGAACCCAGGCCTATCAGTATCTTGTCTCTATGGGGCCCATTCACATGATCAAGAATACCAAGTAATGCAACCCTTGGTTTCACCTCAAGTTGTGTGCCTGTTATAGCAGAGACAGCATTAATAGCAGCAGTCCAATAGACTTGGATCACAGCATTTCAAGACAACATGGAAGAAACCCCCCATAGGGTCTTTACACCTATGACATGTAGGTGAATCATTATTGCCTGCCCTCCACATTCAGTAAGGTGATATATAGGCTTGATATCTAAGTACTTAAATTGCATGAAGTAGAGTCTGGCAGAAAATGCTAGTCTTCAATGAGCCATTCTGGCATCTCTCCAGTCTGCCTCATCCAATTTCCCCACTGGTCTTCAGGACATCCAGGGACATGGGCGAGTGTATAACCAAGGACTTGTAGATTTGTAGAACCCCGTCTTTACCTAAAGGGCCCATGAGGATCTTATTTTCTAGAGAGCTGTAGTGTGGGATGTCCTCCAGCATTTACTGGTAAGGTTGTAGGATATGTCGGAGTTGCAGATAACAATAAAATTGTGAGATCGGCATTCAGAATTCTGCTTGAAGTTCTCGGAAGGATTTAATGTTGTCCCAGACCTTGCATATTCTTGAGATGCCAATGGAGTCCGAACCCCGGAATCCCTCCAATGAGGACACTGCCAGGTTCTCTTCCACAGTGGGGTATCCTTTGTCAGTTTCTGATTATTTTTCGTCCATTAGAGGGCTGTCCTCCATGCTCTAAATGTCACCTGGGTCATCTTTGGAAGCTTTGGTGGGATGGGGCCCCCACAGAGGATGTGCATGATATTGTCTAGTCCTAAAATGGCCACTCGCCCCTGTAGGCGGGGTCGTCACATCTCCCGTGCAGCCAGTCATTAATGGGAAGAAGTTGGGTCACCCATTAGTAAAGATGTATATTGGCCATAGCAAGACAACCATCATACATCGTCCGGGTACATTTCTACAAGGCCACTCTAGAAGTGCCACCCACCCCAATTAATTTATGTCCCATGGCTAGGAACTAATCGAACCTGGATTTTGGAATGTGTAAAGGGTAATTTTGGAGGATATAGAGTAGCCTTGTGAGAACCATCAGTTTGAATAGTGCAATTCTACTCATGGTATTCAGGGTGAGGGAGTTCCAGCTTGTAACGTCCTTGCATGTTCATCGTGTCACAGGGCTGATATTAAGACTCCAGGTTAGGTAAGGTTCCCAGGATTTGTGCATCCGAAGGTACTGGAAAGTGACTCTCCGTATTGGGATTTGGGATTTCTAAGCTACATCCTATTGACTGCCTTTCAGGGGGACAAACAATGATTTGCCCCAGTTAACTTGCAATCCCAATGCCTCCCTAAAGCGCCCCAGTATTTGGAGAATCCCATCTCAGCTGTGTGTGACATACATGGGAGAGCGTCATCTGCGTATAAAGCTATGTGATCCTCTGTAGCCAAACCCCAGTCAAAGTCCCAGACTTGAGCATCACACCAGATCCACACTGCCAGTGGCTCCATCACCAGGGCAAAAATGTGGGGAGAGAGGGCATCACTGTCTGGTGCCTCTCTCCACAGTGAAAGCATCTGAAAATACTCTGTTAACTTAGTCTCTGACCTGTGGGCCCGCATAGAGAACCTTAATTAAGGTATGGAACTGGGCCCCAAGGCCAATCTAGTGAGTACCTCTGCAAGGTAGGACTAATCGACTGTGTCAAATGCTTTTTTTAAGTCTAATAGGAGGAGAGCTGTGGGACGTCTAGTGCTCTGATGTGGGAGAGAGTATCCTTCAGATACCATGGCTGGTGCTTCAGTAAGGCATGAACCACATTGGTTAGAGTGGACCAGGGATTGAATGACAATCAAAAGCTGATTCGCCAGAAGTTTAGTGTAGATTTTTAACTTCACTATTGATGACAGAAATCAGCTGAAAGGAGGTGCATGTAGGTCTTGTGCAGCTGGACGTGGGTAGGACCACTATAATGGCCCTTGTCGGTGGCATCAGTGTATTCCTTAAGCAGGGGTGGGTTGATCTCTGGACGAAGTCTGTGGTACAATTCTACAGGGTAACCATCGGGTCCTGGGGTTTTGCACTGATTTAAATCTGCTAGGGCTACCCCTATTTCCTCTATCATAATTTCCCGATCCAGGGTTTGTCTCTCTATGGAGGAAAGGCGAGATAGTAAAGGAGTTCCTCGACTGGGGGAAGTAGTTGCAAAGGCAAGATGTACCCTGGAAGCATATAACTTGTCATAATAACTGGCAAATACAGCAGTCATCTCGCAGGACCCATCAACCCATTCCCCTGCATCACCCAGGAAGCGAGGTATTACTGTATCTTCAACGTGGTGGGTAGCCAGCCAGTTCAGTAACTTGTTGGATTTATCCCTCCATACATTTACCTGGTGGGTAGAGGCCATCAAGCATTTTTGGTCCTCTCTAGAAATAGTTGGTGTAAGGTGGTTCTGTTGAGATCTAGTTGGCATTTTTCCAGCTCACTTAGCGTGTTTGGGTTGTTGCATTCTGTAAGTATTTTGGGTTGAATAATTCCGCTTTTTTTGTCACGTTCAGCCCCTGGAAAATAGAATCATGAATGCCTTACCTGCTTCTCAGAAGGTTCCTACTGAATCCACGAGTCCTCATTCAAACTTACGTAGGACTGAAACTCCTGAAGATGATGTTTTACAAACTTATCATCCTGCAAAAACCAGACGTGAAGACGCCGCATAGGGTGGCTGCCTCTGGGTGACATATCGAACGAGTGCAGGACCAGTGCATGGTCTGATAGCCCTTGAGGTAGAATCGAGAGCCAGAGCTCCAAATAAGGTTGCCTGCTGGTAAGAACAAGTAGTCAATGTGCAACAGTGATTCATGAGCAGTGGAGGAGTGAGTGAAGCCAGGCTCATTGGGTATGCTATACCCGCCAGGCATCTCAGAGGTCGAGACCATTTGAGCAATTCTCCAGGCAGGAGCTACACCTTTTAGTGACGCTGGGGTTCAGTGGCAGCCATTTTGACCAATAATGTTCTTAAAGTCTCTCCCAGAATCTTTGTTCCCTGTGGGAGCCCGACTACCAAATTTTTTAAGGGCAGTGAGTGTAGTCTGGTGCAATGCACGGGGTATGTGGACACTTCATATCTTGTAGGGGGCCCTGTCCACTGTGCCCTCCAACAGAATATATCTTCCCAGTGAATTGCGTGTGACCTCGGTTATAGCCATCGGTAAGGATCTGTGAAGCAGTATAGCCAACCTCCTGGTACCGCTAAGGTGACACACATGGACCACCCTATCATAGCCTTTTGCGGGTGAGGAAAGGGCAGTTGGGACCCTGTATGTGGGTTTCCTGTAGTAGTACTATTCCTGGGTTATGTTGTTGTAAAAACTGAAACACCACCCCTCTCTTGACACGAGCCAACAGGCCTTTCACATTCCAGGTTAGACTTGTGAAGGAGTGAGCCATTTTGTATACAATGTAGAGTAAACAGTGGCCATTGAGGATTCCCCTAAGAGTATTTTGGGTGATGTCTCTGGCAAAAGTACTTGCAGTGGGATATGCTGATGGATAACCCCATAAGGGAGGGATTGAAACAGTGTATGGCTCTCGGCTGGACATAGTACAATGTAATGCAGATTAAACTGAACATAAGACCCAAGAACAAATCCCCCATTCCCACCCACCTCCCCCTCCCTACACTTCCCAATGTTAGAACTGGGGGTCTCTAGTTGGCTGAGGCAGTTACCTTAGTCCAAATACGGACCCTTGCTTCTAGTCAGGGAAAGGAGGAACACCCTCTTTGATAACCCCTGCTCACCCCCTGGTAGCTTGGCACGAGCAGCCAGGCTTATTTTCAAGGCAATGTGTAAAGTATTTGCAACCACACTCCCAGTGACACAGTGACACAGTGATAACACCACAAATGGACACAACACTAATGTATGAAAATAGCGGTATCTTTGTCAAGAAGAAAAATTCGGTAAGACCAAACGATAATAATCCAACATATGCGTATTCGTAATATTTCACTTTGCCGGTTATTAGGCCAGCAAACACTTGTAGGTTCTTGTGGTATTAATGAGCAGTTCACGGTGTTCAAATGCAGTCCTAATGCAATACTATGCAGTTCGTAATGTCAGACTAATGCAGTTCGTAATGCAAGAATAATGCAATCCTCAATGCAAGTAATCAGGCAGTTCGTAATGCAAGAATAATGCAATTCTCAATGCACATAATCAGGCAGTTCGTAATGTAAGAATAATGCAATCCTAATTGCACCTAATCAGGCAGTTCGTAATGCAAGTATAATGCACTCCTTAATGCAAGTAATAAGGCAGTTTGTAATGCGAGGAATAATTCAGTCCTCAATGCACGTAATCAGGCAGTTCGTAATGCAAGTATAACGCACTCCTTAATGCAAGTAATAAGGCAGTTCGCAATGCGAGAATAATTCAATACTGAATGCACGTAATCAGGCAGTTCGTAATGCAAGTATACCGCACTCCTTAATGCAAGTAATAAGGCAGTTCGTAATGCGAGAATAATTCAATCCTCAAGGCACGTAATCAGGCAGTTCGTAATGCAAGAATAATGCAAGTAATAAGGCAGTTTGTAATGCAGGAATAATACCAGGAAATAGACGCGATTAGCACGGGCACCAACAGGCCTCAACCACAGTCTGGACCTTCCGAGGGCTGTCCCGGTCCTGTCAGGCAGGTCCGGGCCGCTCGAGGACTCAGTGCGATGCATCAGGAGAGAGACGGGAGCACTCCTGTACTCCTCCTGCACGCCTCCCCAGGTCACACATGCTTGCGGCTCCCGTTCGGAGTCCAAGCCTTACCTGGGTAATGCGCTGCCTCGCTCTCTCTCTCTCCCCGCTCGTCGGACATCCTGCTGGGCGCTCCCGATGATGACGCAGCTCCAAGGCGACGCTGTAGGTGGACAGGTTACGGCGCTGCCTTCCCCGTTGCTGACGATCTTGGGCAGATTCCTCTTGCGAACAACGATCACGATTACCTCACGACTTCCTTAGCTTTACGAAATCCTTCAGCACATTGAGGCTCGGACCGCAGTTATGATGACGGCTCGGGCCACAAACAGCTACACAGCAGCGTGGACGATGATTCACCTAGCCACTCCGCTGAGCCACGAAGCTCCGAGCGGGAGCAGAGACACTACACTGTGTGTCCAAATTACTCCACTGTGATCTGATGAGGCAGCACATGAAAACCAAAGAGGTTTGCTGCCCTTCTCCGGGTCATTATCCCTGGGATAGAAAGAGTGGTAGGTAGCGTTGCACCACACCACCCACTGTAGATAGTTTTTTAGTCACCTGTTCCTGAGGAATCGCCAACTGATCACTTCGTGACATTCTGAGGCGAGAAACATCTTGACCATCTGGGGGTAGAGCAAATTTTTGTCACATTAAAACAAAATAGTAGCCCCCCTCTCTTCCCTTTTTAGTCAGGTTGGGACCTTTCCAGAATAAAAATAATCACAAAGGATTCCCTTACCTGTTTTAATCCACACACCACATCTACATGCCTCTAGGCCCCTCACACCCACGGCACCTATACGGCAAGGAACTAAAGATCTCCGAAAAAGAGCCCCTTTATGGGTGCCCGTCGAGCATTGCAGCGCCGGCTCGACGAGGAGCAGACCCATATGATGAAGCATGACACCTAACTTGCTGGGTGTGTGAGGGTCCTAGTTCCGACAGGAGGTATCCCCCACCTCCTCACTACCTTGAGTACACATCAGGTGGCCAACTTGTCACTGAGTAACTCCGTACCTTCCATTGTCTTCTAGCTTAACTCAGGGCAAGTACGTTGGACCTCTATTAAGCCCTAGCTGTCCCTCTCTTTGTTGATTTCCCAGATCCTATCACATTCAAATCCAGACAGTCAATCCACAACCAGGCAGAGACACACAGAATTGTTAGAACAAAAAAAAAAACAGCTAGTTCTAAAAGCGTGATTTCTAAACACACAATTCAAAAACCCCCTTCATAAAAAGATGTGTTATTAAATTGTGAGTTCAGGCACACTAAACTTCACCTCTCCATCTTAAGCCTATGGGAAGATAGGCTGGAAACATATTACATAGCCTTCCCCATTCTGTCCTATGGGCAAGAAGGCCTTGCAACAGTGAAAAACGAAATGGAGAGTATTTCACTGTTAGGACATGGTACTGTCATGATTCCGGGGCTTGCCGCGTCTCGGCGGAGAACGGGACTCCAATTCCCAGAAGGCGCTGCAGCACGAGTTACGTGCCAGCGCGAGAGCCCGGGAAAGGGATGAAGGTCCCGGCGTACTTGGGGGCGTTGCCAATGATTCCTGACCAGAACCTACAGATCAACGGCCCAGCCAAGACCCGTCCTAGCCGAGTTCCTCCGCTCCCGTCCGACGAGATGAGAGACACCGGATCCCGTTGGTGAACAACGCCCGTCGCAGCAACCCGCGCGCAGCTACGTTCCTGCAGGTCCCGGTCGAGGTGAGTGAGAGAGGCGCTGCTTCGCAGCTCCTCGTCCAGAGTTCACCCTGACCCCGACCTGACCTACCTTTCCGCCAACAACCCTCGACCGTATACGAGGGGAGACGACAGCGGATTCAGCGCTCCTCCGCCCGAGGATTGCCGGGCGTCGAGTAGTAGCGCAAACTGCTCCAGACCCTAGCTCCTCCTGAGCTCGCCTTCCTCTCCCACGTACCCGTGACGCAACGGGCCCGTGCGAAGGAGGGCACCAACACTGCCTCAGCGCTCCTCCGCCCCTGGATTTCCGGGCGTTGAGTGGTAGCGCGTACCGCTCCTGACCTTGGTTCCTCCTGATCTTGCCATCCACCCCGCACGTACCCGTGAAGCAACGGGACAGTGCGGAGGTGGGCACCAGCACCGCCGCGCCGCTCCTCCGCCCCAGGATTCCGGGCGTAGAGTAGAAGCGCCGGCCTCTTGTCGGGCCTGCACTTCCGACAGTAGTGTGGGCTTTCAGCACGCAACTTTCGTAGACAGACGGAAGCCCTACACAAATCCGGATCCCCGAGCTTGCGCCCAGTGAGGATAACTGGGTCAAGGCTACGACCCGGTATAGTTCTACGAAACCACACAGGGGAGGAAGGAGCTACAGGTACGGGGGAGAGCCCGACGAAGGGATGGGAGCGTGGGGACGCAAGCACAGTGTCTAATACCTCTCCTTCTCTCTTTCCAGGTCTCTCTCCCTGCAGTCCCTATCCTTCCCTTCCCTCGCCCACCTGTCCTCTGAGTCCGAGGGTATTATACATATTCCGGACTGGGGACGGATGGGAGGTGGACCCTAACCTAGCATCGGCGTTATCCCGAGGAGAAGATCAACGAAGCCCGTGACAGGTACACACCTCAGTACATGTCCTACCTTTCACAGACACTGCACCCTGCCCAGGCGGGTACCTTGGGCCTACTATTGGGGTGTCTGATGTGCATGGAAAGGGAAGGGTAAGGCCTGGCAAGTGGGTGCACTTTTCAGGACAACAGGGCAGTTAGCAAACTGCGTGCAGGCACTGCAGTTGCAGGAATGAGTTCTCTCTTTAGGGCTACTTGTGTGGGTGGCACAATTAGTGCTGCAGGCCCACTAGTAGCATTTGCATTACCAGTCCTGGCACACATAGTGCACTTTACTATGGACTTTACTAGTAAGGCAAACATTCCGATTATGGACAACCAATTACCCTAACACTTTATACAGGGAGCATTTGCACTTTGACATTGATCAGCAGTGCCAAAGTGCCCAAAGCGTCTAAGCCAGTAAAACACAATCCATCACCAATGGCCGCACTTCCATAGCCTCTGCGACGCCCCTCACAGGGGGTTCAGTCACATTACACGGCATCCCTGCCGCGAGGCGATCAGGGTGCACTCCAGTAGGGCACACTCAGAGGCTGGACCCGGGCACACATCTGCAGCCCCACTCAGAACAGCGATGAACGGCCTGAGGGGCCGAGAGGCCGCTGGATTGTAAGAACTGCGACTGGGCGCGCTTGAAATGTGAATTTCTGTGATAATGGTGCTATAGCATGTGCATACGTGTTTTCCTATCTATAAATGCCAATAAAGAAAGTTTTTTTTTAAAAAACACAATCCATCACAGCATCAAAAATAGAGGAGGTTGAGGCAAAAAGTCTGGGGTAACCACGCCAAGAAATGCCAGGTCTAATACCACCCTATAAAAACAACAGTCATCTGTGGGTATCCCTCCACAAGCACCACTAACTCTCTAACCTTCCAAGAGAAAGGCAAAGCAAGTCAAAAGAACAAAAACGAACCCCCTTCCCCCATCTGCCCCTCCCTATACTTCGCACTCTGAAGAAGCATCTGTTGCCCATTTCCAACATAACGCAGAGCAAACTATACAACAGTGGGAGGAAGATGTCTCACGGCGGGCAGGTTGGTATCACCCAGCTAGCCCCAGAACCGCTCTGAAATAATACATTGTTAGGATACTAGAGTGCTGGTGTGCTGGAAGGGCCAGGATCAGAAGCATGCAAGATCATTCTGGGGCAGTTTGTAGGCAAGCTAGGGCCAAGGCATGCTAGAGCCAAGTTGAGATGCTGGGGCGTCGTCGTGAGAGCGCTGTCCCTTTTCTCTGCCCGACTCCGGCGTTAGATCCACTAAGCGCTGTCCCGTTGGTCGTGATCTTTTCCATAGGTGTTTATCCTTCGTTTTTTTGGATTCTTGTAAGGATGCGGTGGGTGGGCTTGAGTTACCCCATGGAACTAGCGGATTGGCGGTGATTTGTTACTGCTGGTGAGCCAGGTCTACGCCTTTTTTGGAGAGTCAAAGAAGAGTTTTGTGGACTGGTGGACCACCCGCAGTTTGGCAGGGTATAGGAGCATGTAGGGGACCCACATGGATCTCAGTTTGGCTTTAATCTGATCGAAAGACTTAAGCTGTGATTGGACCATGCGTGTAAAGTCTGGGAAAATCATGATGCTCCCTGATTGGAAAAGGAGGTCTTTCGCAAGGTATGTACCTTTCAGGATGGCATCTCGATCCTTATAGTTCACGAAGAGCGCTATGAGGGGTCTTGGCCGTGCTCCAGGGGGTGTTCTGGGAAACAGACTGATGCACCCACTCAATGACAAAGCAATTGGAAAGGTTGGAGGAGTCCATCCATCTCCAAGAATTGTTATGGGGATTGGCCTTAGGTGGCCTCTGGAAAACCCTATAAAACGGAAATGATTGCGTGTGGCCCTCTTTTAGGCATATTCTGCGTGATATTGTAGGCTTTTCGTTTCCTGGATTAGACATGTTACCTCTGTCGAGAGTTGCTTGTCGGTGTCTTCCAGGGCAGATATCCTTTCCTCAGCCTCTGAGACCCTCTTGACCATCTGTCTGATGTCTTGGCGAAGCAGGGACACATCTGCTCTCACTTCCCCTATTTTAGATTCCAGCGACACCTTAGATTTGTGGATTGCTTTCAGGATAAGAGATGCGGTGTCTCCGTAAGCTGGGTCGTCTGCCTCGGCGGCCGTGTATTTTCCGTTGTGGCCTGGCCCGTTGGACGTTTGTCACAGCCCATGGTGCCGACCCTGAGGGTAGGAGTGTGAAGTGTTGCAGCACAGTTTGGTGTAGTTCAAATGGAGCTGCTACCCCTTGGGGGTCTGTATAGAACATGCCTTGGGAAGGGGAGCCGACCCGGTTGCACCAGACAGGACCATAGGAGGTGAAGGGCTCCCCTGGGCAGCACAAGCAGTCAGACCCGGTTCGTTCCACAACAGCCAGAACCTCAGACACCTTCATCCCACCAGGGATAGGCGCGTTGCAGCACACACTGATCACGTTGTGGGTGCCACAGCACTATGAGTTCCCATCAATGAAGTAGACAGCCAGGGGTTAGTGGGAACGGGAAACTGTGTTTACAACTCTGTCTCCATAACGTGGTACCATTACAATGCGGTTGTTACAACGACCGTGTTGTTACCATGCATACCATTACATCACAAGTCATTACTACGACTTGCTGTAGGGGGCGCACTGGTGTTGGGTTTAGAATCAAACACCTTTTCAGCTGTTGCACAAACTGGAGTACGAATAGTAAATAATACTATCCTAAGTCCAGCGCGCCCCCTACAGCAAATGGTATACATTTTCACAAAGCGGTCGTTATAACAACCGTGTTGTAATGGGATGCGATGTATTCGCATTCGTTGTAAGGGTATATATTCGTGGGAACAGCCAGTGTCCATGGTGCGGCCAATGTGGGGTTAGCAGTCTGAGCGTCCAAGGTCTATCCCCTTCACGCTGCATAGATGATATGGCCCTGGTTCTTAGGCGAGCCCAGCAGCCAATACACAGGGTCTGAGGAGATAGCAAGGTACCCCTGCTGGAGGCACACCCCTGCAAGGTCAGTGGCCTGGTCCCCTAGCAGAACAAGTCACGAGTATGAGGGCCATAAATCGTGGGGGTCCTGGTGTCAATGGCGCCTGCCACGGGGCTCAAAAACACTCAATAAGGGACACCAGTTCCAGGAACCCTGCTGTGGATGAGTGCAGGGCACACAAAGTCACATGGTAGGAAACATTAGGCCCCAGGGCCTAGTCTTATCTGGCATTAGAAACATTCCCAAAAATATTTTTTTTAAATAAAACCCACAGGTAAAGGCCGCTGTTATGCACTTCCCTCCCCTGGGGTCAGAGCACCAGTTGTTTGCCCTGCAGGGTCTGGGGTCCCGACCCGGCCCACCTCTTACTCCTCACAGGCATTGTGGGAGTCTGGGACACTGTCTGCTAGTCTGGGGGACGAGCTTTTTAGGGCCTACACCCCTTACAAATGTGGGAGCACCGATACGGCCTAGAATCCTATGCCTCCCTAGCGGGAGAGCACATTCAGGGTCTTGCATGCTGTGCACCCCCTCTGCAACGTGGGCCGAGGGGAGAGAGCTCAGCCTCACCCCGCCATTGCTGGCATAATGCGTCGCCCACCGCCGTCGTCACCACGGCACCAAGGATCCCCAGCGAGTCCCCCAGAAGGGCTTCAGCATCGGTTACAGGGCAGCGAGGTGATCGCCTCTCCTGGGCACGCCAGAACCCCAGAAGGTGGTATAAAGAGAAGCGGTACGGGGAACTCAGGAGTGTTCACTCGCCATCTTTGCCATCCAGGCTATGCCCCCTCTCAAATGAGAATTGTATAACCAAATTATTGTTAAACCGTCCATCCCATGCAATGTGACCCAAACTGGAAGATCGAGTCCTTTACAAATGGGTTAAACATTTAATGTGCCTACGGCACCCACAAGTGTATAATGTAATCCAATGGGAGAGAGTTCCGGATGACAGCCCCTTCAAATTCTCTTGCACTAAATGCCCCAGATGCACTGACAGTGAACGTTACAATTGCTCCTGTAGCTCCTTGGTATAACCCTGAAGTGGTAGGAAATACTATACATGCTGTGGCTATTCCTACTGGAGTGAGTACCTTAGGTAGCAATCCTGTGGGCTCAACATTAGACCAATTCCTCAAACTCCATTGGTCCTGACACAAGGGAATACCCCATGTGCTGCGAATGCAGAACGTACATTAAATTGGACAGGGTTTGACACGAATGGACGGTGTACCCAGAGATCATCACCCTTTCTCATGCCCAACACAAATGTACTTTCAAGAGCTAATAACAGTACTGCCAGGACTGAAATGTCTATGGGTTCCCCAAATTCTGTCATGTCCCTTTTGAATTCACCACCTGATGAAATTATGGTTCCTTTAGCAGAAAGATAATTCTTAATACTCCAGGAGAGCAACAAGGTCTTACTGCCCGAGAACTCAATGATTGGTTCAGAGGTATAGACACCCGACTAGTAGTGGAGATCCCAGAACAAGTGGAAGGGATACTCAAGTCCCAGAGAGGGAAGAACACGAGAACGGCGGGGCTGGCATCGGCCACGCCAAAAGTATGGCGGTCGAGCCGGCCCCCTCCGGACCAGGAGGCAAGCCTGTTGTGCACATTGGTGACACGATAGGCGTGCCTCCTCACTCATAGGTCCCGGGGCGTGACCCGGAAGTGATTGGAACCACTTCCGGGTCACACGACTGGGCAACGTCAGGCCAGTTAGAACTGGCCTGGCCACAGAAGTTGGATAAAAGGCTGGGGAGCACAGGAGTCTGTCTCTTCACTCCTTGCTCCACAGCCTGCCCCCAGCCTCTCTAGGAGGCTGTAACTTTATTTTTTCTTTCCTTTCAGGTTTCGCATCGTACCCTCGGACGACCGCGCAGCAGCATCAGTGTTGGCTGACAAGATTGGCAGCAGGTCCAGCATCGCATTCGTTGGGTACTGAGTGCGTCGTCCTGCAGTGACGGTTGGGGTCTGACGAGGTCACCGCTACTGAGCGAGGATAAGGAGCAGCGTAAGCTACAGCAGCGCAGTGCAGGTACCCAGTTGGGGTGGCGCAGGTGCCGTTCAGGATTGCACACCCCTCCGGTTTTGATAGAAACACGTCCTCCTGTTGTGCATCTAAGTTTGGGCGGTGCGCGTCAGGCTTTTTGCTCCGTTTTGTAGCCCGCATTTAAATTTCGCCACCGCGCGCCGGCATCGTATCGCGCACGGTGAGCACTAAGTGGGCAGACCTTTTGTTGTTCTGTTGTTACTCTCTTGTGCTCTTACTTAAATTTTAGCAATGCGCGTCGGCGCCATAGCGCGCGCGGTAATCACAAAGTAGTGGGGGAAATAGTTTTCCCCGTAGCGAGTGGGCAACGTGTATTTCAAACCGGGAGCAGGCATTGTTGGTATTATTTCATGTTGATCACTCTGGACTGTCTCATTTTAAGAGCTGTTGCAGTGCAAAAACACATGGTTCTGTGGCAATAGGCACTATAATAGCATTGTTCGCTTATAGGTTAAGCACTGAGACCCTTACTCTCACGGTTGTGTGCTATTTATTGTTGATTTCGAGCTAGACTGTCTCATTGGACAAAGAAAAGAGCTGTTGCAATTTAAATACACCTGGTGTTGTAGCAATAAGCAGTATAGTAACGTTGTCAGCTTATAGGTTATGCTCTGATACCCTGTGCTCAATTCACCATTCTGCCTAAGTCCTCATCCAGATTAGCCAGGTGTGTGGGGACAATTGTACTGTGGGTCAGAGTACCTTTGTGAGTGTGGTGAATAATGGCGGGGAAAGCGAAGAGGGGTGACCAGCGTTCTCGTATGGAGAGGCTGATGGAGGAAATGATGAAAAAGGTGGATGAGCTGTGTCATGGCCTTGCTAATCTTAGGGAAAAGATGGAGGGTCAAGAGGGGCCAGAGGAGAGGGCTAGACGCAGCAATGTGCCCCCCAAGGCAGCTTTTCCCCCAATCCCAAAAAGAGTTAGAGCAAAGAAGCGGGTCGGGGGAGAACCTGCTGCACCCATGCCCCTTGTTCCCACGGGGGGTGTCCCACAGGTGCCACTTTTCCCTTATCCCCCAGCCCCCGCCCAGGTCCCAGTACCAGCTCCTCCTGTGACACCGGCCGCCCCGGTCCCAGAACCAGCTCCTCCTGTGACACCGCCCGCCCCGGTGCCAATACTAGCTCCCCCAGTGCCACCAGCTACCCTCGCACCAGTGCCAACCCACCCGGTGACTCCGCTGTCTCTGGTGCCGGCCCCCAATCCGCGCCCACAGGAGTGGCTCCAACTGTACCAGGGGTCTCGGCACCTGCTGCCCATCCCATACCCGCAGGGGAGGCCCCACCAGGGGAGGGGAGATCCCACAGGGCATAGTTTCCCATTTGGCAACAACTTGCAATGGTTGGGGAAGGCAGGCATACTCTCTTCAACGGTGGGGGCTAAGGACTTGGGTACTGATGCACGGGCGGAGGCAAAACGAATAGTGTCTCAGTTTCATACGGTGCCTGAAGTAAAAAATATTGAAGGGCCAGCTGCACCTTTGCCTATCATTTCAGTGGGTGGTACCAGCAAATTGGAGAACAAGGGATTGTCATGTTCCAGTGCAGCAGCTGGGAAGCAGCAGGAGGCAGCTGGGGCCACCGCAGCAGGTAAGCTGCCGACATTGCCAATGCTGGACATGGGTGAGTCCCGCTCAGACCGAGAAGTTTTAGGCAGACATGTTTCACAAGAGGTAAAAAACAGAATTTGGGCTGGGGAGTATGTCAATATGTTCTCATTACTGATTTGTGAGAGAGAAAGGGAGGAAGCGAGGAAAAATAAAGATTATATGCTCCCTAGGGAATGGGCCAGTCAAATGCTGAAACACAGGGTGGAAGAAAACTTAATTAACTGGATCAGAGCTTTTTCCATATTTATGGCAGTGACGGCTGAGCGTTTCCCTGATTTACAGGCACAGATGGCTTGCTACCAAAACAGGATAGTTCTGGCTCATGATTAATTCGCAGGGGGGGTGGTTGGAGTATGACAAGAATTTCAGGATGGCTAAGGCATCTGATCCATTGCTGTCATGGGACCGCATCTACACAATAGCATGGTTGGATCTATTTGGTGGGGAAGGACATAATGATACAAAGAGCCAGTCCCCGCACACTTTTCAGCCATTTCATTCCTTTCGGTCACAGGGTAGCACGAGTTCCACCAATAATACAAATGGCAGCGGGGGGAGGAAAGGGACTTGCTGGGATTTTAATAGACGGACTTGCACCAGACCACCAGGAGTGTCCAGGTTCAAACATGCATGTTCCATTTGTGCCCACCCATCTCACCCCGAGTCCAAATGTCTCAAAAAATCTAAAAGACAGGGGTAGGAAAAAACAGGAGTGAATTGTTGACCCCGCTCAAAGCACGGTCTCCCATTGATGTAACGGCATTGAGTTATAACTGGCCTGGCCACAGAAATTGGATAAAAGGCTGGGGAGCACAGGAGTCTGTGTCTTCACTCCTTGCTCCCCAGCCTGCCCCCAGCCTCGCTAGGAGGCTGTAACTTTATTTTCCCCCCACCATCCCCTTAGAAGCAAGTTTGTTGTTATGTGTATTAATTAGGTGTATGCGCACTCCGGCTGGAGGGCGTGGTTAAAAATTGATAAGGATCTGACACCAGTTAGTGACCTTGCAATAGGCCCAATTAGGTATGCAGAAAATAAATACTGTAATGATTATTAAAGATATGTTAGATATGGATAGGAAACCTTTGTATTAGAGTTATGTTAAGGTTAGCCATCAGACATCTGTACTTATCAATTGTAATCAATGTAATGTATATTTTCTGCTACATTATGTGAATATTGTAAATTTTGATAAATATTTATTAATCTTTGTTAATAAATACGGCCGGGGTTTTTTACGCTCCCCGCATCCAAACTTCGCTCCTGTCACTTTCTGGGCCTTGGTAGGGGAGAAGGGGGTGTAGGTAGTACCTGGCCACATACACTAGATGTAGCTAAACTGAAGGTAGAATTGGAAGAAAATATTAGGCCTGGGCGGCAAATTCCGTTCCGTTCGCGGAATTTGCGGAATTTGCGTAATTTCGCGTTCCGCGGAGGACGCGAAATTACCTAAAAATCTGCGTTCCGCGACTTCGCGAAATTTTTTGCTTGTTCGCGTTCTCAATATGCGTGTTCGCGAGATATTTCACCCCGAGCACGCAAACAGCGATCGCGAACAGGAAAAAAGTATCGCGAACAAGCAATTCCGCGTGTTCGCGGAATTTCTGCGTGTTCGCGGAGATTTTTTACCGTTTCGCGGAGATTTGCGTAACGCGATTACGCAAATTCCGCCCACCCCTAGAAAATATACTATGAACTCTTGACATGTCCCAATTAAATGTCTATCAGAATGATGAACTGTTGTTCATGTATAAAGCCATTACTGGACGTGCAGGACAAGCTCATGAAAGATTGTCTACATTGGCTCACAGATATGAAATTGACTTGCAGAAATCTAAAGCCCTACAGAGAAGTTACCATTTAAGCATTAATGACAGAGGTCTTGCTAACATGAGACCGTCAGGAATAAAGCTACAGATCAAGGAATTAATTGCCTATGTTTGCAAATGGAGTGAGCTGAATAGATAAGAAGGTAGATGGGCAAAGAAAAAGGAATCGAGGAAAGTTAGAATAGAATTACCTCTGTCTGGCGCTGAGGAAGAGGCTAGGGATATACATATGCTTCCCATGAGAGAAGTACCTGGTGGAGGTTATGTCCACATATCTTGGAGCAGGACTGATCTAGCTTCATTCACAAATGATTTTCAGAAATTGAGAGAGAACCCAGGGTAATGGTACAGAGAGGTTCATCGGTTTGTAAAGATATCAAAGGTTCTGTGGAATTATTTTAATACCTTATTTGTGGTGATTTGTTGGTCGAATGCAAACATGCTGTCGATTGTTTGAGAGAGAGAGCAAGTGAGACAACCCATATCGCATGCTCTGTCACCAGTGGTGATGAAAAGTATAATTAGGTGATTACATTTTTTTAAATATCTCCTAAAGCTGTTGATTGGGTCAAGATTTACAGAACAACCCAAGAGTATAAAGAAACAATGCATGCTTATTATGAGAGACAATTGCAGGCATTTAAGAAGTATAGTTAGACAGAGATGATTGAGTCTAAAGACACAGGACATTTTGTGTACAGTTCTGTGCACAGATTGAAACCTGGAATTAGTTAATGATTCAACAGCATTTGATTTTTTGGCAGAGTGATTCTATTGAGATATGCCAAATATAGTAGCAATGAATTGGAAATTAAACATAAGAATTTGAAGAAAAAGTTAATGATGACACAGATGAAAACTGCACAACAAGCTTTGAATCAACAGTTTGTTGGGAATTCTGGTCCCATGCAGGGAGTGTATTAGGAGGGAGTTCCTGTGATACAAGGTGGCAATGGGTTTCAATTGCAGGGTAGAGGTGATGGTGTTCCAATTGATCCACATACAGAGATTGATGTGGCGACTATAAAAAAGTCGAATTATTGCCATGTGTGTAGCAAGTTGGGGCACCAGAAACTGGAATGTCGATTCAATGCTGGTAACATGGCAAATAGAAATCAGGTTTAGAATGGTGGATTTGTGAAATTTCAAGGTAACATTATGGTTCAGACGCAGCAAGTGTAGAGACTGAGAGTACAACACTACAATGTGCCCCAAGTCTAGGTAATGCAGGTTCCACAAGCTCAAATGCCACAGCAAAAATGCAAACGTTCAAAGATTTAATTTGACGCAAGTTCCCAATGTAAATAACAATCCTTTTGTGAAACAGGGTATGAATCAACAGTACTTTATGATGTAAAAAGATGAAGATTACAGCTTAGTCCTGTTGCAATGACAGGACTGAGAGGGGAAAAGGATTGTGTGCTTGTAGCAAACTTAGAGGTAGAACAGAGTGGTCCATTTATGGACGGCGAGGTGAATGGTTATCCCATAATATTCTTTATTGACACTGGTTCTACCCGTTCTACTGTGAGAACAGCAGAGGTACCCAAACTACCTCTCTTGAGAAAAAGATTCCAGGTTGTAGGAGTTGCAAGCAAACAAATGACTGGCCCCATTTCAGAAGCAGACCTGTCGAAATAGGGTCCTTCGAGGAGAATCACTGATTTGTGGTGTGTAATTCGAGTCCTGTAAATCTTGGAACTTTTGTACAAACTAAATTGTTCCATTTACAGTAGCCCATATGGCTTGGAATTCCAGACTCACTATGAAGACATTGGGCCTCATGTAGGTAGCTTAATACCGGTCGGTAACGGCCGAAATTCGGTAAATATGCCGTTACCGACCGGTATATAGACAAGTGAGATGTAGGAGACCAAAAACCAGTTTTCGGTAAATATGAAGCGGTAAATACCGATTCATAATTACCGAATTCGAAAATACCGATTCATAATTACCGAATACATATTTACCGAATCGGTAAATATGAAGTGGTAAATATGAAGTGGTACAACTGAAAATGACATGTAGGTAAAATCGGTAATGAAGAAATCCATGAAAATCGGTAATTAAGAGTCGGTAATTAACACTGAGTGAAAGCAGGTGGTAACCATCAACAGACCATATAAGCAATCCCAAAATGCAACAGCGTGGACAACATGGCCGCTCTGTATGTCATTGCAAGGCGCCTACGTCTACAGGCAGCAGGTCTGAGGATATGGAGACGGGAGGAACGCATCTATAGACAGCGCATCACACTCTTCCAACTGACTGATGCAGAGATACATGAAAGGTACAGGCTACACCCCCAAACCATCACGGACCTGATAAGGGACCTGCACCCACTCCTGGACCAGCCAACAAGAAGGGCGCATGCCATACCACCACATGTGCAGGTGCTCTGCAGCCTACATCTACTGGCATCCGGCAGTTATCAGGTGGTGATAGCTGCGGTGGGTGGTGTATCCCAGAGTTGCCTGTCCCGTTTCTTCAGGAAGTTCCTGGATGCCATGATGCAGAGAATGCACCACTACATCAGCTTCCCAAACACACAGGCTGAACTGCAGAAAACTAAAACTGACTTTTATCACATGGCACAGTTCCCCCATGTCATTGGCTGTATTGATGGCACACACATCCCAATCTGCCCATCAGCTGACACAGAGCACATCTACAGGAACAGAAAGTCCACCCACTCCATCAATGTGCAGGTGATCTGTGATGCAGGGAACATCATCACTGATATTGTAGCGAAGTTTCCTGGGAGCACCCACGACTCTTACATCTTCCAGAACAGTGGGATCTACACACGACTGATTGCCGGAGAATTTGGAGAGGGATACCTGCTAGGTAAGTAACAGTGACGCCCCATGAAACCTGCAAATCATAGTGTATAGAGGCATGTGACTGATGGTTCCCTTTTACTCACCTAGGCGACAGTGCATATGCCTGCCGGTCATTCATCCTCACTCCCTACCTACACCCATCAACCCAGAGTGAGAGACGATACAACGTGGCACATAAATCTACACGCAATGTGGTGGAGTGCACGTTTGGACTACTGAAAAGCAGGTTCCGCTGCCTCCACAAGAGCGGAGGCGCACGCCAGTACACACCCATCAACTGCTGCAAGATCATTGCCACTTGTGCAATGCTGCACAACCTTGCCACGAAGAGAGGTACAGATGTGGAACTAACAGATTTTGAGGACAACGAGGATGAGTCAGGCCAGCCAGAGGGCAACGCAGCTAGAGTGCCAACTGCAATAGATGGGAGAGAGAGACGGGCAGAGATCACATGCAACTTTTTCTGAGTAAGTAAGGGGACACAGCCAGTTGTGGTATGTCATGACGTAGTTTTAATGCGGCACTACGCCATGAACACAAGATCAAGCCAATCTGGCAACATAGCATATATACAAGGAGTAAGTCCAGGGTTACGTCACCCATTGGGAAGTGGCTACGCAGGGCTGCATCAATGTTTGCGCATACACGCTGCAGTGTGGGATGGCACGGCTTGAGCATCCTCACTACAGCCAACCCCAAGCCGCCTGCTGCTCCTGCGTGCTTCTGGGACGGGGGGTGTGATGCTGCTCCTGCTGCTGGTGTCGATGCTCTCCGCAGCATCCCCTGCAGCAGTTGTCGCCGCCTGACTTGTTAATAGCACCTCTAGTGCACTTGTCACCTGCACCATCCCCCGAGACACGTCGCTGCAGCAGTGTGTCAGGCCCTCCTGCATCGACACAGAGCGCCGGCAGAGTAGAGAAGTGGCAGTTGCCAGACGATTGAGTGCCCTGGGTGGTGGTGTCCCTCCTCTGCCGTTCCCGGCGCCGTGCATCTATGTCAGCATCTAATTTGCTGCACAACTGCTGGATTGACTGGGACATGTCCCGAATGCCCGCTGCCATTGCGCCGATGTTATTGTCCATGTTGACAAATGTAGATTTCATGAACCGCATATGCCTCTGGACTGACATGACTGCCTTTGTTTGCAGGCGCTGTTGTTTTAACATTTAGCCCTCGAGCCCCGAGAAGACACCATGGCTGTCAATGCTTGCTGGTGGACTCTGGACACGCGACCTGCGGCGCCCTCTTGCACCCGTCTGTGCTGCCTGTGAGGTGTAGGGCACAGTGGCATGGCTCCCATCCTGGGGCATAGTAATTTGCTCAGGGCCCCTGCTGTCGTCAGACGAGGTGTCTAAGGCTCGCAGCCTGGCGGCAGGACGCCTCCTCATTCTCACACCTGCAGTCGGTGATGTGGCCGGTGACTCAAACATGAGTGGCGATGCTGGCTCTGGGTGAGGTGATGCTGGCTCTGGGTGAGGTGAGGCTGGCTCTGGGTGAGGTGATGCTGGCTCTGGGTGAGGTGATGCTGGCTCCGGTTGAGGTGATGCTGGCTCTGGTTGAGGCGAGGCTGCCTGTGTTGGTGGTGCGGCTGCCTGTGGCCCTGCTCCCTGGGCTGAACTTCTGCTGGCCAGAGGTGATCTGTGTGGCCGGTGTGCCCTCTCTCCTGCAGCATGCCCTGTCCTGCGTGATGTCACATCTGTGGACAGAAATGCAACATCGGCTCAGTGTCCCCGAAGGGCTGCATTGCAAGCATCACAATAAATCATGTCACACTCCAAATTGTCCTCTGCCTCCTTGTGCCTAATGTGTGTAACATGCCTTGTTGCCCTGTGCTATTTACTTCATGGTTGGGGTTTCCCTGACTACATCTCCAAGAATGCATTGCCTGTCTGCACTAACACATGGACTGGAGTGGGATACTCATTTCACAATGGGGGATGTGGGATAGGGGTAGGGGGGGCTACATTGCTGTGCATTCGTCTTACCTTGTTGGGTGGCGGCTCTGGCAGAGCTGTCAGCCTCCCCAAGACCCACGACGCTCTCATTCTCGATTGTGGCCCCCACCAGCTCCTCCAGTTCGGTGAGGGCAGGTGCCCTGTTGGTTCCACCTCCAGTCTGGCTGGCCTCCTTCTGGATTTCCCCCATCTTCCTCTTGGTTACAATCCTCAGGTCATACCAGCGCTTTTTGAGGACCTCTATGTCCCTGTGGGTCACTCCCACAGCATTGACCTGCGCCTGGATGGCCAGCCAAATATTGCGCTTTTCAGCCTCAGGCACTTGCAGGGACTGCCTCCCAAACAGCTTCTGGTGCTGCTTCACCACCTCCTCCACCAGCACCTGGAGTTCCTTGGGGCTGAATTTCAGCTTCCTCCTCCTTTCCCCTCCATCTCTCTGTGTCCTCTGGCTGGACATGATGTTTTTTTGCTGCACAAACAGGCACTGGCTCCCTGCCTCTCCTCTGCACTCCAAGCCTCTCCAGGGTCTGTTAATTGTGTGCACCTGCCTGGGTGTGGCCACTTCCTGGTTGGGTGGGGTGTGGTTGCACAGGATTGGCTATTTCATCAAGTCATGTGATTTATTTTTCCCGATTCGGTAAATACCGATTCGGTATTTTCCGATTCGGTAAATACCACTGCGGTATTTACCGATTCGGTGAATTCCGATTCTTGATTACCGAATGTTACCGATTCGGTAATTGTTACCGAATTTTTACCTACATATAACTTACCGATTCTTAAATACCGATTCGGTACGGCTCGGTATTTAAGAATCGGTAATATTTATTTACCTACATGAGGCCCATTGTCTTTAAACTTCTTAATCAGAGGAAACGGATCAGGCTTTGTTCCATGTTGACAAAAGATTAATTGCCCCTAGAATTTAGAGACACAGTGTTACCTGAAGTACGAGAATTTTCAGGGAAATATATACGTCTCATAAAGGGTGTTGAACCAGTCCACATAACAGTAAAACCTAATGCTGAGTAACAGAGAATCCCAAAATACAATCTGACCCCTGAACCCTGGCCCAGACTGGGAACGCAAACCGACCCTGGCAATTAGGTCGGACAGGCCGTGGGTCGGGGGTGCATCCTGGTGGGAAACACTGCTGCTGCTTTTGGTACAGAGGGCCGATATTGCAGCACTGCAAAACTGGGCCCCTGTACCAAAAAAAGCCCCTGCCGGTCCAAAACCGGCCCCCACCCTTCTGGCCCACCGGGTAAATGCCTGGTGCCCACTACGGCCATTCTGGCCCTGCCTGAAACCGTTGCTGGGATTAATCCTGTGATTGAGCAAGGTATTCTATAAGAGATTATGGGAAGTCTATGTAATTCACCCATCATGGGTTTACAGAAATCCAATGGCAATCACCGCATTGTTCAAGACCTGCAAAAGGTCAACTCCATTGTTGTCCCCTGGTACTGAATCCAGCTGTGTTGTTTTTCAGATTCCATGTGAGGCCAGGTGGTTCTTTGTCATTCATTTATGGCAATCCTTCTTCTCTGTACTGTTGCATGAGGATAGCCATTTCCTCTTCGCTTTTTGGTTTGGCAGTCGTGTTTGGCATAGTGCCGGGTCCCACAATGGTATAAGGTGAGTCCGTCAATCTTTAACCAGAATCTTAAGAAGAATCTGGAGTCCTTGGTAATGCCCTATCACTCATTCAAGACTAATACATTGCTGACCTATTGGCAGCATCAAATACTCAAGAGGCTTGCAAACAAGACACAATTGTTCTGTTGAATCACAAAGCTGAGAATGGACATAAGTTGTCCCTGACAAAGCTTCAGTACTGCCAGTAAGATGTCCGTACCTAGGACATCACATTGAGAAAGTAGCGAGGAAGTTGTCACAAGAGAGAATCTCTGCAATTCTGAAAAATGAATCCACCAACTACCCAGAAGAGGTCAGGATGTTCTTGGGAATGGTGGGCTACTGTTGACAGTGGATACCCAACTGTTCCCTAGTGGCCACATCTTTGCAGAGGCTGACACACCTAGACTTCTCCAATCAAGTACCATGGGATGACAGCTGCATGTGTGCCTTCTCAGAGCTGAGAGAATGTATCTGCCGTGCCCCAGCATTTGGAATGCCTGATTATAATAAATGTTTTGCTTTGTTTTGCAGTGAGAGAGAAGGCTTCTCTCTCTCAGTGCTAACTCATATGCACGGGAGTGCTCACAGACCTGTTGCCTAGTTTTGAGCCACACTTGATCCAGTAGCTGCTGCTTTGCCCAGCTTTCTCAAAGCTGTGGCATCCACTGGTGTCAGTTGTTAACACCGTAAGAGCATTGTTATGGGTCATCCTTTAACAGTCTTAATTCCCCATTCTGTGGCTGTATTGTTAACTCACACGAGAACCCAGTACCTTACCAACAGTCATCTCACTAAGTATGAACAAGTCATATTTGGTTCGGATAATGTCATCCTGAGGAGATGCAATACACTTAATCCTGCTATATGGTTGCCCATACCTCGAAATGATGTTACTAAAGGTGAAGTTGAGCATGACTGTCTTGATGTTAATCTGATTATGTGATGTTTGTTGATGGCTCCTGCTTATGGGACTATGAAGGAATCCTGAGAGCTGCCTGCACAGTCTGTACTGTCTCAGGGGTCGTCGAAGCCTCCTGGCTTCAAGGAGTATTTTCTGCAAAAGTGAATGAATTGATTGCTTTTATTAGGGCATGCTGTGTTTCAGACCAGCTGAGTTTGACATTTTTTACCGATAGTCAGTATTGCTTTGGTGTTGTTTATAACTTTGGATAGTTATGGTCGCAACGCAGATTTATGACCTATTTGAGGGTCACCCATCCGAAATACTGCAAGTGTCCACAACCTGATAAAGGCATTACAGTTGCCTGCCACAATTGCTGTTGTGAAGTGCACCGCACACTGAAACGGAACTGATTATGTTACTATGGGCAACAGATATGAGACATGACCACTCGATATTGTGCCCTTAATTATTGTACCTTTACTGGGGAGTATCAGAATGAAAAGCAGGATGAAAAAAATTGTAATCTGTTGTTAACTACAGTTGATTCTTGGGAGGAAGTTAAGAGGTTGCATGAAGATGTGTCAGAAGCCAAACAGCAAGGCTGGATGTGAGCAGGTTGTGTCAAAAGAAATGCAGATGACATTTGGGTTTCAGGAGATGGAAGACTTGTGTTGCCAGATTACTTTTTGCCACAAATGGCAAGACATTATCATGGACCTGCACCTGTATGTAGAGATGCCATGGTGCGATTGTTCAGGCAAACATGGTTTAATCCTAGGTTCAGACTGATGGCTGAAGGGTTGTGTCACAGATGTGTTTTGTGCCAGCAACCGAATGTAGACAGAAGAACAGTAGTAACGATGAGTCACATAGGAAAATCACGAGGTCCCTTCAACAGTTTTTAACTGGACTTTATAGAGATGCCTGTGTGCAGTGGACAGCCATATTTCTTGGTGATTGTGTGCATATTCCCTCATTAGGTTAAAGCTTACCTGACCAGAAGATGTTTTAGTCTCACAATGGCTAAATTGTTGTGGAGGGAGTTAATCCAAGGTTCAGTTTCCTGACTTCTCTGGATTCAGACCAAGGAACTTATTTTAATAATAAGGTCCTGAAGACATTGTGCGCAGCATCACAAGTCAAACAGAGGCTACATTGCAGTTACCGACCGGAGGTTTCTGGAATGGTGGAACAGGTCAATGGGACTTTGAAATCCAGATTGGCTTTAAGTGTGTGCCTAGCCGTCTCTGAAATGACCTGATGCTTTGCCTCTTGTATTGATGAACCAACACAGTACCCCGGATAGGAGAACAGGATTGTCTCCCCATGAAATCATCATGGGCAGAGCCATGAGACAGCCAGCCGTGCCTGTAAATGAGCTTGTGAACATTACAGATGACATGATTCTTGATTACTGTAAAGGACTGGCTGATGCAGTGCATTCTGTGTCTCATCAGGTTGGAGAGGCTACAGTCCCGCCTTAACAGGAGTAGTGCCATGATCTCAGTCCCGGTGACTGGGTTATGGTGAAGAAGCACATGCACAAGTTGTGCTTGGAGCATTGGTGGCGAGGACCGTACCAAGTTATTTTGGTCACTACAACAGCTGTGAAGTGTGGTGGTCTCCCTAACTGGGTGCAAACCGCACATACTTTCAGAGTCCCTTGTTCCCTTGATGAGATAACAGCACCTGCCCCTGAAGTGCCTGTGGATACAGTGAGACAAAGGGAGCAGATCAGTTAAGCAGTTGGAGATCAACAAGAGGCAGGGGTTGCACTTGTTTGGCCTGAGCGGGATCTGAGAGAGTCAACAGTTGAAGTTTGTATACAAGGGTACCATCCTGTAGTGTTGACTGCACCAGAATCAGACCCTGATGAAGGGCCTAGTGCAAGAGTAGTGCCAGTTGTGTCTGGTGACCGGTGGCCAAGAACACAGGAGAGAGGGAGAAGCAGTTTGTCTGAAGTATGTGTGCAATACACTATCCCAGGCGATACTGAAGGATCTAGCCAAGTGACAATGATGAGGAAGAGCCAGTAGTGGGAATATAAAAGAGAGCTAGAGTACCCTGTCGGAGGTACTCCTCACCTGAATCGACATACCTAGCTGTCAATTACTTGGAGAGAGCATTTAGGATGTTTTGCTATGACCATTCACATTCAACTGAGCCGCCTTGAACTTAACTTTGTGGCTGAACTGAATTTTGTAATTGGATTGCCACTAAACAGACTGAGTCAATTTATCCTGGATGTGATCATTAGTGAGTTTGAACTGAGCATTTATTAGAGAAGATCTTAATAGATTTGCCCAAACTACTAAGAAGAGTATCAAGGCCCGAGCCTACTGAAGGAGCATAATGCTGTCACTTAAAAGAACACAGAGTAGGTCTAAAGTAGTCTCACGAAGATCATTTGCATATACTATGCTAGCAGACATTTAAACTTTGCTTCGTTGTTTGTGTAAGTTGAAACAAACGGAAAAGACTGTGCTGAAATCTTCTGTTTAAAAGGTCTAATATCAGAGAAGTCATGGAGATGTAGATGCTTATGTGTAGGAGTATTTGTTATTGTGACATTAGTACTCATTGTTTTGCTTGTAATGTTGAGTTTGCCCTACCCTTTTCCTGTAGAGGAGCTTTGATCTACAAGTGCACCTCAAACAGCGCTTCCTAATGACAATAGCTTACCTGCAATAGATGAGAAAGACTTACATGTAGATGCATCTAGAGGAGACTATTAACTGAATGCTCACTCTAAATTGATTTATGAGTATGTTGACGTTATGGATGCTAGGCATTGCTACATCTGCATGCAATTACCTGCATCAGTTGTTCACTTAATAACGTACCATCATCTCCCCTTGACATATGGAGTTAACTGTAGTTTGTTGCTGAGCTTATTTTATAGAAAGTGTCATCTTCAATATTATTACTTTAACTATGACTTAGTATTTTTAGAGGTTCTTGTGCTGAAGCATTTGAATCGTCAGACTGATAATAAAACCTCAGAGATAGTGGGACTAGTCTTTAGACCCACCATGACATTAGACACAGCTTATGCGCACCAACATAATTTAACTTGTTCCTTAAAAGGGAATAAAAAAGAAATTAATAGAATCAGAAGAAGACCAACGACAAGATATATTGACTAAAATAGCAAATCATTCAAAAGTAACTCAATGGACCAAAGAGGAAAGTGAGCATAGGTTAGTGGGAAATTTAGCAGCATTTCCTCTGGGTTGGCAATAAAAAGGAAAAGTATGCATATTCATTAGAAAATCTACAACAGACACAAATAATGTGGGGAAATACTGAATGTGATCATACATTTAAAGTTCGTGGAAATTGGGGATTATATTTAGATGGAGCAGATCCTATTTTTCCTGGAGTTTATTATATTTGTGGGAAAAATGCATTTTACAGGTTTTACAGGTTATCGAAGAGATGATATGGAACAAGTTACCTACGGATAGTTTTTCCAAAATCTATTATGTGGGAAAACTTGAAGACCCAACACAGGGTAAACATTTAAGAACTAAGAGAGGTCCAAGGGCTAGTAAAATTGTAGGAGACATCTTTGGTGCTTTAATACCATCTGTAGGAGTGAAACTGAATTTGCATGAGATTTTAAAACTTTCTTCTGTAGTTGATAAGTTATCTACTAGTACAACTGGAGGATTTTTAGTTATAGATACTGAAATAGGTGCTATTAGATCTATGGTTTTGCAAAATTGACTTGCATTATACATCATTCTAGCGAAGGAAGGTGGAGTCTGTCGAATGTTAAAAGTTCAACAATGCTGTACTTACATTCCAGACAACATTAAGGACTTGAAGAAATACATTAAGAACATTCCTGACTTAAATGGAGATTTGAAACGGTTAGAAGCAACAGGTGCTTGAGAAGCGAGAGATTTGAAAGGGTTAGAAGCAACAGGTGCTTGGGAAGCAATAGGTAATGGATTTTCTGTTATAGGCAGGTGGTTTGGAAGCTTAGAAAATGGAATTGTTGGAAGGATCTTGAAACCTTTGTTGATAGTTATTCTTTGTGGTTTATTCTAGTTTGTAATCTATTAGGAATACAAATGTACACAAGTAAAAAAGGGATTGAAGAGGAAGAGAGCAGACGTAGAACTAGAAGAAAGACAAAGCACATACTATGATGATATGAGGTTCTTGGAGGAATCTAGAAGAAAGATTATGAAAACAACCAGATTGTGATTTGTCCATCTGATAAAAGATTATTATTTTAGATGTGATGGCTTGATATGCCATTAGAAGGGGATTGGAGCAGTGCAATTTTAGCTCCACCTTTACATGTCACTGCTGCATTACATGAAAGCGCACTTAGCACATAGTTCCTGTGTGGCCTAACGACAATTAATATGAAGTACAGTCACTGTAAAATTAGAGAATCAATACATAACACTATGTACCCTAACCATATTAAGTGAGATAGTCTTTGAAGACTTGATGAATAAGCCATCCTCACATATTTAGAATGTGTTTACTGTAGAAACGATACTGATACATGTAATTTGTGCACTAATGTTTCACATATATTCCATTCAAAATGTAGCTCTTAGCCACACGTACACATGTGTATTAAAGTTTGTACTGTATTTCACATGCAATATGAATCCAATGTACTGACTGTTGTATTCATTTGTGTTTGAAAGTGTACATGCATATTAAATGTGTACCATTGATTTAATATTCTAAAATTGCCTTTACAGGAGTCTACACTGTCTGAGAGTAATTCCAATTTCCCTAGGACTTTGAGAGGTTTAGGTCTCTATGCGTATTCCCTTTGCCTTCTGATGAGTGTGCTAACACTCAAATTCCCCTGATCCAAGAAGACTCTCGACCAAGCTTCTGCAATGCTTACACCTCCACTATTCCTTTTATCTCCCCTTTTTCCAATTTTTCTGCATTTCCATTAATTTTGAGATTACTTAGCCTAATTAACCATCCTCTTAGTTTGGACTTTAACTTAGTTGATTCTAGATTTACTCATGTATAGAATAGAGGACCAGAAACTCTTCTCTGAGCACCAGATCTTATATTTGATATTTTGTATTGCTATGACTGAACTTCTTGTTTGTCTCATATTGGTACGCCTGAACGTCTTTAGGAGGCTCGGTTTCCCAGTTGTTTTCCCAAGGTTTTCCATGATGCTGAGATTCGTGTACCTTAAATTGACTGCTGACTTGTAAAATACCACCTTATTCACAGTTACTAATTCCTGGTCCTTTTTATGTAGCGAAATGGGTTACACTGTTAATGGAAATTGATTGATGTAATGTTAAACTCCCATCACCTCTCAGGCGGGAAAGATAACGTCCATCGGAGTACGAATGGCAAGACGGTTTTACCAGAGCTCTGGATCAATCACATCTCCTTAAATGTTCCTATGTCTTCAGTGACAAAGCCTTTTCAAAATGTACTTCTTCAAATTGTATTTGTTTTTGTCTGCACTTTAGGAGTCCCATTAAATAATGATATTTTCCCCACATCTTTTTAAGTTGAGCCTATTAGACAGCACATGCTCTTTCTGTTGTGAGGCAAATAATGGCATACCATAAACACAGGGGTTTGGCAGTGGCACTGGGGCGTTGACCCACAAGTCATTTCTGGTCCCTAAAGAAGGTAATAATAGCCTATTATTACCTCTCGGGCCACGTCCGGCTCCCGAGGCACTGGAGGCAGTCATTTAGCAGACAGGCAGGGGGTGGGGCGGGGCAGCTACCAGGCTGACTCCAGCGTTATGCTGACTGACATGTCATTGTCAGATTCAGCACTGCAGGAGGCCAGGGGGTGGTCGAGCGGAGCGCACTACTCACAAATGCGTTTGGGTCGGATAATTTTTCAGACCAGCCCAGTCATGCGCACTAGTGTTTGCTCTGGCTGTCGGCTGCGCATTAGGAGAGTGAGGGTTGATCAACGCCGCAGCCCTCGGTCTCCTAGTGGGCGGCGAGTATCCCTGCTAAACCAATCCTGCCGCTGCTGGAGCTGCGTCTGTATTGGCTGAGAGGGGTTGCCACCATGCGCCAGCGGCCTCTCACAGTACGGAGGCACATGAGGTGGGGGGGAGTAAGAGGCTCTAACAGAGTATGGTCAATCACTGTCATGACTTATTGCGAAGGCATGCAGTGATTGGCCATTTCTACCATTGCTGCCTGAGTTCACCAGCCCTGCTCTCTGTCCCTCCGCTCAGGCCCTCATGCACGTGCAGTAGTACAGTAGTTGACTCGTCATCAGGAAGAACAGAACTCTTTGTCACCACCGGGTTGTTTTTTGTACTGTACTGCTCGGGTCACATTTGTCTGACTTGACCGCCACGAGCACACAGCCAGTTTCACTTGTGTCTGAATGCCTGGGAGAGTTGCTGTCTGCAGTCAGTTTCGAGTGACTGGAGTAGATCCAGACAGTCCTGTGTAAAAAAAACTAGTAGGTAGGTGTGAATGATCACTTCACTCGGTCACACGACGTTATTGTTCCGTGCTCCTTGGTTTGGAATTGGAATCTTTGCCTCTCACCCTTTGAGTTTAGGCGGCCCGTTTTGTGAATGATCATCGCTCAAACAACAGCTGCTCCTGCTGGTGATAGCTTGAGAGGTGTTTGATGAAAAGTTGGAACAGTATTTCAATGTCTCTGCTACGCTTGATGAATGCAAAAATGAAGCTGTTGTAACACGGAAAGAATGAATCCTTGGTGCATTATAACATAAGTTTATTCAACACAGAGGCCCACGATCCGCTAACCGCAGCAGCGCGGGCTTAATACACAAATCTCGTAACTCCCCCCTTGCTGACGTAACCGCCACTTGTGATTTGCTGGACATAACATGTGACCCAGCCAACATAGAAGACAGACTGCATCTGACCTAACGAACCGCATCTGCATGTCTAATACATATACAACATCTCCTTTTTTTCCATAAACACATGAACAATAGTCAATCCATAACATAGTCGTCATAGCGCCTTGGCCTCCTTGCCTCCCTCCTTGGTCTACTATCGGCATAGAATGGGGAACGTCTTTCAGCACTAGTGCTGCTGACGCTATGGCCCGCGCCGTCACGTTCCTGCCCACCCGAGTGCTCCCTCTTAACTCCACCTTCCACCCGGCTCTCAGCATAGCCGCTTTCACACCTGCCTGCTTCGCACTCGGCCCCAGTGTTATACCTTGTCCGGGGCTGTATGGACACATCCCTGCCTCCTTCTTCACGACATGCTCCCACATTGACGCCCTCTTCTCCTCGCCACTCTAGGACACTGTCGTCCCCACATTCACTGCTCTCCGAACTCCCTCTCAGTAGTATTTCCGCCTGGCCCTTCTTCAGTTTGACCACATCATCCTTGCTGCGCCAACCCCTGCCTTCCAAGCACACCGTACCATCTATTGTACTTGGGCGTAAGCTCGTTGGTGCAGCTTCTTCCCCTCATGAGGAAAAACGGAGTGTGCCCTGTGATCATGTTCGGAGTGTTATGGTAAGTGCAAATTTTCTCGGCCAGGAACTCCTTCACATCCAGATGAGAGGCTACGGCTAGTTGAATGCCTTCTTTAAGAAACTTGTTCATCCTCTCGACCTGGCCGTTACTCTTGGGGCTATACAAGGGTGTTTTCTCTTGCTTGATCCCTAGGGCAGACAGGAAGTCCGTCATCTGCTTCGATACTAATTGAGTACCATTGTCGGAGACCAGGACTTTCGGCTGTCCCTCCAACGCAAAGACATCCTTCAAAACCCTTATGACACGGTCCGTTGTGACAGCCTGGACAAACTTGTAGTGCACCCATTTCGAATAGTAGTCCGTGATGACAATCAGATGACAGCATTCGTCAGGCAGCACAGTGAACGGGCCTGCAAAGTCTATCGCCAGCTTGCTCCAGGGGCCCACCGGGATTTCTACCAGCTGCAATTCTCCCTTACTGGTCTTCCAATGCTTATCAGCTTTCAGGCACTGCTCGCACCTGTCAATGTACGCACACACCTCACTGGACATTCCCGGCCACCAATAGTACATTTTGAGGATACTCTTGGTCGCGCTGCTTCCCGGATGCCCCTTGTGCGCAACCTTGATCAATTTCCCGCGCAGCCCTGCCGGTGGAACGAACAAGTCGTGGCGCTTCAAGAATCCATTCTCGATGGTAAGTTCCTCGCTCACCTGCTGGAAACTCCTCAATTCGCTCTGCAAGTTCCGGATAGGAGGCCACTTGGTCGTCATGTATTCCATTACTTTCAAGAGGACGGAGTCTTCCCCCTGACTACGCAGCCACTCGTTTTCCGTGACTGAGCCACTGCACATCACGGTCGCATCCACCAGTGCCACCACGCATTCGGTGTCGTCCAGAGATGTCTCCTCCGCACCGCTCACCGGCATCCGGGACAAGCAGTCGGCCCTGTAATTGAGGCCACCCTTGATATGTCGTATCGTAAAGTGATACTCCTGCAATTTGGACAGCAACCGCAGAAGCCTCGAGCTCGCTTTTCCGTTTCCTCGTCCTTCCCCGTCCATCATGTAGACCAACGGCTTGTGGTCCGTGACGATCTCAAAGACTTTGCCCCACAGGTAGTTCTTCAGCTTTTCCACTGCCCATGCATATGCCAGAGTTTCCCTTTCAATAGTGCTGTAACTCTTCTCACGTGCGAGAGATGAAGGCGATGGTGTTTTCCTTGTGCCCCTGAAACTGACAGAAAACAGCTCCAATGCCCTTGGCGCTGGCGTCGACGGTGACCACATTGCGCAAATCCTTGTCATAGGGTCGCAGAACCGGAGCCGTGGCAATGGCTGTTTTGACAGATTCAAATGCGGCATCCTGCTCACCTGACCAAAAGTACTTCACATTCTTCCGCAGAAGCTGCCTCAGCGGCTCGACTTTGTCAGCGTACCCCTGGATGAATTTAGAATAGTACTCACTGAGACCAAGGAAGGACCGTAGCGCGTCTTTGTCCTCCGGACGCGGAGCATTGCGGATCGCCTGGACCAGGTCTTCTTTGGGTGCTATGCCGTCCTGAGACAGCACGTGCCCCAAGTATTCGATCTTTCCTTGCATGAATTTGCACTTGTCCTTCGAAACCGTCATCCCCTTGGCACCTAGGACCTCCAACACTGTGCTCAGTAGCGCCAAGTGCTCCTGTCAGTTCCTTGTGTGTAGCAAGATGTCGTCTTGGAACGCCTCGACCCCCCGCAGAAGTAACCCAGCATCTCGATGTCCTGCTCACCAAACGCTTTCGGATTCACATCCGTCTCACTCAACTGTACGCCATCCCATTGTTCAAAAAACACTGTGTCAGAAATTATCGTAATGGGTGAACCAGAATCAGCAGTGAATGGCAACTCCACCGACCCTATCGGCCCCTTCACACGGCCATTCTCCACATCAATGGACAATACAATGTTCGCACACATTTCCATATCGTCCTCACTCACTGAACTCACTTTCACACTGCGCATGTGGTTGCGTGCTTTACAGACCGCGGCAAAGTGACCCACTTTTTTACACTTCGTGCATGGTTTGCCCAATGCAGGACAAGATTTGCTATCAGCCAAATGGTAGTGTGAGCCACATCTAAAGCAACTTAACGGCTTCCGATCTCCTGCCTTGGCAGTCCCAACCTTGTCCATAGGCTTATGCTCCGACCTCTTCTTATCCTGCACATAGAACACGTTAGAGCTAGGACTACTACATGCCAATTCTTTAGTAGAGAGAAGTGACCTCTCGATTCCTTTTGCGATGTCCGTCACCTCTCCGAGTGTAGGGTTCCTGCAGGACAGTAGACGCTCCTGCACCTTTTTGGAGTGACAGTAAAACACCACCTGATCACGGATGTACGTGTCGACTCTATCCCCAAAGCCACAGTCCTGCGCCAGAACTCGCAAACAAGCAATGTACTCCTCAATTGTCTCACCGTCTGCTTGTTTCCGCAGCGCGAACTTGTGACGCCCCACCATTATGTTACTTTCCACTGCAAACTGTCGCTCGAGGCGCTTAACCGCCTCCTGATAGACGTCGAGCGCATCAAGCACCCCTGGTGGGTTCCTGTACTCCGGCAAACTGTCGAATATTTCCTGGCCAGCCTTCCCCAGCAACCCAAACAGAAGCGCTTGTTTCCGAACCGCGTCGAACGTCTTCCCATCGATCGACACTATGTAGTTCTCAAAGGCCCGCAACCAGCTCTTCCATTTCATGCATGGCTTACCCAGTTCATCAAGGAAGAGGGGCGGCACACAGATGTTGTTACTCTGCGCCATGGTGGCAGAGCACTCACTCCGCACACCGGAACACGCGCACAGCCGGGATGCTTGGACACCTGCGATGATCTGTGCGCAAAATAATAGGCCCAGCAGCCCACTCAGGCATGTCGCGCCGACAAGCTGACGCAAGACTGCTGCACCCAGTACCTTCAGGTAAGTCTCGGAATAGCTTGCGGCTGGCACAGTGACCCCGTTCTCAGGGCACACGGGCAAGGTGTTCAGACTGGTAGCAGGTCAGGGCATGAACAGGCTCAAGGGGCGTGCTGGATGGACTGAAAGGCGGTCCGATGGCCGCCGCAGGAACTCAGTCATGGGCAGAAGGCACTCAGGTCAGAGCGCGTGCAGCATGAGGCAGGAAGGCACGCGTCACTAGGCCCAGCCCCGCTGCGAAGGGGCGCGCCCGCCGGCAGCAATGGGGCACGCAGGAAGGACGAACTCCGCTCACCACGGAACCGGCATTAGGATCTGTACAGCAAGGCAGCCAGCGGCGCTTCGAGCACGTCCGCTCGCATCGGGAGAAAGCGCGGTACAGCTCGTCCGCTTCCGGTGAAAATCAAGAATGCGATCCGCACCTCAAGGATCGCTCGTGGGCCTCTGAGAACGCACAAACCCTCGTCGCCATTTGTTGTAACACGGAAAGAATGAATCCTTGGTGCGTTATAACATAAGTTTATTCAACACAGAGGCCCACGATCCGCTAACCGCAGCAGCGCAGGCTTAATACACAAATCTCGTAACTCCCCCCTTGCTGACGTAACCGCCACTTGTGATTGGCTGGACATAACATGTGACCCAGCCAACATAGAAGACAGACTGCATCTGACCTAACGAACCGCATCTGCATGTCTAATACATATACAACAGAAGCCTCAAACGTTTTTATTCTTAAAGACACATTTATACTTAAGTTCACAGGAAATATTTTCGAGCTCGAAGAAATGCCAATGTAAAACACTAAGCTGCTTGCGAGACAAACTAGCAATTTCTCTGACTCCACCATTACCATTTCCTGACCCAGGCCAGGTCTGCATGAGCAGTCTGTACTACATAAAACAAATGACAGTGTCAAAAAACCATTACATTAAAATATCTTAGATAATTAATGTATGTAGGCTGACTTTGGCTACATGAGATAGATGTTCGCATTGCAAAGCAAACGAAAGCCCCAGAAATTAGAAATACAAATAAATTGTTTGAAAATAATAGTATGCAGATGAATATCAGGAGAATGCATAGTTAAAACAACCCCTAATTAGGAATTACTGTTTATGCAGGATGGTAATTGTGAGTTATGGTGAAAGCTAACGAGAAAAAAAAATGTGCTCCCAAAATGGCAGCCCTTACCATAAAAATTAAGATATATATTTTTGGGGAAAATAATGTGATTTATTTGTTCATGCCTGGATTGATCAGCATTGGCCACATGCTATTTTTAAGCTATTGTCAATTATTGAATTATTTATTTATTGAAGAAACTGCATTGTAGTATACTATAAATATTACACTTACGAGTTTTTCACTTTTTTGTTAATATATTTCAAGCCCTTTATCGTTTTTCTTTAAAACCTAGACTTGAATGTAAAGTATATAGGCTACAAATAATGTAAACGCCATTTACAGGACACAAAGAACATAAACTTCAGTTTTTTTTATAAGAAGAGAGGGGATGTGAATGTGTGAGTGTGAGAAGAGAGTGGGTGTTCAGTTCTCGTGTTGCCTGCAGGTGTTGTGCACACTGGGATGTCAAGTGACATTAAAGACAACTCACAATTTACTTTTTCTGGCTCCTGGAACCAGTCTGGGGAAAAACGGCAAATTAAACTTCTTTAATTTGCAATGCCATTGTGGTATGCATTTAAGATTGCTTTAAAACGTTTCCTCACAATGATTACGATGGTAACCTCCATTAAAAACACTGGTTCTTCAAGGCATTCAGAGGTTTATTGCATGGAGAAAATCCGGCATTTTGTTAAAGCAGAAGGACTGGCTGAGGCCTTATCTGTTTATGGAACGTTGATATGGTTGTGTCTTCCTTTTTGTCTATTTTTTTTTTTAAGTCGATGGATGGATTTATGGATTGATTGATGGATTTATTTATCTTGTTCAGACCAATTCGGACACAGCCTTGCCTGCGTTTTTCATGCTTTACCATTGTTTGGATGGACTGTCTCTCAAGGTTATGGCACTTTGAAGATGGTGACAATGATCTACTTGTGTTTCCATTGGGTTTGAGTGATGTGGGGACAACCTAATCCTGGTTCTCATTTATCTCCTGTGCTCATTGATTTGTTTTACTTTGCTATCACAATAACGCCTTAAACACACAAGGATGTCGAAACTTGATGGGGTAAACAGAATTTTTTCACCTAAAGCATTTTTGGGCATAATTTTAATATAAAGTATTTTTTGAAGCAAGTTGTGTTGCATATAGTTTTCTGAAAAATATCCTAGAAACAGGTATTTTGTCTAAGTTTAGCTCCTATTGCCACCTTGTGATATTGCTTCTTCTGTCATTGCCTCCAGATATATAATACGAGTGACATTAAACCTACAATCAGCCAAGACTATAGGCTTTGTCAATGGTTGTAAGTTAGAACAAACTGCAGCATTTTCATTATTATATACAATGAAAACATAGGTGGTTCAGACATGTGTTACAGGTGGGAAACACTCAGAGGGCCTGTTTCTGTTGGTCGTATGTGATTGGCTTGGGGGTCATTTTGCAAGCAGACCAGTTTTAGGATTGGGCACATTTTTGATGTGATTCTAATGCTTTCTTCACACTTGTGCTTCAAAATGCTATATTTGAATCCCCCTTTTTTCAACAATTTGCAGTAAATATGTGGTGTAAAACCCACCATTTGAATCCATTTTTTTCAAAATGTTCTTGCGGGGTGAGAGCCCCCTAAACCCCCCCCCCCCCCCCGCACCCTCCTTTTGCAGTTCGGGCTCGCTCACTTCGCTCATTACATTAGGGTACAACATTTTTCGCCCTCACTGGTTTAAAAATCCACCAGCCGCAACTAGGTTTGGAGACCGCCCGGTGCTTACCATTGCTTAGCTTTCACTCTCATTTGCTTGCTTCTTATTTGTGTCCCTGCTTGTCAGTCTTGTGTTTGTCCCTCCTATAGAGCATTGCATCTTTACCCTACGATGACAGGGAACTAGTATTTTTATTTGTGTGAATGCACTCACAGCGACTGCTTGTGTTTTCAAGCCATCTCCCTTGTTCACTTTTCTCCACCCTAATTCCTCTACCAATCTCTGTGTGCTTCTCCTCGCCCTGTCCCTGTTACACTCACCCAAGTGCTTCTCTGTGTTGCATTGCCAGCCCACCCTCCACTGTGTTGTTTACATGTCTTCTGCCCTCCCTGTGTTTCTTCTGCACCTGCCAACCTCTGTTGCATGCCCCTTTTTCCTGTGTTGTTACTGTGAACCCTGCTTCCGACGCTCTTTTGCCTCACCCCATTGCTTCTGCACCCCACACCTTCTTAAAAAAAATGCACTTTTCTTTGAACAGTAACTGAAAACTAAAAAAGCAGCTGTGTCATTTTGTATGCATGCACAGGCATAGTATCCGCACTTAGATAAATGACATGGGCAGACTTGTAAACCTTTTTTAAACCTTACATTATCTGTGCTGCACAACAACACCGATGCTGTGCAGCGTGGCTAACAACCATTGGCAAATCCAATAAGTCATAATTGCAAGACTTACTGGCTTTTCCAGCACTTGCTTAAAGTTGAAGTTATAAAGTGATTGTTGTAATGAAGACTGATAATATACTTGCGAAAGTCTTCTTTATTCCTAACTCTGCACAACCTCTGACCTGACCGGCTCACTCTAACTGTCACTAACAGCTGACAGTCTGGCACAAGCACTGAACATTCCAAAGGCAGACAACGGAGGATAGAGGAAGAGGCCAAATGGAGGGGACAATAAAAGACACATATATGTGTTATATCTTGATATGGTGGCTGAGCAACATGCTCTGCATTCCTGCCAGGCAACCAGAATGTTCAGAGTTCTGGAGGATGCCAGGCAGAGGGGAGCTTCCTGTAGTAACGTGTGGTTACCATGGCAACCCGGCAATCGCGCTTCAATGCGATCACAAGGGTGAAGTCAATCCAAGGCCAAGGAACTATTAAACTACAACGCGGTCGCAAAGGTAAGTCCTTTTAAAGGCCAAAGAACTATTTGAAGAAACTTTGCACTGGAGTATAAATGAGAGGAACGATTAGGGAACTGTGCACAGAAGAGTAAATGTGTGGATCCTCGCAGTCTGCATTTACTGAATAGACAACTGTAACCATTTTAACTTGTTTGTTTCACTTAATCTTTTCTTTCAGGTATTGGCTGCTTAGACTCATCTATTTCAAATAGTAATACATTAGTCTGTTACCATTAACGTGTTATCCTCTTTCAATTGTCTTCACTTTCAGTCAGGAAAAGTGAATATTTAAGCTCTATTAATTGTTTCACTTATATAATTCAAATTCTTGCTAGGAAAATCTGCAGCATAGACTGTCATCTATTACAGCTCCACCTAAATTTCTACAAAATCCTGGAGAATCCACCTTACCGTGGGAGGACTGGATTGAGGCATTCAAGACATATCTAGAGGCTATTGGTGGAGAGGATTTTATAGCTCAAACATAATTTAGGAATAGAGGGTAGAAAAGTATTGAAGACACTACCCATTGGTACTGATAAGAAACAGATAATTATCAAAGAGAGTACTAGCGAAAATGAGAATAAGGAAGAAAGTGAAGAAGGGGGTAAAAAAGAGGATGTTGATGTATGTGTACAGTATGATGAAGTCATTTACAGTGATGAATATGTTGAGGTAATTAAAGCACTAGAAGAAAACTATGGAAAAAAGTCGGTATAGTAGTAGAAAGACATAAGTTCTTCTCGCGATCCCAATTACCTGGGGAATCTGTTGAGCAATACATTACTATTTTGAGAACCTTTGCTTCTACGTGCAAATTCAGAGATCTTCATGAGTAGATTATAAGGGACCAGTTCATAAATAGAACTAATAATTCTAAAATTCAAGAAAGACTGCTTGAAATGAAAGACCCTTCCTTGCAAAAAACTATTCAAGTGGCAAGATGAATTGAGAATACATCTAAGTATGTCAAAGAACTGAGCATAGACAAGACCAGCACCACTAAAGTATGCGCCTTAGAGAAAATTCCTCCCAAAAAGAAAGAAAGTAATCCCAAAACCACCATCCCCCAAAACAATAGAGCATGTTACAGATGTGGAAGTACTAGGCACACTGCTGATTCAGACAAATGTTCTGCAGTTAAGGAAAAATGTTACAAGTGTAAAAAGATAGGCCACTTAGCACGCATGTGCAAAGCTGGATCATTACCCACCCCTAAATGGAAACGCCCTGTAAATGCCATTAGAGAGAATTCTGAAGATGATACCACTGACAATGAAGGGGAGGTTGAAGTCATGGTTATTTGTGACAATGTTATCAATGATGTATCAGTGTGCTACAACCCTCCCAAATGTGATTTAGGTATAAATGGAACCAAAATAACTGTTTGAGCAGACTCGTGCTCCCCCTATACTAAAATAGATAAAAATGCGTGGGAAAAAGTAGGAGGTCAGAAATTGAATGTGCCAGATGTGGAACCTGTGGGATACTGTGGTATTAAACTTCCATTATTAGGTTTTTTCAAGTGCACGTTGTCTCACAAGGGTAAGATAGCGACGAGCAAAGTATATGTGGTGGAAAAAGGGAGAGCATTGTTGGGTTGGTGTGAACAAAAAATGTTTCCCATTACATTGGACCCTAATCATCCCCAACAAGTCTTGGTCACTGAAGATATTGAGAAAAGCAAATGGAGCACCAAATTCCCAAAACTGTTTGAAGAAAAATTTGGCTGTTTGGAAAAATTTGAACACCACATTGTGTTAAAGCCAAAAAACATTCCATGGGTGCATAAAGCGAGAAACGTTCCATTTACCCTCAGAGAAGAGTTAAAGTTAGAGTTGCAGAGGTTATGTGATGCGCAGGTGTTACACCTGGCACCATTGGCGTGGGTCTCCCTTCCATTTTTCGCTGTTGTCTCCTCTGTTTTTGCTGGTAATAGATGCTCTGGGCGCTGTGCCACTGCCATTCAGTGCCACAGCGCGAATGCTTCCTGTGTAAAGATGACATGTGAATTGGTACATCCATGATTGGCTTATTTGGTTTACCTGTTAGTCCCTAGTAGCGTGGCCTGTGTGTGCCCAGGGGTGGTAAACCAAATGCTGCTGGTGGGCCTGCAGCGCTGGTTTGCGCCACCCACGGAAGCAGCTTGTAAAGTGTGTCTCAGACCTGCCACTGCAGTGTCTGTGTGCAGTCTAGAACTGCCATCTTGGCTGTGAAGTGCACCCACTTCCCAGCCCCTGAACCTTCCCTTGGCATCATGTAAGCCACCCCTATGGTAGGGTGCATTGTATGTGTAAGGTAGGACATGCTCTGATGTGTGTAGCATGTCCTGGTAGTGAATTACACCCAATTTCGTTTTTCACTACTGTATAGCTACCTGTTCTGCATAGGACAGAATGGGAGGTTTGGCTATTACATTCTATAGTCCTAACTGACCCACAGAACATGGTAGAAAAACAAATGTAGTATGCCTGAGCTCAGAATATTAAAATACATATTTTAGTGAAGTTTATTTTTATATTCTGTGTTTGAAAATACCACTTTTAGAAAGTAGGTATTTTCTTGCCTAAGCCTTCCAGTGTGCTCTGCTGTTATGTGTATTGGATGTCTGGTTTTGGAGGCACAGGGCAGGCTGAGTCAGACCTGGGTTGAATAGAGAGATCTGCATTGGAGTATGGGGAGGGGTAGCTCCTGGACCTGAATAGGACTGTGCCTGGCAAGGTGAATGCTGGCTCCACCTCCCACTGTGCGTCTGATGGCAGAGCCCCTCTTTCTGAAAGGAAGGATGCAGCCTGGTAAACAAAGTGCTCCAGGGCTAGGCAGAACTGGTTCTGGCTGGGTTCAGTGACTTGTGACTCTTTAGAACAAAGAATTTTGGGGTATAAATATCTGTGCTGAAACCCCTACAATTTGTATTGCTCCTGGACAACAAGAAGAACCTCTGTCCGTGTAACTGAAGGAATCTGCAGGAGAGGACTGTCCTTGTGCTTGTGTGCTGTTTCTTGGACTAGCCTGCAGTGATTACTACTGGACTTGGAAGAAGAGGAAAAGGACTTTGAAGGAACTTTTATTTTTGCTACAGCAATCACCCAAGGGCTAGAAGAGAGATAGCCTCCTGCTAGAGTCTCAGGCACATCAGACTCCACCACCAGCCTCCTGTTTCCTCCCAGCGAGGATTTCTATCTGCAGGTGTGGCTCCTGTGAGTTCCAGGGCCTCTAGGTCCACTGTGGAGAAGAGAGTGTTGAAAATCGTCGCTAACGCCCGTTAGCGAGCCACCGCAGCTGAAGAGCGTAAGGAAAATCATCGCGCTACTGGAGCTGAGTGCTCGCTACCGGAGATCATCACATCACACGTTTGCGGGCTGCCAAATGCTCGCTAACCCAAAGATTATCGCATCGCATGTTTGCGGCCTCCAAGTACTCCTAACCAAAGATCATCGCATCAAGTTCATCGCTTCACGACATCGCAGCGCGGACACCGAGCGTTCGCCATTTTTATCGCATCGCATCAGGATCGTCACTCCCTCGCGGGGTGCCATTTCTTTTCATCGCAACAAGATCGCACACACAATAGGCTCGGTGCATCATCCTCCCTTCGCGGCAAGGATTTCATTGCATCGCCGGCTTAGCGTTTAGAAGTTTGTCGCTTTGTCCTGCACACAGATCAGCGCATCATCCTCCCTTGCGGCACGGATTCAACGCATCGCTGGTCACGTGTGAGGAAAATCATCGCTACAACTTCTTAGCGACATTTTGGTTGCTTTGCTACAGAATCCAGGTAGTTTGTGAGTAAAAGGGTCGCAGAGACCACTGCCTTGAACTGAACTCCTCTTTGCACACTTTGAACTATTTTTGCAGCATTTTAAGAGTAACCCTATTCTCCTAGTATTGTGATTTTTTACTGTTACTGGTCTTGTATTAAGTCTATATATAAAGATACTTATTTTTTAGAACTACTTGTGTTGCGTCCCTTTGTAGTTTTCTTCACTGTGTTACTGTGTATGGTCATAAATGCTTCATACACTGCCTCTGAGATAAGCCTAGCTGCTCGTGCTACGTTACCACAGGGTTGAGCAGGGCCCGCTTACTCTGACTTAGGAAGAAGGGTCCCTACTTGGACAGTGGCCAGCCATTGCCAACAAGAGACCCCCATTTCTAACAGCAGGCGATCGAACCCATTGAATCATCGGAATGGCTTAGTACTGTAGTTTTAGCACGCAAACCCGATGGTAACTTGCGCATGTGCATTGATTTGAGAGATCTTAATCAAAATATCCTTGTTGACCATTATCCATTACCTCATAATAATGAAATGGTGTCTTCTGTAATTGATGCTACCTACTTTTCGGTGATTGACCTGTCCAATGCTTACCATCAAATCAAATTGCATCCCACTTCAAGGCACCTCACTTCATTTATCACACCCAAAGGAGCTTTCCAATTTATAAGGATGCCTTTTGGGTTGGCATCCGCCTCAGCGGTTTTCCAAAGAGTAATGTGTAAGTTATTGGCGGGATTACCCAAAGTGTTAATTTTTCAAGATGATGTATTGGTGTGGGGAACAAATCGTGCCGAACACAATTCTATACTGACACAAACTTTAGAGCTCCGGGTGAATAAATGTAGGAATCTCAATCCTATGTTTAATGGAACAGCTGGGTAGTACGGAAAACCGCCTGGGTGATTATTGATTTAGTCACGGGGGCGACAGGGCAGTGAATGGGTGCCTCTAAAAAAGTCTTGATCGTATCCCTGACTTGCGCACTGGATTTTTGCCTCTAGGAACCTCCGAATTTATTGTATTTTTCCAATATAACCGCAATTAATTTAAAAACCCTATTCTTCCTTCGCCTTCCATGACTTCCAGCCTAGAACCCACGTGACCAAACTTGCTCACTTTGTCCTGAAGATGAACCCCAATAATTGGGTTTGAAACGCCGTCGACGACTCCACATGAATTCCATTAAAAAATTGCATAAATCACTTACGAAATTCTACTGTATTGTTGTCAATGCAATGTCTTTTTAAAAATTCACTATCACTATTTCACACCACGCTTTCTATTTTTGTGAGCACTCTATAATTGATTTCGCTCAAATAAATATTTATCATCTCTTTGACTTACATGACCCTCTACAGACTCATCCTTTGCTCCCTACTGAATTGACTTAATCTTTTCTTAAAAAAGAAAACAGTGCCCCTCTCTGGGCCACCCCTCTTACCCTTGGACCTTTTTAGGCCACATCTGAACCATTGCTCTTTAAATGTTCAGGAATGAAGAGAAAGGCCAGAGAAACATTTTGGTGGCCAGGGATAGACAGGAACATAGAGGAGCATGTACGTGAGTGTGTAGAATGCATGTGCAGTGATAAAACTCACCAGGTGGAGGAATCACCTATTTCATCCACCAATTTTCCAAGTTGACCATAGGAAAAGGTGGCTATGGAAATTTGCAGCCCATTTTCATCCAAGGGAATTGAAAATAAGTACGCCTTGGTTTTTATTGACTACCATTCAAAATGGCCTGAGGTAGCATTTACTAGAGCTATTAAAGCTTCTAATGTTATCGAGTTTTGTGACCACATTTTTCGTAGGGAAGGGTGTCCTGATATGTTAGTCACGGATAATGGAACCCAGTTCATAGTGGAGGAATTCAAAATATATCTTTCCAAAATGGGCATCAGTCATCACACTACTGCTGTGTACAATCCAAGGGAAAATGGTCTCGTTGAGAGATTTAATAGAGTTCTGAAAGAATGTATTCAATTATTGGAAGGGTGTGGTGGAAATTGCAAAGAAGCAGTGAAAAAAATGTTGTGGAGTTACCGAACCACGCCCCATCCTGTTACCAATGAATCTCCATTCAGACTTCTCAAAGGCAGACAACCTGGAACTAGGGTTGTTCCCGGGTGGATGCTCTAGGGTCAAATGCGACCGGTATGCAACAAGAGCATAGAGTGTAGAGTAAAAAAACACCAGGAAAAATATGTGCGCAGACACAATGACAATTTGAAAAGGAACAAACGTGTATTTGTTGCTGGAGATTGGGTGAGGACATATTGTGTGGGCATTCAAAGTTAAGGTCTATTAAAATGGTCAGTACCAAAACAAATAATTAAGGTTGTTGGTAACAATGTTTGGCTAAGTGATCGGAAAGTGTGGAATACTCAAAGTGTCACCATGTGCAACGATACGGAATTACATGTTTGGGAATGGAAAACTGGTAATGATCTTTTGGTGAAAAAGAGTGAGGATGGAAGAGATAACAAACACATTAGGAAAGTTCCAAGATGGCATAATGATTATGTTACCCATTGATTTCCAGGTGTAATGGGATCAATTAATTATATGCAGTCTGTATTAGCGTAATGTGTTAATTTTCTATGTATCTTTGTATATTTCTGTTATGTATGTCTATTGTCCCCCTGTGGACACCGTAGTGTTTAATGCAATTGCGTGTCCCTGCGAGGACACCGTATCGCTGTCCACCTCACCAGCTGTCAGTTACTGATGACAGTTGACAGCTGGTGATTCGGAGCGGCTGCTGTAACCTGCGCTCCACGTTCGGAGCTGTGTTGGCGAATCAATAAAGAACTTACTACTTCACATTTTACTTCCACTTTGTTCTTTACAAAGTGGCGACAAGTGGCGACGAGTGCCAACACCGGAACCCTCAGTCGGAATATGAACTTTGAGAAAATTCAAACCGACGTTAAGAAAATAAATCTTACAGGATCGGAAGAAGAAAACTAAGCGGAAAAAAACATTGTGAGAATTCTGTAAGGATTAAGCAGCTGCAGGATAAGAAAAAAAAAATACAAGGTTCGTAACAATTTAATACGTGAAGAGAAATTTATGGAATTTGCGTGAAAAAACTAACAAGAAACTTGCTGTGGTGTGTTTACCAAAGGAATGTAAAATATTGACTGAGAAAAACAAGCAGACGTAAGGAGCGAGCCTGTTGGTATTCAGCGTGTGAGAGGAGAAACGCCGCACCAGTGATTATTCTAAGAGAAGTGACAGTTTAACGGTGTGTCTCAACCGTCAGCTGGAGCAGAGTCACGAACCATGCAAATTGGGTGTGACGTACTGTGTACAGACGCGTAGGGGAATTTCACAAGAATCCAAGGAAGCAGCCCAGCCTACGAAGTGACGTACGACGCTTCAATACGTGTGGCCATTTTGGTTTTTCAAGTTGTAAACAAAAGAGTGCAATTGAATCACCTAGGCAACGCGCATATGCACGCATATAAAAAAAAGGAAAAAACTCGCAGCTCAACATCGATCAGAGTAACAAGTTACCGGCAGCAAACGGAACCACGAATGAAGCGCTGGTCAATTTGAATTTTAAAAAAAGATCTGGGGAGTTAAGCACAAATTTAAAGGAATATTTCAGCAAAATAAAATACTGTTTATAGTGGAAATTTAAAAACAAGTACATTTGATCCAGCATGGCATCAGGCTACTTGTGGAATCTCTCTCATCCACAATCATTCCTACCAGGTAAAGGCGAACCAATACTAAAATGGGAAGAATGGAGGGAGTATTTTAACAACTACATCTCGCAGTTTGATGATGATGATGAATTTACTCCTAAAAAAAAGTACAAACTCCTCTTACATTGTCTTGGAGCTGGAGGAATAAAAGTGTACAACAGCATTAACAAGAAAACAAGAGGGGAGGGAGAAGATGATGTTTACGCTAACGCAATTGATGACTTAAATGCGTACTATAAACCTAATGTGTGCGTTGGTGTGGATAGATACAAATTCTTCCACAGGAAGCAGGGAAAAGAAGAGTCAGTCGACGACTATGTATCTGCACTTAAAGAGTTGGCATTAAACTGTCGCTTTGGGAATTTGCACGACGAGTTCATAAGAGATCAAATTGTGATGCAAGGGTCAAATGCTGACATCCAGGACAGTCTCTGGGCTAAAGGGGAGTATCCACTCCAAAACATAATTGACGTTGCCAGAAAATCAGAATTGACTGGTCGATGCGCAAAGGCCGTCATAGTAGAGAGCAACGAAAAAAAAGAGAGTGGTACTGTCAGCAAGGTGACACATGTAAAGCAAAATTCGAAATACACATGGAAGAAGACTGCGAAAAACATGAACAATAAACCTATGGATAACGGAGCAAGGCGTTGCTACAGATGTGGAGACAATTCGCATTGGGCAGATGACAAGAAGTGTCCTGCACGAGGAGTAAAGTGCACATACTGTGGTGTCATTGGGCATTTCCAAAAGGCATGTCGTAGACGTAAAGCCCGCACCGTGAAAAACATCAATGAAGCAGAAGGTTATGAGAATGATGCATCAAAAGAAGACAACATCAACATGTGTGTCCTCAGCATCGAAGAAGAGCAAATAAATGAGGTCAGCACTGGAGGCGTGACTAAAAAGAAGAAACCCATATGCAATTTGGCTATCGGAGGCGTCGATATCAGCATTGTCGCCGATTCGGGCTCACCCTATACAATTGTGAACAAAAAGGTATGGGAAGAAAAATTCACACCACGTATTGGTAGCCACCTTGAAAAGGCGGATATACTGATAAAGTATTCACTGGAGAACCAATCAATGTATGTGGGTACAGAAAACTAAACTTTGCTTATAAAGGAAGGGAGTCACAAGGAAAACTCTATGTATCTGCTGTTGGTCCATCGGTGCTGGGATGGATGGACCAAGGAAATTTGAGCATCATCCTGGACCCGAGCAAATCTGACCCTGTCCTAGTGGTCCAAGACACAAATGACTACAACAAATCCATCTTACTCAAGTACCCAAATGTTTTTAAAGACAAGATTGGAGCACTCAAGGGGTACCAACACAAAATTATAGTTAAACCTGACGCAACACCGGTAATACACAAAACCCGCAACCTACCATTTGCAATAAAAGATGAAGTAAAAATCAAATTGAGAAACTCCTGAAGGAAGGCATAATTGAACAAGTGGAGGCCAGCGAATGGGTTGCACCATTAGTCGTAGCCAAACGTCCAAACGGAAAATTGAGACTATGTGTGGACCTACGTGACTTGAACAAAAATATAATAGTTGAACAATTTCCATTACCCAAAATAAGCGAAATGTTAGCTAACACAAAAGGAGTCAGATGGTTTTCAACTATCGATTTCAAATCGGCGTACCACCAGGTACCTCTGCATCGCGAAAGCAAAGGACTCACGGCGTTCATTACACCCTTTGGGTGTTATCAATTCACGAGAGTACCATTTGGGTTAGCATCCGCAGCAGCGATGTTCCAAAGACTCATGAACAACATTTTTAAGGGAGTCACAGGTATTCTGATGTTTCAAGATGACATCCTAGTTATGGGTAAATCAAAGGAGGAGCACAATGACAAAGTTGAACAAGTACTAGGAATATTGGAAACTAAAGGACTCATGGCAGAGTACAGTAAATGAAAATTTGCGTGTGAGTCAGTGAATTATCTGGGGCACGAGATTAATGGGAATGGAATCTACCCGAAAAAGGACTTAATGGATGCAATAAAAAACTCTCCTGTACCCAAAAACAAGGAGGAGTTGAGGTCTTTCCTAGGCCTTGTTGAATTTTATGCAAAGTTCATAAAGAACTTCTCTGAGAAAACATATGATCTTCAACAACTACTGAAGATAAGGAGTGAATTCAATTGGAATGTCATGTGTCAAGCAGCGTTCAACTCCGTTAAAAATGATCTGTGCAATGCGATACCTCTACAAGGTTTTGACCCTTCGCTCCGTAACACTATCACAACTGATGCAAGTTCGAAGGGACTAGGAGCCGTTTTGACTCAAAAAGACGACAGAGGAATACAGTATACCATTGCGTTCGCATCACGGTCATTGACACCCACAGAGGAAAAATTCTCAGTTATCGAACGAGAAGCATTGGCATGTGTGTGGGCCTTGGAGCACTATCGTAATTATGTGTGGGGAAACAAAGTCACACTGTGCACGGACCATGAGCCGCTCACCAAGGTGTTCACGACAAAAGGCCTGTGTTCGGCATCACCAAGACTGGCACGCTTATCTGTACTCCTTTTTTACTTTAATTATAACATAGAATATGTACCCGGATTGAAAAACGTTGTTGCCGACTACTTGAGCAGATTGCCTGTTGGTGAAGAGAATCAAGACAACACAACAGAAGTGGAGGAGTACTGTATAGCCAGCCTGGATGACAATCTACAGGGAATTTCAAAGGAAGAATGGCTTGCAGAACAAGAAAAGGACAAAGACATCTGTCAAGTAATTGTAGTTATAGACCATTTTACCAAATGGCCAGAACTCAAATTTACAGTCAAGCCTGATTCTAAGACAGTGGTTGAGTTTTTAGATTCTGTGTTTACACAAGAAGGGCTCCCAAAACAAATAACCAGTGACAATGGACCGCAGTTCTTGTCAGACCTATTCAGGGCCTACACTTCTAGAATCCAAATTGTGCACAAAACAACGTCGGTGTACCACCCAGCCGGAAACGGCGCAGTGCAACGCTTTAATAGAGTACTAAAGGGCATCATCCAGCTGTCCAACAACAACAGACTGTGCTGGAAAAAAGAGATCCTTAAAACATTATGGGCCTACAGAATCACGCCATGTGACTCTACTGGCCACAGCCCATTTGTACTCATGCGGGGCAGGACACCCCTCTCAAGAGACAATGTGGGTTGGACTTTAGCTGCAAACAGAGTGCACTGGTCTAGTGACCAAGTAAGAAGGAAAGTTGAGCTTGGGCAGAACAAAATAAAAAATAGGTACGACCTAAAACACGGTTGTAAAGAAGTGCAACTCTCTATCGGGACACTGTGAAGGTGAAGAGAAGCAGTCACATTGGGAAGGGTCAGAACAGGTTCTCCCCACCCCAGATTGTTAACAAGGTGTATTGTAACTCTGCTCTTTTGAGCGATGGTAAGGTGTGGCACCTCTCTGCCCTCTCTGTATGCAAGCCCACCACAGAGGTTCCCACCAACATGCACAGTGAGTTATATGACGGACGAAAAACCAACGTCAACAAGCACCACAATTCCCTGTCTGACTCCTCCAACAGTGAAACCATGCATGACCCACTCTCATCTCACACTGAGGCACTCAACCCGGTGGCACACACCCCTAATGTTGTATTTCGTGCTTCCACCACTGGCGCGGACTCAGGTAGAGTAGTCAGGATTTGGCCACCTACTCCTAGGTACAATGAGTCACAACCATTCAGTACCAGCAGGTGTGGTAGAAGGATAGTACCTCCCGCGAAACTTAGCGATTACATTTGTGATTAGGTATTTTGTTTAGCTATTCTTTGTTATTATCTATTTTGTTCATTAAGGGGGAAGATGTGTTATGTATGTCTATTGTCCCCCTGTGGACTCCGTAGTGTTTAATGCAATTGCGTGTCCCTGCGAGGACACCGTATAACTGTCCACCTCACCAGCTGTCAGTTACTGATGACAGTTGACAGCTGGTGATTCTGAGCGGCTGCTGTAACCTGCGCTCCACGTTCGGAGCTGTGTTGGCGAATCAATAAAGAACTTACTACTTCACATTTTACTTCCACTTTGTTCTTTACAATTTCTTTTATTGTCGTAACTTGTTTGTTTCACTTAATCTTTTCTTTCAGGTATTGGCATGCACAGACCATAACTGTAGTTAAATGCAGAGACTGAACGAGAGTATTGAATTACAAAACAAACAACATGCTATGTCTGCGTGAGTATGTAAATCACAACACAGACATTGTTGTTGCCTATGATTTGAGTGCTGTGTTAGGTGAAAATGTATACCTCACTCCTACACAATCAATAACATAAATGTCACAACTATTTTGTAAATAAATAACTTTTTGGCAGTGGTAATTTTGACATATATCTGTGATTAAAAAAAAAAACTGGCACCACTTTGGTCATACATTTTAAATTTGCCACTGCTTGTTAACTCTATGAGACCTCATTAACTAGTCTTTGATCTTTCTCTGTCAGCCTGCTTCACGCATTCTCTCACAGTGTTGTCTGTTTTCCATTTTGATTGCATGCCTTCCTCTCCTTGTTATTGTTGTCCGTCTTTTCTGTCCATAGGCTTTCCTCTGCCTCTCCCTGTTCCGCTCCTCGTCTCTGGCTCTCTTTCTGGCAGGAAGTGGTGTTGGCTCGATCTACGCTTGCGCCTTCTCTTTCCTTGGATGGATCCCTTTGTAGCATACACAGGCAGAAGGCCACGGTTTCCATGATGGAGGAGAGAGCGGCTTTCCGGGCCGTGCCTAACCGGGGGACAGCAGCTCCAGAGCCTGGAGGACGGCAGGAATTTAGCGTGCCTGGCATCCTGCACTACATCCAGCACGAGTGGGCGCGCTTTGAGGCTGAGAAATGCCGTTGGGAGACGGAACGGGCCGAGTTGCAGGTAAGAGTGGGGCAGGTATAGCTTGGGGGAGGGGTGGTTGACCCGAAAGCTCCCATGTGAACTACAATTATGGGTGCGATTGGTTGGGAGCAGGATCGCCGCTTTCCCCGTGCGGGGTATGTGTTGGCAGACGTTGGTCGACCGCAGAGCCGGGATAGAGCAGCTGGCACCTCCCACAGTTATTTGCAGCCAATGTGTTACTTTAGCAAGTTGGCAAGGAGATGTGGAGGCTCTTGGGTCTTGCTTTACAGAGTTCTTGCGTTGACACCACAGAATATGGAAGAGAGGGAATAGGATTTCTTTCATCCAAGTTGAAGTAGTGTCCCCCTCACCCCGCCCCCTCATAGCGAAACGGGGTTGACAGCACCCATCCACCCACTCTCTGACTGCTTGTGTAGGGTTTTGCACAGCAGCAGACATACCCATCGCTGTCATTAAATACAGTGGTTGTCGTTACCAGAGATGAGAGCCTCATACCTCCCTTACTGTCAGAAAGGGAAGAGGCGCAGCCTGCACATCCAAAGTAAGCTATGGGAGTAGAGTGGTATTTATATCTTGGTAAAATGATGTGAGCAAAAGTCCTCCAGCATAGAACGATTGTGGTTCATGCTTCATTCTCCAACATTAAGAGGTATGAGATGTTGTGGAGCTATCCTTAAATGTATTCCCTGTAAACTAAATACCCAGTGCTATGCTGTGGTATGTGGCGGCTGGCATCACCCAAATGTGGGGCATCGTAGGAGAAACTTCAGTCTTTTGTGTAAATTCTTGGGGGTCTGAGAAGTGTATATGGATCTGAAATACTCAATTGTGTATGAGACGTACTCTCCCCAATAAAAAACACATGTTGCCTGTAGCATCTCTTATCAGGTAGTGCGGGCGTATGTGCATCCATTTTTCATGTAGAGCAAAATATATATGCATTGCACTCGAACATTCAGAGAAGTTCTCTGCTAGTCAGAATAGTCATATTGCTGTCTTTATTCTCAAAAATATTTTCTGTGATTCGGAGGTAGGGTTGAATCACTGCGGTTAATATCTACTGCTGGTGTTAAGGTCCACACAGGCTTAACGTTCGAAGTACACATTTTACGTTAAAACAAGCGATGATAGAATTGTAGATGGATTGAGTCAAACTCATGTTATTCTGCTAATTTCGTTTTTCAAAATGGTTTCTAAAAATATTTAATGTGTTTTGTTTTGTACATGTTGTTGAACATTGCAAAAAATATTTTTTTCGTGTTAGAACTAGTAAAGGTTTAGGGTCTGAGTAAGGGATGGTGTTTGGATTAGTATTGTGGTATGAACTGAAGTTAGGGTCGCAGCTTATGATGTTTAAAATGTGACCATTAGCCACAGAAGGTACATATCGCCCTTTTATCTCTGCATGTTTATTTCTGATAGTGTACAGTGTAACTCAAAGCCATGTTTGAACGAACGGAAATCCAAAGCTTTCAACAATCAAGTCTTCTGGTCATCGGCTTTGTCTAACACGTTGGAGCTTATTTACAATGCCCTCGCGATGCCGGTGCGTCATTTTATTATGGGAAAAAGTGACCTGCCGGCGGCGCAGGCGGCTTGTAATTAAACCACGTCGTTTTGTTTGTTTTAGTTATCTGCGTAATTGTTTTGTATTTGGGTTGATATGGCTCGGATTTTTGTTTTGCTGTTGATGTGTCTAAGCCTCGGATTTCCATGTACACCCATTTGCTTAATATTCACATTTTTGTTACTTTTAGATATTTTATTATGTTAAACTTTATTGCTGTTGTGCGTCGGATCACATTGCATCATGTTTGAGTCTTGCAATTATTTAATCATAGATAGTCCAGTTGTAATTTTGGTTTATTACGGCCTAAAATAACATCTGAAGAGTGATACTTTTCTTAACACTTAGGGGGTATTCAAACAAAGAGACAACCACTTGGAAACCCCCCAAATTATTTTAGCATTTTTCCCCTCAAAAAACGCTGAGGTTGTAGGAATACAGATAGACCATCCAAAGAGCTCTTTATTTTGAAGATGTTCTTGAATTTTGAGACAGCAGCCAGTGTAAAGGAATGTATGAAAAATGCACATGTTAACACTTTTTCAAACTAAGCAACCTTTTAACTGCCGTACTCTGAATATGTGGTCATGGCTGTGCAGAGTAGTCAAGAAGACCCTTATAAACTCCGTTTTCTATCTTTGACACATAAGCGTTGAAAACTGTATACTTATGAGAATCTGTTGTTTGAAGTGGAAGAAGGAGCTCTTTCAGAGAGCTGAATCTGTGGAAACTTGGACCGCCAAACGTCTTATCACTGTGAATGAACATGGTACACTGCCATATTGGAGATCAACGCATGGGTCTCTTAAAAAGAGGTGATTCCTAACGAATGAGAACATTTTCAGACTAGGTAAAATTTAGATAGAGAAAGGCTCTGTTGATCCCCCAGTAGCCAGCAGAGAGTGCTCAGCAAATATCAGCTGATGTTGCTATTGCACAAACTGATGAGTGGAGTGTTTAAAGAAAGGGGAGATAGAGATGGGTACTGATGAATACCCCACATTTAGATCTTAGTTGAGTCGCACAGTGCTACCTTGCCATATACGCCTCCTTTTCAATCTTCATTTATTTTCTAACATAGTGTTCCCCTCATCCGTTTTGAGGCCGAAAATGTTAAATAACAGTGTAGGGGTAAAGTGACTACAATGGAAAATGGTTTTCACATAGACGTACAAGCCCATATTTTCTCAGTCTGAAAAGATATACATTTTTTGCCTTGGATATTTATTTACTTATACTGTTTTTGTGCATTCTCAGAAATGCCACAGAATGGCAGCATCCTTGGAGTTCTATATGGAAATTAAAGGCACATGTTATTGTCCAAACAGTTGAGAAAATGGTATATTCCAATCAATTTGATAATACATTAATTATTGAACAGTTCATGTGAACTTATTCTTACAGTCTGTGTGTTCACCGTGGGGTGTCTTGTAGTACATACAATGTGATTAATTATTGTGATATTCAGGTTTTCTGAAAGCTGTGCAAAACGCCATGGTTTTCTTTTTTCCTTGAAATTTTGAGGGATGGTGTACAGCGCGTTTCTCGCATGCAGTGCGTATCAAAGCTGGATGCTTTGAATGGTAGTAATGTTGCTTGTGCTCCTAAGCTGATTTCTCTGAACATTTAACACTAAGCTAGCACATTGGAACGTACTCTTGATACAATAGTCAAGACAAAGTACACCATGCCACTTTGTCTTGGATGATATGAAATAGTTCTCAATCCATTAATTAGAATCTGAATCAAGATTCAAATATATATAGCTCTCTTCTTGGTATGTGAGTGCTGATTCAGAGATTGGTGGTGCCTGGAAGGCTGATGCACTCCTGCAAAATACACAGCCCATAAGTAAGGAGGTCTCTATATGGTATTGAAAGCTCCTGGACTGTAAGGGCGAAACTTTGAAGGCACCGTATGGGACCTGGAAGGGAATGATCCCAGAACCCGCGCTCCCAGATGTGTGTCAAGTCTCTTTGAAACTGTTACATTCTACGGTCAAGCCAGCCAATCTAAAAAAGAATCACTTTTCCACTATTAATAGAATATACTGGACACCTCGGAGGTTGGTAAGGTTTGTGCGTTCCCTGACTCCAAGATCTAATAGATGTGGCCACCCAGAAGCGAATAACAAGCATATGTTTGCCACCTGTCCCTCAATTAGCGGGTTCTGGAACAACGTGAGCAATATTATAGCTGATATCCTGGGGTCAGCATTGAGATGAGCCCCGTGCTGGTGTTATTGGGCATCAATATTGAGTCACTTAGCCTCTTGGGCAGGTCACAGAGGTGCTTACTTTTTTATTTAGTGCTTCTTGCTAGAAGGGAAATATGCAAACATTGATTAGATCCGCCAGCTCCCTTCCTGGCGGATTAGCTGAAAGCCTTGTTCTGGACCTGCAGGATGGTTTCAGGCTGTACCTCAGGTATAGCAGATACTAACTGGGCTGACTTTCTAAGATCAGGTGGTGTGTTGGAACCAGTAAGCCGAGCAGCCCTGTGATTGCACCTAAGCACCAAAAAAGATGTGGGTGTTTAAGCCCAGGTTGGTGTGGTTGGGCCACTGCTTGTGCTTCAGGTGTGAGGACGGTTCCACTGTGTCGCCTGGGATTTTCAGCAGCTGTAGTGATATAAGGACAAAAAATAAACATGGGGGTCTGATCTCTGGGTAAACTGCCACATGTTGATCTGTAATGGATACCTGGGCCTCTAGGTCAGCAGGACCACAGTCTAAACCCGTTGTTCCCCCCCCCCATAGCAGACGTTTGAAGGCAAGGTCAACTATTAGGCTGGGGCCAATATTTAAAATATTATTACAAATCACTTTTCTGATTTTTTTTTTTTTAATTATTAGTTTTGTTTAATGATTACTCCACCTCCCTCCTGGATATATATTATCTCTTCTTGTGACCCCGACCTATCAGTAGAGGTGGTTAGTTGCTGTTTCTTCATAAAGATCAATTCAACCCCAAAATAAGCCCACATTTTAGTAAGGTGATCCATGATTGCTACGATTTCTTTGTCTGAATCTGAGACATATTCTTTTCCATCAGTATAGAAACTCCCTAGTTGGTGACATCTGCATATAGCTGCAACCCATACTGTTGGCTGACTTCACCATTCAACGGAACCTTTCAGTCATTCTTAGAGGCAGCCATATTGTGGTTAGTTGCCCAAAGCACAGGTCTGCTACATAGCTTTTGTCCTCGCTTGAATCATTGACTGCCCAGCTTCTGCTCCACATACTCTTCAGATTGTACACGCTGTGTAACCTACGCACTTATGCTTTCCCCATGTATGTATCCTATATATCTTTGTAAATTGTTCTGTTCACTGGCCTAACTACACTCCTTCTGTTATCTATATACACCAACACACCTGTATTGTGCTGTGTATTTCATCTTTTATACCTTGAGCCTAAAAGCAGTTAAGTTTTACGGTGTACACTATATTTATTTATTTGTTTTATATAATGCTAGCTAGACCGGAAGGTGTCAGGGTGCTTTACAAGATCGTGAGCGAATCCAGTGAATCAGGAACTCAATAAACATGAGGCGAGACTCAATAGATAATTGTACACAACACAGCACAGTAACAGAAACCAAAAAATCATAACAGTTCAAGAGGCTCAGTAGACAGCAAAGCAAACAAGCAGATAGCCGACAATGACATAAGGTTCAGTCCTGAGCACGAGAATAATAAACCAGGATCAGTAGTCTAAGATTTAATGTATTTGTTGAGGCGGAGCAGTTTCAGGTCTCTCTCGAAGCCATGGAAGGAGGGGTTGCATCGCAGACCGCTAGGTAGAGAGTTCCATATGCTCGGAGCTTTTCAGAAAAAGAGTGAAACTTTGTGATTTTTTTAATTTGGGAGGTAGTAGCAAGAGTGTGTTGGAGCTTCTCAACAATCTAGAAAGCTCTGCTTTTGTATTCTTGTTTTCTAAGTAGTTTGGTGAATGTGAGTGAAGGGCTTTGTGGATGATACAGGCAGTCTTGTAAGTATGTCTTCCTTCGATAGGAATCCAGTTGAGGGTCTTGAGAGCAGGAGTGATGTGTTCCAACCTTTTGACATCAGTAATGAGATGGCTGCCATGTTTAGAACTGATCCAAGGGGGCGGGGTGAATTTTTGGCATCCCAGTGAGAGTGGCATTTCCATAGTCTAGCTTGAAGAGGACCAGAGATTGCACCACAATCTTGAAATCATCTGAGGGGATGAATGGTTTAAGCTTCTTGCGATGTTTTAGTGCGTAAAGCGCGCCTTTGGCCGAGTTTTTAATGTCTTTCATTGACATGTTGTTGTCAAAGCAGAAGCTCAGGGACTTAGCGGAGTTGGATGGAATGAGAGAGCAGATTATAGCATTCAGATCGCTGATCCATCCGTTAATAGGAAGATGGTTGCATATGGGGGAGAATAGAATTATTTCTGTTTTGTTGGGGTTTAGCTTTAGGTGATTAGAGTAAAACCAAAAATATACCTTTATCAGAGTGGCGTTTAGATGTCGAATATCAATTTGTAATTTGATTTTTTTAGAACATTTGAGTGTCATCAGCATAAAGGTGATATTTGATATAAGCAAGATAAACCCAAACTTTAATCCTTATCGTTTTTCAAAACTTTTTTTGCGTATGTTTATTATTTTATAGCATGAACCAAAGTATCGGATAACAACAGTAGCAGTCAGCACTTTAATTAAAAAGAGAATGATAATGGTATGCTTGAGCTATATATGACTTATGTTAAAGTATGTGTTATTTTTTGGTAATGTGTGCACTAAACACAGATAATAAAAAAATAGGCAACTTAGCATGCATATAAAGGACCGAAAGAGGGATGCATAGCTGAAACTGAAAATATCACATTATTGCGATATGCCGCCAACATGGCTGATCCAATCGAAACAATATGAAATATTGTAGAGCTATTGACTTTGGTCAGCACCCTCTATCATTTTTACTTTATAGAGGGAAAGACAAATGGCAATGTCCTTAAGGAGAAAGAGATAGGAATGGGAAAATAGACTGTGCCCGACACTGGGGTCGCGCCCAGTCTCTATGTAGTCATCAGGTATCTTGAAGTGTACATGTGGACTCTAGAAAGGGGGCGAGAGGTGGTTTCAGTGTGGCATAATGTAATTTATCACCCTGGACAATGTGCTGTGCCACAGCGTCAGGGTAGTACAGCCTTTTTGTAAATGATTCCTTATCGTTTTAGCAATGGCCAAGTTCATATTATGGGCTATTCAGTTCATGTGACCTGATCTTTCCCACCAATATCGTACATTTACGCTCCGTCCTACCCTTAGGAATGATCTGGCCATTTCATGATTTAATTTGAGCTACAAATGAAAATGCAACATAGTAGATCTCGCCGACTGTTGAACTAGGCTTATGATATCCCAGGAAATCAGTGCAGATCTTAGATATTCTGATTGTCACTAGCACCCCAAGTGAGTCCACCATGGTTTCTAATTTTAGAGACTTACTGGCTGCTTATAGCTCAAAGGATTAGTTATTTTTTGCGAGTAACGCACCTGTGAAATAGTAAATCACTTTGGATAACCAAGGCCCACTGGGTTTTCCTCTGTAGATGGGTGTAAAAAGTCAAAATAAATGACACCTATTTGGAGCTCACTAACTATTGAGACTTGGATAAACTTGTGTCTTTCCGGGAGTCACACCTTGTATGGGCGTCTGATATCCAACCACAAATATAGACCATCACACCAACCATATTTTGGCATCAGACTACCCTAACAAATGATTGCAGATTCTGGGATCATATCTTGTAAACTTTCAGAGTAATGGACATCATTTAGAGGTCTCCAGAGGTCGCAGTTGCGATCCTGGGCTCTCCCTTGCGATCTGTGGAATTATTCTTGACCCCTAGCCTCAGTAGTGACCAAGCAGCAATAGAAAAACAGAAATCTATTTATAGCGTGCACTTCTGTTTTTAAAAACAAGCGCAGACTGTGGCTGAGATTGTAAACAGTTGGACAGAAACTGTTACAGTTTGTCTGGTTACAGATCAACCCACCTTTCAGGCCTAAGGTCAACTGAATCTTCTCTGTAGTGAAGATATTTGAAACCCCACAAACACATTGTGTCAACATCACTGACATCAGCAAGGAAAGAAACCGCTTAATATAACTGGCAATGCTGAAAGAGGGAGTCTGCAGAGAAGCACTTTATAAACACACACTTAACATGTTTTTATTTATGTATTTGCTTATATAGCACCTGAATCACCCCCCAGAGGGGTATCTCTGCCCTTGTGGACAGGCATAGAGGTGCTGGTACTATGTGAAATGTCTAGAACAGAAATGTTTTCAAGGACTTTCTAAAGTAAAGATGGTCCGGGCACTGCCTCAGTGTAGTAGGAAGCGAATTCCAGATCCGAGGGGTGAGATACGAAAATGCTTTCCCCCCTGTCCTAGACTTATTAATCCGGGGAACTTTGAGAAGAGATTTAGAGCTAGATCGAAGGTCCCTAGGGGGAGTATATTGCTAAGTTTCTCCGCGAGATAAGCTGGACCATTGCCACACTCCGCCTTGTGGACAATGCAGCACACCTTGAATGTTATTAGTTTCCGCACTGGATGCCAATGGAGCTGTTGCAACAGCGGGCTCGGGGATAATCTGCAGGGGGCGTTCATTACCAACCGTGCTGCTGTAATTTGGACTACCTATAAGTGGTCTAACGAAGCCTCGTTAGCTGAGATTAATACAGCATTACAGTAATTACAGTAGTCGAGGCGACTCAGAACTAACGTCTGAGTAAGGGTCTCCCTTGTGTGTTCTGGAAGGAAGGGACATACTAGTCTCAGCAGACTCCACACATGAAAACTTGAGCTCACCGTATGAGTCACCTGCTCCTTCATGTTCAGACTCTGCTCAGTGCGAACCCCCAGGTACTTTACAGATGTTTTTGGGGCGGGAGAGACACCCAGCTCCCCTGACCACCACTTTGGTGTCCACAACAATGCAGCCTCTCCGAAAAGCATAATCTCTGTCTTCCCGGCATTTAATTGGAGAAATTTGTTACACATCCACTGAGATATTGCTAGCATACCGGCAGAGAAGGTGGTCTGAGCTGTAGTGGAGGATTTGTCAAAGGTGAAGGTAAGCTGAGTATCATCCGCATATGATATTGGCACAAACCCATATGTCCTCAAAAGATCAGCCAAAGGAGCAACATAGATATTGAATAAAGTAGGGCTTAGACAAAATCCCTGAGGTACTCCCTTGGTCCGCTTCTTAGCCTTCGACCTGTAAGGGCCCAGGTTAACTGTCTGGGAACGGTCAGAAAGGAAGCTAGTCATCCACCGTAAGGCCTCTCCCTTAATCCCAGATTCCTCTAGTCTCCCGAACAAAATCTGGTGGTTAACTGTGTCGAAAGCCGCCGATAGATCTAATAACACCAGTATGGTGGATTGTCCTCTGTCTAGTGCTAGCCTGATGTTGTGCGTAACAGCCACTAGGGCTGTTTCCGTACTATGTTTTTGTCCTGAAACCTGATTGTGACACATCCAGGCTGCCTGACTCCTTGACATGATCTGACAGGTGTTTGTTAGTATGCTTTCCCAAGATTTTGCTCAGGGGCGGTAAGAGGGATATTGGTCGCAGATTCGCAAGATCTTTCATAGAGGCCTTGGTGTTATTACGTAGTGGGATGACCTGTGCTGCCTTCCATTCAGATGGTAAATGACCTTCCTTTAGCGACGCATTCAGGAGGGAACAAATGGGAGCGGATATTTGTTTTGCAAGGCCCGCGGATATTTTTGCCGGTACAACAACGAGTGGGTAGCCTGATTTTACAGTGTGTAAAAGGTTCCTACCTCCTCACTGTAAGAAAGTGGCTCTGTATATACTGCACCAAAGTAAGGTTCAGTGTGCACAGAGGCTAAAGTTAGATATTACCTTACTCTCTAAAGTGGTAGCTTGGTCGAGCAGTAAGGCAGTATCAGAGGACAGTGTGAAGCATTTGTTGTACACACTCAGTCAGCAAATGGTCTCACACACTCAAGAACTGAACTCTTGGCCAATTGTTTTGTATATAAAAATATATAGTTGTTTTATTTTAGAACCACAAGTAGGTATCAAAATACTTTCTCAGAATGAAAAGCTGTACTTGTATACTTTCAATAAGCAATAGACGTTTAAATGCAATAGTTACAGTTGTTGCAATAGGCAACACAATTCAAACACAATTATAACATTGAACTCAATAGGAATTTTTAAGTAAATGCAATTTCAATTACTTTGGGTATGAATTTCTTACTCTGGGTTGGATCCTGGATTCAGTCCTGGTGCATTTCCTATAAACAGTTGAAAGAAATCGTTTTTGTGACACAGGCGAGTTTTAAAGAATATTTGTATATTTCAAAAATCGACACTTGGAAGAATTTCTGGCAAAAACCAGGCAATGTTATCCTATGGAGGAAAATCAAGTTATCGGTAAGTACAGTTGTAGTTACTTTTCAGGGTCAGTGCTGGGCACCAAGATCCAGCACTGGGATCTCTCCTGATAACAGGTGAGTAATTTCGTTTTCGTTGATTGGGCGATTGTTAGTGAATGTTTTAAAGTTTCAAAACTCGACACTTAGAAGAATTTTCAAGTGAAACCAGTCAATGTTACCCTATGGAGAAAATGTAGGTTATCGGCTTTCAGGTAAGTACTCGACTGGCAGAGTTAAGGTTCTGGGAATAGACTAAGGGGTCTCCCAGGGTCAGGTAGGTACAGTTGTTACACCATCAGCGGCACAGAGGCAGCCAGGTGCAGAGAGAGTTAGGCCCAATGTTAGCCTATTGCGGGCAGGGGGCCTTTGGTTGGTGGCTGCTAGCAGGCAGGCCACGCGGCTGTGAGAGCTGGGCTCCTGGTCACTCACACAGGGCAAGTGGAGAAGTAAGATAGGATAGAGGTTGCACTTCCAGGGGCACTCGGGCGGCTGGGTGCAGGGTGCTTTTGAGCCGTTGGGCGCTCAATGTATTTCAATAGGGAATCTGCAAGATGAACAAAGGCTGCAAGCTCGGGGACGGAGATTCTTCAGGTGCGACCACCACTTCGAGAGGTAAGTTGGGAAGCTGTAGGTTAAGTAGGCACCCGGGAGTTGGGCACAGGGGCCCGCAGGGTGCTGGGTACAGGGGTGCCTTTTGCTATCGGGAAATCTTACCCTCTGCTGGTCGTGGTTGGAGGGGTCCCTGCTTCTGAGGCTGCAGGTGTCATCAGGAGCATCGAGGAGGGTCCTTGGGTGCTGGATTCTTGGTCACAGTCGCCGGGGGGACGTCCTCAGGGTCTTTGTCCACTCAGGCACAGGCTGGGCTCGGCGGGTGCAGAGTGTGGTGGATTCGCAGTTCCTGGCTGGCACTAGGGGTTGTTGCTTGTTTTTGAGCAGGACCACTGCTCGTGGGAGTCCCAGTCTTGGTAGATGAGCTAGGCAGTCAGGTCCTCTGGGGTTTTCAAGGTTGCTGACCACTGGAGACGCCAGGATTTAGCAGGAGCAGGTTCGAGGGTCGACAGGCCTGTAGGGCTGGGGCCAAGTCAGTTGGTGTCGTCCTCTTGTTAGCAGCTGCACGGCAGGTCTTCTTTCTTTTTTCGGATTTGGGATCTGAGGCAGGAAGGTTCAGGGTGCCCCTAAATACTAAATTTAGGGGCGTTACAGGTAGGTAGAGGTCACGGACCAATGGGTCCTTTCCCTGGGCTGGGTACACCCCCTAGCCTGCCACTCTCCAGTGGGAGGGGGGCAGGAGCCTAGTCCTTATTGGGTAGGGCTCCCCATCCTCAAGATGGCGAGAGCCCGGAGTTGTGCTTCACCTCGCCTACCCCACCTGAGGGGTGGGGTTGGCAGAGGCTGGCACACCCCCTTTCCTCTCTTGGGTTTTCCCGCCGATCGTCCTGCCAGAGTGGGGGTCAAAACCGGTGGGGGCCAGTTGCTGAGTACAGCAAGTGGCCTGGAGAAGCTCACAAAGGCGGCATGCCTTTGAAGCTTCCCCTGCCCATCCTGAGGGAGGAGACCTAGCACCTCGCCCAGGATGTGCATTGTTGCAGGCCCACGAGAGTGGATGGCTCTCTACCCAGGGGTCCAGCAACATGTCTGCTGGGTGGCAGCCTAGGCAGCCTCTCATTCGGGACGCTGGTTGTTGGTTAAGTTCAGGGGGCATCTCTAAGATACCCTCTGTTGTGCATTTTACATTAAATCCCACACTGGCATCTGTGTGGGTTTAATGTGCTGAGAAGTTTGATACCAAACTTCAGTCTTCAGTGTAGCCATCATGGTGCTGTGGAGTTGGTGATGACGACCTCCCAGCACCACATACTCTTAATGGCAGCACTGCACTTACAGTGCCCAGGAAGGGACCTGGGTACTGTAGGGGTACAGGGCCCATGCACCTGTACCCACACCACTTGCATAGTGCACCCAGCTAGAGGGGTGACTGAGGTATGCCAGGGCAGTGTGTTTGTGGGCATGGCACACAGGGATGTGTGCAATGTCGACTCTCTGTTTTGTTCTGTACCAAGGCACTCAGCCTGCAAAGGCAGTGTGTGTGTGTCAGGGTACACAATAAGTCCTACAGCCCTTAGGTGCCTTCTCTGGTCACAGTGCCCTGGGTACCTATGGTACCATTTACCAGGGGCTGACATGTGGCCAGAGATGCCAATTGGGTTTCGGCTTCAATGCAGTTTTAGGGAAGGAACACAGGCCCTGGGCACCTGATTGGCAGGAGCCCAGGGCACACTCAGTCAACGTACATCAGCAATTCAGCAAAAAGTGGGGGCATACCATGCAAGAAAGATGGCAATTTCTCACACTCACAGGTCAGGGGACGGAAACTCATCAAGTGTTTCCCCCTTTTGCAGGGAAGGTGTTCATGGATCATGACAGACTTAGTGTTACCAGCTGTAGTGATCTTATTATCAATCAGATCGGTTTTCTGCTCAAAATATTCCGCAATAGTGTCGCATAAGGTTTGAGATGGAGGTTCTTCAGGATCACACGCTTTGGGGTTCGTGAAAGATTTAAGAATCTGGTACAATTATTTTGGGGCATTCCCTGCTTGGGTTAACTGCTGAGCAATAAAAGCTTTCTGGGCTATTTTTATATTTTTGTGATACTGGGCAAGAGATGTCCTATATATTTCTTTATCTCTTATATTATGTGTCTGTCTCCACCACCTTTCAAGATTTTTACAATGGCCTTTCCCAATCCGTAGCTCAGTAGTGAACCAAGCTGCATGGACCTGCCTTGGCTTACCCATGGAGGTTTTTAAAGGTGTGAGTTGGTCAATCACAGCTTTAGCCTGGGCATTAAAGCGGACTAACCCTTTCTCTACCTGTTCATGCACTCCCTCCCATGACGCTGGGAAGATGGCTGAAAAGGCCTCAGGAGTGATTTTATGCCTCTGTCTAAACCAATATTTAGAATCAGAGCCAATCTTTTCCTGGCCTCTGTGTCTCTGAATCTTAAAATCAGCGAATGCATGGTCTGACCAACTAACGGGTCGTGGAGGTTCACAAATATTATGGGACGAACTAGTGAAAATAATATCCAAAGTGTGGCCAGCTAAATGAGTTGGACCATCACTGATCTTAATTATGTCTAATGCTGCGAGGTTGGCCAGAAAAGTCACTGCCTCCGCATTCTCCGCGCACTCACTGTGCACATTAAAATCCCCAAGTAGGAGAAAGTTTTTGGTAGAAATGACATGTGGTGCTATCAATTCCACCTACTGAATCGAAAAATCCGCAATGGGGCCCAGGGAACGATAGACTAAAGCTCCCTTCCAGCTCAGCTGTGGAGTTAGATCTATCCGGAAAACTAAAATTTCTATTTTTTTGTTACTCCATTGCTCCAAAATGGTAACTGAGGCCCGGTCTTTGTAGACAATAGCTATCCCTCCTCCCACTTTGTGCTGTCTATCCAGTCTCTGTATCTTCCAGCCCTCTGGGAGTGCTAAAGTGATTGCCGGTGTGGAGCTAGGTTTTAGCCATGTCTCAGCCAGGAAGCCTAAATCTGGTTTCTCCGAATCAAGCAAATCCCATATTTCTATTGCATGTCTCGGAAGTGATCTGATGTTGCCAAGAAAGACTTTCCAATCTTGTCTGGGAGATGTGGAGGTTTTACTTAGCTTCCGTCCTATCTCTTTAAGGGCGGACGTGTTTTTATATTTGCTGCCTGTGCTTTTAACTGTATTGTGAGTGACCGTGTGTGAGCAAGTGTATGAGTGAATGAAAATGACAATTTTGTCACTTTTATTGAACAATTGGCAAAAGCCTGGAACATACATACTGTGTGTCATTCATGGGATAAGGGGGTACACACATTTCACATTAGGTGTGCCCCTTGACATACGGTGGGGCAAACACTGAATATTTTTATTTTCAATTGTCCGCTCCTGGTAAGCTGTTAGGGCTGCATTGCCTTGGCGCCCCATGGGGCTTTTGAGCCAACTTCTTTTACATATGCCCCCCTTTTGTTTAAATATTTTCTCTGGGAAGAATACCCCAAACGCTTGTAGCAGACGTCTGAGTAGAATTGAAGACTGATCTTTGTGACCTTCAGTCATAGCTGTGCCTTTTCATGTGGTGCTGCCGCTGCTGACATTGGGTTCTATAATTGGGCAGCATAGGATGGCCATCGGGCAAATGATGGCTGTCCCCTGGTATGTGATGTCTTCATTCCTGACATGATTACAGACCTTTTGAAATATGTGTGATAAGTAAAAATGACTTGTACCTCCCCTATCTTATTTTTTGCTAATTTATTAAACCTGGTTTTAATTTTGCTCTTATTGTAATTTGTTTCCTTAACTTTGGAGAGGTCGCTACCTGTGGTTAGGTCTGGGTGAAATTCTAAAAACATGGTAATAATTGGAATAATTTTGCTAGTTTTGTGTTATATTTTGATGAGAGTTTATCGAAAATTACATGATTAGCTCGTTCAAGTAATTATGTGTAATTTAATTTGCTGCCAAAAATCCAACAGCAGGGGCACAGGCACAAGGAACTATGCAAGTGGCTCCTAGTGTTCGGGTACACTTTGCTCTATTTTCTATTTTGGACGCAAGGGTGCATTTTGCACTAAGAAAATAGCTCTAAATGCTGGATTATGCTCCTCGTGTAATTTTGCGTAATCTCACAATAATTTTCATAATTGTGCTACTGCAAATTACCCCACCTATGATATCATCCGGATCGAAGCTCACATACATCACTTCCTGAAATGCAACCAGGGGTGATGTGATGTTACTTCTTATTATGTTATCACAGATCACTTCCTCGGCCCCTGATACTTTTGTGAATTGACGTCCTTGCACAAAGTTCAGTACAGTCACACACACACGTGTTGGACAACAATTTTTTTACCTATTTTACTGATAAAATAATTGATTTTTTACGAGATCTTGGAGCATTCCCCCTACTCCCACGAAAAAAGTAAATGAATGACAAATGACTACATTTTGCCTCATGCCCGTAAAGCATTATGATACATTTGATGTTTCATCAACATCAGGAATTTAAAATATCCATTTTCAGGTCTAGTCTCAACTTGCTCTAACTTTTTTGCAATCTACTCCCTGAGGCAGCGAGCTCTTCCCAACTTGACATATTGGTATGTTACTCAAGATTTCAGATGTGTGTTGTAATTCGCTTCCTAACCACACGCCGGTGTCAGTTAGTTGTTATAGGCAGTACTGTGACCAACGCTAATATAGTATTTCTTGTTTTCCGATATGTTGGTTTCAAAAGTGAAAAACGTATACCCTTATTATGTTTCTCTTAAAGATAATTAATAAATCTTCGTACATCATTATTACACCTAGAACAGAAATTTGCAGTCAAACATGAACATAGTAGCCATCTGTTAAACTTTGTAGCGGATACTTTATAGTGGATTAAGCATGTGATATGACTGTTAGTTTTTCTTGTTCATCCAGGATGCATGTTCGGTTTTTTTAATGGCTTTATACAGTGAAGCTCATATGAGGAAAGTCGTTCTTCACTGTTTCTCTCTCTGATTCAAGTTCACACTTGTTCCTTGTAACCTCTTCCGTATCATGTTCATGTCTTGTGGCTTTAGTGTTTTTAACTTTTTCTACAATCAATCGTCTCACTGAACGGTAATTCAGTCTATTACAAATAGATGCTAATATAGCAGAAATGCTAGAGAGATCCTCTTAACATCACCATTTGTCCTTCTTTCCGTGGTGCCAGACCCAGAATAGACAAAGTAGCCGCCTTGAAATTACGTGAACAAAGCTGACCAGTTCTTGGCTACTTCTTTTGCATTTTCAGATCATTTGAATACAATTAAAATCATCTACCATGTGTCCTCATGTAGGACAGCTAGATAAACTTTTTTTTTAAATGTGTGTAATCTGGCAAGGGCGAGGTAGCTTTTGTGCAGTACTTGAAACTGCCCATGGTTAAACCATGTGTTTGTAAACACTAGGCTACGTGTTAACATTCACTGCTGCTTTCTTGTTCAGTGTGTTTTATTTACGGAAAATGGTCCCTGAGATTAGTTGTTGTCTTGTGATATCATACCCTTAGGTGTCTTGTATGTATATTACCTTCATTTCTCTGTATATATATAGATTTGTGGCATACACCAATGATATTAGTAATTCCACCAAGAAACAGGACAAAAACGTTTCCGCCAATTGGACATATTTTCCTTCATGTTAGGAATTGTCCTGCGTTACTCCCTTTATACCATCCTCTATAATCAGTTTCATTAAATATATTGCTTACTCCCAATCCTGGACTCCCTTCGGTTTGAGCGTCCCTTTTACTGCCTTAGTATGTAATATTCTGCTATGTTGTTTATACCTTTGTTGTATCTTTTCCATGCTCTTGAGGTTGTGTCCACCCTGTCTGAATACTGATAATGCCAATAGCCCCACAGTACACTAAATCTTTTATTGGTTAATTGTCCGGTAGTGACTGTATGAATCCCCTCTCCATGCAGTCGGCTATGTAATAGTTTTTTAAAATTACTACTTTTGTCCTTCTTTTCCACAATCATCTAGATGCCTGCTAAACATATTATAGCCCGAGCCACTTTTGTGTCATTGGTATTCACTGAAATATTAAAGGACGCATGGTAGGATTAACACTTCTGGAATAGCTAGTTGCCTTGTGAAAGATCAACATTTAATTGAATCCTGAATTACATTAAATGCCCAATTGCATATACTTTCTTGATTCCATTATGTTGCCAGATTTCTAATCAGTTATAAAACACCTTGACCACGAGGTACAGCCTCAATGTTTCTTTTCCACTGTATTTTTCACAATTAGTGGTGAGGCCGGAGGTAACTCCTTTGATGCCTGTGAAATTTCTAGCAGTGTGGTGTCTGCATCAAAACATGTCATCCACATGTAGCTGTATGATCTAGAGGACCCCACCATGTATGTAAAATTGGGTTCACACCCTAAAAGCCAGCTGTAGAAGAATTTCTTGCAAGAATTTAAACTTCTCTGCTTGTCGTATTCTTGCGTTGAATTCTCAGCTGCGCATTGTGAAAAAATATATTTATGCTTTTTACTTCCCTCAGTAAAGGATGCTGCTCTTGTGTCTGCACCACCTATCTACCTAGCAGCCCCGATGCTACACGCTCATTATGCCATTAGTGGTGGTCCTGTGCCGTTCTGACTGTCGCAGCACTCAGCACAGTGAAATCTGTATGTGGTTTGGTTAGGGCATGGAAATTACCAGCAGGGTTTTGTTTATGGTGAATTGGAAGCACAAAATGGATATCCAGCGGTTCCATTAGCCATCACAGAGGACTGGGTTAATGTGAAATGTTTCCTTTGCAGCAGCCACTCATCAGAATATATTACTAAGTTCTCACTCTGGTAAGAAGGTGGATCTAAAGTAGGCACCCTTGGTGTCGCATCCATGGGCCGAAACTCACATGTTGGACAACCTTGAAAATGAAATCCCAGTTTAAAGGAAGAAATGCTTTTTGGTGGTGAGTCTTGATATGAACATGAGGGTTCTCACTTAGTCTGCGTCCTTTTCAGAATAGCAGGCCAGTGTCTAGGATACAAAGCTTTAATACTGTCATTTTGATCCAGAAGAAGAAAGCTGTAGACCTCAGCTTGATTTAGCCTAGCTGCCGCTTATAGCCCATGTTAGACTAGGCATTCTTTGGCGTGTTCCCCCTGAATTTTTGCTTTCTGACCTCCTGGTTTTGACTCTGTGTTTGCTGGCATAGTGTTTCTACTCACTTTTCTCACTGTTGATCAGTGTTAAAGTGCAAGTGCTCCTGTGGTAAATTGTGTTATGGATTGGTGTTTCCATGATTGGATATTTGATTTACTTGTTAGTCCCTAGTAAAGTGCACTGCGTGTGCCGGGGCCTGTGAATCAAATGCTACTAGTGGGCCTGCAGCACTGATTGTGCCACCCATGTGAGTAGCCCTGAAAAGGTAACTCAGACATGCCATTGAGAAGTTTGTGCGCAGTTGTAACTGCCATGTCGACTTGGGCAGTGCGCACACTGCCAGTCCCTCACCTTTTTCTTACATGTCAGCCACCCCTAAGGTAGGCCCAAGGTTCCCCTGTGGGCTGGGTGCAGTGTATGTGAAAGGTAGGACATGCCCTGCTGTGTGTGGCATGTCCTAATAGCGAATTACGTCCGATTTTGTTTTCCGCTATTGCAAGGCTACCTGTTCCCCATAGGACAGAATTGGGAGTTTGTTTATAAAATCTTATAAACATAACTGGCCCGGGAAATTAGGTAGGAAAATAAAGTTTAGTATGCCTGAACTCAGAATCTAAAGATACATCTTTTAGCGAAGGGGATTTTTACATTCTGTGTTTGAAAATGCCACTTTTAGGAAGTAAAAAGAACCATTGATGGACAGAATGCAGAATAATGTCATAAATTCACCCCAATACAGAGATCTGGGCCTAAATCCATTGTTTTTTTGCTCACCATGCCATTCCAGTTTGGACCCAGCCATATGCAAATCAGCCTTGACCCTGCACCCAATGGGAACAGTCCAGCCCGAACTGCCAGGCCAGGTCCTCCCTGGACTGGAAACAAGCATCCTAGGACCAGTTTCCGGCTTTCAGCCCTCATCAGCCAGGATAGCTTGACTTCAGTGGCATGGAGAGCACGGGACCCACGTCTGGGCATTCCCATCCCACTCGGGGTGACAAATGCAAAAAGAACAATTGATGGACAGAATGCACAACAATGTCATACATTCACCCCAGTACAGAGATCTGGGCCTAAATCCATCATTTTTTTGCTCGCCATTCCAGTTTGCACCCAGACATGTGCAAATTCTGCATTCGGTCCATCAATTGTTGTTTTTAGGTCTCGCCTGATCCAGCGCATGCTCTGGTCCGGCCGAGACATTTAATAGCTGCTTTGAAAAGTGCTACCAAAGCGGCCACCAGCTTACTGTCAACGCCCACAAGCACGCGTGCATCCCTAGCATGCTTTAGCGCGTCATCGCGATGACTTTCGCTTTTACGGCCGCGTGGCGTTACTTTTACTGCCGCGTGGCCAATGCTTGTTCTCTTTGCTTTGCCCTGTCATTCTGTTGTGTATGGGGTGAAAACTGCTTGGACCTGTGTGTACTTTGGAAGGGGACATATTCTTGGGTCTGATGAGAAGATGGTGTCTCTGCTTTCGTAAACGAGAAGGTTTGCACTGGCGCTAGGAACAAGGGGTCAGTGTACGCAGCACACATTATGTACCAACTTTGACCTAACTGCTCCCGGTGCGGTATGATCAACCGGTCTGTGTCCATTTTTCTGTCACTTTTAGTCTGTGATTTTCGCAACCTTTTGGATTTAACCTCTCTTTTCAGCCTACAGATTGAGGAGTAGCTATTACAGTGAGTGTTGTTTGAATGTTATTTATCTCCGAATCTGTCAAGTCCGCTTTAAACAACCCCCTTTTTCCTCCTATCGCATTTTCCGTGTTGCTGCTGCTTCTTTCTTTCTTCTGGTCTGTGTTGCTTAGCTTCTTCCCTCCCCCTGTCTGTGTTTATTCTCTAGCCCACCTTCCACTCTCCCGTGGTTTGTGTTGCTCACCAACGGGGAAAAAAATAACTATTATGCAGCCAGTAGTACCCACATGATGGCGCTTTTTTGTCTACACTTAAGCCATGCTGCCCAGCAGCCGCGCTGCTCTGCAAGAACACTGAAAAACATTGGCAGAGCTAACGCCTCTGGCATAGCCAAGAGGTATGGACTTTGCCAGTGCTTGTTCTTTAATATGTGTGTCACAGTGACAGTGCAAGTGGTAAAACTTGAGGAGGCAGTAGCATGCCATACAGAATTGCATTCAGTCCTGAACTGAGGCTGACGTACACATGGTCATCCTCATCCCTCACCCACAGCATGCTGTAAACATACACTGCATTGTGCTATGATAACGAAGCACCACTCCAGTCGCCAACTCTCTTCTCTTCTGCCCGCCGAAGGTCTCCCCCCCCCCTCACTGCCACGACTGCTGCAGAGCAATGGGCACGGAAGGGGGGCAGCTGGGCACTTTTAGCACCACCTTAATCTCACGTTTACGCGTTATTCCGTTGTGTGGTGGTTGAAAAAACAAACCCCTATCAGCATGTGTCCTTTTCAATTAGCCCACATACTTGTATACTTTTGCTTTGTGAGAGTCACAGCTAAAGGCTTGTTTCCATTTGTATTCTGAGGTGTTCTTTGCATGCTGACTAAAACTAAAAGCAACAGAAGTCGACATGAAAAGCGCAATTTAGTACAAAGTGGGAAGGAAAGTAGTATTTCGATTACATAGCCACATGGCAATGCATTTAGAGGGCAAATATCGTTGTTAAGAAGAAAATAATTTGAGAAGCGGCATAACGAGATTTATACTACAGAAAATAAAATTTGTAACATAAAAAACTTGCGTTCTACAGTGTTTTTGACAGGAATCCTCGTTTTTCTTTTCTATACCTAAAACAATCACAACTTGGACTTCAATCCTGCATTGTATAAAGCAGTACTTTGCACATTAACTGAACGCTTTGCATTTAAATTTTTCCATTTTCTCGGAAACTACCTGGTTGACTCACGGCCCATATGCCAAGTCTTTGTCTCCTCCGTGCGGGAGTATATTTTATCAGAGAATTGGGTGTTTTGAACAGTGACGAGAGTATCGGCGCTGGGAGATCCCACAGCATGGAAGTGCAAGGCCTGCTAAAACAAGCATTGGCATAGCCAATAGGTCTCGGCTTTGGGACCTTATAAGTGTTTAGCCATGCAACAGTTGATGCTGTTGTACCAATGATATTGTGCTGCATAACTAAATACTTATAAGGTCCCAAAGGCGAGACCTATTGGCTGTGCCAAAGCTTGTTGCATTTGTCACTCCGAGTCGGACGGGTATGCCCAGACGTGGGTCCCGTGCAATCCATGCCACTGGAGTCAAGCTATCCTGGCTGAAGAGGGGTGAAACCCCCGAAACCGGTCCTAGGATGCTTGTTTCAAGTTCAGGTAGGACCTGGCTGGGCAGTTCGGGCTGGACTGCTCCCATTGGGCACAGGGTCAAGACTGATTTGCCTATGGCTGGGTTCAAACTGGAATGGCATGGTGAGCAAAAAAACAATGGATTTAGGCCCAGATCTGTGTACTGGGGTGAATGCATGACATTGTTCTGCATTCTGTCCTTCAATTGTTGTTTTTGCACTTTTAAAGAAAGTAGGTATTTTATTGCTCAGTCGTCCCGTGTGCCTCTGCTGGAATGTGGATTGCCTGTCTGGGTTTTGGATGACAGAAGGCTGGGGAGCAGGAGTGGCTCCAGATAGTCTAGGTGTGTCAGGAAAGGGCTGAATAACCTGGGCCGCAATTTGGGAAGGGGGAGGAGATTTCCTTGCACCTCAAAGGGCCTGGTCTGCCTCTGACCATGCCGTCTCCACCTCCTGCCAGGAAGTCACACCAGAGAAGGCAGAACTGGTTCTGGCTGGGCACAGACACTCTCTACCTGAGAGATCAAAGGATTTTGGGATATAAATATTGGGGCCCAGACCCCTGAACTGTATAACTCTTTTGGACCAAAAAGAAGAGCTGGAGAAGCTGTGAGGGGGGGGGGGGGGGGGGGGGGTCTACCACTTTGCTGTGTACTTTGCTGTTGGTGGCTTCTTCTGTCTTAGGCAGTAAAAGGACAGGACTGAACTTTCTGCTGTCTACTTTTGTGAGTTTCTCCAAGGGCTTGAGGTAGAGCTTGCCCCCCTGTTCAAGAAGTCACAGGAACAGCAAAGACTTCAAGTTCTTCTGCCCTCCGCACTGGGGACAGTGTGTTTTGTGCTGCAACAGAAGAAAAAGCAACCCGATGCCGTCTACGATGCCGCTGCTGACTTTGAGTCCTGAAGGCACCGCAGAGGGCACCGCCACAACACCATACCGCGACCCTGGTCTCACTGAAGATGCCTGCTGACTCCGCCACCGAACCGCTGTTCGCATAGCGACCTGTGGACACCGTACTCCGCACCGCCTCGCTTCACGACAACTTGATATCTCTGATGACGACGCTCCACGTCGAAATCTAGAACACTGCTTGCACCGTGGTTCGAGGGCACCGCTCGTAAAGTTACACAACGCACCGCCATCATCCCGCACCGCAGCCTTGGCCTGCCGGCGCCATCGACTCCAGTTCGTCAGCAGACGACAGCGCTTGAGCAACGACGCCGCCGCTGCTTGCACCGCGACCTGCCAGCACTGCGACGAGCACCGAATTCACTTCGCAGCGCGACCCTGGTCTCACCAATGCTATCTGACGCTGCCACCGAGCTGCTGAGGGCACCGCACGGCTGCACTTCGCCCCGCAGCACCCGACACCTGCTGACGGCAGCGCTCCTGACTTCAACAGAGAGGAGTTCGATCTGCAACGCGTGCGACTCCGAGGGTCCCGACGACACCTGCACCGACCTCTGCAACCGATGCCTGCGGACGCCGTGCTTTCGGATGCTCAATGAGAGGTCGCTGGCGCCCTGCATTTCTAAAAGATACTATTTGAGGGTCTTCCCTACACTGTAGGTGGCCCGTGACGCCGCGGTCAGCCAGAACTGTTTGGATTTGTTTGCTCACGACGCTGTGATGGCCCCAGACGGAGCTATCGACATCAAGGAACAGATTTTTAAGTACTGTATTGTGGATTTTTTAAAATCGTTTTTGGTCTTGTCTTAAGTATATAATAATTGAAAAAAAAAAAGAATTCTAAACTGGTGTGGTGTCCTTTTGTAGTGCTTACACTGTATTACTGTTAATTATGTGCAAATGCTTTATACACTGCCTCTAAGATGAGCCTGACTGCTTGTGCCAAGCTACCAAGGGGGTGAGCAGCGGTTATTTTATGAGTATAACTTCCTTATCCTGACTAGAGTGGTGGTTTCTGCCTGGCTTCGGCGCATGCCCAAGCCTACCAAAAACCCCATTTCTAACAGTCCAAAATTTACTGCAATCTCACAAACGGAAGGAACGTAGCTGGATGGAATATTTTTGTGATGTTAAAAGTTGCACCAGTATGCCAAAACTCGGGTTGAAGTCCCAGCTGTGTCTTAACATTGTAGTGTCCTTTACTTGGCTCTGCGTGACCTGATCAAGAATTTCTGTTGGTGAGGACAATCCCTGGTGGCACAAGTCCCCATTGCCTCCCAGGGATGGCTTTCTTAAAGTTTAGGGGTTGACCGTGACAAAATAAGTTGTTCAAAATGTGGGTAATATTTTGGTGCTCCATATTCATTAAAATGCATCTCTCATGTCAGAGAAAATAAATGAAGGTCTAGTCATAACAAGTATTGTCAAAGCCTGTAGGTTTCGTCTTTTGGATGTCATATACAAATGTTTGGTTTGCCAATGTGTTTAGCTGATAGTGTTCAACATCTGCAAATATGATCCATTTTTGTCAGTGCACTGCTGCAGCAATGGGCAAAAATGCACAGTAAAGTGTGTGCATGCATACGCATGAGGGTGTATGTTTCATGGTGCTGTGGAAGTCCAGCATGATGACTTGTGAGCCCATCTGTGTCACTATGCATGCACATAAGGCATAACACGGTTGCCATTTTGGTTGTTTTTAGGTCGAGTGTAGGTAGTGCACGCGCTTCGAGGCATGCTGTGTTCAGTATGTGCACTTTAATTCCTCCCCTCGCTTGGGATTCGTTCAAATGTGTGTCAATAGTAAAAGCTTGCTTTTGTTTGGTTTAATTAGGAGGGGGTGAATTTATATTTTTTGCTTTGTTTTTGTGCACTCTTATTTATGTGCACGCTTGGCTAATTTTGCACAGGACTCCGAATAAGCGCCATTCTATATTCCTTCTGTATAACAATGTCACAAAAACACTGGTATTTGTGCCTCTTGGGATAGGGAACGGTGCCCATGGATCGGGATATTCTAAGTCCTCGAGAAAAGCTGCTAGCTGCTTCTCTGGTCTTGTCGGTAATTTAGTATTTTAAGTCCTCTAAGCAGTGATGAAAGCTGCTTCTCTGGTCCCAGTGATAATTTATCATTCTCAGTCCTCTAAACAGAGCTGCTACTCTGGTCCAGTCTGTAATTACTCATTCTAAGCCCTCTAGGCAGTGCTGCAGTTGTGCCTCTGGTCACAGTGGTAATTCCTCATTCTTAGTCCTCTAGGCAGTCCTGCTAGCTGCTTCTCTGTTCCTAGCGTTAATACCTCATTCCAAGTCCTCCAGACAGTTCTGCTAGCTGCTTCTCTGTTCCCGGTGTTAATAACCCATTCTTAGTCCTCTAGGCAGTGCCTCAGCTGCTTCTCTGGTCCCAGTGGGAATTCCTTATTCTGAGTCCTGTAGACAGTGCTGCTAGCTGCTTCTCTCGTCCCAGTGGTAATTCCTCATTCTTAATCCGCTAGGCAGTGCTGCTAGCTGCTTCTCTGGTCCCGTTAGTATTTCCTCATTCTAAGTTCTCTAGGCAGTGCTGTTAGCTGCTTCTCTGGTCACAGTGGTAATTCCTCATTCTTAGTCCTCTAGGCAGTTATGCTAGCTGCTTCTCTGGTCCCAGTGGTAATTCCTCATTATAAGTATTCCAGCCAGTGTTGGTAGCTGCTACTCTGTTTCCGTCTGTAATTCCTCATTCTCATTCCTTCTGGCAGTGCTGCTAGCTGCTTCTCTGGTTCTGTCGGTAATTTGTCATTCTTAGTCCTCTAGATAGTGCTGCAGGCTGCTTCTCTGGTCCAGTTCGTAGATGCTATACACCGATCATGGAATCTAAAAACAGTAAAAGTGCATTTGTAATATCACAGGCCTAACGTCAACCAAGGGAGACGACCATCTGGATTGGAGAAGTAAAGGAGGAGCTTTTGGGGGAAAGGTGGGTTAAAGACAAAATACATGAAAATGAACAAAGGCGGAGTGATTGGGAAGAGGTGGGTGCAACATGGAAAATTCGGCGGTGGGTGCTTGAGCAGTGGAACCGCACACAAAGGAGAGAGCAAGAAAATGCATGCACTCCCATAGAGAAAAAGAAACTAGCATTGTCAAAACGAATAGGTCTGGTATTAGCTGTCGGCCTTTTGACTTTGCCAATGCTTTAATTATCGTGTTTTTTTTAATCCTTTATTTTTGGCGGAGCGGTTGGACTATTGTCAGTATAAAAAAAAAAAAGAAAACTGTTTAATAGCAAAAGTATATTTTTGCTTTAAAAAGGACACGTTTCTGTAGTCTTTCCTGGCCCTGAAGTGAATTACTTTAAATGCGAATGTGCTCCTTGTGGAAGAGCTGATCGCGGTCACTCACAGTGAAGTTAGCCAATGGTAAGCTTGGCTAACCAATTTCCCCATGCAATGTGCTATAACAGGTGGTAAAAAAAATAAGTATGACACAATAGATGAAGAGGGCTTGCTGAAAGTCCCTGTCAGTAAGTGTTATTTTTTAATTTTAGTAAAATCAAAAGGTCTCTGCTAACTCCAGACCCAAACAAGCAATGTCAAGCCTGTCCGTCTAGAACTGGCTGGTGGCCCCTTGGATTTTCCAATGGTTATTTTGCTATGTCCTGGTTGTTGTAAAACCTTTTTTTTATGTTGGAGGAGCTGCTAGGCCCGCTCCAATAAAAAACAAACATTTGCAATGCAGTAGTTCTCGCAATTGCCTTTACAATACCAATAGGTTTAGGTTTCAAAAGTGCGATACCTATTGCATTGCAAATGCTTGTTGTTCACAAGCGCCCCATGCTGCACTTTCATGTTAAGAGGCCACTCCCTTTTCTTCAGATAAGCTGTGTCTAAAGAAAGGTCCGCGGTCGCTATTAAAGTGAAAGTGCAGTATGGGACGCTTTTACCCAAAAAAACATTTGTTTGTCAAGTTAACAAGCAAATGCTTATTTTTTGTAAAAGCGTCCTGTGAAAGCGCGCATGGCGCACTGTATGTTGCTGGAAAACGTAGTGCCTGCAGTATGAGAAACGCATCAAAGAAAAGAGTGCTTACAGACTAAAAAAGACATACGGTGTAACAACTGAAGTAAGAGGGCCAGTCCTCATGGGATGTTACAAATGAAGACAAGGCGGTACTAAGAAGGGAGTAACAAGCCTATTTACTTATCAGAAGCCAGCATTTACGAAGGACAATGACACAAGCCAATGACAAATATGGGTGGAGAGTGGGCGGGGCTTAAAGTCCATACTCCAATACAGCATGCCTCGCAGAGCAGCATACGCTGCCCAGGCTCAACCAAAAAAAATCTTGACTAAAATCTAAAAAATTTTTTTTCAAAAAGCACACATTTCCATAGTTGTACCTGACACTCAACAGAATTATTTGTATGTGGTTCCTACCCTTCTGAAGTAGCAGACCGCCTTCACTCACTTTGAAGTTAGGCAGTGGCTAAAGTGGATTCACCCACTACCCTGTGCTGTATGCTGTAGTGGGCTATTTAAAAATTGTTAATAGCACAACAGCGGACCATTGAATGAATAGTTAGCTGAAACGTGTATATATTTTATATGCACTTTCAGTAAAATCAAAAAGGTCATGCTTGACACCTGGCTAAAAAACAGTTTACTGAATGTTGAAGGACACCGGTCATCTCATCAAAAGGATGTACAAATAGCCTATACTCCCTAGGTGGGATATAAATAAAAAATGAATCACTCGGGTCAGTAATAAGCAACTGAGATTAAGAAGATGGACAATCACTTGTAAGCAATGGGCTGTTTTAGCATTTTCACAAAATGGATGCCTTGCTTTTGTCCAAGTAACGCTATCTGTTGGAAGGTGTCAGACGCAGCATTTGATTTCTCTGGCATTGAAAGCAATGACTGTTATTTTGAGAGGATCTTAATATTTGTACTGTCCCTTTTTGCTAGTGAGCTATCAAGCTGTTACTTCTCACATCTATGACATGATGGGTTTGGAAAGAGGGTGTACAATGATTCCTAGGTTTATGTAAACTGGTGTCATCCTGCAGCATATGTGTACGACATTTATGTGACATTCCACATAAAAAATGCATTATAAATAGTATTTATAAACCATTCAATTTACATAGTGGTCTGCATAGACCAGCGTGCTTACCTATGGTCTGTTTTATATGGGCTGTTATTCTAGCATGTGTTTTCATTACTCTTTTTAGGTCTCGCCTACGCAGCACGCAAGCACTGCTTTGGAGTGACCTCTTGGAATTACTCCAGGCTTTTGTGGAAACTCGTGCATGTTCTGCACTGTTTCCAATGAGCCCTCGTGCATGTACGGCGTTTACCTTGTGGGAGCGAGCAGTGGCTCCATCTGTTTCCAATTATCGTGCCCGCTGCTTCTCGCTCCCGTAAGGTAAACGCTGTAGATGTACTTTAACTTTCGCGGCCACGGGCTGCGCTTGTCTTTCAGCGCTTTTTTTTCTTGTTGTTAGGTTTCTCATTAAAGTCCGTAATTCGTAGGTACTGCCTAATTCCCACATGTCTTTGGCTGGTGTCTTGGCTCTGGGGTGGAATCAAAGATTCGCCAATGGTTTCGCCGTGGGTGTGAAGCACTTAATAGGTGAACTGATTTAGGAGAGACAAAATGTGGCTCCCTCCCGCGAGACATAATAATAATCCACATTTGTAAAGTGCGAACAATCACCTGTAAGGGTCACTAGGCGCTGGGAGCTGTTGGGAAGATTAAGCAAGCTATTGCCCAGAGTCACATGGTGCTGGGCTAATCTGCCGACGCTTTGTTCTGTTCTACTTAATTGATTACGAAACAGACTGAATTTTATGTTTCACAGATTAGAGCGGATGCTGTTTAGATCTGTGTGTACCTAGCCGGTGCAGGACAGAGACTTTTTAAGACATGGGCAAAGTGAGCAATAGCCTGGTATCCCACCTTCCACAGGACCCCTAAGAAAGTAAAGTACCCCTCTCTCTAGTCTATAGCATCTATATTTGTATATCTAAAACTCGCTCCTTCTCTCTGCTTACCTCTTCCTCTCTTTATTTGCTCGGTGTCAACTTAAGGTTTTGTTTTGCCCCCCCCGCCCGGAAAGACCTATTTCAACTGTTTTCATGTGACCTTGTTTCTGAAAGTTCATTTGGTAGATATCACGAAGAGTTGAATTATCAGAAATGGGTAATAACATTTCAAGTTATTCCGAACAGGGGCCACCAAAATATGTTTTGCCTGGAACCCCCAAAAATCCTAAAAATGACATTGGTGCACGAAACGAGGGGGATCATGCCGGATCCCAGTTCCAGCAGCTATTTCTGTGTCGGATCTGGGGTTCGTGCAGATGAATTTGTCCTGGTGTAATTTTCTGAAACCAGGACACATAGCAGCCAAGTGTTCACTTTGGTTATGTGTGACATTTCCATGTTTACAGTGTCCCTATGTGTGGCATTTCCATGCCATGGGCATCACACTTCATCATGAGCAGATAACCTGACACTGAGAATCTAGCTGTGGTATTTCCGTCACCAAACTATCCTCATATTGCAGGAAATTCTGCTGATGGATTCTCTTACAAATGTAGCTTTTCCTTTAAGAGTCCGATTACTATATCAGCTACCACCTACTACACATACATCCCTGAAGGCCATCTGCCACCATGATCACCTGCCTAGTGACATCTTTTGATTGGTCCTCTTTCTTACAGGACTTAGATCCTACATCACTTTGATATCAGTGGCTAACGTGTCATACACAAGAGAAACTAAAATAACCAAGGCGGCTGTATATTCCCACTCAGGGGCTGCCAATGTCAAAACACAACCCTTCCTACTGAAAATATTGATGAAGAAGGCTCACATGCCTCATAGATGTCTGAAACATATTGCACTGCACCAGGGATCTCCAGCCTTTTCATTAATAAGAGCCACTTGTGTTCAATGAAAATCATATCAGACAAGTGGTCACCCTATGCTAGATTACCAGCCATGATCACTTCAGTAGGTATAGCCAACAGTACTGCAAAAAAGACCCTGTGATTTTGGAATGCCTCTACAAGGGTGATACATAAGAGCCACGGCTGCAATGCCACTGGCACCAAGGTACTAATATTAGTAATGCATCTCCCAATGTTGCATGATTTATCATTCAAATATCCGTTTCAATTATCTTTTGAAAATAATAGGTTCTGAAAATACATACGTTTTCATATGTGAAACACACTTTTCAGTTTGACCAAGCAAAATCTTCTAATGTAGTTGGCTGGGCTGCACACGGGAGAGTTACTCACTTGTAGCTGGAAAGCTCCCAGTAGTTCACGAGCTACACATTGGAGAGGATTACATTTATCCTCACAGTGTTTTATTTCAGGTGTTAGTGGTTGATCCTGTTCACATTTATTCATCACATTCTGGTACTTGTAGTTCTGCATCTATAATGGGAAAAGCAAAAGTACAAATACCAAACTAAAGCAAATAGAAACAAGCATTTGCAATGCAATAGGTCTCGCATTTGCAAGAGTTTGAGCTATTGGCATTGTAAATGACAATGCCTTTTATTTATGTGTTTGAAAACCTGCATGCTGTGCGTAAACAAGCACTTTGTACTTATAGTCCTTGCTTATGAGAAGCAAGGCTGGCAGTCTTTTACTGCCAGCCTTGCTTCTCGTAAGCAAGGACTATACGTGAAAAGTGGGTGTTTATGCACCGCTTTTAGGTTTTCAAAATAAACGAATAAAAGGCATTGTCATTTACAATGCCAATAGCACAAACTGAAATGCGAGACCTATTGCATTGCAAATGCTTGTTTTAAATTTGGAACCATTGTCGCTAGCGAATGTAACATATTAGGCATTTAGCTTGTAAATAGAAGATAGTGTAAAATGTACTTTTTACCTTCTGTAACTTGCCTGCTGTTAAATGGTAACAATGCCAGAGCTGCTGGTGAATTGCTTTTGATTTTCTGAGGCATTAATGACCTGCTTCTATTATGGACATAGTGTTTCAGTAAAGAGCTGCAAACTTTCTTTAACCCTTAACTGCTAAGCCTTTTCTTCCCCAGTGCTGAACCCTTTTTTGGCTATTTGGGGTTGGTCCAACCATGGTGCCGTAATTTTTTTTTTAACATAAGGTATTCATGGCAAATTTGTCTCTAATTTGTCTTTAGGTTTTGCCTGCACAGCGCTTGCATTATGCTTGAGAAATCTATTGTTTTTAATATAAACTTAAAAGGCATTTACATCCTGCCTCCTCTCTTTCCTGGCTTCTCATTGGTTCATGTGCGTAACACTTATCTTTCCTCCATTTATATTGGCTGTGCCATATTTTCCTGCATTTACCAATGCTTGTTTCTAGTCTGCTTCCCTTAACAGTTTCTTGCTACCAAAATACTGTTAACATCTTCCTTGGTGGTACTATATTTTCATAAAGATTTGCCTTTTACTCTTGCAGCATATTTATATAACAATTTATCACCCGGAGACATGAAGAGAATCACAAGATGCTGCACAGCTCCGCAGAGACACGAACCAGGATCCCCAGCTCGCAAGTCGGCAGCTCGGGCCGCTGCGCCACATCCTCTCCGCTCCCGTGTTATTTGTCAGGGAGCTCTTTCCTTCTCACGGACGATGATTGATGAAAATAGCTCTTTATTTATTACATAGGCAAACTGATGCATTACCAATGCTTGTCTCAAGTATCTCCAACCTTTTCGGCAGTGAGAGCTATTTCTGATCAGCGAAAATCATTGTGAGCTACTGAAGGCCAAGCAACTTGCGCATTGTTAACAGATACCCCTAAGCCCATCTTCATTGACTTTAAGCCAAATGTCCATAGAACAAAATACTATGGTTTGAACAAAATACTTTGACTATGGGGACTATGGCTGGGCTGCCATATGTGAGGGCGTAGTCTTTGGATATATGTTAACATGGGTGCGTATAAATGGGATTTATGTGCATGGGTGACTGAAAGCCTGTGTTGTATATTCTTGTGGCACAGGTCATAACTTTTCATCATATGTGGCACCACTACATGTATAACGCAGGCATACAACCATTATTTTAAATGGGAGAAATTTAAAGTGCAGAAAAATGTTCTGCAATGATGTTAATAATATGGAACTTATTTCTGCACTTAAAATAATGGCTCTATTTTCAGTTATAAATATGGCATCTTATCTATCAGCCTCCGGGTACAAGCTGCTCGATGTGTCTAAAGGCAACACCGTGAAATGGGAGAAAGTTAAACTGAAGAGTTTTTGTTTATATGGAATCCATAAACCTCATCATTTAAATGTTCTCCCATTTCAAACTGCTACAACTACAGACAGTAGGCATCTTGCTTTCAGTGGCATGTAGACATGGTGCCATATATATAGCAGAAAAATACTACCATTGGTAGGAATTTAAAGTGAGTAAACATGCTTCTTAAAACATTAATACATAATTATCAAGTGAAAGTCGATATAAACATTTAGATTAAATATATCTTATAGAAATGGTTTTCTTCACTTTAAATTTCTCCCATTTAAAAAAGTGACTGTATTTTTCAGTTATAAATATGGCACAATGTCTACTGGTATCTGCAGCCCTATTATAATAATGTAAAATAAATACATCCTACCCTTAACTTTAAAACGAAAATGTGGCACTGTGCTTATTTAAGAATGCACTCAAGACTGCGATCTACTCTGAAGTTGTCTGTGAGCTACTGGTAAGCTGCTAATCGACTAGTTGGAGATATCTGATGGAGGGTATTTTTCAAAATGTCTTCTCCCTCACAGACTGGCTTACATTTAGTAGGCGTTAATGCAATGAAATCCAAATGGTAACAACACATCTTCTACTATGATATGCTCCCACATGTCTTCCATTAAAAATGAGTTGGTCTAGTGCCCATGACAGGAAACTGGCCAAAACACAGCACTGAAAATTGACTCTTTTTTCCAATGTGGCTAGCTGTGGATTTTGGGCCCTACCTCAGCTGGCACCTAGGGAGACCTAGCAAACTTGCCCAATTTTGAAAGCTGTACACATGGTGGAATCCAGGGTGGGGTGACTTTAATGGCTTTCACCAGGTGTTTTTTTTATTTTTTGTTGCCCAGAATCCCTCGCAAACCTCAAACTTTGACTAGAAAAAGGACATTTTCCTCCCATTTCTGTAAGGGAAAGTTTGTTAATGTGCAGGGAGCCGCAAACTTCCTTCCACCCAGCATTCCCCCAAGTCTCCAGATACAAATAGTACCTCAATTGTGTGGGTAGGCCTAGTGCCCGCGACAGCAAAGAGTCCAAAACGCAGCATAGACACATCACATTTATCCTCTCCAAACTGACCCTTTTTTTTTCCAAAGTGAGTAGCTGTGGATTTTGGGCCCTTGGTCAGTTGGCACCTAAGAAAACCTGTACATTTTTGAAAACTAATATCTGGTGGAATCCAGGGTGGGGTGACTTGCGTGGCTCTAACCAGGTATTTTCAAACCCAGAATCTCATGCAAACCTCAAACCATTAATTGGTCAAACCGGGGTCAGTGGGAGTCCTCTTACAAGGGCTCCCATTGACCCCTGTTTGATTCATTCCTGGCGCAGGCACTAGGTCCAGGTGGTGCATCATTTTTATTGGCATATGTGTTTTTTATTGGCACAAATGGGGTAATGCTGGGTGGTAGCAGTTTTGTGGATTGCGCCTGATTCTGGAAGCTTCCATAACAGAAAAGCGAGGAAAATATGTGATTTTAAGCAAATGTCATGTGATCCATGCGGAGCACACCACCCTGGACTCCCCTCGATGTGTAGTTTTCTGAATTGTATACTTCTGGTAGTTTACTCCAGGAGGCGACCTACCAGGACCCAAAAAGTGCAGCCGTTCACCATGGCAAGTGGGAAGATATTGGGTTTTGGCGCCACTCTCCTGACCTATATGGAAAAACAACATCCAGAAGAATCATATGTCCTTTCTCTTGGCTGTGGGATGAGATGTTAAAGTCCCCAGGAGAGCAGAAAGACGGCTGAGGATTTAGGAGTGAGGGTGGAGCCTGAAGTCCGGTTCAGTCACAACCACTCCATTATTTTATAATAATAAAATAGTTCTGTCATTCACTGGGCTTTCTGCCCCCCCAGGAGCAAATTGGGGGTAAACCTTCATTCTATCCCTGAGGGAGGGACAGGAAAATTGGGTTGTCCCTTTTGGGGTAAAGGTGTGGCCAGTGCCAGAGTGCAACACCAACTCCACTTTCTTTTGCCCCAAATACAAAATGTCTGATGTCTAGTGGGCGTTCAACCCTCCCCAGGGGGCAGATTTGGTGCAACCTGCACAATTGAGACAAACTTTGGATCTGTCCCAGGGTGGAGGGGCAGAGAGAGACTATTGACCCTTTGGAGGCAGGGGAATGGGCTAATGCCAGGGTAGACTGCCACCTCCTTTTCATTCTTTTGGTGCCATTTTGAAATCCCAGATTGGTAGTCAATAGGGGGGAGGGGGGTGAAGAAAGTTTTTTGGGCACTGGGGTGTGGAGGGCACAGGCCCAAGCCAAACTCATCTCACAACAGTACTGCATAAATGCAGCCCTCTTGGCTAGTGAGCTTCCTGCCCTCCAGAGAAGCCAATTGGGGGTAATTGTCCTGTCCACCTCCAAGGGGCGGGCAGAAATACTGTTGAGCCCTTTTTGAGGTGTGGGGCATTGCCATGCCCATATTGTATAGCCCCCACCCCAATGTTTTTATTTCCTGGTGTCTGGTAAACCTTCTGCTTCCAGATAGGCAGATTCCGTCACCCACGGGGTCAGAAAGACAGTCTTTGCCCTTTCAGGGGTGGGGGTATATCCATGCCGATGATGGGCAGCCTCCTATGTTTTTTTATTTTTATAAAAGTACCCTGGTGTCTACTGGGCTTTCTGCCCCCACAGGGGGCAGATTGTGGATAAACACCTCATTTGCCCCTCTCTTCCCCTGGGGGTGGGGGAGCAGCAACGGGGGCAGAAATGATGTTCCATATATATTGGAGGCGAGGCATGACCATGCCCTGATGGGCAGCCCCCATCCCTATATTTATACTTTTTTTTTTTAATCCCTGGGCTCTACCCGCTCGGGAGGGGGCAGATTGGAGATAATCAATATATATTGGGGGTGGAGGCATGGCCATGCCCTGGTGGGAAGCCCGCATCCCAATACTTATTTTTACAAAAAGCAATCCCGTGTGTTTAGTAGGCTTTCTGCCCCCCAAGGGGTCAGATCAGATGCTATTACCCCATCTACCGCAGGGGGGGGGGCTGTTCTATATATAATGAGGTGGGAGCATGGCCCTGGCTGTCGTGGATCTGCCTCGGTCTTTCAACCACTTGATAGTTCTTTGGTTGATTGACTGTACAGTCTTTATCCGTAGATATCTTCTTTAACATAATGGGGAGCTTATTTCTGTAGATATTGCGCAGATTTGCTCAAGTAAAGTTTCTAAGCAGCATAGGTGAATTTATTGTATTCCACCCATCAGCCGAGAAGGGATAAATGGAATTCTTTGAAGGTGGGTAACATCTTCCAAGTCTTTGGGATGCATATACCAATATTATAAAAGATTGTTCTATTTTTATTTGCCAAAGAAGTATGTCAGTTCTTGTAGCATGATGTAGACACCTTGCCGTAACAAGAATTGCATTCACATTTCACAGGGCAGGGCAAAATCAGTCTGAAAGATTTAAAGCTGCTGGAATACAGCAGGGCTTTGTATCTTCATAGAAATTCTGAATTGCAGATGCTTGTTCTACTTATTCAGAAAAGGTGGGCAAATTGAGTTACCAATGTAAAGAAACTGTTGGAAACTCATTTACCACTGATTGGTTAGTAGGGCTTACCCTGTTGTAATGAGGTAAAATAATCAGTCAGTTAGCTCTGATTTGGTTGCAATCTTTACTGCCAGTCATAATAATTTAAAATTCCTTTCAATTGTACATTTCTAATGCTTCATTTAATTGTCTATACATTTTTTCGTGGACATTCCTCTAGCAGGGAATTAGTATATTTTTATTATTACTCTGCTTAGTACGATATCCCTTGTTTTATTGAGTTCTCCACTGCACGTTTCACATAGGATTGAACATTCATGCAAGTGCTGTCAAACCAGTCATTCCATATAGCTTTTCTTATTGGCATAACATGTGCCAAGAGCACCACTACCCTAAAAACTTTGCATTTTTTTGTAATTCTAGCAAAACACACACGCAAACCCTAACACCATCTTATACCTCCTTCCCCCGACCAACTGCAAATGATGCAAAACCAGGCTCACCAGATACCAAATTTTTCAGAATAATCAAGACCGCATCGGGGTTTATTGAAAGCTTTTAGCAGGTTCCCTGTCTCATCCAGAATTATGTTGAAGTGTGTTCAAGTGCTTTCACAAAAGGGGCCTGAGTGTATCAGCAGATACTGTTACTTCAGATGAACCTACTGCGGACCAAGTTTGCAAATCAATCGTGAGCAACATTTCAGACAGGAAAAATCATAGAGGCATAGCCCCGATCTGCATTTTTAAAAGCTTTTGAACGCTCAAGGTAGCGCAGCCCAGCCATCTTAATGGTCATTCTGTTAAGTAAAACAGGTGTTCGAGGCATGTGGGCTGCTGAATTCATATCTGTGCATAGATCGCCGCCTAGTGTTGGGTCCGGATGTTTGCACGTTGTTGTCCTGGAAGAGTCTTCGAAGTATCCTTGGATAGGTGACTCCTCCCCTGGACTACAGTGCGCATGGGCATCCTCTCCATCCTCAGATTGTTTTTTTCCGCCATTGGGTTCGGATGTGCTATCTTAGCTCAAGTTAGGAAAATATTTGGTCGAGGCCAAAAGGCCTTTAGTTCGCGTCGGTACTGTTTATCGATCGGGTTTCGATAGAGTTTTGTTAGTTTACTAACTTTCAGCACCGACTTTTTTCGCATTTACCTGTCCATCGACTACTTCGACGATGGAATCCAGGACGCCATTCAAAAGGTGTCCGGTATGCAATGCGAAGTACCCACACATCGACGTCCATCCGGTGTGCAACAAGTGTCTCTCGCCGGACCACGACGAATCGACATGCATGGCCTGTGCCCGGTTCCGTTCCAAGAAGACTCTAAGGAACCGAAGAGCGGCGAGACTCGAGGCGCAGCACGCGGCACCGGCCCCAACAGACATCTTCGACGAGGCCGACGTCGAAGAATTAGAAGTCATACCCTCCAGTCCCGTTTCCGAACACGACCCCGGATCGGACGAGGTCGAGGAGTCACTCTTCCACAGAGGTGAAGACGACACCGAGGTAGGAGACGACGAGGAGGCCTTAGGGGCCGAAGAGAGTAGCTCCAATGATGAACAAGGCCTACCTGTTCAAACCGAAGAAACACCAGCGCCACAGCCTTTGGCTCTGGTCGAGGGATCGCCTTCGGGCCTTACCCGAGACCCATCCCGTAGTTCTTCGGCCCCGCCCTCGGGCCCGGCCTCGGACGTTCAGCGGAAGCCATTGCTGCATAAGCCAGCTGGTTTCCCTACCGCAAAACCGAAACCGAAAGCTGCTCCGGTTCATACGAAACCGAAACTGAAAGTGGAGCTGGTCGGATCGAGGCCTTCGACGCCAGCGCAACGCGTCGGCACCGACCGCACCAAGAGGGACTTCGGTGCCGAACTGGAATCGGGCGACATCGGAGTCGACAAACGGAAAAAGGCCATCGGCACCGAGAAGCCTACTCGGCTACCGACGCCAACGACACCGAGGGCCATACCGCCTGCTTCGTCTCGCGTCGCTCCCTCGACGACGCCGAAGCCTCACGTATCGGGGACGTCGACGGTGCTCTCCACACCTCGACTCGAGGACCCGCCGGCACCGAAAAAATCAACGCCAGGCTCTACGAACCTGCCCGGTGCCAAAGCCTCAAAGACGCCCCAAGTACGGCCTGGTGCGACGCAAAGCAACAAAACCACGGCGGCCCTCAAAGACCCGTCGGGTTCGGGCCCAATCGGAGCTCCAGCGACCTCTACGGTGCCAGCCAACATTACCTTCGGCTTGCCTCCGTCAACAATCCCGAAGATGTTCCAACTCAGAACACGGGTTACCCAGACTCCGGTTCCACCGGACGAGACGTCTCCGTCACGTGTCATCGACGCCGACACTGGCAGGATGATTCTCCACGACCGAAGAATAACTTCGGAACCGCCATTGGACCCTTTCAAGATCCCACTAAAAAGGAAGCTGCCTGTAGAATCAGAACCTCTCCTTTATGAACCTTTCCATTCCTCCTACCAGGATCCACACCGGTTCTCCCCCACACGCTCCGACACGGATGCATTGGAGGACTACATGGATGACCAGGCACCATACCATGTAGACACAGACCCTGATGACCAGCAGGACCCTGATCAAACTTGGGGCGACCCCGCAGACCCCAGTGCACCTCTCGATGCACAGGACCCACAACTCTATGGGGCAAAAACATCTCCCACGGAGGATACTGCGGCGTTCAACGCTCTTATTGAACGTGCTGCAAATAACCATGGGGTACGGCTTCACTCAGATACCATCGAAGATGACTTTCTAATGGACACCTTTGCATCCTCAGAAAGACATGTAAAGACTCTGCCAATGTTGAAGTGGGTCCTCAAACCGGCCAAGGACATTTTTAAGGAACCCACCAGGGCACGAGTGATAAACCCCAGGATTGATAAAAAATACAGATCAGCACCTGGGGATCCTACTTACATCAAAGGCCAATTACCACTCGACTCCATCGTCGTAGCGAATGCTCGCAAGAGGGCACACTCGCAAACGACAGGTGACGCTCCTCCCCCGGACAAAGAGTCCAAGGTGCTAGAGACCTCCGGCAAGCGAGTTGCCGCCCAGGCTGCCAACATATGGCGCATAGCCAACACTCAAGCGCTCCTCGCTCGCTACGATAGAGCGCACTATGACACATTGGAGCAACTACTCCAACATCTCCCTGACCAGTTCAAAGAAGGTGCAGAAATTCTTATCAGAGAGGGACAGCTACTCACAAATGCTTCCATCAAATGTGCACTAGATGCTGCAGACACGGCTGCCAGGGCCATAAACACAAGCGTCATGCTGCGACGACATGCCTGGCTACGAATCTCGGGATTCAAGCCTGAGGTACAAAACAACATACTAAACCAGCCTGTCAACCCCGACTATTTATTCGGCCCAGAGGTTGACACCACCCTCGAAAAGATAAAAAAGGACACGGACACTGCAAAGTCCATGGGCGCCCTCCAAACTCAGTCCTTTCGGAGCGGCTCCTTTCGTCGCCCCGGAAACAAGGGGGCAGGTAGAGGACAGGGGTCACAACAAACGTATAACAAAGGCAATACACAGACCACCTACGATAAAAACACCCGAGGTGGATATCGTGGCTCCAGTACAAAGGGCAGAGGACGTGGCTACGGCAACACCAGGTCCTCCCCCAAGAACAAGCAGTGACGCCCTCTCCCTTCCTCCCGACCACATAACACCTGTCGGGGGAAGGCTACAAAGGTTCCTGTCCACGTGGAACTCCATCACCACAGACAGGTGGGTCAAAGATATTATAAAATACGGTTACTGTCTGGAGTTAACCTCCACTCCACCCACAATACCACCAAGAAACCGTCCTATGTCCTCAGAGCACTTAACGCTCTTACAGCAAGAGGTGCAAAGTATGCTTCTAAAAGGTGCTATAGAGGTCGTACCCATCCACGAGCAGGGTACGGGGGTTTACTCCCTCTACTTCTTAATTCCAAAAAAGGACGGGTCGCTCAGGCCTATATTAGACCTGAGACCCCTGAACCAGTACATTCTTTCAGAGCACTTTCACATGCTCACTCTACAGCAAGTCCTTCCGCTTCTCAAGCAGGGAGACTTCCTAGCCTCACTGGACCTCAAGGATGCGTACTTTCACATACCCATCCACCCCTCACACAAAAAATACCTCAGGTTTACTGTTCAGGGGCAGCACTATCAGTTCAAAGTCCTTCCCTTCGGCGTGACAACAGCGCCCAGGGTTTTCACGAAGTGCCTAGCTACGGTGGCAGCACATTTACGGAGGCAGCATATACACGTCTACCCCTACCTAGACGACTGGCTCGTTCAAGCGAAGTCAGCCCAGCAATGTGCAAGCCACATGTCCCGCACCATTCACCTTCTTCACAGTCTGGGATTCTCAATAAATTACCCAAAGTCCCATCTCCAGCCCGCACACGTACAACAGTACCTGGGTGCGACTATAGACACTCTGGCGGCCACAGCTCAGCCAAATTTAGTGAGGATCAACAGCATACAACTGCTGATCTCCAAGTTCAAACCCAATCACTCGCTTCCAGCGCGAGTGTTTATGCAGTTGATAGGCATGATGGCCTCCTGCATCTTCATAGTCCCGCACGCGAGGTTACATATGCGCCCACTTCAGGAGTGCCTAGCACGTCAGTGGAATCAGGCTCAAGGACAGTTGAAAGACCTAGTGTTGGTGAGCGGTCGGGCATACAACTCTCTGCATTGGTGGAATCCACAAAACCTTTGCAAGGGCCGACCGTTCCAAGAGCCTGTTCCACAAATAGTACTGACAGCGGACGCGTCTCTCCAGGGATGGGGAGCTCATGTACTCCACTACACAGTGCAGGGACTATGGACGGCACAACAGAAGAAGATGCACATCAACCTTCTGGAACTGATGGCAATCTTCCTGGCCATGAAGGCATTCAAAGTACATCTGTGCAACAAAGTCGTGTTGATCCGGACAGACAACATGACTGCCATGTACTACATACAGAAGCAGGGAGGAACACACTCTCCACAGTTGTCTCATCTGGCTCAGAGCATGTGGAAGTGGGCCATTCAAAGGAACATGTTCCTCATGGCGGAACACCTCCCTGGCAAGGACAACCAGATGGCGGATCTGCTCAGCAGACACAGCCACCAGATGCACGAGTGGGAGTTACACCCATCAGTACTCCAACCGTACTTCCAGCAGTGGGGTCATCCAGAGATAGACCTATTCGCGACAAGCGAAAACGCAAAATGCCAAAGCTTCGCCGCCAGATTCCCACATCCGCAGTCGCAGGGCAATGCGATCTGGATGAACTGGTCCGGCAGATTTGCGTACGCTTTTCCCCCAGCGCCGTTGATACCGCTGGTGGCTCGCAAACTACGACAACACTCCCTGACACTCGTCCTAGTTGCTCCCACGTGGGCACGCCAGCCGTGGTACACCACCTTCCTCGAACTTTCCGTGGTGCCGCACCAAAGGCTGCAGATCAAACCCGCGCACTTGACGCAGAACCATGGAGAGGTTCAGCACCCAGATCCGCAACAGCTGAACCTGGCGATCTGGCTCCTGAAGTCCTAGAGTTTGGCTATCTCAACCTGCCACCTGACTGTATGGACATCATTAAGGAGGCCAGGAGACCCACTACCAGAGCTTGCTATGCAGCCAAATGGAAAAGGTTCGTCATTTATTGCAATAATAATGACATTAACCCGCTAGACGCATCCATCCAAAACATAATTTGTTACCTCTTACACCTATACCGATGCAATCTGGCATACACCTCAATACGTGTCCATTTGACCGCAATATCAGCCTATCTCCAGAACAGGCAGCACCTCTCTCTATTCAGAGTGCCTGCCATCAAAGCATTCTTGGAAGGGCTCAAACGAGTCATTCCACCTAGTCACCCACCGGCTCCAATGTGGAACCTCAACTTGGTCCTCACACGCCTGATGGGTCCACCCTTTGAACCTCTACACTCATGCGAGATTCAATTCCTTACCTGGAAAGTGGCCTTCCTAGTAGCGATCACTTCCCTAAGAAGAGTTAGTGAACTCCAGGCACTAACCGTTCAAGAGCCATTTATTCAGGTTCACGCCAACCGGGTCGTACTACGTACCAACCCCAAATTCATGCCCAAGGTAATATCGCAGTTCCACATGAATCAGACTATTGAACTGCCCGTTTTCTTCCAAAACCCACAAACTGTTGCAGAAAGGGCACTACATACACTAGATGTACGGAGGGCCCTCATGTACTACATCGACAGGACTAAACCCTTCAGGAAGACAAAACAACTGTTCGTTGCCTTTGCCCCACACCACAAAGGTAACGCCATCTCCAAAGCAGGGATAGCCAGATGGATAGTTAAGTGTATTCAAATCTGTTATCAAAAGGCAAAACGCACATTAACTATTCCACCACGAGCCCACTCAACACGTAAGTTGGGGGCTTCCATGGCCTTCCTAGGAAATATTCCCCTGCATGATATATGCAGAGCAGCCACATGGTCCACTACACACACATTTACAAAACACTATTGTGTAGATGTGCAGTCAAAACAGCAGGCAGCTGTAGGACAGGCTGTTCTCAAGACACTTTTTCAGACCGCTGCAGCTGGCACGGGTAGCCGCCGCTAATAGAGGGCACTGCTATGTATTCTATGCACAGATATGAATTCAGCAGCCCACATGCCTCGAACTGAATATGCTACTTACCAGTATGCATCTGTTCTTGGCATGTAGGGCTGCTGACATTCATATCGCCCTCCCTCCTCCCCGGCGCCTGTCGCAGCTGCAGCTCTCAGAATTACTGCAAGCATGGTCATCACTTTCTGTATCTACTCCATCACTGCCACAATGGCGAAAAACAATCTGAGGATGGAGAGGATGCCCATGCGCACTGTAGTCCAGGGGAGGAGTCACCTATCCAAGGATACTTCGAAGACTCTTCCAGGACAACAACGTGCAAACATCCGGACCCAACACTAGGCGGCGATCTATGCACAGATATGAATGTCAGCAGCCCTACATGCCAAGAACAGATGCATACTGGTAAGTAGCATATTCATTCCAGGTGAACATGAGCCCATTACAATGACTCCATAGTTTTATTTCCCCATTCTGTTGGATTTTGGGGGAGTAAATAGAAAGCATTCTTCCTAGATCACTATTGGTTCTGTTAATGAGTAGATGGAGTACATTGTGTGGTGGAAAACTGTTTATCTGACAAGGCAGATGAGATTTATACTAATACTGCAAGAGGCAGTTTTATAATGGTTAGAAAAAAGTCATTGCAGTACTACACCCAGAGCACCCTCAGTTATGCATGCAGAAACGGTTAGCTTTTCAAATATAAAGAACTGACATGAAGTATGCAGTGGATTTAAATTATGGAGCAAAAACTCTAACTGCTTAAAATCCACAAAAGTGGGAAAAGCAGATTGGCACTAGGCAAGCACTTTAATGGATTGTTACACTTTGAGTGACTAAAAATGCAGTGTTTTATACCAAGGTGTCCACCGTTGTTCCACCAGAGGCACATCTATACCATTTTTACTGGTTAACTGCTGACTGTGTAAGCCGTTGCGAATTAGATTAATTTAAGTGAATGTATCTTGTTCAGATTGCACTCCAATGTTTGGTAATGTCGAGGGATCAATCTACCAACAAAGCTGAAGGTCTACCAAGCAGTGGTTCATCCGACTATGCCATGCACAATGACTCAATCACTTTCATATGTCCTGTCTGTACAAGCTTCTGAGAATCAGATGGCAGAACAAATTGTCAGATACTGAAGACATTTCCAGAGCTAGGCTGCTGTCAGTTCATACACTGTTGATGAAAGCCCAGACCAGATGGCCTAGTCATATTGTCAGAATTGCAGATGAGCTCATCTCCAAACAGCTCTTCTATGGAGAACTCTCTCTGGGAAAGCACTCCCATGGAGAATAAAAGAAGGGGTTCAGGGACATGCTGAAGGTCTCCTTTTGAAGCACTTGGAGATCAACAACGCCACCTGGGAAAGCTCGCACTGAACCCTCCAGCATGGCTCGCAGCCTCATTCACAATGGATGTCAAACCTCTGAGGCGAGGTTTACTCCTGAAGCTCAAAGAAAGCATGAGCTGTGCAAGTCCAGAGCTGTCCGCACATCACCGACAATGTCATCACATCTCCCCGACGTGTGACGGGATGTTTGTTTTGATCTTCTTCTTTCTGCCGTGCTGGCTCCCCAGCGTCATTCATGTAGTCGTGTGGACTCCATCCATGACAGTTGGATGTAGGCTGGCTGGAGGGAAGCCATGCAACCGACAGGCTATCAATAAACTTACCTCTGACTTGATGGTGTCAGTAGTTGCTCATCGCCACATTTGTTGACGATTTTGTAGCTATAGCCTGTCAAGTGGTAAGTAGCTGTGCTGTGTGGTGGTGCTGACGAGGGAGTCGGGAGATAAAGAGAACCGTATGAGTTTTGGCTTATCGTATATATTAAGATCCGATCTCAGATACAAAGCTGCATGTTATGAAAGTCTGGAGTCGAAACTCAGCATTTTTGGGAGTTACGGCGCACCCAAGTATCCCGCAGGGCCATGTCATTGTGAGTGTCTCTTAGCAACTTGCTTTGCCCTGACATGCTTACATCACACGTCTGATTTGGCATTGCAGAGGACTGGTTCACCTTTCGTCCCTTGGGAACATTGATAGACATCTTTGAGATCCATGTACTAGCACTTGATGGCCAAGCCTTTAGTGCCGGTAGAAAGAAGGCACTATTACTATGTGTTTTGGGGAGTGAGGCCCAACACATTGTTAAATATAGTTATTTTGGATGCGGATAATCAACCTATTGGAGATGTGTTTAAGAAAGCTAAGTTATGCTTAGAACATAGATTTGCAAAGAAGACTAATATAGCTATGCTGAGATATAAATTTTATATGCATCCTCAGAAGGCGGACGAGTTCATTGATGACTTTGTGTCAAGGTTACACAAGTTATCCATTAAGTGCCAGTTTGGGCAGATGACTCATGAGTTGATAATGGACCAGCTTATAATGCAGTGTAAAAGCAAAAAATCCAGGAAAGACTTTGGGCGGCGAAAAACCCTTCATTGAAAGATGCCATTCAGATCGCGAAGGTTGAAGAGGAATCTGATTTTTGCATGCGGGAAATGGGGAAAAGGCAAAGCAGCTGAAGTGGATGGGGTGTCGTGTGTACACGCAGAAGAGGAACACAAATGTATTGGAATTGTAGACAAATATGGTAAAAGAGGTGAAAAAATTCAGAAGAAAGTGGTTGTTCAAAAACAATCTCTAAAAACTTGTTTCAGCTGTGGCAGTAATATCCATTTAGGCGATTCAAAGTCCTGTTTTGCCACCAATAAAGGAGTGTTTGATGTGCGGTCGTTGTGGCCATTATGCTAGTGTGTGCAAGGGGGATTTCAAAGGAAGTGTAGAAGTTACTGAGCTGGGAGGAGCTGTGATGGAGAACGGTCAGCATCGTGTTCCAATGGTGGAGCACGAGGAGATTTGGGTCGGAGATTTCGTCTGGGTAACTGGGTTCGAGTCTCTGCAATGACGCTGAACATCCTGTGATTCTGGGCAAATCACTTAATCTCCCCGTGCCTCACAAAAATGAATGTTTCCTCATGTAATGCAACTGGTGATATGTAAAGCGTTCTGATACCCGATTAGGGTCAAGTTTGCGCTACATAAAACTCTGTAAAAAAAAAAAAATAAATAAAATAATAATAAATCAGATTTGTCTACATGAGAGGTCGAAGGGTCTGATGGCGTTTATTACAATGGAAGGTACTTTTCAATTCACCTGAATGCCGTTTGGCCTCTCTTAAGAGGCCAGTGTTCAAGGATTTAAAAAATGTGATCCATTTTCAAGAGGACATTCTGCTATTTGGTAAACAGGAGGAGGAGCATAATTTGGTACTCCAACAAGTTTAAAGGCGTTTGTCTGATGCTGGTCTCACATTTAGAAAGAATAAATGCAAGTTTCTGGTACAGGAGATTGAGTACTTGGGTCATACCATAACTGGAGGAGTTAGCCCCCCCCAAAATATCCTTGAAGCTATTCAAGAGTCTCCCATTCCTTGTGACCAGAATCAATTGAGATCCTTTATTGGCCTTGTGGAATACTATTCTAAGTTTGTTAAAAACTTTGCTGAGAAAAGGGAGGATTTTCAATGCTTGCTGAGGAAGGGGTGTAATTTTCAGTGGGAAAAAGAGCAGCAGGATGGTTTTGAGGAGATTAAGAAGGAGATTTGTACGGCTGGTATTCTTGCGCCATTTGACACTAAAATGAAATTCATTTTGATGGTAGACGTCAGTGCTACCGGTATCTGGGCTGCATTGTCACAGGTACATGATACAGGGGAGAAGACTAGCTTTTGCACCCCATTCTTTAACCTAAACAGAATGCCATTATTCAGTTACTGAGCGAGCGGCCTTGGCAGTAGCTTGGCTAGTGGAGTATTTCCATGTGTAACTGTGGGGGTTGAGGTTTGTGCTTCACACAGACCACAAGCTTTTGGTGAAAGTGTTACTGCCTGGTGGCGCTGGAAAGGGTTCAGCAAGGCTAGCGAGTTTAGCTGCCAGGCTACAGGAGTACAGGTATAAAATTGAATAAATTCCTTGGTGGAAGAATATTCAAGCTGACTGTTTATCACGTCTGTCCATGGACTGGAAAGAGGTAGATAGGGAGGCAGAGATGTCCAGAGAAATTGAAGGTGCAATGGTTTTGTTAACTGATGTAGGGAATCGCAGTGGTGTTGCTACTTTTACTAAGGAGGATTGGAGTAGAGAGATGAAAATTGATGAAGTGCTGAAATGTGTCAAGACCTTGATTGTTAAAGGGATTAGACCCGAAAGTACGGTGGCTGGGGGAGTTAGACCTTATTTAAAAGTTTTGTCTGAGCTTTCTTTGAGTGATCAGGAGATTATTATGAGAAATTATAAGTTGGTGCTGCTGCAAGGTTTGATGGGGAAAATCATTTCATTGACTCATGAGGATCACCTAGGGCACACTCTCACAAAGAAAAGGTTGCAGGAATTGTTTTGGTGGCTGGGTCTGGACGAGGATGTCATTAGTAGGGTGCTCGGATTGTAAAGACAACAAGAAGAGACTGAACAGGTGTACAATCGGAAAGGAGCCATATTGATGATCCAGGGAAACCATAGTTCACTGTGTGTTTGGACTTCAATGGCCCAGGGCTCGAAAAATCATACCATGTTTTACTAGACCTGCATGTCTAGTGACTTAAATCTACTCAAACCATTTGTAATGCACTTGACCCATAAACTGGTTTCAAATGATGTGATCGTGGGCAAATAATTTAATTCAAGCCGCCATTTTCTTCATTATCACATACGAGAGCACTTTCAAATGGGCGAGTTCAGCATGTCTGCTTTACAAAACAAATCTTGTTTACTCTAATAGACTAAACTTTTTTTCCATATATAATACAAATCTAGCCACATATCTGATACACATGACTCCTGACTTGCCTCTTAGTTCATTAAAATTTTTTTATCAGGTGGGGGCAGGAATGTTTACCATATCATGCTTAAACACCTATCACTTTTAGTAAATGCATAACTAAAGCACGAAGTGATAGCACACTGTCATTTGTAATCAGCAGATTTTACATTAAAAGGGCCTCAGAATTTGTCACTGACTTGTGGTTATATATTCTGTACAGTGTTTGGAAATGAAATTTCTGCAAATATTTGTCATTTGCACATCACCAAGTAAAGTGTTCTAAATTGTTTTGCTCCTATTTAACCCTTTGTTTGTATCATACTTCTTAATTACAAAAAAGTGCTTTTGTAATTCCTGATATATTTGTATTAATAGTTTACAGGTTATTTATTTACATGTTATGTGTTAGAGGAATATAATGGACATCTTCAGACAGTTTAGTTGACAAAAACCTCTAACTCAAGTAAGAGAGAGAAAAGGAATCATTTTTCCAAGCAGCAATTAGTTAAAAGAGAAACTGACATTTGACCTCTTTCCTTGAACAGACAGCAAATGTATCCAGATAAAAACAAGGTTAAATGGCATCTTTATTGCTCATTCAATTTCTGACTGAACAGAACATCTGTTCCTTTCCAGCCTAAGTTTACTCACCAGATGGTTCTAGTAGGTGCTAAAAATAGCTCGACCTGATAAACTTTTACTTGCAATCGCGAGTGGATTTTTCGAGGCCTGTGGTCCCATGAAGGAATTAAAAGCAGAGTTTAGATTTGGGCTCGTGATGATGGATGTTTTCTCCAAATGGCTAGTGGTCAAATTCATGAGGTAGGTGACTTCCAGAAACACTTATTGCTGTGTTGAAAAAGTATTTAGGGAGTAAGGTTTCCCAAAATACTTATTGCCGATAATGTTACTCCGCTTATTTCTGCTAAGATGCAGAGTATTTTGAGTATTTGTGGCATTAAACACTACCTCTCTCTTTAACCCACAAAGCAGTGGGCTGGTGGAGAGGGCTAACAGATTAGTAAAGGGTACTATCTTGATGGGTCTTCAGAATGGAAAAGATGTAGAAAGTGTGGTTGATGGTTTGGTGTGGGCTCATCAGATAACCGAGAATGGTGCAAGAAACATTTCCCCCTTTGAGTATTTGCTGGGAAGGTAGCCGTGTAATAAATTACACCCTGGTTGGTTGTCACTGCAGTGTAATGTGGTTGGTAGTAACAAAGTTGTGGATGTTGGAGATTGGGTTAGAATCAAAAGAGGTTGTGTGGAGGTTGGGCTCTAAACATTTTTGGGACCCTTTAATGTTAAAGCTGTGCATGATTGGCATATTGTTCTGAAGAATGGAGACCGGTGAAACAAGAGGAGGGTGGCGTTCTACCATAAAGGAGGGGAGAACGGCATGTCCAAAGAGGGCGTCACCAAGGGCATTAGCGGATACATGTTGATTGGTGACTGATTTTGTCTGGGAGCGAGAGAGAGAGAGGAGACACTGTTGCGGGGAATTGTATAAGAGGGGGGAGGTGATAGGAGTTTGAGAATCCGTAGACCTCCTTGTAATTTGAAGGACTATGTTGAGTAGTGACTATTTTTGACATTGTTTACTCCAGATTGGCGCATTGTAATGTTATTGAAAATGTATGTTTTTTTCTTCTTTTCCTTTTTAGGGTGCTGTACTGTTTCCTTGTTTGAAGTTTCATGTTCTTATTTCTGTAAGGGGAAAGATGTGTTATGATTTTCTTTCTCCCGTGCTGGCTCACTCCCCAGTGTCATTCGTGTAGCCGAGTGTTTAGTTGTGTGGATTCCATCCGTGACAGCTGGATGGAGTTTGGCTGGAGGGAAGCCACGCTACAGACAGGCTATCAATAAACTTACCTCTGACTTGATCAATGGTGTCTGTAGTTGTTCATCACCAAAATGTTCCACGACTGAATTGGACTACTTAGTCATCTTCGGACTCGTAGAGCCCGGTCAACCAATCAGTGAGGTGTTGAGGCCTTCATCGACAACAGTGGACGAACATCATCATCTGTGGGTGTTCCGGAATACTGCCTTGCATCAACTCACCCTTTTCCCATATTGGAAGGCCATGCTGTTGCTGTCATGGCACGTACGTGTCGGAAGCTGGGTTTCTGTTGCAGTAACACTCGCCCCTCCCCCCCACACACACACCCCGACTTTTTGCCAGACTACTGATGCACTTTGACTTGATGTGCCCTGGGTCGCTGCCAATTGGCACATCTCTGGCCACATGTCAGTGCTGTGTAAAAGGTACCATGGGTACAAAGGGCAATGTGGCCATGGAAGGCCTCTAAGGGCTGCAGCACTTATTGTGCCACCCTTAGAGGCCCTGTACCTTTACAAACACACACACACACACACACACTGCCATTGCAGGCTGCGTGTTGTGGTGCAGAACAAAGTGAAGAGTCGACATGGCACACATCCCTGTGTGCCATGCCCACAACCCACTGCCCTGGCATAGATCAGTCACCTGTCTAGCTGGGTGCACTACACCAGTGGTGAGGGTACATGTACATGAGCCCTGTACCCCTACAGTGTCGAAGTCTGTTCTTACACATTATAAGTGCAGTGCTGCCATTAGGAATATATGGTGCTGGGAGTTTGTCTTTACGAACTCTACAGTGCCCTAATGGCTGCACTGAAAACTGAGAAGTTTGGTATCAAACTTCTCAGCACATTAAACCCACACTGATGCCAGTGTGGTATTGAATGAAAAATGCACTCAGAGGGCCCCCTGGAAACGAACTGCCTCTAGTGGGTTCCCTGACTGGTACACACCAGCCTGCCACCATGAGGCATGTTTCTGGACCCCTGGGGTGGGAGCCATCACTCCCCGAGCCCAGAAAGAAAGCCTTTCCTGGGAGGAGGTGGTCACGCCACCCCCAGGCCAGGAAGAGCCATTTGTGGCAGGGGAGCTTCAAAGGCCTTGCTGCCTTAGTAAAGCGACCCCCTAGCCTATCCTGCTATCCTACCACTTCTGCTGATCCCAACCCACAGGTAGGGGAGGTGAGGTAAAGCCCACTCTTCAGTGCCCACCATCTTGCAGATGGCAGCTACTCCCCAATCAGAATCAGCTATTGTACTCAATCCCCCACGTGGGGAGAGCACACCAAGGGTATAGTCACCCTAAGGTCAGTAGCCCATTGGCTACTGACCCCCGAGACCTCTAAAATGCCCCCTAAATACATTATTAAGGGAGCAGCCCTGAACCAAAAAAGCAGACAAACTACAAGAAAAAAAGAAGGACCGAACAGCCGTGCCGAAGCTAACAAGAGGAGGATGCCTACAGACTTGGCCACAGCCCTACAGGCCTGGCCACACCTCAAACCTACAGAAGGGAAACTCTGATGTGTCCTGCAGCCAAAAACCTCAAGAACCGAGAGGACCTGCCCTGCCTTCCAAACCAAAGACTTTGTCTCCTGTGAACACCGTATTTGTTCACCAACAGACTCCAGCTTCGGCAAACTCTGGAAGTCTGCACCCAATGCCTGTGGCCCAACACCACGAGGAGGTCTCCCCGGCGATCCAGTGATCACTGACCTGCCTCAAGTCTCCAGCCAACACCTCCAGCCTAAATTCGGAAGCTCCCCCAACCGAGACCAGGAGCTGGTAAGAAGATCTGACCCTAAAAGGCACCCCTGTACCAGACACCCCACGGCCTTGGGTGGCCCAACTGACGGTGCCTAACCAACCACCAGCATTCCAACTTTCCTCTCCAAGTGGTGGTTTCACCCAGAAGACCTTCGTCCTCGAACTTGCTGTGTGTTTGCAACCCGGAGAAACCCCATTGAAAGCTACAGGGCACCCGATGCCAAAACCACACTCTGCACCTGACAGCCACAGTTCCGCTGAGGGTGCACCATTTGTGCTGGCTTGAACCCCCCTTTGCCCTGAACTTAAGTCTAGGAGCTTTGCTCCCAAAACCCAATGGGCTGCTAGTCTGCAGCCACCAACCTGAGGCCACCTATCCCCCTTTAGATAAGATTGGGCCTCAGCCCCCTGCACCCGGCCGCCCTAGTGCCGCTGAGGGTGTATCAAGAGTGCATCCTTGACTCTGAGGGAACCCTGAGTCTAACCCCAGAATACCAACTCCCACAACCGAATACTTAAGGTTTTCTCCATAGAACAACATTGACTGATTTTCTGTGGGAAGTTTTTAAGCGTTGAGTTTGAAAATCTATCAAACCCTTTAAAACTGTAACTAAATAACAAAAATGCTTTTACTTACCTGTTTACAGTAAATGTCCCAGTGCAGTATCCAGGTATATTGCACTGTGTAAGAAGGGTAATCTGTAAAGTAATCTGCTTGACATTCTACTACAAAGCCAATACAAAGTATATGTACAGTATTTCAAAAGCATTGCATTTTCTAGAAGCTCTACTGTAATCAAATCAAAGTGCAAATACAATTTGCAATTCAAACTGCATTACAACTGTAAAGTATGAATTGCTTACCTGTGCCAGGCTTGCTTGTTTCTGGAAAGTAAAATAACTAAAAGAGTATTTTCATACGAAACATATTGAGTGTGTGATGGTACTGTGCACTTCAGTTGAATAAAGAAGCTTGCTTCCTTTTTTACAGTTTACTTTCCAAGGATTTTGAGCAGTCATTGCTTATTTCACAGGATTTCAAACATGGACATGTCACTTCCCAGTCAGATGTAGATTTTTGAAAAAGTTGGTCTTTTTTTCCCTGTAGAATTTACAGTAAGGAACATAGAACTAGTTCCAAGCATCATAATTGGTTAGTATTCTATTCCAAACAATATTATGGCACTTGCTCAGTAATGCAGTACACCCTAGAAGGTAACCACATCCACTGTTGGCAGAGTTATCCTCTGGTGGTGCAGGTGTCCTAAGACTTAGTGAAATCTCTGGTTTATGTTGGGCTCTGTTAACATTTCCAGTTAATGGGGCTGAAGTGCCAGATAACTGCTATAATGTATCAAATGTGTCAGATATGTTGGTTGCATACGAGTGTTAATGTTGGGTTTCCAGTAAAACTGAACCGGAATCCAGGTAGCCTAGAGTTCTCATCACACAGAGTCCAACAGAATGTCCCAAAATTTGCACCGATTTAAGAGATTTCGGTGTCTAGTTTACAGAGTTAACGGGCGTCTCATAGATAATATCCACAATGGAACCCAGTTTTTGATTTTATGCGCTTTGGGTCATAGCTTAACTTTTGGAGACTATTGAGAAGGGAGGTGGCTACCACCAGAGGTATGGTCCATGAGGTTACCAAACCTTAAAAGGCCTATTTCGGAACTGAGTGGTTGTGGGCAGTATTTTTAGTTTGGAGCACCCACAGGAAGGGGCTAGGAGCTGGATCCCATTGGCGAGAGAAATAAATCAGTCAGTTTTGGAATCAGAATTGCCAGGGCCTGCCTATGTACTTACCTGATGAGGAAGCTAGGGATCTAAATAACTTCTATGTCCCTTTTTTGGCTGGAAAGATAAATTGGCTCATGACACTAGCAGTCTTGTATATTCTCTGCAGGCGCTTCTTTAGGTTGTTCTGAATAGCTAACCTGCAAAGTCTATGTGGCTGCTGCGTGTAGCTTGTTTGCTTGAGATGCCCTCCATACAGAATTCAGTCATCCTTCGACTTGTATTTGTCCTCCAGAGTAATGCATGTCTCGCGCCTCATCCCAGTACTACAGTGTCATTTTCTTCCTGTGCAGGTCTCTGCAGAAGTGCTTCTCCAGAGTCCTTTACCTACAACCTACCTTGAGAGAAATGGCTAAAATCAGTTTCCTTGTTATGGAAGATGTCTGCCTAGGCCCATGCAAAATCCTCTTTCAAAATCCAGATTAAATACAAATTATTTGATGGGGAAAGTGCTGTACTTTCCTGCTTTTGGAACAGAGGCGAGAAGCCATGTTGGACATTCTCTCTGTCCTCTGTTAGTGTGCATCTTCCTGTATTTTCCAACTTAGCTGTTTTTTAGTAGGCAGAGTAACGCCTGCAAGCTGCTAATCTTCATATCTGGATTTGCTTAGAACGAAACATTTTTATAACCAATGTGTCCTCGTTGCTAGGTGGCATCTATCAAAAGGTAAAAGAAGGTGGAAGAGAAACTCGAGAACTGTGACAGGTAGACACCTAGATGGCAGAGAAGATGATCTTAATTCCCTCACCCCACCCCAGCAGGTATGTTCAGGGTCTCAGACGCAGAACCCAAGGGATGGCATAGAAAAGGACAAGGACAGTTTGAAGCGGGATCACTTTTATAGAGACTTCACCTTCTCTTCTATGTGCTCTGCCCCAGCTTCACAAAACTTGTAGTACGCCACATGGTAAGTTTTTAGTTATGGTGCACTGCACAGGAAATTTAGTAGAGGGTGATAGCCTACTCCTCACCCAAGTGTGTAGGTAAAAAAAGCTGGTGCCTCTTAACTATAGTCACTTGACACCCATTTGTCAGTCTTCGCATACCCTAACATGAGGGGAGCAGCTACCCTTGACTGTAGGTGGGTGTGCAGTTTGGGTTCAGCCCCGACTAGCAAAAACTTGGAATGTTCTGTCAAAGTTCATAAAAATGGCGTCCCTCTGTTCTTTGCTAATAGGAAACAAGCATTGGCATAGCGAATAGGTCTCACCTTTGGGACTTTATAAGTTTAGCCAAGCAGCACATTATTCTGGGTGCTACAACATCAACTGTTACTTCACATGCCATCGGTGACATAATGAGGCTATGTGCAAAAAGGCTGTGCGCATACGGAATGATAGGTGCTATAGATGAAGGAAAAAATTAAAAAGCAGTCTTTGTACTTGTTTAGTGTACCAGTCCAGCATACCAGTCGATGGTCTTTGGCACTGTAATTATCGGAAATAGTCTATGCACCTGGGATAAGACTCTCTCAACTACTTCCACTCCTTAGAGCTACGGAATAATAAGATATTTTGCCAAGTGTGTTTTCTGTTGCAGAACAGACTATGATTGCCAATCAACGCTTTGTGGTGAATACTTAATTTCCCCTTACTTGAAAGAAAGAATCTGTTGGTGAAAGTTCTGTGCCTTCCAACATATACACCATTAGGAAAGGGGAGCGATGTTCATATTAGTCTTTAGTCACTGTACTCTTTAGGAGACATTGCTTTGTTTTGCTGTCTTGGGGTAATGTCTCCAAAACCCGAAGTCGATTTTTTTTCGATATGGGGTTCGAATCCACTTACCCAGTCTGGCGTCAAGTTTTTTGTCATAAACTACCTACTGCAGGTTCAAAAACTTTTCTTCTTCTCATGTCGCATTAAAGAATCATAGAAAAGGGTAGGAAATAAAATTACGGCCCACTGTGGTATCGGTTCACATTTAAAGGAGCAAATGTACATGCATGTGTTAAGTGTTCTGTACGAAAGGCAATCCAGATTTGACGATATGCGTGTACAGTTAAAAAGTCAGAGCGGCAAAGGGCTACATACTCAAACAAAATAACTCGCAGTAAAGTATACCACCCCATACTGGCCATACTTACCGTGAGTGGTGCAGCAGCCAACGGGAGGTGTGCCTTGTGCACGAGTCCTGGGAACAGATGAGGTAAGCTTGCGAGTGGTGCACGCGCGCTTGGGAGAGCGAGCAGCCCATTTGTTTTCAATTTTCGCGCCCGCGTCTGGGCACGATAATTGAAAACAGATGTGGCCCGTGCGCGTAACTGCAAGCCTGGCCCGTGCGCGTAACTGCAAGCCTTAGGCCGTGGGCGGTTACATTGGCTGGGAAAGGCAGGACATGCCCCTGCCTATACCCACTTGCGTGCTGTCTTTTAAGGAAGACGCACGCAAAGGCCAATGGAATGTCGGGACTTTGAGCACGAGCTTGCACTATCATGCGCCAAGTGCTGGTCCGCTCCAAGAGGCCGTATCCTTAGAGCAACGCATGCTCGCAGCGCTAAGGCACGACCTAAAAAGAAGTAGAGAATGTCACATGCTCATTGCTAAGGATTATAGACGCACAGGATATAACATGGTTTTTAGTGGGTGGAATCAATGTTATCGTAGCAGTTATCTTTGTGTTAATATTGATTTGAAGAGAATATCTTGTAAATAGCTGCTGGCAGAGACCACGAATGAACAGTTTGTAAGTGTAACAGAATTGTGGGAATGTTCATTATCGTAGTATGGCGCTCACACTTTTGCACGGCCTAACACATTAAGTCAGCAAAAACCTGGTGGGATTTATATGGGCCAAATGACTGGGGAGAAAAAAAGATACAACGTGTACAATTTGGGGCAGTAATCACAAATTCTACAGACTTCCCCTGTGTACGCCCATTTCCCATCTGCAAAACTATGAGTAGGAGGTATTTACTGCATCCAGTCAGTGCCACACCACATGAAAATTGGATTTACTGAGTATAGTAATTCCAACTCCTATTCTACACTACTAGATCTAAGGGATCGGCGAGAGAGTGGGAGAGAGAGACTCTCTCTATTGGTTTCTATATATACTATTAATGGTTGCTGATGCTTTACCAAACAGGGAGGTCAGTAGCCTCTTATGAAATGCTATATCCTCAACTGCTCTCTTGCATTTCTGCTTATAATGCAGTCGAGATGATTGAGATTCTGCAAATCCCCAGCGTATCTTCACTGTGACTCAGTTCTCAAAATTCCTTGAGGTACAAGGCAGGCATGTCTTTCACAATGTCAACTAAGAAACTTCTAGTGGCAACGGTCTCCAGACTTATAATGCTGCTGGTCCATTGATGTTATAACACACTTAACCTATTTGCGACAGCCAACCAGCCAGTGGTTCAGGCAGGGTTGTGGGAAATCCTAATAAAGGGCCTGTCCTTTGCTTTAATACTGTAAGTTTGAATGGATATAACACAGGTTAATACTTTGGCATGCTTCGTCCCATGTCCACAAACAAGCTGTGGTGTACCGTCTGATTTGCCTTATTTGCAACTCTTATCTAATTGTTTCTAGCTGTCTCTTTTTAGGTCTCGCAGACCTGCGTTGCAGCGCGCATGTGCTGCTCGCTCTGCAAGGCTTCTTGTAATCAAGCGGATTTCAGAAGTGGAGTGTAGGCTCTGCCCCTTCTTTCCATTGGCTTGCGCCATCGTTTATGGTAAACGCTGGCCTCCGATTGAAAATGAGGCTTCTTAGTCCCTCCTTGTTACCGCTGTAGTAAGGAATCCCTTAATACGTACATACATTGTTAAGTTAGCATAACCACGTTAGATGTTAGAAAGCCATCTTGCTGCTTTTGCGCACGACACTGCATCTACATGTTATTGTTTAAAAAAACTGCTGACTCGCGCTTTGCCTCACACAAGAGCAATCTGTTGTTACCATCCCGGGCTCTGCGCAGCGACCTTGGTCTGTACATGGTGTAACAAGAACAGTCTGGGTCGTTAGACAATGCATGTTTTCCACTCTAGGTTGATCGACTCACTATTTAGCCATAACACACGGGCAGCTGCGAATACCTGAAAGTTGGTGCTTTTAATATTGCAGACATCATGTTTAATATTCAGACCGAAGACGAGCCTTCCTGCGAGAAGACTTCTGATGCTCCTGTGATGTGATTTCACTAAGCTGATCTCTGAGGTATGGGGTCCCCTGTTCAAGCCTAAGAGACCTTTTATTAGCATAATAATAATATTAGCTTCTTAGTTAAGGGAAGGTGGTAGTATCCACTGTCATTTATAACTTGATCACTCCCTTTATATTCTATGGTATTGTAACGATGCTGATGGTTTTGATTATAATCATTTGTCTGCTTGTATTAGCCAAAGTACTGCATCGCATCTTAGGACACGTGGTCTATAAAAATAAACTATTTTTATTTTCACCGTGTCTCTGTTTATTCTTGTTGTGGACTGATGTGAGAATAATATACGAACAGGTATTTCCGATTCCCACCATTCCTGAGAGTACACTGAGTCGCTTGTTCTGGGTTGTCTTTTCATTGGGACCGCCGAGCTAAATCTCGGATAACGAATGGGACACTTATGCTAGCCGGATACTGGGTTCTGGGTTCGGAGGTGAGTTTCTGGTACACCACAATTCACTGAGGTCCTGGGGTTCTTCGCATAGTTCTGTGTATAAGCAGAATCCCTGCAACACCGCCCTGTCTCCTTTTGGGACGGCCCATCATGACTGGATCTTTTACTTGCTACGTTATATTGGCTCCTTTATTTAGCCGCTAAGCAATTTTTTTATTCTGCAGTAGCGCAATGGCAACGTCCTGTAGAGGAGCCCTCTGTTATGCGCTCTTCTGTAATGTCGGCCGTGTTACTTTGTGTTGTGCGCTTTCACGTAATGTCAGCCAGGGAATACTTATTTTTTATTTTGTTCGAACAAACGCGACGTTGTGCGCTTTCACATAATGTCGGCTGCTTTACTTTGTTTATCCACGGACGCCGCGCTGCTTCTACAGCCTCTCACATATTCATCACGTGCGCTCTATTATTGTAGCGTCTTTCTTTTTTTTTTTTTTGGCAGTGCGGCACAACAGTTCCCCAGTCTCCATATTCCGAAGACCCCAAGCGCCCCTGGCAGGACGACGCCATGCGCGGCTGCATCGGCACCCACAGCGGCAACTCCCACTGCCCGCTGATTGTATCCTAATTTGTGTACATCATCAATTTTAAGGTTCATTTCTAAATTTCTGAGTATCTTCACCACGCAGAGACGTTCTCCTTCCCCCTATGACGATGCGATGCACATCCGAGCCATTGTTACCGCCGCTGTGCCTCCATTACTGACTAGGCCCGTCCCAAAGCGAGGGGAGTCCGCACCACAGAGAGCAGTGCACCACCTGACTGTGCTGGGGCACCCTCTGTCGCGTACCTGCACAAGAAGTGCAAGCCGGGACATATCTAACCAGGGAGTCCAGACGAACTGGCCCGTAAAGCTGCACCTAATAGGTAGGAAGCAATGCGGTGTGTCCTGCCTGAACTTCCGTCTCTGCAATGGAGGCTTTTTCGTTTTCTGACCTGCTTGCTCGTTTCTTTTCACAATACTTTACGTCCAGAATGTTTGATAGCACAGGTTCCGTCACACAGTCCTCGACCCTCGCCCCTCCTAACCCTCTCTTCGCTCCATCAGTGACAGTCATATACTGTATGGCAGGCAGCCTTCGTAGCACCCTCACACAGGCACCATGCTATGGACAGCGCCTTGCAGTAATAACAGCTGCTTCTCTCTGCGCAAACCATCACTTCCACAGTGTGCAGTGGAAAGCAGTGGAAAGCCGCATAACACACACTAGACAGTGCCTATAGACAGTAACCAAATGCACTACATAGTGGCAGTTACTCCGTCACAGTGTGCACTGCTAACTTACAAACACACTGCAGCCATCAAGGAGAGCGCTAGTCATCAAGCACTGCATTGATACTGGCTTCAAGGCACCTAGGCATGTGCCCACAATGTCACTCAGTCACACTCTTCCTCTCGCCCTAGTCTCTTCTCTCTCTGTTCCTCCTGTGGCCTTCCTTGGGTTCATGTTTTTCGCGTTCATTTTGTTGTTGTTTTTTTTCCTCTCCCTCCACAGTGCTTGTATCAGGGGTCTCACCTTTTTGCTCCTTCCGTGTTCTCCTTTTCTGTTCTACCGTCTCCTCGCTCAACCCTCTCTGCACCCCCTAACCCTCTCTTCACCCCCTAACCCTCTCTTCACACCCTCATCCCACCTAACTCTCATCACGCTCTCTCCCCATCTTCCTTTCACATACATCTGCCCTTCTCCCCATCCCCAAGCTGAAGACAGTAAAGTGGGGGGGTTCTCACTCCTCACCAGGCAGAGGTCTGTGAAGGACTGGCACAACAGTAGCTCCCCCCCGCCACAGCCCCCTCCCCCTTCCCACAGCCCTCTGGCATCGCTAAACACTTATAAGGTCCCAAAGGCCACTGCAAACCAAAACACATAGACACATTCTCATTTACAACCCCAATAGCTCTAACTCTCGCAAATGCAAGACCTTTTGCATTGCAAATGCTTGTTTACTGAACTACATCCCTTTGATCTCAATGTTCATTATAAAGGCTCTAGTTAGCTGATCTTATTGGATGGTTTTTTACCATCACGTAGGTTTGAAGCCTGATTCTAGAGCTTGAAAGGGATGGTCAAGTTTAAATGTGGAGGGAGTTGTTAAAAAGTAACTCGTAGATGGAGAGGTATTCGATGTTTGCTGTTGTTTTTTTCAGCCGTGGTGCAATAATAGCATGTTTCAACTGGCAGTCCTTCTTGAACAGGAAAGCATTAAATACATTAATTATGTCTGCTTCTGCATTCTGGAGGAATTGCTCTAAGACATAGCTCTGCTTCCATTTTAAGTGATTTGTTTTCTATTTAGCTAGAGATAGAAACTGGTCTTCTTCCATCAAGAGTTGAACATGGAGACAGATTCCTTGATAGGGGTATGTGAGTTTAGTTGGTATTGAGGTGAAACATGAGCAAGTAACTTGGATCACAGGCTTTGGAAACTTTTGCTTCAATGAGAACCATGAAGTCATCATAGTGTTGTTGGATAGCGTGAGAAGATGTCTTGATAGATTCAATGTTGATTTTTCCCTTACATTAAAGAATTCTTTTGTTTGGTTTGAAGCGTCAGTTTGTTCAAATATACCTTTTTTTTTTGCTGCTTCTTGACTGTATTTTCCTGCGTGCCTTATCATCCTGAGTGAGTGATTTCTACCATTGCTGATGTGGATAATAACATTCTCGTTTTGGTTTGCTAGTTCTACATTGAACCATTTGTTGTTGACTTTCGCTCCTAATTTTATTGTTCTGAATATATAAATCAAATCTATCATTGTGTGAGGGGAAACTTTCCATATTAAATACTAAGTCTTATGTAATATGCACAAAACATTCTTGAACAAGGTCCCAGACTCTGTCTCAAAGATGAACATACTATCTTTCAAATTTGCGGCCTTCTGTCTGCTAAAGTGAAATAGTCAAGTGAGAGTTTGGGAACGGAAAGAAGAGGCGATGACAAATTGCAAGGCCAAAGTTATGGAACACACTTTCTGCAGCTGATCTACCAATCCAACAAGTATTAAGGAAATTGATGAAAAAACACCTATTCAAACAATAGAATGAACGAGATATGTGAAGGATACACCAATTACAATAGCTAGAAAGCCAGAATCCTGCTGTGTGCAAATGCTATGAACTGTGCCAACCAAGATTCGCCCCATCCTCCTATACCATATCAGCATGCAATAGACACTAAATTTATGATACAGTAGGCTGTCAGATTTCCAGTAGTTACCATGGCTGAACAAACTTCTTACATGTATCGTTGCGTAATTTATACCTCAACAACCTAATTATTTAATTATGATAGACTCAGAAGCGTGGCTAGGTTACCCCTTGCGCAGAACCAATATTTCGTAATAAGAATCAAAACATGCTATAGGGAACAAAAAGGAACGGCCACACATGTCCCAAAAGATCCTCTGTGGCCAAAGGACACAGAGGGTAAACAAACAAAATATCGTTCCCGAGCAAAACACCAATAGATATTCACAGGTAAGCCATATCAAATCAATACAATAAAATGTCCATATGCAAGGTCTTCTCAAGTGAAATTTTCTTCTTTTTTATCTTTATCAGAGATATACAGATGATTTCACAGCAATTGAGTTGCTATAAATGACATCACCAAATATAGCCAACATGTGTTTCGTTTTGGGAAGATTCACCCACTGACTTCCTCTGGGCAAAAACTATATCTTTGGCGGCAATTTCACCACAAACCAGGTAAGAACTGTATGTGGTCCCATATATTATGGGTCGGTAGGGTGTTCTCCAGACCCGGCCGAACGGGGCTTTTGGGATGGTCAGTTGCAGCTACGATCCTGCTCTTTTCCTGTCTCCTCTGATTCCCCTCCCCCTCGATCGGGCACTCCCTCCCATGATGTCATTTATACCAACTCAATTGCTGTGAAATCAGCTGTATATCTCTGATAAAGATAAACAAGCATTTACAATGCAATGGTCTCGGCAATATTACAGGTAGAGCTATTGGTATTGCTCATTATTTTTGTTATCATTTTTGTATCCCTAAATAAATGGCATTGTCATTTCTATTGGCATTGTTTTTCTTTTTGCATATGTGATACCTATTGCATTAGCAGAGAGAGAGTGAGGTAGTGAGATAGAGAGAGTGAGGTATTGAAATAGAGAGTGAGGTAGTGAGAGAGAGTGAGGTAGATAGAGAGTGAGGTAGTGAAAGAGTGGGTTAGTGAGTGAGGTATTTTCTGATGTAGTGAGATAGAAACAGTGAGTGATGTTGTGAGATAGCGAAAGATTGAGGCAGTGAAAGAGTGAGGTAGTGAGGGATGTTGTGAGGTATTAAGATAGAAACAGAGTGATGTAGTGAAGTAGTGAGATAGAGTGAGGTAGTGAAAGAGTGAGTGTTAGTGACTTAGTGGTAGAGAGTGAGGTAGTGAGAGAGAGAGTGAAGTTTCGAAGTAGTGTGTTAGAGTGAGAGATAGTTACTGTGGTAGTGATATTGTGTTGCTGTGAGAGAGAGAGTTGAGTAGTGAGTTAGAGAGTGAGGTAGAGAGTTAGTGAGAGAGAGTGTAGTATAGTGAGAGATAGTGAGGTAGTGAGAGAGTGAGTTAGGGAGAGAGAGTGACGTAGTGAGAGAGCCAACCCCACACACATACAGAACCACCCACACAGAGCCACACACATACAAAGTGTATCCCCCAGACATACATACAGAGCCACACCTACAGAGTCAGCCAGACACAGATAGAGTGCTATCCGCACAAATATTCAGAGCTACAGACATCCACATACAGAGCCACTGACTTATACATACAGAGCTAGCTAGAGACAGAGTCACCTAACACATATCGAGCTAGCCACATAAAGATACTGAGCCATCTATACACACACAGAGGTACCTATGCACTTATTGAGCTACACATACACTGAGCCACACACAAGCACAGCTACACACATAGAACCACAAAGACATACACAGACTAACACATACGGAGCCACACACACAGAGCCGCCAACACATACAGAGCCACACACACAGAGTGCCACAAACACAGTTACACACAGGCCCACACACATATATCCAGCCTAAACTTGGGTACACACAGACAGAGATACTTCTAAATAGCGACACTTAGCCATAAAGCAATCTACACAGACAAATGTGTACACACAGATGTATATTTACAATGCAATGGTCTAGACATTGTTAAAGTTAGAGCTATTGGCATTTCTCATGACATTATTTTTTGTTCATGTTTTTGTTTTTAAAACATTTAAAGAAACGGCATTGTTATTTACAATGTCAATAGGTTAATCTCTTTCAAATGCGAGACCTATTGCATTTGCACCCACACACAGAGCCACACACACAAAGCCACCCACACAGACACCCACACATAGCCACCTACACATAGCCACCTACACATAGCCACCTACACAGAGCTAATCACATAGAGCAACCCACACACAAATGGAGCCACCCATACAGAGCCACCTACAAAAATATAGCAAGACAACATCTGGGAAAAGCAAATGTTCTTAGGTAACGAAAGATTAAATAAAACGTGTGCACTGTAAACAGGGACAGCATCACTGGCATGGATGACCCTAAGGAGATTTACAATTGTTATAAAAAGATCTGTGCTTTGCCTGTAAACATAAGGACATGAATACAGTGGCCGAACTGGAGTTACTCCCAGTGTTGAACACTGGCAAGACCCGTCCCACTTGAAGCCCTAACCAGGTGTCTTAGGTGGGTAGTAAAACGTAGACCTGTTTGGAGTGCAACAGGCCCTTCACACACCTGGGCGTCTGTGCCACTTTCAAGCCCTACTGATCACGACGACCCAAGGTGTGTGGATATGTCAGCGTAAACCAACTGGGACAAAGTACACACATCGCTGACTAGAAAAGATGTGTTTTTAATTGTAAAACTATTTGGACACAATACATACAACGATGACTAGGAAACATACACATGGCAGCCATCGAGACAGTGCATGTACTGTTTACTAGGAAACGTGTGCATGTATGCCAATGGAAAACTAGCTGGCACAGCACATACAAGGAAAGATGTACATGCCAACACAAACCTACCTGGCACGGTGTATGCAGCCTATGCAAGGAAAAATGCGCATGCCAACGCAAAACTACCTGGAACAGTGCATGCGGCACATACAAAGAAAGATCCCCACACCTCCCATACCTGGAGCAGTACAAAAAGCACATACAAAGCAAGGTTCGAGTGCCAGTGTAAAAGTGCTAGGACACAATAGGCACGGCACCTACACGGAAGGATGCGTGAGCCAACGTAAAACTATATGTGGCAGAATATTCTACGTGCTAATGTAGAATTATCTGGGAAGTAAAACTACGTGGGCGCAGTCCACACAGCTGGTAGGAAGCGTTGCCCAGCACTTGCGCGAGTACAGTCCACACAGTGCTTACCAGGAAGAGACGTACGTGCATTGAGCCCAAAAACGGCCCGAGTGCCGAACAAAAGCTCATACAAGGCAAAAACCTTACAGTTTCAGTACAAAACTGACTGCTGTGTCTACATTTTCAGCCAATAACACCCCAAAGTGGCTGCAGCGGCAGCTCGGGGGCGAGCAGCAGGGCTGGACGATGCTCGCTCATATCTGAACTTCTGCGCGGTGCCCTGAGGTCCCCCCCAGCACAGCCCGGATTTGGAGGTGCCTTACCTCGGAGCTGCAGTCCTCCTCCATCCTGTTTCTCCCGATAGTCATCCCAGCGTCAGAGCCCACACAAGACATTCACTCACCTACAGCCAGCGAGGCCAACCCGGAGGAGAGACCGACGGAGAGGCGGCTGGAGAGAGGGAGGCAGAGCCCGGCGATGGAGGGATGGTGGCCGCACACCGAGTCTCAGCGGAGCTGCCTCCTCCTCGAGCTCTGGTGAGGGACCGGCCCCGCCCCTCCTCGCTGCTGCCGCCGCTGCTAAGGAACCAGCACGGGCAGAGCTGCCAATCACTGCGACGTCACCGCACGCTGCCAGCCTCCGAGGGGGGAGGGCGGGGGAGCTATAAATGTCCGTCAGCAGTACAGAGCCATACTTCGTTTAAACAATACGTAACATTTCGTGCGGCGGTGTGAATCAGAGCTTCAGGCTAAAACATGACAATACGTAACATTTCGTGCGGGCCAGCCTTCGAGGGGGGAGGGCGGGGGAGCTATGGCTGTCCGTCAGCAGTACAGAGCCATACTTCGTTTAAACAATACGTAACATTTCGTGCGGCGGTGTGAATCAGAGCTTCAGGCTAAAACATGAACAAGGTAGCCGAGAGCAGGGGGAGAGGACGCCAGGAACACCACCGCCTTTTTCCGAGGCGAAGCAGAAATGCCTCGGAGAAAGGCAGCGGCAGTTTCGGTTTCGGGGGCGTGTTTTTCTTTTCTCTCCTCTTGCCATTGGCTGGAGGAGAAAATTCGAAAAGTAGCAAAAAACACGCCCACGAATCCGAAAAGGACGGGGCCTGTTCGGAGAGACAAACCTCTTTTCCAATGGCTGGCCAGCGTTCAAGAGGCCAGCCAATGGAGAAGACTGGAGAAGAGGGGCGGGTTCAAGCCTCTCTTCTCCAAGTCATTAAATCTCGCGAGCGAGACTGCGCAAGCGCAGCCTTCCTTAGCGAGACCTAAAAAGAAGACAAAATAAAAAGAAGAAAATTTCACTTGAGAACACCTTGGATATGGACATTTTATTGTATTGATTTGATATGGCTTACCCGTGAATATCTATTGGTGTTTTGCTCGGGAACGATATTTTGTTTATACTTATTTAATTACATGCAAATAGTCAAAGGTACGCATGTTGGCGACATATAAAACAGTAAAATCAAATAAATAATAGCTAAAGTAAAAAAAAAATGCAGACCTAGAATGAATGCTGGGTGTGGTCATGTATCTTTTCCCTGTTATTTCATTAGATAGCCATTTTGTGTATGTTACCGTGCTTTGTCTACGCGTATCATTCTCGTTGATTTAATAGGTAAGGGGAAATTATTGAGTGCTCAAAATTGTGTGTGCTTTACTGTAAACTGATCAGTAGATCCTGATGAGCAGAGCTCTGAGGTGATCATTGCTCCTGGTGATTATATATTTGATGTATACTTGCAGCTTAGAGTAAGTGTAGTTAGAATGTTTGAATCCTTATGTTTTTTATCCAAAGTGTACTACTTTGAATTTTGCAATGTAATTAAACCACGGCTGACACACTGATTGGGACTTGGCCTCACCTACCTAGATTTTGAAAGTGGGAGAGATTTACCTTTGCAGACCAGGTTCAAGTAACCTCTTCATTGGCTTCCCATGAAAAAGAGGGTGCATTTCAAGGTCATGTGTGTTTCTTTAATGCATTTTGGCACCAGCAACCATATTCCAAGCAGACATCCTTGATAAATGCATGCTTCCCGCTACAGAGACCCATCTCTTTGATATTCTGTCTCACTAAACATTCCGAGTAAGATACTTGGTGGTTCCAGTTTCTCATGGAATTCGGACCAATCTAGGAAAATCACAAATTTTAAAATATGTGTTCGCTTCAGTTTTAAAACCCATAAATCAACTCCAGTGTGTTTGAATTTTTGGTCTTTGCAGCAGCAGCAAAGGGCCATGTGACGATTTTACAACGTACAAAATTCATTGCATAAGCCTAATTGCCTTGAGAGTTAAGCTGGCTAGAAAGAAATAAGGTTATTTCATTCTCTCTTATCCATGTGCAGTATACAACTCACTAGCACCATGATATGTTCATGAGTTCCTGTTTCTGCTGACCTCTTAACTTCCTTCATGCTTTTGTGGATTGAGACAATGCACGCCAACATTCAGTGTCCAAATATGTGCAAACTTAAGTCCTAATTATTTGCTTTTTTATTAAAAGAGTAAGTATTCATCATCTATGCAGTTCAAAAAAGGTTTAGTGTAGACGAACTAAAGCCTCTTTTGCTCACGGTTTCGATGCCTGGGAACCACAAAAAGGAACACCAGAGAGGAAGTTGATAATGTTTAGATACATGTTCACAGAAGTCTGTAGCCACACGACTTTAATGCCCTGCATGGGGTTAATGAATGATACAGCTTTAATGGATCTGTCATGCAGAATCTAATAGGCGTTTTCAGAAATGTTCCAAACTTGAACTGGGTGGCCCTTAATAATATTTCAATTGACTTTCATTATATTACCATTACTCTGAGCATGCATAGTTCGTGATTTGTACTACTTAGTGTAATTTGACCTTGCTAATGTCCTTTAGGGTAGGACCGCCTTTCCTATGAAACTACTCATTTTGTTTAGTGGAATAGTAATTAGTAATACATTATTATATGACCATCCTTTTAATTTAAATTAGATTTGAGGACTCCTAATTGTATAACCTAAGACAGTTTCTTGCGTTTTGGGGGTTTGAACAATAATTAACTGGGTAACTGTTTCACACAGTGTATAAGCGTCTGTTAAAATGTAGATTTGTAGGATAATTTAGAATCATTCTCATGTTTATCTGCTATTCCTACAGGCCCAGGTAGCTTTTCTTCAAGGGGAAAGGAAGGGGCAAGAAAATCTCAAGACAGATCTTGTCCGCAGGATAAAAATGTTGGAATATGCATTGAAGCAAGAGAGGTGAGAATTGTATCCCATGATGCAGTTGGTATGAACTTAAATGCATTTTACCAGTGCTTTGTCTTCCCACGTACAAGTTTACGTTGACCGTCACTCTTCTTGTTCAAGCTGTGCTTGCCTAGTTTCTAATCCCTGCCAAAATGATGTCAGTTTGCAGTCTCTGCTTTCTCATCTTTTCTGTTGCAGCTCTTTAATTGCTCTTCTTCCTCCTATGTTGAGGGATCTACTTATCTGCAGTTATTCTCTTTAAGGTGATGGGTCAGTGTGTTTCGTCCCATCTCGTTATTTGCTGTGGAACCTCTAATTGCCCTACTTATGTGTGTGTCATTTGCTTTTTGACTCTACCTCTTCTTTTTTTTTTTATCAATGTAAGATCTAAATAAATATACTTCTAGTTTCCAGTGTTGAATTGTTTCTTTTCCTTTGATCATGTATGCTTTCCTAGTTCGCTATCATGCTTTGTAGTGCATAATTTTTCAATATTTACTTTAGTGGTCTATACTTTGAACATGTAAGACCATGTTGTGATACATGGCTTGCATCATTCATCTAATGTCAGTACATCGCCTCAATCCTATAAATGCCTGGTAACTGCAGATATCTTGTTTACTTTTTTTTTTAACCATCTATATTGAGTTTTATTAGGTCACCGTTGATCTTGTTTCATTTGATGTAATACCTGCTCTCAGTTGCATCTCTTTTTTTTCCCATCCAGGACAAAATATCACAAGCTGAAATTTGGAAATGATCCAATGCCAGGGGAAAAAAAGACTGACCCTATGGAGACAGGTATTGTACACAATTTCTGCACTCAGTACTGCATGGTTTGCACATCTGCTGGTGAGGCATGTTCCAACACACATGGGAAAGTAGAAGGAGGCCTCTGTTATTGCTTGTGGGGTGGAAAAAGGGGGTTATTCTGATCACCTGCATTAGAGGCTGAGCTTATACTCCATAACTTGCAGTCATGACCCTGGCAGTGCATTTCTTTCTAATTAACAATTTCTCGGCTAATGTTATTTCATGGCCCTACACGCGCATATTCTCTCCACAAAATCTTACATCCACAGAAATATGCAATCATTATTTTAAACATTTAAAATTGTTGTTTTTACAGCAGCCAACTGTTTAATTAAATAAAAATGCAAGTATTATCACAGCTTCTTTTGGTTCTTATTCCCTGTATTTTCTGTCTGGATTAGCAGTTCTCAACGGGCCAGCAGAACCCATCACTTTGGAAAATAACCAGCTGGTCTGGAAGGAAGGACGGCAACTTTTGCGCCAGTGAGTATTCATGGGAGCAGAGAATAACCCATTAAACCTTCAGCTTGGACCTGCGCTTTGAAATGTGTTGTCTCATATAATGTTGTGAAAGTGGGTGAAGAGAGAGTTGCCGAATGAATTTGAAAATGTGTTTATCAACCAATTTCTAGATACATCACTCTCATGTTTTGTCAACCCCTTCTCTCCCTTGGGCTTTATTTTCTCTCTTGTGCTTATGGGCTCCTGTTGCCATCAACCCCTGAGGTGTCTTTCTATTTTGTTCTTGATCCTTGACACTCATCTGTATATTTCCCAGTAGCTTCTATGTCTCACTACTTTAACTTATTGCATTCTAACTCCTTTTCTAATACTACCCCTAGAAATCTTCTTATATCTAGTTAGGTCCTCTTCTCTTTATCCTTCTTATCCCTTGTTTCTTCTTTTCTGTATCCTTCTAACCGAGAGGGTTTCATTTCTCCTTATAGCTATGACCTTTTAGCCTCCCAACTCCCTAAACCTGTGATCCCTTGAGGTCTCTTCCATCCTCTAAACTTTGACTGATAATGGCTCTCTTCTACTTATACATGTGGCTTGTGAGGAATGGTTTTACATATACCAGCACACCATGATGGTCCTGTCTTTTAGTAATGGCTCCCTAGGGGTTCCTCTTTTTCACAGTGGGCCCCGTGACTACCTTATGTACCCGTTTTGTCTAAACCTGGCCAGTTTCTCAGTTTTACTCCCCGTGCCATTCTACAGATTTAATTCCAAGGAGTAGACAAATTATAAAACAACTTTCACTTGTGATGTTACGATATCCCTTTTATTTTAGAACCTTCATGGTCGGCTCCCTTTTCATTCTACTATAGATTTTGAGAGGTCTATCACTTTCTAAGTCAGAATAATGTACTCATTTTCTTTTATGTTACTAGTTATTTCTCTAGTATTGGATCTTTAATATATTCATATGCTTGAGTCACTTCCCGTCGTCAGGCTGGGAATCCCAGGTACGTTAGCATAGCAGTATATAGTGTAAAAATATCCTGCATACAGTGTAACAAGCATTTACAATGCAACGGTCTCGGCATTGTTAAAGTTAGAGCTATTGGCATTGCTCATGACATTATTTTTGTTTATGTTTTTGTTTTTAAAACATTTAAAGAAACGGCATTGTTATTTACAATGTCAATAGCTTAATCACTCTGAAATGCGAGACCTATTGCATTTGCAGCCACACACAGAGCCACCCACACACACAGAGCCACCCACACAAAGCCACTCACACAGAGCAACCCACACACAAATAGAGCCACCCACAGAGCCACCTACACACACACACACACACACCAAATCTTGCCTGTTTCTCACTCCTTATACATCATGTTCTCCTTTAGCCCACTCACATGTTTAAGTCCACTTTCGGTTGTTGCCACCACCATTGTGCTCATACCAGTCTTCAGCTGGTGAAAATCATGCGAAATGTTCTCAAATTACAAGAAATGTTATGAAATTTGAACATTTCACAAGATTCTGCCTGCTTAAAAATGTTCTGGTTCTAGGCACAATGCGACGCCAGATGCATTATCAGCTAGCCGCGAAGTACGTCCAGATACACTAGGCCTCCCCCTAGCAAGCTGGGTAGGAAAGATTAGGAAAATAATTCTGCACCATGCGATGTCTGCAGAGTGTACAAACCGAGCACAAGTTGTCACCGCAGCCTTCACTTTGCAAGCGGTTGCCACCCATTCGTGGATTTGAGACCCCAATACAGTTGCAAATCGTTTGTATATGACATTGCGATTCTAAGTGGGAGAAATGGTCCTAGAATGGCCCCTTTCTCTTCCAGGCCACAATGATTCGCAATGTTTGCAGGCAGTGTCGCAACAATGCGGGGGTTTGTGACTGCGTACGTTACGTCTGTTGACCCGGATTTGTGAATGCAGTATTTCAGGCATGACACCACGGGTCGTTAGCTCATTGTTTACTTTCGGTAGTTGCTGTTACTTGTCCTGACCCCCCAGCAGGAAATAAAAGGCTGCTGAGCGACGAAGGTGGGACAAGGAGTCATTCAAGTCATGTCATATTGTGCGACTGGCATGTAGAAACGGGTGACTCTGTCTGCAATGAGGTCATTATTTAAAGACTATGACTTTGTGTGAAAAAGACAGTTATTTTTACCTAGCGCTGAATTACTAACAATCCGCAACAATTGGCGCTCCAGGAGGTTTGATGGACCATGACGTCAGCAGGAGGGGTTGGCTCTTTTGTGACATCTTTCACTGCACTGCGTGATTGGCCCCTGATGCCTGGAGATGCTTGGAACTCTCTTTTTCTGGCCAGCCTTGTTATGTCCGCGGACACTCCTCTTTCTAAGGCGTCTCTCGACCCGGAAATGGGTTTGATCCTGAACTGTTTTTCTCTTTCTGCACAGCCCCAGCACCTCCCAGGACCCCCTCACCCCATCCTCTAGCACCCTCTCCATTCCCACCCGGCGCCCTTTGTGAGAAGCTCGTGACATCACCAGCGCCACAGACTACGCACAGTGTGCTTTTGTGCTGATAATTAACATTCCCACTCTGATCCTCGATGTCTCGAGCCCTGCCACTTGCGCCTCTGTGCACGCGATTAACAACGCAAGGGTCGGAACTGTGTACGAACATTACACCGTGGCCGCGTAGTAAAAGACAGAATTGGGGCGCAGTGCCCCCCGCCCTTCCCCCCACCCCGCCCCCCATCACAGGGCTGCCTGCCACTGCACCTACCTACTGATAGCTCTGCCACAGGAGACCCGAGCCAGGCCTAACATAGGAGCACTAACAAACAAGCACACCACTGCCTTTCTCCGAGGCGAAGCAGAATGCCTCGGAGGAACGCATCGGCGTTTTCAGATTCGGGGGCGTGTTTCTTTTTCTCTCCTCCTGCCATTGGCTGGAGGAGAGAAAAACACGCCTGAGAAAGGGCGTGGCTAAAAAGTGGAAAGAACAGCACGGAACACGCCCCCGAATCTGAAAAAGACAGAGGCTATTTGGAGGGACGGCTCTCTCCTCCAATGGCTGGCCTCCGTTTAGGAAGCCAGCCAATGGAGGAGAGGCAAAAAGAGAGGCGGGCTAAAGAGCCATTCTCAGAAACATTAAATCTCCGACTTTCGGAACTGCCTTTCGGCAGACCGGACGGTCCTCGACCTAAAAAGGCCATAGACCTGAAACAACATAGTATCTTTAGTAGCACAGCCACCTCATTTGAAAGAACCCAAACTTAAGCCAGTGAGTTGAAAACCTAAGCTCTCCTACTCCCCCCAGAGGATACCATAACTTAGATTTCTACTGCGCTCATGTTGTGTGTGATGGAGTTCCCTTACAGAACTCTGTTTTGACCCTTCAGGAAACCTTGACATTTATACTATTTTGGCCTGCCCTGGGTTTGAACCAGCCCTGTCTTCAGCTCTGAGATACTGTGAGTTTTTCTTTTCCGGAAAATTACCATATTTTTCTGGACCAGAGAAATCATTTGGTCTGACAACCAACTGTCGTAATGGCTGACCGAGAGAAAATGTCTCAATTTAACCTTGATCATCTTTTGGTAATGTGAAGATTTACACAAATGACCTGCATTCTCAGTGTATTTGTTGCCTTTATCAATTCAATTCAATTTGTTGTTATGATTCAGAGCTCCTAAGAGTTCCGCCTGAAAAAATATATACAGAAAATGCTCTGGTTTAACAAATCGCCTAGAGCTATAATCACAGTAACAGATAAAAATGCATATAAAACCATAAATTCATCAATTTTGTTGAGTGATACGAGATAGTAGCAGCTTGCTACAACTAAATGTATAAGTACACAGATGTTAGACCAATTTCACCGTTGTGATGGAATACTGATTAAACAGTTTGGGTTAAACTGTATCCTTTAATACTCTAAAAACCTTAACTTCATTATACAGCATCTTAAAACTCTATATATAATAAGTACAAGGTATATACAGAGACCTAGCGGTTACGGTTTTCATTGTACATGCTAGATACATAATGCACACAAGATAATTAAAGTGCGAATGCGAAAACATCCTGCAACAATTTCTTTTAAAATTAATAGTAAATCAAACTCAGACAAACCCCAGAGTAAAATACATGCAGTAGCCTAAAAGATGCACAATGCATTCATTATGCAATGCAGTTTCCATAGCAGCATACATGATATCAAAAGTGTAAGTGCTATGCCAATTCCATTAATCCTTTGATCATTTATGAAGCCAACTAACTAGTAAGATGTAATTCAAATTATACCATGATGTTATCAAATATATAATATGAGGACCCTGCAATTCTAATTATGATATGCAGTGAATATTGTCCACCAAGGACCCTCTTCAGCATACCACTGCTTACTTCTTCACATTAGTTCTTATCTAAAATATATTTAAAAGTTGTTTAAGAAAGATATGTTATGTTATGTTATGTTAGTGCTATTTGTATTGCGCACGGCTGCTCCAGCGAAGGAGCGTCCCGGCGCACCGACAAGGTGGCGAACACAACACAACTGGGGAACAGAAATAATTATTAAGAAATTGGGGAGTGCAGGATTTAACAAAGCTCAGAAAATAAATAAGTTTTAGCGGCCTTGCGGAAGGAGAGCAGGTCACCAAAGGTCCGGAGTTTCAAAGGGAGAGCGTTCCAGAGTGCGGCTGCCCGCACCTTAAAAGAGCGACCCCCCACCCGACTGAGTTTGAACCGAGGGGCTACCGCTAATTCTTGGTCTAGCGAGCGCAGAGTGCGGCCCGGGATGTAAGGGCGCAAGAGTTGGTGCAGTAAGGGAAGTGATAGGCCCTTCAGAATTTTGAAGGAAAGGCACAAAACTTTAAAGTGGATCCGCTGCCTAACGGGTAACCAATGCAAGGCTCGCAAAGATTGACCGGCCGAGCAAAACCTAGGAAGACCTGTGATCGCTCTGGCCGCAGCGTTCTGCACTCTTTGAAGTCGGGTTAACTCAGCCTGGTTTAATCCTATAAAAAGGGAGCTGGCATAGTCCAGCCGTGCCAAAACCGTTGCTTGCACCACCAATTGACGAGTTGCGGCATCGAAGTATTTAAGGGCAGGGCGCAGATTGCGCAGGATGCCGAAGCAGCAAGCCGCCGTCCTTTTGGTGTGGCCAACGAAGTTGAGGGAAGGGTCCAGCCAAACACCAAGGTTTTTGATCTCCGCAACCGGAGTGGGGGTCGGCCCCAACTCAGAGGGCCACCAAGTATCTCCCCATAGGTCCGTCCGCTTCCCAAAGATCATCACCTCCGTTTTTTTGGCGTTTAGTTGGAGACAGTTGGACGTCATCCAACCAGCCACCGCCCTGAGTCCTTCTCTGAATCTTGGGGCATCCACCCCCGAGTCCCCGCTGATCGTGACCGCTAGCTGGGTGTCATCTGCGTACGACACCATGGTCATACCACAGAGCTTCACAACCTCAGCCAGCGGCCTCACGTAGATGTTAAACAACGTGGGGCTCAGTGAGGAACATTTTAAAACACGGGGGGTAAAAAGAAGTTTCTGGCCTCCTTATCTGTGGCAATGTAATATTTTAAGTACAATGACCTCCTCAAACGATGTCGTAATGGTTGTTTAAAAAAAAAAATAATTTGCAGTTTTATATAGCGCAAACATCCAATCAAGTATCGGAGCGCTTTATATAGCACCAGTTACGTTACATGAGGACACACATTCATTTTTTGTTAGGCACTGGGAGATTAAGTGATTTGCCCAGAATCACACGATGTTCAGCGTCATTACCGAGACTCGAACCCAGTTCCCCCGTTTCCGAGGTCGAGCGCCCTAGCCGTTAGGCCAACTCCTCAGACAAATAAGACCTGGTTTAAATCCTGTACCCAGCTTCCACATAGATGGCAAAGCCTGTCCTGCCTAGCTAATCCCTCCCATGCTTCTGTTATATTTCGTAGGGGCAGCTGACTTAACCTTAACAACAGGATAGTTCTACGCACTCCGTGAGGAAGGTTTCATACAACATACGGTTGAGGTTTATAAATACCACTCCCAGCTATTATCATTACCGGAATGACCCAAGCAAAGGGCAGTATTTCTTTTACGACTGAGTTCATAAATGGTCTTATTAATTAGCATTTTCAAAGCTTGTTTTGGTGAAGAGCCTACGCTACTATGCCCAGCTGGTTTTCGCAAGTCAACCAGCACATTGGACCAGGTCTTTCGTTTTGTGCAACTCCACTGGAAAGTAGTTACTCTGGGGAAAGGCAGTCTCTATGTAGCCTTTGTGGACCTAAGAGCTGCCTTTGACCTTGTCCCTCGCCATCGGTTGTAGGTAGTCCTCGAAAAACTAGGGCTCCCAGCAGAAATTTTGACTTTTATAAAGAGACTCCATGAGTCTAATTTTGTTAAAATCCAGTGGGGAGGAGTGGGCGAAGTAACCCCAGAGTTCCCGGTTGAACGGGGTGTGCGGCAAGGCTGCACAATGGCTCCTACCCTCTTTTCCCTATACATTAACGGGATTGCCCAATCTATGCTTAGCGCCATCACTGATGCTCCAAAGCTTGCTGGAGTTATTATTCCGATATTAATGTTTGCGGATGATACGTTAATCGTATCAAAAACTCCAAGTGGCTTGCAGAGAGCTTTATTAGTCTTTGAGGATTTCTGCCTTGGTCATGGTTTGGAGGTAAACGTGGCCAAGACGAAACTCATGGCCTTCAACCCGCATCCAAGCTGTAGAGGGAGAAAGTTCTTTTTGGATGGGCAACCAATAGAAATGGTCTCCAACTTTGTTTATTTGGGCATACATATAACTAGTAGTAATAAATGGGAGAAACATATAGAGGTAGCCGCCCTGAAGCTTAGGCAAATCTCGGGAACATTAACTAGAGAACATAAAAAATCCTTCACCAAGCCCGTAAAACCTGTGCTCCAAGTTTATGAGGCATAGGCCCTGGGTTCAGCTTTTTATGGGGCAGAACTATGGGGGTTTAATCGGCTGGTTCCTTTAACTTCAGCCGAAAATTCATTCCTTCGTAGTATAACAAGCCTCCCCCAGAGTTCCCCTATGGTTCCTGTAAGGTATGAGCTTGGTAGGAAGGCCATTGCGGATATTGCTAGACTTCGCCAGGTTTTATACTGGCGAAGGCTCTGGACTACTCCCGAGCTCTCCCTGTATGCCAAAGGGCTTATGGATGTCATAGATTTAGACGTTTTTCACAAGATCGAATGGCTGAGGCAGCTCCGCCAGACTTTGACAGTTATGGGCATGGTGGGGTTATGGAGCGATCCAGCAACTGCACAGTTTCCCTCAAAGAAAATTATAAAAGCTATCTATTGGGAACGAGTCGACCACCAGGTGTGGAGCCGAGCAAACCCCAACGGGATGGCTGGTCGCTATCTAGAGGCGAAGACCACGCCCGTCCTTGAACATTACTGGGACTTGATCACGAAACCCAGAGACAGGAAGCTCTACTTCCAGCTTAGAGCAGGTTCTTTACCACTTAAGTCCCTTACAGGCAGGTGGTCTAGTCCTCGAGAGGAAATTTGCCCTGCCTGTGGGTTACAGGCAGAGTCTATTGCCCATTTCCTGTTTGTCTGCCCAGTGCTAGTTATTCCTAGACGGGTGTGGTTGTCACCACTGTGTAGAAATTTGGGCACCAGGAGTAATGCTGTTGCTCTAAGAATTTTATGCACCAGCACATCCCCAACTATTTTTATACCAATAGCCAAATTCTTGGGTTGGGCATGGACCCTAAGGGCGAAAGCCTGTGCCAAACACCAGAAAACTTCCCTCCATACAACCCAAATTGTTGTCACTTAGTGTAAAATTTCATTAATTGATTCTCCATAACACTGTAGTTGATGGGGGTTTATTATTTATGTATTGTTAAAGTTGTCATTCTGACTAGTTTAATGCTTTTTAAAAAAAATTTGTAACCTATTTATTGATGAAATCCAAAAAATTTTAATGTATTTTATATGTAATGTCTGGATTTATGTTTGTGTCTTTCATGATTTTTCCTAAATCAAATAAAGACTAATGATGATGATGATGACTATGCCCAATGTTAAATAAAAGTGCAGCTTTCACGAGTCCTAAAGACAACGCTTTTCCCTTTCAGGCTTACAAATATTTCCTGCCTCAGCGCTGCCCGTAAAGGTTTGTCAGCGCAGGTCAGTAAGGCATTACTCCATCTCAGTTATGCAGCCATTGCGAACACATAGGTCGAGAGGAGCCCAAATTTAAGACTGATCGCCGCTACGAGGGCTGCTCTATTCAAATTACAGATCTGGCCCCAAATATGTCCCTCAACCTTATTTTCACATCAATTTTGCCTTTCCCCAGGAACCAGTGCATATTTTTCCTGACCCTACACCCCGCTATCCATAAATCATAATTTACTTTTTGCTGTATTTATTTAAAAAAACAATTATCAGTTTAGCGTACCATCTCATTAAGGCGCCTTTGAAGTCCTATCGGGTTAGACAATCAGGACAGCGCCATCCGCATAAAACAGACAACACAATTTCATTGTTCGTTATTTTGGGGGGTCACTTTACACCACCCACCCTACTCTGCAAGTCATTGATATAGAGAAAGAAGAGGAGAGGTGCTTACAGGCACCCTTGCTTTAGCCCATTATGAGTCTCTACTTTATTCGACAGGCCCTGATTACCCCCCATTAACCCTTTCCGTGCTCATGACGGAACCACTCCGTCATGAGCCACAGGTGCCGTGTGCTCATGACGGAGTGGTTCCGTCATGCTGCGGCCGTTGGCGGCCGCACCGCCCACGCGGCGCTAATTCCCCGCCTGTGCGGGCGATTAGCGCAGTGGGCGGAGACGTGACGGAACCACTCCATCATGAGCACAGCTCACCCGTGACTCGTGACGGAGTGGTTCCGTCACGAGCACAGCGCCACTGCAACTGCCCCCAAACCCCCCCAGCGCCGCGGCAGAATTCCTGCCGCGGCGAAGGGGTTAAAACCTGAGTCCAAGTTGAGTGCAATGCTATAATCAGTCTCAGCAAGTGTATAGGGATCCCCATTGCATCCAATTTCCTCCACAGTGTCCCCGGGTCTACCCGGTCGAAAGCCGTGGAGAAATTTATAAAGGCAGTATGCCATTCCCTTAGGCATTGGGCATTTTTCAATCAGGGTTTGCAAGGCGGTAATATTATCTAATGTGCCGCTATGCTTACGAAACCCTGCTTGCTCTGCCGGGGGCAAAATTATTTCCAAAAGCCCTATCCTGAAGATGTAAAAGAATGCTTTTAGCGAACAATTTTCCGGTCGCATCTTTTTATATAATGGAACCACAGTACTTCCTGTCCAAGAAGATGGAATACTCCCATATGTATAGCAATAAGAAAATACCAGACAAAGGAATTGAGCCCATGCGGAGCTATCTTGTTAGGTCAAGCCTAGCGTTGCAGGCATGATGTATTAGTGTATGTTTTAGAAGTGGTGTGGAAGCCCCGCCCATATTTTTCATTGGCTGGCGTCCTTGTCCATGGTAAATGCTGGCTTCCGATTGATAATGAGGCTTCTTACTCCCTCCTTGTTACTTCCCTGTCTCCTTTTGGGACCGCCTATCAGGACTGGATCTTTTACTTGCGGCTTACACTGTCTCCTTCATTAGTCGGTAAGCACTATATTTTTTTCACAATGTAAACAGCTTGTCTGGTATTTGTATTTGGGGTTTTAACGTGCGGCTGTAGAGCCTGAGAACCAGGTCAGCAGAGCCGTTGTAGAGCCAGAGAACTAGGTCAGCAGAGCCGCTGTAGAGCCAGAGAACCAGGTCAGCAGAGCCGCTGTAGAGCCAGAGAACCAGGTCAGCAGAGCTGCTGTCAAGCATGAGAACCAGGTCAGCTGAGCTGCTGTAGAGCCAAAGAACCAGGTCAGCAGAGCTCCTCTAGAGCCAGCAAACTAGGTTAGCAGAGGTGCTTTAGACCCACAGAACCAGTTCAGCAGAGTTGCTGTAGAGCTAGAGAACCAGGTCAGCAGAGCCGTTGTAGAGCCAGAGAACCAGGTCAGCAGAGCCGCTGTAGAGCCAGAGAACAAGGTCAGCAGAGCTGTTGTAGAGCCAGAGAACCATGTCAGAAGAGCTGCTGAGGAGCCAGAGAACGAGGTCAGCAGAGCTGCGGAGGAGCCAGAGAACGAGGTCAGCAGAGCTGCTCTATGGCCAGAGAACCAGGTCAGCAGAGCTGCTGAGGAGCCACAGAGCCAGGTCAGCAGAGCTGCTGTAGAGCCTGAGAAGCAGGTCAGCAGAGCTGCTGTAGAGCCTGAGAAGCAGGTCAGCAGAGCTGCTGTAGAGCCTGAGAAGCAGGTCAGCAGAGCTGCTGTAGAGCCATAGACGCAGGTCAGCAGAGTTGCTGTAGAGCCAGAGAACCAGGTCAGCAGAGCCATTTTAGAGCCAGAGAACCAGGTCAGCAGAGCCGTTGTAGAGCCTGAGTCCCAGGTCAGCAAGCTGCTGTAGAGCCAGAGAACCAGGTCAGCAGAGCCGCTGTAGAGCCAGAAAACCAGGTCAGCAAGCTGCTGTAGAGCCAGAGAACCAGGTCAGCAAGCTGCTGTAGAGCCAGAGAACCAGGTCAGCAAACTGCTGTAGAGCCAGAGAACCAGGTCAGCAAGCTGCTGTAGAGCCAGAGAACCAGGTCAGCAGAGCCATTGTAGAGCTTGAGAACCAGGTCAGCAAGCTGCTGTAGAGCCAGAGAACCAGGTCAGCAAGCTGCTGTAGAGCCAGAGAACCAGGTCAGCAAGCTGCTGTAGAGCCAGAGAACCAGGTCAGCAAGCTGCTGTAGAGCCAGAGAACCAGGTCAGCAGAGCCATTGTAGAGCCTGAGACCCAGGGCAGCAGAGCCGCTCTAGAGCCAGAGAACCAGATCAGAAGAGCCGCTCTAGAGCCACGTCAGCAGAGCCACTCTAGAGCCAGAGAACCAGGTCAGCAGAGCTGCTGTAGAGCCTGAGAACCAGGTTAGCAGAGCCGTTGTAGAGCCCTGGGGTGTGGAATTTATTAAAATATCTACTTGTCCATGGGGCAGGTTGCTTCATAAATCTACTTGTCCTGTAACAAAATCCACTTGTCCCATTGGTGCCATGTTGTGCGGCGACAAATTATGGCAGCAATCTCATTATATAAGAGCTCTTATATAGCCTCTCTGATTATGCCAGGGCTCATACCATAGTAGTGTTTGAATACTAGCAATCCCTTTATGTTGCTACGTTTCCGCAGATCTACATACTGGGACCGAAGGTAGTGGTAAACAATAGTTTAAGGGTTGGAATGTCCTTTTGAGTCTGTGTGAACCTACTAACTTGCATGTTTTAAGGGTTTTCAACAACTCTTCTCTAATCTTTTCCAATACTGAGAAATGTTGGAAATTTACTGACAATGGCAGAAATAAACCTTCTTCCAGAAATGGAAAAAAAGTGGTTGGAGGGAAAATAAACTTGCAAACAGGTTTTCGCATGAGCAAATCTACACATCCATATTTGCTCATGCTAAAATGCAGTTCACAAATATTTTCTAGGAGTACTTTCTCTTGCCCTACTGCTGTAAATTCTTGTGAATTCACGAAAGCCATATTGCTGCCCTTCATGCAAGGACATATACCAAGGGTGCACCTTTGAGACTTTCTTTAATAATTAGGCCCCTAGTTTGGTCTGGCGTTAACCATGACCTTTTGTATTTATTAAAATTCTCTCTCTCTCTGTATCGGCTGGCTTCAAGGTGAGTGACAGCATTCTGCTCTTTCACAAGGAGCATATCGGCACACAAATTAGTTTTGTTCAGTGCCAGTAACTAATGTGGCAGTGTGTGCTTTTTTGAGACCAGAAACAGCTCTCACATCAATATGGTTTTACAAAAACCATGCCAACACAAGTCACGCATTGCCAAAACTAAAAAGCTGACCACCATTTCAGACCTATTGGCTTTGCCAATGCTTGTTTATTTTTAGGTTTCCCAAAATCTTATTGAAACTGGTTACACTGATTTTCTAATATGAATATTTTGGGGAAATACTTGCATGCATCAACACATTTTACTAAATGATGCTGCAAAGAAATGGTACCTGAAATTTTACAGCAGTTAAAAAGTGTTTCCTACTTTCATTTTTTAGTATCATTTTATATTGAAAGCAAAGAATCAATAATCTTGCTTTCAAGCTTCTGCAAATATTTGCATCTAATCTGAGAGCATTCTGGGAGCATTATGCATAGCCTCATATTGCTAAACTTTGAAACCGTTTGTACACATTTTTATACTGGAACCACTGTCAGTAGTGCAGTCAGAACTTGCATTTACTGAGAGCGCTCAGCCTAATAATAAAGGCTTTCAATTAATGAACCATAAATACAAGTTTGAACAGCATTAACATATGCACACAAATATTAACTTAACTGCAGGCAGTGCCCTTCCCTGATCCTTAATGTGGTATTGCAAACTGGCAGCCAAAGGGTTTGTGCTGCAGGGGGTTGGGCCTGCTTGTCCTAAGGACAAAATGCACATTAAAACTTGTTGCCCTTGACCCCAAACAATATGTCCTGGGCGTCGGACTATAGGACTTCCACATTCCTGCAGGTCAGCAAGCTGCTGTAGAGCCAGAGAACCAGGTCAGCAGAGCCACTGTAGAGCCAGAGAACCAGGTCAGCAGAGCCACTGTAGAGCCAGAGAACCAGGTCAGCAGAGCCACTGTAGAACCAGAGAACCAAGTCAGCAGAGCCACTCTAGAGCCAGAGAACCCGGTCAGCAGAGCTGCTGTAGAGCCTGAGAATCAGGTCACCAGAGCCTTTGTAGACCCAGAGAACCAAGTCAGCAGAACTTCTGTAGAGCCAGAGAACCAGGTCAGCAGAGCTGCTGTAGAGCCAGAGAACCAGGTCAGCAGAGCTGCTGTAGAGCCAGAGAACCAGGTCAGCAGAGCTGCTGTAGAGCCAGAGAACCAGGTCAGCAGAGCTGCTGTAGAGCCAGAGAACCAGGTGAGCAGAGCTGTTGTAGAGCCAGAGAACCAGGTCTACAGAGCTGTTGTACATCCTGAGACCCAGGTCAGAACAGGTGCTGCAGGGACTGGAGAGGTACACACGTAATCGGACATAGAAGAGCTGCAATGATTCTATAGCAATATTTTGCTATTTTGTCATTTTACAACACAGTAGTACTGTCTGGACAAACGTTTCTCCTCATTAGCAGCACTCTAACACCCGAATACAGCCGACCGCAATGAAATGGTAACAGTTAATCTTTTCAAAGCGTCTGTCCCCCCCCCCCCCCCCCCCTCCCCCCGGGTGACCACAGCTGATGGCTGATGCTTTTCTAAAGCCTCTTTTGATCCATCTGAGCTAGAATTAATATTTGCAACTGATACAGAAGAACTTAATCATGCGGCAACTTGTGTCCTTCTTCTGGTCCTAAACCCCTCTCTGCAAGTTGATCTTTCATAATAATAGGTGAAGGGAGAGGATTTACCTCTGGGTACCCAGGATTCTGACCAACCGGGGACCTGACAGGCTTAGACTCACTTCCTTTCTGCAGCAAGGAGAAATAGACGGTCTCCTCAAATAGAGTTGGAAACCGTAATGTTCGAGGCATATGAGCTGTAGATCATATGCTTTTGCATAGATCGCCATTTAGTGTTGGGTCCGGATGTTTGCACTTTGTTTTTCTTCGTAAAAGTCTTTCCAGACACAAGGTAGGTGACTCCTCCTTTCGGTGATCGTGCGCATGGGCATAGACTCCTTTTGTTAGATTGTTTTTTTCCTCCATCGGGTACGTATGTGAATTGTTGCGCTCCGGCAACTTTTCTTTGGGCCCCTTCAATGCGCAATCCACCACCCTCAACAGTATTGTTTATCGATCGCGTTTTCCATTCTCTGCGTATCGTTTAATTGCGAAAACCTTCAATCGGAAGATTCATCGAAAGCGGTTGGGCCTACCCGCACTAGGATCGGTAACAGCTGATGAAACTGACTCAAATTCAAGTTATGTCCAGGGTGTCGCTGTAAGTTCCCGCGCACCGACTTGCACGAAGTGTGCAACCTTTGCCTATCCCCGGAACATGACGAGAAAGACTGCGAAGCGTGTGGCTCGTTTCGATCGAAGAAAACCATCCGTGATCGTCAGACTCGACATCACGAAATGTACCAGCAAAGCGGCTCTCCTTGGGACCTCCCCGAAGAAGAGTCTGAACACGAAGAATCTCAAGCGCAGGAAGACGAAATGGACGAAGAGTAGGTCTCCGTATCCGACACTGTCTCTGATTCCAAAGACCTCACACCGGAACAACGAATCGTGAGTAAAGAGAATTCGTTCCCATGCCATCTTCTCTATTAAACAAGCATTAGCATAGCCAATAGGTCTCGCCTTTGGGACCTTATAAGTGTTTAGCCATGCAACACTTGATGTTGTTGCATCAAGGATATTGTGCCGGATAACTAAACACTTATAAGGTCCCAAATGCGTGACGTATTGGCATAGCCAATAGGTCTTGCCTTTGGGGCGTTATAAGTGTTTAGACAGCAGTGATCCCACACTTGTGTTTGTGAGCAATGTTAAAGGATGGTATTTAAGCAGGTAATGGGGAGAGCAGTTAGAGCTATATCAGGGACATAAATGAGGATAACAAAGTTTATTTTTAATTATCCAAAAATCCTGCACTCCGTAATCCAATTTGGAAGGAACATTTTGTGTGCTGAGGAATAATTCAAAAACCAGTTTAGGAGAGTGGAGTGGAGTGGAGTGGAGATGGTGTGGTCAGTAGGAGCATGTGCGTTTTATTGAGTTGTGAGGTTTCTTTGGTGGCAAAACCTAAAAACCTTTAACAAGTTTCCCCAAAAGGAAAAGACATCCATTGCCCAGCAAACGTATAGCTATGCAAAGCAGCTGATGCCAGGTAGAAGTTGGAGCTGCATACGGAGCGCTACAAAACTATGCTACACATGTGGTCCACATTTGAAGTAATAAACAACTGCTTACAAGTTATGGGGCAGTGCCTGCTCCATTATTGCCTCTTCGCTCCCATTCAGTTTAAAAAGGTCCATTGCTCATTATTCACAAGAGTGACAGTGAATATTTGCATGCGTTTAAAAAAAATATTGTGGACGCGTGCGCATGTTAAGTTGTAAGGTTTACCATTCTCCCTAATTAGTGTGGCTTGGTGGTTTTATATAAAAGTGAACAAAGTCATGTGTCGATGTTAAAACAAAGTAACGCTTGCTGTAAAAATATATTCAAGAATCTCACCCAGGTAACACGAAGCCAAACAAAGTTATGTTCAATTCCAAATATACTCTTCACTGTTGAAAAAAGAAGCAAGTTAATACAAGTTTGAAGGTTGAGGAATCGCTAGGAGATAAACAAAATAATTAAACTTAATATCTCGCTCTTATAAAGAAACGTACATGAAAAGTGGATTTTCGCATTCGAAAAAATAAAAGCCCTCCCAGTTCACAACGATACCAGGGGCTAAAATGTCAAGTCCCGCTGGTGTAGAGCTAACCTATTCCCCCAATCCTGGGGCCGATTTTCTTAAGTGTATGTTACACAGGAAGTAACTTCCTAAATCGTAATGCCGGGTGGTGGCAGTGCATAGTGGGAAATGTAGTTTGAAAAGCGCTCGTGCATAGATTGCCCAACTAGCGTATTTACGAATCTTAGTTCTAAAAAGTGCCGATAAACATATTTTACCAGTTGTGTGACTATAAATATATTATGTTAAACAAAAACAAACTGTTCAACACGGAAGATAAGATAATAACGCGCGCGCACGTTAATGGAAATGGAGCCCATGAGTGGTGCTCGTGTGCGCTTGGGAGAGCAGTCTGCTCATTTTCAAGCACTGCACTCGTACTTTTGGTGCGCCGCTGCTTGTTCCTGCAAGGTGGATGCCGCCACAAGCACGAGTGTGTGCTTGAAAATGAGCAGAGCGACTGCTAAAGGCCCTCCTTTCAGCGCATGCACGCTGCGTAGGCAAGACCTAAAAAAGGCTCCGGTCCCTCCTCTGCCTTCGGGCCAAGGTCGGCACAGAGACATGGTTTTGAGCACCCCGCCTTCGGACTCTGCGCCGAAACATTAACAGCCTTCCGCTCGGGCTCGACCCGTCCCCATGCCGGAGCTGACCCAAAACCTTTGGCGTCTAAACTGAAACACTTTCTGGTTTCCGTTCCACCGTTGCAGAAACCAAAATCTTCGGAGCTGAAACCGGCATCTAAGGGAAGTACGGCAAATAAAGAGCCTTTGATCGAAAATCCACCAGATCCGGAACAGAAGGAAATCATGATTCATCCCGAAACTGGTCATATTCGAACCAAACTTCCTGAAAAGAGGAAAATGGGCCTACCAGAGGACTACCACATTCCTTTAAAAAAGACTGCTTATTACACCTACACATTCCCCTACACCAACATCACCTGACCCGCAGGATACAGGGAATGGGAATATAGATGACTATATACCACAGGATCCCGATCCATGGGATAATTACAATGTCCCTCAAGATAATGATCCTGACTTACATCTATGCAGGCCTTTACTTCCAGATGATAACATTGGGTACATTGAGCACCTTAATAGGGCGGCACAATATTTTGGGGTAGAGCTTCATGAGGAGAGTTTAGAAGAGGATTTGGTTTTAGAGACACTAAGTTTGTCTCAAAAGGCTACACAAACATTACCAATGCAAAAGGCAATGCTCAAACACACTGAGGATATCTGTAAAGACCCTGTAAAAGCTAGGATCATCACTCCCAGGGTAGAGAAAAAAATATAAAGCCGCACCCAATGACCCTGTCTATATCAAAGGGAAGTTACCCTTAGACTCTCTGGTTGTTTCTAATGCTCGTAAGAGAGCTAACTTCCAAACAGGAGATGCCCCTCCTCCTGATTAGGAATCCAAATTGTTAGATGCTTCTGGAAAAGGAATAGCCTCACAAGCAGCTAACAATTGGCGCATTGCCAATGCCCAAGCATTGTTGGCAAGATATGATTGAGCTCAATATGATGAACTCGAAAAGCTCATTGAATTCCTTCCAGATAAGCATAAGACTAAAGCCAGTGACCTCATTCAAGAAGGACAACTAATAACTAATACCTCTATCAGGTGTGCATTAGATCAGGCAGTTACAGCAGCTCGGGCAGTAAACACTAGTATGTTACGTGCTTCGTTAAGGATTTCAGGTTTCAAGCCTGAGCTACAAGCCTCTATTCTTAATCAACCTTTTGATAAAGAACATCTTTTTGGCCCAGCGGTAGATGTATCACTGGAAAACATGAAAAATAATACAGAAGTTGCTAAATCAATGGGAGTCTTGCAATTACCTTCTAACGGTTTCCTTTTGTCGCTCATTCTATAGGGGCAGCTCCAAAACGGTATCTACAGAGAATCCCTCCTCCTCCTACAAGGGCAACAATCAATCGCCCTCTTCTAGAGGTTATTTTAGAGGAGGATATAGAGGAAACAATGGAAAGGGCAGAGGCAACTCAACAAGAACCTCCCCTGCAAACAACAAGCAGTGACTTATTTACCATACCCCCCATCATTCCACTCCTGTCGGGGGACGCCTTTCACATTTTCTGCCCATTTGGAATACAATTACATCAGACAAATAGGTTCTACATATTTTCCCATCTGGTTATTGCCTGGAGCTTACAAGCACTCCACCGACTATTCCTCCAAGGTTGCACCTCATGTCGCAAGAACATCTCACCCTTCTAAAGAAAGAGGTTCTTTCTCTGTTACACAAAGGGGCAATAGAACCAGTCCCTTTACAATATCAAGGAACGGGAGTGTACGCCCTTTACTTCCTAATTCCCAAAAAGGACGGTTCTCTCAGGCCTATATCGGACCTCGGAGAACTAAATCTATACATTCAGTCGGACCACTTCCATATGGTCACACTCCAACAAGTGTGTAGTGGGCTGGCCCCACGTGTGCAGGATGACAAGTAGACACTGTAGACGTGGCCAGGTAGGAGTAGATGTAGTTTATTAAGATCATAGGTGTAGAAGTAGTAAATCCAGAACAGGCTCCACAATAGGCCCCAACTTAGGCCCCAGCATTAACCCCACCAGGAGCAGCCTCCTAGCTGCTCAGCCCATCTTCCCAACTGTCTCAGTCCCACACAGTATCTAAGCATTCCACCCACACTAACATTCTACGCGGAACACTGACACTGGCTGAGCAGCTAGGTACAGAATGAAGGGAACATAACAACATGACCTGAGGATACTACACATCCTCTTCCTTTACACTGAAAATTAATAAAACCTAAAATAAACCCAAACTACTAATAAGCAAACAAATAAATACACAAATGTACACAAAATATGAATAGTCCATAAACCCAGGAATGCATGTAGAAATACATCATGAGAGGGAAAACAGACACACTAAGGAGAAAGAAAAGATGCAAGCATAAATCAACACACTAACACCATCCCCTTCCCTTAATACTGAACAAAGAAATTTTTTAAAAGTGAAATAAGAGCTCACATACTACAAATGAATATGATACCCAGAGTGGAATTCTACGGGTATAAATGTCTATGGGTAGAACAACACCCAAGGAAGTACTTCTCACGTGAGAAGACCCTGACGAAAACTCAAAACGCCACCCCTCATGTAAGGGACACTATGGGACTAAAACCCACGTGTTTGGGACTAACACCCAAATTTAAATAATACGTCACATGGGACTGAAACCCACTGACACGTGCATAATGTAAAACCGACATGCAGCACGGTGTGGCATCAAAAGATGGCTACACACACACAAGACAGTGAAAACGTAAATGAAAGGACTGATACCCAACATACACGTAAAGGTGGGACTAAGACCCCCTTTAAACTTAGTAAATAGGACTGGTACCCATTACTAATGACATAGGTGGGACACTAACCCCCTATAAATAGGTAGGACTCTTACCCCCTATAACAGAGTAAATGGGACTAACACCCAAACTCAAAGTGACAAAGGTGGGACTGAAACCCCCTTGGGGTGATGGGACTAAAAACCCACTCCCATCCCTAAGCAGGGATCAAACTATCAATAAGGAAATGGGACTAAAACTAAAACCCACTCCTATCCCTAACCCGGGATAAAGACATTTTAAATATGGGGACATGGGACTGAAAACCCACTCCCATCCCTTAGACAGGGATATCATATCTGAAAAGGAAATGGGACTAAAACCCACCCCTATCCCTTAGACAGGGATAAAACATTTTAAATAAGGGTCATGGGACTAGTACCCACTCCCATGCCAACAAACAAGAACTCGTACAAAGCGATAAAACAACGTTGGCATACAACAAATCTTAAGACATTGTAGAAAGCAATAACCATTTTTGCATAAAATTAACTCTCTTGTGAAACATTTTTTAAATAAAAAAAATTTCCACTTATGAAAACAAAAACATTTTTGCGTGAAATCATTAAAATATGTACTACAACCTTGTATATCAAAAGTCAATGGTGTGCCTGTCACCGCGACAAGCGTTCGAAGTATCAAATTTCCAAATATCTATGTCCAGTTCTTGAGATAGAGAGAACTTTAAACACCACGTTTTGAAAATGCCAATTGCTGCGCTTACAATTCTGTCCAATAGTTCATGCAAAATTTTAATCTTCGAAGTAAAAAAAATAAATAAATAAAATTACCTGTTAAATGTGAACAGACTAAGAAAAACAATATCATAACTGCCAACTGCACAGGCTAATTCTTTCTTCCATGCGAACAACGCGCGTAATATTTAGCATCACAGCATTCTTGTCAAAACATAACTTTATAGAAAATGCTGAACCTGTATATATAAAAAAAAAACGTGGTTGGCGTGATTGGGAGATTGTAAATTGCCAGACTAAAGAAACAGTACACTTCTCCAAATCCACGATGGAGGCACGCTGACTTACGTTGTACCGGATGGCTCCCGGCATCTCCAAGACTAAATACGTCGACAGGCAGCAATGCGTGCATTCGAAACGAAAAGACGTCATGGAGATCAGAAACTACTCCGCGCGACAGACCAGGTGCGTTGCACGAGCCACACTTGAATTTTAAACAATGCGCAACTGTAATCTTTCACCTGTATGCAGAGATTTCTCTCACACAGATGGTTTAAAGCGGCAGCTTTAGCCAAAAAGAGTCAAGAGTCAACATGAGGTCACATTTCCTCACAGTCCATCGCTCGCATCACAAAACTTTCGTATTTCGCTTGCTTCCTTCAAACTAGAAAGATGGTCTTTTCTCGCGCCCATTAAAACAACACAGCACCAGTCAAATGTAACACTCTTATTTGGGCACGAAATAAATGACGAAACAAATCCCAAAATACGAAGCTGTAGAACACACTTTCCGGGCACATGGGATATTAAGGTCTAAAGTTTCAGCACAACCACAAATTTTAAACTGGATGCCTTTTGTCTTAGAGAACATTTCAAACACCGCACTGATGATCAAAGTCACTAACAGCCACAGATTACCTTGTTGCTCAAAAATTCTTTTTGTTGTAGCACAATAGACGTTTTTTTTTTCTCTTGTGGCAAAATTTCTTTTCCAGATGTAGACTGGCTAGTAACTGTATTTTCCTGATGATAAGTTGAAGACACAGCATGCCTGGGCTGGGCTGTCCGATGTGGTGGACACTGGTGGGGCAGACAGGCATGCTTGACAAATTTCTTTTTCTTCAACATGTTTCTTTTCTCTTCTTTAAATTTCTTGACACTTGTTTCTTGACGCTTGACACTTGTTTCTTCTTTTTTTTTTATTTTCCTTGACCTTGGTACCTTTCTACACGTTCTCTTTGTCCACTCCTCTTTCTTGGTTGCCTTCATGTTACCTTTTTGCGTGAGATTTTCTCCAGATCGTCGCCATAAATGTAGTGGGCTGGCCCCACGTGTGCAGGATGACAAGTAGACACTGTAGACGTGGCCAGGTAGGAGTAGATGTAGTTTATTAAGATCATAGGTGTAGAAGTAGTAAATCCAGAACAGGCTCCACAATAGGCCCCAACTTAGGCCCCAGCATTAACCCCACCAGGAGCAGCCTCCTAGCTGCTCAGCCCATCTTCCCAACTGTCTCAGTCCCACACAGTATCTAAGCATTCCACCCACACTAACATTCTACGCGGAACACTGACACTGGCTGAGCAGCTAGGTACAGAATGAAGGGAACATAACAACATGACCTGAGGATACTACAAAGTGCTTCCTCTCCTTCAGCAAGGCAACTTTCTATCCACTCTGGATTTAAAGGACGTTTACTCTTATATTCCAAGACACCCTGCGCACCACAAATACCTCTGATTTGTGGTAGCAGGCCAACATTATCAGTTCAAAGTCCTTACCTTCGGAGTGACAACCGCTCCCAGGGTTTCACAAAATGTTTGCCAGTGGTCGCAGCCCACCTAAGAAGACAACAGGTTCACGTCTTCCCATACTTAGAAGACTGGTCTGTAAAGGCCAGTTCACACAACAGCTGTCTGCACCACACACACAAAACTGCAACTTCTTCACCAACTAGGATTTACAGTAAATCAGACCAAATCCCTACTCCAACCATCCATGTCTCAAGACTGTCTAGGAGGTACCATAGACACACAAAGGGCTCTAGCATACCCAACTCCAGCTAGAATCAGGAACATTCAAAACCTACTCTCCCAGTTCCAGCCTCAACACTCCCTACCAGCTCAAGTGTTCATGCAATTACTGGGAATGATGGAGTCTTGCATTCTCATAGTTCCATACGCAAGACTTCAGATGCGTCCCCTACAGTAATGCTTAGCACGTCAGTGTAACCAGGCTGAAGGTCAGTTATCAGATCTAGTGTTGGTAGACGCCCGCACTCGTCGCTCTCTGCAGTGGTGGAACACACAAAACCTTTTAAAAGGGCGACCCTTCAGCGATCCGGTTCCACAGATAGTACTAACAGCAGACGCATCAATGACAGGTTGGGGAGCACATCTCCAAACCCACACAATACAAGGCATGTGGAGCTCCCGAAAAAAAACTGCTTCACATAAATCATCTAGAATTGCTAGCGATTTTTCTGGCGTTGAAAGCATTTCAAATTCTACTAGTACGCAAGACTATTAATTCGTACAGACAACATGACAGCCACGTACTACATTCAAAAACAGCGGGGGACACACTCCCTCCAACTGTCTCACCTAGCACAGGACATTTGGAGTTGAGCTGGGGGACACACTCCCTCCAACTGTCTCACCTAGCACAGGACATTTGGAGTTGAGCTGTTTGCCACAAAACCTATCTCCTAGCAGAACACCTCCCAGGAGTAAACAAGCAAATGGCAGGTCTGCTAAGTTGTCAGACACAGCAAATCCATGAATGGGTACTGCATCCTCAAGTTTTCCTCCCATTCTTCCATATGTGGGGCTTCCCAGACATAGACCTGTTCGCCACTCATCTAAATGCAAAATGCCCAAACTTCGCATCCAGGTATCCACACCCATTGTCGAAAGGCAATGCACTATGGATGAACTGGTCACGGATATTAGCTTACGTTTTTCCGCCTCTTCCACTCCTTCTGTTAGTGGTTCGGAAACTCAAACAAGCGTCCCTGACACTAATCCTAGTTGCTCCCACATGGGCACGTCAACCATGGTTCACAATGCTATTGGAAATCTCGGTAGTTCTGCATCAAAACTACGTCTTACACCCAATCTCCTAACACAGAGCCATGGAGACATAAGACACCCAGACCCCAGTCAGCTCAATCTGGCGATCTGGCACCTGAAGTCCTAGAGTTTGGCTATCTTGACTGCTTGAATATTATCAAAGAGGCTAGACGTCCTACCACAAGAGCCTGCTGTGCAGCAAAGTGAAAGCGGTTTGTGATTTACTATAATAACAACCATTTCAACCCGCTTGATGCTTCGGTACAAAACATTATATGCTATTTGTTGCATCTGCAACGTTCCAAATTAGCATACACGTCCATACGTTTACATCTAGCTGCTATAGCCGCATATCTCCAAAATAGACAACATCTATCTCTTTTTAGAGTACCTGTCATTAAAGCGTTTATGGAGGGACTCAAAAGAATCATTCCCCCGAGACGTCCACCTGCTCCAGTGTGGGATCTCAACATTGTTCTCACCAGACTAGTGATCCACCCTTCGAGTCATTGCACAGATGTGAACTGCAATTTCTCACATGGAAAGTTGATTTCCTAGTGGCAATTACATCACTCAGAAGAGTGGGTGAACTTCAGGCATTAACTATAGAAGAACCTTTATTACAAATGCATCAAAACAAGGTAGTTCTTCGGCCCAATCCTAAATTCCTTCCTAAAGTCATTTCTGCTTTTCATATCAATCAATCTGTTGAGTTGCCTGTGTTCTTCCCTCAACCAGATTCAGTAGCAGAATGTGCACTACACACATTAGATGTCAAAAGAGCATTGTTTATTACATTGAAAGGACAAAACCTTTCCGTAACACAAATCAGCTTTTTGTCGCTTTTGCTCCACCACACAAAGGCAATCGTATATCTAAATCAGGTTTTGCAAGGTGGATAGTCAAGTGTATTCAAATATGCTATGCAAAGGCTAAACGATCATTACTAGATCCCCCTAGAGCACACTCTACACGCAAACTGGGGGCTTCTATGGCATTCCTAGTAAATATACCCATAGATGATATATGCAAAGCTGCAACATGGTCTTCACCTCACTTACTCACAAATCATTATTCTGTGGATGTATTGGCAGCACAACAAGCTAGAGTAGGCCAAGCAGTTTTACTTGCACTATTTCAGACTACTGCAATAGCTACAGGTTAGCCACCTCTTTGGGAGATAACTGCTATGTAGTCTATGCAAAAGAATATAATCTACAGCTCCTATGCCTCAAACGGAAAATGCTACTTACCCAGTATGCATCTGTTCTTGGCGTATAGAGCTGTAGAATCATATGCGAACACCCGCCTCCTTGGGTACCTCAAACTGTTGCAGTAACATCTTACTTAGATACATGCATTCATGGACATCACCTTCTTACAACGCTTACTAACTCCACTATCACCCTCTGCGGGCAAACAATCTAACAATGGAGTCGATGCTCATGCGCACTCGCACTATCACCGAAAAGAGGAGTCACCTACGTTGTGACTGGAAAGACTTCTTTCTTCGAAGAAAAACAAAGCGCAAACATCCGGACCCAACACATTGTTGGCGATCTATGCAAAAGCATATGATTCTACAGCTATATATGCCAAGAACAGATGCTTACTAGGTAAGTAACATTTTCCTTTTCGGGCTTACGTTTTATTATACGCCGGGTCCTCCTCTTCTTCTCCCCCTCTTGTTTAAGGGCCATTAGCTTCTGGGGAGGGGGGGGGGAACAACCTCTAACTCAACCATGGATTGTTTAAGGACTGAAACATCAGTTGTAAAAACTGTATCATACGACATCCCGGTGTTCCCCTTTTTAAAAATGGAGTAAACCGGTGGGGTATTCTTAGGTACTAATGCATTTGTATTTTCCTCTATGATGACGTGAAGATGATCCCCTGATTCAGGACCTTCTGGACTGCTGCAAGAAAAATTGACAAGCATTGGGCTATCGCTGGGCTGCACTGAGGATGTAGCCCCCAGACCTTCCCACTTTCTCTCCTGGGTCCCCATGTCAATCCCCTTTGTACTGATCAGACTCCCATGAGTTTTCACATCATTACATTTTCCTGCTTTTCCTAGACAAGAACTGTCGGAATAAAGTTGTTGTACCCCCTATCTGAGATAAAACACCCAGCACATGATCATAATGAGCAGTGGATTTCTCAAGCAAGATAACAATTGACGAGAGAACCCTTTCTAATGCATAAAATACATCCAAATTTGCCCTCCCTTTCCTATTTTCATTAACACCAACATTCAGTGTGTGCCAGACATCTTGTACCCTTTCATTTGGGGTCACTTCCAAATTCGATAACCCAAAGATCGCGCCAGTGAAGTGCTTGAAGGAGTGCTACTATACACAGCTGGCATGCGATCCAGTGGCAGTCTCAAAGCTAATTCTGGAGCACCGGGCACACATTGCATTCTTAATTTAGCCTCTATTTCTTGATTATTCTATATATATATATATATATATATATATATATATATATATATATATATATATATATATATATATATATATATATATTCACTGAAAAAACCATAGGTTTCACACATGCTATAGTTAGCTGGAAATTTTACTCGTAAAAAACCATTGAAATTCCCCCGTTATAGTTAGTGCAGGCAACCATAACTCACGCGACCGCAATCCTCTGCTGATGACATATGTGTCTTTTATGAAAAAAAAATATTTGCAATATATGTATAGCTAAAATTTAATGGAAGAAGATATGGGCAAAGAAGTGTCTAAATACAGTATTAGCATCAGCAGAGGATTGCGGTCGCGTGAGTTATAGTTGCCTGCACTAACTATAACGGGGGAATTTGAATGGTTTTTTACGAGTAAAATGTCCAGCTAACTATAGCATGTGTGAAACCTATGGTTTTTTCAGTGAATTTGCAAGGTTTTTTAAATGCTAATTCCTAACTATAACGTGTGTGAAACCTATGGTTTTTTCAGTGAATTTGTACGGTTTTTTAAATGCTAAGTTACTTTACGCCGTTCGTGGCGTGCGCGCCCACTTCACGCAGTTCGTTCCGTGCGCGCACCGTGCGCGCACAGTGAGTTATGGCACCAGCAGAAAAACTTTCAAAACTCCCTTCAGTGATAGAGATAGAAATAAAACAATCCCTGCATTGCAAATCGGACTACGCCGTTTATGTTTTAGAGTGCACCTGCAATCTGAAATATGTAGGTAGCACAAAACTTCCGGCTAACAAAAGAATACTACAGCACATAAGAGCGATTAATAATAAAGACCCTTCTTACCCTGTCGCTAGACATTTTCAAGAAAAACACAACAGTGACCCCAAATACCTGTCATATTATCTGATTGACGCAGTACCTAAAAATAGAAGAGGAGGAGACAGGGAAAATACATTGCGGAAACTAGAAACCCGGTACATTTTAAATCTAGATAGTAAGATACCGGGAGGCCTCAATGCCACTGAGGACCTTTACACCTGCATCTAGTTGGGCCAAGGATATAATATCTACGGTGCTGACTTTGAGTAGCCTATTTTGCCGATATACGATATGACTCGGGCTACAATTAGTCTTAATTACTTTTCCCTCCTCAATACAATATGTATATAAATGTTTTTAATTAACTATTTATATATTTATGTATATTTATATATTTATATAGTTTTTATATTTGGTACATATTTATATGCATATTTATCCAATTTTTAGTGGAACTGTGTCTGTAATATAACCAAGACAATTCCTGCCATTTGCTGTAACTTGATGGCCCACCCCTTTGTTCTAATTAATTTTTAAATCATTGAATTCTTTTTATTATTTTCACACACTTTCTAAGCACGACAAGTCACACCATGTTTTATTAACAGCAACGGAGGGCTAAGCGACAGTTCAGTAAAATTTTCGATCTCATATGTCATTTTTCCATACAAGGATGTTATGTTGCATTTATGCTGTTACGTTTTAAAAATGACAGTTTTCAACATTTTATGGGAATGCGCAGATGAATATTATTATATGTTTGTTTTTATGAAATTTTAGAGCTATATTTGAGAACTTTTAGGAAAATAAGCTCTGTTTACACTATGATGCGATTAGTCATTAATTTGATTTTCAAGTGTTTTTTTAAATTGCTAAAACTACGCGCATTTAAGCACTTAATAGCAATTTCCAAACTGGTACCAGATTGATTTTTTTCTATGACCAGTGTAAAACTATACATAATAGCTATATTCTCACGTAACCATTATTCCGACTGGTAATGAATCGGAAGTATTTTGTCGCTTTCCATGCTGTACTTTGCACTTTGCACTTTGCACTTTCTGTAACTACAAAATGGCGGTTGAAGCCTAGTAGCGTTGTCATGTGATCAAGGTCCAGGAGGGACCGAAACGCGTCATGGCCGACTGAGCAAACAATAAACAATTTGCACTGAATCGTGGTCCGTGCCTGCTTTTGTATCCCGAGGACTAGGGAGAGGAGTAAGCAGCAGAATCGCATATATATATATATATATATATATATATATATATATATATATATTCACTGAAAAAACCATAGGTTTCACACATGCTATAGTTAGCTGGACATTTTACTCGTAAAAAACCATTGAAATTCCCCCGTTATAGTTAGTGCAGGCAACCATAACTCACGCGACCGCAATCCTCTGCTGATGACATATGTGTCTTTTATGAAAAAAAAATATTTGCAATATATGTATAGCTAAAATTTAATGGAAGAAGACATGGGCAAAGAAGTGTCTAAATACAGTATTAGCATCAGCAGAGGATTGCGGTCGCGTGAGTTATAGTTGCCTGCACTAACTATAACGGGGGAATTTGAATGGTTTTTTACGAGTAAAATGTCCAGCTAACTATAGCATGTGTGAAACCTATGGTTTTTTCAGTGAATTTGCAAGGTTTTTTAAATGCTAATTCCTAACTATAACGTGTGTGAAACCTATGGTTTTTTCAGTGAATTTGTACGGTTTTTTAAATGCTAAGTTACTTTACGCCGTTCGTGGCGTGCGCGCCCACTTCATGCAGTTCGTTCCGTGCGCGCACCGTGCGCGCACAGTGAGCCCGCGGTGCCCACTTTCCGCAGTTAGTGCCGTGCACGTTACGCTTGATGGGCCATGTACGCACGATGCGCTTCGCGCACCGTCCGCACACGGAGGACATATTATGCGCTTCGTTGTGAAAGGTTATCTATTAAATGTTTCCTTTGTTTATGCTATGCTCAAAAGGTGCACTGCGGGCACCTTTTGCACACGGGGGGGGGGGGTTGGGGGAAGGCGGATATTTTTTATTTTTTTTACCGTAAGCGGAATCGGTGTTTTTTCGGAAAAAAAAAAATTTGAATTTTTGGCCTTGGGGGTTCTTTTGGGACACCCTAACCAAGGCTAGGTGGTTAGGAGCTGTCTAGCCTGCCCCTATTCATATGATCCAACTTTGTTTTTCCTCCCCCCCCTCAGAGTGCGAGAGAGAAAATGGCGGCTGACACTTCCTGGTTTCGACCGATTCGAATGTTTACTAAGATCTAACAGCCAATCAGAATCGCGCTCGCGCACGGCACTGTACACGTACGGTAAGCTTACCGTAAGCGCACGGTAAGCGCACCGTAAGCTGCCACAGATATATATATTTATTTAAATGCTATTTTCTCAGGAACTACTGAACAGATTTACCCCAGACCTACAAAAGGCACTTCCTTGACCTCTCTGCCAAATTTCAAGTAACTCTGTTCAGCCGTTCGGGCTGTAGCTGTGTCTAAAGGTCCTATGGAAAAATGCATGGAGAAAACGCGTTTTGGGACCCCTCTTTTTTCTCAGCCCCCACTTGACGAATCCCCCCGAGACTTTCAGGGTAGGAGCGTAGCGCCCCATTAGTTTTGAAAATTTCGCGAGGATTCGTCGACCGGCGCCAAAGTTATTCAAAATAGAATGTTGCGGTTTTCCTATGGAAACAGGGTCCTAACTATAACTACCTACTGGCGACCGCCAGTAGGATATATAGATATAGATATATCTATCTATCTATCTATCTATCTATCTATCTATCTATCTATCTATCTATCTATCTATCTATCTATCTATCTATCTATCTATCTATCTATCTATCTATCTATCTATCTATCTATCTATCTATCTATCTATCTATCTATCGAACTATCTATCTATCGAACTATCTATCGATCTATCTATCCCCGGGAGTTTAAGGTCCTCCAGATTCTCGTGATCAAAACTGCAGTTGACAATCTGGGTCGCTCATGGTCTCACTTTAACTGATAAGGGATCTGGTGGTGGCTCTACGACTTCCAAGGAGTTAGTTATGGTAGCCAAGATCGTATCTTCCATTTTAACCACTGATTCGGTTGACGGGTTTACAGCAACAATTGCCTCATGCTTAACCTTGTCATTGTCCAAGTCCATATCCATTTCCAATTCGGTCTTTCCGACTTGTGTATATAAAACACATTCATCCATTTAATTTCTGGTTGTTCCAGCTTCTGATGTTAAAAAACAATCATCAGTAGCCTGAATTAGAGGAATTGATACAGGAGAATTCAATTTGGAGAGCTTGAGGTGATGCAAGACTGTCGACTCAGGGAGAGTAGTACATATGCTTACTATGTCCGCATCAACAACACCTGGAGCCATTCCTGATTCCTTAGAGTTGAATTCCTCAAACCCTTCTTGAACATGGACATCACAGAGGGATGAGACTTAAGGTGGGACAGGCAGGCTCCGGGCTTCTTTCGCCTGATGATCTTTATCAGTGTTGGAGAACTGGAGTGATTGGAAGTGACCCCTGATAAGCCAGAAGAAGATCTCTGCGATTCAGTGAGGGACCCAGAGGGCGTGATTAAGGGACCGGAGCGTAAGCACCTGGAGGGCATCTTATTGACCCACAAAAGATGATGCATCTCTTAGCGGGACTATCTTTTTTGCTTTCCTTTGTGAGTCGATATTTTCTGGGGTCGCCTGAAAGGGCGGTTAGTTATCAAGTTCTTTTTGCCAATGGACTGCATCGCCACACCTCTTCAGACTGCAATTAAAGAAGAGGGGCACGAGCACCCAGTTCTAACCGATGTGCAAATGAGGGTAAGTTGACTGTGGCTTAAAAGTATGTAACTTGTTACTGGGCTGTAGGGCTTAGTGAAGGCTGTGTGAGGGGAGTGGTCAAGGCTGGAGAGCTCTCCCAACTCCACAAGCCGCACCCAAACCTAGCTGGGCCGCCTCCGTGAAGCAGATTCTATCCGTGCTGCGAAAACTTACTAGCAGCTACCTTGCCTGCTAAACAACCCCTATTTCAATCCCCTATTTTGCACTCTTCTCCACGGGCCTCAGTCAGTCAGAAAACTGCTGCCCCGCCTGCCTCAGCTGCCAATGGTAGTATTTAGTACGGCAGTCAGGGTGGCAGCAGAACAATGTTCAGCCTATTCAGTGGGAAGGAAGGACACTGAGGCACTTATCTGGGCTGGGCTGGGCTGGCTGGAAACAGGCAGACAGGAGGTCGGGAGGAATTCTCCCCAAGAACCAGTTTGGGGCGCAGGTCCATTCTAAGGAGAGCAAATGAGACCAAAGCCCTTGAAGCTCTCCTCGCTCTCCCTCACTCAGGCCCCCGCCTCACCGTCACCATCAGCATTTGGGGCTCTAAGTTCGAGGCTCCAGTTCCAGCACTCCCGCTGCAGCGTCGGCCCCCCGCCCCATGCGGCCGCTTGTAATCACAGTCGTGGTCGGCGGCTTGAGCGGGGGCTCTGATAGGGGCACAGTCCTGAGCTTAAGCGTCTCAGTGCAGTGGCTTTACGCAGCGCAGCGGCTCCGGCGCCTTCGGAAACGCGTCACTCTTGGAACGCATCATTTCCTCAGCAAAGCTGAGCACGTTATTCAGTTATGTTGAGAGTCTGGTAGTTCAGCAGCTCGCCCACATCCATGTTTCCATGCCTGTATCCAATTCATAAGGCATCAAACTTTGACATTAGTAAGACTTTTACAACTAAAACCCTTAATGCTGAGAGACCTGCCGGTATACATGCGCTATATAAATTCCCCTACAAATACAAATACATGCCGGTATACATGCGCTATATAAATTCCCCTACAAATACAAATACAAATAATGGCTGGACTGTTCTCATCAGGCACAGGGTCAAGCCTGATTTGCATATGGTTTGGTCCAAACTGGTGTGGCGAAGTGAGCTAAAGAATGATGATGGATTCAACCCAGATCTGTGACTGGGGGTGATTGTCTGAAAAGTTTCGCTACTCCATGCATCATCTCCTTGAGTTTGCTTTGTTCGCCCTAATTTGGCAGGGTATGCCCTTGCTCGCTTTGCCACTGGATTCAAGCTAGCCTGGCTCATGAGGGGTGTTACCCTGAAACCGGTTCCAGGATGCTTGTTTCCGGTTCAAAGAAGACCTGGCTTGGCAGTTTGGGCTGGACTGTTCCCATGAGGCACAGGGTCAAGACTGATTTGCATATAGCTGGATCTGAACTGAGGTGGCAAAGTGATCAAAAGAATGGTTATGGATTCAACCCAGATCTGTGACTAGGGGTGAGTGTCTATACATTTTCAGCGCTCCGTCCATCATCTCCTTGTGTTTAAACTGTGAAAAAGTGCCTCTTTTGACATTGTTAGCCCCCCACTTTTTGCCTGGAAATTGATTAAGAGTGTAATGCACAAGGTCCCTGCCAGCATGGTCCCCTGTGCCAATGCTTCTTCCCTAAAATGAATCCACACTTGGTACACTTCAGCCCCCTGTGATTCCCTAGGAAATGGTACCCTGGTTACCTTGGGCATGGGAGCTGAAGTAGGTCCCCTATGTACCCCTCACCAAGGCCATGCCACTGTGGCTTGCTTGCCTGGGTGGGGTACAAATAACAGACTGCACTGCCTAAGATATTGGTAAGTCACCCCTCTAGCCGGCCTTACAACCCTAAGGCAGGGTGACCTATATCTCGGGTATGGGCATATCTGCATGAACAGATATGCTCCAATGATACTTAAGTGCATTCTTGAATATTGTAAGTGCCAAGGGAAGCCATAGAGAGTAAATGTGCTGGTAACTCAACAACTCGAATTCCCCAGCACCCTGATCGCTTCACTGAAACCAAAAGTGTTTGGTACCAAACGACTCCTTCTAATACATCCACACTGATGCCATTTTGAGATTTATTAATCTGTGTACTCAGAAGGCACCTTAGAGGTGCCCCTGAAATCCTACCAACCCTGGTGTGGTCTCTGACCGGTTGTATTCAGCCTACCACCAACAGACATTTTTCTGGACCCCTGGGTCGAGAGCCGTCTGCTCTCTGAAGCCAGAAACAAAGCACATTCTGGGCGGAGGTGTCTCACAATACTCGAGAGGGAAGCTTCAAAGGCCTGTTGCCTTTGCAAGACGACCCCAGCCTCTGCTACTATCAGCAGCTGATTCCACCGGTTTAGACCCCCACTTTGCCCGGGAGAACCGTTGGGAAACTTAAAAAGACTAGGAGGTGTGCCCCCCTTTGCCGATTCCAACCCTCCGTTGTGGTCGGTGAAGCTGAGCATACTTGTCAGTCCTCCATCTTGAAGATGATGGAGACTCCTCCAATCACGGATAGGTCTATGCCCCCACACACAGGATAGTGGAATAATAGTGGGTGTAGTCACCCCAGGTAAGGAAACCATTGGCCCCTACCTGCTACTCCCCTTTAACACCCCATAATCTAGTATTTAGGGGGCTCCCGCAGACCCCAAAACTAGTTCATGCCAACCTAAGAAGAAGGACGAAGAAGACACTGTGCAGCGAAGACTGAAGACGACTATTGATTTGACCCCAGCCCTACCAATCTGTCTGCATTTTCAAATACCCTGCAAAGAAGAAAACAATTGTCTTGCACCCAGCGACCTCCAGAACCCAAGGAAGACTGCCTGCTTTTGATGAAGACCAGACCTCCCAAGGACAGTGGGCCTGTCTTCAAGAAATCTACACAAAGGACACTGGTGCCCTCCAGAACCAGGAGTCCTGATCACTCTGCACCTGACGCTTCTGATCCAGGTGGCCCACTGAACCAGAACAGGTTCCCCAGCGATCCTGATCCCAAGTCCAGCGTTTGCTGACCCCTCCTGGACTCCACGACTCCCCAGACCGGCCCCAGTAAGAAAAACCCAACATCAAAGGACACCCCTGCACCCGAAGCCCCTGGGCCTTGGGGGGGCTCGACCAACTGTGTCCCTACCACCTCCAGCAACCCCACTTCCCTCTGCTATCGTTGGTGATCTCCGAGCAGCCTCCGGTTTGCCGCCTGGAGCCTGTTTGTCCAATTGAGTTTCTCCATTGAAAAGCATTGGAAACCCAATGCTGTATTTGCGCCCAGCCGCCCCTGTGCTGCTGGTAGTGCAGGTTTGGTGCAGCCTTGTGGCCTCCGAAGCCTGCAACTGATTTACCTACCTGCATACAGAGTGGCTTCAAGCACCCCCAGTCTCCATTGAAATGCATTGGGCACATCTCTGAAGTTGACCTCTACACCTGACCGCCTCTGTACCGTTGGTGGTTCAGACTTTGTGCTTACCTGAACCTTACCCTCTGCTGACAGCCCCTGAAGACTGGAACTGTAATTGGTATACTTCCCTGTAAATCTGCATTATTATTTTCCTCCACAGTTCAACATTGAACTGTTTGAATTTTGAAAGACTAAAGTATTTTTCCTGAAAAACGTACCTTTTTGCGAAGATCTTGGTCTTAAAATAAAATTCTAACAACGCTTATTTTAAAAAATTGGTGTGGATCTCCTTTATGAGTTGTGTGTCCCTTATTGGGACATGTGTGCAATAAATCTCTTACACTTCTCTGTGTTAGACCAAAGGCTGCTCGTCCACACTACCACTAACAGAGCACTTTGAGTTTGCAATCAGCCCTGTACACTTCTGGGGGAATCTCTGGACTCTGCACAGTATAACCGCCTAGTGGTAGACCATATATAGAGCTGGCTTTCTACAGGTACACTTTCAAAATATTTATTTTCCCTTGCCAAACAACGTGGTCCAGAAATATATCGTCCATGTCTTCTTCAAACACCAGAAAAATGTCTGGTGTTTGAAGGGGCGTGCAAGCCTCTTTCCACCTACCTCAAGTCCCTTATTTTACATGTGGCCCTTAGGGCTATCTTCTCCTTTGGATGCTCTATTCCTTATTCTAGTAGCCCGTGGTTGAAGTTTTTGTCCTTCACCATTGTTCTCATTGACCCATTTGGTACTTTTTTTTTTTATACCTTGTTCTGCGAGGGACTCTGATATCACTGGTCCCTGTAGTCTTCTCTTTGCAACAGGGGACTCGGATGTTGTCTTCTTTTATCAGTAATCTTACTTTCTATTTATTTTTAGCAACAGCATCTTCTGGACTTTTTTCTCCATCTACCAGTGGTTTGTGTTGCTTCATCATCTTTTTCTTATAGCTCCTGCTTGTTTTAGATTTTTTATATGGTACCTGATGCTGTCTTGCTCCAATTTCCTGTGGCTTCAGTTCTGCCTTCTTTCTATTGACATGTTCCTTCTATTTCCTTCGAAAGCCATATCATCATTCTTCTCGTCTGGATCTATCTACTGCTGTTATTCAAAGTCTTTTACCCCCTCTTCCTAATCATATCATTTTCTTCGGTTACTCTGGTCCGGCTTTTGGTGTCCGCTCCATGCTTTATTATGCTTATCTTTTTCGCCCTGATAGGTACCTAGAGGAGGTTGGATACACCGACACTATTCTGGATATGCGGTCAAAAAGAGTACGTGCTCTGTTGTCACGCTGCCCTGAGGAGCAAAATGGGTCAATGGAGCAGAGTGACTCTGGCGTGGCACCAACACTGACTCCAGGTCCAGGACTGACTGAGGGGCAATCACCCCTTATACGGCAGATTGAAGAGCAGATAAAAAGGTAAAAAGTGGGTCTTTTATCAGGTACAATTGATATTTAAAAAATGCTAAAACCATTTTAGTAACTTGGCACACAACTGTGTGGCTGAAACTCTAAAATATGTCCTTGATTTTGAAAAAGGCCTTTTTTAATAAGTTTTGTTTTTATGTGACTTGTTCTCTGGATGGCAAGAAATATGACTGCTATCTCGTGGTCAAATAATGATTAGTTGCAAAGAAGTGATGCAAAATGCTCAAAATGCCATGCTCAAAAACTTTGAAACTTCCTCATTTGTATTTCTTTCCATTGCTCTCCTTGTCAGTTTGTGCTTCATCCAAACCTGGAAATTTTGTTTTGCCATTTGTATGTCACAAAAATGTGTCTTTATGTTCCTTAGAAGTAAACGGCAGATGTTGTTTGTATATGTTGGGTCTTCAAAAAGTTCACATGCTTATTAAGCAAATTTGTCGATTGCTGGAAAAACACTGAGCACCTTCCTTACATGTCTTTTTAGGTAATGTATCCTGTAGGCACAAATGTTCCAGTCATATCAATATGTAAAAGACTAAGCCTCCTACTACTAATAATTGGCCCACCATAGGAGCAAGATTTTAAGATGGCAGCGAGACCTTGTTTGTTGTATTGCAATTTTTTTGGAAGCGGTTTTCCTTTTTGGCTACCTTGCAGATTACTCTGTTCAACAAAAGTTCAGGAGTACAGACTTTTTCAGGGGTTCGGTCTTGCTCATCCTCCATTGGTAGTGTCTGTGTCATGGTCTTTTGTTAACTTTCCGGTCCTTTTAACTCTGCTGACTGTTATGGTTAAATCTGCAGTGAAATGCGGGTAGCCAACCTCTACACACATTGAGATCCTTGTGAGTTCTTGACCAAAAGGCTGGGCTCAAGCATAGTGTGAACAAGCTCTTTGGTGAGGTTCGGCAGTATGCATTTAAGCTTATAACCTGAGTCCTCCTAGAGTAGATGGGACCGTGTGCTGTATTTGGTATTTGTCTCCGTCAAAGCTTTTTTTAAGTTAAGGACAGTAAAGCAAGCTCTACATTTTCATTCTCCTGAATAGCCTCTGTGTGCAATATTCGTAGTGCTTCTGGCTGTCTTAGAGCAGAATGGTATTCCTCAATGTAGGAGGAATGGTTTTGGTAATACATAAAAGACCAACTGTATTGTGCAAATTAGACATTTCTTTCTAGCTTACTGTTCGAATATGAAAGGTAAAACCACATCAAAGCATGGTGCTTTCAGGTGTGTAGTATCTAGTTTAGTATGTAAATATTTAAAAGGAAATGGTCATTGTTAGAAATGGGGGTCTCTAGTTGGCAGTTGTGCACCTTGTCCAAGTAGGGACCCGTCCTTCTAGTCAGGATGTGTAAAGTGCACACCTAAGATTTTCATTGCTCACCCTCTGGTAGCTTGGCACAGAGCAGTCCGGCTAAACCACTGAGGCAATGTGTGAAGCATTTGTATATAACCAACAGTAACAACAGCACAAATAAACACCACAGCAGTTTAAAAATATAAAGTATCTTTATCTAAACCAAACGAGACTAAAATTACAAAAATCCAACATACAGGTCACAAACTATGACTTAAAATGGTAAAAACAGTTCTGTCCATAGGAAACTATGGATGCAGCACTTTCAGCACAAAGTACCTGGGATCCATCAAAATCACAAGCAAAAACAGCCACAGGGAAGTTGATGCATCTGTTCCTTACACGCAGGGAAGGTGATGTGTTGGTTCCTTGCTCCAGGAGAGGTGAAGCTTTGATTCTTTACTGAAGAGGATGTGATGCGTCAGTTTCTTACTGTGCAGGAGGTGATGCATCGATTTCTTACTGCAGCCCCAGTGTTGTTGTAGATTCATCGCACAGGTGCGATGCATGGAAAATCTGGGCGTGCCCGGTGCAGCGTTGATTCCTCCAGATGGTAATGCATTGATTCTTCTTGCCGAGCAGGGCCTGTATTGATGCGTTGTTCTTCGACTCTGGATATTGGTGCACAGGACTTTGTGTGCAGAGGTTTCTTGGGCTGCTGGCAAGTGCTGTGTTGATTTTTCGGTCGCACAGGGCCGTGCATCTTAACCTTCAGCTGCACGGCCGTGCTGCATTGGAAAATTCAGCCACAAGGAGGTTGAAGTGTCAATTTCCTTTAGAACTTTAGTTCTTAGCGGCTGCCTGTAGCAGTAACAACCTCCAGAGTCCCAGAACTGAAATAGGCACATCCTGGCAGGTCGGAACTCCCAGCAGTGGAGTTCAAGGAAGCTATGGGTGAAGTCTTTTGTTTCTGTGAGACTTTAGAACAGGCGGCAAGCAAACACAAGACCTTGGAGATTCTTCTCAAGCAGGTTCACTGCAAAGTCCAGACTTGGTCCTCTCCTTGGCAGAAGCAGCAACTGCAGGCCAGCCCAGCAAAGCAACACACAGCAAAGGGCAGTCTCCTCGCAGCTTTTCAGCTCTTCTCCTTGGCAGAGGTTCTTCAGGAATCCACAAGTGATCTAAAGTTCTGGGGTTTAAGGTCTCATACTTGTACCCCATTTTCTCTTTGTAGTCTTTGTTTAAAGAGTCTCTGAGCTGGTCAGTAAAACCAATTCTGACCTCCCTGCTCCAGTTTTACTACAGGTGGTAGAGACAGCATTGTGCAGAGGAGACGCAGCCTATTTAGGTGCTAGTGAAAACTCCTCTCACCACTCTAAATGCGGAAAGGTCTATTCAACCTGGCTATGAGTCACCCAGAAAAAGCAGGGCACCCCTCAACCACCCCTTGTGACTGTGTAGTGTGAATACACATCCCGAGCTCCTGTCACTTCAAAACTAGACAGTGTTTACACAAACAGGCGCAGCCACACAGCATGGTAAAGCTAGAAAATGCCTACTTTTTAAAAGTTTGAAAAAAATAAAGGAGTTTGGCTCTGAGGGATGAGGACTAGGCAGGGCATATACATAAGTAAGAAAAAAGGGCCTGAACCTCAAATTATTTCTAAGCTTTTAAACTTAATGCTTCATGGCCAAACACATTTCTTTCTGTTTGTACAGGTATTTTATTTATACCTTTTACTTCATATATTTATATCTTCATCAACTATTTTTTAAGTATGAACAGGGAAAATGGTCCACACTTTTTACACAATACATGCACAAACACTTTCAAAACATTTAAGGTCTACATGTTCGTTAAGACATACTCTACATACTACATCACAGTACACAACTTTAAACAAATGCTCATAACTTTAAACACAGGTTACAGTGAATAAATCAATGTCTTAGATTTAGAGCTGGTATGAATTGATTAACTACATGTCCCATAATATATTGTGTTTAATTGAGTTCGGACTACGTATCCCAGGATTCATGGACTAGCTATATAAAGGCAAAGATCCACCCCAAAGATGTCTGCTACGACATCGAGTAGTTGGGAGTTAGAAACGAAGCGCAGCAAAAGCGAAATATATCGAGGTATGCCCTAGATTAAATATTTAACGAACTAGAGGTGCTGTAGGAATTTATGTGACTAGTGTTTAGTAATACCCCTTCGGTTTCGTTTTCGTAGGAACCGTGAGCCAAGAGAAGTCAACCGTAACCAGCGCGACTCGCCATTTAAATATACAGAGGTACGCGCTTTGATTTTTTGTAACCATGAGCCTGGTTGAAACAATGTTGCAAGGGAGTATTTAGTAAACAAAGTTCTCTTTCGTTAGATTCGAGTAAGAACGCTGCGACGGAAACACAGTTTGAAAAAGAGAAAATGACGCGAAGTATGCGTTCTCCTCATTTACTCTTTTAAAAGTGTAAACTCTAAACACTGTTGTGAAGGGGCTCTAAATAAGGTCTTTCCTCTTTAGAAAAAAAATATGCTGGGACATAATTGCTCAATGGAATAGGATGAACAAAGACACTTGTGTTCCATAGACAAGGCGCCGCAATATTAAAAATGAATATACAGCCATACATTTACTTCTACTAAGCGACTGAAAAGGTAGGATACAGTCAAATAATGTGCCAATAAAGATCAATGACCCCATATGAATATCACGGTCAATCTCTGTTTGTTAACAGAGATTCCTTGAATTAAAGAAATTACAGAGTGCAGCTTGGGATATAATCTATGAGGAAGAAATGAATACACCTCCTCAGGTATAAGAGAGAGTAGCTTGTGGAGATAGTGAAAATGTGCTAAAAAGAATGAAGCCCCTATTTTTTTCTAAAAATGTTCTTATCTTTTCTTTATACATCTTGTACAGAAAATCAGAAAGCCCTGATGAGAATCCAGGCATTAATTTCCTAAGATTCGAAACGCGTTGGCATAATAAAGGAGCACAGAAGAACAAGGATTTAAATCTTGCATTTTACTAATTTAGAATTCACTTCTATGTGAGATATCATGTGATTTGCTCTTGTGCCCTTTTGGGTATTTAGATATTCTGTAAAAAAATCTAAGACATTGATTTATTCACTGTAACCTGTGTTTAAGGTTATGAGTATTTGTTTATTTAGTTTTTTGTGTAAAGTTGTGTACTGTGATGTAGTATGTAGAGTATGTCTTAAGGGACATGTAGACCTTAAATGTTTTGTGTTAAACAAAAATTTGAAAGTGTTTATGTATGTATTGTGTAAAAAGTGTGGACCATTTTCCCTTTTCATACTTAAAAAATAGTTGATGAAGATATAAATATATGAAGTAAAAGGTATAAATAAAATACCAGCACAAACAGAAAGAAATGTGTTTGGCCATGAAGCATTACGTTTAAAAGCTTAGAAACAAATTGAGGTTCAGGCAATTTTTTCTTACTTACTTTTTAAAAGTGGCATTTTTAAACACAACAGTTTAAAAACCACCTCTACTAAAAGGTGTGTTATTAAATCTAAGTTCAAAGAACCTAAACTCCTTTTCTCCATCTTGTCCCAATGGAAAGTTACACTTGTAAGATGTTCCCATGTTAACCTATAGGACAGAAAAAGTAAATGCACAGTATTTCACTATCAGGACATGCAACACACACCAGCAGATGTCCTACCTTTCACATACACTACACCCTGCCCATAGGGGTACCTGGGCCTACATGAGTGGTGCCGTACATTTAAGAAAAGGGAAGGTTAGGGCCGGAAAGTGAGTGCACTTGCCAGGTCGGCATGGCAGTTGAAAACTGCTTGCATAGACACCGCAGTGAAAGGTCTGAGACCCATTTGAAAGACTGCTTATGAGGGTGGCACGACCAGTGCTGTATGCCCACCCATAGCATTTGACTTACAGGCCCTGGGTACACACAGTGCACCGAACTAGGGATTTACTAGTAAATCTATAATGCAAATTCTGGATAACCAATCAGTCAGTCAGTCAAATTCATTTTATTCGGTTAATTAAAACCATAAAAGCATGCTACAAAATACACAATAACAATATTTACAAGAATATTATAAAATCGCATTCATCACAAAATACCAAAGACAAAATCTAATTCATCAATATGCACATTCGAAAAATGTCATGAGATTTGATAACCAATCAGAATCACAATTTACACAGAGAGCATATGCACTTTAGCACTGATTAGCAGTGGTAAAGTGCCCAGAGTCCTAAAGCCAACAATAACAGGTCAGAAAAATAGGAGGCAAAAGGCAAACAGTTTGGGGATAAACCTGGCAAAAGAGCCAGGTCTAACAGTCATCTGATTGAATGACGCCTGCTCACGGTACAAGACATGAGACTTTAAACAAAAACAAAAAAAACAAAAAAATCCTGTTAAAATCTTACTCACTTAGTTTCCCAGCTAAGTCTGCCTGAGCCCTTGCCTGAATATATACTTAATATGTGATTAAAAGAAAAAAAAAGCATGCTTAATCATACAAAACAGGCCTAGTTGCCGATATCAACAATAGTTCATAAGGCTTTATATCTCTGTAGTCAGTTAAAGAACACAATTTATATTAAGTGTAAGGCATTCTACTTATTTGGTAACTGAACTATGAAGGTACATACTGGTTTTGATATGCATCAGTACCATACACATTTAAGATATATCCTCAAACATATTTTTTCTGAGGTAAACAAATATTTTGCCACGTAAACATCTTTAATCAGTAAAATATAAACATCTTGGGTTTTAGTTGTATAGGACAGGACACCTGTGGGACTCAAAAGGAAATTAGTGGAATTTAATAAGTGTTATCAAATAATTGTCTGGTAACCAACTTTGATAAGAACACAATTATGAAATTCGATAGAAAGCAAGTTGGCCGTGGGGGCAAGATGGCCAATGACCGATTGCAGTGGGAAAGTCGCGGATCTCTCCCCCCCCCCCCCCCCCCCCCCTTCCTATGCTCTGATGGGATCGTAAATGATGTTGGTGGTCTCCTTTCAGACAAATTATCGCTTGTCTGTTCGAGCGTTGGATCTTGATTTACTCCTGTGGCTTCCTCAGGCAGTTGTCCCCCATCAGGATTTTCGCACAACACAAACTTACTCGGGCTTCTTCAACGGTGGAGTGTTAAGGGCAATATGGCACCGAGGGGCCCTAAACAGCTAAAGGAGCTGAACGACTTGAAAAACCAGAAAGAGACAAGCGGGACTAGAGAATCACTGAAGGACGCAACGGCCCCAGTTTCATCTCAGCGGGGCACTCGACAGTCGCGCAGGGGAATCGCCAAAAAGCCTGATGAGCCGCAAAGCAGCAGCGGGTTCGGCGTGGCTGGCGGCAATAAAGAATCTACGGGAGTATCTCGGAAAGCAGTTACGGCTAAATCTGGAAGTGATGCGGATAAACTAAAGAACTTAAAGAAACCACTCTGCGGCAGCCTACCTTGCACGAGTCGTTTTCCGCGAGGCCGGCCGAGACCGCGGAAGTTGGAGTGGGAGCCGCTGTTCCCGAGGACGCCGAAGGTTTGATATCCGGGCAACGTGGAGATACAATGTTGCACGTACTTCCTGCCAATACCCGAGGGGAACCGAGTGCTGGGCTTACGGAGCTAACAGGCAGCATGCAGGACTCCCAGGTTATCGAGGTAGGAAACGCTGGTTGTGGTACCGCAAACTTGAGTATGAACAAAGTGGTGCTTGAAGGGGGGGGCGCCAAGCTTGAGACTGCGGGGGGAGCAGCTGGGGGGGGAGAAGGACCCAATGAGTGGGATCTTGAATAATCCGGTATCTACTCCCGTAGTACCCTCCCCTGCAGCCACGAATGTGGTGATTTCAAGTCAGACTCGGGGGCTAACCCAGGATAAGGGAACTTCTGGTTCACTGGACGGGATTGTTTCTTTTCCCTCAATGATGACTCAGATTCATTTCTCTCGAGTGAAGGAAGCTTATCTAGTGGATCAGACTCCGATTCAGTGGTGAGCTCATCTGTACAGAAGGCGCCTGCGACTCTCAGGGGCTTCCAACAGAAGAAGACGTCTAAATCAAAATCTAAAGTGCCAGTTAGTCCATCAATCACTGGGGCTAACAGAAAACTTCCGTGGGACTACTCAGCCACGTCACAGCTATATCAGGATGGTGGTGGTACAGATCCGCTGCCGGGGCAGAACAATTCATCTAGTCAGCCCCAGGCTCCTTCAATGGATCTCCTCTATGTGACCTTGAAACAAATGCAGAGAGAGGCCAGGACTGAGAGTCGGAGAGCAAAGCATGCAACAAAGATGATACAGGGCTCCCTGAGAAAGATGAACAAATTATATGAAGACATGGCGGATAGGGTGGCCCATGTCAAGGAAAGTACAGGAAAACTGGAAGATGACGTTAGCAGATGGCAGTCATTCAAGGAGGCAGAAGAGAAGGCGGTAGAGGACGTTCAATGGAAACTGGAGGATTTTGAGAAGAGGCGGAATAACATAAGACTCTTGGGGGTTTCTGAAGGGGTGGAAGGCCAGGACGTCAGGCTGTTTGTCATTAATTTGTTGAAGAGGGCCTTTCTTGAAATCTTGAAATGGCTTCTTGGAACTGGGAGGGTGAGGTCCAGAGGGCTCACCGGTTCCCTTTGACCCAAAGGAAAGTACATGGGGTGTCTCTAGCCGAAAGACCTTGGGCAATCCTGGTCTATGTTGGTAACTTCCTTCTCGGGCAAGAAATCATGGACAAGGCAAAACCAGAGTTGAGGCATACGTTCAATGGTATAACATTCTTTGCCGACCGGATTTTTGTCACGTTACCGTGGAAAGAAGGTGAGGCTAAGGCAGCTTATTGCTAACTTTCAGAGCCTTGGGTGTGAGGCTTATTTATTGAATCCAGCACGCCTTAAAGTTATAGTTAAAGGACAAGTCAGAATGTTTTTTTCCGAAGTTAAGGCTCAACAGTATTTGGTAGAATTAAAAGAGCAGAAGGGGAGATAAGGGAGGGGCCTTGGCTCGGAATAGGTGCAGTTAGAGGGGATTTCTTGCTCTAGATATTTTGGATCCATTTGGTAAATGGGGACACATTGGGTTGAAACAATAGGGGGGGGTGTGACTTGCTGCAGTCGAAGCTGTCACACATAGGTCATGAGTGACCTATTTGCCTGTTAGGGGGGTGGGAGGGGGTTGGGGGGAGGGGTTTCAGGGATGGGAGGGGGCTGGGGCCGGGGTGGGGGTTAATACTGGAAAACAGCACAGCATCTGAGATGTTTGGGTGGACACAGGAGGCTGAGCAATCCTAGGGTAAGAAGGAATCTAGAATGGGAGGGCAATCTGCGTATTGTTGTATTTGTTAATTGGATGGGACACGTATTTGATGTGTTTTAATGAGTGTACAGATCGCTTCGATTAATGTTTGTGAGCTGAATGATAATCTTAAAAGGCGATGAGTCTCGGCCGTATTGAGGTCAATGCGACTGGATTTTGTTTGTCTACAAGAGACACACGTACAGGGGACAAGGGGCTATTTGTTAGAGCAGTTGGGGTTTTCTTTACTTGCTCAAACGAAACAGGGGCCTAGGACTAGAGGGGTTGCTATACTATCTAAAAGATACGATTTTATAATTAAAAGAAAGAAGGAAGATCAATGGGGTAGATGGGTCCTCCTGGAATGCATAATAAATGATGAAGCAGTCACTATAGGGTCAGTATATGGATCGACGGGAGATGATCCTGATATATTTGAGTTTTTAGATTTAGAATTAGCTTCCTGGCCTGAGCCGGTTATACTATGCGGTGATTTTAACATAAATGGTATAGGGAGGCTTGGTACGGAAGTGAGACATAGCTTTGTAGGGCGTAAAAAAAACATGTTGAGCAATTGTTAATGTGGCCCGCCATAACTCCTTAACGGATGTTTGGGCTCGTCTGAACCCCTCCGATTTTGGTAGTACCTACTATTCTGCCCCGCAGAATGTTTGTGTTAGATTGGATTACTTCCGGATATCAAATTCCTTGTTGTCAAGAAGTCAGTTTGCGAGATTCCCACGGATTATCTCGGACCATTATCCGCTGGTGTTAACACTAAAACTTGCTGGGGCAGTTAGGCGGGAGCGTATATGGACTTTTGAAAGAGGATTACTCAAGGATGAAGGCTACCTTAAACATATGATTGATTGGATAGAAACTTACTGGGAGATTAATAGAGGCAGTACTTCATCAGGCGTAACCTGGGATGCTTTTAAGGCGGGCATTCGTGGGGACACGCTAAGCTTTAGCTTACACAAACAAAAGCAGAAGGAGTCAAGAGTCAAAAAATTGGCTAAATCAGTTATGGATGCAGAGGAGGAACTGAATTTAGCAATCCTTTCTAGGATCCCTCTGGATCAGGCGCTCCTAAAAGTTGTATGCGCAAAGGCGGAAGCGGTGGAGAGCATCGCCTTCAAAGCGGCAGCTACTTATCTAACTAAAAGGGAGCAGTGTCATGAATTAAGTGAGCGAGTTGGGCATACTCTGGCAGTCAGTACAAGTCAGAAAGCGGCCTCAGGAGAAGTTAAGGAGATTTCGGATGGCAATGGAGGTAGCGTTACCTCTGACCTCTGAGATTCTCGCAGCACTGAATAGCCTTCCATCGGGGAAAGCCGCGTGTCCTGATCAGATCCCCATTGAATTTTATAAGGTGTTTCGGGAGGTAAACAATCGGATCTGATAGAAAACAGTACTACAGGCTCAATCAGGAAATTCTGTACCTAGTTCTTGGGCGGGTGCTGATATAGTGGTAATACTGAAAAAAGGCAAGCCATCTCTAGAACCAGAGTCTTATAGACCTTATAACCCTTATGAACTTGGATGCAAAAATCTTCTCTAAGGCAATGGCTTTTCGGTTCTGCAGGACCATAGAGGAATTAGTTAGCCCTACCCAACACGGTTTCATTCCAGGGAGGGGTACTACACAGCACGTTCGTAAAGTTATAACCCTCTTCGATGCTATGGAAGTCTCAGGAGACCCAATGGCAGTCATGCTTTTTGACGCAGAAAAGGCATTTGGGACTATCTCTGGATGGCCTTGAGATGGGGTGGTATTGGGGAGGGATTTATCAAGGCTATTCCGGCTCTTTATAGAGCTCCTACAGCTCGACTTAGAATCAATGGAGGTTACACGTCGTCCTTGCAGATTAAGAGTGGCCCTCGTCAAGGGTGCCCATGCTTGCCGTTGTTATTTGCGGTATATATTGACCCACTAATTCGTAAACTGGAAGCAAACGATAAAATCCCTCCAATAAAGATTCAGGGTTAGGTTTTTAAAACATTGGCATATGCAGACTACGTCGCTATAGTGACCCCTTCTCCAGCTAGTGCTATAGTCGAGGTGGAATTAGAATCAGTGGTATTTGGGCAGGTTTCAGGCTATGCGTTAAACGGCCCTAAGACACAGATAATTAAGAATAAGGGGGCAGTTTGTAATGACACTCGAGTTGTTGAGTCTGCTGTATACGTAGGAATTAGTATCCCGGCAAATTTGTATAAGATTATTGATAACAATATAGAACCCATAATCTCTAGAGCCCAAAAAGATCTGGACAGAATACACAACCTTCATCTTTCTCTAGTAGGGCGTTCTAATGTAGTTAAAATGATTATTTTGCCCAATTGCCTCTACCTATTTAGGCAATACCACTGTTATTTGAGGCTAAATGGTTCTTGGCATTAGAGCATTTATTTAACAGATTCATTTGGGCGCACGGCAAGACCAGGAGGGCTCTCCGTTTCATGACTCTCCCTCGTGCTAGGGGAGGCTGGGCGGTCCCTGATTTTAAGATGTTTTACTGGGCAGCAGCCCTGCAGTTTGTGTGGGCTGCTAGGAGGGGATGTGTCAGACCCACAGTTCAAACTAGGCTCTATCGACATATATGCTATACTCATTGGCGAAGAGAAGAACTGGTTCCTTAAATACACTGATCCCAGTTATTTTAAAAGAACCAGATTCAAGACATTGATGGCAGCCTATAAAATCTGGGCGTCATTTTGTAAAAAAATATGGGTTTGGTAGATTTAATGCATATACTAGGATGGTCGGTAATGTATCCCATCCGTGGGAAATATTTGCAGACTCTGTCATAGCTGATTGGGGAAGACGAGGAATTCGGAAAGTGGGAGACCTAATGGGGTCTAATGGAATTCTACAGTTCTCTGATACACAGGGGATTTTTACTATTGATCGAATGAATTTTTTTAAATATTTGCAGTTCCTGCGTTATTTAGCATATAAGCAGGGAGGCACTGCCGGGTTTGGTAAAAATAGGATATTGGAGGTTATTGAGGGTGGGGCAGAATGCACGATTCGAAGATTCTACTCTGAGCTTTCTGCCACAAAGGGTGATGATCACTGTTCCTAATAAGGTGTGCACGCGCGCGCACCTCTCTTCCTGTGAGCGCGCACTCCTGTGTGTGGAGCACGCACACACAGGACATCCCAAGATCCAGAGAGAATTCGCGCCGCCGCTTTAAAAAGCGAGCGGTGCGAAAAGCACTTCTTTGACATGCATGGTTTTGCCAGCAGGAGTGCAGGTAGGGCTGGCTTGGGGCACTTGCTGAATGTTATGGGCGCCGCGCTGTGCGGGGAAGACTGTGCGCTTTTGTTGAAGTATTCATGTTAATCACAGCCCATTCACGAGCTGTGATTAACATGAATACTTCAACAAAAGCCCACAGTCTTCCCCGTACCGCGCTTTACTAATGAAAGAGTAGAGCAAGTTTAAAAACACGCTGTGTTTTTAAACTTGCTCTACTCTTTTGTTGATGTACCGGAAGTAATTTAGCCAAACCCCGCTTGCTGTGTATAAGAGGCCAATCACTTGCCGAACGACTTAAGAGTGCAGTCATGCCGTTGCCTGTATCACTGTATATTCATCACTTTTATTAGTGTATGCTGTTTGTTCCATGACACAAACATCACAAATTCTGCATAGAACTAACGAGTAAGAACCTCCTGTTTTTATTTTTTTAACGCGCTTGTCTGTATGGTTTCTTTTGTGCCGAAGTTCCAAAAAGCAGACTTCCAACAATATGGTTTCAAGCGCCTTTTCATATTTTACTATCCGAAAGTGATCAATATTGTGCTCCCAAAAACTGTTATGTCAGGGTTTTTCTGCAAGCCATATAAGCAGTGTTCTTTATTTACTAGATATTTGATCAGGCACTTTCTACGACTTACTGCAAACACGTTATTGACAGTACATTTCTTCAGTTACTCCTATAAAGTGATTGAAAAATTAGGAATACGGGGCACCTGAATGCTAGCCCTTAGGGTCTGTCCGTATGGAATTCTTTTCTGCTAGAACACTGCTCCTCTGCCATGCCACATGGAAGCGTTTCTCGTAATTTAGCCATCGCCGTATTAAACACATATGTTCGAGGCATATGAGCTGCAGATTACACACTGTGCATTGATCGCCATCTGGTGTTGGGCCCGGATGTTTGCAGTTGTTTTTCCTCTTGGAAGTCTATGGAAGTCACGAGGTATGTGACTCCTCCTTTGGATCGTATTGCGCATGGGCTTCGGCTCCATCCTCAGATTGTTTTTTTTCCGCCATCGGGCTCGGATGTGATCTTCGCGCTCCGGTTCCGAACAGTTTCCAGTTCTCCAATCGACGCGCAATCCTCACCCCAATTCACGGTATTGTTTTCGATCGCGATCTCCACACTCGGCACGGCTCTCATCGATCAAGACCTTCGATTCCAGTCGTTGACGACGGCCTTCGGGCCTACCCAAGCTCCGGTCCTGGCTAATGTAAAGGACTCCCTTCAAGAAGTGCCCTCGATGTGGGTCCAAATTCTCCCACACCGATCTTCACGAAGTATGTAACCTCTGCCTCTCGCCTGAACACGAGGCTCGAGACTGTCCGGCGTGCAAGTCCTTCTGGTCCAAGAAAACCATTCGAGACCGAAGGGCACGAAGAACTATGGCACACTCGTCGACGGCGATTCCAGACGACTTCTTCGGGGAAGGCGTAGACGCTCCAGAAGAACAACACACCGTCGAGGGCCTCGTCAGTGCCTCCGAAGCCGGCGATTCAGATGTGGAGGACATCACTCTGGCACAGATGGTCGTAAGTACTGAACCCCCACCCCCCCCCGCCCCCCTCCCCCCCCACCGCCCCCCTCCCCCCCCACACCCTTGACAGCACCGAAAAAAGCTTTGGTCACGCCTTCGCCTCCAGTCCTAGGCAAGACCAAAGACACTGCTTCCCACACCGCACCTTCGGGACCGCCTTCCGGCGGCTCGGGCTCGAGCCAGCCCACCGTCTGTGCCGAGAAACACTTCTCCGCATGCCTCGTCAGTGCCTCCGAAGCCGGCGATTCAGATGTGGAGGACATCACTCTGGCACAGATGGTCGTAAGTACTGAACCCCCCCCCCCCCCCCGCCCCCCTCCCCCCCCACACCCTTGACGGCACCGAAAAAAGCTTTGGTCACGCCTTCGCCTCCAGTCCTAGGCAAGACCAAAGACACTGCTTCCCACACCGCACCTTCGGGACCGCCTTCCGGCGGCTCGGGCTCGAGCCAGCCCACCGTCTGTGCCGAGAAACACTTCTCCGCACCGACGCCGAAAAAGAAAATGGCCTCCTCCTCGGCACCGAGCTCCATACCGAAACACTCCGTGCCGAAAACCAGCTCCAGCTCCTCGGTACCGACACCATCCCCGGAACCGAGCAAAAGACACAAGGCCACTGACACCGATAGCTCGAAGCCAAAAACCATCTCTGAGTAAACAGAGAGCCCTTTCCAGGCCGCATAGTTCCAAACAGCGGACTAGCGCAGACTCTAAAACAAGAAAACCGACGGCCCCGATGCCTTCGGCGCTGACGGACAAACCACCCTCGGAAGAACCTTTTACACCTGATCCATTGCAAAAGACATTGATCAAGGACCCCAAAACCGGACATTTGACGCTCAGCATCAAAATGAGACAGCTGGAAAAGCCTGCCCCCAGCTCCACCTCCAAAGAGGAAGGACTCTGCTACTTCCCCTTTCAGAATGCCTTCACCACCCCCTCCACCTTCCCCTCCTCCACCTCCCCCACCTCATCATTCCCCCACACCCTCCGCGGATGATGATAATGATGATGTCTATGATGACATAGGGGACATACCCCATGACCTACCTACAGGGGACCCCACTCCAAATGCCTCCCCAGACCCATGGGACGACTATAACATCCCTGACATTCCTAACGTCCAGCAAGATGATCTCTACCCTTCGAGACCATCCCCACCAGAAGACTCATTAGGGTTCAACCACTTACTCCAAAGGGCTGCACACTATCACGGACTGGATCTCCATACCGACCCCGTGGAGGAGGACTTCCTTCTTGATACTTTTGACACCATGCATAGGGCCCCCTCCATACTGCCCATGCTCAAAGGAGTTATCAAACACGTGCCGGAGGTCTTTAAAGACCCAGTCAGAGCCAGGGTCATTAACCCGCGCATTGACAAAAAATATAAAGCCGCCCCTACAGATCCCGCCTACATCAGAGGGCCAGCACCACTAGATTCCCTAGTAGTGTCTACAGCACGAAAGAGGACAAACTCCCAAGCATCGGGCGAAGCACCACCACCTGACAAAGAGTCAAAACTCTTGGACGCATCGGGCAAGCGCACTGCATCCCAAGCTGCCAACATATGGTGCATCGCTAATACACAAGCGCTACTGGCAAGATACGACGGGGCCCATTATGACGAACTAGAAGCCATAATGCAACACCTCACTGACAAATAGAAAAATAGGGCAAATGAGTTAATTCAGGAGGGCAAAACCATTTCCAATACCTCCATCCACCGTGCCCTAGATGCAGCTGACACCGCCTCCAGAACCATTAATACCAGCATCCTCCTCCGTCGCCATGCCTGGCTAAGGATCTCACGTTTTAAACCAGAAGTACAAGCTTCCATCCTGAACCACCCCTTTGACCAGGAACATCTGTTCAGCCCAAAAGTGGATGAGGCCCTAGAAAAATGAGAAAAAGACGCCGATACGGCGAAGTCTATGGGAGACTTACAATCACACCCTCTCAGGCACTCCTTTCGCCGATCTTCCTTTCGGAGCACATCTAGAGGCTACTCCTCTGACACCGCTTTCACTTCATATAAGGCCCCTACCCAATCCACCTTTACAAGGGGTTACCAAAGAGGCTGCTACAGAGGCAACAATAATAAAGGCAGAGGCAAGACAAACGGCGCCCGCTCTGCCTCCGCACCTACCCAATGACTCCCCTCCACTCCCCCCAAACCATCCCACTCCGGTCGGGGGCAGACTCCAAAATGTCCTTCCTGTCTGGACTACCATCACCTCAGACAAATGGGTAACACAAATAATTCGGTCAGGCTACTGCCTAGAACTACTATCTACCCCCCAAACATTCCACCCAGACAACGCCCAATGTCTCAGGAACATCTAACACTACTAAAGCAGGAGGTAATCTCCCTCCTACAAAAGGGGGCATAGAACAGGTGAGTACCAACCAACAAAATATGGGGGTCCACTCCCTATATTTTCTCATACCAAAAAGGGACGAGACTCTACGGCCCATCCTAGACCTCAAGCCCCTAAACAGATACATACACTCATACCATTTTCACATGGTAACACTTCAGCAGGTACTTCCACTGCTCTCCCACAATGATTTCCTGACCACTTTAGACCTCAAAGACGCCTATTTCCACATTCCTGTGCACAAAGCTCACAGGAAGTTCCTCAGATTTGTAGTGGACGGCCAACACTACCAATTCAAAGTACTCCCATTTGGAGTCACAACAGCACCACGAGTATTCACCAAGTGCCTAGCAGTAGTGGCAGCACACCTGCGGAGACAACACATCCATGTCTTCCCATACCTAGACGACTGGCTAATAAAAGCCATCTCATACAACCAGTGTGTACAACACACGCACGCCACTATCCAGCTACTTCACCAACTGGGCTTCACAGTAAACCACGCAAAGTCCCATCTCCAACCGTCCCACGTTAAACAATATCTGGGTGCCACTATAGACACCTCAAGAGCGCTAGCCTACCCCAGTCCCGCCGGGATAGCAAGCATTCAGGCTCTACGCACCACATTTCAACCACAACACTCTCTTCCAGCTCGAGTGTTCATGCAACTAATAGGAATAATGGCCTCTTGCATATTCATAGTACCTCACGCAAGACTCCAGATGAGTCCTCTCCAAGAGTGCTTAGTGCGCCAATGGAACCAGGCCCAGGGTCAATTAACAGAACTGGTGTTGGTAGACCGTCGTACCCATCGCTCTCTGCAGTGGTGGACCACCAAAAACCTTTCCAAAGGACCCGGTTCTTCAGATAGTACTGACAATGGACGCATCGCTCTCCGGCTGGGGAGCTCACCTATTACATCACACCATGCAGTGCAGATGGACACCTCAACAAAAGTTACTCTACATCAACCATCTGGAGTTACTAGCCATATTTCTCGCCCTAAAATCTTTTCAAACACAGATTTCAGGCAAGGCAGGTCTAGTCCGCACAGACCACATGACAGCCATGTACTATATACAAAAAGAAGGCGGCACACAATCTCCACAGCTCTATCAGCTAGCACAGAGCATATGGAGATGGGCCTAGCCCAACATGTCCCAGGAGTCCAAAACACTATGGCAGATCTGCTCAGCAGACAAACACAACAACTCCATGAGTGGGAACTCCACCCGCAAGTTCTTCACCCGTACTTTTCAAATGTGGGGGTATCCACAGATAGACCTCTTCGCCACCCACGAGAATGCCAAATGCCCAAGCTTCGCCGCCAGATATCCACACCCATTGTCCAAAGGCAATGCGATATGGATGAACTGGTCAGGCAGATTTGCATATGCTTTTCCGCCTCTCCCACTCATTCCATTAGTGGTGCGCAAACTACAACAACACTCCCTCACACTAATCCTAGTAGCTCCAACTTGGGGCCAGACAACCGTGGTACACCACACTGCTGGAACTCTCTGTAGTACCACACCAAAGGTTACACCTCTCTCCACACCTCTTAACCCAGAACCATGGAGAGATCAGGCACCCGGACCCAGCACAGCTCAACCTTGTGATCTGGCTCCTGATATCCTAGAATTCGGTTATCTAAATCTTCCCCCTGACTGCATGAACGTCATTAAAGAAGCTAGGCGACCCACCACTAGAGCGTGCTACGCAGCCAAGTGGAAACGTTTTGTTGTCTATTGCAACAACAATGCCATCAATCCCCTAGATGAGTCCATTCAACACATCATAGGCTATTTACTACACCTACAAAGATGCAATCTAGCCTATACGTCTATTAGACTGCACCTTGCAGCCATAGCAGCCTATCTTCAAAACAGGCAACATCTATCACGTTTTAGAGTACCTGCCATTAAAGCCTTCATGGAAGGCCTCAAAAGAATAATTCCCCCCAGAGTGCCACCCTCACCTGTGTGGAACCTAAATATCGTTCTCACCAGACTAATGGGGCCTTCCTTTGAAACCTCTACACAAATGTGAACTTCAATTCCTAACATGGAAAACCGCCGTTCTTGTAGCCATAACTTCCCTCAGAAGGGTCAGTGAAATACAAGCACTTTTTGTTTAACCACAAAAGAGCTTCTCCTAAAGTGATAACCACTATAAGGTTTGAGTTATACATCTCACAAAAAGTAACGGATTGGTCTCACACACCACCTGGTGTCATGCTTCATCATTGACCAGTCCTCGCCCTCTAAAACCTTGGTTTGACAGAGGGTGGGCATACTCCTGACGACAGGGATGCATTTCTAAACTAAGTGGGGGCCCGTGTATGAGTGAGTGAGATTAAAAATCATTATAGTTATCCTCATTGTGTTTTTTAATGTGAAAGGTAACTATATGATGTTTAAAAGCAGGTGACGGTATGTGAGGGAATTAGTGTCCCCTAACCGTTGTGTTTAGAGGTCGACATGTTTCTGCCGTCTTGGCCCAGGAGGGTCCAGGGCATTCATCAGGACCTAAATATGTAAATGGGGGCTCCGTTCTTACCAAAAGTGGCAAGAGTGTACCACTGTGTGGGCGTGATCACTGTCGCACTCCACAATTGGATGACTCCTAGATTCAAGCCTGTAAAAGAAAATGTAGGAAGAGAAAAGATGTATAACAGACCGTAATAGTGGCGAATAACTGAACTCAATACATGCACTGATCCAGTTTCTGTGTGAGTGACTCCTTATGTGACATGTGCCACTCAATTTGTGTACATGATGGGGATGCAAAGGTGAGGAGCACGTGTCTCACTGTTCTTACCCTAAAAACCAAAGCTACTGGCCCCGTGGGAGGAGGGGAGGGGAAACCCCTGTTTGTCAGAACCTGTGAAAAAAACATATAGATCACAGCTGGCGTGAGAATTATAGTTTTTCAAGAACAAACACACAGAACATTCATCCTCAATTGTGCTAATTGCCCCAAAGTACTTTCATTCAACCCGATCTCATTCACACCCTTACTGCCTCAAGAAAAGTTTCCAGCGTGGATCCTAGGCGACTGCTCCCGTTCCTCCCCGGTGTAGGACTGGGTAGAGATCTGTTGTGCTTTTATAGTCTGCTCACTTAAGCAAATTGGTTTTAAGTGGTGCTAAGTGAAATCAGGTGCATGGTTTCCTGTGTCCCTGGAGGGGAAGCCTGTTTCATCCATGGTCGCACTGTGCACATGCTCAGTGTGAATAAACCCGGAGCACTACTTCCTGTGTCCTGAAGCGCGAGTGCCTGGTTTCAAAATGGTGGAGTTCCGCACATGCTCAGATTAGAGAAGTGAAGCGCGTGACGGAAATCACTGAGGAAAAGTGCGCGGTGGTCCGTGCCCTACGCGACAGTGCCTAGTTTTAAATTGGCAAAAGTACACGCATGCTCTTGTGTGCTATTGGTGCGTGACTGCCAAGGCACCTGGGGCCTCATGTAGGTAGCCAAATACCGGTCGGTAACGGCCGATTTTCGGTAATTATTCCGTTACCGACCGGTATTTTGGCTTTTGAGATGTAGGGGGCTCATTTCTGCATTCGGTAATTTACCGAATCGGTAAAATTACCGAATCGGTAATTTTACCGATTCGGTAAATTCAGAATACAGAAATGAGATGTAGGGGGAGTGTGTGGGTGTGTTTTGGAGTCGGTATTTACCACCAACTATTAGTTGGTGGTAAATAATGAATGGATGTGTTTAAGCGTTTTAAAGCGCTTAGAAGTGTGCAATGTGGCAGACATACATGCCCTTAGGGCATGTATGTGTGCCACATGTGCACACATGGCCGTTTCAGGGGTGCAACAGGGTGTCAATGTGACACCCTGCCACCCATGCATGTGTTCCCCCCCATTACCGAATCGGTATTTACCGATTCGGTAATGAGGCATACCTTCCCATCAATGGGAAGGTATGCCTCATTACCGAATCGGTAAATACCGATTCGGTAATGTTGGACAGGCCACATGAAGGGCTTGCTCCCTCCCCGCATGACAGGGCCCGAGCCCCGGCCCTCCAGGTGTTACCCACAGAAGCAACCCGCACCCCGTCTCATACGGGACTCCTGCCCCCGGACATCTCTGTAACATGGGGCCGAACCACTACCGGCTCCCTCGCCCGGCCCGGCCGCCATCTTGGACACTGCACCACGAGGCCGCATGGCCTCAGCTCGACCCTAACCCTGGGCCTGGCCAGGCCCCGACACCCCGGCACCACCATCCACCCAGGAGGTGAATGGACCACTTGGCAGGTCAATGGGAGAAAGAAGTGTCGAATGGCTCTCCCCCGCCAGGTGCCGATCGCCCCCCAGCTCCCCCGGGCGCTGGCTCCACCCCCCTTCTGGGTGTCTGGACTCCCTCATCCCGGACCTCCTGACCTCCAAGTGCGAGGGTCCGGACATCAAAGGGGGCCAGACCTATAACTGGGGCAGCTCCAGAGCAGGAAGGCAGTTGTATCCTGGAGTCGAGAGACACCGTGAAGAACTCATCCTTGACGGACTACTGGCGCTGCCGTAGCCCTGCCTTGTGAACTATCGTCCTGCTTGCTGGCGCTGCCGCAACCTTCTACAGCCTTCATCCTCGTCGGGACCTGCTGGCGCTGCCGCGGACCGTTGTAACTACCACCTTCACCGGGACCTGCTGGCGCCGCCGCGGACCGTCGCTACCACGATCATCTCGGGACCTGCTGGCGCTGCCGCGGACCGTTGTAACTACCACCTTCACCGGGACCTGCTGGCGCTGCCGCGGACCGTTGTAACTACCACCTTCACCGGGACCTGCTGGAGCTGCCGCGGCCCGTCCATCTAGAACGCCGAGCTCGAGGATTGTGAGCTATCATCATATCATCGCATCTACCAGATTGGTAACAAGACTGTCCCGCTACCCCCTTTCCCAACCAAGAGACTAGAATCGAGGGGACCCCTGAGTCCAGTACCATTCTACCGTACCTAAAGATTGCTTATAAAGAACGTGAAACCCTATCTTTGTGTGGTGTCCATCTGTGGGGGGGAAGTTACTCGTCTGTACGATCGCTGGAGACGGCTCTCCCCGGAGACCTCTCCCCTTGTCCTCGGCCGACCCTCCCGGTCCGTCTAACATTGGTGGCCAGCGGCGCGATCCGAATCAACGCGTAATCGTACAGAGAGTAGCTCACCCCACGACGAAACCACAATGACAACCAAAGAGAGCGGATCCACCGAGAAATTCCAGATGGAGAAATTGGAAGAGTACAGCCATCGTGAGCTGAAACAATTCTGCATTGAACTAGGCATTGCTACCACCGGTCTGAGTACCAAAGACGATTTCAAGCACGCCATTGAGTCGTGGGCAGAAACCGGGGCCGCCAGACCCCCGGACCAAGACATTGCAGCATCAGAGAGTAACACCACGGCTCCCGAGGAGCGAAGAACGGGTCTCTCGCAGGAAGAGATCCAAGAGAGAGAAAAAAACAGACTACATGAGTTAGAAATGGCACGGCTCAAAATGGACGGGGAACTAAAATTAGCCGAACAAAAACTGAACCTAGAACATCTGCGGCTCCGAGAAGAACGGGAAGAAAAACAGAGGCAGAGAGAGCTCGAGGAAAAGAGATTAGCGTACGAACACGAGCGCAAACTGGCAGAAATAGACCTACGGAAGCAGAACAAAGAACTGGGGGTGCCCGAGCAACCGCGCACCCCAGGAGCGACAGAAAAGAAAGTCCACATCCCCAAGGATGTCGTTCGAGAGTATTTCCGAGATGACGACATACAACAGTGGTTCAAGGCCTACGAGATCGCCATGACCTCCCACCGGATCGATCGTAGTGACTGGGGAGCCGGTCTATGGGGGAGGTTCGTCAATGAAGGCCGCGATGCCCTGTTACAGCTCCCAGACCATCTGATGACATCCTATGACCACATGAAGGCTGCCCTCCTCACCCGATATGGGCTCACACCCGAAATGTACCGCCAGAGGTTCCGAGACTGCACCCGGATCCCGGGTACAACTTGGGTAGAATACGCAAACTATTTCAGCCGAGCCTTCGAGGGTTGGATCAAGGGAAGCCACGTAACGACCTACGAGCAACTTTTTAATCTCATGGTGTGGGAGCACCTCTCTAACAACTGCTTCGTTGAGCTCAGGCAGCACCTCCTCGACAGTAAATTGACTGACCCACGGCAGCTCGCCGCCGAAGCTGACCGGTGGGAAAGCACCCGAGTAGGCCGGAGTGGGCCGCACGAACGGAACCGGAACAACCAAGGTCAGCACCGTCCCCGAGGAGGAGGAGGAGGAGGAGGAGGCCAGGGACGAGGAAGAGACACCGTCCCGGCCGCTCCCGCTGCCAGCACCCCGCCCCCGGCCAGCCGGGGCAACACCCCGATGCGCCCGGGGTTCCGAGCCAATGTCACGTGTCACCGATGCCAGCGAGTCGGCCACTACGCCAGTGACCCGAACTGTCCACAGAACCAAACTCCGAGACCCCGCCAGGTAGCTGCCGCCGCCCTGGGGGGAGAACAAATCTCCGAAGAACAGGAAGAATGCGAACAAGAACAACAAGAGTGGGAACCGGCCGCCATGGTTCTGGCGTGCCTAGGGGGAAGAGACATGGTCCCGCGGGCTCCCCTACCCGCCAACACCAGAAAATATAGTCAGTGGGTGAACATTAATGGACGCAGGGCCGAAGCCCTACGTGAAACGGGGGCCAGTGTGACGGCCGTCCGCTGTCACCTGGTAACCCCAGATCAGATCCTGCCGAACATTCTCTGCCCCGTTCGTTCAGCCGACAATTCGGAGAGCCTATGTCGGATGGCCTGCGTCCGAAGGTGACGGTCCGAGATGATGCCCCCGTGGACTGTCTCCTGGGGAATGATCTTGAGAGTTCCCCGTGGGCCGCCGTAGAAAGAAGAGAGCACCTGGGGATGTTGGGCCTCCCGGACTGGGCGTGTGTAACCACCCGGTCCATGGCCGCCCGTGCCATCCCCCGACCAGAAGAACCAGAATGGCCGGCACCTCCTCCCCCGATCGCTCCAGTAGAGGACACCGACCATACCGACCCCCCAGAGCAAACCCCCGAAGGGCTCGCTCAGCCCCAGGACCTTCCCGACCTGGCTCAGTGGCGTCAAGAAGGGGGGCCCACCCAGGAACAGTTCCGTCAAGAGCAGAAGACCTGTCCCTCCCTCGAGGGACTCCGCCAGCAAGCCCTCGCCCAGAGCGCAGGGGACACCACCGGAGCCCATTGGATCTATTGGGACAACGACCTGTTGTACAGTGAACAGAGAATCGCGGAGTTAGGGGCCAGTCGAGTGCTGGTGGTGCCCCTCCGTTTTAGAGACTTCTTGTTAAATTTGGCCCACGATGTCCCTCTGGCTGGACACCTGGGCCAGGACAAAACCTACAGTCGCCTGGTGACACACTTTTTCTGGCCAAAGATGGGAAACGACGTCCTCAACCACTGCCGGTCCTGCCCAATGTGCCAGGCCAGCGGGAAGAGCGGCCGCAAACTTAAAGCACCTCTGCAACCCTTCCCAGTTGTCACCACCCCGTTCGAGAGGGTGGGAATAGACATTGTGGGGCCCCTGGACCCCCGTACAGCACAAGGACATCGGTTCATCCTGGTACTGGTGGACCACGCCACCCGCTACCCCGAGGCTGTTCCCCTGCGAACTGTAACAGCCCCGGTGGTCGGCCGGGCCTTAATGGGGATCTTCTCCCGGGTGGGCTTCCCCCGGGAAGTCGTCAGCGACAGAGGCACAAACTTTATTTCTAAATATATGAAGTCCCTCTGGCAACAGTGCGGGGTCACCTACCGATTCACGACCCCCTATCACCCTCAAGGAAACGGACTAGTCGAGCGGTTCAACCGCACGCTTAAGGGAATGATTGGGGGGTTGGAAGAGCCCCTCCGTCGCCAGTGGGATGTGCTACTTCCGTGCCTCCTCTTCGCATATCGAGAAGTCCCCCAGAAGTCCCTCGGCTTCAGCCCTTTTGAACTCCTGTACGGACACCCTGTGCGAGGGCCCCTCAGCCTGGTCAAAGAAGGTTGGGAGATGGCCCCCCTAAAGACCCCTCCAGACGTCTTCAAGTACCTCCTGACCCTACGCAATCAGACCAGGCGATTCAGAGAAATGGCGAAAGCGAACCTTTTGGCCAGTCAGGAGGACATGAAAAAATGGTACGATCAAAATGCCTCCTCCATCGAATTCGAACCTGGCCAACAAGTGTGGGTGATGTCCCCCACCGAACCATGTGCCTTGCAGGACAAGTGGACGGGGCCCTTCAAAGTGGTCGAGCGCAAGAGCCCCGTCACCTATCTCCTCGATATGGAATCTCCCCGGAACCCCCTCCGGGTCCTCCACGCCAACAGACTCAAACCCCACTTTGTGCGCTCGGAGCTCAGCCTCCTGATGGCTACAGACAGTGGAGCGGAAGAAGACTCCGAGCCTCTCCCTGATCTCCTAAAGACTCGTGAGAAAGATGGTTCCGTGGACGGGGTCCGACTCGCAGATGCCCTCACCCCGGAGCAGCGCCAAGGCTGTCGGGACCTCCTGCTGCAGTTTGCGACCCTGTTTGCCCTCACCCCAGGGGTCACCCCCTGGTGCTTGCACGACGTGGACACTGGGGACAGTCCCCCTATCAGACATCGGGCGTACCGCGTACCAGATCGGGTACGGGCGTGCATCCAAGAGGAGGTGTCAAAGATGCTCACGCTCGGGGTCATCGAGCCCTCGGACAGCCCCTGGGCCCGCCCGGTCGTGCTGGTCCCCAAAGCTGCTGCCCCCGGCACCACTCCTGAGCTCCGATTCTGCGTCGACTATCGGGGCTTGAATGCTGTCACCAGAACCGACGCTCATCCCATCCCCCGAGCGGATGAACTGATCGACCGCATGGGGGCTGCCCGCTACCTCAGCATCTTCGACCTGACAGCGGGCTACTGGCAGATCGGTCTCACACCCCGGGCTCAAGAACGATCCGCCTTCTCCACCCCCGATGGCCACTACCACTTCAAAGTCATGCCATTCGGCATGAAGAATGCCCCAGCTACTTTTCAGCGACTGGTGAACCAGGTCTTGGCGGGACTCGAGGAGTTCAGCGCCGCCTACCTGGACGATATCGCTGTGTACAGCCGCCACTGGTCCGACCACCTCCACCACCTCCGAGAGGTCCTGCAGGCCCTCCAACGGGCCGGCCTCACAATCAAGGCCAGCAAGTGCCAAATTGGTCAGGGGTCCGTGACCTATCTTGGACACCAAGTGGGAAGCGGTCTGGTGGCCCCTCTGCAACTCAAGATCGCTGCCATCCAGTCCTGGCAGCCTCCAGTCACGCAGACCGAGGTCCGAGCCTTCTTGGGGCTCACCGGCTACTACCGGCGGTTCGTGAGGGACTATGGCAGCATTGTGGGGCCCCTCACGGAACTCGCATCCAAAAACCACCCGAAGAAGGTCAACTGGACCCCAGACTGTCAAGCGGCCTTCGAGAAGCTGAAGACCGCCATGTACACTGCCCCTGTGCTCCAGGCCCCCGACTACAGTCGGGAATTTATCGTACAAACAGATGCCTCCGACCATGGCATCGGGGCGGTCCTCTCCCAGTTGAACTCCGAGGGACTGGACCAACCAGTGGTCTTCATCAGCAGACGCCTCCTGGCCCGAGAACAGCGCTGGAGCACCATCGAGAGGGAGGCCTTCGCAGTGGTGTGGGCCCTCAAAAAGCTCCGGCCCTATCTCTTCGGTACCCACTTCCGGGTGCAAACAGATCATCGGGCAATGCAGTGGCTAATGCAGATGCGGGGGGAAAACCCCAAACTATTGCGTTGGTCCATCTCCCTGCAGGGGATGGACTTCACTGTGGAACATCGACCTGGCCAAGACCACGCCAACGCGGATGGCCTGTCACGCTTTTTCCGCCTCGACGAGCAGAGTCCCCAAGAGGATGGGTGACTCTCCCCGCCTTCAGCTGGGGGGGACGCATGTTGGACAGGCCACATGAAGGGCTTGCTCCCTCCCCGCATGACAGGGCCCGAGCCCCGGCCCTCCAGGTGTTACCCACAGAAGCAACCCGCACCCCGTCTCATACGGGACTCCTGCCCCCGGACATCTCTGTAACATGGGGCCGAACCACTACCGGCTCCCTCGCCCGGCCCGGCCGCCATCTTGGACACTGCACCACGAGGCCGCATGGCCTCAGCTCGACCCTAACCCTGGGCCTGTCCAGGCCCCGACACCCCGGCACCACCATCCACCCAGGAGGTGAATGGACCACTTGGCAGGTCAATGGGAGAAAGAAGTGTCGAATGGCTCTCCCCCGCCAGGTGCCGATCGCCCCCCAGCTCCCCCGGGCGCTGGCTCCACCCCCCTGCTGGGTGTCTGGACTCCCTCATCCCGGACCTCCCGACCTCCAAGTGCGAGGGTCCGGACATCAAAGGGGGCCAGACCTATAACTGGGGCAGCTCCAGAGCAGGAAGGCAGTTGTATCCTGGAGTCGAGAGACACCGTGAAGAACTCATCCTTGACGGACTACTGGCGCTGCCATAGCCCTGCCTTGTGAACTATCGTCCTGCTTGCTGGCGCTGCCGCAACCTTCTACAGCCTTCATCCTCGTCAGGACCTGCTGGCGCTGCCGCGGACCGTTGTAACTACCACCTTCACCGGGGCCTGCTGGCGCCGCCGCGGACCGTCGCTACCACGATCATCTCGGGACCTGCTGGCGCTGCCGCGGACCGTTGTAACTACCACCTTCACCGGGACCTGCTGGCGCTGCCGCGGACCGTTGTAACTACCACCTTCACCGGGACCTGCTGGCGCTGCCGCGGCCCGTCCATCTAGAACGCCGAGCTCGAGGATTGTGAGCTATCATCATATCATCGCATCTACCAGATTGGTAACGACTGTCCCGCTACTCCCTTTCCCAACCAAGAGACTAGAATCGAGGGGACCCCTGAGTCCAGACCTCCTTGTACCATTCTACCGTACCTAAAGATTGCTTATAAAGAACGTGAAACCCTATCTTTGTGTGGTGTCCATCTGTGGGGGGGAAGTTACTCGTCTGTACGATCGCTGGAGACGGCTCTCCCCGGAGACCTCTCCCCTTTTCCTCGGCCGACCCTCCCGGTCCGTCTAACAGGTAATTACCGAATTATTCCGAATCGGTAATATTTACCGACCAATTACCTACATATCATTTACCACTTCATAAATACCGAATCGGTAAAATTCGGTATTTATGAAGTGGTAAATGTGTCCCTACCTACATATGGCCCCTGATGTGGAAACGGGTGGGCGACCAATTACTGTGATGCAAGGTGAAATTCTACCTAGATTTTTTAGCTGCCCAGAGGGGAGAGATTTTGCAGAAGGGGCAGAAGTACACGTCTGCTCTGTGTGTGACTGGTGCGTGACTGCGAAGCACCCGGTGTGTGAACGGGTTAGCGGCTGATTGCCCAGAACAAAGGGAGGGTATTCTACCCAGAGTCTAGAGCTGCCCAGATGGGCGATGTTGTGCGTGTACTAGCGGGCAGTTTTCGGTTGGACTTGCTCTGATGCACTTGTGCAAACAGGTATTCCAAAGGAAGATCATAATAAGGGTGATAAGGGTAAGGATGTCAAATGTTGGGTATTAGCGCTGAGTGTCTGCGCTATCATTTCTATTCATGCGTTAAGCCTGGGTGAGAGACGGTTCCAGCTGGGGGAGGATGACTTTGGAGGGCATGTGGCCTATTAGCCTCACGACTTCGGCTTAGTTTAAAAGCCAGCGAAGTGTGATTATTCCAGGTAGACTCAGCCCATTTTTAGTTAACTCATTTAAGAGAGGACACTGCATGTACCGATGGTTTCACAGTGTCGTGTGATGGTATACCAGGTACACTCCGTCTATGTGTTAGTGTGAAATAATCTACTGGTGGTTGTTAGAGGTTTCAACGCCCCATTTGGAGCCACGGTATTTCATCGTTAAGCCCTTTGTCCCAGGTTCGTAAACTGAACACCCAGCGTTGTTCTCTTACATGTAGGGCTTTAGTAAGGTCAAACTTTCGTTTTTTTCATTACTTCCAGAATGGTCCATTTCAGGTCTGTGTCTTTAGGTGTATTACTTACCATTCAAGAATCTTTTCTCCAAATGCACCATAACAAGGTTGTTCTCCGTACTAACCCAAAATTCCTCCCTAAAGTAATTTCTCCCTTTCACCTAAACCAATCAGTAGAACTACCAGTATTCTTCTCGCAACCACAAACCATTGCAGAAAAAGCTCTTCACACATTAGATGTCAAACGAGCCTTACTCTACTACACCGAGAGAACACAACCTTTTCGAAAGACCAAACAACTGTTTGTCTCTTTCTCACGACCACATAAAGGCAACCCCATCTCCAAGTCTGGGATAGCTAGGTGGATTGTCAAATTCATTCAGATTTGCTACCACAAAGCAAAACGAACGCTATCCGTTTCCCCCCCTCCCTAAAGACCACTCTACACGTAAAATAGGGGCTTCAATGGCATTTTTAGGGAACATCCCATTAGATGATATCTGCAGAGCAGCTACATGGTCAACACCGCACACTTTCACTAAACACTATTGTGTAGATGTGCAAACTAAGCAACAGGCTAGTGTGGGCCAGGCTGTAATCAAAACATTATTTCAAACCACTGCAACAGATACGGGTGGTCGCCGCTAAGGATGGGTACTGCTATATAATCTATGCACAGTGTGTAATCTGCAGCTCATATGCCTCGAACGGCAAATGCTACTGTTCGAGGCATATGAGCTGCAGATTACACACTTTTGCATAGATCGCCATCTGGTGTTGGGCCCGGATGTTTGCAGTTTGTTTTTCCTCTTGGAAAGTCTTTGGAAGTCACGAGGTCAGTGACTCCTCCCTTGGTCCGTATTGCGCATGGGCTTTGGCTCCATCCTCATATTGTTTTTTTCCGCCATAGGGCTCGGATGTAATACTTCGCGCTCCGGTTACAGTTCGACGATCAAAGCGGAATCCTCGCTCATCGCGGTATTGTTCAGATCCTGATCTCCGCAATCACCTTCTCTTTGACACATCTTCGATTTCAGTCGTCGACGGCGGCCTTCGGCCCTATCCAAGCTCCTGTCCCGGCTGATGGAAAGAACTCCATTCAAGAAGTGCCCTCGATGGGGGGTCCAAATTCCCCTACACCGATCTTCATGTGGTGTGCAACCTCTGCCTCTCCCCTGAACACGAGGCTCGAGACTGTCCCGCCTGCAAGTCCTTCAGATCGAAAAAGACTATTCGAGATCGAAGGGCCAGACGAAACATGGCGCACTCCTCGACCTCCGTTCCAGTCGACATCTTCGGGGACGACGTCAAAGCTCCGGGACAACAGCACACCGAAAAGGACCTCGTCAGTGCTTCCGAAGCCGACGACTCGGATGTGGAGGACATCACCCCAGCGCAGAGGGTCGTGAGTACTATACCCCCTCCCACACCCGTGCCAACACCCAAAAAGGCTTCGGTCACACCTTCGCCTCCGGGCCTAGGCAAGACCAAAGACACTGCTTCGAACACCCCACCTTCGCCCGGTGAAGAAGCCTAATAAGCCTTCCGGCAGCTCGGGCTCGAGCCAGCCTGCCAGCGGTGTTGATAAACACACTTCAGCACCGAAAAAGAGACCGGCCTCCACCTGGACACCGAGCTCCGCACCAAAGCCCTCGGTGTCGAAACCCAGCCTTTCGGTACCGACCAAACATCATAAGGCCCTCGGCACCGACACACCCGCGCCGAAGCCTACCTCGGCGCCGACCAAAAAAACGGAGGTTCCAAAAAAGCACGGCACGGACAAGCCTCCACCTCCAAAGAGGAAAGACTGTGCTACCTCCCCTTTCATAGTGCCTTCCCCACCTCCTCCACCCTCTCCACCTCCGCCCCCTCCGCCTTCTCCACCCCTGCCTCATCGCTCTCCGACCCCGTCTCCAGACCATGATGATCAGGGGGACCCATACTACGATCCAGGGGATGTCCCACAAGACCCCACCCCTACAGGATCCCAAGACCCATGGGACAATTATAATAATCCAGACATTCCAGATGTCCCACAAGATGACCTTTATCCATCCAGGCCATCTCCACCAGAGGACTCATTAGGTTTTCACCACCTACTTCAGAGGGCGGCACATTATCACGGGGTAGAGCTACACACTGACCCGGTAGAGGAAGATTTCCTCCTCGACACCTTTGATACCGCACATAGGTCTACTTCCATACTACCTATGCTCAAGGGGGTAATAAAACATGCGCCAGAGGTTTTTAAAGACCCAGTCAGGGCTAGGGTCATTAACCCACGCATAGAGAAAGTATAAAGCTGCCCCCACAGATCCTGCCTATATCAAAGGGCCAGCGCCTCTGGATTCCCTAGTGGTCTCCACTGCACGGAAAAGGTCAAACTCCCAGGCATCAGGCGAAGCACCACCACCTGACAAAGAGTCAAAGCTACTGGACGTGTCAGGAAAGCACACTGCGTCACAGGCAGCCAATATATGGCGTATCGCCAACACTCAAGCTAATTATAATAGGCAACATCTTTTTGATTTTAAAGAAAAATAATTAAAAATCGTATCATTTACTGTGCTCACACCGGATCAGCTGTTTAAAAGGATGGCTAAATTGGGTTTTGTGACAATAGCGGGGTGTTTTATATAAAAATCTAGGCTTGTCAGTTTTTTGGGCACAAATTTGAAGTATCCGCAATATCACATGAAAATGATAGAATCTTTTCACAAGTTACGCAAAAAACAACGTACACATCTCTGATTAAATTCATTTACATTTAACTTGCATTTGCAGACAGTTGTTCTCATACATGCCAAGAACAGTAATTCTGATAATTTTCGACAAAGTGTATGGATTTTGTATAATTTGGATGTTTCAGGATGTGCATCTGGTGTGTTTGTATTAGCATGTGCATTCGGTGTGTCCAGGTCTCCATCCTGTGTGTGCAACCAGCATGTCTTTGTATTGGACTCCTATATGTTTTTAGGTCTCGCCTGAGTCAGCGCTTTAGCGCTGCTCTGACGAGAGCTATAGAAAACGGGGATTTGGAAGTGCAAACGAGTACTTTTCAGGCCCCCAACTACAGTGCAAAACAAAAGGAGCGTTTTGAATCCTACTTTACCAGCATTGCAAGTCTTATCACATCAGCCTGCGTTACACATAATTGGCACCATCCCACGCATGCTACAATTTCTAAGAGCAGCCTCTGGGGTTCCTGGTGTGCATCTCTTCTCTGTTCACTGTCAGTGCACATTGCTTGCAGTTCACTTTAGTGCGCTTTCTTATGTACACTTTTTAGTGTAGTCTAAACATACACACTTCAAGGCCTCCTAAAATGCACACTGCCGCCGTTATTTATTTAATCCCTTACTTTTTCGCACGCCTTCTCTGGACATGAAACTTTTATAACATCAACTTGCATAATATGTGTTACACATAATTGGCACCATCGCAGGCATGCTACAATTTATATGGACAGACTCATGTTTCTTAATGTGCATCTTTTCAGTGTTGACTATAAGTGCACTTCACGTGCGGGACACTTAATGTGCTTCCTATATGTACACTTTTTAGTGGAGTCTAAACTTACGCACTTCACAGCCTACTTACATGCGCACTGCCGCCCTTATTTATTTATTACATCGATTTTCCGTACAGAACAAACAAAGCATTTGAAAGTTACTTTTTCCGGACATGCAAGCCTCATCGTACCCACCTGCAAAACATGTTTTACACAAAACTCATCAACCCAGGCGCGCTGCAATGTTTGTGGGCTGTCTCTGGTGTACTCACTGTGCATTTCTCTACCGTTAACTATAAGTGCACCTCAACTGCAGTTCACTTCAGTGCGCTTCCTGTATGTGCACTTTTTAGTATAATACAATCCTACGCACTACACACTCCTAATATACAAACTAGCTTTCGCGCTGTGCCTATACATGCTACTACCATAGCTTGTATAAGCCCCAGCCTTTAACATGTTGCGGATTAAACATCGAAGTGGTGCCTTCCCTTATTTAGACATTTTGGCAAAGCAGCTACTTTAACCACACTGCTGGCTTCTTTTATGTCTGAGGCCCATCTTCTTTCTTACAGTTCGCTAGGCTGCAGTGTAAGTTCGTACAGTTAGTGTAAATTTCTTTATATACAGGATTAGAATGCTGCATGCATTTAAAATAGTGACTACACTTACAGGCTCATATACATCATTGTTTCACACACACATGCTACTTTGAAGAGCACTTTGCATTACTTTTTAATTTGCGCACTAAATGTCACTGCGCTTGCAAGTGTGAGATCGATATCACTGTAGATATAGGTGTGATATCACTATTACTGCAGATGTAAGTGTGGAATATCTATTATAGCAAATATTGGTGTGAGATTGCCATCACTGCAGATATTGGTGTGAGATCACTATTGCTGCAGATATAGGCCTGACATCACTATCACTGCAAATATAGGTGTCAAATCACAACAAGCATTGGCATAGCCAATAGGTCTCGCCTTTGGGACCTTATAAGTGTTTAGCCATGCAAAAGTTGCATAACTAAATACTTATAAGGTCCCAAAAGCGAGACCTTTTGGCTATGCCAATGCTTGTTTATTATGGCGATTATAGCAGACTAGTCCAGTGAGCACGTCCGGAAATTTCAAATGAGGCCACGTCCACTTGCAAAGTGAACAAGCATTTGCAATGCAATAGGTCTCGCAGTTGTGAGAGTTTGAGCTATTGGCATTGTAAATGGCAATGCCTTTTATTTACATGTTGGTTTTTAAAACATAAATGAAAGGCATTGTCATTTACAATGCCAATGCTTAAACTCTCGTTCTAATGTGTGCCCGAGGGTTTCTTGGCACAGTATAACAGATGTTTATTACACCACCATCACTAATGGCTAGTGTGTGTCTACATTGGCTAAATAATACAATCATGCCATGATCCATCTCCCAAACCACCATTAGAGTGCCTGAAAGAGTCCAGTTTGAAAACAAACTTGGTGCTGTTTTAGCACTTCCAAATCCCCTGTGCAGCTGCAGGAATTTACCCAAGCATCTCTGCTGTGAAAGGTCATTACGGGGTCCTTAAAGCAGTGGTTAACTTTGCTCTTGCTCAAGGTCGAAGTTGGATGAGCAAAAACAAGTGCCGGTCCAGAAAAAACAAGCATTGAAAATGCAATAGGTCTCGGTTTTGATTAAGTTAAAGCCATTTGCTTTGCTAATGGTATTGTATAGCAAAGCAATTGGCTTTAACTTAATAAAAGGCGAGACCTATTGCATTTTTAATGCTTGTTAGAGGAATGGGACGCATATTTCATTATTCAGACGGAGTACGAGATAAAGGCGGAAAAAGAAGAAGGGATAGGAAAACTGTAAACGAAAATGCACCTTTGATAGGGAGATAAGGAGACAAGCAGTGTTGGGGGGTGGGGTGGAAAAAACGACATTAGTTATCCACAAGTCTAGCTACTCTAGCATTCGGCTGCTCCCGCAGCGGGCCCCTGAGAAAAAGTTTGGGCCCCTGTGCTTGTTATTTTTTTAATTAGGCACAGTCTCTCACTAACTCTCATTTCCACGAGTTGAAAGTCTATGCTTCCCAGGAGCGAGAACGGAAACAGTGAGGAAAGAGAGAGGTAGGGAAATAAAAGGAAAGGATTGATAGGGAAGGACAGGGCCTCTAGGAGAGGTGAAAGGGAGGTAAAGGCTAATGGACAGGAGAGTTAGAAGGGCAAAGTGGAGGGAGAGATAAATGGAATAAGGGGAGAGGGATGAGACAAGGCGATGATAGAAACAAAGATCACCTGTGTGATTGAAGGATCAGGGAAAACTAGAGAAAAGGAAGGAAAAGTAGGAAAAGAGAAAAAACAAGTAAGGAGACGAGAGGTGAGGACAGAAGAAGAGAAAAGCAAAAAGAAGAGGACGAGCGGAGCAGTGGGAGGAGACGGACAAAAGGAGAAGCAAGACACATGCAAGAGAAAAGGAGAGAATAAAGGGTTGGGTTAGAAGGAAGCATAGAGTCTTTTGGGGGTCCACTGCCATTGATGTAGTATCTTAAAATAACTATCTTTCAGACGGGCCGCCCTTAACCCTCAATCATGTTTTTCTAATGGCTCCTCTGAATCCCCCTCAAAGAATTGTCTGTAATTGCACTTCCCTCCAATTATGAAGTGCATTTGAGGTGGCTTGCAAGAAGAGCTTAGCAATTAGAGTTGCATATAAGCCAGAATCCGTCCTACCATATTCCTTCCAGGTGAGTAGATATTGAAGAATTGGGGACTGTGGTATGTAGATAGGTCATGGGCCCAGTTTTCCACGTATTGGGTGCACCAGCAGAGCATGTCTCCACTGTAGGGTATGTGGGATATTATGAGATTGCACTAAGTCCTGGAAGGTTCTAACTAAAGTATGTCAGTTATCCCTGTCAGCTTGCAGGTTCTTCCCATCGCCCATCTAATTTCTTCTCCCCTAATTTCATTCTGACCATTCCGTTATAATGGCATTTTCAGCTGGAGAACTGCATGTACTTCAGACAGTCTATGGACTCTCAGCCGTTGGAGTCTTGTGCTTTTCTAAACCTAAAGTGTACTTGCCTGTGTAACCAATTCATGTCATGTCATGTCATTGCAAATCTGCCTTAAGCCCCTTAACGTGGGTTGTATGTGTGGAAATGCACAGTCTTTTCAGTTTTTTAAAGCAAAGGTTTGGAGTGATATTTTGCGCTGCGCACAAGCGCCGTCTGGTTCCTGGCACACACAGCCATGGCTGCAGCGCACAGAGACCCTACACTGCCGCACACAGAGGAAAAAAATTAGTGGGAACATTGGTGGTGAAATTGAAAAATATGGGAAAAAGTGGACAGATAAGCTCGGGATAGATCAGGATAGTTTCCAAGTCTCTTTAGAGCTGGGACGGACCATCCTATGGTCTGCAGGGATAGATCAGGATAGTTTCCAAGTCTCTTTAGAGCTGGGACGGACCATCCTATGGTCTGCAGGGCTGCAGGCCCAGCAATATAAAACGATTTACTCCTTGTATCATACACCTGCAAGGATAGCTCAGTGGGGGGGAATCAAAGGTATTCAGTGTCCCCCGTGTGATAGCTTAGAGGCAGATCTAATTCACATCTTTGCATCCTGTCCTCAGTTACAGCTATTACACAGAGCTATTGAATCCTTTTTGGATAAAACTTTAGGAATTAGTATCTCCCTTACACCAGCTTGGATTATTCTTGGGGTTGGTGGGGAGGATGAGCAATGCTCCCTACATTACTTTTTGTTTATGGCCATGGCGGTCTTACAAATCTGCGTTGCAACAGCTTGGCTAGATAAAGCATCTCCAACTTTACAGCAGTGGCTAGCTAGATTGCTCTCTGTGTATAATCTTGAGAAAGGGATCTATGCGATGAGGGGTCAAAAGGGGAGAACTCTTGGGAAACATATTGGGAGCCTCTTGCGAGCTGGAAGGAGAAACTGAAATTTTAAGTTAATTCCTTTTTATTATGCAACTGTAGTTGTAATTTTCATGTTCAGTTTATACATCTGAGATGTGTGTATGTTCTATGTATACATAATTTGGTATGTAGCTGTGCAAATAAAACATACAAAAAATTAAAAAAAGAAAGCAAGTTGGCTGTGGATAGACCACATAGAATTCTCTGGTTGTGGAAGTAACTGAACTGAATACAAGCACTTCGGGATGAGCTTCCATCAATCTTTCTCGGAATTTGCACACAGATACTCTAAAATGCAAGTCAGTTTCAACTATCAGTGGCTTGAAGAAATTTTTTAAAAGATTATGATGGTCCTCACTCCATCCATTTCTTGCTGCTACTAGTGCTATGGTTCCCCTGCACTTCTTGTATGGAATGGACGTCCTGGCTTTGAGTGTTGACTGAGATTGGGAAAATACAGATGGATTTGTTTTAAAGAATCTTTTGTCACTCCCAAAATGTGTTATGGCCCAAGCTATGAAAATGGTATTTAGTTTGAAATATTGGTCAACCACTGCTCCTTTTTGTTGTATGAGATTTTGGGACAAATTGACACTGTCTGAGGAACCCAAAGAGTAATTATAACAGTAACATTATGTAGCGATGAAATAATTAAAAGTGAATTTGGATGGGCAAAATAAGCCAATAGATGGTTGCAAGATATGGCAAAATCCTTCAGAGTAATAACTATAATGCTATCCTCCCCATAGCCCATTGCAGAAACAAACTGAAGAAGCAGCGGGAGTCGGTTGGGAAGAGAAAAATTCTTGGGGTATTTTAGACAGAAGTCTTTGGTAATTCATCTATGTGAATCTTGAAAATCCAATTCCGCCTTTCATTATTTATATATTTATTTATTTATTTATTGAGTTTTATATAGCGCTCGCTAGACCCGAAGGTATCCGAGTGCTTTACATGAGGAAGAAGCATTGTTTCAGAACATGGTTACAAAGTTACATCAGTTACTGGAGCGTAGTTACAGGAATTACATGAGTACAAAAGCATAGCATAAACATGAGGGGAAAAGAAAATAGGCAAGGGGAGATGAGATTAGGGGAGAGAGGGAAGGAATAGGGGAGGTAGACGGAGAATAATGGAGAGAAGAGGAGGGGGAGGGTGTAGGAGGCACAACGGGGCGATGAGGAAAAACAGAGTCCGATGCCTGGCTGGGTAGGTAACGGCCGAGTGGTGAACCAGAGTCAAACTCCTCTATAGCGGCATGGGACAGCTCCACCGGTCATCGGCCAAAGGTTGCTCGGGCACCGCAGTACATACAGAAAGCTTATAGTTTCCGCCTGGGGGGGGGGTATAGTCCAAAAGTTCCATCGAGCGCGCCATTATCTTCATGGTTTGCCCAATCATACGATGCACAACATAATCTTAAGGCTGTGGATTGGTCTCCATCCTCTCCACTCCCACCTTTTTGGTATAGCATATTTTAAGAACTTATTAAGATTAAGTGGTTGTGGGCTGAAAACGAAAACCACTAAAGCTCATACTGTATTACCAGGAGGAAATAACGTCAGGCAGATTTGAACGTCGATGGTGAAATCCGGAAAAATGGATACCTCATTACCCTGAAACTGGACCTGTCGATGTTCTCTGGCAAGGCATAGTGTAGCGTCCCTGTCTCTGTAGTTCAGGAACCTTGCCACAATGGACCTAGCAGAGGCTCCAGGCGGTCGACATGGCCCCAACGGTCTGTGTGCCCTCTTGAAAATTAGCAGGGGTACAACACTACACCGAAGAGGGTGCGTAATAGATTATCAGCGTAATCTTCCATTGGCCCATTGCAGTCGCCTCCGGTTCTCGTAAAATATGTTAATTATTGCGCCGGGACAATGCCTTCAAATCCTCATTCTTTGCCCGGGCAACTTCAAGTACTTTCTTTATCTGAAGCAATCTCTCACCTGTTGAGAAGTGTGAGTCTTCCACCTCGGAGGTGCGATGTTGTAGTTGGTCTAGCCGCTCTGAATGCCTGTCTACCTTCTCTTCCAGAAGGTTGTTGGGATCAGCCAGCATGTCTATTTTGGACTCAATGGTAAGGTCTGTAAATATGTAATGGATATCTGATTCCGGGATCGGGCCCTCCTCAGTTTAAGTGTTCCATGCAGGGCCCTCCTGTGAAGAGTCTGCACCTCGTGTCAACTTATGTGAGTCGAATAGCAGCTTAGACTACCTGGTGTCAGCCTTACCCATTGTCTCCCCAGTCAGACCCCAGGTCTCGGGCATGCTCGTCAGAGGAGATAGGGGGATCAGGAAAGTTCAGTGGCACCGGTCACCCCCAGCTAGTGAGGCCCCCCACCAGGGAGTATAGGCAAGGCTGTCAATGGTACACCAAAGGAGAAAGCACAGGCTGTAGAAGGCCATTAGTGGTGCTTCCTGGGTGAGTGGCTGCAAGGAATCCGGATCAGGCACCAGGTGCAAAGAAGCAGTCTTTTATAATAGCTGTGGGCTGTCGCCGTAGAGTCTCGCCGCACCCCAGGGCTTCCCCTCTGGGTTGGGAAAGAGGCAGTCCGGCCACAGAACGCAGGAGGGGGTTCGGATGGGGGAATAGGGGGTATGAGAGTGGGGAGTCACCAGGTGGTCAGTTCCTCAGCAAATAGCCCGGGGTCCACTGTTCTTCGCAATATATAGTTGCGCCAGTCTATTTCATCACAGGGCTCCTCATGGCCCCAGAATCTGCCCAGGTAGCCGGCAGCAAAGGTCCCAACGGGTAATTTGCTAGTTAGAAAGCAAGAAGAGAGATGGGCCACCACCTCCAGCCGGGTAACCACTGTTGGCCCCGCCTCACCCACTGGGGGTAAGGTGGGGCATAAGCAGGCCCACAACAGGATTGCGAGTCTAGATGAGTGTCCTGGTGCCTGGCAACTATGGCCACCCACGCTCTCCGCAAACAGTGAAGGGTAACAGTGACCCTGGGCAGCACGAGGGCTGCTTAGGTCCCAAGGCCTCCTCCAGCTTCCACAAGTTCCGGGTCTCTGACCTAGGTCATTTAATCAGGTCCGATGGAGGGGGTGGGCTCCTCCTTTCAGCAGAGGCCAGGCATAAGCGCGGAGGCTGATGTGCAGTGGGGAATCAGTTGATGGCACTCGGCACGGCCCAAAGGAGCCTGCGAGATGGCAGGAAAGACAGGCCCTCCCCATGCCTCGGCACCCCATGGCCACGAGCCCCGGAGCATCACTCATAGCACGAGTGTAAGAGAGCGCCCCTTTTTGTATGGTTGCCCCCCCACATTTTGCCAGATGTGGATGCTCTTTGACTAAGTGTGCCCTGGGTTCCTGCCAACCAGGTACCCAGGGCATATGTTCTTTCCCAAAATCGATAATGTTGCACACCAAAATAGGCAACTCTCTGGTCACATCTAAGTCCCTTTTAAAAGGCACCATAGGTACAAAGGGCACTGTGACCAGGGAAGGGCTCCAGCACTTACTGTGCCACCCTTAGGGGCCCTATACCTTTACACACACACTGCCATTGCAAGCTGAGTATTTTGTTGCAGAACAAAGTGAAGAGTCAACATGGCGCACATCACTGTGTGCCATGCCTACAACCTACTGCCTTCGGCATAGATCAGCCACCCCTCTAGCTGGCTGCACTATGCCACTGGTGAGGGTACAGGTGCATGAGCACTGTGCCCCTACAGTGTCTGATTCCATTCTTAGACATTGTAAGTGCAGTAATGCCATAAAGAGTATATGGTCTGAAATGTTGTCATTTCGAACTCCACAGCTCCATAATGGCTTTACTGAAAACTGAGAAGTTGATCTCAAACTTCTCAGCACATTAAACCCACACTGATGCTAGTGTGGAATTTAATGAAAAATGCACTCAGATAGCATCTTAGAGATGCGACCTAACTCTAGTGTCCTGGCTGAGTGGCTGCTCGCTAGCTGCCACCACACAGACCTGTTTCTGGACTCCTGGTTCGAGAGCCTTCAGCTCTCGGGGTCCCAAAACAAAGCACATCCTGGGTTGAGGTTCAAACCGTTATCCTCCAGGATGGGCAGGGTCCACGAAGGGGAAGCTTCAAAGGCTTGCCACCTTTGTAAACTTTCCCAACCCTTTGCTGCTCCCATCAACTGGCCCCCCACTGGTTCTGACACCCACTTTGGGCGAGATAATTGGCGGGAAAACCAAAGGAGGAGAGGTGTGCCCATCTTTGCCACCCCCACCCCTTCAGTGGGGTGGGGTGAGGCGAGGCGAGGCGAAGCACAACTCTCAGTCCCCGCCATCTTGAAGGTGGGGAGACCCAGCCAACCAGAGTGAGGCTAATGTCCCCCTCCTACTGGAGGGTGGCATAATAGGGGTTGTATCCACCCCAAGGAAGGGACCCATTGGTTCCAACCTTTACCTACCTGAAACGCCCCTAAATGTAGTATTTAGGGGCAACTCTGAACCTTGCCTCCTCGGACAAGAAGATGCAAGAAGAAGAAGGACCAAAGAGCCATGCTGAAAGAAAAAGAGGAGGACACCAACTGACTTGGCCCCAGACCTAAAGGCCTGTCCCAATCTCGACCTGCTCCAGCGAAATTCCGGTGTTTCCTGCAGCCAGAAGCCCCCCAGAACCCGGAGGACCTGTTCTGCCTTACCCAATCAGGCGTTGTCTCCCGTGAGCACTGTATTTGCTCACCAACAATCTCTGGCTTCTGCCAAATCCGCGAGTCTGCACCACTCTGCTCTCGATGCCCATGGCCCAGTTTGAGTGGCCCAACACCACAAGGAGGTCCCCCCCACCCCGGTGATCCTGACCTGTGATCTGGTGATATCTGACCTACCTCGAGTCTCCCTATGATGCCTGCAGCCCTTTCTGGAGGATCCCTCTGACTGCAACCGGAGCTGGTAAGAAGAATCCGATGCCAAAGGACCACCAGGGCCTCTCCATCATCTTAGACTCCGGAGCCCGAAGGCGAGCCGGCAGGGTCAGGCCGCCCAAATACGGCTCTCATGGCATCATAAAATTCCTTGAGTTGTGCGGGGGTTGCTCCCTGCCCCGGAAAGAGAGGGAAATGCGGAGCCAACCCAGGCACCTGCTCCGCAGAGCAGTAGAGCGAGGCCTTGAACACCGAGTTTTGCAGCGTGAATCTTTCTGGATTCACTATGCTGTGCATTATTCCGCGATCTGGTGGTTGGGTCCGGATTCGTAGACTTTTATTTTTTATTTTTGTAGCCCAGGTGGGCGTCGACGTCCCACCATTTGGTGTACCTCTCGTGACGTCGTCGTGCTTCCTGCGGAAGTCCCACCTTGGTGCATATCTTCAGATTCTTTTTTCCGCCGTTGGGTCTGGATCGTCATCGAGAAGCTCCAGAGTTTTAACGAAGGAAGAAGAAAAATACATGAGTTTCATTGAAGGAGAATTTATAGAAGACTAGAGAGGAAGAGCATACAGCCGGGACGATGAAGAAGGAGGAGATCCTCAAAATCTTCTACGCCCATCGGAAAATGCGCACTCAGAGACTCTGAGCGCAATGGACAAGACACCCTTTAAATTCTGCCGTAACTGCCACCACAAATACGCGCAGATGGACCAACATCCGTTCTGCCACCTTTGCCTGCCGATCGACCACGAGAGCAAGGACTGCAACGCCTGTTCCGCCTTCACGCCGAAGACACTCCGGGGGAGAGAAAGGCAGAGGAGAGCCAACTTCAACAAGGGTAAGGCCCCGTCGCTGTACGAACTGGGCCTCTCCACCGACAATGAAGACAACATCGCCGAGGGACCTGATGTCTTTACGGTCGCAGAGACCGATAAGAAAACGCCTGACAAGGTAGGAGACGCGTAGAGTACGAAACCCCTGAAAGGGCCCCGAAAATCTGAGAGTGACAATCAAAGTCCTCGAAAGGAACACCGGCGCCGGAAATTTCGATGACCGCGAGTGGATCCAAGGAGGAAAGGCCCAGCGGATCCTTCGAGAAGGACTTCCAGGTGCCGAAGGCTGCCGAGAAACAGTGTTGGTCGAAGCAGGCCCACGAGGTGGGGTGTTCGGCGACAGAGGACAAGGCCGCGTCGACGCAAGCTCTGTCGAAAAGACCAGCACTCGATGCCGAACATGCCTCCGAAATGGAGAAGAAAAAGATAAGGCTCGAGGCGGAGATGGAGAGCATCCTTCAGAGGAAGAAGGACTTCGATGAGAAAATGAAAACATTCAAAATCCTAACGAAACCGTCGACGGATGCCGTCGAGATCGAAGAACAGGAAGAGTTCGACGCCGAAGAGCAGTCGAGAGGCCCTGAAGAAGAGGAAGAAGACCCCTACTATGAGGGAGAAGATGAGGAAGAGGAGCAGCAGTCGATCTCCGGCTCGGCACCGTCGACGACACATGAGCTGGAATGGCAGGACATCGACGCCGAAAATCCCGAAGAGCCCGTGGAGACCTATCCTTCGAGGCCTTCGCCGCCAGACGACATTGGGGCATACAACATGGTCGTCAAGAGCGCTGCAGCAGCTTTTGGCGTGAAATTGGACGAGGAGAAGCCGAAAGCAGATTTTCTACTCGAAACACTGCTCCCCATCCAGACTAGGAGCCAGTTCCTCCCCGTGCTCCAAAGCATAATGAACCAAGGGAAGGAGGCGTTCAAGGACCCAGGAACTTGCAGATCCATCACTCCCAAAACAGAGAAGAAATACAAGCACTCCTCACAGGACCCGCCATATATTAAAGGATCAGTCACAGCTGACTCCATCATTGCGTCCACGGCCAGGAAAAGGGCCAATGTACCGGCAACCTCAGGGCCGCCTCCCGACAAGGGGAGCAGAAGGATGGACCTCACCGGGAGAAAGGTTGAGAGAAATGCGGCAATGCACTGGCGCATGGCGAACTCCAATGCCCTACTGAACAGCACTGGGACGAGATGGGAGACCTAATCAAACATCTCCCCGAGCAATACCAGCAGAGAGCTTCCCATCTGGTGGAGGAAGGGAAGAATATTGCAAACTCATGCATTAAGACAGCATTGGACGGGGCAGAGACATCGAGCAGGCTGATGGCTATAGGAATCACTGAAAGGAGACAGGCTTGGCTCAGAATTTCAGGATTCAAGCAAGAGGTCCAGAACAACATACTGAACACCCCTTTCAACGGTGAGACGCTGTTCGGTGCTCCGGTGGACGAAAAACTCACCCAATTGAAGAAAGAAAATGAGACGGCAAGGTCCATGGGGGCCCTGCAATTCAGAGGGATGAGAAGAGGCACCCCAGCTCGGAGACCCTACGGAAGGGGAGGAAACCAGCTGGGAACGTCACACCAGACATTCCAGCAAGGACAGCAGGGTGAAAGTCACGGCCAGCAGGGACAGCAGAAGCAAAACTGGCAGTACCAGCCTCGAGGCCAGTCCTTTCGCGGTAGGGGATACGGACGTGGCCAGAGAAGAAGAGGGGGAGACCAACCCTCATCAAAGTGACTTCGCACGGAAGAAAATGCTCACCCTCAGTATACCCCGAGGGGTGAAGCACAAAGTAAGCACAGTAAGGGGGGTACACAAACCAAACGCCTACGAGCATGCAACACCAGTAGGCGGAAGACTGGGACTTTACCTTCAACAATGGCAAAAAATAACCTCAGACAAATGGATACTCAACGTCATACAGTACGGATACTGCATAGAGTTGGAAAAAGACCTCCAAACAAGAAACCAAAAAGAAGACAACGCTCTGGTCAAGAGCTTGCTCAACTCAGAGAAGAGACGCTACAACTACTCCAAAAGGAGGCCATTGAACCAGTGCCATGCAGAGAAAGGAACAAGGGAGTGTACTCAAACTACTTCCTGGTCCCAAAGGTGGACGAAACACTAAGACCCATCCTGGATCTACGATTCCTAAACAAATTCATAAAGACGCAAAAATTAAAAATGACATTGCTACAAGAAGTGCTACCTCAAATACGAGGCGGAGACTTCATGTCCACCTTGGATCTCAAAGATGCCTACCTGCACATCCCGATGAACAGGCGCCACAAAAACCTGTTAAGGTTCAACATCAACGAGGAACACTACCAATTCACAACCCTGGCATTCGGTCTAAAGTCCGCCCCAAGGGTTTTCACAAAATGCCTTGCAGCAGTAGCAGCGTACCCTCGGAGGGAAGGGATTCATGTGTATCCTTACCTAGACGACTGGCTAATCAAAGCAAGTGCTCGCGACAAGTGCAAGGAACACGCAGAGCGGGTGACAAGAACACTAACAAACCTGGGGTTCTCGATACACTGGGGGAAGTCATCAATGGAACCAGAACAGGTGAAGATCTTCATGGGGGTGCAGATCAACACTATAGACAAAACGGTCATGCCCAGCGACAGGAGAACAATAGCCCTGCTGAAGGAGACGCGTCTCTACCAGAAGGGGCGAGCTCTGACAGTGAGAACAGCGAGCAAGATCATGGGTATGATGGCGTCATGCATTCACCTAGTGCCCAGTGTACGCCTACACATGAGACCATTCCAAGAATGGCTGCAACAGCAATGGTCACAAGCAAACGGAAGTTGGGAGGATCTAGTGGTTGTAACGCACGCTGTGCAAGAAGGGATAACATGGTGGAACAGGGACAACATAACTATAGGGAAGCCCTTGACACCTCCAAGCCCAACTGTGACCATCACCACAGACGCATCCCAGATAGGATGGGGAGCACACATGAGCAAGCTCAGAGTGAGGGGTCTGTGGACTCCAGCGGATGCGGTCAAACACATCAACTACCTGGAATTGAAAACCGTACTGCTAGCCCTGAAGGCCTTCCAGAGGAAGCTGTACAATCAAAGTGTTGATACAAACGGACAACACCACAGCAATGTTCTACATCAACAAGCAGGGAGGAACACAATTGTTTACCCTATCCAACCTGGCCCAGGAGATCTGGAAATGGGCCATTGCTTGCAATGTTGTTAAGAAACGATAAAATGATGCTGCTAAAACTATTTCTTAGCTGCAGTGGCTCTAACTAAGCTAGAGCACACACATATAAGCTATTTTGAAAATAAATCAACCCCAGGTTGCATATAAGATTCTCATACATACAAAATTCTCTTTGTTATCCCACATAGAGAGAACCCCTATTCTTTCGCCGTTCAGACGATAAAGATACTTTTAATAATACACTGGTCCTGAAGAAGGAGATGTGGAATTTATATACAGTCTCCGAAACGTACGTAGACTGGGAGTACCGACCATACATCTGGGAGATCCACAGAAGAATCCAATCTCAACGTCCTGATCCTAGTATCTTAGGACTTAGCAAGAACTATTCAAAATCTATATATATATTTTCTTTGAATCAGAATTTAAGTAGGATCTCATGCCAGAGTTGGTTTGTGGTTTTAGTAAGAAATCAAATTTTTCTTTACCCTATGTAGAATGTCTGATGGTATGTAAGAGTGATTGATAGGTGAGAATGTTGATGTGACGGTTTTTTCTTATTTTCCTTTGGGGTCTCTTTTCCACAGGCTTTTTAAAACTGTTTTGCCTTTTATATTCACAAGTATTTATGAAATTCAACTCATGTGGAAACATTGTGTGAAGTAATGTATGTTCTATATACAAATTATATGCTAATAGAACAATTATGAACGTTCTGCTATTTATATCTTTAAAAAAAGAAAATAATAAAAAAATGGAAATGTTTTTGAAGTAATTTTGCATTCTGGGGTTTTTTGTAACACATAAGTGATTAACTCTGTAGAAATAAGATAGGTCAGATAAGAGGTTCTCTCTCTTCACCCAATCCATGACAGACTTTCTACACAGTCACCACATGTATGCTGATGATACACAATTGTATCTAAAAATATCTTCAGCTGGAGATATGAAAACACTCAATTGTTGAGAATCCTACTCTGGCTGACCCGCAATCACCTCATGCTCAACACCCTCAAATCTGTAATCCTTCTGATCGCCCCCCACAATCTCTCGGCCCCTGTAGAAGATTGGATCAAACAACTCACAGCTTTCAAAAGCATTTGCTTGATCCTGAAAACTTTTGGTCTGCTATATGTGGGTTATTAGATTTACATAGCACTTTGTTTCTTTAACACTTTACATAGTTAGTTTCTCGTCCTGAAGGCACATTTCTTCCTGAAGCAGAGAGTCACTTACAGCACAAGCTCTCCTCACGTCCCTGAAGCCCCTGGCTGCTTCCTCCGTTTCAGGGGGCAGTCCGCCAAGTCGAAGTAGGTGGTAGCCCCCGCAACAAGGCAGCCACGTCAGCAGCTCAATGCAGCCGCTATGCTGTAACCATGGTCGAGACCTCAATCCAGCCGTAGACATCGTGTTGGAGCCATGAAAGGACAGCATATTCTGATCCAAAGTTGGTGCTGTGCTGCACTCGCCTAGATGCAGCCCCAAAGCCAACCCAAAGCATCAATAAATTCCAGATTTTTCTTCTAGCCTTCAAAGCCTTCTCAAAAATCTCCCATCTTGCTGCCGGGCTAGCTTCGCCTCCCCTGCTTACCAACCATTACTCCCAATCCATGACAGAAATTCTGAACCAGGTGGCTCTGAAACTGCTTGAAAGAATACCGAGCAGACAGTTCAAACCATGATTCAATGGCAATTTATACAAGGAAAGTTGCATTCTAAGGTTTGCTGAGAGATCCTGGAAAATCTCCCCAACAGGCTCTCAAGCTCCTGAAGGCAGTAAGAAGCTCTTACAACAAACACATCTGAAGGTTAAAAGCAGAATACTTCAGGTCGCAACTAGATAATGTCAAAGAAAGACACACATTTTTTGGAACTCATTGAACAATAAATAACTTGCCATTCTAAACGACACTCTGTAGACAAGGAAACACTACCTAATGGTGTTGAGTTCTCCGCCCATTTCATCAAGAAAAATAGAATTTGAGTTGCATCTAGCCTCTCAGCGTTGGATCAGGCTTGACCAGCCCAGTTTCCTCCAGGTGCAGCACCTGGTCCGCTCTCTTCGTACTGGATATACACAATGGTATCTGAAAATTTCCTCACATGAAGATATCAATACACTCAAGTGCATTGTTGAAAACCCAACAATGGTTGACCTGCATCACCTCATGCTTAACTCCCTCAAGACTGTAATCCTTTTGATTGCCCCCCCCCCTTAATTTCTCGTCCCCCGTAGAAGATTGGATCAAACCACTCACAGCTTTCAAAAGCCTTTGCTTGATCCTTGAAGCCTTCGGCCTGCTATATGTGGGTTCCTGGATTTCTATACACTTTGTCGCTTTATAACTTTACATGGTTAGTCCCTCCTTCAGGCACATTCCCTCTTGAAACCATCAGTGCAGTCTCTGGTAATCGCTTGCTCTAGAGCTACACTGAATTCTGATTAATACCACTGCAGATATTGTTGTTGCTCCCCTTGTCTGCATGTTTTCATGTAGCTTTATGCAAATGATCTTCTCATTTATCTGAATCTTGGTTGTTTCTTGGCTACATTTGCTGCATTCTGGTATGGTATGAACAGTAATTGAGTTTTGTGCATTTTAGGAATGCAGGAAAGGAGTCAAAAGACAGCCTCACCAGCTCTGTATTGGACAAGATTCCTTTCCTACACAACTGTGAGGACGAGGATAGTGATGAGGATGACGACCTGCACAGCCCACGACCGCAGCTTAAGGAGCATAGAGTGAAGGCAAGAGTGCATGGAAGTTGTTAAATGTTGATTGGGCATGTCTTATCTGATGGAAGACCTCTCAAAGACCACCCATACAACTTCACATTGCCCTCTTCCTTTCATCCAGTAGCTTGTGGCTTCTTCATTGAAAGGTGTCTTGATTTCTGTGTCTGCAAACCGTTTCTGCCTTTTGAATTTGGCCTGCACCTGTATGTCCCCGATTGCTTGTTTCACAGATAAATCATTGGTTACTCTGTTACCATCTGGATTGAGGGAGTTTAGTTAGAACGGAGTCACTTAATACTGTTCTTTGGATCTTTACTTACTTATCAACCCTCAACCTTCTTTACCTCTTTTGGTACAACATCCTGGAGATATGGGTTTGGCTGATTTTTTTCAATAAAGCAATTGATTTCAGTGTGGTTTTCATCTTTTTTCCTATCCTAGATATCTGCGGAGCCATTGATGCCAGAGGAGGATGAAGATTCAGAAGATGCGCTTAACGAGTTTGATTTTCTCGGTTCTGGTGAAGATGGAGAAGGCACCAGTGAAAACCGACATACAGGAGATATCAACGAAATTGGTGATTTAAGAGGTCTGTCACTTGATTGAGATGTGGTTGTTATAAGCACTTAAACTATTGAAGTGGCCTAACAAAGGGTAGTGAAAAATTAGGGGTGTTCTGATGGATATTTTAACCTTCAGATTGCTCACCACGTGAACTTCCTTCCAGTTTGGATCTGGAAATAACTGAAATAGTGGGTGTGTGGCTCTACGGCTCCAGCGTGACACCAGTCTCCAAGGATGTTAAGTTACTGATCCATAAAAGGCACTCCCGACGTCTGTTCCTTTGTTTTTCCTGCACCCTCCAATGTGCATCATTTCATTTAAAAATCTTATTTTGCTCTGCCCTTAGGGAATATGTCTCTTATAAAAAGTGTAGGATCTCATGAATGTTGTTCCTTCATTTTCAGGGATCCTTTTCGGAACCCCCTGGCATCTACATCTAGAGTTTCTGTCCTGCTTATATCTTCAGATTTACTTATGTATGTGGCTTCATACATTCATGGGCTATCTAAGACCAGGTGAGAATTTATGTCTAGCGACTGCTATGAGCAGCTCAGTTGACAGCTCTTCAGATCCTGAATTAGGGGCAGAGTAAATGCCTGAGAAAGCGTTCCTGCACCAAGTTCAAGATGTATGGGACATAGGACGTTTCTGTCTCTCAACATTGCCCCTGGTTGCAGTACAGATGTTCTGATAGGCAGGAAGCTGTTCCCCAACTCGAACCTCAACATCTTCTTTACAACAGTATTCTGTTTTTGAGGACCTGACCCTGGCATTAGCTCTGTTCTTTCTCCATAATCCTTGCAGCTGGCTCTATTCCTGGATTTTCTGGTTGTTGGTGCTGAGCTTGATGTAGTGTTGACATTGATGGCTATGTCCATTCCTTCAACAGCTCTCTGTAATGTGTCCTCTAGCACTGAGGCACCTGCGGGACCTTCTACCATGCCTTTGCTGGCAGCCTCTACCCTGATGCTAGTTGACCCCTGTTGATTTTCCTAATGTTGTCCCTACCTTAGCAGCTCCTCTACTGCTGTCAAAGGGCTTGCCTGTTAAATTGGTGTCAGCACTGATGCCAACATCATCCACTGTGCTAGTTTTCGCTTCATTTTTGGAGTTGCCTAGGAAAGGGTTTGCTTGAACTGCTTCCTGAAGGCTTTGTTCAAGCTTTTATTAAGGGGTTTTATGTGCAGAAGGTCAATAGTATGCCAGATGTCTTTCACTCTTAATCATATTCTGATGAATACTTCTGTTTTGCAGCATGAATCCTTTTCTGGATTCACATGCTGTGCACTATTCCGCCATCTAGTGGTTGGGTCCAGCATTGTCTGTTTCCCTTTTAGGAAGAGCCTACCAGCGCGCATGCCTGCTTTACGAGACATGCTGTCTGGTCGGGATGCTTATGCCACGCCCACCACTTTCTATTTGTTCCGTGTTGTGCCTTTCTTAAGTCCATTCTTCTTACTCGTAAGATGTTGCTCTTTGGCCCGCCTTTGGGTGTGTTTTTTACTTTGTGGGGACCACCCATTTTGCATGTCCGCTTACACGTCAGTGTTTTTCGGTTGTTTGCCGCAGTCTTCTTTTTTTCAGTGCCATGAACACAATTCCAACATGGCCGCAATATATTTTTCAAGGCTTTAATGGTTACTGCTTGGGAGGCATGCGGGGGAGAACTGGGCAGCTTTTCCGGGGCACACTGGCCGACCTTGGGGTGCTGCTCTCTGCAGGAAAGGCAGAAAAGTGTTCAGGAAGCTTGGCCTGTCGAACACCATCCTCCCCCCTATGCTGTGATTTATGGCTCCAGATGAAAGTGACAAGATGCAGGGACCTTTCGGGCACTGCAGGCATCCAAAGGGTTACAACAAACAAATGATGGACGGAATGCTGACAATGCATACATTCTTCCCCAGTCAAGAGATCTGGGTTAAATCCATCGTTCTTTTGCCCACTACACCACCCCAGTTTAGACATGGCCATATGCAAATCAGTCTTGACCCTGTGCCTCATGGGAACAGTCCAGCCCGAACTGCCAAGCCATGTCTTCCCTGGACCGGAATCAAGCATCCTAGGACCGGTTTCTGGTTATCAGCCGTCATCAGCCAGGATAGCTTGACTCCATTGGCGTAGTGAGCACGGGTCCCACGTCTGGGAATACCCATCCCACTTAGGGCGAAAAGCGTTACAACAAACAAATGATGGCCGGAATGCTGACAATGCATACATTCTCCCCCAGTCAAGAGATCTGGGTTAAATCCATCGTACTTTTGCCCACTACACCACCCCAGTTTAGACATGGCCATATGCAAATCAGTCTTGACCCTGTGCCTCATGGGAACAGTCAAGCCCGAACTGCCAAGCCATGTCTTCCCTGGACCGGAATCAAGCATCCTAGGACCGGTTTCTGGCTATCAGCCGTCATCAGCCAGGCTAGCTTGACTCCAGTGGCGTAGTGAGCACGGGTCCCACGTCTGGGAATACCCATCCCACTTAGGGCGAAAAGCGTTACAACAAACAAATGATGGACGGAATGCCAGTGTGGGATTTAATGCAAAATGCACTCAGAGGGCATCTTAGAGATTCCCCCTGAAAAACGACCTAACTCTAGTGTCCTGGCTGACTGGCTGCTTGCCAGCTGCCACCCCCAGACATGTTTCTGGAACCCTGAGTCCAGAGCCTCTTTCTCTTGGGGTCCTTAAAGAAAGCACATCCTGGGCCGAGTTGCCAAGCCTCCTCCCACAGAATAGGCAGGGTCCACGAAGGGGAAGCTTCAAAGACTTGCCGCCTTTGTGAGCTGACCCAGCCATTTGTTGCTCCCAACAACTGGCCCCCACTGGTTCTGAGCCCACTTTGGGTGGGAAAACCAAGATAGGAGGAGAGGTGTGCCCACCATTGCCAACCACACCCCTCAGGTGGGGTGGCGAGGCAAAGCTCAACTCTCAGTCCCCGCCATCTTGAAGATGGGGGGACCCAGGCAACCCGAGTGAGGCTTATGCCCCCTTCCCACAGGAGGGAGGGCATAATAGGGGGTGTACCCACTCCAAGGAAGAGACCCATTGGTCCCAACCTGTACTTACCTGAAACACCCCTAAATTTAGAATTATGGGGAAACCTCGAACCTTGCCTCCTCAGACAAGAAGAAAGAAGGACCGAAGAGCCGTGCTGTAGGAAGAAGAGGAGAACACCAAACTGACTTGGCCCCAGCCCTACCAGCCTGTCCTGACCTCAATCTGCTTCAGCGGAATCTCAGTGTGTCCTGCAGCCAGCAGCATCCAGAACCCAGAGGAGCTGCCCTGCCTTCCCTAACAAGACTTTGTTTCCTGTGAGCACCGAATTTGCTCACCAACAGACTCTGGTTTCAGCCAAATACGAAAGCCTGCACCACTCTGCAACTGACGCCCACGGCCTGAGTTCGAGTGGCCCAACACCACAAGGTCTCCCCGGCGATCCTGGCCTGGGATCTGGTGATCCATGACCTACCTCAAATCTGCCAACGAAGCCTGCAGCCCCTATTTAAAGGATCCCCCCGACCAGAGACGGTAAGGAAAAACCCACACCAAAAAATACCCCTGCACCCGATGCCCCACGGCCTTGTGTACCCCAACTGACAGTGTCCCGGCATCCCACGACATCCCAACTTACCTCTCCAACCGGTGGTCACCTCCAGAAGATCTTCGTGCCCGAGTCTGCACTGTTTGTTCTGACCGGAGCTTCCCCATTGAAACCATCAGGGCTCCCGACATCGATCCAGCACCCTGCACCCGGCCACCACAGTGCTGCTGTGGGTGCACCTTGTGTGCCATCTTGGAGCCCCGTTTGCCCTGAGCTAAACCCTAGGTGCTTTGCTCCCACATCCAAGTGGCGTGCCTGTGAGCAACCAACCGCAGGCCCTCTATCCCCCATTGTATAACATTGGGCCTTGGCACTTTTCACCCAGCCGCCCTAGTGCCGCTGAGGGTGTTGTTTTGTGGGTTCTAACCCCTCGAGATCCCACTCCCAAGACCGAGTACTTACCTTAAAACCGATAACCTGATTTTCTCCCATAGAACTGCATTAACTGCGTTTTTGTGAAAAAGTTCTGTGTGGAGTTGGAAATTGTATAAGAAACTGTGTTTTAAGAAAAACAGACGTACTTACCTTTTATGCAGGAAGTGTCCCAGTGTGATAACTAGGCATATCACACTGAGTAGAAAAATAATCCTGAAAAGTAATCTAAAAATTAACTGCAAAGTAATTTGAACTGTTTTTGAACATTTGACCTACTTGTAACAAAGCCAATTGCATTCAATTACTTTCAACTGTATTATTCTTAAAAGGTAGTATTTTACTTACCTGCACCAAGTCCAGCTTGATTCTGAAAATAAAATACAACAAAGAAATATTTTAATACAAAACAATTGGTCAGAGTTAGGTCTTTGAGTGTGTGAAATTATTTCTTGTCTGAGTGTGTACAACAAATGCGTAACACTACCCTCTGCCTTACTTCTCGCCCACACTACCACAAATGGAGAGTAAGGTATTATTTACTTTTACCTCTGTAAGCTTTTGGGGATCCAGTGCACTCTGTGTACACGATACCATACTTTGGTATAGTATATACAGAGCCAGCTTCCTACACTGGGTTACTTCAGAGCAATATATTTTCTTTCCTCATTATGGTGATGTGTACATGTGATATTGTCATGGCGGTGATTCGTGCATGTGGTGGTTACGTGGCATTTTAAATGTGTCATGCTGTGTTCAGCTGTGACTTTTACATGTAATGATGTACATCTTGGTCACAGGCATTTTAAAATGTGCTATTATTTGTATGTAATGGAGTATGTGGCTTGTAACTTTGACTTATGCATTTGGTGATGTACGCTGCAATAGTTTGTGCATGTGATGAAATACATGGAAGGAGGTAAGAGTCAGCATAGCATTTCTGCTGCACGCTTATTCTAAGCACAAGAAGTTTAAGGGCATGCTGTTTTTTATTTGTTCACAAGGGTTTTCCATTTCAGGACTCCATGTTAGTGGTACATTTGTGGTTTCAGTACCTTGAAATAGAGCTGTAAGAGAGGTGTTGCAGTATGATAAAATTTAAATCCTTTACGTCATAGCACTCTCTCCACTGATTCCCTCTGATAGCCCTTCTATAGTCCTAAAGTTGTTTTGATTATTGTCCAACCCTTTTCCTCTTATCCCCTCTTAGCAATACATGGTGAAACGGAGTGTCTTTTGGCACAGTTGTAATAAAAATAACTAGGCGACTACTAACTACATACTTCAAACTACCCAATACGTTTGGACAGGCCTTATTCATTATGTAGCATAATGCAGCACATTTTGTAATAGCATTGCTTGATTATTTAGTCAGGTCAAAAACTAAAATTAAGGAAGCCATATTAAATGTGTAGAAACTAAAAGTAAGGAAGCTATATTAAATCTGTTAATGCTTACACAACACCTTTAAGTACATTTAGGTACGTTTCCTTAATAAACTCTTATAAGGTCCCAAAGGTAAGACCTATTGGCTATGCCAATACTTTTTTCTCTGGGGTGTCATTGACCACCATTTGGTGCTAAGCCCATCCCTTTTGTGACATCAGACGGCACTCCTAAAGTTCCTGTGCGTGGTAGCCATCTTCAGATTCTGTTTTCTTCTGTTGGGTCTGGAAGCAAGGGGAGACACTCCAAAGTTTTGGACGAAATCCCTGAAAAAATCTTGCCATTTGAGGGAAAACACTGTTCATCGATTAAGACACCAGAGAAGGAGATAGACCTCCGGACACCTTTCCCTGTCGTGTTGATCCTGCTGGAGCAACAGAGACGCAAATGGACCGAAATAAGACAAGGTAGGGGCCATGGAAAATACCACTTTCCAATTTTGCCCTAATTGCCACCACAGATTTGCACAACGCGATCCAAACGACATCTGTAACCTCTGCCTGCAGAGGTATCACAAAGAGAAGGACTGAAAGACATGTGCTGTATTTGTGTCGAAGACTCTCAATGCCCGTCGAAAGCAGAGGGTGGACCATCACGCAGCCATGCTAGTCAGTCAGAAATTAGAGGTATCGCTGAGAGACTTGGGCCTCTCAAGCGATGAAGATGAACAGGGGTGACCGCAAAATCCATGGATAGTTGGACATCTCGATCCTCAAAGGGGATGTCGTCAAGAGGTGTAGCGCAAAAAAGCCCGCGAAGGATGTAGATAAGAAAATGGAAAGGTAACAAAAAAACCCTCACCGACTTAGATAGCAAGGGCCTCAAAAAGGCACAAAGGCCAGCCAAGACGTCAAAGAAAACGACGACCGAGGGTAAGCCGCAGCTGAAAGAACCCCACGGATCCCATTGAGGGGAAAAGGTTGAAATCAATGAAGACAGGTGCCAGGCAAGAGACAACGAAGGACAAAACCATACCTTTAGAGGCAGAATGCACCACGCCCAAGAAGAGGATCTCCCCAGCTTCAGACGCCGAAAGGGCCCTCAAGGTGGAGTAGAAGAAAAGACGCCTAAAGACAAACATGGCAGTGCTCCTTCAACGGAAGAAAGAATTCGACGAGGTGCTAAAGGAATTTAAAATTCCTGTGAAACACTCCAATACCGCAGAGGCCCAGGAAGAAGAGGATATTCCTCGAAGCCCTGGCAACCCCAAACCTCACGAGGAGGACGTTGTGGAGGAACTCTACGTTCCAGATGAGGAGGAAGGCACAGGAAAGTTCGAGGAAGAGTAGAACAATCTTGACACAGAAAGTTCTAAAGAAGAGGTCTGTAGCTATCCCTTAAAGGCTTTGCCAACGGATGACATAGCCTTCTACAACAGCATCATCGAGAGAGCAGCTGATACCCTCAGGGTCCCCTTAGAAGAGGAGAATGGAGACTCCTATTTTCTCCTATAAACATAAGCACCATCCACGAAAGATACACAATACCTTCCAATGCTGCCAAGAATTCTGGACGAGTGCAAGGAGGCCTTCAAGGAGCCTGCCCCAGCAAAAGGAGTAAACCCAAGGGGTGGGAAAAAATACAAACCCTCCACAAGGGACCCTAAATAAATTCAAGGGAACACAGTGGAAGACTCCATCATTGTAACCACAGCAAGAAGGAGGAGCAGTGCTCATTTCTCCACAGGTCCACCTCCAGAGAGGAAAAGCAACAGAAAGGACATGGGGAGAAAGATGGAGAAGGAGGCAGCAACGCAATGGTGCATTGTAAACTCTAATTCCCTCCTCAATAGGTATGGCCACCAAAAATGGGAAGATATTGAGGAACTTATGAACAAGCTCCCAGAAAAAGATAAATTGAGAGCAAAATCCTTCATACAGGAGGAAAAAAACATAGCTAACACCTGCCTGAAATCAGCTCTAGATCCTGCTGATACAGCTAGCAGACAAATGTGCACAGGCAAAAAACTAAGAAGGCATGCTCGGCTTAGAATTTCAGGCTTCAATCAGGAAGTTCAAACTTCCATAATCAATAAACCCTTCACAGGAGACGCCTTCTTTGAAAGTGAGGTAGATGAATCCCTACAACGAAAATAAACAAGCATTGGCAATGCCAGTAGGTCTCGCATTTGCAAGAGTTAGAGCTATTGGTGTTGTAAATGGCAATGTCTTTCACCAGTGTGTTGTGGTTTGGAGTGGAGTGGATGTATGTGTTGTGGAATGGAATTATGTGGGTTCGATGGGAATAGTCAGTTATGGAATTGTGTGGTGGTGGAGTGGAATTGAGGCATGGTGGATAGATGGGGGTGAGAGCTGCACAGAATAGAAAGCCCATATCAGGATGTTAGACACCATATATATTGATAACAAGATATGTTTACGCCAAGATACACCAACCTTGAGGTATGCTGATGTCAAGATAGGCAATCCACTAGATATGCCGACTTCATCATGAAGCAAAATCGGAATATGCTGGCGTCAAAGCCTGAAAAGGTTATAGTGCTGGCTCCAAAAAGCACTAAGCACAACTGGACGTTTGTACGTGCCTACTTGTGTATGAGTGTGTTTAGTTACATTGTTGATGCGTGTATTTACATGTTTATTATCTAGCAAATATAGTGCATGCATGTCACCTATCTTTAATATCCATTAGGTACATATGTATGTTTGCATAATATGCACCTGCACGGGGAATATATATGGATGGATGGACGGAGGGGAGTGTTGGAAAGACAGTGGGTGGGTAAATGGATGGAGGGATGTAGATGGTTGTTGGAAGAACATGATAATATCCTTAACATCATCCTTGTCACCGTACACAGGCGTCCTCGCATGACATGCTAATATGTCCCGGTCTAATACTGTGGTCGTGTAGCATGAGGTTGTATAGTGTATAAGCTGTCCCTGCTCACATGCAAAACATAAGTTAATATTGATTGATACATAATAAGCTTGCCTAATACGAGTGGCAACATTCTCCTTTTTAACCTGCTAGCTTAAATTGTTTGCTTGTTCGTTTATGTGAAATGGTTTAATCCTAAAGCACATCTTTTGCAACTTTTAGGGAAACGGATGAAAGAGTGTAACAGGGTGGCTCTTTAAAGAGCAGAGATCTTATCATGTGCTATAAAACGTTCCTTGTAAAGCAAATCACCATATGTTACACTACCGGCGAGACTAGAGCTGAACATAAAGAACAACAACTAAAAGGTGGAGGAACAAGGACAACATGTGCCAGGGGGCTGCATTGTTTTAAGGGGAGTAGTAGGAACCTCCATGGTCTGTTGCATCGAAAAAGGTGTACTTTTCTGCAAAAATTACACACAATTCATAGCTGGTGAACATATTTTTCTCTACAGAGTTTTGTTTGTTGAAAGTTTAGCGTCGCGTTTGCCTATATCATTTAAATGAAAGAACTGTAGTTTGAAAGATGTCAAAAGGGAAAGTCTCTTCTGTGGGTGTAAACTGCGCAATGAATAGTTTCACAGCTATACATTTGGACTGGCATTAGTTGTGGGCAGAAGTCTAGACGGTGCACATAGGACCTATAGCAGAGGGGTTAGACCCACATACAGTAATATCTTAAATTAATTACCACAAAAAAATGCAGACTTCCGTGACGTTCAGTGCGGGGTTCCCCAAGGCTCCTCCCTTTCCCCCCTCTTATTCAATCTTTACATCTCCCCCCTTATTTTTTCATTGCAACAAATGGAGGTCACCGTATTTAATTATGCGGATGACCTCCAGCTTGTGTTCAACCTCTCCTCTTCCCCCGATTCTGTCTCCAACTTTCAAACTATTATGATTCACATCCGAGACTGGATGAACCACAACCATCTTAAGCTCAACCCAGATAAGACCGAGCTGGTGTTGACGGGTGGTTCATCCAGCCCCTGGTCCCCCATTTTCTGGCCCCCTTCCCTTGGTGCCCCACCTGTTCCCTCCACCTCGGTTAAAACCCTAGGCATCAAGCTCAATTCACAACTCACTCTTCACTCCCAGGTGAGCTCTGTGGTTTCTTCCTCCTTTCTGGCTCTTCGCACCATTCGCAAGGTGTCCCGTTTCTTTTCTTTTGATGCCCTAAAACTTATCACTCTTGCCATGGTCGTATCCCGCCTGGATTATGGCAACGCCCTATATGCAGGTATCCCTGCATATAGTCTTCGGCGTTTGCAGCAGATCCAGAACCAGGCGGCACGCCTGGTGTTCAAACTCCCTAAATCCTCCCACACCACTCCCCTTTTGAAAGCTTTACATTGGCTTCCCGTCTGGGCCCGTGTCCAGTTTAAGCTTGCATCTATCACCTTCCAAGCACGACTGGGCACGGCGCCAGCTTTCATCTCCTCGGAGATCATTCCCTACGTTCCATCTAGGGAACTGAGGTCATCTTCCCAATCCCTTCTCACTGTCCCACGGTTCCGAAGAAAGAAATGGGGAGGCTCGAAGTTTGCGACTCTCGCCCCGACTTTTTGGAACTCTCTGCCTGCAGTACTCAGGGCTTCAACCCCATATCTGTTATTTCGGAAACAACTCAAGGCATACCTTTTTGCCAAATCCTTTAATTAATACCTTAGTCTCTCTTTTTTCCCCTTACCCGGGACTTCTTCTCTGACCTCTTTCAGTTTTTAGCGCCAAGAAACCGCCGGTGTACGTGCGCTGTACAAATAATTTTAAATAGAAATAGAAATAAAATGAATAGTTTCACAGCTATACATTTGGACTGGCATTAGTTGTGGGCAGAAGTCTAGACGGTGCACATAGGACCTATAGCAGAGGGGTTAGACCCACATACAGTAATATCTTAAATTAATTACCACAAAAAAATGCAACAAAAAATACAATTATGAACATATTCCCCTGTCTTCAGTGCACCTTAAAAGCTGTTGGTAATACAATGGTTTGGGGGGCATAAAATCAGTATTAAAGATAAGACAGCACATCTTAAGGAGGTCTGATGAACTGGTGACTCTCTAAATACCCAGATTCTGTTCAGCATTACCACACAATTATTTTCATTTAAACCCACTGAACTGCTCCAGAGTGCCTGCTCTGGTACAGTTTGAAATGGCTTGCCGTTATAAAAGTGTTTCTGTGCCTTCCTGCTTTGAACAGAGCAAGACCATGTTTACATCCCTGTTAAATAAGACTGTTTTGGACACCGGTTGGATTAATGAGGCAATAAACTCCTTTGTTAAAGAGTCATTTCATTTCATTTCATTAGTCTTTATTGTCGATGCATTTCATCATAAAAGACATTTACAAAACATTAAAAATGTAAATACATATTTTAAAAAACACGGTTTTAAAAAGAAACATAATCAAGGTGGTTAAAAATGGGTCAATGACTTAATGCCTCTTGTTTCGAATAAACCAAACCCAGGCCAAGAACTTGGCAACAGCAATAGCAACATATTCACTGGGCTCAAATCTCAGCATTTCAAGGGCTTCTAACCCTTGCCTAGTGCCCAATGTTTGACATAAAGGCTTGAGCCATTTAGCACGGGGTGCAGCATAGGCAGGACATACAAAGAAAATATGACCAACAGAATCAATACAGTCAGGGCAACTTTTACAAGAGTCACTAGACATACCCTTCCACTTTTTGGTGAAAGAGTTAGTCTGGAGTGTGCCTACCCTAAATTGATGATAAAGTTTCCTGTCACAGGGTCTGGTGATGGTATCCCAGTATGCCTCGAGGAATGGGGTTCTTTTTTGGGCCAGGAACCTTCCCGTCAAGGACTCAGCAGTGACTGTGTTAATATGTTTCTGCTGCACCATAGACCAGTAAAGACTCTTAAAGTCTTTCTTGGAGGGAAAGGGATTGTTAACCGGGTCGATCCATAAGTTGGCCAATCCCATGGATTCCAGGAGCAGCCTGGTCTGTTTGAACCACGGAATATTGCCAGCCCCTAGAATAGAGCGCACATCAAGGAAGGCCTTTGCATATAGGTCCAGCTCAGGGACTGTCCATAAACGCCTCCAGAAGGCCAGTGGCTTAAACCTCGCGATGTCTTCAAACGAATGGCAGCCAAGGTCCAGCAGGAGGGGTTTAACTGGAGTGGAGCATGGGAGGCCTGTAAGTAATCTAAAAAATTTGTATTGTGCCTTAATCAAAGGAGAAAGATCTGCAAAACCCCAGAGCTCAGCACCATAGAGGATCGCAGAGTTTATCCTCGCATTAAAGATTTTGATGGGGGGGCCCATCATTCTCGACTTTGATTGCTTATGTTCTTTAACTAGGCAGCCAGAAAGCTGGGCAAATTTTAAAGATAGGACATCAACTTGCGGCCTCCAGTCCAGCTTATTTTCAAAAACTACACCTAGATAGGTCATAACGTGTGTACGCTCAAGCAGAACTTTGTCCATAAAAACATGTCCCTTTATGCCTCTCCCTTTATTAAAAACCATATATTTGGTTTTGGACACGTTGACCGCCAGGTCAAAATCGGAACAGAAATGTGTAAAGACATTAAGTGCCGCCTGTAGTCCTGATAGGGTCTGAGAGAGAAGTAGGGTGTCATCAGCGAACATAAGGAGTGGGATTTTGATACCTCCAAGCGTGGGAGCGTCCGTCGATGTGTTGGAGTAGTACTTAACAACACTGTTGATAAACAATAAAAACAAAGTAGGAGCAAGTACACACCCCTGCCTGACACCCCGATTCACCCTGAACCGTCCAGTAACCTGGCCCTGTTTACCCCAGCGGACTTGAGCGTAGTTGTTATCATGGAGCCTAATGATGATATTCAAAAGGGCTGGGGGAAGCCCAAGCTCCGCCAGTACGCTCCATAGTTTAGTTCTATTGACTAGGTCAAATGCTGACCGGAGGTCTACAAAGGCAGCATATAAAGTACCGCCACACAAATAGACCGTTTTCCAGACAATCAGTTGGAATTTGAAAGCCTGGTCGATGGTACTGGTACACGGTCTAAAACCGGCTTGGAGAGGAGAGATGATGTCCTCCTGCTCAATCCAAGCCTGGATTCGTGCCAAGATCATTCTAGCGATAATTTTCTGGACCGAGTCAATAAGACTAATTGGGCGGTAGTTCCCCGGGCATGAACGATCACCTTTTTTGAAAATGGGGAGAATCTCAGCCCCCCCCCAGGAATCTGGGATATCTGCCCCTCTGGCTACGGCATTGGCAAAGTGTGCGATGTAGGGCACCCAGTTCAATGTATCAGATTTAAAGAGATCTGCAGGAACACAGTCCATGCCCGGCGCCTTGCCACTTGAAACCTTGCTTAAGGCCTGTTCGACCTCGGCGCAGTCAAAATTTAAAGTTATGGAGAGGGAAGGATCCCCTGTAATAACTGGGGCAGGCCCCTCGACAACTGTGGGGTCTGAGAATTGGGATTCAAAGTGAGTCACCCAGGCTTCCGGGGGGACATGATTGGTAGGGACCTGGCTATTCTGGCTGTTACCCCACTTAACAGTATGCCAGAAGAGGGTTAAGTTCCTGTGCTTGCTGGCAGCCAAGAGGTTGTTCCAGTGATCGTTATCCCACTCCTGTTTTGCCTTGGCCTTCACCTTTTTATAGTTTATCCTGGCCAATCTGACCTTATCTAGTTCTTTATTAGCAATGGCAGATTTTAGTTTGCAATAAGATTCTCGGCAGGTTTTATTATACCAGGACGATGATTTTGGAGTTAAGGATTTCTTGGCCTTACAAGGTTTTAAAAACAGGGATTTAAGGCCAGTGAAAAGATGATCATGTATGCATGATGCTTTACTAGTCACATCCTCGGTGTTCTGGAGAGACTGAATGTCCACCAGGGCACCGGAAACCATGGAGCGGATCCTGTGCACTAATTCAGCATCCATTGCAACTATGTCCCAACGTACCCTCCGTTGGTCATTAGTTAAAACGGCTTCCGCAGTGACTAATTCTGTGGGTTTGGCTCTCTGGGCTGGGCAGAGTAAAAGACTTAAAACCAACGGATTATGATCACTCTCCGGGCGGTCTAATATCGCCATATCACTTAAAGTGTACCAGAACTCGATTTTAACTAAGGCATAATCAATTCTGCTGCTACAACGACGGCCGTCTGAGAAAGTCATCTTTCCACCCCTGTCAGAGGCAGTCCTCCCATTGGCGGCCCTGAATCCCCGCTCCATACATAGTCCCATCCATTGTGTGGCTGATTCAGTCCACCTCTTAATAGGTGGGAGATCGAGGGAGGGAATATTTAAAATTACATCTACTTCCCAGGTTAATGAGTCTCGAGTAGACAGCAAAGGTTCAAAACAGCAATTTAGATCACCCACAATCAAAACATTTGTAAGCATATCAATAGTGTCAAGAAACCCATCTAATAATAGAAAGGTATTAGTGCCCCGTCCCCCGGGGAGGCCTCTGTTATAAATATTTACAATTAGGACTACAGGATCATTGTCATGTTGCAAGGAAATAATTAATAGGTCAGGGCTATCAATAGCTATTTCCTTGATTGAATACCCAAGGGATTGCTTAACCCAAATACAAAGCCCACCAGACGGTCGGCCCCTTGTGCCACGACTTGCCCCCTTAGAAAAATTCACATACCCTGAGAGATAGATCGGGTCCACAGCCCATGTCTCCTGGAAAACCAGGATGTCGTGGGTGTCAACCCAACTTACCCATTCTTCAGAGGATACCCTGGTACCAAGGCCCGCAACATTCCACGAAACCAGGGTCAGGGGCATAGAACTAAGTGACATTGTACATGGTACTACAGATGTTGGGGTAGTGTCGATATTAATGTTTATAGGGCCCCTAGTCTCGCTTATAGTTGGGGAAGGATCAATGGGGGGGAGAGACGGACTAGTTGGATGGGAAAACTGAGTATTGGAAAACGTATTTGCCAAACCAACTTGGGCCCCCCGAGAACACCCACTCCCTGCTTGCACTGGGTTAACTGAACTGGAACAAACTTCCCACAAATTATTCGAATCTACCAGGTGGGGTAACTGTCAGTCAACCCCATCTAATGAGCTCAAGGGTGTGTAAAAGTTTGACAGGGGAAGATGGAAATCCGGCCTTAGCTGATGGTAGGAAGGCCTATTTACCCTTTCCCAAGCATAGGACCTATCCCGTGTAGTGACAGTGGAGTTGTGTGGAAAAAAATATGACAAATCCACTGTAGAAATGCCAGTCCCTCTCTGGGTGTTAGAAAAGGAACAGATATGCCTGACAACCCTCGGGTCGCGAAAATTTATGATCACACAGTCACCCTGCACCTGTTTAGCTCTGTTGCCCAGCCAACATACCCTGCGGACGGTCATTATTTCGGTCCGTAGACCAATAGGTAAAGGCCTGTTGGTATTTAGCCAGTGTGAGACTTTATTCTTTAAGTCGTTATGACACTCAGACTTTGACTGGGGAAGCCGGGGTACATCCAACAATATAATAGTATATGGCTGCGACTCAGGTGGGAGATTGATAGTCGGAAAGTTTTGATATGAAACAGCTGCCTCAGGGATAGTATTACATTCTGTTTCTCCCGGGACCTCAATATTAGCCTGAGGACATGGAACGTCCACCGCCTGAACATTGCGTGTCGGGATGCTAGGTAGTACTCCATCCAGAGGTGAATGGGCAGTAGAGGCAGTCCTAGGTTTATCTACAATGACATTGTTAGAGGAGGTTGCATAGTCAACAGAAGACACTGCAATCTTCTCCAGCAGGGACGTGTTAGCAGATACCATACCCTCTAGCCTCTCAAGTGAGGAGGCTAGACGCGTAACTCGCTCCAATAATGGGAGGAGTAATGATTTAAATAACTTCTCTATAGGCTTGAGAAGATCACAGGTAAGAGAGTCTGCGTTTGGTTGAACAGGGGATGGGAACGGGGACTTCGAACCACTAGATGCCAAATGTAAACTAGCAGACGTTGCAGGATTTTTAACTTCGCTTGTAGGTGCAGATTTGTATGTATTGGACGCTTTGGGGATTTTAGCTCGTTTCCCCTTAAGGGATGCTCCCATACGTTTCCTTTTACTTGGAATGTGCCTGGCCTTGGGAACCTGGATCATTTGCTGGTCGGTGGTAGGTTGCGGGATATCAGTACTGACAGTGGTTTGATCACTACTGGTATCAGGGATACTAGTTATCTCCTGAATATCCGCCAACGGGCAATGATCGAGGGTATCCGGCTGTACATTTAAACTATCACCAGTAGAAGGAATTTGAGGTTGACTATTTACCGGCGAAACAGCCAACATGATATTGCCAAGAGATGATCTTTTGGCAGAAAGTTCTAGGGACAGTCTTTTTTCCGTTAACAAAATTTCGTGTTCAAGAACACGAGAAGCTCTAGTAATGAAATTGTCAAGAGTCCCTGTAACCTGACCCCCTACGCTGTTTCTTGCCACCTTCCTGCCAGACCTTAAGGAGGCCATACTTAGGGGAATGAACAAACAGGCGATCAAACTCACAAACAATGGAAACGGAAGAACCTCTGGTTATAACAGGAGGATAAATATCACTAAAAATGTCCAGCACACACTACAATGTTTATACTCAAGATATGGGCGGCCAATGTTAGATGAGCAGGACACCGGTTGGCAAAGGTGCATGTACTCACAATACCGGCTGGGTGAATGGCCTGGTCAGTTCAGCTCGAATTGGGGAGGGGGCCCGCCCCGACCACGACCGTCCACGAACGGCCACAAACGGCCCGCTCTTTGTCCGGTCTTCGTCCAGGCTGCGTCCCGCGCTGCGGGAGTGAGATGGTATTTTGAATCCTCAGGAGGGCGGGGGGCGGGCCAGCAGGGAGAGCGGACCGGAAGCTCTCAGTCGGTCTGGCAGGGACTTCTGGGAATTGAAGTCCCCGCACGCTCGCAGCCCTGCAGCAACAGCACGCCAGCTGCCGCTTTCCGTCCACAATGGTCCTCACAGGTGTCGAGTGCAGTCTCCTCCACGAGACAGGCGAAGGGGCGCCCGCGAAGCGGGTGCGCCGAGGAGTAGACAGGGTCCAGGGTCCAGATAAGTGACAGGTGAGCCGGTGATTCGCAAAAAGACCAGTCCTTCCATAGAAAGAAGCACATGTGGCTGCACATAGATGCCGACCAACACAATTAAGGTATTAAAAAAGACGAAATGACTTAACTTTGATTATTGGCCAACGAATGAAAACAACATTTAACGCACGTGACACAGCTATTAGCATATGCAACGGAGCAATGCGATTAAAACCCCATGATTTTGTAAGAAGCAACAACAAAAGGATTCTCTTGCAAATGTCACCCGCTGTGAATGGAAAATTAGGCTGAAGGCTGTCGTAACTATTATACAGTGCATACATCTCATGCAGCATAAAAGTTGCCAAAAATGATAACCGAGGTAAAAATTTGCACGTATGTTACTTTTGTTACCCAAGAAAAAGAAAATGACCTCCACCTCATACTGCAACTTCGTGATGCCTCAAGACACACAGCGGCGCTGTCCGCTCAATTCTGCCGTTTGCTCAACTCCAGAACTTTTGAGAAAGAGGCGGGCTCAATCAGAAAGTCAACACTAGTCTCTCCTGTCCCAGCATGCAGCGCGAGGTGAAGCTTTCAGTAGCAGCTGAGGCTGTAGGGTTTTAAAATACAAAAAGCTAAGAATAGTAGAGCGTTATACAGCGGGCAATCTATTCTGAACGTGTTTTTGGGCATAAGCAATGGTCACCCACCAAAGAAACGCAGTTTTTATTACATATAAGTGCATTACAACGCAAGAGTGTGTATTTTGGTTTATAACTTATAAATAAAGTAACGTCCCTCAACACCATGATACAGCGGTTATTTGCAAAAATAAAAGGAAAGCTAACACACTTTTGTAAGGGTTATATCTGAGTGGGGAGCGCAACATAGTAGGGGCCAACCATGCCCTCAGGGCCATCTAGGATGTAATTTTCGGGAGGGTGCTCTTGCCGTGAGGTGGGAAAACAGTAAGCAGGACCTGTAACACCTATTGGAAGCTGGGCGAGCCGAAGAAAACAAAGGCGCTCTGCAGGAAACACCATAAAAAAGACACCAAGTGGGGGGAAAAACAAGCCACAGGAAGAGTATGATTGTGCGGTCGCGAAAGTGAAAGTAATCGCGGTCAAGCGTGGCGCACGCGCCCGCGCACATGCACTGTAGCTCTAGACTGGCCTGGTAGCACTTTTTGGAGCCCTCTCAATAAGTCTCGCCAGACCAGCGTATGCGCTGGGTCAGGCGAGACCTAAAAATGACAATGAGACAGCCAGGGCTATGGGGGCCCTGCAACAGTGGGGAACCTTCAAAAGAGGAGGATTTAACCTCGGAAGACCCACAGGAAGGGGGTTCTTCTCAACAGGGTAACAACATCAACCACAAGGCAAAGTACAGCATTCAAACCAGCAGTCCCGATACTAATCCTGGCAGCAGCACCCAAAGCAGTGCTCTCTGTGAATGTTGGTTAATGGGGAGCAGTTTTTAGTCAGATCGATCGCCATTATAAGGTCATGAGACCAAATCAATATGTTCAATTTATCCCCACATGGGCTATGTTCAAAGTGTGTAAAGTTAGAAGTAAAACTGTCTTCTAGCCCACATACTCGGTCATCAGCAATGGAACAGGGCCGAAGGTTAAAATCTCCTCACCACATTATTACACAGTCATTGGCTACTTGTAATAGCAACAGCTAAATTACATGTTAGGTATTCACTAATTTGCACATCACTTTTCATGAAATTATGATAAAAATTAACAATGATTGTGGGACATCTATGAAAACCCAGAGCAATAAGTTGATAACAATGGTTTTGCAGCGTGAATTCTTTTCTGGTTTCACATGCTTCGCATCATTCCGCCATCTAGTGGTTGTGTCCGGAATTGTCTCTTCTTTTCTTCTTTCTGTTTTGGTCGCTGTCGACCACCATTTGGTGCCAGGTACATCCCCTGTGTGACGTCAGACGGTATCCTGGAGGTTGACGTGCGTGGTGGTCATGTTCAGATTATTTTTCCCGCCATTGGGTCTGGGATCGAGACGGGAAGCTCCAAACAATTTTTTCGTTTTCCCCAAAAACTTTGAAAAAGAAGAGTATCGAAGAAAAACATTGATCATCGACATCACCAAAAAGTTAAATGCGATCATCATCGTTGCGAGTAAGGAGGAATCAGAGGGCCACACTAGTCCACAAATGGTGAGGTAGGGGCAATAGAGAATACCCCCTTCAAGTTCTGCCTCAAGTGCCACCACAAGTACGCACAACGCGACCCACACAACGTCTGCAACCTCTGCTTGCCCAAAGACGACAAGGACTGTGAGGCCTGCACAGCGTTCCTACTGAAAACACAAGTCAAAGGACAAGTCGAAGTCAAAGACAGGCTCACTACACCCCAGTGTCGCAGACAGCGAAGAAAACCTCTCTAAGAGAACTGGGTTTCTCGAGCGACGAGGAGGAACATGGAGCACCAGCGGAGTCAATGCATGAAGGGTCGAGCGTCGAGGTCCTAGAGGGGGACTCCGAAAAGATCCACACACAGAAAAAGGCTAAGGATCCGAAAAAGAAAGCGGAGAAGCAAAGACACCTTAAAAAGCAGTTGGAACCAAAGGGCCACGAATATAAGGCGCACAAGGCAGCCCCGACGCCAAGCAGGAAGGCGATTGAAGGCCAGCCGCGATTAAAAGAACCCCACAGGACCCAACCTATGGTCACCGAGGAGGGAAAATCGCAGAAAACGCTGAAACAAGAGGTTGACGCCAAACCCGCAAAAAAAAAAAGACCACTAGAATGCCGAAGACTAACGTTGACGTCGGGAAGAGAAGAAAATCGCCGGTCACCGATGCCGAAAGGGTCCTCGAGGTCGGAAAGTAGAAGACTCGAGGAAGAAATGGCAGTGCTCCTACAAAAGAAGGACTTTGATGCTTCATTGAAGGATCTTCGTATCTCCAAAACACCGGCGGCCGAACCAGAGAGCGTCGACGCTCAAGAGGCAGTAGACCCCGAAGGAGAGGAAGAAGGGATCTTCGACTCTCCGCCAACACCACAACCTCGAGGCGAAGAACCGGAAGAATACGGAGACATACCGGAAGAGGAGGAAATCTCCCAAAAATTCGAGGAACAGTGGAACGACCTCGACACCGAGAGCCCGGAGGAAAAGATTTGCTGCTATCCTTCGAAAGCTTCACCTCCAGATGACATAGCTTTCTGCATTGACATTGTCAAAAGGGCAGCAAATCAATGTGGAGTCCCTCTAGAGGACACTGGCACCAGCTTCAAAAGGGACACAATAACTGCCTATGCTGCCAAGCATCCTGGACCAAGGCAAAGAAGCATTCAAAGAACCAGCTTCAAACAAGGGGTAACCCCCAGGGTAGAGAAGAAGTACAAACCCTCCTCTAAAGACCCTAAATATATTCAGGGAAGTACTGTACCTGACTCTATCATTATCACCACAGCCAGGAGGAGAGCCAATGCAGTCTCTAACACAGGACCACCACCTGAAAATGAAAGCAAAAGGATGGACATGGTGGGGAGGAGAATGGAGAAAGACGCTGCAACACAGTGGCGCATTGCCAACTCTAATGCCCTGTTGAACAGATATGGCCACCAACAGTGGGCCGAAATAGAAGAGTTGCTGACCAGAATCCCAGAGGAGGACAAAAAGAGAGCAAAATCTATTGTCCAAGAAGGGAAAAACGTGACTAACACCTGCCTAAAGTCAGCCCTAGATGCAGTAGATAAAGCAAGCAGGCAAATGCGCACAAGAACCATCCTCAGAAGGCATGCCTGGCTCAGCATTTCTGGTTTCAAATCGTAAGTTCAGACCTCAGTTATCAACAGACCATTCAACGGAGAAGCTCCGTTTGGCAAGGAGGGTGGATGAATCGCTCCAACAAATTAAAAAAGACAATGAAACAGCAAGGGCTATGGGAGCCCTACAGCAAAGAGGTTCTTTTAAAAGAGGAGGTTTCTGTAACAGAAAAACCACAGGTAGAGGCAGCTTTGGTCAAGGACAGCAAGCGACACAACAATCTCAGGAGCAGAACCCAAATCAACAAATGGGTCAACACTCTAGTTACCAAGGGTGGCAACAACAGCAGAAACAGCCCTTTCGAGGAATAGGGAATGGCAGAGGAAGAGGCTAATCCTCTAGAGGAAGAGGAAACCGGTCTAACTGACTTTATCTTGGAAAAGGACCCACACAAAACACCAGTGGGCGGAAGTGTATCCTTTTTCCACACACAATGGAAAAGGATAACAACAGACAATTGGATATTAAATTTGGTACAATACAGATATTGCATAGAGCTCACAAAGACACCACCTTCAAATCCACCCAAGACAAGAAAATTAAACAGATCAGAACAAACACTGCTCAACGCAGAAATCAACGAACTATACCAAAAACAAGCAATAGAAACGGTACAAGCAGAACAGTGGTACAAAGCAAACTACTTACGATACTTCCTAGTACCCAAACAGGACCAAAGTCTAAAGCTAATCATGAACTTAACATTCATAAACCGGTTCATACTAACGAAACATTTCAAGATGTGTTCCCTTCAAGAAATAATTCCACAGATTGAGAAGGGGGATTACTTGGCAACAATAAACCTCAAGGATGCCTATTTACATATCCCTATGAACAGAAAGCACAGGCAGTACCTAAGATTCCTACACAACGAAACGCACTACCAATTCAAGGTACTCCCATTCGGCATAAAATCTGCTCCACGGGTGTTCACAAAGTGCCTAGCCGCAGTGGTAGTACACCTGAGAAAAGAGAAAATCCACGTCTTCCCTTACTTAGACGACTGGCTCATAAGGGCACGCACAAAACAAACATGTCACAATCATGTTAAAAAAACAATCCAAACACTACAAAGACTGGGTTTTTCAATAAACCACAAGAAAACTTCAACAACATCAGAAAGAGAAAAAACTATCCTGGGAGCAAGACTGAACACAGAAAACGCCAACGCTTATCCCACACAAGCCTGAATACAAGCTATCCATCAAGTAACAGCCCTCTACCAGAGGGGACAGTCTGACAGTGAGGAAAGTAATTAAACTAATGGGCATGATGGCATCATGTATCCCACTCATCCCTCGCACTCGCCTACACATGCACCCATTCCAAGAATGGCTCACCAACAGCTGGTCACAAGCCAAAGTAGTTTGGGAGGATCTAGTGGTTGTTACACAAAGGGTGCAAGCACAGATAAAATTGTGGGCCTCCAACAACATAGTACAGGGGAGACCTTTCAAGGACCATACTCCATCTGTTACAGTCACCACCGATGCATCCCTCAACGGGTGGGGTGCAGATCTCAAACAGCTGAAAGTTCATGGTCCGTGGAGCGAAAAGGACTCAACAAAACATATACATTTTTTGGAGATGAAAACTGTTTTTCTGGCACTCAAAGCATTCCAGAAACATATTCCGGGGAAAAACATATTGATACAAACAGACAATACAACTACAATGTTCTACCTGAACAAACAGGGTGGGGACAAGGAATTTTCCCCTGGGCAAGCTTGCACAGGAAATCTGGCATTGGGCGATACCCCAAAAGATCAGTCTACTAACAGTACATCTACCAGGGATGGACAACATTACAGCAGACCAACTGGGCAGACAAAACAACTGCTCCCACGACTTGGAGTTGAAACAGACAACGGTGCAGTATTTATTCAATATCTGGGGAACTCCAGTGTTGGACCTGTTTGCAACAATGCAGAACAAGAAATGCCAAAGCTTTGCCTTGAGGTTTCCACACCACCTGTCAAAGGGAAATGCATTTTCACTCAACTGGTCACAGACATTTGTTTATGCCTTTCCTCCAATACCTCTAATACAAAGAGTGCTACAAAAAGCAAAGGAACTAGGAACAAACATGATTATCATTGCTCCTCACTGGCCAAGGCAGACATGGTACTCAACTCTCCTAGAACTATCCAAAGGAGAAATGATCAGAATGAAAGCATAAAAAAACCTGCAGACAATTCAACATGGAAAAATCTTTCACCCTGAGCCAGCAACGCTACAACTAACAGCCTGGCGCCTGAATACATAGAATTTTGGCACCTCAATCTACCACTCAGAACCATGGAAATTCTAAAAGAAGCAAGAAAAAAGTCAACAAGAAAATGTTATACAGCTAAATGGAAGAGATACACCACATGTTGTACCAGTAACAACAAAACTAATTCTATCAATACACAAGAAACGGTTATTACATATCTTACTTACCTCTTGGACAGCAGCATCAATTTTTCAAGCCTCAAGGTGCATCTTGCTGCAATAGTGGCATATACAAAAGGAAAATCATGCAAATGCTTTTTTACAAGTCCAGTCATCAAAAGATTCCTAGAAGGAGCAAAAAGAATAGCTCCACCAAGTGCTTCTCCTGTAACAACATGGAGCTTAAATACGGTACTTTCTCAACTGATGACAAAACCCTTTGAGCCCATGCATACAGTGGATCTCAAACATATTACTCTGAAAGCAGCCTTTCTCATTGCTACAACATCATTACGAAGAGTAAGTGAACTGTAAGCATTAACAATTCAAGATCCCTGATTACAAATCCTAAAGTATAAAGTAATCTTAAAAACAAACCCATAATTCTCACCAAATGTGGTGTCTAAGTATCACTTAAATCAAAACATTCTACTGCCATTTTTCTTCAAAGACCCAAAAACAAGAGCAGAGACAAGCCTTCATACCCTGAATGTAAGAAGGACTTTACTGTATTGTTGACAGAGAACAGAAAAAATCAGGTAAACAAAGCAATTGTTTGTTGCTTACGCACATAACCACACCGGATCAGCTGTCACAAAAGCAACTATTGCAATATGGATAGTACAAACTATACAATTATGTTATGCCACTGCCAAAAAGGAACTAACATTGCAACCAACAGCTCACTCCACAAGGAAGAAAGGAGCAACGCTGGCATTTATGGCCAATGGGCCCATTGACTCCATTTGTGCAGCAGCAACATGGGCATCGCCACACACTTTTACAAAGCGTTATTGTGTGGATATACAAATGAATAAGGAAGTTCAAATTGGACAGAAGGTGCTTCAACACCTGTTTGCAAGGTCTTCCTTTCACCACAGCCCCCCAGACACGGGAGAAACCGCTACATAATCTGATGCACAGCATGTGAATCCAGAAAAGGATCCACGCTGCAAAACGAAATGGTTACTTACCAGTAGGAGTAGTTTTGCAGCTTGAAGAATTTTCTGGATTCACATGCGACCCACCCGGCCTCCTGTATAAGGAAAACAAACAAGTGGGGAAGCAAAGGACTACAACAGTATTTCAAAACCATCTCAAGGATTTCACAACATAAGGAAAACAGAAAAATGAATCTGAAGATGGCCACCACGCACGTCGACCTCCAGGAAATGCTTCTGACGTCACACAGGGGATGTACCTGGCACCAAATGGTGGTCGACAGCGACCAAAACAAGGAAAAGAAAAAAAAAAGAGACAATTCCGGAATCGAACACTAGATGGTGGAATGATGCACAGCATGTGAATCCATAATATTCTTAAAGCTGCAAAACTATTCCTACTGGTAAGTAACCATTTTGTTTTTAACACTTTACATTCAAGAGAGTTACTTATCTGAAAGAAACACGTTCGTGATAGATTCCTTACCTAAGAATTACCCTCAGGCATCAGACTTGATCCCGAAAGTTTTTGTCTGCAGTACCCCTGCGCGTTGGAAGGTGGCGTCATGTGGCTCCGCGTCCATCGTGGTCGCCGAGATGACATGGCGGCAGCTACTTAGATGCCGACCTCGCGGGCTGAAGTCAGTTCTTTCTTTTTCTGTGCCAGCAAGCGCAGATCTGGAGAGAGCGGTACCCCCAGTCACTTTTTGACTGAGTTTTTTCAAGGCTTTTTGTCTCTATTTTTTGAGTCGATCGACTCCTGGTGCAGTAGGGATGCCCGGCTTCAAGACCTGCGGGGACTTTCATCGCATGATGTCGGTGACGGACCCGCACCACATGTGTCTTTACTGCCTAGAGTGTGACCACAACCCTAAGTCGTGCTCCGACTGCCAGGCCATGGCACTGAAGACTTTGTGGCAGCGGTCCCGAAAGTTGCTAGAAGTCCGGCAGTCTGCTCGGCGCCGCTCAAGGTCCCGGTCCTGTGGGAGGTCGAGGGACCGGTCGCGGAGCCGCCACCACGGTTCATCAGGATCGAAGTCTTAGCTCTCAGGGCCAGGTAAGACTAAGCGTTCCAAGAAGACGATTAAGCACCATCCCTCTCTGACTTCCTATCACGCAATACGGCTGAGGGTGCAGGTGGTGCCTCCCACGCCGCTCCGGTGGAGCCTATGCTGTTGCCGCCGGCCTACCTGCCCTTTCCGGGTCCGTTGGCGACTCCCGCCCAGCTGCAGGAATTTCTGTCAGCCATGGCTTGCCTCTTTGGGCCGTCGGGCCCCACCGGTGCGCCTTCGGGCCCCACCGTCCCGACTGGGGGTTCTAGCCCTTTACTGCCGGAGGCTCCGGCATTGCTGTCAGCTTCGGCTCCGGAGCTGCAGGACCCCCATGGATTCGTGCCTGGATCCCGGATCAACGCTGGTTGACCTTGAGACACCTCCACCGACGTCGACCACTCCGGCACCACCTCCGACGTCGGCCGGCCCACCGGACGACGTCGCCTATTTCAGCCCCGATGTGGATACCGCGCCGGACTTGCGTCGCTCGATGCCGATTCCAACGCCGATGGTGGATTTCTATCCCTTAGTCAGTCCTCCTTATTTTCGGCCTGTTTATCAGCCTTCGGAGGAAGGGGAGAACTGGGAGGGGTCTGAGGACCCTCTCACAACACAATGTGATTTTGACCTGGACTGGGCAGAGGAGTTTGATGATGTCAATGGTCTTGATACCTCTCCTGACCTTGGCATGCTGTCTCCTCCTACCGTGGCTACGGAGGAGGGTACAAGTTATGCAGTGGTGTTGCTTAGGGCGGCCGAGGACCTCTACCTCGAGCTCCCTACAGTGGCAGTCAGGGCTAACCTGATAGAAGTGGTTAAGCCGGTGGCTACCTCTTCGGAGCCACTGCTGCCTTTTAATGATGCACTTTCGGACGTTATTTTGGGCACCTGTGGATAGGAATGTACCCTACGCCATCGCCCGACCCCGGGCGACCCCCTTTTCCTTTCCCAACACCCCACCCCGAGAGCATGGTTGTCCAAGCCTTTGTGTCCCCAAACGCATTCCCTACCGCACCAGTGGACAGAGAATCCAAGAAACTGTAGCATTTCGGTTAGAAGATTTTTTCTTCCGCCATTTCAGGGCTGCGGTCTGTGAACACCACATGCCTCTAGGGCCGTTATTCACACTCTGTGAGGGATACGGTGGTGTGTGTGCTGCCTCAATGTCCAGAGGAGGCCCGGACAGTGCTCTCTCAAGCTATTGCTGAAGGGAGGGATGCAGCTAAGTTTACTATTCGTTGTGGCCTTGACACCGCCGACTCGCTGGGCAAGGCGATTTTCACGATGGTGGTTTTTCTGGGGATGTCCAGAACAGTTTGATGGACATGCCCTTTGATGGCTATCGCCTTTTCGGCGATAAAGCAGATAGTGCATTGGAGCGCTTTAAGGATATGGGGGCAACGGCCAAGTCCTTGGGCCTTTCCGCCATGCGCCCTCCTCCGCCTTCTGCTTTTCGCTCCTTTCGTGGCCACGGAAGGGACACCCCAACACGTTTGTTTCAGAGCCACATGTCTTGCGCAGCAGCAGTCTCAGTGCGGCTGTGGACGAGGGACCCGCCGAGCCGGGTCAGGGGGCCAGCAGGCGGGTCAGTCCACCTCCACTCCAGCCACCACTGCCTCCAAACCTTCCTAGTCCAGTTTTTCAAGCCCATCAAACGCCAGTGGGCGGCAGGATTCGCCATCACCTCCCCCACTGGCACCCCATCACTTCGGACAGGTGGGTTTTACAAATAGTCCGAAGGGGCTACTCCCTCCTCTTCGAGACTACCCCTCCAGCCATGCCACCCCAGTACCACTGCATGTCGGGGGATCACTTGGCACTTCTTCAAAAGGAAGTCGCGGCCCTCTTGGCCAAGGGGGCCATCGAGTGAGTTCCTGCGCCAGAAGTAGGACGTGGTTGTTACTCCCACTACTTTCTGGTGCGAAGAAGGACAAGGGCCTGCGTCTTATCTTGCACATCATGGACGTCAATCACTTCCTCCGGAAGGAGAAGTTCAAGATGTTAACTCTGGCTCAGGTCTTGTCTGCCCTCGACCCTGGAGACTGGATGGTAGCGTTGGACCTGCAGGAAGCTTACTTTCACATCCCCGTCCTGCCGGCCCACCGGCGTTAACTGCGCTTCATGGTAGGCCACGAGCACTTTCAGTTTACCGTGCTCCCCTTTGGGCTTACCAGCGCCCCTCGGGTGTTCACGAAAGTGATGGCGGTGGTCGCAGCTCATCTGCGCAGATCAGGGGTTCAAGTCTTTGCTTATCTCGACGACTGGCTGTTGAAGGCGGGCTCGCCCCGGACAGTAGTCTCCCCTCTCAGAAGCTCCTGTTCATCGAAGCGGTTCTGGATACGACACACTTTCGGGTCTATCCTCCTGAACGGTGAGTCCAGGATATTCAGGCTCTGATTCCGATCTTTCAGCCTCTATCCTGGGTTTCAGTCAGGATGACCCTGAGGCTGCTGGGCCTCATGGCCTCCTGTATCCTGCTGATCGATCATGCCAGATGGCATATGCGCGGGCTCTGCAGTGGGACCTAAAGTTTCAGTGGGCGCAGCATCAGGGGAACCTGTCCGATTACGTCCAGATCTCGGAGGGCACTGCACAACAATTGCAGTGGTGGCTCACGAACCGACATTGGGTTAATGGCAGATCCTTCTCCCTCCCCAACCAGAGCACACAGTGGTGACGGATGCGTCCTTCCTGGGATGGGGCGGCCACATGGCAGAGGCGGAGATCAGAGGCCTCTGGTCTCCGGCGGAGTCCAGGCACCATTTCAACCTTCTGGAGCTCCAGGCGATCCGACTTGCACTGATGGCATTCCTTCCCTCTGTCATGGGGAGAGTAGTGCAGGTGTTCACAGACAACACCACCGCTATGTGGTACTGCAACAAACAGGGCAGGGTGGGGTTGTGGACCCTATGTCAGGAGGCCCTGCGACTCTGGACATGGCTGGAACATCAGGGTATTTCCCTGGTGGTTCAACACCTGCCAGGTTCACAGAACGTCAGGGCGGACGAACTCAGCCGCAGGTGCATGATGGATCACAAATGGCGTCTTCACTCTGAGGTTGCGCAAGGTCTCTTTCAACAGTGGGGAGAGCCTTGGTTAGATCTATTCGCCACCGAAGAGAACGCGCAACGTCAGCAGTTCTGCACGTTGGAATTTACAAGGTGGCACTCGCTAGGCGACGCTTTTCGCCACAAGTGGAGTTGCGGTCTGTTGTACGCTTTTCCGCCTATACCACTTCTGCCCAGAGTGCTAAAGAAAATCAGGCGCGACCGGGCCCAAGTCATTCTTGTGGCCCCAGACTGGGCTCAAAGAGTTTGATATCACGAGCTACTCAGTATGACCATCGATCCCCCGATCAGACTGCCTCTTCGGGAGGATCTTCTGTCACAGCAGCAGGGGACGGTCCTCCACCCGAACCTGTCCAGTCTCCACCTCCTTGAGTGGAGATTGAGCGACGGCAGTTGATTACTTTCGACTTGCCTCCTGAAGTCTGTGATGTCATTCTGCCAGCCAGGCGTCCCTCCACTAAGTTGGTATACGCCTGCAGGTGGAACAAGTTTGTGGCATGGTGCACAGCAAAGGCTGTTGATCCCCTTTCTGCCCCTCTTTTAGAAGTCCTTCTGTTCCTTCTATCTTTGGCCCAGCAGGGTTCTGCTCTGGGCACTATCAAGGGCTACCTTTCTGCTATTTCAGCTTCCTGATCAGCTCTCTCTTTTCAAGTCCCCTGTTGTAAATAGATTCCTCAAAGGTATTACTCATCTTTTCCCTCCTATTACCTTCGTAATGCCACAGTGGGACTTGAACCTGGTTCTGACATATTTAATGTGCGCTCCCTTTGAGACTCTTCACAATTGTCCTCTTCGTCTGCTAACTTTCTGCAAAAGGTTGTCACTGCCTTTTCCATCGGGCAGACCATCACTTTGCCCACCTTCTTTCCGCCTCCTTCCAGGGAGGAAGAGAGGCTCCACCGTCTGGAGCCAAAACATGCGCTCTCATTTTACATGAATCTCACACACAACAGTTTCGGGTGGATGTCCAGCTCTTTGTTGGCTACGTAGGCGCCAAGACAGGTCGGGCCGTACACAAGCGGATTATCTCCCGATTGGTCGTCTTGTGTATTAAAGCCTGTTATTCTCTGGCAAAAAAGTATCCTCCGGTGGGGCCGCGCGCCCATTCCACTAGGGCGACGGCTGCCACTATGGCATTGGGACGTGGTGTCCCCTTATAAGACATCTGTCCGGGAGCTACGTGGGCCTCGTTGCAACTTTTACTAAGCACTATTGCCTGGACAGCCAAGTTTGGAGAGACGACTTCTTTGGCCGGTCTGTTCTCTGGGAATTCCTGGTGTGATCTTGGTTCGCAGACCCACCACCGGGGTTGGTATTGCTGGGGTATCTATTTTAGGTTAAGTAATCTATCACTAACGTGTTTCTTTCAGATGAACAAGTTTTGCAGCGTGAATCTTTCTGGATTCACTATGCTGTGCATTATTCCGCGATCTTGTGGTTGGGTCCGGTTTCGTAGTCTTTCCTTTGTTTTTTTTTTTTTTTTGTAGCCCAGGTGGGCGTCGACGTCCACCATTTGGTGCACCTCCCGTGACGTCGTCGTGCTTCCTGCGGAAGTCCCACCTTTGGGGCGCCATCTTCAGATTCTTTTTTCCGCCGTTGGGTCTGGATCGTCATCGGGAAGCTCCAGAAGTTCACTCGGAGGAAGAAGGAAGAAAAGCGAGTTTCATCGATAGAATCAAGAGAAGACATCAGGAAAGAACAGATTTCGACAGGAACGCGAAGAAAGAAGACCAGCGAGCCTTTTTCTTCGACAACCTTGGAGAATGCACGCTCAGAGACCCTGAGCGAAATGGACAAGACGCCATTCAAGTTCTGCCCAAACTGCCACCACAAGTTCGCGCAGAAAGACCTGCATCCGGTCTGCAACCTCTGCCTACCGGTGGATCATCAGAGTATCGACTGCAACGCCTGCTCAGCCTTCGCGCCGAAGACACTCAGGGTGAGAGAGAGGCAGAGGAGAGCCAACGCCAACATGGAGGGCCAAGGAAAACCCCCGACACTCTACGCGCTGGGCCTCGACACGGACGACGAGGACAACGTCGCCGAGACAGCCGAAAACTTCACGGTCGTAGAGACCGACAAGAAAAAAGAAGACTAGGTAAGAGAATCGTCGAGCGCAAATCAAAAAACACCTCGAAAACACGAGGGTGACTCGAGAAAAACTGAGTCAAGGTCCACGAAGGGAGCCCCGGCGCCGAAAACTTCGACGTCCAAAGGGGGAACTTCGGACAAAAGGCCCAGCGGATCCTTACAAAAGGACTCCCTGGCGCAGAAAGACGCCGAAAGGCAAGGGTCATCGAAATCATCCCATGAAACGGGCCGATCGACGCAGAAAGAACGTTCGACGTCGACGCAAGTTTCGTCGAAAAGACCCGCGGTCGACGCCGAAAGCATCTCCGAAATGGAGAAAAAGAAGAGGCGGCTCGAGGCCGAAATGGAGAACATCCTTCAAAGGAAGAAGGAGTTCGACGCCAGGATGAAGGAATTCAAGATTCCAACGGTTTCATCGGCGGACGTCGTCGAAGTCGAGGATGAGTTCGACGCCGAAGGGCTGACAAGGGACCTCGAAGAGGAAGAGGAGCCCTATTATGAGGAAGAAGCCGAGGAAGAAGACCAACAATCGTTCTTCGAATCGGCGACATCTACCGGCAACGACGTCGAATGGCAAGATCTCGACACCGAAAACCCGGAGGAGGCCGTGGACACGTACCCCTCGAGGCCTTCGCCACCCGACGACATCGGGGTGTACAATATGGTGGTGAAGAGCGCAGCAATGGCCTTCGGCGTCAAGCTCGACGAGGAGAGGCCGAAAGCAGATTTTCTCGTCGAAACACTGCTCCCCATCCAGACTAGGAGCCAGTTCCTCCCCATGCTACAAAGCGTGATGAACCAGGGGAGAGAAGCCTTCAAGGAGCCTGCCACCTGTCGGTCGATCACGCCCAGGACAGAGAAAAAGTATAAACACTCCTCCCTGGACCCACCTTACATCAAGGGTAGCGTCACCGCAGACTCCATCATTGCCTCCACGGCCAGGAGAAGGGCCAACGTGCCAGCAACCTCGGGCCCACCTCCAGATAAAGAGAGCAGGAGAATCGACCTCACAGGCAGAAAGGTCGAGAGGAACGCCGCAATGCACTGGCGCATGGCGAATTCAAATGCACTCCTAAATAGACACCAGTACCAACACTGGGATGAAATGGGGGAGCTAGTAAAGCACCTCCCCGAAGAATACCGCCAGAGAGCCTCTCACCTGGTAGATGAAGGCAAGAACATCGCCAACTCCTGTATAAAGACAGCGTTGGATGGGGCAGAGACTTCAGCAAGACTCATGGCCATAGGGGTCACAGAAAGGAGGCATGCATGGCTAAGAATCTCGGGATTCAAACCGGAAGTGCAGAACAACATCCTTGGCACCCCCTTCAACGGAGAGACACTGTTCGGAGCAACGGTGGACGAAAAGCTCACCCAGCTCAAGAAGGAGAACGAGACAGCGAGGTCCATGGGGGCCCTGCAGCTGAGGGGAATGAGACGAGGAAATCCCTCGAGGAGACCCTACGGTAGGGGTGGAAGCCAACAGGGGACGTCGCACCAGGCGTTCCAACAAGGTCAGCAGGGCGAAGGTCACGGACAAAGTCAGCAGAAGCAAAGCTGGCAATATCAACCTCGGGGCCAGTCCTTTCGAGGGAGAGGGAACGGACGTGGCCAAAGGAGGAGAGGGGGCGATCAGCCCTCCTCGAAGTGACTCAGCACGCAAGAAGACGCCCACCCTCGTCAGGCCCCCAAGGGTGAGGCGCAAAAAGGTGTCATCAGGGGGAAGAGAAGATTCAAGAGCCTACGAGCATACGTCACCGGTAGGCGGAAGGCTGAGGTTCTACCTTCAGGAGTGGCGGGGCATAACCACAGACAAGTGGATACGGAACATCGTGCAGTACGGATACTGCGTAGACTTGGAGAAAAGACCTCCAAACAGAAAGCCGAAGGGAAGACAGAGATCGGCCCAAGAACTGGCAATACTCAGAGAAGAAACACGGAAACTCCTGCAAAAGGGAGCCATAGAGACAGTGCCGTTCAGGGAACGCAACAAAGGGGTCTACTCAAACTACTTCGTGGTTCCGAAGGTAGACGGAGACCTCAGACCCATACTGGACCTCCGGTACCTAAACAAGTTCGTCAAAACACAAAGGTTCAAAATGACTTCACTGCAGGAGGTACTGCCACAGATAAGAGAAGGGGACTTCATGGTCACCGTGGACCTCAAAGATGCCTACCTTCACATCCCAATAAACAGAAGGCACAAGGGCCTTCTAAGATTCAACATCGAACAGGAACACTACCAGTTCACAACCCTGGCCTTCGGATTAAAATCAGCGCCAAGGGTCTTTACAAAATGCCTGTCGGCGGTAGCGGCACACCTACGAAAGCAGGGAATACACGTATACCCCTACTTGGACGACTGGCTGGTCAAGGCAAACTCACGCGAGAAGTGCGAGAGGCACGCAAAACGCGTAACAGACACCCTCACAAATCTGGGGTTTTCCATCCACTGGGGAAAATCGTCGCTGGAACCGGAGCAGGTAAAGATTTTCCTGGGGGCAAAGATCAACTCCCTACACAATACGGTAGTGCCCAGCGACAGGAGGACAGATGCTCTACTGAAGGAGACGCAGCTCTACCAGAAGGGGCGAGCTCTGACAGTGAGGGCGGTGAGCAAGATGATGGGAATGATGGCGTCCTGTATCCAGCTGGTGCCGAATGTACGCCTGCACATGAGACCACTCCAGGAATGGCTGCAACAGCAATGGTCACAAGCAAACGGGAGTTGGGAGGATCTAGTGGTTGTTACGCACGCAGTGCAGGAGGAGATAACTTGGTGGAACAGAGACAACATAACAACGGGGAGAAGCCTGACACCACCAAGCCCAACAGTGACCATTACCACGGACGCATCACAGAAGGGATGGGGAGCGCACATGGACAACCTCAGGGTGAGGGGTCTATGGGCTCCAGCGGACGCGGTCCGCCACATCAACTACCTCGAGTTGAAAACGATACTGCTAGCCCTGAAGGCATTCCAGAAACACCTGTTCGGCAAGAGAGTGTTGATACAGACAGACAACATCACGGCGATGTTCTACATCAACAAACAAGGGGGGACACAGTCGTTCCCCCTCTCATCCCTAGCTCAGGAGATTTGGAGATGGGCCATACCTCTCAAGATAGATCTACTGGCAATTCACCTGCCAGGAAAGGACAATGTGGAGGCAGACTGGCTGAGCAGGCAGACCTCAGCATCGCACGAGTGGGAGCTCAATGGCCAGGAAACGGAGAAAATCTTCCAGAAATGGGGGACTCCCACAATAGACCTGTTTGCAACACGCCACAATGCAAAATGCCGAAGCTTCGCGTCCAGGCAACCAGATCAGCAATCCAGGGGAAATGCCCTATGGATAAGCTGGTGGAAGACATTTGCCTACGCCTTTCCACCGATACCCCTGTTGCACAGAGTGCTAGAGAAGTGCAGAACCAGCAACATGACTCTGATCCTGGTGGCTCCACAGTGGGCGAGGCAGACATGGTTCTCACAGATTCAAGAAATGGCGCAAGGCAATCCGTACAGGTTCGAGAGGAGAAAGGACCTGCTCTCAATGCAAAACGGAGAGGTCCTGCACCCAGAGCCAGAGAGCCTCAACCTGGCAGCATGGCTCCTGAAGACCTAGAGTTCGCACACCTAAAGTTGCCTCAGAGCACCATGCGAGTGCTACGGGAGGCAAGGAAACCTACTACAAGAAAGTGCTACAGCGCAAAGTGGAAGAGATTCACGGTGTGGTGCAGGAAAAAGGGACTGCAAAACAGGATGACAAGAGACTCAACTGTGCTGAGGTACCTCACACACCTTCTAAAGAGTAACCTCTGCTCGAGCTCCCTAAGGGTACACCTAGCAGCGATCGTTGCCTACACCAGAGGTGAGAAAGGTGGAAGTTTCTTCACCTCGCAGGTGGTGAAGAGATTCATGGAGGGAGCCAAAAGAATGGCACCCCCGAAAAGGTTGCCGCCGCCGGCATGGAATTTAAACGTGGTTCTGACGGAGCTCATGAAGGCGCCGTTTGAACCCATTCACAAAGCCACTCTACAAATGTTGACGATGAAAACTGCCTTTCTAGTGGCCATTACCTCACTACGCAGGGTGAGCGAGCTTCAAGCACTAACGCTACAGGAGCCCTACATTCAAATTCACAAAGACAGGGTGGTCCTCAGGACGGACCCCCACTTCATGCCCAAGGTAGTGTCGGCGTTCCACATGAACCAGACTATCCAGATACCGAGTTTCTTCCAGAACCCGACTACAAACGCAGAGAAGGCCCTGCACACCCTCGACGCCAGAAGAGCGGTGATGCACTACATTGAAAGAACCAAGGAACTCAGGAAGTCGAAGCAGCTGTTTGTGTCCTTTGCTACCAGCTTCATGGGTAGACCAGTGACCAAGGGCACCATCGCTAGGTGGATTGCCCTCACTATTCAATTCTGTCACAAACAGGCTGGACAGGAGCTAACGGAGGGGGCCCAAGCCCACTCCACAAGGAAGAAGGGGGCCACAGTTGCCTTCCTGGCAAACACGCCCATCCAAGACATTTGTCTCGCAGCAACTTGGGCATCTGTGCACACGTTCACGAAGCACTACTGCGTGGACATTCAAATGAATAAGGAAGCACAGGTCGGACAGAAGGTGCTACAACACATTTTCAACGACCAGCGATCATCTTCCACCCAGCCACCACAGAAATAGGAAAACCGCTACAAAATCTATGCACAGCATAGTGAATCCAGAAAGATTCACGCTGCAAAACGAAAAGTTTCTTACCTGTCGGTGTAGTTTTGCAGCTTGAAGATCTTTCTGGATTCACTAGCGAACCCACCCACCTCCGCCAGGAAGATGAGGCTGGAGGAAGAGGGGGTGAAATGGATAGGATCAAAAAAGTGGAAACGTACAGAGAAATGGACAAAAGGATTAATCAATCGCCTAGGGTTAAAAAAAAAAAAAAAAAAAAAAAAGGAAAAAACAGGGAAAAAAGAACCCGAAGATGGCGCCCCAAAGGTGGGACTTCCGCAGGAAGCACGACGACGTCACGGGAGGTGCACCAAATGGTGGACGTCGACGCCCACCTGGGCTACAAAAAAAAAAAAAAAAACAAAGGAAAGACTACGAATCCGGACCCAACCACAAGATCGCGGAATAATGCACAGCATAGTGAATCCAGAAAGATCTTCAAGCTGCAAAACTACACCGACAGGTAAGAAACTTTTCGTTACTTACCGTCGGTAACGATATATCTATAAGAAACATTAGTTAGTGATAGATTCCTTACCGCCCCACCCATCCTCCCCGTTCTTCGAACTGATTTCTAGGGTTAAGGTCATCTCTTTTAGGGTCCTAGTTTCAATGCACCAGTGGTAAATATCTTGCATGACTCTGCGTTCCTGGCGCTGAAAGTCATGTACAGAACTGACTTCAGCATCTAAGTAGCTGCCGCGACGTCATCTTGATGACCACAACGCCAACGAAGGGGAGAGGATGTGGTCCGTCGGCTAGACTGCCGACTTTGGCGCTGGAACCAGGGTTCAAGCCTCGGGGTCGCGTCCACATCCTGTGATTCTGGGCAAATCACTTAATCTCCCCGTGCCTGAATGTGTAATGTAGATACGGTGCTCATGTGCATCGCTCCAATACCTTCGGGTCGAGTTCGGGCTATATAAAAGATGCAAAAAAAAAACCACCAAAAAAAACGAAGGACGCGGAGCCGCACAACGCCACCTTCCGATGCATAGGGGTACTGCTGACAAAAGCTTTCCGGATCCAGTCTGACGCCTGGGGGTAATTCTAAGGAAAGGAATCTGTCACTAACTAATGTTTCTTACAGATATATCGTTACCGAAGGGAAGTAACTTGTTCTTTAGTGTCAGCAGCGCACCACTATAATGTCCTGCAGGTGTTGGTCTTGCATGGGTAGAGATGGAGGTAAAACCATGCATATGGATATCAGTTCTGGCCCAGGTTTCTGGCAGACAAATAAGTTGATATTTAGAGGTAATTGATACCCCCTTTCTGTCAGACAGTATGCCAATAATGCCTTCAACATTCCAAAAAGCTACATTCAAATCAGGAGGTAAAGTGCCATTATCCGCAGGTTCACTGCAGCCAACTGTCTTAATAATTAATTGATCATAAAGATCCTGCTCGTTTGGAGGTGGATCAAAAAAAAATAAGGAAATACCAGAATGCTCTTGATGTTTTCATTACAGAGGGGGTAAAATTCATCTTGGTAGGAGTACGTACAGCCAGGGTGGAAAAGCCCCTTTTTAAACCCCCTTTACCCCTACCTGCCTGCACTAACTGCGCTGCATATGTACTTGGATTACCTCTCATCATTCAGTCTCCTCTTCCAGGGAGTCAAAGCGATTTTAGGTAGGGATAGCAAAGGTATCAATATCAGATGTATGGGCTGCAGAACTCAATCCAGGTCAGTAAAAATTGCCCAACGGAACCGGATTGATACCTTGGACCAAGCCACAATAGTTCTCATAATGATCTAAAATAGACCCCACCAACTTCGGGTTGTGAAGATTTATCACCATACAATCACCAGTGTCAGAATTAAGGGAATTACCCAGCCAGAAAAACCCTCGTACTCCTAATATGCCGTTTGACAGAACATGACAGTTGATGTTTTTTAAAGTTTTCACAAACCAGTAGGTTACCTTATTTTTTTAACTGATGTTCAGATTCCACAAAGAGGGATGCCAGTGGCAGGACATTTTTTAACACAATAGCATATGGTGTGTATTGTGGAGGGAGCTGCAGGGTCTGCAGATTACCATATCCATTGACGATGGACATTCCAGGTTTTGGGTTGGTTGCACTTCGAGAAGTCCCAGGTGAAGAAATTGGTTTGCCTCCGTGTCGAAACAGAGGACTCGTGCAGGGGAATGCCAGAGAGGCAAAAGGAGCATCAACTTTGGGTTGAAGGCACACTCGATTAGTATTACCGTCCATCACTAGCACAATTGATGACACATGGCCTGGGGTATTAGTAGACCCCTCTAACCATTTCACATTTTATGGTAGTCTAGTTTTGACTTGGAGTATAAGTTCTTTCAGGGACTCACCAGTAGTGCCATCACTAAGGGTGGCAATACTTTCTAAAGAGCGACTTCCAAACCATGCACCTCCCCTCCATCATTCACTGAAATTGTCTGTAGCACTGATCCAGGTCCAGCTACTGATTTCTTTTGCTTTAAGCCATCTTCTCCATAGTAACGGGACATGCAACCTCAGTACTTATGTTCCCTTTACCCTTCAAGGTGTGTATCGCCCTAGTTCCTGCTTTCTTTCTTTTACTCAGGGCAGGGGGGGGGCTATATCACCTGCCACTGAATTCAAGCTATCCTGGTTGATGAGGGGTGAAGCCCCGAAACCGGTCCTAGGATGCTTGTTACTGGTCCAGGGAGGACCTGGCTTGGCAGTCCGGGCTGAACTGTTCCCATGAGGCACAGGGTCAAGGCTGATTTGCATATGGCCAGGTCTAAACTGGGGTGGCATGGTGAGCTAAAGAATGATGGATTTAACCCAGATCTCTTCATTGGGGTGAATGTTTTGATATGTTTTTGCATTCAGTCTATCAGTTGTGTCTCTCTTGCTTTGTGAGTTATTTCCAACAGGGATTGCAAGGAAAGGTTCGGGGATTACAGACTATATTGTTATTTTAGAGTCATCCACATGGACGCAATTATTAGTGACATGGGTAAAGCCTCCTGATACCCCTGGTCCTCCATGAGAGTTGGCTGATGGCTCAGTTTGCTTTGGCTTGTTAGATGAGAGTAAGGGTATGGATTTTTTTGTAGCGCTGAGCCTTTCTTCAGCTTGAGCTATTTCAGAATTAACTGCAGTCATAGCAGTAGACAAATAATCAGTTAAAACAGTTCAATCCTGCTTCTCCTTATTAATGGTGACAGTTGCTCTGACCTTTCTCTTTCCAATAGCTCGTAAAGTACTTTGGGCACCACACTCTTGCATGTAGTTGTGTTTAATGACATTGTTTTTTATTCTAGCTCCTACTTGCAAGGGTTTGGGCATTCAACTTGGCAGGACTGTTCCCTGGTTTGCAGTTACCTTTAAAACAATCTCCCAGAATGCTGCTGTTGGCATCCTGTTCTGGGATGTCGTGCCACTTCGTAACAGGAGGCTGTTTTTGGATTCCTTTTGTAGACCTAGATTTATATGCCCTGTTTATAATTTTTACTTGTGGTGTACTTCTGTATTTCTAGGGTTCCCCAATGCTGCCTTTTCTTTTGATGTGGTGTCAAGGTGGTAACCACTTATGCTGTAGTGCAGTTCCAATGTCTGTGGTAGTGTTATTTATTCCATGCAACATTTTAGTAGTTTTGTTTGTTAATATGCAAGTGTTAGCTTTTTGATTCAGTCCTCTAAATTGAGGTGGTTAAAGTGTGTTTCTGATGTGGTGAGGATGTTAGATCATTTCAGTATTTGAACTAGTGCTAGCAAAACTCATGCTTCTTAGTTTGTCTGCCTTTCCTTTTGCAGAGTCCCGAAGAGTGAAACTACAGGGAATGTTAGCAGACTTCAGAGATGTGGATGGGATTGCTCCTAAGTCTCCCATTCCTTCGGCCAGTTCAAGTCAGCCTCGCACCCATGACGGTAACACAACGTTTTCTGCAAATTTTCCTGCTTATAAGCAATTATGAATGAATAAACTTGACTACTGGGCATCAAAAGGATATACTGCTGCTCATGACATTAAATATATGTTCATTTGTTCCGTTTAATGTGTCCTAGTTATCCATATTTTGCCTTCTACTTTTTCTGTCATTGTTCTGTTTTGATCTTTAAAATAAATCTCCCAGGGTAACAGCAAACCTCCAGGACGGTTTGTATGTACTTCCATCCCTGAAGCAAATCCTAGAATGAGGTGGAGCTTAAAAATAAGAAAAGCTTGAGTGTTCCATTGATAGTTGACTCCATCTTCCTACTTGCTCCAATGTCGGATTTCTGTGTTTCTACAGAGAAATAATATGAGATTACCTACCTACAATAGCTACACAAACAGTAAAGAGTTGGCAATTTAAAAAGATTTATAGAGTGAAACAAACAAAAGTATAGAAGCAGTTATATCTGAATAATAAAACAAAGGCCTTCCTACCATTAGCATCCACATATGGCTTCAGATAAACACTTTTTTAGTTATGATGCAGAGAACTTGACTACCAATTCTTTAATAGTGCACATGCACTAGTGTTCAAATCCATTGGCATTAGTGGACATCCACAAAGAATCTTTGCTGAGTAAATTCTGACCAGATCTACCTTCGATATGTAGTTAAGCGTACCACTGAAGTTGAAATAGAGTACATCATCAAAATGATTAAGAGGGGCTTACAGATGATTTCCTATTTGTAGAACAGCTTATTAGACCTGTCTTTTAAGAGTGTACAAGGGGTCATGCCTCCTGCTGTTGGAAAGACAGCAAGATATTAGTCTCAAAAGATGGAAATTCCTCTCGCTAGGAATGGCCATGGCCTAAATAATTTAAGCAATCGAAGTACTGGTATGTCTTCCTAGCAGAGAGGCTGAGATCAGTGTTTTAAGATTTTCATATATAAAAACTGAACTATGGCCACATTCTATATGAACCAGAGCAGACACCTTAGAAATTATTATTCTTCCAGCTACTCCCAATCCTTCCACTCATCTCCTTTTCTTTCCAACCCTGCCCTTCCAAGGAGCCCACTTTAGTCCCGCCAAGCTGCCCTTAAACTGCCCACTTGTGTCCCCCACCCCCAAATTGCCAACTCTGGTCCCCTTCCCAAGCTGTTCCTTTCATCCTCCAGTCCTCCTTGTCTTGTACCAGACATCCTCTCACTCATGCTCGACTCCCCCAAATCCTCCCCAACTTGGCCTCCCCATCTCCCTATTCATTCCCCCATTCAAAGCTTTCGCTCACTTTCGGTGGTAAGCTGCACCCTCTTGCCCCATCTTATGATTTGTTATTTACAATTTTATGCCACACATTATGGCTGGTGCCTATATTGTGTTCTTTGAGTTGTGAGTACATTAATTTGATGTTTAAACGTTATTGTGGTTTGACTTGGCAATTGCTTATGGCATTTATAGCTACTCAACCCCTATTTGCACCAAGTCAGCATTAATTGCTTCAGATGTCTGCTAATAAAACTGTTTTTCACTATCCAGTGGCCAGTAGTTGGAAGGCAAGTCTAGGTCAGTAGTGTGGGCAGTATGGGCTGCACCAGTAAATATATTCTCAAAATCTGATGTTGCACAAAATGCTCAAACTTGACTTGAACCCACTACCAAGAAGTCAAATTTAAAAGAAACAATTTTCTCTTCCAATAACTATGATAATATCCTGGAGCACACTTTAAGTTCGAGGCATATGAGCTGCAGATTACACACTGTGCATAGATCGCCATCTGGTGTTGGGCCCAGATGTTTGCACTTGTTTTTGTCTCGGAAAGTCTTTGGAATTCACGAGGTATGTGACCCCTCCTTTGGATCATAGTGCGCATGGGCATCGGCTCCATCCTCAGATTGTTTTTTTCCGCCATCGGGCTCGAATGTGTTCTCGCGTTCCAGTTCGGAACCGTTAACGGTTTTCTCTTTCGACGCGCAATCCTTCCCATCTCGACGGTATTGTTTTTGATCGTGTTTCCAGCCACACGTGACCCTTCAACTTCGAAGTCTTAGATTCCGGTCGTCGATAAAGGCCTTCGGGCCTACCCAGGCTTCATCTCCGGCTCATGGAAAGGACGCCATTTAAAAAGTGTCCTCGATGTGGGTCGAAATTTCCCCACACCGACCTACATGAGGTGTGCAACCTCTGCCTCTCACCGGAGCACGAGGCCAGAAACTGTCCAGCTTGTGCCTCCTTCCGCTCCAAAAAGACCATCTGGGACCGACGATCTTGAAGAACAATGTCGCGCTCATCATCTTCGATCCCCGACGACATCTTTCAAGATGTTCCGGAGCAGGGTCGAGTCGAGGAAGCCATCATCAGCGCCTCCGAAGCACATGATTCCGACGTCGAAGACATCACTCCAGCTCCAGGGCCGTGAGTACAGACATCGACCCCGACCCACCCACCCCCTCGACACCGTCAAAAAAGGCTTTGGTACCACCTCCGGGCCCAGGTGCACGCCGAGACACTGCTTCCCATGCCCCGCCTTCGGGCCCGGTAAAGAAGCCTAGTAAGCCGTTAAGCGACTCGGGCTCGAGTCAGCCTACCCTCGGTACCGAAAAGCAACATCCGGCACCGAAGAAAAAGGCGTCATCGACCTCATCCACGCCGACCGCTGCTCCCACATTGAAGCAGTCGGCGTCGAAGGCTAGCACCAGTTCCTCGGCACTGACAACACCCTCGGAGCCGACTAAAAAACGCCCTCCGAAAGGCCCTGATACTTCCAAGCCGAAGACCTCGGAACCGAAAAAAAGACACTTCAAAACTACACGGTTCCAAGCCTAGAATCGCTACCGAGTCGACGCCCAAAAAACTTTCGGCACCGAAGCCCTCCGCTCCGAAGGATCTGTCTCCCACAGATGAACTGTTCCGACCAGATCCTACCCAAAAGACTCTAATAAAGGATCCTAAGACTGGTCTTTTAATGCTCAGCATCAAGAAAAGACCACTAGACATGCCTGCGCCCGCACCGCCACCAAAGAAGAGAGACTTTGCTACCTCTCCATTAAGGATTCCTTCTCTTCTTCCTCCTCCTCCTCCTCCCCCTCCTCCTCCCCCCCCCCCTCCCCTCCCCCACCTCCCCCACCACACCACTCTCCCACACCATCACCTACCCCAATAGATGATGATGATGATAACACCTCAGATGATGCAGGGGGAGGTGTGGACGATCAACCCCTTGGGGACCCTACTCCTACTGGCTCCCCTGACCCCTGGGATGATTACAGTGTCCCAGATGTCCCTTACACCCCACAAGATGATATTTATCCCTCCAGACCTTCCCCCCCAGAGGACAATATCGGATTCAACCAGCTCCTTCAAAGAGCTGCCCAATACCACGGGGTGGCCCTGCATACAGACCCAGTAGAGGAGGATTTTCTTATGGATATTTTTGATACCACACAAAGGTCCACCTCAACATTGCCCATGCTTAAAGGGGTCATTAAGCACGCAACAGATCTTTAAAGACCCCGTCAGGGCTCGGGTCAACAACCCAAGAATAGAAAAGAAATATAAAGCTGCCCCTGTATACATTAAGGGCCCCGCACCACTAGACTCCCTAGTAGCCTCTAATACCAGGAAAAGGGCAAATTCCCAAACGTCAGGTGACGCACCACCACCAGACAAGGAATCAAAACTCCTAGACAACTCTGGCAAACGCACAGCATCACAGGCAGCAAATTTTTGGAACATTGCTAACACCCAAGCGCTCCTAGCCAGGTATGACAGGGCACATTATGACAATCTTGAGTCCATAATGCAGCACCTCCCTGACAAATATAAAAACGGGGCCAGTGAACTAATCCAAGAGGGTAAGATCATCACAAACACCTCCATCCGCTGTGCCCTAGACGCAGCAGATACCGCCTCAAGAGCAATCAACACCAGTGTCCTTTTACGAAGGCATGCCTGGTTACATATATCCGGTTTTAAACCTGAATTACAGAGTTCTATACTCAATCATTCTTTTGATGAGCAACACCTATTTGGACCCAATGTAGACGTATCCCTCGAAAAAATGAAGAAGGATACAGACACCGCCAAATCTATGGGAGCCTTGCAATCGCAAGCTCCCAGACGGTCCTTTCATCGCTCATCCTTTAAAATCACCCATCGAAGCTACTCCTCTGAAAGCCCCTCCACCTCTTACAAAGCTCCCGCACAATCCACCTTTACCAGAGGTTACCAAAGAGGTGGTTACAGGGGGAATAACAGCAAAGGCAGAGGCAAAAACAACATCTCCCGCTCTGCCTCCACATCTACCCCATGACTTCCCTCCACTTCCCCCTGACTATTCCACTCCAGTCGGGGGGATGACTCCACCAATTTCTCCCTGCCTGGATACACATCACTTCAGACAGGTGGGTCCACGAAATCATTCAATCAGGCTACTGTCTCGAACTAACATCTACCCCCCCCAAACATACCACCCAAACACCTTCCAATGTCGCAAGAACATCTGTTACTGTTAAAGCAGAAGGTAATCTCCCTCCTACAAAAAAGTGCAATAGAACCAGTTCCCTTGCGCCAACAAAACAAGGGAGTCTACTCCCTATATTTTCTCATACCAAAAAAGGACGGATCTCTAAGGCCTATTTTAGGCCTCAGACCCCTAAACCTATACATACATTCAGACCACTTCCACATGGGCACACTTCAGCAACTCCTCCCTCTGCTTTCCCAGGGCGACTTCCTTGCTACTCTAGACCTCAAGGACGCTTATTTCCACATTCCCATTCACAGTGCTCACAGAAAATATCTCAGATTTGTAGTGGACGGTCAGCACTATCAATTAAAAGTACTCCCATTTGGAGTCACCACAGCACCAAGAGTGTTCATCAAGTGCCTAGCAGTAGTGGCAGCACATCTAAGAAGACAACACATACATGTCTTCCCATATCTAGACGACTGGCTTATAAAAGCCAAATCGTACAATCCGTGTATACAACACACTCACGCCACTATTCAACAATTTCACTACCTGGGGTTCACAATAAATCACGTCAAGTCCCAGCTGCAACCGTCCCACACGCAACAATACCTCGGTGCCACAATAGACACCTCAAAAGCGCTCGCCAATCCCAGTCCCGCCAGGATAGCGAGCATCCAAGCTCTTCTCACAAGATTCCAACCGCAACACTCTCTTCCAGCTCGAGTGTTCATGCAACTCATAGGGATGATGGCCTCTTGCATATTCATAGTGCTTCATGCAAGACTTCAGATGCATCCTCTCCAAGAGTGCTTAGCACGCCAATGGAACCAGGCTCAAGGTCAGCTAACAGATCTGGTGTTGGTAGACGGTCGTACCCATCGCTCTCTGCAGTGGTGGAACACCAAGAACCTTTCCAAAGGACGACCGTTCCTCGAGCCAGTTCCTCAAATAGTCATGACAGTGGACGCATCGCTCTCAGGCTGGGGAGCTCACCTACTACATCACACCATGCAAGGTAAGTGGACACCTCAACAAAAGTTACTCCACATCAACCACTTGGAATTACTAGCCATATTCCTAGCCTTAAAAGCATTTCAAAAACAAATATCAGGCAAGACTGTCTTAGTCCGCACCAACAACATGACAGCCATGTATTATATCCAAAAACAAGGCGGTACACACTCTGCAGCTCTCCCAGCTTGCACAGAGCATATGGAGGTGGGCTATACCTCAGAACATTTTTCTCCTAGCCCAACATGTCCCAGGAGTCCAAAACACAATAGCCGATCTCTTGAGCTGTCAAACAGAACAAATCCACGAGTGGGAACTTCATCCACAAGTTCTTCAACCGTTTTTTCAGATTTAGGGGAAACCACAGATAGACTTCTTCGCCACCCAAGATAACGCCAAATGCCCAAACTTCGCCGCCAGGTATCCTCACCCATTGTCCAAAGGCAATGCGATATGAATGAACTGGTCAGGCAGATTTGCGTATGCTTTTCCACCTCTCCCACTCATTCCCCTAGTAGTGCGCAAACTACAGCAACACTCAACGCTCATCCTAGTTGCTCCAACTTGGACCAGACAGCCATGGTACACCACACTGCTGGAACTCTCAGTAGTTCTGCACCAAAAACTACACCTCTCTCCACGCCTCTTAACCCAGAACCATGGAGAGAACCAACATCCAGACCCAGCTCAGCTCAACCTAGAGATCTGGCTCCTGAAATACTAGAATTTGGTTACCTTAACCTTCCTCCTGACTGTATGAACATCATCAAAGAAGCTAGACGGCCTACCACTAGAGCATGCTATGCAGCCAAGTGGAAAAGATTTGTAGTATACTGCCATAACAACAACACTAATCCCCTAGATGTGTCTATCCAACACATCACAGGCTACTTACTACACCTCCAAAGATGCAACATCACCTATACCTTACCTCTATCAGATTGCATCTTGCTGCCATAGCAGCATATCTACAAAATAGACAGCATCTCTCACTTTTCAGAGTACCTGCCATAAAGGCCTTTATGGAGGGACTCAAGAGAATAATTCCCCCCAGAGTACCACCTTCCCCTGTGTGGAATTTAAACATCATTCTCACAAGACTAATGGGACCTCCATTTGAACCTCTACATAAATGTGAGCTACAATTCTTAACATGGAAAACTGCTTTCCTCGTAGCCATTACTTCTCTAAGAAGAGTTAGTGAACTAAAAGCACTAACCATTCAAGAACCCTTTCTCCAGATGCATCTTAATAAAGTTGTTCTCCGAACTAATCCTACATTCCTCCCTAAAGTCATTTCTCCCTTCCACCTCAATCAATCTATAGAGCTGCCTGTATTCTTCTTGCAGCCACAAACAGTCGCAGAAAGAGCTCTTCACACCTTAGATGTCAAAAGAGCACTACTATACTACATAGAGAGAACAAAACCCTTTCGTAAGACCAAACAACTATTCGTGTCTTTCTCACCACCACACAAAGGCAACCCCATATCCAAATCTGGGAAAGCTAGGTGGATTGTCAAATGCATACAGATTTGTTACCATAAAGCAAAACCTACATTATCTGTTCCTCCTAAAGCCCACTCTACACGAAAGATAGGGGCTTCAATCGCATTTTTAGGAAACATTCCTTTAGACGATATCTGCAGAGCAGCTACATGGTCTACACCGCACACATTCACAAAACACTATTGTGTTGATGTGCAAACTAAACCGGCTAGTGTGGGCCAGGCTGTACTCAAAACACTATTTCAAACTACTGCAGCAGATACTGGTGGTCGCCGCTAGGGGTGGATACTGCTTTACAATCTATGCACAGTGTGTAATCTGCAGCTCATATGCCTCGAACGGAATATGCTACTTACCAGTATGCATCTGTTCTTGGCATGTAGAGCTGCCGATCTACACACGCCCACCCGCCTCCCCGGCTACCTTTATCTGTTCCAGTATTATCTTACTTAGATACACCACACATGGGCATCTTTCCTGTTTCTTACTAAGCTCCATAATTTTCCTGCTGGCGAAAAACAATCTGAGGATGGAGCCGATGCCCATGCGCACTATGATCCAAAGGAGGAGTCACATACCTCGTGACTTCCAAAGACTTTCCAAGAGGAAAAACAACTGCAAACATCCGGGCCCAACACCAGATGGCGATCAATGCACAGTGTGTAATCTGCAGCTCATATGCCTCGAACAGTAGCATTTGCCGTTCGAGGCATATGAGCTGCAGATTACACACTGTGCATAGATAAACACACTTCAGCACCGAAAAAGAGACCGGCCTCCACCTGGACACCGAGCTCTGCACCAAAGCCCTCGGTGTCGAAACCCAGCCTTTCGGTACCGACCAAACATCATAAGGCCCTCGGCACCGACACACCCGCGCCGAAGCCTACCTCGGCGCCGACCAAAAAACCGGAGGTTCCAAAAAAGCACGGCACGGACAAGCCTCCACCTCCAAAGAGGAAAGACTGTGCTACCTCCCCTTTCATAGTGCCTTCCCCACCTCCTCCACCCTCTCCACCTCCGCCCCCTCCGCCTTCTCCACCCCTGCCTCATCGCTCTCCGACCCCGTCTCCAGACCATGATGATCAGGGGGACCCATACTACGATCCAGGGGATGTGCCACAAGACCCCACCCCTACAGGATCCCCAGACCCATGGGACAATTATAATAATCCAGTCATTCCAGATGTCCCACAAGATTACCTTTATTCATCCAGGCCATCTCCACCAGAGGACTCATTAGGTTTTCACCACCTACTTCAGAGGGCGGCACATTATCACGGGGTAGAGCTACACACTGACCCGGTAGAGGAAGATTTCCTCCTCGACACCGCACATAGGTCTACTTCCATACTACCTATGCTCAAGGGGGTAATAAAACATGCGCCAGAGGTTTTTAAAGACCCAGTCAGGGCTAGGGTCATTAACCCATGCATAGAGAAAGTATAAAGCTGCCCCCACAGATCCTGCCTATATCAAAGGGCCAGCGCCACTGGATTCCCTAGTGGTCTCCACTGCACGGAAAAGGTCAAACTCCCAGGCGTCAGGCGAAGCACCACCACCTGACAAAGAGTCAAAGCTACTGGACGCGTCAGGAAAGCACACTGCGTCACAGGCAGCCAATATATGGCGTATCGCCAACACTCAAGCGCTATTGGTCAGATACGACAGAGCGCATTATGATGAACTAGAAACCATCATGCACCATCTCCCAGAAAAATACAAAAATAGGGCCAATGAATTAATTCAAGAGGGTAAGACCATAACTAACACCTCTATACGCTGTGCATTAGACGCAGCAGACACAGCCTCCAGGGCCATTAACACTAGCGTCCTCCTCCGTCGCCATGCTTGGCTGAGAGTTTCAGGTTTTAAACCTGAGGTACAGGCCTCCATATTAAATCATCCATTTGATCAAGAACATCTATTCGGCCCAAAGGTAGATGAGGCCCTCGAGAAGATGAAGGACACAGATACGGCGAACTCTATGGGAGCCTTGCAGTCACACCCTCCTAGGCGCTCCTTTCGCCGCTCTTCCTTTCGGGGCACGGCCAGAGGCTACTCCTCAGATAGCGCGTCCACGTCCTACAAATCCCCTGCTCAATCCACCTTCACAAGAGGTTATCAAAGAGGCGGATATAGAGGCAATAACAATAAAGGCAGAGGCAAAACAAATACCGCCCGCTCTGCCACACCGCCTACCCAATGACTTCCCCCTGCTCCCTCCAGACCATCCCACTCCGGTCGGGGGCAGGCTACAAAATTTCCTTCACGTCTGGGAGACCATCACCTCAAACAGATGGGTGACCCAAATTATTCGTTCAGGGTACTGCCTAGAATTGACATCTACCCCCCCAAACATTCCACCCAGGCAACGCCCAATGTCACAAGAACATTCCACGTTACTAAAACAGGAGGTAATCTCCCTCCTACAAAAACAGGCGATAGAACAAGTCCCCGCCAGTCAACAAAATTTAGGGGTCTACTCCCTATATTTTCTGATACCAAAAAGAGACGAGACTCTACGACCTATCTTAGATCTCCGGCCTCTAAACACATACATACATTCGGACCATTTTCACATGGTAACACTTCAGCAGGTACTTCTGCTCCTCTCCCAGAACTACTTTCTCACCACACTGGACTTGAAAGACGCATACTTTCACATTCTGGTACACCATGCTCACAGAAAGTACCTCAGATTTGTAGTGGACGGGCAACACTACCAGTTCAAGGTGCTCCCATTCGGGGTCACAACAGCACCAAGGGTATTCACCAAGTGCCTAGCGCTAGTGGCGGCACACCTCAGAAGACAGCACATTCACGTCTTCCCATATTTGGACGACTGGCTAATAAAAGCCGCGTCCTACAACCAATGTGTACATCACACCGCCACTACAATCCAACTACTTCACCAGCTAGGTTTCACAGTGAACCACCAAAAGTCCCAGCTAATACCATCCCACACAAAGCAATACCTCGGTGCCACCATAGACACCTCAAAAGCCATAGACTACCCCAATCCTGCCAGGATTGCAAGCATTCAGGCTTTGCGTCAAAGATTCATACCGCAGCACTCTCTCCCAGCAAGAGTGTTTATGCAACTGATAGGGATGATGGCCTCTCGCATTTTCATAGTGCCTCATGCAAGACTACAGATGCGTCCACTCCAAGAGTGCTTAGCACGCCAATGGAACCAGGCCCAGGGGCAACTGACAGATCTGGTGTTGATAGACGGTCGCACCCATCGCTCTCTGCAGTGGTGGAACACCACAAATCTTTCTAGAGGTCGACCGTTCCTGGACCCGGTTCCACAAATAATCCTAACAACAGATGCACCGCTCTCCGGCTGGGGAGCTCATCTATTACACCTCACAGTGCAGGGCACATGGATGCCGCAACAAAAGTTACTCCACATCAACCATCTGGAGTTACTGGCAATCTTTCTAGCCCTGAAATCCTTTCAGACATAGATTTTAGGCAAGGCAGTCCTTATTCGCACAGACAACATGACGGCCATATACTACATTCAAAAACAAGGCGGCACACACTCTCCACAGCTCTCTCAACTAGCGCAGAGCATATGGAGATGGGCAATTCCACACAAAATCTTTCTCCTAGCCCAACATGTCCCAGGAGTCCAAAACACCATGGCAGATCTGCTCAGCAGACAGACGCAGCAGATCCACGAGTGGGAACTTCACCCGCAGGTTCTTCACCCGTTCTTTCAGATGTGGGGGCATCCACACATAGACCTCTTCGCCACCCACGAAAACAAAAAATGCCCAAGCTTCGCCGCCAGATACCCACACCCATTGTCCAAAGGCAATGCGATATGGATGAATTGGTCAGGCAAATTTGATTACGCCTTTCCACTTCTCCCACTAATTCCATTAGTGGTGCGAAAGCTACAACAGCACTCCCTCACACTGATTCTAGTAGCTCCAACATGGGCCAGACAACCGTGGTACACCACGCTGCTGGAACTCTCGGTAGTGCCACACCAAAAGTTACACCTCTCACCATGCCTCCTAACCCAGAACCATGGAGAGATCAGACACCCGGACCCAGCTCAGCTCAACCTTGCGATCTGGCTCCTGAGATCCTAGAATTCAGATACCTTAACCTTCCCCCTGACTGTATGAACGTCATCAGAGAAGCTAGACGTCCTACTACTAGAGCCTGCTACGCTGCAAAGTGGAAAATATTTGTTGTTTATTGCCATAACAACACAATCAACCCTCTAGACGTATCTATACAGCACATCATATGCTACTTACTGCCACATGTCCCGCACCATTCACCTCCTTCACAGTCTGGGATTCTCACTAAATTACCCAAAATCCCATCTCCAGCCCGCACACGTACAACAGTACCTAGGTGCGACTATAGACACTCTGGCGGCCACAGCTCAGCCAAATTTAGTGAGGATCAACAGCATGCAAATGCTGATTTCCAAGTTCAAACCCCAACACTCCCTTCCGGCGCGAGTGTTCATGCAGTTGATAGGCATGATGGCCTCCTGCATTTTCATAGTCCCGCACGCGAGATTACATATGCGCCCGCTTCAGGAGTGCTTAGCACGTCAGTGGAATCAGGCTCACGGACAGTTGAAAGACCTAGTGTTGGTGAGCGGTCGGGCATACAACTCTCTGCATTGGTGGAATCCACAAAACCTTTGCAAGGGCCGACCGTTCCAAGAGCCTGTTCCACAGATAATACTGACAGCGGACGCGTCTCTCCAGGGATGGGGAGCTCATGTACTCCACTACACAGTGCAGGGACTATGGACAACACAACAGAAGAAGATGCACATCAACCTTCTGGAACTGATGGCAATCTTCCTAGCTATGAAAGCATTCAAAGTACATCTGTGCAACAAGGTCGTGTTGATCCGGACGGACAACATGACCGCAATGTACTACATACAGAAACAGGGAGGAACACACTCTCCACAGTTGTCTCATCTGGCTCAGAGCATGTGGAAGTGGGCCATTCAGAGGAACATGTTCCTCATGGCAGAACACCTCCCCGGCAAGGACAACCAGATGGCGGATCTGCTCAGCAGACACAGCCACCAGATGCACGAGTAGGAGTTACACCCATCAGTACTCCAGCCGTACTTCCAGCAGTGGGGTCATCCAGAGATAGACCTGTTCGCCACAAGCGAAAACGCAAAATGGCAAAGCTTTGCCGCCAGGTTCCCACATCCGCAGTCGCAGGGCAATGCGATATGGATGAACTGGTCCGGCAGATTTGCGTACGCTTTTCCCCCAGCACCACTGATACCGCTGGTGGCACGCAAACTCAGACAACACTCACTGACACTCGTCCTGGTTGCTCCAACGTGGGCACGCCAGCCGTGGTACACCACTTTTCTCGAACTTTCCGTGGTGCCGCATCAAAGGCTGCGGATCAAACCCGCGCATTTGACGCAGAACCATGGAGACATTCAGCACCCAGATCTGCAACAGCTGAACCTGGCAATCTGGCTCCTGAAGTCCTAGAGTTTGGCTACCTAAACCTGCCACCTGACTGCATGGACATCATTAAGGAAGCCAGGAGACCCACTACCAGAGCTTGCTATGCAGCCAAATGGAAGAGGTTCGTCATTTATTGCAATAATAATGACATTAACCCGCTAGACGCATCCATACAAAACATAATTTGTTATCTATTACACCTATACCGATGCAATCTGGCGTACACCTCTATACGCGTCCATTTGACCGCCATATCAGCCTATCTGCAGACTAGGCAGCACCTCTCTCTATTCAGAGTGCCTGCCATCAAAGCATTCTTGGAAGGCCTCAAACGAGTCATTCCTCCAAGCCACCCACCGGCTCCAATGTGGAACCTCAACTTGGTCCTCACACGCCTGATGGGTCCACCCTTTGAATCTCTACACTCATGCGAGCTTCAATTCCTTACCTGGAAAGTAGCTTTCCTAGTAGCGATCACTTCTTTAAGAAGAGTTAGTGAACTCCAGGCACTAACCGTTCAAGAGCCATTTATACAGGTTCACGCCAACAGGGTCGTACTACGTACCAACCCAAAATTCATGCCCAAGGTAATATCGCAGTTCCACATGAATCAAAATATTGAACTGCCTGTTTTCTTCCAAAACCCACAAACTGTCGCAGAAAGAGCACTCCATACACTAGATGTAAAGAGGGCCATAATGTACTACATCGACAGGACTAAAGCCTTTAGGAAGACAAAACAACTTTTCGTTGCCTTTCCCCCACACCACAAAGGTAACGCTATCTCCAAAGCAGGTATAGCCAGATGGATCGTTAAGTGTATTCAAATTTGCTATCAAAAGGCTAAACGCACATTAACGATTCCCCCACGAGCCCACTCAACACGTAAGTTAGGGGCCTCCATGGCTTTTCTAGGAAACATTCCCCTGCATGATATATGTGGAGCAGCCACCTGGTCCACTACACACACATTTACAAAACACTATTGTGTAGATGTGCAATCAAAACAGCAGGCAGCTGTAGGACAGGCTGTTCTCAAAACTCTTTTTCAGACCGCTGCAGCTGGCACGGGTAGCCGCCGCTAATAGAGGGCACTGCTATATATTCTATGCACAGATATGAATTCAGCAGCCCACATGCCTCGAACTGAATATGCTACTTCCCAGTATGCATCTGTTCTTGGCATGTAGGGCTGCTGACATTCATATCGCCCTCCCTCCTCCCCGGCGCCTGTAGCAGCTGCAGCTCTCAGAATTACTGTAAGCATGGTCATCACTTTCTGTATCTACTCCATCACTGCCACAATGGCGAAAAACAATCTGAGGATGGAGAGGATGCCCATGCGCACTGTAGTCCAGGGGAGGAGTCACCTATCCCAGGATACTTCGAAGACTCTTCCAGGACAACAACGTGCAAACATCCGGACCCAACACTAGGCGGCGATCTATGCACAGATATGAATGTCAGCAGCCCTACATGCCAAGAACAGATGCATACTGGTAAGTAGCATATTCATTCTTGTATTCAGTTATGTTGTTTTATTTTAACAATCAGTTGTAAGAATACATGCATCAGCCCAGCCAACGCGTTTCGTCCGTAAAAGGACTTCATCAGGGTTGGGATTAAAGTGGTTTCAATGCCAATGTAGCGATCCTCCTAATGGAGTGTATCAATCATGCGCTCTGAGAGTCCCCTGTTGCGTGCTATCAATCTCAAATAATAAATACCTTGATTTTCCGGTTGAAATGGTTATTTTCGAATAAATGGAGTAATCCTTCTTGATTAATGTATAACCGCTGGGAATCCCCGTAGTGTAAAGAAGGTATAGTCTCCAGAGTGTAGTGCTTCAGTTCTCATGCCGGTCGTCCATCTGTGAAGGCATTTGCTCAAGATAAGGATTTATGCTTTGGTATAATTTGCTTGTCACCTACACCATTTTGGCAGTTGAGATGGAAGATGACCTCAGGTAGACTTTTAAGAACAGTGGGTGAGCAAGTAGACCATACAGGGAAACGGTTGCAGAAAAGAAAAGGGATGTTTTGGGGATGAAGTCACAATCCAGTAAAGTACAATACCTTGCACTCCTATTGATTCAAGTTTATTGCGCAGTATAAGATGATAGCCATGTGAAAGAGAAAGTAATGGTCCGATTGTGGACTCACAATTACTTCATTTGCATTAAAGATGTCTTGATGTGATTCCTTTTTTAAATCAATTAACATTTTGCACCCAGGTCAGTGCAGAATCCTGGTTGGGTATCTGAGAGAAAGTGGTTTTCTTCTGTAAAGTCAGACTATCGAATGAAAGCAGCTGCCTCAGAGCAGGTTGGGTGATATAAAGGACCTCTAAAAAGTTGCTTTGTTTCTTATAGCATAGGTTTTATATAGTAAGTCTTTAGTTAATTTGGGAGTAGACCAGATTCCAGGGTATATCTGGCCAGTTTGGCTGTTCAGCCATTTAGAAATATGTCCTTAAATGTATGTGCTGGACATGGGTCTGTCAATTATCCTGGTGTGCCACAATGTTTTGTCAGGTTGGTGAAATTAACTGTGGAGTGGTGGTTCAAGGAGAGTAGTCTGAGATTGAATGGTTAGAGAGACCAAGGTTATGTTAGGGCTAAGTTTATATAGTCCATGGTTTTTTGCATCAATGCACATTTTCATGCATGTACTTAGCTTTGGAGATGAAGTGGTCAGTTAGCTACATAGACCTTGGGTGGTGATGTGTTTGAAATTTGAACATTACAAATTTTGGCCTGTGACAGTTATCTCCATATTCCTTAGATGGATCTTAGAGCAAGTAACTTGAAGATGTGTCATGAGTGAGTGTTTTAGCATCTCTAAATGTGTATTTACATATTTCTTAATGGTAGTTTCTTTTTTCTTACCAAAGAGCTTTTATTTGGTTTGAGAGACTGTACCTCTGGTGTCTTCCCACAAGCTTTGCATTATTAATGAGAAGTTGTGGAATTCTTAAGTAGGGTTTTTGGGAAAGAAAGAAATTAGTTGAAGATGGGAGTATCCATTTTTCCATATTCTGAAAGTTGATTTAGGGTTTGAGGCAGTAGACTGTGTTGCAGGAGAAGAATTGTGTAAATTGCAGTGAATTATAAAACGCTCATTCCAGGTAATGTGATACTATTTATTAATTGGTGTAAGTGGCAGATATTTTGACAAGTGTATGCCCAGCTGAGTTGTCATGGCCAACACTCCGTTTGTCAGTGATCCCAGGTTGGGCAGCATGCATTTGGTAATGGATACATCTGGGTTATGAAACCAGGTGTTGAAGTCTTCAAGTGTGCATTACTTTGACTGTCGGAGCAAAAATATAGGAACAAATCATGGGATGCAGGATTGTATGGTGGAACATAGCTTGGGAGAACAATTGAAGGCAGCAATTTGTATTCTGGGACACTACAATCTATTATCGATTAAGTAGGTATCAATTTTCTTTGGACAGTGGCTATACCTTCTCCAGTATTCCATGTGAGAAATTTTCATCTGGTAAATTTTCATGCTGTTTTGGCACTTATTAATCACTCAGAAATGTTTCATTGCTAAGGAGAAGTCTAAACTCAAGTTCATAAATTTCAAAACGATTCTTGTTTGCTGATCTTACATCAGGGCACTGGTTATTAGGCTAGTGGACTTGGCTGGTAAGAAGGATTGGTAGTAGGTAGGTTGGTGCGTGCATTGTGACAGTATCGCATTGAGAAGAGGAGTGATGGGTGCATGTTACAGGCACGTTTTGGAGAGGCAGTGAAAGCAAGAGTTAAGGGGTGAGAAGTTTATTTTTTTTGGTTTATAAACACTTCTTACATGAGGCAGATTCTGGTTATATTTCATAACTCCATTTGTTTGCTATCATTTTCCTGAGTAGCTGCCACCAGAGCTTGGAATATTTTACCTAGCTGCAGATTTTCGTTCCTCACCCACTTGTTGAGCAGTAGTCTGTCGAAAATAATTTAATTAATGTATTGGCTAGAAAGGATAGTCCATAAATTGTGTAATTGTCCAGGTGTTACACCAATTGTTTCACTCAAAGTCCTATTAGCCATAATGTGATGATAACTTGTTTAGGAGTAAGCGGTTTATTGATTTTGTGTCAGAATCGTAACTTTTTTTTTTTTTAAAGCAAACCGCTAATACGAGTCCTTGTTCACATGTAACTTGGCTCCTTCTAATTTCTATATGTTTTGCATAATTTGACTTTGTAGATTTTCTCATGCGAATTATATAATGTAAATTGAACAGAAACGTGTTTCAATATGGCTTTACGTTAAGAAATATGAATTCAGGAAATCTCTCCTGTCTTCCGTTCAATTTATAGTTTACAACCTTTGACATACCAACTGGAATGATTTTCACTAAAGCACTTCCTCTTTGGCCATATTCTGAATAAATGTTTTATAGTTTCGGTTAAAGTTCATCCTTGTGATTGTAAAAAAAAGTCCAATCTAGGATTTGAATGTTGTCCATTCTTTATTGCTGCACACCCTGTTTCTCTGTCTGAACATCTTTCATGAACAGAAGGCCTTTTAATTGCAGTAAAATTGTTCAGAATGATAATGGGTTCTTATAAACGTGCAATATTTATTATTGCAACTTCAAACTGATTACGTCTGCCTTCCACAGGTTACATCAGATTTTCCGTTTTAAATCTGTGCTTATTTTGCCATATTTCACTAATAGATCATCTCGAACTGTGAGAACACAACACATTATATGTGAAAGATCCTTTCAGGTTGACCTTGACAGGCCAGTACCATTTACACTCGCCTGGTAATGTCTGCACAGTCCACAGCCAGGTTACTAGTTTTGTGTGTGAAAAAAATGTTACCAGAAGGCCAAAATACACTTTCGTTGCTGATCAAGGGGCCAATAAATTAGAGGTAAACAGTGAGTGTCTCTCCCTTGGAAGGCCACAATTCATAAAATTTGCATAAAACACATTGAGTTACATACGTCTGTCAGCATCTGCCTTGTCGTAGACAACACACAGATATACAAGCAGGCCATTCTACTCTTTGGAGTCTGAGTAATTGACATTTCTTTACCTTTTCTCATTGTTACCAGTTAGCCTCATTTTCCCACCTAACTGAGTGGCTGACCAGCTGGTTAACTTAAATTTTAAAGAATAGTGAATATTCCATAAAGGCTAAGTAATGACTATGTAGAATCATAGTTCTTCTTCATGGATATCTTTTATCAAATCCATAAATAATTTGCCTGTCTGTACAGTAAAAGCAGGAGAATTAGCACATGGGTGGATATGGGGGTGGGCATTTTTCTCCCTTGAGTATTTAAGTGAATTGATGGCCTCACTTTGCTACCTTGTGTTTTTTTGTAACCTGCCTGTCGGCCTTGGTCACAGACTGTATTCTCTTTTCCTTATGTTCTTCTTTTCTTAAAGTGGGCACTGTAGAAGGCACATAACAGCCACATTAAAATCTTATTGGTTGAAAAAAATATCAACTAGGAATTGCCTCTGTTTTTTTAAAGAGATTTTTAAAAGGGATATTCATTCAGATATGTACAAAAATAATCCCAATACATGCTATCTAAGCAGGGAATGGAATAGGGATTACAGCTACCCACCTTTTCCAAATAACGAATATCAATGTTTTCCTACAATGAGGACATGAATGCAGTTAGTTCAAAGTTGCCCTCCTAGCAGTGTCAATATATGTACAATATTAGCCATAGTTGTTTTGCTTTAAACTAGCAATGTTTCCAGCCACATGATTGAGGATTGATTTAGCTACAGGGATCGTGAGGATTAGGGTTTTTTAGGTATTTTGAACGAGTAGATGCAGTTTAAAGGTGCAGGTGTCAAATTGTTTTGCATGAATAATAAAAGCCATTACAAAATTGATTGATTCTATAGTATAGAAAGAATATTCATATACACCTTTCCCATCTGTACACTTAGATTGACTGTAATTGAGATTGGGATGATTACTAATTCATCAAATGCATAAAATTCACCCGATAGGGTTTACATTAAACCAATTTCAATTCAATATTATTTGGTAGCCCCTTAATTACCACCCCAGATATACCAGAACACAATTGTAAAAAAATAAGTAAAATATATAAAGTGCTAGCTACATATTTATAGGGAGTCATATGTATTTCTCATTGCTACTCTAAAAACCCTTCCTAATCTGTCCATAAAAGTAAATAAGCAATAGCAAGTATTAACCGTATTGTCGTGCAGGAAGCCCTACCTGTTTCTCTAAAATACTCCTCCTAATGTGACCACAACATGCATATTGCTGAAAAAATCATAAAGGTTGCAGTATATTTTATAAAACACTATTGGATCCTAGTGACAGAATAAAACTGAACTTTAAATCAGTCAATTAAAAACCGGTGTAGCTTGGCAAAGTTAACATGTAGAAGGTGTATTAAACACCTAAGAGAAGGTCTAGCAACCAAAGACCAATTGTGTTACTAGAGCTGCAGCTTTCTCTGGTGGTGTGTTCATTTGAAGCAGTTCTGTGCACGCATTCTTCCATTAGCTTTTTTGAGTTCTTGAACAGCTAGATCGAAGTATTTGACTAGTCTTCAAATTAAATGTATGTCTTTGCCTAAGACGAACACTGCTTAATGATCTTTTATTGTGTGAAGTCCCAACCTTAAAAAAAAAAAAGGACTTAAAATATCTGTTCAACATGGGCATACACAATAATGTGTGACAAGAAGTCAATCCTGTATCTGCATCCTCTACAGCATTTACAGAGCGTTGTGATTTCCAACCAGCTTGTACTTCTGATAAAGGTAGAATTTGGAACCTCGGTTAAAATTATGGATTTTCGATTCCTCGTTCAACCTCAGTCTATTTGGTATTCTTTTGATATTTGAAATGCCACATATTATGTACAACTTTAGAATGCTGCAGCGCTCTTACCATATTACATTTCTTTAGAGCATTTATGCCTGCATTTCTCAATTGTAAACAGTATTAAACAAATTGTAAGTCTACCATCCAGATGAGAACGACAGAGCCAATTTCCAGCCTAATTGACTTAGGTACCCTTTGGAAGATTGAATACAAATCTTACAGCTATTGACATCTTTTCCAATTCATTGTGGAGTTGCGCTCCATATGAAGGAGAGTCGTATGGAATTATAGGGAGACATTTTGATCTAAAAGCTCCAGTATGAGTTTTCCAGATGGACTATTTAATTTAATTTGATATACAGTTGGAAATATTACATTGGTGTATTCCAGGTGGGTGGTTATTGCAGTTACTAAGCCCCCTGACAATTTACCATTCTCCTATATTTTTACTGCCAGTTTACTTCAAGACATATAGTTTAGGAGAACAAACTTTTGACCATTAACAATTTGGGCTTAAACCCCTCTTGTAAAAACTTTGATACATCTGTGTTAGTTTGTAATTGATGTGAACCTGTTATATTCCATGACATAACTGAGTTTGTTCATTTACTTTATGGTTGTCTGGTGTACTCCTTGTCTGTAGCTATGGCATAACATTACTAGAGGCAAATAGTCCTGGAAGCCATGTCCAGTCCTCATTGAAAGTTTTTATATTTTCATTTGTGACCATCTTTTGATTATTTATTTTTTAGCCATTTGACAGTAACAATACATTAATGTTATTTCTATCCGTCTGTTGAAATTAGTTCCATAGTGTAATTCTGAAAGTATATGTTGATTTTATTCTGCCACCCAATGTTGTCGTATTGACTTTATTGGTCTGTCTACCTAAAGGAGAGGGATAGTTGGTTACAGCCTCGTCCGTCACAACTGTTCTCCATTTGTAAATATGTTTTTATGTTCACAAATCAGGATTGCTGTTTCTGGGGACAATCCACCCCTTGTTTTAATATAAGAAAATAAATTCTACAAACAGTCTATCGGATGTTTGTATAGTAGCGAAAGTTGGAACAGTTCCGAACAATTGAAGTAGTATGCCTCTGTTAAGCTCATCATGTAACCCTTTGCTTCTGAAGTGGGGAGAAAAAACGATTGCACGATTCCGTGCCATATACTGATGTACTGATGATTCCCTTGCCGGCGGCGGTACTGTAAACATCAGATTCGCAAATTAATTTTCACACTATCTGAACAATTCTATATTTTTTGTATGAGTGGGATTTAAACCATCAGCTTTTTCATCCTTCACTCCATGTACCAGTAATTGGTGTACAACACATGTCTGGCATTGATTCATTCACATTGTTTGATGCTGAACTATTCTTTTCAAGTTATGATCAGAAACTTTGTTTTTATTTTAGTGAACTCTCCAATAGTACTAATAGAACTACGTAATTCACTTTGGGGTGCGTACTTCTACTAGGCCTGGGTCCTTTGATGGCAGTGCAACTTTTGTCGCCCAGTCATTAGATTCTACATGTGTGGATGGATGCTTTATTCGTTACTGAAATAAGGAAGTGTTATATATTTTTGTTATTACACTTCATTAGCTATTGTAGCTTTACTTTATTCTTTTTCGACAACCCAATGAGGAACACCTCCTCTCCCATGTTTTTTGGAGGGATCACTCTGGTGTCTATTAAATTTTCCACCATCATTCTGCACACTTTTTCATGTTCATCATTTGCAATGGGCATTGATATTTTTATATTATCTCGTGGAGCCTGTCTCTCAGGGTGTAGTGGCTCAACTGTAGGTTAGAATTAAAAACCTCTAGGTTTATGGATGTGTTTTTTCTTTATTGTCCGCATTGGAACTATGTTCAAATTCTATTGGTCCTTTAGGTCTACCATCCTCACTTGTTGTTTTATTTGCTCCAGAAGCAGTATTCTCTGTTAAGCGAGCAATCATTTGCAGTTAAATCATTTGCCACGAGGGGGTTATTAAGTGCACCATGCTATGTTTTGCAGCGTTAATCTTTTCTGGATTCACCTGCTGTCCATTATTCCACCATCAAGAAGTGCTTGGGTCCGGAATTTTCATTGATGTCTCTTCACACCCCACCCCCCCCCCCCCCCCTCCCCCCGATGGCGAGGTTGCCCATATTTAGACCTAAACCCCTCCTCATGTAATGTAAAACATATGCCCCAGAAATCCCTCGAGGCAGTCGCTATCTTCGGATTCTTTTTTTCCGTCGTTAGTTCGGGAAGTCTAGAGTAGAAGCTTCGGAGTCAAGGAAGAAGAAATTGTGGAAAGAAAATCAGTTTTTTACTTTGAAAATCACTGTACAGGCAGGAGGGTTGGAGATGACTGATAGGAAGAGGATAGCACCGATAAAATGCTGAAACCATTGAGGAACACCAAGGCGAGAAGGGCGACACAACAAGATCACGTGGTCGGAGCATGAGAAAGGGGCACTGATCATACCCCCTTTAGATTCTGCCCCAAGTGCCACCACAAGTACACACAGAAGGACAAACATGGGATCTGTAACCTCTGCCTCCCTAAGGACCACAGAGCTTTGGACTGTGCGTCGTGCACAGAGTTCTTGCCCAAGACCATCAGGACAAAGCATAAGCAGAGGTGGGTACACTACAAAATGGTATCACCTCAGAGAAGATAGGTGTACTTTAAAGACCTGGGCCTGTCGAGCGACTATGAGGACATCTGGAGAGAGAGGAGGCCCAAGGGGAAGAGCTAGAATTCAAAGAGATCGTCGAGGGCCATACTGGCAAGAGTCTCAGGAAAACATTGAGAAAGGAACACAATCGTATTCAAAGCTTTATTCGAGGAATATACTCATAAAAGCACAAACATACATTTAAAATACATCACATTAAAAATGTTCCTATTTATACATACTGTTAAAACAGTTGTGCATACATAAACACTCAAAATCAAAAGGAACACAATCAAAAGGTAATCCCTCAGAGCCAAGACACAATCGAGCCGAGGACCTTGGGCTTAAAGATACTAGCAATGACCCTGGAAACTGTTGATGCCGGAGGGCAGAGCTAAGCCCTAGGAGTCACATGGTTTCTAGACTAGGCACACTGGTGGAGGCAAACTCTCTAAATCGGCTTTGACCTTGAAAGAGGATCAAAGGCATGGGATGGAAACAGCAAAAACTATCTCGACGCAATCGGTGAAGACTGGAGCTATAGTGACATCAAAGAGTCATGCTAAGGCACCCGACAGCGACATCAAAGCTCTGCAGCATTGACATTGAAACAAAGAGACGAGGCAGAGTTCGATGAAGAAAAAAAATTGCTCAAGGTAGAATGGAAAAGAAAACTTTTCAAGACTGAACTCAAAGCCCTAATTAAGAAGAAGGAGGAATTCGATAACTCCCTACAGGGTTACAGAATCCCACTGAAAAAGCAGGTAGAAGTAGAGGAAACTGAGGAGGTGGAGTAACCCACTACAGTAGAGCTGCAGTTCCTTGGCCTGGAGAAAGAACAGCAAGAAGACCTTTCACACATAGGGGAAACAACAGATGACTGGCAATACATCTTTGCCGACTCTCTAGATGAAGGGGTGGAGTCTTATCCCTCAAAACCATCACTACCAAATGACCACTCTGCATAGAAAGCAGTAGTAAAGAGTGCTGCAGGCACCTACAGACTGCAACTGAAGGAAGAACAATCAAAGCATGTTTCTTACTGGAGACGTTGCTACCTGAACAAAAGAGAAACCAGTTTCTGCCAATGCTCCCAAGCATGCTAGACCAGGGCAGAGAGGCATTTAAAAAACGAGCTGTGGCTAAGGCAATAAACCACAGGGTAGAGAATAAGTATCTCTTCTCATCAAGGGACCCACCTCAGATCAGAGTAACCTGCAAGCAGACTCCCTTATCGTGGCAACAGCAAGGAAAAGAGCTTAATACACCCACGTCTACGGGACCACCTCGTGCCAGGGAAAGCAAAATAATTGACATGGTTGGGAGGAAAATGAAAAAAATCAGTAGCAACACAGTGGAGGATAGCTAACTCAAATGCCCTGCTAATGAGGTATTCTCACCAACAGTGAGTCAAGATGGGGCAGCTAATGAAACCTCTCCCAGAAGAATTCAAGAAAAGGGCAAACACTGTGTTAGTTGCAGTTGGGCAAGACAAATGCCAAAACATGCCTAAAATCTGTGCTGGATTCGGCAGACAAAACTAGTAGACAGCTCTTCACGACTTCAACCGTGTACAGACTCACTTGGATTAGAATCTTAGGTTTTAAGCAAGAGGTCCAGTCAGCCATCATTAATATTTCATAGGAGAATGCCTATTTGGAGAGGTGTTGGGAAAAGTGCTTCAGCGCCTGAAAAAGGACGATAACATCAGACAGACAATGAGGGCCCTTGAATACACGGTGACCCTTTGGGGAAGTATGTCCCAAATAAAGAGAGCAACCTCAGCAAAAGGAGCCATTCAATCACCCACGTCCCATACAGGCTTCAGCAGCCAGAGTAGTGAACCCACCACCGCGCCACATAGGCAGTGCCGCTCAAGCTCCGGCCAGCCACGAAAGGAGGAAACCACACTACCAAGTGACTGCCCATAAGGAACCATTCTACACAAGTCACCAGTTAGAGGACGAATCAGAGGATTCTGGCAAGAGTGGGAGAGGATTACCTCTGACGAATGGATACTAAATACCAATAAATACAGACGTTAAAGAAGAGAAAAATAGACAAGCAACTACTACAACAGGAAGTGGAAAAGTTGTTAAGGAAAGAAGCTACAGAATGAGTTCTCCAGGAACAAAGACTCAAAGAGGTTAACTCAAACTGCTTTCCGGTACTGGAACCAGACAAAGCATTACCACCAATATTGGGTCTGAGCTCACTAAAAAGTTCATAAAAACTTAGAAAGTCAGAATTACAGCACTACAGAAAGTCATTTCCCTGATGGAGAAAGGAGATTACATGATAACTATAGACCTCAAGGATGCCTACCTACAAATACCAGTAAACAAACATTACAGGCAATTTCTCAGATTTGTAGTGAACAAGACACCCTACCAATTCAAGCTTTTACCGTTCAAAATAAAATCCCAAGTGTTCACAAAATATGTTTATCCGCGATATTAGTACACCTCAGACATCAGAGAATGCTGGTTTATCCATAGTTAGAAGACTGCCTGGTGAAGGCAAAGACAAACAGTCCATGCAAGAAGAACCTCAACAAGGTGATACAGACCTTACAAACACTAGGATTCTCCATAAATTACGAGAAACCATCACAGAACCCAGACAAGAAGAAAACATTCCTGGGGGCAATCTTAGTTTCCCAGACAGCAAAAGCAAGACCATTGGACAAGAGGGTCGATGCAATCCTAGAACAGAGTCACCGTTACCAGAAGGGGCTACTTCTGACGGTGAGAACAGTGGGGAAAATTATAGGCATGATGGCTTCCTGTATTCCCCTGGTGCCACATGCAAGACTACACATGAGACCAATACAAGAATTGGTCCAGCACCAGTGGTCACACGTCCATCCTAACGGATGCATCTCACATGGGTTAGGGAGCTCACATGGGCAAGCTGAACGTCATGGGTATCTGGAACCCCAAGGAAGGAGTGCAACACAAAAATGTGCTGGGGCTGAAGACAATATTTCTGGCACTAAAGGCCTTCCAGAAGCATGCGACAGGGAGGACGGCCTTAATTTAGTGGCCAATACAAGGACAATGCCTTGAACAAATAAGATGGGACAAGATCCTACCCGTTATTAACGTTGACCCAGAAGATATGGAGATGGGTGATAGTGAACAAGATATCAGTAGTAGCAATATACTTATCAGGAAAATAAACTACGGAAGCAGACAGACTAAGCAGAAATGTGAAGACCATGCACAAGTGGGAACTAAAACAAGAAGTGTCATGGCAGAGCATCCAGATTTCGGGGACTATGCAAGTAGACCTTTTAACACCAAAGAACATGAAATGCCAAAGCTTTGCATCCAGGTTGTACAACCCAGAGTGGCTGGAGAACGCCCTGTCGATAAATTGTTCAGGGATAGCTCAGCAATGGGCACAACAGACGTGGTTCTCAGACATCATGGAAATATCCCTCTCCCAGCACTCCGTGACCTATTAAAGATGCAGGAGGGACAGGTGTGGCACCTGTAACCAATCACCCTCATAATGGCAGCATGACTCCTGAAGACTTAACATTTTCAGACCTCAAGTTCCCAAGAAAGGCGAAGGAGATTCAAATGGAAGTTAGGTGACTAATAACAAGGAAATGTTAAAGCAACAAATGGAAGAGACTATAGCTATGATGCAACAGGCCAGGGAAAACCAGAGACTGGACACAAGAGGACACAGTCATTAGATACCTAACATATATACTAGACTAACAGCTCTCCTATGTCTCTATCAAAGTTCACTTAGCAGCCATTGTAGTGTACCAAAGAGGCATACTGGGTAGAAGTTTCTTCACCACACTAGGTGTCAAGCGCTTCCTAGAAAGAGTAAATAAAATAGCACCTCAAAGAAGTTTGCCTGTGCCTGCATGGAACTTGAGCATAGTGCTTACCCAACTGATGACTTGACCCATTGAACCACAGCGGAACGAGTTTTCTAACCTCAAGGCCGATTTCCTCATCACTATCACCTCGCTAAGGTGAGTAAGTAAGATTCAAGCGCTCACCACCCAAGAGTCATACATAAGGCTGCGTAGGAACATGGTGGTTATAAGAACAAACCCACAATTCGTACCTTAGGTGGTATCAAAATTACATGTTAACCAACAATCCACCTGCCAGCCTTTTTTCAGAAACCTAAAACGCAAGCAGAGAGAGCATTGCACATGTTAGATGTACGAAGGGGAATTATGTATTATTTGGAGAGAACAAAGGACCCCAGGAAAGAAGAACAGTTCTTTGTATCCTTCACACATACAAGGAAAGGATTCCCAGTCACCAAAGCGATACAATAGTGTCACAAAACAGGGGGAGGAACCCTTATAGAAAAGCCAAAGGTGCATTCAACGAGATAAAAAGGAGCAACACTTGCCGCCTTAGGCAGCGTTTACATGGTCATCGGTATGTGCTTTCACAAAAAACGATTGCGTGGGCATTCTGATCTAAAGGGAAGCAGAAGTAGGGCAAAGAGTACTGAAACATTTGTTTGCAAACACACAGTCTAAAAAAACCTACCTTTTCACCTCTACAAGTTTTTCCCTTCATTCAGTGAACAGCTGCTTATTAGGCTGTTATTCTTACGCCCTCCTTGTGTGACCCTGTGGCCAAGTGTTTCCCATGGTTCCAGAAGAACCCTGTGATGGTTTTCAGTTCAGGATTCAGCCAAATACACCATCCTGTGTAGACTGGACACTTCTGAAGCCCTGTGCAGGGTTATTGGGACTAGTGTATCCATTTGCAGACATGCATGAGTCGGGTCCTCTAGCTTTTCAGGGAATGTTCAGATCTGTCTTGCGCAAAAAGAAAAATTGCTGGACAGAATGCTGAACAATGTCATTCATTCACCCCAGTACAGAGATCTGAGCCTAAATCCATCGTTTTTTGGCTCCCTATGCCATTTCAGTTTGAACCCAGCCATATGCAAATCATTCTTGACCCTGCGCCCAATGGGAACAGTCTAGCCCAAACTGCCAGCCCAGATGCTCCCTGGACTGCAAACAAGCATCCTAGGACCAGTTTTGGGGTTTCACCCCTCATCAGCCAGGATGGCTTAACACCAGTGGCATGGAGAACACAGGACCCACGTCTGGGCTTACCGTCCCACTCGGGGTGATAAATGCAAAATTAACAATTGATGGACAGAATGCAGAATAATGTCATACATTCACCCCAGTACAGAGATCTGGGCCTAAATCCATCATTTTTTGGGACATGCCATTTGATGGCTCGCGACTGTTTGGCGATAAAGCAACCTCTGCCATGCATCACTTCAAAGATACAAGGGCCATAGAGAGCACTTTGAGTCTTTTTCCTGCTCCATATGAGCCACACCGGCAGTTTTGCCCGCTGTGTGGCTTTGGTAGTGGTTCGCATTACCGCCAACAGCTCCAAGAGAAGCAACAATCTCCACAGCCCTGTGTTTTTTGTCCGTGGTAGCCATTGGAAAGGGCAACGGGGACAACGGGCAGCTCACTCTTTCACACCCCTAGTTGCCTCCCCTTCAGGCCTCCTTAGGTTGCCCTTCTTCTCACACAACCATCCTGTTGGAGGCAGGCTCCAACAATTTTTGCCAGGGTGGCAGGCGATAACTTCTGACAGGTGGGTCCTTCAAATTGTTCCGCAGGTTAGGCTTTATTGTGTCTCGAATCGCCACTGCACCTTCCATCATCCTCATGATGACTGATTGAGGCATCTCTGTCACCTGGCAGCCAGAAGTGCTGCATGCAGAGGAAGCCATAGAGAAGGTTGGTTGTGATTGTTAACTCCTGCTACTTCCTGGTGCCTAAACATGACGGGGGCTTTGTCCCATATTAGAACTTTGCTCTCTCAATGCCTTTCTGAAAAGAGACCTGTTCAAGATGGTCACTCTGGCCCAGGTCTTGTCTGCCCTCGACCCTGTGGACTAGATAGTAACGCTGGACGTGCAGGACCCTTATTTTTACATCTCCTCCTTGCTGCCCCCTGGTGTTACCTGGGTTCCACTGTAGGCCAGACCATTTTTAGTTTGCAGTCCTCCTCTTTTGGCGTTACCAGCACCCTGTGAATGTTCACCAAAATGATGGAAGTGGTTGCAGTACATCTTCAGGTGGGGTCCCAGTTTTTCCATACCTGAACAACTGGCTGTTGAAGGCGGGCTTGCCCCAGGTAGTAGTCACCCAACTTCAGACTACTGCAAACCTTTTGATATCATTGAGGTTCACTAGCAATATGCAAAATCACACCTAACTAATACTCGGATGTTCTCCTTCATCAGAGCCATTCTGGACACTTTTGCGCCTATCTCCAAGAAAAAGAGAGTCCAGCATATTGGGGCTATCTACCTGATGTTTCAACCTCTGTCTTGGATGTCAATGAGGATGAATTTGAGGCTGCTGGGACTAATTGCTTCAAGCATCGTGCTGTTTAAGCACGCAAGATGCCATATACAGACTCTGCAGTGGTATCTGAAGTATCTGTGGGTATAGCACCAGGTGGATCTTTCCAATCTGTTCCTGAGTTTTGAGGAGACTGCAAAAGATCTGTAGTGGTTAATTCAGCGGAAGCCCTCTCTCCTTACCTTCCCTAGAGCTCACAGTGGTGATCAATGCGTTGCTTCTGAGTTGAAGAGGCCATTTGGTAGAGTTAGAGGTGTCTGGTCTCCGGCAGAGCCTCAGCTCCATACCAACCTTACGGATTGGAGAGCCTTCCACATGGCATTGAAAGCCTTCATGTCTTCCTCAAAGAGAAACTGATGCAGGTGTATACAGACAGCACAACTGCCATGCTGCATTGTAAGCAGCAGGGCGGTGTGGGTCGTGGGCTCTGTGCCATGAGGCTTAATGTTTCTGTACATGACTTGACTGCCATGGAATTTTTCTGGTGACACACCACCTGGCAGGTTCCCTGAACTTTAGAGGGGAATAGCTAAGCTGTTGACGCCTTTCAGATTAAGAATGGCAGTTAATCTGGAGGTGCAAGGCCTTTTCCATGAATACGGAGAACTCTGGCTTGATCTTTTTGACACTGCAGAGAACGAGCAATGTCAGCACTTTTGTGCATTGACGTTTCCAAGGCGTCTCTCGTTCAGATACTTATTCGGTGTGTGGTGGAATTTGGGACTCTTGTACAGAGTGTATGGTATCCCAAACTCTTGGGCTTGAGCATCTGTTCTCCGATCAGGCAGCCCGTTCAGGAGTATCGCCTGTCACAGGAGCAGGGCAGAGTCCTGCAGCCCGGTCTACGCAGCCCATGCTTGGAGATTGAGCGGTGACAGTTAACAACCTTTTTTCCTGAAATGGTTAATATCATCTTGGCAACCAGTCATCACTCAACCAAATTTTTATGTCTGCTGTTGGGTTAAGTTTGTGGCCTGGTGCACATCTGACTCGACCCCCCTCTCCGTGTCAAGCTATCTGAAGTTTTGTTATTTGTGTAGTCCCACCCAGCAAAGCCTTGCTTTGGTGTTTGTTAAAGGATACTTTTCGACTCATTCGGCCTTTTTACTGTTGCTGGAAAGGTAATTGTTATGTGATTCCTCAAAAGGATACAACATGTTTCCTCCTGCTCTTTTGTTATGCCCCAATGGCACTTAAATTTGGTTTTCCCATTCCTCATGTCTACACCTTTTGAGCCCCTCCACAGTTGTCCTCTCAGACTCTTTCCCCTCAAGACCGTCTTTCTTGTTGCTATAACAGCAGCACAATGGGTGAGCGAGCTATAGGCACTTTGTTAACCCAGCTTACACCATGTTCTAGCTGAACAAGCTGGTCTTCCGGACTCGACCTTCCTTCCTACCGAAGGTGTTGACTCCATTTCACGTTGGTCGGAACATTTCCCTTCCTGTGTACTTCGCTCCAGCTGACCCATCTAAGGAGGAAGAAAGGCTTCTCTGGTTAGATCAGAAAGGGAGGCTTTAGCTTCTATATTAATTATACCAAAGACCACCGAATGGATGATTAACTTTTCATCGGGTTCACTGGAGCGAAGGCAAGACTGTACAGAAAAGGACCATCTTGCGCTCAATCATACTGCGCATTTAGATATGCTATGCACTGGTCAAAAAGCATCCCCCCGAGGGCGTGCAGACTTGTTCAACCAGGGCCAAGGCTGCTACTACTGTGCTGACCCGTGGGGTGCCTGTTCTAGACATTTGTCAGGCCGCTACTTGTGCAGTATTGTCTAGACAGCCAGGCCCACCGAGAAGATCACACTGCCCACCTGCTCCTTCAGAATATTTTGGTTTGAAGAAGTTCACGGACCCACCACCAAGGAGCTATTGCTTGGGTATCTATTCAAATTGTGAAGAATCTACAGTTAGAAGTCTCCTTCAGAAGAACAGGTTACTTACTTTTGTTAACGCTCTTTCTGATAGAGCCTCTGTGTAATCGCAGATTCCTCACTGACTCTTCCGCCTTTTCGATCCAGTGAACTGGTCTCTTCACATAAAAAGATCCTAAATTAAGAATCTGTTTGGCTCCGTGTCTGCGAAATAGTCAAGAACTCAGCCAGTGTCACCGTGCATTAGTGGCATCTATATAGGTCCGCTGAAACTTTTCTGGATCCAGTCTGACACCTGGAGATGTATTCAAGAAGGGGGGAATCTGCGGTTAGTGTCTACCAGAAAGAGTGCCCCGAAGAGCAGTAATTTATTTGAGTCCATTGCTCCGCTCTTTAAGCTCTTCTGGAGCATGCATTTGCTCCAGTTAACCGCATCATGGAATGCAATGCAAAAACAGAATACTGTATATCTTTGTAGTCCGCCATGACAAGTCACTTGAGATCCAAATAATTTAAGAGTACTCATTGAGTCTATGTCAGAAACCGTTAATATTTTCGATACAGTTGGCATCCTAGCGTGTTATCTCCCTCTTAAACTTCTAATATTGTTATGTTGCATATACTTTTAATACTCCATACACATTTTATGCTGACTAATTCACAGTTTCCTGCTATCCATTACTGCCCACTTGGCACACAAATAATTTCTTGGCGGAAAGCTGCCTCTACAATGTGTGGCTAGTGTTTGCAAAGAAGTAACTTTCTCAAATGGAAAAGAGGTAAAGTTCCAGAAGGCATGGCAACCTATATTTAGCTCTATGGCGAAAGACTGTTGAAAACTGAAATGCCACAAGTTGTTGAGAGTACTGGATATTCTAGAGGAGTCAATGAGTATACTCTAGTCTAAACTATGCCTGTACTTATCATGCATAGAGACCGGAAACATTAACTGTTACCATTAAGATCTTTGCATATATGGGAACGCACACAGGAAGTCTAAAGTGAAAAGAATGATTTGGGTGGTGGGGGGAGGTAGGCAAACTCTTATACTCAACCAGAAGATTTGGGCAATTAAGGGGAAGGGGGTCACACAAAATAAGTCAGTCTGGAACAGGTTATGAAAGTTTAAATGGGTAGGGGCTGGGAGCTAATGAGAGGTAAGGTGGTTGCTTTAGGGCTGGGATACTCGCAAACATTTTCCGAGGGACCACAAAGTATGGTCTGGGGTGAGCCCGAGAGCCTCATTGAAGCTACCAGGATGGGAGTTGGGCTTTGTAGGTAGTTAAATGTTGCAGGATACTGTATTAGATTATTTTCCTTTACTTCAGTTGGCTTGTAATTAAAAGCTTCCTGTAAGAAAGTGGGTTTCTGTTGCAGTTTACCTAATAGCTGATGCACTTTTCCTTGTTGTGCCCTGGGCTCCTGCCAATCAGGTGCCCAGGGCCTGAGGTCCTTCCCTAAAAACTGCCTAACAGCCAAAACCCAAATTGGCAAACCCTGGCCACATGTCAGCCCCTGGTAAATGGTACCCTAGGTACCCAGGGCTTTGTGACCAGGGAAGGCCTCTAAGGGCTGCAGCACTCATTGTGCCACCCTTAGAGGCCCTGTACCCTAACACACACACACTGCTCTTGCAGGCTGAGTGTCTGGATACAACACAAAACAGAGAGTCGACATGGCACACATCCCTGTGTGCCATGCCCACAACCTACACTGCCCTGGCATACATCAGCCACCCCTCTAGCTGGGTGCCCTATGCCAGTGTTGTGGGCACAGAGGCAGGAGCCCTGTGCCCCTACAGTACCCAGGTCCATTCCTGGGTCCTGTAAGTGCAGTGCTGCCATCTAAGAGTATATGGTGCTGGAAGCTTGTCAAACACAAACTCCACAGCACCATAATGGCAGCACTGAAGACTGAGAAGTTTGGTATCAAACTGCTCAGCACTTTAAATCCACACTGATGCCAGTGTGGGATTTAATGTACCAAGCACCACAGAGGGCATCTTAGAGAGGACCCTTGAAACCTAAACCTACAATCCACGTCTGTTCTGAGGTTGCCTAGGCTGCCATACAGCACACGTTGCTGGACCCCTGGGTAGGAGAGCCCCTGCTCTCCTGGGTCTGCAACAATGCACATCCTGGGCGAGGTGCTAAATCTCCTCTCCCAGGATGGGCAGGGGGATGCTTCAAAGGCATGCCGCCTCTGTGAGCTTTCCCAGGCCACTGCAACCCCCCACTATGGCGGGAAGCTTGGCCGGAAACCCCAAATAAGGACAGGGGATGTGCCAGCCTGCCAACCCCATCCCTCAGGTGGGGGAGGCGAGGTGAAGCACATCTCCGGGCTCTCGCCATCTTGAAGATGGGAAGCCCTGCCTCCCACAGGAGAGAGGCAGGATAGGGGGTGTACCCACCCCAGGACAGGGACCCATTGGCCCCTGCCCTTCACCTACCTGTAACACCCCTAAATCTAGTATTTAGGGGCACCCTGAACCTTCCTTCCCCAGATTCCAAAATACAAAGAAGAGCAAGAAGAAAGAAGACCTGCCCTGCAGCTGCTAAGAAGAGGAAGACACCAACTGCTTTGGCCCCAGCCCTACCGGCCTGTCGACCCTCGAACCTGCTCCTGCTCCAACCCGGCATCTCTTGTGGCCAGCAACCTCACAAACCCCGGAGGACCTGGCTACCTTTTGGCTCTAAGCCCCTGGGACTCCCATGAGTAGAGGCTCTACTCAAAACCTACTTCAAAAACCCTGGCAGCAGCCCGGAACCGCGAACCCAGCACACTCTGCACCAGACAAGCCTGGCCAGTGCCAGAGTGAACAAAGACCACAAGGGCGATCCCACGGCGACTGTGACCCCGAGTCCGGCACCCAAGGACCTCCCTCGACACTCCTGAAGAAGCCTGCAGCCTCAGAACAAGGTGCCCCCCCCAACCGCGATCAACAGAGGGTAAGATTTCCCGACACCAAAAGGCACCCCTACACGCGGCCCCCTGTGCCCAATCCCGGGGTACCTACCTATCCTCCAACTACCCAACTTACCTCTCGAAGTGGTGGTGGCACCTGAAGAGTCCTCGTCCACGAGCTTGCAGTCTTTTTCTAAACCGGAGATTTCCCATTGAAACCAATTGAGCGCCTGAAGGCTCAAAAGCACCCTGCACCCAGCCGCCCGAGTGGCCCTGGCAGTGCAACCTCTACACCTACCTACTTCCCCACTTGCCCTCAGTAAGTGACCAGGAGCCCAGCGCCCACAGCCGCGTGGCTTGCTAGTCAGCAGCCACCAACCAAGGCCCCCCTATCCCTCATAGGATAACATTGGGCCTAACTCTCTCTGCACCCAGCTGCCCTAGAGTCGCTGAGGGTGAGCCAACTGTACCTACCTGATCCTGGGGACCCCTGAGTCTATGCCCAGAACCTCAACTCTGCCAGTCGAGTACTTACCTTTAAACCGATAACTCTATTTTCTTCATAGGGTAACATTGACTGGCTTTTTCCTGAAATTTCTTCTAAGTGTGTACTTTTCAAATCTTAAAATATTCACCAAAAATCAGCCGAGTAACTAAAATACTCACCTGCTCTTAGGTGAGCTCCCAGTGCTGGATCTTGGTGCCCAGCACTGAATTTCTGCAATCTTTAAATATTCTTTAAAAATCGTATAATATCTGAAAACGTAATTACTTAACTGTTTTGGATAAAGGTCCCAGTACTGAGGCTAGGCACCCAGTACTGGATTACAAAAGTAACGAGAACATACTGTACCTGCAACTTGAATTTTCTTCCATAGGGAATCATTGACTGTTTTCGTTGAAATATTTTCTAAGTGTCAACTTTTAAAATAGCTAAATATTGTTTAAAAATCATCACAGTAATTAAGTCGACTTTCATCACTTGATTCTAAGTACTGACTCAGGACTGAATCTAGGATCCAGTCCTGGAATTCCAAAAGTAATCCTAAAAGTAATCTGTGGCAAATAACATGAAACTTCCATTGAACTCAATGCATTATTGTGTTTAAAATAGTGTGGCCTGTTGCAACCACTTGTAACTGTTTACAAAAGCCAATTGCATATTGCAAAAGTATTTATATAAAGCATCTCATTCTGAGAAAGTATATTTTAATTCCAATTGTTGGTTCTAAAATAAAACAAGCATATATTTTTTATATATAAACCATTGGCCTAGAGTTCAGTTATTGAGTGTGTGAGACCATTTGCTGACTGAGTGTGTACAACAAATGCTTTACACTGTCCTCTGATACTGCCTTACTGCTCGACCAAGCTACCACTTTAGAGAGTAAGGTTATATCTAACTTTAGCCTCTGCCAAGCCTCTGGGGACTGTGGACTCTGTACACCCTGTACCTATTTGGGAACAGTATATACAGAGCCACTTTCTCACACTTCCCCATTTATTTAACATCTTTTTGAATGTTAGTGCTCTCTGATGTAAGCAACAGCTCGGTGCTGCTTTTAACCCGGGGGCCACATCTGAAGGTCAGGAGGGCCACAGTCGGCCCCCGGGCCGTACTTTGAGTATCACTGCTAATGGGAAATGGAAGGTTCTAGTTTTGAGGTGGTAATAATCACCATGATTCTGTTAAAAACCTAATGGAAATATTGCAACAAACTATCATGCATTTATATTGTTGTTGCATGCAGGATTAATCTTGTTTCTGCATTTCCTTTAGGTCTTTTACGATGTTTCCTACTTAGTCATTTTGAGCGTGTTGATTTATATTAACTTTCCTTTGTAGGTTCTGTCTCCATGAGTTTTCCCCCTGATGTGTTTATCATGGACACAATTGGTGGTGGTGAAGTGAGTCTGGGGGACCTAGCAGATTTGACTGTTACAAATGACAATGACCTCAGCTGCGATGTAAGTGATTGAGGCTCTCTTCAGTAGCTTTTTCCACCTCTTGTTCTCTGTCTTATGCACTCTTTTGTTCTTTTACCATTCTCCTCTTTGGTGGCCCAGTCCCTTCTTCACATATTGGGTCCCTATTTTTTCTGCTTGTGAAAATGTTTCCTTTGATAAATATCTTTCTGTCAAACTTTTCACCCTATAAATGTCTCCAGGCATCATGATGGATGCTTAAAATTTAAATATCTCTCTTGTGCTAAAAGGTGGATCCTTGGCTGCTACTAGACTCACACACCTCCCAGACGTGATATAATCGAGCCAAGCGGGCACTATGGCATCAGTTCTTGCCCTTTTTTCCCCCACCCTTGGTGGCGACGATGAGCTTGACAATATCAAAGAAATGCACTGCACAAAACCTACCAGTTCCCCCAATTCCAACACAGTAACTACACCCCTCAGAGAGTAGAGGTTGCGATTCAGTGAGGAATCATCAGGTTGATACAGCATCCACCACAAATATTGGTACTGAAGGTAAGTAACTTTCGTCTGGTGAATACTTCTACCTGCAGATTACTAATTTCATGACATAATCCTAAAGCAGTATCCCCGTTGGGTGAATGTTGGGCGAGAACAGCCGAAGGGTCCAACTCCACAACCAATAGGCTACCCATCCTACCAAAGGAATTAGTGTTAAGGAAAAGTAGCCTGAAGGCATAACCAAAGGCAAGACTGAACACTAGCTACCCCAACAGTAGCAGAACTAATGCAAGGCAGAAGCCTGGCCTCAGCACTAGCCAACAGAGCAAGAAACCATACAATGCCCTTACAGCAGTACCCAAGACCTCTGATTCAGTGGGTCCAGTATGGAACAAAAGAGGGATGCTAACACACTAGCAGGGAGTTTGGAAATTAAAATCACCTAAAATAAGCCAAACCACAGCTACCTGAACCAGTAGAGGCAAGTACATGAATCACCAAAATAAGATTACCACCCTCCAGATTCAAAAGAACATGCAGAAAGGTGCATTAGGCTACTAATGGAAGGGAGCAACTATTTGTGTTTACAGCGCCCTAGCCATCCAAGGACAACAGGAAATAAAACCCGGGGATAGAAATAGTCACTACTGAATGGCGAACAAATGAGACTGGAAACAATTAGAAGGATGAGATGTGCTACAAAATATGGAAAACCCAGAACTGCTCAGTAGCGACTGGTGAGGCAAGACAGATCACAATGTGTAGACACTGTCCAAAAGGAGGAGGGGGCACGCTGCCTGGCATACCAGCACACAGCCCAGAGGCATTGTGGTAAATGCAGTGCATGTTAACTTTCAGTTGAAAGTCTTTATTATTCACAATTGTTGGTGCAGCCACTGCTGTGCATCTCTAGACGTGTTTCATGATTGTTGCCCTTTACTCCTAAAGCACATAGGTGTTTCCCAGAGATCACCAGCCCAGTAGCCAATCACAAAAGATGGAGCACATTGCCTAGCATACCAGCACACGATTAGGCCAGCTTCATTGTGGTAAATGCAGTGCATAACAACACTTACTTCAGTTGAAAGTCTTTAGTATTCACAATTATTGATGCAGTCAGTGCTGTGTATCTCTGGACATGTGTTTCAGGATTCTTGTCCTTCAGTAGAGAGTAAGAATTTAAACTCGGTGGTGCTGTCAATGCTGCTCAGTCTTTTCAGGCTTAGTACCATTCCCAGAGCACAGCTGCATCCTTGAGCTTGTCAGCCCAATAACTCCGCAAGGAGCCAATCACAAAAGGTGGAGGGAGCACTCTGCCTGGCATACCAGCACACAATTAGCCTAGATGCACTGTATATGCAGGGCATGAAACACTCGTTTCCGTTGAAAGTGTTTAGTGTCCACCATTGTTGGTGCAGCCAGTGCTGTGCATCTCTAGACACGTATTTAAGGCTTGTTGCCTTTCATCAGTAGAGAGTTATAAGTGAAATTTGGGGGTGCTGGTAATGCTACTCGGTCTTTTCTCAGGTCTAGTACCACACAAGGTATCAAGGCTTCGGAAGAGCTCGACCACTACGGGCGTTGACAGTCAGCCATCCTCAGTAGTGAAAGTAGGGCACAAGTACTTCTGTACTTCTATACCAAACTGCCCAAGCACCAAACGTAACCTGAACTCTGCTCAGGACCCGATGCAAAGGCAACAACATACAAAATAGGGAAGCAGCCAAATGATTAACTCTCCACACACAAGCTGGAACCCACCCCCTAAATCAAAACAGGAGCAGGCTTAACTTTGGAGCCAGAAAGTATCGACACAGAATAAGAACAAAACCGAGACTGCAACAAGCCAGAGTTGGGGCTGCTGCTGATGCAAAGGCCAACTAAGAAAGCCAATGAATGGCCTAGAGATCAGACTTAGCAAGAGACCAGTGACAGAAACCGACGTAGAATGGGCTGGCAGCACACCACAGACCAGACTTAAACTTGTGTGGTGCACCCTCCTGCTGCAGACAGACAGGAGATGCGCTTAAAGGGACAACATGAGGTATAACTGGAAAATCAGCTGGTTATAGGTCTCTGCAGTCAATTACTAGCTGGGGCAGAACACCACAAAAACCAAAGCCAGAATCTAACATTGAAGATGTTCTCTCTGAAGAACAGAAATACTTGCAACACAAGAAACCCTCAAGAGTGTAAAGTTTTCTAAGGATAACATGCAGATAAGTGCAAGCCCAACCTTTACAACTCCTGCAATTCCAAGGTAGCTTGACCCACAGTGAGAACTCCTACCAGAACTAGTGCATGGTCCCAAAATGTAAGTCAACAAGAACATAGATGTGAACACCAGAAGGGATAACCTACACCTGCACAACACTGTACAAGCTTCTGTAAACCGATGAAAAATTAGAAAAAAGCCCCAAAAAAGGACCCTCCTGAAGTAGCTTCTCAGGATCCCCAAGAAAAGATACTCCCCTTTAGCACTAGGGAATGTGTGAAGTATTGCACAAGCTCAACAGAAGTGTCTCCCCTATGGTCTAGCCTGCGAACAATCATCAAACAGTTTGGGCAGTCTACAGGTCTCACTCTCTGGAGAAGCCAACAACCTACTCAGGGAAGGAACATGCCCCTTGTCTCTGCTTGTCCAGGACGTGATCAAGTCATAAAAGGATAAGGTCAACAGATTATCTTGGATGTCTATTGGGATACCAGAAGGACCAAATCAAGTAATGCAGTACAGAGACACATGAACCCATGGACTCGACCACTCAATCCTCCTTTTCAAGGTGAGTCGGAAAGCGCTGTTGAGCAGCACCAAGTTCATTTTGATCCACTTCTGCAAAGTACTGCTCACGTGATCTGGAAGGAGTGGAACCACCATCTGCTTCCTCTCCTGAAGAGCATGGGAGAAGTGGGACAACAGATATGTGACATTATAGGAGCCGGGGGCCGTAGCACCTGAAAAGAAAAAGTTCTTCCTCCTATTGCATCAGTTCCCTTCCAGTCAGCATCTGGAGGAACAAATGATATGAATGAGTTAGGTTGGTGACAAAACAGTTGTCCAGAAAGACTTGCAGCCTCAAACTGTGGATTAAAAGTTAAATACTCTTGGTCACCCGAAGCCAAACAATAACATTATGGAACTCGATCACTTGTAGCCGGAACAGATGCTGACCTATTCTAAGTAAACTTAATGGATTTCATCACCACTCTTAAAAGGGCGACAAGTGCCTACATGAGGAAGGGTTGTACTAGAGGATGTCTGTCAGCAAATTACTTATCCTCTATCATGCACAGTGGAACAGCCAGGACCTTTGCATCCTTGCACAGTTTCATAAAAAGAAGTTTCATCCAATGGAAGACCTGGGGGGCCATTTAAGATCAACCTCAGACTCCCAACCACTAGCATTATGAAAGGCATGATAGAAACTTCTCTGAGACTGCAAAGAAGAGGAGGCACCAAGTGGTTCCTTGATATCATCCTCATCTTCCCACATCTTCCCACCCCTTCCCATAAGCCATAATGGACTAAGCAGAGGCCCCAGAACAAGGAGCGGCGTTCCTACAGCTCTTCAGTCGAGATTGCATGGCGCAAGATGTCCGGGATCACCCCAGACTACCCAGTCGATGACAACCGACTGAGCATTACACACCTGCTAACTCAAGTAGGGGTCCTCAGCCATCAGCTAAATATTTAACCAGACTTGTGGTGGCAGGACGTGACACACAGAAGTTGGATGGAGCTGACCATCACCTGGGATGAGACTGTCTGCAGAGTGTCATATTATAGGGATAGACGCTCCTAAAGGGGACACCAGAGAGAGAGAGAGAGAGAGAAGTGGGGTTAGGGTAATGGGCGAGGTGGTGAAACAGAGTCCTCAAGGCCCTGGTGAATGCTGCCACCGAAGCAGGGTTAGCACAGGTGCTGGAAAGACTGGGAATGGGTCAGTAAGCACTGGGCACAGCTCTGAGCCAGAGGGCGACCTCTTGGACAAATAATATACGAATAGAAAGGAGGAACACATCTCACCTGATTTGACTTAAAAGTTCCAAGGTAGGGTGACTGCGAAGAGGATAAATCCTGGGCTAGAAATGAGCTGAATCCAGATTGAGGCATTGAACAGCGTTGCTTTCTTAGTCTTGCACAGGTTTCACTAGCCATCCCCCAAAGACTACAGAGATTAAGGTCCGCAAGAAAGCCCAGATTTGCCAAGGTGAAGATGCCGGATTTGCAAGGCACTGAGAGTGTCTTGGGCAGCCAGAAAACGGATCCTACAGCAATGTAAACCTTGAAAAGCTCAGGAGAGGGCACACTGGACACAAAAGATAACGGACATCAGTGTGCCAGGTGATGCATTGTGTAGCTCGGTGACATGTCTGTGAGGTGTTGCAGTCAAATCTGAGTCTTCGTGTCACCTCTTGGTGCAAGAGAACTATTGCAATTTCTCCAGATCCAGTTTGGCACCTGGAAGAGGAGCGGAATCTGTAGGTACATGTATCCATCAGAACCATTTCTTTGTGAAATGGCTCCTCTCTGTCAACACACCTCTTCCGCCTGGTACCTTGACTTGCTTCTCAGCTTGGTTTCATCATGTCAAAAGGCCACTTTCTTTTGTCTAGCCTCCATCTTGTCATTTGGCCATTCATTATTCCTATCCAACCACATGCTTCTCCTTAAAAATACTTGCAGATCTTTGCTTGTCCTTTTTAGGCTTTCATAACCCTTTTTGGCTTTATTTCCATTGGCCTTGATACCTCTTGGCCTCCCTTGTGGCTATGCATCTTTCCCATCTTATACATCCCACTCATTCTTTCTTTTTACTCTTTGTTTTGTACTCTGCTCTCCCTTTCTAGTCTTAACATGCCAGTCTTTTCTTACCTAGCTTGGTCATCTTTACCTTTAAATGTTGATGCATTAATTGCCCTCAAACCAAATTTTGCATTACATAGAACTAGCATGTCCTTTGTTGTAGCTTGCAGATGGAAAGGATGCTTTCAAGAAGACTTGGAATCCCAAGTTCACACTTCGCAGTCACTACGATGGTATCCGGGCCCTTGGCTTTCACCACGTTGAGTCCGCTTTGGTTACTGCATCAGAGGATGGGACATTGAAGCTCTGGAACCTACAGAAGACGGTCACCACTAAGAAGTAAGCTACATGATACAAGTGCAAATGTATGATATTGATAGTTGGGTGTAGGAGCTCCAATTGCTTGTGCTGATGTGCAGTGCTAGCCTTCCTTACTCAGAAAGGTTAGAGGGTTACCTATCCATTGAAACAATGTTTGCTTCTTGAAGGGATAGCTTTCTGTATTTTATGTATGAATCACAATTACTAATAGTGGGTGGGGGGTGTGTGTGTGTGTGTGTGTGTGTGTGTGTATTCATTAAAAAGTATAAATATCAATCACCTGTTAATATTTTTTCTGGGTTTTTGTATGGGTCATAGGTGTCAAATTTATTGTCTGTATGATGGTGGCATAGAATGGATGTCATTCATCAAAGGAATTTCATTTATGGTCATCAAATGTAGAATATTCTTGTCTGCTTAAGGGGATCACGGAGCACTTTTAACATTGTTATATCAAATCTAATTTATGTAAATCTGGCATGTTAAATTCAAAAAATTGAATGCGGTAGCAAATCTGGTGCAAATTTAGTCAATGCTCCCTATTTTCTGTTCTTACTGATTTTTACAGATAAATACAGACAGAAAATGTATTTTCGTGGCTGTATTTATTTTTAAATGTGGATAAAAAAAATTAAATTGAGTTGCTTTTTGAGTAATTCCAAATTCTGTCTGCTGTGAGTGCGAAGCCAATAGCTGCGTGGATTGATAAGAGGGTTAAAAAAGAAAGGGATTTTAGTCAAGAGGTTTTAACAGCAGTAGACCGGCACAAGGTTGATACTGAAATTTGAATATTTTCATATCAGTGCATTGATTTATCTTCAACGAGTGTTCACAGCATTGAAACCTGGCAGGCATTCAAGCATGAGTGCATATGTATTGGTTAAACAAATGTGGAAATATACCAATTTCAGCTTCATTTTTTTCACAAAGCCCAAAATAAATATGGATAAATACAGATAAAATTAGCAAAAAATAAAGATCGATAAATACATACGGAAATGTCAAAAAAATTAATACCATAAAACCGGGAGCCCTATTTATAATCTGTCATGCCTTGTATGAACAGTTCTCCTATTGCCTGTTACTTTTAAGGCTTATTTGATAAAGATTGGAGAACTCTATTAGGTGTTTTATCACCCTTTGGACAGGATTTTATCACTCTTCTTGAATTTTTTACTTTCACTGTATATTTTGCACTTCTGAATTTTTCTTTTTTTTCCTGAAAATGTTACCTTTTTGGCAGCTTTTTCCACAGAGATACCAATGTAAGTGATGTGCCCTTCTTGTGGAAGAAAGTAACTTGCACATGATCTACTTTGTGTGTGTTGTTTGCCTCTCCTTTTTACATTCAAATAAGCGTGAACGAATATACCACAAAAGCCATGAAAATACCATGAGAGCATTCACCTCTGAGGGAAACCTGAACCTGCTAAAAGGGCTCAGAAAAGCAGGCAGGGGAGGACTCCTCCTACTGCCAGTTCTCATTTCCATAACCACTTGACTGCTAAGCTTCCCCAGCCCCCAGTAGTAGTAAGCCCTTTCTGATGGAAGCTTCTAACTGCAGATTTATCACCAGATATTGACAGGTGGCAGACTGGAGCAGGACAATTTGAAACAGTGCTCTGTGTCCACATCTTTCCACTCAGTAAGTAATGAATGGAGCCACATTTAAGTGCCACCCATGTACCCTCTACCTCTCTTCCTAAACCTTCAAGCACAGAATGGGCAGGGTCCACGAAGGGTAATCTTAAAAGGCTTGCTGCCTCTGTGAGCTTCACCAAGCCTCTTGCTGCTTCCAGTAACTGGTCCCCACCGGTTCTGAACCCCACTTTGGGCGGGAGATCTGGCAGGAAAACCAAGTGAGGAATGGAGGTGTGCCCACCTTTGCCAACCCCACCCCTCAGATGGGGCAGGCGAGGTGAAGCACAACTCTGTCCCTGCCATCTTGCAGATGGGGGGGACCAGGCCAACCAGAGTGAGGCATATGCCCCCCTCCCACTTGAGGGTGGCATAATAGGGGGTGTAGCCACCCCAAGGAAGGGACCTATTAGTCCCAACCTTTACTTACCTGTAACACCCCTGAATCTAGTATTAAGGGTCACCCCTGAACCTTGCCTCCTCAGACAAGAAACGACCAAGAAGAAAAGAAGGACTGAACAACTGTGCTGAAGCTAAGAAGACAAGGATGCCCACTGACTTGGCCCCTGCCCTACTGGCCTGTCCCCACCTCGAACCTGCAGAAGCGAAACTCCGGTGTGTACTACTGCCAGCAACCTCAAGAACACCAAGGACCTGCCCTGCCTTCCACTGAAAAGACTTTGTCTCCCGTGAACACCGGATTTGTTTACCCACAGACTCTGGCTCTGGCCAAACCCGCGAGTGTGCACCACTTTGCACCCTTCGCCCACGGCCTGAGTTCGAGTGGCCCAACACTAGGAGGAGGTCTCTCCGGCGATTCTGACCCAAGATCTGGTGATCTCTGACCTGCCTCTAATCTCCCAGTGAAGCCTGCAGCCTCTTTCTGGATGATCCCCTGACCAGAGCTGGTAAGAGAAACCCGACACCTAAAGACACCCCTGCACCTGAAGCCCCACGGCCTTGGGTGGCCTAACCGATGGTGTCCCAGCATTCCCAGGCATCCCAACTTACCTCTCCAACCGAGGGTCACCTCCAGAAGACCTTCGTCCCAAGCCTGCAGTCTTTCTTGAAACCTGAGAATCCCCATTGAAATCAACAAGGCACCGGGTGCCAAACCAGCACCCTGCACCCATCCACCGCTGCAGGTGTACTTTGGGTACTAACTCAGCTCCCCTTTGCAATGAGCCTAACACCAGGAGCTTTGCTCCCACAACCCAGTGGCCTGCTCGTAAGCAGCCACCAACCGGAGGCCCCTATCCCCCATTGGATAATATTGGGCCTCATCCCTCTGCACTCGGCTGTCCTAGTGCAGCTGAGGGTGTTTTGAGAGTGCATCCTTGACCCTGGGGGAACCCTTGTTCTGTTCCCATAAACTCAACCCCGAAGACTGAGTACCTACCAGGTAACCGATAACTTAATTTCTCTCCATAGGAATCCATTTAATGTTTTTCTCTGAAGGAATCCATTGAATGTTTTTCTCTGAAAAATGTTTTAAGTGTGGAGGTGATTTGTATGGAAATCTGAAAAATTAGAATTGTGCAAAACTGATTTTACTTACCCTTTCTCTAGGAAATGTCCCAGTGTGATATCTAGGCATATCACACTGAGTAGAAAAAGTAACTTAAAAAGTAATCTGTACAGTAATTTCAATACCTGGACTTACCTGTATTTCAAACAACTGCATTTGAACTTGCGTTCTCTTGTAAACACTGCATAATATTTTGCAAAGCATTTATTTCACTTGCCTGTGCCAGGCTTGGCTTGGTTCTAGAAATAAAATAACGTAATAATATTTTTACACAAACAAAATTGGTCTGAGTTCAGTCTTTGAGTGTGTGACATCATTTGCTGATTGAGTGTGTACAACAAATGCTTAACACTACCCTCTGATAAAGCCTTACTGCTCGCCCACACTACCACAAATAGAGAGTAAGGTGCTATCTACTTTTACCTCTGCCTACCTTTGGGGTTCCACTTCACTCTGTGCACACGATACCTCCTTTTGGTAAAGTATATACAGAGCCAGCTTCCTACATTGGTGGATCAGTGGTGGGGTATACAACTTTGCATTTGTTGGTCTAACTTGGTTACGACCTGATCACATGACAGAACTCTTAAATTGTCTTAAGAATACTGATTTTTTTTTTTTAATTTACACATTTTTTCTAAATTACTAAAAGTCTTGTTAGAGCCTTAGTTAAGTCCCTTCCGAATTTTAGAAAAATAAAAGTTCACATTAGTTGGGGATAAGAGGTGTTAGTCTTTTTTACCAATGTCTCTTAACAAGAACCCAGCTGTTAGAAAAGATAACCACAATGGCATAGAGAACCAGGTTTAGGAACTCGACCTCACCCCTGATCTCAACTTAGAATTTAGGGAGTTAAGTTCTCTATGAAAACTTAAAAATATAATCATGGGATCCCATCCCTCCAGGAGCTGTTGGCAGAGTATGCCAAGGACCATCCTTCTCAGAACGATGAAGACCTCTCAGATAATGAAGTAGAGGGAGGGGATGAGGATCACTACCAACCCTCCCCCCCCCCCCCCCCCCCCCACACACACACACACACTTCACAGTGCCCTTAACTCCAAGATTAAATCTCTCAGCACCTAGAGCCCACACAGGTGGGTCAGGTACTACTGAGGACATTAAGGACAGCCTCAATGAGGAGGGCAACCTTTTAGCTAGGTTGACCAAAAGATTGGATCTAGAGAACAGACGACTGGCTCTGGAGAAAGAGATCGCAAAGTTGGGCTTAGCTCCCATCAATAGTGGCAGCAATTTACTAAATAAGGATAAAGAGCAATCTTATGATCCTAAAATCCCAAAAGGAGATTGTCTCTAAATATGAAGAGGGTGATGATATCACAAATTGGTTCACAGCCTTTGAGAGGGCTTGTGAAATGAGAAAAGTGAAGAAGTCACACTGGGGGGCACTCCTTTGGGAACTGTTCACTGGTAACTGCAGGGACAGACTCTTGACACGTACAGGGGCAGATGCTGGGTCTTATGACCTCATGAAGAGTACTGTGATGAAGGGCTTTGGACTCACAACTGAGGAATATAGAATTAGATTCAGGGGGGCTCACAAAACCCAAAATCAGTCCTGGATTGACTTTGTTGACTACTCAGTTAAGATACTAGATGGTTGGTTAGCTGGAAATAAAGTGCATGGTTTCAATAGACTTTACAATTTGTTTATGAAAGAATATATTTTAAGTAATTGCACTAATGAAAAGTTACATCCGCATTTGGTAGACCTAGGTCTCATTTCCCCCCAAGAATTGGGAAAGAAGGCAGACCACTGGGTCAAGACAAGGGGGACAAAAACAGCCATTGGGGGTGACCAAAAGAAAAGGGGTTACAAACAAGCCCCCCCCCCCCCCCCCCGTCCCCCCCGGAGAAAGGTTGTGAGAATCCCCTAGATAAAAAGCCTGAGTCTTCAAAAGGGCACCAAAAAGCTGCACTGGTGGATGGGTCCCAAAACTCTTCCCAGTCCAATAATAGGTAGAGTGAAAGAGTGAAAATAACTTTGATCCTTTAAAGGCCTGGTGTAACAACTGTAAGAAGTTGGGACACTTAACTGGAGATGCTACTTGTCCTAACAAGAATCCCCCTAGTCCTCCTACAGCTACTCCTGGTGTAGTCAGTCTCCAGATGGATCAACAGTGTGCCAAGAGCAAATCAGGGTTCACACCGAAGCAGTTCTAGTCACAGAGGGTGAAGTTCAATTTGCTACTTTATCTGTGTGACCACACAACTTAAATAAGTATTGCAGTACCCCTGGATCAATGGGACTAGAATGGAAGCCCTGAGGGGTACAGGTGCCAGTGCCACTATGGTGGGAGATACACTGGTTTCCCTAGAGCAATGCCTGATTGGGAAAACTTAACCAGTCACTAATGTTGACAGTGATACTACTAAGCATGCTATGGCGACGTTATACTGGGGGGGGGGGGGGTGGCTGGTGGGGGGGGGGGCCTGGCCTGAAACAGGTAGCGGTCTCTCCAAAGCGTTTGTCAGCTCCTGTGTCACCTGTCAAGCCCGTGGCGAAACAGGTAGACACCCAAAGGGCCCCCTTTATTCCAGCACCAGTGGTTGGGGGTTGCGTTTGAAAGGGTAGGTGTGGGCATAGTGGCTCCACTTGAACCTCCCACAGCATCAGGAAGCAAATGTATACTAGTGGTAGTGGATCATTCCACTCAGTGTTCTGAGGCAATTTCCCTTAGGACTACTACAGCTCCTGCAGTAGCTAAGGCCCTCATTGGTTTCTTCACCAGGGTAGGGTTTCCTAAGGAGAGGGTCAAATTTCATGTCTGCTTACCTAAAACATATGTGGAAAGAGTGTGGAGTGCAGTACAAGTTTACTACACCCTATCGCCCACAAACCAAAGGTCTTGTTGAGAGGTTTAATATGATATTGAAATGCATGATTATGGGGCTCCCTGAGCAAGTTCCTACCATAAACAGTGATTGATCACCATCTGCATCATGACCAATCACGAATATAAGGATAAACTCACCAGTTAGCGGCGAAGACACTGTAGACTGTACACTAATACAACTAATGGATCTTTTTGTAATATTGTTGATAATGATATGAAGGCACACATCAGAACCTTTCGTATAATACTACTGTTATACCTTGTACACCTAATAGTTTATAATTGTTATCGTGATAACTAATACGAAAGACACGTGCCGGAACGATATGTTTATTACTGCTGTACCCGTTGTTCTCTAAAAGATCTACATCATGCACCTGTGAAGCGCTCTGATACCTTTGGGTCATGTCCGCGCTATATAAAACTATAAATAAAAGAATAAAATAAAGGGAGATGGGATGCCTTCTTACCATGCTTGTTTTTCACCTACAGAAAGGTGCCTCAGAAGGGAGTAGGGTTTTCCCCCTTTGAACTTCTGTTTGGCCATCCTGTTAGGGGACCACTCTGTCTTGTAAAAGAGGGTTGTGAGAAGCCTCTCCAGGAACCGAAACAAGACATTGCGGACTATGTACCTCCCCTAAAGTCCAGAATGGCAGAGTACATCGGAAAAAGCTTCCAAAAATCTTGAGGCCAGCCAGGAGCTTCAGAAGCACTGGTATGACCGAAAAGCACACTGGTAGAATTTCAACCAGGGCAAAAGGTGTGGGTTTTGGAGTGAGTGGTACCAAGGGCTCTCCAGGACAAATGGAGTGGCCCTTACCCCATATTCGAAAAGAAAAGTGAGGTCACCTACTTGGTTGACCTGGACACAAGCAGGACACCCAAAAGGGTGATCCATGTGAACCGCCTTGACCAGTGTACCCATAATGTGGACATTGGTTACAGTGCACCTGTCCAAAACCAAAAATATATATCGACAGTCTGATCAAGTCAAGGAAAGCATCAGATCTGACGTCAGCAAGATGCTGGAGCTAGGGGTCATTGAACCATCTGAGAGCCCCTGGGCCATGCCAGTGGTTCTAGTCCCCAAACTTCATCCCCAGGGTGGAAAGAGAGACATGAGGTTCTGTGTGTACTATAGAGGGCTAAACTCTGTCACCAACACAGATGCTCACCCTATCCCAAGAGCAGATGAGTTGATAGATAAATTGGGTGCAGTCACATTTCTAAGTACCTTTGACTTAACTGCAGGGTAAAGAATTCCCCTGCCACCTTCCAAAGGTTAGTGAATCAAGTCCTTGCTGGATTGGAGTCCTTTAGTGCAGCATCTCTAGATGATATTGTTGTCTTTAGCTCCACTTGGCAGGATCACCTGATCCACCTGGGGAAGGTTTTAAAATCTCTGCAAACTGCTTTCCTAACTATCAAGGCATCCAAATGCCAGATAGTGGGGAACTGTGGTATACTAAGGCCACCTAGTTGGTGGAGGCCAAGTACAACCCTTACAGCCCAAGATCCATGCCATTCTTGACCGGGCAACTCCAACAACCCAGACCCAAGTCAGGGCATTCCTTGGCTTGACTGGGTACTACAGGAGGTTTGTGAAGGAATATGGGTCCATTGCGACTCCCCTCACAGAACGTTCTTCCACAAAGATGCCTAAAAAGGTAAACTATACTAGAGCCTCCCTTCCCTTAAAGCAGGATCTTGTATATAATGTTCAAATTGTGAATTGTTTTGCTCCCTTTTTATCCCATTACAGATATGGATTTACTTTCACTGTTTATTTCCGATGATAATACTTTGGTTATCCTAACTATATTTCTTGGGATGAACTCTGCTAGCTTGTATATCCCCACCCCATAAGCTCGGTTTTAGCCTCTCCTGTAGATATGGAGGTTTGTGATCCTCTGGGTGTAAAGATTCTCTCTTGGAATATTGCAGGAGCACATTCTAAGTTATCTAATACTGATTGATTGACTTATTTCTAAAATTGACCGTTTGTTGCTAGGAAACATGGATGGTATAGATCTTTGTAGTTGATGGATTTGTTTCCTTTTGCACCTCAGCAATTCCATCTACTGCTGAGCGGGCAAAATGTGGCTTTGTGCTATTTATGCCATTCATATTCGCTTTTGCAAAGGTAGAAGCCATTAACACTACTAATTGGTAGAAAATTCTGTTTTTTGCACATATCCGTTTGTATTGTTTATTCTGGTTAATTTTTATAATAACACTTTCGATCATAGGACGTCGGAAATAGTAGAGCAACTTAATGGTTTTATAAGAAAGTTTATCGTAGCTTTAAGATCCATCCCTTTATTTAGATAGGTAATTTAACTTTTCATTATGTAACTTTGGGGGCAAAGGGTCTGTGGTTTGCCTAACAACTGTGTATGGGGATACTTTGAATGACTTAATTAAAAATAATCTGTGTTTTTTGCTTGGGGCATGGGTTTGTAATCAAATTTTCAAATATCAACATACAGTGGTAATAGATCACATAGCACAGTAGATTTTATTTTTTTCTGAAAAGAACTAGTCCTCCTGTTCTCAAAGTTTGTAATAATTTCTAACTGTTATCACAATCCACTATCTTTAATTCTGAGTTTGGATTTGATCAAGGACTAAGAGTCAGTAGACGTGAGGACAATCCATTTTAGTAATAATAAAGGATTATACGCTAAATCGGACCCCATTGATCCTGACCACTTTCCTTGCGACCTAGTTGAATCTTTTGAGCCCGCTTTCATTGCATGTTTTGCTTTTGAAACCGATCCATGCTCCTGAATGAAAGGTTTTAACTCCTTGTGTCAGAACATTTTGGGCAAGCTTTTATTGACTAAGCACTCAGGTGCCCTCCACCATTGTAGATGGTTCGACGAGGCTTGCTCAGCAGCACACAAATCCCCAAAGCAAACATTTCAGAGCAAGTCCCAGGTGCAATGAAATTGTGAAGCATGCTCGGTATGTTTCTAAATTAGCTATAGAAACTCGAAATTAGGAAATTAGACTGTAACGTTTGGGAGAATTTAGAAGCTGCTGCCTCTGTAAGAGATAGTGTTTCTGGGACGTTGGGAATAAACCTTTTTTTTTCTTTCAAATAATTAGGTCCTTAAACCTGTGTCCCATATTTGTGATGAAAGGTGGGAAGAGCATTTTAGCAAGGTTTTTGAGACTGGCAAGAAAAATAATGTAGATGAGGAGGGTGAGCGTTACGTTCCAGACAGTAGGGCTGGGAAGGTCTTGAGTCAATCCATTTGTGCTGATGAGGTTGTTACAGCTACTAACAGGAGTGCCTTGGGCAAGGCCCTGGATCCCACTGGTGTCCCAGTTGATATTGTTAAAGCTAATACTAAGTTCTGGAGGCCATTAGCTACGAATGTATTACTAGTGGCTGTTATGGGTCCAATCTGAAATCTTGGAAAGAGGCCGTTATTGTTCCAATATTTAACAAGTATTGGCATAGCCAATAGGTCTCACTTTTGGGACCTTATAAGTATTTAGTTATGCAGCACAATATCCTTGGTGCAACATCAACTGTTGCATGGTTAAACACTTATAAGATCCCAAAGGCGAGACCTATTGGCTATGCCAATGCTTGTTTTTTTGGGTTCACAACTTAAGAAGTGCTAACTTCCCTCGTGTCTGTTTACTACTCATTTTAAGGGGCCCATTGAGAGCCCTTTTGATGGAGGCACAGTGGGAACAGAGAGGAGACACAATCAAGTGCAATAACAGTGCAAACAAAATGGGAGTGTGGGCGAAAAATACTGTGCAAGTTCAGTGGACGTGAGTCAGCCGGCAAAAAGAGTGTAAACTAGATGAAGCCTAGAGAAAGCCTCACTGGAACTCAACTGGTGAGCTGCAAGGAAATCATTTGTTACCATTTATTATGGGCCTTAAATGCAAATGCCACGCAATACTGCCAAATCCAAGCCAAATGTCGAATCTGGAGCTGGAAGCAAAGCTTAGGTCAACCCACAGCTCCAATCAAATGAATGTTAATAAACAGGAGCACCATTAGTTTGCACAGATCACTAAGTTAATGAACTGACAAGATTTAAAATGCTGCACATTCTCACTCTCTTGGCTCTGAAAATTGCATGCAAAAACCTAGCTGGGCCCCTCTGCCAATAGAGCCACTATCCACCCTTCGGCTCTTAGTCCTGATGCTTTTATCTCAAAGGATCCAGGTGCGGTAACTTCTTTCCAGGGCTCTTGATCAATAAGATCCTGATATTGCAGCAGCAAGCTTGTTGGCCATTGATCACAGCCTTGAATATTCAGAAGAAAATTCCAGAGAATGTATGAGAAAATTCCCTTAAATAAATGAGTTCTCCATGTCTCTACAGAAAAGTACAAGTGGATAGGCATCTGAATGATGTGCTATTGGTTGTGAAAAATAGCTCAGTATTACAGGCTTTTAGGTTGAGCCTGGGCAGAGCATACACTGCTCTGCGAGGCATGCTATATTCGAGAATGGACGTGAAGCCCCGCCCACTCTCCGCCCATATTTTCCATTGGTTTGTGTCATTGTTCTTCGTAATTGCAGGCTTCTGATTAATTATTAGTCTTGTTAGTCCCTCCTAATGACCGCCTTGTAACCTCCCATGAGGACTGGCCCTTTTACTTCTGTTACACAGTAGGTTTTATTTAGTTTGTAAGAACTAATTTGTTTCTCCTACTGTAGGCACAACATGCTCTCCTGCAACATTCAGCGCGCCATAAACACTTTCACTTTCCAAGCAGCCCGGGACAATGGCGCCCACTTCTTTGAAGTGAAATAGGTCTCGCATTTACAAGAATTCGAGCTATTTGCATTGTAAATAACAATGTCTTTTATTTATGTGTTAATTATCAAGACAGATAAGTGAAAGGCATTGTCATTTACAATACCAATAGCTTAAACTCTTGCAAATGCGAGACCTATTGCATTGCAAAGGCTTGTTATAACTGCAGCTGCACTATTAGGACAGCAGTCGCCAGGATAGTGTTCGGATGTTACAATAGAATATTTTAATCACACTTTGAGAATATCAGGGGAATTCTTAGCTTTCATCAACATATTCATAGCTAGAGTGACAACAGTAAAATGTACCTTGAACTATTTTAAGGACTCAAGAGCCAGCAAGCTGCACCGTTTCATCTTTGCGCGGTCAGTGGCCGCATTCCGTCTGCATGCTGCTACAGTTATATTGTCACCTATCTCTCCAATACAATTGAAAGAAGGAATTCCCCTATTCCAAAGGAAAACAGGGCATGTAAAAACACTGACTGTGCCTTTGTACTTTGATTAAAGTTAAAAAAGAATGTCACTTGGTAACAAAAACAGTACACCTCCACAGGGGAGTGTACTGTATTTGTAATAATGAAATGTTTCTGTTAAGTACATTAGACAGATGGCATATGTGTTCAATTACTACTCAATCTGACTTGGCATTCATGTACCACTAATAGGGCCTGTACCGTCCTTGCTTCAATGAAACCTATTTGCAGGTGTTCAAAGCTGAATTCTAACAAATAAGAATAAGGGCAAAAAATATATATGGAGCAAATATCCATTCCTACATAGATCACCAAAACAAAATACACCCTAAAAGAAGTTTTTGCAAAGTCAATGTATGCTAATGCTGTGATATACACTGCACAAGCTAATTTCTGTGCTCACTTTCTTCTGAATGTGTGAGAGTGCTGGATGGAGGCAACACGCTGGGTGGCGATTCACCTACTATACACGTTGTAATTGTTCAGCATAAAAATAAATAAAACACAGAACAAGAAATGAACGAGAAACAGATATAAGAAACAATGACCACTTTCATAACCAAAAAACAACATGAGAGAAGCACAACGCCCGTAAGCTTCATAAGAACGTCAACCCGGTACGATCCAGCAGGTGGCACCTCTACAACGTAGTGGCACAAGTAGGAAGCCACTGCCTGACATTAGTATGGCCTCCAATTAAGGACAAATCCAATTAATCGTTTACAGAACACACACCCTAGAAACGTCAAGGTCACATTCTACTGCTCATGGGCAGTTGAGTCTCACAACTGGGTTTGTAGAGGGCAACAACAAACCAATGCAAGCATAAACGTTCGGCGCATAACTCAAATGCCATCCAATGGAGCTGGGGCGGACAAATGTTTCTCGAAATTGCACAATAGATACAATAAGAATAAAAAACAAGGATACCTGCCACATTCCCCATGTGCGCACAACCCAAATAATCACGAATGCGTAACTCATGTGGTGTTGTAGGGTGAAGCGGAGCCGCTTTCGTCTTCTCCTGGCTGACCACCTTGTGAGCCTTGCTTTCCACGTTGAAATTTCTGAAAGCGCGAGCAACCAAACCGCCCATTGTTTCTCAAAGCATAGCCAGACAAGCCAAGAGTAGGAGTCCGCGCCAGGAAAGAAGAGGACCAGCAAAGAAAAGGAACAAGCACTGGCAAAGCCAATGAGTCTTGCCTTTGGTAACTATTGGCTTTCCTGATGGTTCTTAGCCAATGCTGTACATAATTGCTGGTGCTGTGCAGCATGGCTACAGCAAATAAACTGTAAACAAGCGCTATGACATAGCAGTTGCGTCATTTTGTCAGTTTGCACCCATCACATGCCCATACCAACAAAATTATGCAAGCAATTTTTTTTATTGATGCACCGGTGGGAAGGGAACAACATAGAATGAAAGGGTTCGAGGGGAGTAACACGCAGGTGCGGAGGGGTAACGGATACAACACAGAGGGCGGGGTTGGGGAGGAGATGCAACTGACAGGAGAAGGAGTTGCAGGTGGGGGAAGCAACACGGAGGGTAGGATGGAGGGAGCAGCAGCGGGGTGGGGAAGAGAGGGGGCTGACGAGAGAGTAATGTAAAGTAGGTGGGGGAGAAGCACACAGACATGTAAGCAACCATGAAATTATGTGGTGGGGCACAGAAACTAGGGGCGAGAGAGGAGGAGGGAGAAGTACACAGGCAGGAGAGCAACACGGAGCACTGAAGGGGTAGAGAAGCTCACTAGGGAGGCAGTTGGATAACACACGTGCCCTTGCTGAGTGCTTTAGACAAAAGAAACCAGCATTGGCTGCGCGCGCGAGAAGTCATATGTGGTGGGGGATGGGGAGAAGCGGGAGTTGTGTGCGCGCACGGCCAAAGCTTGGAAAACTAGCATTGGCCGCGTGACGCGGGTGGAAAAAGTGAAAGCTCCAGATGGCGCCTCGGGCTCTGAAAGCTGCCGGCTGCTCGCGTGAACACAAGCGCTAGGCCGTGTGGCAGCACTTTCAAAACCCGTACACTAAATGTCTCGGCCAGATCAGCACATGGATCAGGCGAGACTTAAAAAGGGAGAAAAAAATTCAACCCGCGTGTTATCGCCCCATTTCTCTACTCCACTCAACCTCAGAAATATTCGGGCGAGTTTTATTATCGAAGTTGGAGTCATGGGCCGATGAATATAACATCCTCTCAGACATCCAGTTTGGTTTTCGCCGAGGTATTACGATTGTTAAACAGTCTTTGAATCTATCCCTTATTGTAGGGAACTACATGAGAGGTGTCATCCATATAGTCTTTATGAACCTCTTGCGTGCTTTCAAACTGTCAACCGCATGCAACTGTAGGCCATGATTAGGAATGTGGGGGTAGAGCCGGGCCTGGTGGACCTCCTCTGTCTTCTTCATTGGGACACTTTTGTTAAAGTACGATACAGTCAAGACGGGCAATGTACCTCTTTAATTAAATACACCTCAGATGTCCGACAGGGGTGTATCCTGTCCCCTTTTTTTATTTCTAATTTATATAAATGATTTGGAGAGTTTTTTTGTACATAATCGAAAGGATTATGCCACAAATAAGGGAAGTGAGCAATCCTAGAACTTGTGTATGCAGACAACCCTGTTCTTAGTGCGAGAACAGCCAATGGATTGTGATTTAGATTTAAATGTTAATATGGTGCAATCATTCACTATGGTTTGTGGGCCGCCAAAGACTAAGGTTAAAACTCACAAGCAGGGGAGGACAAGGTCGATGGGGTCAAGCACTTTAAATATTTAGCTATCACTTTTGATGATGAATTTCAGTGGGATACCTAATTAAGTTAAGATCTATGCAGTTCCAGAGAGCAACCAATGTGGTTTCTAGGTTAGCTGAAAGCTTCGCCATAAACCTGTTGGAGAACTCATACAAGCATATAAATCTAAATACATTCCGGTTGCCTCCTATAGTTGAGGAGCTTAGGGCAACATTAACCCCTTATGGCTTCAGCGGATTGAGAACCGTTTCTCTGCCCTCGGTCCCCAAGAATACAGCACATTCTATCTGTCATGATGAAACTGGAATAACCAGATTATTTAATAGGTGTGGCCCTTTGTCTTTTGTGGTATAAAATGTAGCATTTACCAGATGCAGGGTTTCTAAGATTAATGCTTTGGGATTTTTTAGCACTTCATCATGTGGCTGAAATTCCTAGGTTTATGTATTTGAAACGCACTTTTACTGAGATGGGTGTTCTGGATTACTATGAATCTTCTGAATTGCAGCGAAACATATCCTGAAAAAAGTTATTTTTGTGACATGAAATCTCTTGTAGATTCATATGCTGTGCATATTCCGCCATTTAGTGGTGTACTGCGTTAACCTACCACCTCACCTTGGAGAATGCTCTGTCTGGTGAAATTAGCACCCTTGAATAGGTTAAAAAAGGGAAAAAATGCCTATCCATATATCTAGAGCCTAGTGTTTTGTCAACACATTTGGATTCGGAAGTACGAAGGATGAAGGGGGTAGTACACCACCCACATAGAGAACTGTTTTATAGATGAAAAAAATCGGATTGAGGAGAAAATAAAAATACCATTCAGTATCTGGATACTGATATAGAATATATAAACGACCCTGATGAATTCCTACAGGGACTAAATGCATTGGCTGGGCTGAATGGACAACTCCTTTATATGAAAACATAGAATAAAGCTGCTTTTAAGCAGTGGGAGGAAGAAGAAACATAAAATGATAATAACTTAGATTTATTATCATTTTATGTTCCCTACCTCTTTGTGGCGGGTGGGGCTACTCTGCTCTCTGAGCAGGGGAGGAGTGGTTTGCCCACTCCTAAGTGCGCAATGACTGTTTGGTCGGCCCTCTCGGGCCGCCCAAACCAGTCATGCACAATTTCCCCGTTCCCCATGCAGGCTGCATTACAGCCTGCATGGAGAACAACTCCAGGCCCCCATTCGTTGAACCAGGACGCCCACAACCAATCACAACGCACTATTGCAGCGTTGTGATTGGGCAGGCGAGCCTGGCTGTACTTCCTGTGCCTGTCTGACGAGGAGAGCAGAGACGCGGAACCTGGCGCGGCAAGGTGTTTTTTTATTCTATATATTTTTATTTTTTTTAATTGCACACCGTTTTCCTCCTCGCACCCCCCCTCCAACCTCTGTAGCCCCCAGCCCTGCGTACCCGCACTCACCCCACCACCTGCGAACCATGCCGGCTGCCACTCAAGTCCACTGGCTCCCCATTCAGAAGAGATGTCAATTTAAGATGCAGAGCCACACCTACAAAGCCCTTCACAATCAAGGACCAGCATACATAAAACACTGCATAATCTTCCACCATCCCTCCAGGCACCTGTGCTCCGCCTTCCTTTCCCTTGCACACACACTCGCAACCACTGACGTAACAGTGGAGGACTCTCCTTTTTCTACTGCTCTGGGAAGTCATGGGGCGACCTCCCACTTCACATCCGGACCTCATCCTCTCTTCTGGAATTCAGGAAAGGACTCGAGACCTGGCTGCTCAACTAAACCCTCCCGAAGTATTAAGGCCTCTCAGCACTTTGATACCGTCGCTGGTGATTAGCTGTGCTTTAAAAATCCTGTTTGACTGGTTGAAATAATAGTCCGAAATAGCCCCATCCATACTTGGATTGTGTAATCCAAGCAGTCAATTTCCTGCATAGTAATAGTCAGTAACCCAAAATCTGATAATTCACTTACAGAACAACATAAGGTTGATTCGAAAAGCAGAAACACTATTGCTAGAAGAGCCTTTTCTCTTTTTGTCACTGGAATTTGCAGAGCAGCTACCTGAAGGTTAGACCACTAATTTGTAGGGCTGATAACCTAAGTGAATTTTTTTGGTTTGATGGCATGTTTGCTATTGCTGTCCACTCTCAACTCTTTTTCTCCCTCAGAAGAAGATTAGTTTGGTCCTCTCAAGTGTTCAAATATACATAAGGTGGTGGGGAGAAAGTCAGTGACTTGCAATCCTAGTGCTCCACTGTGTGTATCTTCATTCATTCATGGGCAACTCACCTCATCCTCTGAAAACCATAAGGGGGCGTGGGTGGTGAGCCCATCCTTGAGGGCTTCATGCCTTGAGAGCTTTATGCCTCATTAATGCTTTATAAATACCAGACACAGCCTACCCGTTTGTTTAGGTCAGCTATGTGATTGTAGAATTGAAACGTATCTGCCCATTTTCTTTGTTTTTCTTTTTAAAAAGGAAAATTGATAAAAGTTCAGATTAAGAAAAATATTTAAAGGACATTTACAAAAAATATTTTTGTGAGAGTTTGCACACAGGCAGGGCTATTTAGTGTTCATGTATTAGTGACTATTCAAATGATGAAGAACTAGTGGTTCTTCTCATATGATTTTCTGATTTTGATGAGTGAGGAAGAATGCATTTGTTAGTCTCTGTGTCAGATTAACATTTTATTGTCCTAAAGGGATTACATTGATTGAGCCCTCAACCACACTATAACAGGTAGATTCAACAATCAACTTGCCTGTAAAAACAATGTAACTTGTCTTTCTTCATTTTGCAGGAACACATCTCTTGACGTAGAACCTGTTTATGCTTTTAGAGCACATCGGTAAGTTGTTGTTGTTAAAATTCCAACTCACTAGCCTGTACCTGCTGTCAAATTCCATGCCTCTCACACTATCAATGTCCTCACAAGCATGCTCTTCATAACCTTTTTCTGCCACTAGGTTCCCCTCTCAACTTTTATTTTTTGTTTACTTGCCTTCCTCTCTACCTTCTGTTCTCTACCTTTAGCATCCTTAATTTTTCCTTTCTGTTCTAGAGGAGCGGTGCTGTCCCTAGCCATGGGCACAAATAGTGAATATTGTTACAGTGGGGGAGCAGATAGCCGCATATGTTGCTGGAAGATTCCAGACTTGAACATGGACCCATACGATAGTTATGGTTGGTACCTTCATTTTATTTTTGTAGTTGGATCAACGTAGTCTTAAGTGTGGCCATTGATAGGTCTGCATTCCCTTTACATGCAAGCACCAGACCTGCTTTTCATCTGCTGCTTGGAGGGTCGTCATTTGCAGTTTCCCTTGATTACCACTTGAGTACCTGTAACTCGAGTTGTAAGCACTTCCTTAAACTTCTGTGAACAGCGCGCCATGCTTTTGCTTAAATTAATATAGTTGCCTCACTGTACATAACTAGAGACCGGTTGTAATACAGTTAGGGCATATGATGTCCCTCACTGTTCACTGGTGCTTTTTGCTGTCACCTTCCAAGGTGGCTGATTTTCTGATGACAGTCTGTCAACCTGGAGGAAATAGCACTGTCAGAATTACCCATAGGAATATTTTTCTGTGCTACAGATCCAGGTGTCCTCAGCAACATACTCGAGGGGCACACTGATTGTGTGTGGGGCCTGGCATTCAGCTCCTGCAGACATCGCCTGGCATCATGTTCGGCAGATGGCACCGTGAAGATCTGGGATGTGGGCACCAAACCTTCCTGCTTGAGTACCTACAACCCAGACAAGGGTGAGTTGAAAAGGAGAATGAATCCTGCTGATTATGGCTGGTCATCCATTTTCACAGTCTCCACACAGAGTTTAATGGGTCAGCACTTGTCATGGTCTGTTGATACTGTGCCTACAACTCTGGCCAATTGTGGTAATTCATTTTTGTTCTTTATAGAGCACGGTGTTCCCACTTCAGTCGCCTTTGCTAGCACAGTCCCTGATCAAGTTGTGGTATCTTTTCACACTGGGGATGCCCTAGTATATGACATGCAGACTTCAACTGCTCTGCTAGCGCTGGATGCACGCTGTGGTGGAGGTAAGTTGGTGATAGAATTTTGGAAAGAGGTACAGCTGTTCTGTTAGCTTAGCCTTCTTATCTAACTTGGTACCAATGAACGTGGGAGGCTTGATTCTGGCACAGTTAATGGCTTGTGACTGGTCATTATGAAGCAGAAAGGAGTCTAAAGTTTGGTCCCTTTGAAGAATCTTATAATTTGCTGACTGTGAATGACCTTCTGATTTGGTCATATGAAGTCTTTTGAGGGAGCCCAGAGCCCTGGGCCTTGTTTGAAGAAGCCCAAAGCTATAGGGGCCTTTTTTTGAGAGACCCCATGGATGTTGGGCGGGCATGTTTTAGGTAGCCCAGAGGCATGGGCCTTTTTGAGGGGACCCAGAGACGTGGTCCTTTTTGATGGAGCCCAGAAGCAGGGGCCCAGTGAGGGAAACTAGAGTATGAGCCTTGTGAAGGAGACTAGAGGGACCCTAGAGCATGTGCCTTGTGAAGGAGACTAGAGTTGAGCTTAGAGAGGACCTTCATTCTGGCTATTGGTTAACCTTAGCCAAGAGCATAGGCCTTTGTGAGGAACCTGGAGGCCGACTGCAATGAGGACCAATCTGGTATCATAACTTGACTCTGCACAGGGGTGGAGCCTGGGGTTTCAGTGGGAATGCACAATTCTGGTGTGGGATTTACACAAAGGCATATCTTATGAGTGTGGAGGGGAAACATGGTGGTAAGGCACAGTGGTGGGTCTGGAGTTATGTACAGGAGGAGATGTGGATCCTTTGTTTTGAGAAACAACTGCTGTCTAGCCTAGTGATGAGAAAACATATTTTAAAGAATATAGAGGGACATAGATAGCTTTTGGGTTAATGAGGGGGGAAATGACCAGGCAAAGCAGAAACATAGAGATTAGGTGTAGTGGATAATCCTGCCATGTTGAAGAACTTGAGAAATTTGTGGCATTGGGTTGCTTGAGGTCAGGCATCCTCAGTGGAAATAGATCAGTTGTTCTTACCCTGTGGTCCACGGACCCAAGGGCGTCCCTGAATCCTTCTCATGGGACCAAGATTGTTTACAAAATCAAATGATATTAGCAAATTAATAAAGTATATGTAAATAAAGAAGCAAAATGTAAAACTGAAAGTTAAAAAGTGTTTGGCGAATGTGAAGGAATTTGAAAACAGAGGTAAAAAGTAAATTCATATCCTCCGCAGGATTCATTGGAGCAGCCCAAGTACATTAAACAGAATATAGTATGGAGGATGAGTGGCCTCAGTTGAAGCGCCGACAAAAAGAGAGCACGCATTTTGAGCAAAAAGGCAAACTGATATGCTAGAGTCTAGCATACTGCTTTGTCTTTTAGAATTAAAAAAGGAATTTAGAAAAGCTACAATCTATCCATTTAAATGAAGTTATAATTTGTCTAAATTTTTTTGTAAATGTAATTAAATATTTGATTATTTGTGAAGGTTTTATGTATACTTGTATCTGTATTATTGTGCATTGTTTTGAAGTTCAAATTATAGAAATTTCTATGGCTGGAGTCCCAGGTTTCCAGTTGTGACTCAGTGGAAGTCCCCAAATTCCTGTAAGGATTTAGTGGGGGCTCCTGAATCCCAGTATTTACTCATTGAGGTTCCACAGAAGCCAAAAGGTTAAGAACCACTGATGGAGAGGGAAGAACCTGGGTCTTGGGGACTGTTGTTCATGGTAGTTTAGAGAAGACATTATAAATGGCAGGTGACTGAATATTGCTAAGCTATGTTTCTGTCTAGGATTCAATCCCATCAATCGCCTGGTGAGCCACCCTTCCCAGCCTATCACCATTACGGCACATGAAGACCGAGGCATCCGCTTCCTCGACAACCGTACAGGTAGGAAAGCTAACCCACTGTTACCAATTGAGGGTTTTTTGTAAGAGGCTGACGTGAAGAGCTGCACGTTTGCGGATGCGACTGCTACACCATCGCAGCAAGCACTGCCAGTATACAATTGTACTTCCTGCTCCTCGATTTGAATGCAGGATTTAAGAATTCAAAGTAAACACAGAGTTGTGTGCCAAGACCAGCTTTAGCAAAGAGAAAGGAGCAGGTCAGGTGAAAATGCTTGCTTAAAGGTGATTTTAATCTCCTTTTTATTTTCTCCCCAGGTAAATTGGTGCATTCTATGGTTGCACACTTGGATGCAGTTACTTGCCTCGCTGTAGACCCCAATGCAACATTCCTTATGTCAGGAAGTAAGTATAATTCTAAGATTATATTTATTTGTTCATTGTCAAATTGCTTTCTGATTGAATGTTATTTTATCCCTCCAGTGCCTGGTGTTTTTTGATACATATCTCTATCTGGTTTCAACACTTCTTTTGGAGATTTCAGTCTGTGCATGTTGAATGTTGACAACCTCATAGACACAAAGTATCTTGCTCTACCCCTGTCTGCACAATTGTTTGATAAAATGCCTATACATTACAGGAGTCAAACGTGGACTAACTGAAATGAAACAAGCTAGAAAAAGAAAGGAACTAAAGTAACGCAGAAATGAATTATTAGACCAGCCCTTCTTTGCTTAGTAAGAATTGTTCTTGGGAGAAGCAGTGTTGACTTCTTTGGCAACTGGGGATGTGATTTGCTTCCTTTATCATGAAGCTTCCAGCTGTATAAGCTTCAGTCTTAACAGTTTTAGGAAATGTATGTACAACTGAGCAACAGTGCATTAGTGGTTACTGTATTGTATTTCATCTTCGTCAGTTGAAAGATCAGCAGTGAGAGAAGACAGTTGATTGTCCAAGATGATTGTACCCCATTTTAATGGACAATCGTGTAGGTTGTATATCACGCTTGATTTGACCAAAGCAGACCGCAGATTTGGACTAAACCTAAAAGTCTATAAAAGTTTGATCAGACCAGATAAAAGAGAATACCGGAGATATACTGATGTGATCCAGCCTATTGACGAGAATGTGGTTGGAAGAGGAAAGATATTAAAATAAAACTAAAGCATGTATTCTGTTACAAGCAGACTGGGTAGCATCAATAAAGAAAGGGGCTAACGTATTTAAAAGAAAAACAGAGAGATATAAGGGGATAAGCACTGCAGGTTACTCAGATGAACCATTGGTTTGATGGCATATATGGCTGTAGATACACATGCTTAGCATAAGTCCACATCCTGGTGTTGAGCTCAGAAGTGTGCAGATCTTTAGAGTCACGAGGTGTAGTGACATCTCTTGCTTGCAATGCGCGTGGTCTTTGACTACATTGATTGTGTTTTTCTGCTGTCAGGTTCGGGCGTGTGCTCCTCTGCTCAGGTTTGATACCATTGTTGAGCCCTATGTGACATCTTCAGTATTTCAGTATTGTTTTAGATTCCAGTTTGGTTCCCTCCTTTTACCATCGGCGTCAAATTTGTCTGGGAGATCCGACTCGACCGCAGCCACTTGAGTCTTCGCCCTTCAGTCCACAATTTCTTTAAGACATTCACACCAACAGACATTAAATTGGTGATGGAACGTACGTCCATTCGAATCTGCCCTTCCTGTTATGCCAAGTTTCCACACACCAACCTTTACCGGGTGTGTAACCTGTGAGGCCTGCAGGTCTTTTCGATCTAAAAAGACACTAAGAGATCGAAGGGTGCAAGTGTCTCGATGAGGCGTCAACAATGCACTGAAACTCTACGGTTTGGAGAATCTAGAATTCGAGGTAGAGGCACTCCCATTGGCTGCAGATAAAGGCAACATCTCTCCAGACGACAGCTCCGGGTCTGAAAAGGAGTTCCACAACATCACTCAGGGGCAGCACTCCATAAGTACTGTGCACCCTACACCTCCACCACAGCGGGTATCCGCAAAGCCTCACCAGTCTCACAAGACAAAGACTGTCATTGACTTCGGGCCGTGGTTGGCACTGACTGGCTACTTCCAAAAGATCCTGCCACTGCGCGGCGTCACCAGCATGTCGTTGATCCGAGGCCCTCCTCATCGGAGTCAACCAGACCTTTGGTGCAGAAACCCTCTAAATCGGACTCAAGACTAACTTCGGTGCCGAAACAACACTCTACTATGGCACAGAAAAAATCAGCCTCGGAACCAAAGCCTTTAGCACCAAAAATGCCTTTGCATAAAACGGTATCAGAACCCAAAAAAATAATGCCTTGAGGCATTCTCCAGACACAGCCAGTACTAGAGAGCCTTCATCAAGAACAGGAGTCTCTCTGCAAAAACATTTGTTAATCCATCCAGATACAGGACATGTCCTCACCAGGCCTCCACATTTAACAGTACAGCCTACTACAAGGCAGCTATCTTTTGAGGAGGCAGTTAATGTTCTAGTTCGTCCAAAGAAAAATAAGTGGGCGGATAATGCCACCAGTCCTTTGCACATACGTCCAATACCATTACCTGCAGTGCACACTCCCTCACCACAACTTTCACCGGTTCACAACACTACTGAATCACCTGAGGGTTCACTCCACTCCATCACAGGGGACTGGAGGGATGGTGATCAATTTTCAATACCATCTCATGATGACTGTGAATCATATGATGCAAATCCACACCAAAACACTGATCCAGATCTTTACCCATCAAAACATTCCCCTCCTGACGACACTACTGCTTATGATCTTTTAGTACGGCAGCCATTTTCCATAAGGTGCCACTTCACTCTGAGTCACTAGAAGACAACTTCCTGTGTAAGACACTCTTGTATACTCGGCGCTCAATGAAATACCGTCCAATGCTCAAAGGCATGCTCAGACATACTCAGGACATTTTCAATTACCCCGTTATATCAAGGGTTATTGCCCCCAGGGTTGATAAAAAGAACAAATCTTCCCCAGTCGACCCTACATATTTTAGGGGGCATCTTATCCTGGACTCCCTAACAGTGGCAACAGCCTTTAAACAGGCAAACTCTCAAACATCTGGTGAGGCGCCCCCACCAGATGAAGAGAGCAAAAGGATAGACGCTGCAGGTAAGAGAGTGGCAGCACAATCAGCAAACCATTGAAGGATCACAGACTCCATTGGTATATCATGCTACGATAGAGCCCCCTGGGATGAAATGGAAGATATTCTCCAGCATCTCCCAGAGCAGTATAAGAAAAGAGCATACCAGATTGCATCAGAAGACAAACTAATATCAAACACAACTATACGCTGTGCACTTTATGCAGCTGATACAGCGCCTAGAAGCATCAATTCAAGCCTGCTTCTCAGAAGGCATGCCTGGTTAAGGGTATCCAGTTTCAAGCCTGAAGTTCAGGAGAACTTGTTAGCCTTACCCTTTGATGTCGAACATCTTTTTGGGCCCTAAGTGGATACCCTTTTAGGAAAGATACAGAAAGATAAGACTGTGAAGCAATGGGAGCATTACAAACAACATCACAACAGTCTCCTTTCACTGCTCACCCTATCATGCAGGTTTCACAACAGCCTCTACTTAGTCATCCACCTCCTATAATAAAACCCACTCTCAGACATCCTTCCCAAAAGGATACAGTAGGGATTCATATAGGTGTAGGAAAGTGGGTTTATGTTGCAGTAACTCCCCCACTTTTTGCCAGTTTTCTGATGCACTTTCACTTGATGTGCCCTCTGCCTTAAAACAACACACTGCCACTGCAGGCTGTGTGTTTTGGTGCAGAGTAAAGTGAAAAATTGACATGGCACACGTGTGCCATTCCTGCAACCCACTGCCTATGGTATAGGTAAGATGAGCATAAGCACTGTACCCCTACAGTGTCTAAGTCCATTCTTAGACATTGCAAGTGCAGTAAAATCATAAAAAGTAATGGTCTGGGAGTTTCATTGCGAACTCCAAAGCACCATAATGGCTTTACTGAATTCTGGGAAGTTTGGTAGCAAACGTCTCCGCATAATAAACCCACACTGATGCCAGTGTGGTATTTATTATACCATGCACTTAGAGGGCATCTTAAAGATTCCCCCTGAAAAACGACCAGCCTCTTGTGGGTTCCCAGACTGGTAAAAACTAGCCTGCCACCACAAGATATGTTTCTGGACCCCTGGGATGCGAGCCTTCGCCCCCTGGGCCCAGAAACAAAGCCTTTCCTCTTCCAGGTCAGGAAGAACCATCTGTGGTAGGGGAGCTTCAAAGGCCTTGCCGCCTTTGTAACATGACCCCCAGCCTCTCCTGCCATCAGGAGCAAGCTCCCTTCCTGTCTCACCAGCTTTTCCATGGAAAGACAGGTGGAAAAATTAGAACAGCCCAAAAGGTGTGCTCACCCCTGCCAACCCCACTCCTCGGGTGGGGAGGCGAGGTAAAGCCTACTCTTCAGTGCCCGCCCTCCTGCAGATGGCAGGCACTCCGATCAGTGTTAGGGATTGTGCCTACTCCCCCACGTGGGGTGAGCACACCAAGGGTGTAGTCACCCTAAGGTCAGAAGCCCATTGGCTACTACCTAGAGACCCCTAAATATAGTATCTGAAAGAAACACGTTAGTTAGATTCCTCATCTTAGAATATCCCCAGGCGTCAGGCTGGATCCGGAAAGATTTTTCGTCCGCAATACCCTTGCGCGTCGCTAGGCGTCGTCTACGGCTCCGCGACCGTCGTCGGCGTCGTAATCGCCGGGATGACGTCGTCGGAGTACTTAGACGCCGCCCTCGAGCGTTGATGTCAATTCTTCTATTTTCCGCGCCAGTAAGCACCGATCCGGGAAGAGCATACCCTTTTAGTCACTTTTTGACAAAACGTTTTTTGAACTCTTTTGGTTCTATTCTCTTCGACATCGACTCTGGTGCCGGTAGGGATGCCTGGCTTTAAGGCTTGTGACTCCCGTCACCGACTGATGTCGGTCACGGACCACCACTGCCGGTGCCTGTATTGCCTTGGAACCGACCACGACGCCGAGTCGTGCCTCGACTGCTGGGCCTTGACTTCGAAAGCTAGGCGGGAGTGGTCCCGCAAGCTACTCGAGTACCGGCAGTTGGCTCCGCGCCGCTCAAGGTCCCGGTCGAGGAGGAGGTCGAGGGACCGGTCGCGGAGCCGCAGCCACCACTGCTCGTCGGGGTCCAAGTTTAAGAAATCCGGTAAGTCAAAGCACAGCAAGAAGTCGAAGACGCGACATCGCTCTTCTGACTGTCCTCGCCGGTCACGTGACACGGCTAAGGGTTCGGGTGGCACCACCCGCGCGGCTCCGACGGAGCCGCAGGGGTCTCGGTCGTCCCCATACCCTCTGTCCCTGGGACTGACGCGACTCCGGCGGAGGTCAGTGCTTTCTTCATGGCCATGAGGAACCTGGCTCCGCCGTTGATGCCTGCCGGCGCGACTTCGGGCCCCGCAGGCTCGACTGGGAGGCCTAGCGAGCCGGCGTCTCCGGCCCCGGCGCCGTGGTCGACTCCGGTACAGACGCCACAGGTCCCCGGGGGATCTAGGCCTGGATCCCAGTCGGCGCCGGTCGACCTCAAGACCCCTCCCCCGGCGCCGACTCCTCCAGTGCCACTTCCGGCGCCGTCCCCGGACGACGCCGTTCCCCAGTTTAGTCCCCGTCTGGGCCCAGCGTCCGAGCGGCGCCGTCCTGCGCCGCACCCGATGCCGATGGGTGGCAATTTCATCTTCCGCCCGGCTCCGATCATTCCAAATGTATACCAGGAATCGGATGACGGTGGCGACTGGGAAGGGTCTGAGGACCCTCTGGCCCGGCAGGGCCAGTTATCTCAGGACTGAGCAGACGAGCTGGGGGATGCCAGTGGTCTTGACACCTCCCCTGACACTGGCTTCATCTCTCCTCCGACCGTGGCTTCGGAGGAAGGTGCTGCATTTTCCGAAGGCGGCCGAAGCCCTTGGGCTAGAATTGCCTGCTGTGGCCGTGAGGACGAACCTCCTCACCAAAGTGCTTCAACCGTCAGCAAGCTCCTTGGAGCCTCTGCTGCAGTTCAATGAGGCACTCATTGACGTTCTGAAGGGCACCTGGTCCAAGCCCTCCACAGTTCCTCCTGTGGACCGGAACGTGGCCTGGTGCCACCGCCCTGCACCGGGGCGACCCCAGCTTTCTGTCCCAACACCCCATGCCCGAGAGCCTGGTTATCCAGGCCTCTACCCCTGACCTCCTTCCCGTCCGCTCCCCCGGATCGGGAATCCAAAAGGCTAGAACAGTTTGGGAAGAAGCTGTTCTCCTCTCTTAGTTTGGGGTTGCGGTCTATCAACACCACGTGTCTTTTGGACCGTTACTCCCACTCCCTGTGGGATACGGTGGAGGACGTGCTGCCCCAGTGTCCGGAGGAGGCCCGGACACGACTCTCCCAGGCTCTTGCCGAGGGGCGGGATGCGGCACAGCATGCCATCCGATGTGGACTGGACAAACGGACTCGCTGGGCAGGGCATTGTCGACCACGGTGGCGCTTCGTCGCCACGCCTGGCTGGGATGTCCAGAGCACCCTCATGGACATGCCCTTTGATGGCAGTCGCCTTTTTGGCGACAAAGCGGATAGTGCGCTGGAGCGCTTTAAGGACTCCAGGGCTAACGCCAAGTCCTTTGGCCTTTCGGCCCTGCGCCCGCAAACTTCCGCTTTTCGTCCCTTTGGTGGCCAAGGAAGGGGCGCCCCCTCACGTCAGACTAGCCACAGGCCGCAGAACGAACCTCCGCACGGACATGGATTCCACCGAGACGGTACAGGGGGACAACGTGCCGATCCGCCTCAAAGCCCTCCTAGTCCGAGCTTTCAGGCCCTTTCCACGCCAGTGGGAGGCAGAGTTCGCCATCACCTGCTCTACTGGCGCACCATCACATCGGACAGGTGGGTGCTGCAAATCGTCCGAAGGGGCTGCTCCCTCCCCTTCTAGGCGACTCCTCCAGCCATGCCACCGCAGTGCCACCGAATTTCGGGGGATCACTTGCAACTTCTGCAGGAGGAAGTTACGGCCCTCTTGGCCAAGGAGGCCATCGAGCACATTCCTGGTCCAGAAGTAGGTCGTGGTTGTTATTCCCACTACTTTCTGGTTCCCAAGAAGGGCAAAGGGGGCCTACGCCCTATCTTGGACCTCAGGAGCGTCAACGCCTTCCTCCAGAAGGAGAAGTTCAAGATGCTCACCTTAGCTCAGGTTCTGGCTGCCCTAGACCCTGGAGACTGGATGGTAGCGTTGGACTTGCAGGACGCTTATTTCCACATCCCCGTCCTGCCGGCCCACCGGCGTTACCTGCGGTTCACGGTGGGCCAAGAGAATTTTCAGTTTACCATGCTCCCCTTCGGCCTCACCAGTTCCCCTCGGGTGTTCACGAAAGTGATGGCGGTGGTCGCAGCTCATCTGCGCAGATTGGGGGTTCCAGTCTTCCCCTATATCAACGACTAGTTGTTGAAGGCGGGCTCGCCCCAGGCAGTCGTCTCTCACCTCCAGACTACGGCCGACCTCTTGCATTTGCTGGGGTTCTCCATCAATGTGCCGAAGTCGCATCTGAGTCCCTCCCAAAATGTCCTCTTCATCGGAGCGGTTCTGGACTCGGCGCAGTTCCGGGCCTATCCTCCGGAACAGCTGGTCCGGGATATTCAGGCTCCGATTCCCATCTTTCGGCCTCCATCCCGGGTTTCGGTCAGGTTGGTGCTGCGGATTCTGGGTCTGATGGCCTCCTGCATCCTGTTGGTGCATCGCGCCAGATGAAGAATGGCGGGCTCTGCAGTGGGACTTGAAATTTCAGTGGGCCCAGCATCGGGGCAACCTGTCCGACCACGTCCTGATCTCAGAGGGCACTGCGAGACAGTTGCAGTGGTGGCTCACGGACCGCGCTTGGGTCAGTAGCAGATCCCTCTCCCTACCCCAACTGGAGCACGTGGTAGTGACTGATGCGTCCCTCCTGGGATGGGGGGCCACATGGGAGAGGCGGAGATCCGAGGCCTCTGGTCTCCGGCGGAGTCCCGGCTCCATATCAACCTTCTGGAGCTGAGGGTGATCTGACTTGCACTGAAAGCATTCCTCCCCTCTGTCCAGGGAAGTGTAGTGCAGGTGTTCACGGATAACACCACCGCCATGTGATATCCGGGTCTGGTGGCTCAGTGGACTAATGCGTCTGCTGCAGGGGCCTGTGTTCGACCTCATGGTCACAGGTTCAAATCCCGGCGGGTCCACTCAGCCTTTCATCCATCTGAGGTCGATAAAATGAGTACCATTGAGTTGGGTAACAATAAACATCTGTTGTTCAGCGCCAAGATACCCTTAGTGGTGAACGTGCGCTTTACAAATACACGTGTTATGTTATGTTATGTTATATTGCAACAAACAAGGCAGGGTGGAGTCGTGGACACTTTGTCAGGAGGCTCTGTGCCTCTGGACATGGCTGGAACATCAGAGCATCACCCTGGTGGTTCACCATCTGGCGGGCTGTCTGAACGCCAGAGCAGACGAACTCAGCCGCCGGTGCATGATGGATCACGAATGGCGTCTAAACTCGAACGTGGCGCAAGGCCTCTTTTGGCAGTGGGGAGAGCCTTGGTTAGATCTATTCGCCACCGACGTGAACGCGCAATATCATCAGTCTGCGCGTTGGAATTTCCAAGGCGGCACTCGTTCGGCGACGCTTTTCGTCGTGAGTGGAGTTGCGGTCTGTTGTACGCCTTTCCGCCTATACCACTTCTGCCCAGAGTGCTGAAGATCATCAGGCGCGACCGGGCCCAAGTCTTCTTGGTGGCTCCGGATTGGGCACGAAGATACTGGTATCCCAAGCTACTCAGTCTGTCGATCGATCCCCCGATACGACTGCCTCTTCAGGAGGACCTTCTGTCGCAGTAGCAGGGGACGGTCCTCCACCCAGACCTGTCCAGCCTCCACCTCCATGCGTGGAGATTGAGCGGCGGCAGTTGATGCCATTTGACTTGCCTCCTGAAGTCTGTAATGTTATTCTGGCAGCCAGGCGTCCCTCCACAAAATCGGTATACGCCTGCAGGTGGAACAAATTTGTGGCATGGTGCACAGCAAAGGCTGTGGATCCCCTTTCCGCCCCTCTTTCTGAGGTTCTCCTCTTTCCTTGGCCCAGCAGGGCTCTGCTCTGGGCACCCTCAAGGGTTATCTTTCAGCTATTTCTGCTTTCTTATGGCTTCCTGATCAGCCTTCTCTTTTCAAATCCCCTGTTTCTCGGTTCTTTAAGGGCATTACTCACATGTTTCCTCCTGTCCCTTTCGTAATGCCTCAGTGGGATTTGAACCTTGTTTTGACCTTTCTGATGTGCGCTCCCTTTGAGCCACTTCATAATTGTCCCCTTCGTCTTCTCACTCTTAAGACTGCTTTCCTGGTTGCCATCACCTCTGCTTGACGGGTAAGTGAGCTCCAGGCTCTCTCTTCTAAGCCTCCTTTTCTTTCTGTCCATCCGGACAAAGTTGTTCGGGGACTCGTCCTACCATTCTCCCTAAGGTGGTAACTGCCTTTCACATCGGACAGTCTGTTACTCTGCCTGCCTTCTTTCCGCCTCCGCATCCTTCGAAAGAGGAAGAGAGGCTCCACCGTCTGGACCCAAAGAGGGCGCTGTCTTTCTCTCTGGACCGCACCAAACAGTTCCGGGTGGACGACCAACTCTTTGTTGGCTACGTGGGCGCTAAGAAGGGGCGGGCGGTACCTCCTGTAGGGCTGAGGGCCCATTCCACTCGGGCCACAGCGGCGACCACTGCCCTGGGCAGGGAAGGTGCCTTGCAGGACATCTGTCAGACAGCAACGTCGGCTTCGCTGCACACGTTTGCCAAACACTATTTGCCTGGACAGCCAAGTCCGGAGAGACGGCTTCTTTGGCTGTTCTGTTCTCCAGGACTTTCTTGTGTGATCTTGGTTCGCAGGCCCACCACCGGGGTTGGTATTGCTGGGGTATCTATTCTAAGGTGAGGAATCTAACTAACGTGTTTCTTTCAGATGAACAAGTTACTTACCTTCGGTAACGATATATCTGTAAGAAACATTAGTTAGTTAGATTCCTCACCGCCCCACCCATCCTCCCCGTTCTGCGAACCGATATCTAGTGTTGAGGTCATCCCTTTCAGGGCCCTAGAATTTTTGGCACCAGTGTCGGTCTCTTGCATGGCTCTGCGTTCCTGGCGTGGAAAGCTATGTACAAGAACTGATGTCAGCGTGCGACGTCATCCCGGCGATTATGACACGGACGCGAAGCCGCAGACGACGCCTAGTGACGCGCAAGGGTATTGCTGACGAAAAATCTTTCCGGATCCAGCCTGACGCCTGGGGATATTCTAAGGTGAGGAATCTAACTAACTAATGTTTCTTACAGATATATCGTTACCGAAGGTAAGTAACTTGTTCATTTATGGGGCAGCCCTGAACCTAGAAGGCAGATTTCCGCAACTTATGAAGAAGGATGAAAGAAGACGCCCACTGACTTGGCCTGAGCCCTACTGGCCCGTCTGTAGTTTCCAGAGATCCTGTGCCAAAAGTCGCCTTGTCCTGCAGCCAGCGTCCTCCAGAACCCCTGAGAGGACTGACTGCCTTCCCCAATGACCGGATATCCAAAGAACAGCAGCTCTGTTCAAAAGAATTACCAAAGAAATACTCTGAGTCTGCTGAACCACCACACGCCTGGAACCACCACTGCGCCCGATGCCTACGGCCCGAGTCAGAGTAGCTCACCGGTCCCATCGAGGACCCCCAGCGCTCCAGAGTCCGAGTCCACCGTGGGCTGAACCCTTCTAGGACTTCCCAATGTCGCCTGCGGCCTATGAACGCCCCCCACCCCCAACTCCGGGTGACCCGGTAAGGTGAAATCCGACCTCAAAAGGCACCCCTGCATCAGTCCGTCCTGCGCCTTGGAGAAGAGGACCTGAGGTGCACCTACGTCCCGAGCCCTCCAACTTACCTGCCCAGCTGTTGGTTCCTCCCGGAAGCATTCCTGGACAAAGCATGCAGCCAAAACCCAAATCAGCACCCTGCACCCGGCCACTCCATGCCGCTGTGGGTGCACCTTGTGTGCTAAATCGGATCCCCCTTTGCCCTGAGCTAAACCCTAGGAGCTTTGCTCCCACATCCAAGTGGCGTGCCGTGAGTAGCCACTAACCGGAGGCCCCATATCCCCAATTGGATAACATTTGGCCTCAGCACTCTGCACCCGACAGCCCTAGTGCCGTTGAGGGTGCTTTTGGAATGGATCTTTTGACCCTGGGGAACCCTTGTTCTAACCCCAGAAAAACTCGACCCTAAAGACCGTTTACTTACCTGCAAACCGATAACCTCTTTTTCCTCCATAGGATTGCTTTAACTGTTTTCCTCTGAAAAACGTCTGTTGAGGGTGTTTGTATGGAAACATAAGAAACTGTGTTTTTGTGAAAACTGTTTTATGTACCCTTTTATCTAGGAAAGGTCCCAGTCTGATATCTAGGCATATCACACTGAGTAGAAAAAGTAATCTGGAAAGTGTGAGAAAATGCCCTCTTTCTGCATGGTTGCCCCCACTTTTGCTGAACTGCTGATGTGCTTTGACTGAGTATGCCCTGGGCACCTGCTAATCAGGTTCCCAGGGCCTATGTTCTTTCCCTAAAACTGCATTGAAACCCAATTGGCATCTCTGGCCACATGTCAGCCCCTGGTAATTGATACCACAGGTGCCCAGGGCACTGTCACCAGGGAAGGCCTCTAAGGGCTACAGCACTTATTGTGCCACCTTTAGAGGTCCTGCACCTTTACACTCACACACAGCCTTTGCAGGCTGTGTCTTGGTGCAGAACAAAGTGAAGGGTCAACATGGCACACATCCCTGTGTTCTCAAAGTAACTGATTCAACCTGCACACCCAAATTCTCAACGTCTGCTGTGTTATACTCTACTTTTCAATGAATCAATGTGTGCTGCTTCATGTATGAGATCTGCCACTATCCCTAAACAATCAAAAGCTAAGCTTAGTGCGCAGAAACCTGCAAACTTTATGAATCACACTACGCAATGGCCCTGAAGGGTTCAAAACAAATCTAATCAACTTGAAATGTATTGAACAAAAATTCTTAATATACAACACGAGAACAATATCTGTTTGTGTTCATTGTATTTTCCAATTCAGTACATCAGCATATACATAAACATCAAAATGTGTCACTATAATTAATCATTCTCCTGACTTGCACATCTGTACATGTGTAAATTATCAATAACCATAATTACACAGTGTGACACGTATATTTCTTAGATGGCCCCTGTGTGCCATGCCTACAACTCACTGCCCTGGCATAGATCAGTCTCCCCTTTAGCTGGTTGCCCTATACCAGTGGTGAGAGTACAGGTACATAAGCCCTGTACCCCTACAGTGTCGAAGTCCATTCTTAGACATTGTAAGTGCAGTGCTGCCATTAAGAGTATATGGTGCTAGGAGTTTGTCATTACGAACTCCACAGCACCATAATGGCTAAACTGAAAACTGAGAAGTTTGGATTCAAACTTCTCAGCACATTAAACCCACACTGATGTCAGTGTGGGATTTAATGAAAAATGCGCACAGAGGGCATCTTACAAATGCCCCGTGAAAAACGACCTACCACTAGTGTCCAGGTTATTGGCTGCTTTCAGCTGCCACCACCAGACAAGTTTCTAGACCCCTGGGTCGAGAGCCTGCTGCTCTCAGGGGCCTGAAACAAAGCACATACTGGGACGAGGTGCCAAGCCTCCTCCCCCAGGATGGGCAGGGTCCACCAAGGGGAAGCTTCAAAGGCTTGTTGCCTTTGTGAGCTTCCCCAGGCCACTTGCTGCTTTCAGCAACTGGTTCTGACCCCCACTTGAGGCAGGAGAACCGGCGAGAAATACAAGTGAGAAAGAGAGGTATGCCCACCTCTGCCATCTCCACCCTTCGGGTGGGGGAGGCTGGTTTAAGCACAACTCTCAGTCCCCGCCATCTTGCAGATGGGGGGACCCAGCCAACCAGAGTGAGGCATATGCCCCCTTCCCACTGGAGTGTGGCATAATAGGAGGTGTACCTACCCCAAGGAAGGGATCCAGCGGTCCCAACTTTTACTTACCTGTAACGCCCTAAATCTAGTATTTAGGGGGCACCCCGAACCTTGCTTCCTCAGACAAACTACAAGAAGAAAAGAAGAAAGACCGAACAGCCGTGCCGAAGCTAAGAAGAGGAGGACACCCACTGACTTGGCCACAGCCCTACCTGCCTGTCCCCACCTCAAACCCGCAGAAGCAAAACTCTGGTGTGTCCTGCAGCCAGCAGCCTCAAGAACCCTGAGGACCAGCCCTGCCGTCAAAAGAAAAGACTCTGTCTCCCGTGAACACCAGATTTGTTCACCCACAGACTCCAGGTCCGGCAAAGTCAGCGATTCTGCACCCAACACCCACGGCCCAAGTTTGAGTTGCCCAACACCACGAGGAGTTCTCCCAGGCGATCCTGGCTTGAGATCCGGTGACCCCTGACCTGCATCACCAAAACATGCAGCCTTCAAAAGGGGGGAGGGGAGGGTGTGTGTGTGTGTAGGTAGGTAGAGGGCCTCTAAGGGTGGCAATATAAGTGATGGAGCCCTTGGAAGCCTTCCCTGGCCACAGTGCCCTGGATACCATTTACAAGGGGCTGAGCTGTGGCCAGAGAGTGCCAATTGGGTTTTGGCAGGAGCCCAGGGCACAAAAAGTGTTGGCAACCATGCAAAAAGAGGGCACTTTCTTACATAATGCTCAACACTACACTCTGATAAAGCCTTATTTCTCACCCACGCTACCACAAATGGAGAGTAAGGTATTGTCTCCTTTTACCTCTGTAAGCCTTTTGGGATCCACTGAACTCTGTGCACACTATACTTTACTTTGGTATAGTATATACAGAGCCAGTTTCCTACAATAGGGGAAGCCATTCTTGAGTTAGAGGAGGTTTTGGCAAACCTTCCACCTCCACCACAAAGCCTTAACTTGCCCACCATCACCCCGATCACACAACATCTGTCTGGGGAAGACTACGATAGTTCTTTCCCACATCTAGAAATATCACATCCGACCAGTGGGTGTTGGATAATATCCAACATGGTTATTGTCTGGAGCTCACTTCTACATCTCCATATATTCCACCTCGCACTGACAGACTGTAAACAGACCATCAACAACTACTCAAAGAGGAAGTACAAGCTCTTCTATAAAAGGGAGCAATATAATTGGTGCCATTACACCAACAAGGCACAGGGGTCTGTTCACTGTACTGCATAACCCCAAAAAGGATGGTTCTTTGAGGCCAGTCCTCGACCTCAGGCCCCTAAACATTCTCTTAGAAGACTTCCACATGGTCACACTTCGGGATGGCATCCTGCTACTACAACGAGGTGACTTTATGGCCTTACCGGACCTAAAGAACTCCTGCTTCCACATTCAAATTCACCCAGCACATCATCAATACCTCAGATTTATGCTAAATGGAGAACATTTTCAGTTCAAAGTGCTTCAATTCGGTGTCCCCACAGCCCTCAGGGTGTCTAGCAAGTGCATAACAGCTCACTTAACACAGGCAAAACACCCACGTTTCCCCGTACCGGGACGATTTGCTCAAGAGCAACACTCACTAAACTATTTGCAGCACACACAAACTACCTTAAAACTACTTCACCAACTAGGTTATAGTCAATGCAGTCAAATCTCACCTGCAACCAATTTAAGGACAACCTTACCTAGAAGCCATGCTCAACTCACACATGGGGTTAGCGTATCCAAACACTGCAAAGATTCAATTCTTCAAAATTCTTATGCCACAATTTCAGCCTCCGCAGATAACTGTAAGATCAGTCATGCACCTCCAATGCACCATAGCATTATGCATAGTCATTGTACCTCTTGCCAGGCTCAATATGCGCCTGCTGCAAGAATGCTTAACACGTCAATGGACTCAAGTAGAAGGTCACCTGGAAGATCTAGTGTTAATCAGCCATCAAGCTTACAGCTCTCTGCAGTGGTGGAATTCCAACTATCTCGTAAAGGGATGACCTTTTCTAGGCCCAATTCCGCAGAGAACCCTAACAGCAGGCACATCACTCACTGATTGTGGAATACACTCACAGGAATAGGCAGTTTTGCAGCATGAATCTTTCTGGATTCACTATGCTGTGCATTATTCCACTGGGGTGCTGGGTACATTAAATCCCACACTGGCATCGGTGTGGGTTTAATGTGCTGAGAAGTTTGATACCAAACTTCTCAGTCTTTAGTGTTTCCATTATGGTGCTGTGGAGCTCGTGCTTGACGAGCTCTGAGCACCATGTACTCTTAAATGGCAGCACTGCACTTACAGTGCTCAGGAATGGACCTGGGCACTGTATGGGCACAGGGATCCTGCTCCTGTGCCCACACCATTGGCATAAGGCACCCAGCTAGAGGGGTGACTGATGTATGCCATGGCAGTGTATGTGATGGGCATGGCACACAGGGATGTGTGCCATGTCGACTTTGTTTTTGTCTTGCACCCAAACACTCAGCCTGCAAAGGCAGTCTGTGTGTGTAAGGGTACAGGGCCTCTAAGGGTGGCACAAGGAGTGCTGCAGCCCTTAAAGGCCTTCCCTGGTCACAAGGCCCTGGGTACCTAGGGTACCATTTACCAGGGGCTGACATGTGGCCAGGGTTTGCCAATTTGGGTTTGGTTTGTTTTAGGGAAGGAACATAGGCCCTGGGCACCTGATTGGCAGGAGTCCAGGGCACACTCAGTCAAAGTACACTCAGCAATTCAGCAAAAAGTGGGGGCATACCATGCAAGAAAGATAGCACTTTCTCACAATACACCATCCCGCCGAAACCTGCGCTCGAAGTCAAAAGAGACGACAAGGACGCAGAACTGCCGAAAACGCCCGAACCAGTTGAGGAACAGGAGGGCGAAGTCTATTATTTCGAGGGCGAAGGCGACTAGGATCAGCAATCCTACCGGGACTTGACGTCCTCGGGGGCACAAGACTTCGAATGGCAGGATCTCAACGCCAAATCGCCGGAAGAAGGGGTAGACACTTACCCTTCGAGGTCCTCGCCGCCAGACGACATAGGGATCTACTATATGGTCGTCCAAAAGACTGCACAGACGTATGGAGTGAAAATGGAAGAGGAGAAGCCCAAGGCATGTTTTCTCCTGGAAACTCTACTGCCTCAACAAACTAGGAGCCAGTTCCTGCCCATGCTCCCTAGTGTGCTGGATCAAGGAAGAGAGGTCTTTAAGGAACCAGCAGTATGCAAGGCTGTGACTCCAAGAACGGAGAAGTATAAACATTCCTCTAAGGACCCTGCATACATTCAAGGGTCAGTACCAGCCGACTCCATAATAGCAGCAACGGCTAGGAAGAGGGCCGATGTGCCCACTAATGCCGGACCACCACAAGACAAGGAGAGTAGAAGGATAGATCTCACAGGAAGAAAGGTGGAGAGAAATGCGGCAATCCATTGGCGCATCGCAAACGCCCTGATCAACAGACACTCATACCAGCACTGGGAGGAAGTGGGGCAACTCCTAAAGCATCTACCAGACCAGTACCAAGAAAGAGCTGCTCACCTGGTAGAAGATGGCAAAAGCATGGCGAACACATGCTTAAAATCGGCCTTGGGTGCTGCAGAGACGTCCCGCAGACTAATGATGATAGGAGTGACCGAGAGAAGACACGCATGGCTCAGAATCTCTGGATTCAAGCCAGAGGTGCAAAGCAACATCCTGAACACACCTTTTAACGGAGAGCAACTGTTTGGCGCACCAGTTGACGACAAGTTAACGCAGCTAAAGAAGGAAAACGAGACAGCAAGGTCCATGGGAGCACTGCAGTTCAGGGGGATGAGAAGGGGTACACCCAAAAGAAGACCAGATGGTGGGGGGGGGGGGGCAACGTGCCTACCACATCGCACCAAACGTTTCAACAAGGCTACCAAGGGAACAACTAAGGCCAGCAGCAGCATGGACAGCAGCAGCAGAGCTGGCAGTACCAGCCCCGGGGCCAATCCATTCGAAGGCAAGCAAACCGACGAGGACAGACATGAAGAGGTGGCCAACAGCCCCCCTCCAAGTGACTTCGCCATGAAACCAACCCCCACCCTAGCAACACCACGGGGTGGGCACAAAGACATACAGAAAAGTAGCAAACGGACGTTCCACGACAAACAGTACCTCGAACACACAACACCAGTAGAGGGCAGAATAAGAAGCTTCATCCAGGAGAGGAGGAAGGTCACAGCAGACAAATGGATACTAAACATCATACAATACGGATACTGTTTAGAGCTAGAGAAACAACCTCCAAACAGAAAACCAAGAAGCAAGGGACACTCAGCAAAGGAACTCTCGCTCTTGCAACTAGAGGCGCAAGAACTGCTCAGCAAAGAGGCAATAGAGATGGTGCCGGACAACCAGAGGAACAAAGGGGTCTACTCAACTTACTTCCTCTTGCCAAAGGTGGACGAAACACTAAGACCTATCCTAGATCTGAGGTTCTTGTATATCAGTCACCTAGAGTTGCAAGATGTTCATTTAGCGCTGAAAGCCTTCCATCCCAACCTCAGTGGCAAAGTGATTCCCATCCAAACAGACAACTTAACTGCCATGTATTATCTGCAAAAATGGGGTGGGGGGGCAGGTCACCTCAACTATCTCATTCAGCTCAGACCATCTGGAGGTATCCTCTCAGAAACCACAATTCTCTCTTAGCCGAGTACCTCTCGGGGGTGGCCAACGACTTTGCGGATCTCCTCAGCAGCGAGCAATAAGTCTACGAGTGGGAACTCAACCAACAAGTCCCCCACCCATTCTTTCAACAGTGGCGTCACTCAGACATTGACATATTCACCACAGCAGAAAAAGCCAAATGCCCACAGTCCAAGGGCAACACACAATAGATGAGTTGGTCAAGGATATTTACTTATGCTTTTCCACATCTCCCACTGCTTCGGTTTGTGATTCGCAAACTTCCGCAGACGTCTGTGACACTCATCCTAGTGTCTCCCACATGTGCCAGACAACTCTAGTTCACTACACTACTAGAACTCAGTAGTTCCGCACCTGGTACTTCCCAACTGGCAGGACCTTGAACCCAAAATCAGGGAGCAGTAAGACATCCAAACACAAGATCTCTCAATCTTGCTCCCGCAGTCTTAAAATTCGGATACTTAAAATCTATCTCAACAGTGTATAGATATTCTTAAAGAAGCAAGAAGATCCACTACTGCCCCGAAGTGGAAACACTTTCTTCACTATTTTCGTTGAAAGGATATTAACCCCTTAACAGCAAAACATTGTCTGTTACTTTCTACATTTACAAACCTCTGGGCAAGCTTTCTCTTCCAGAAGACTATACCTAGTGGGGGTTGCCGCTTATCTCCAAAAGAGAGAACAAACCTATATTCAGAATCCCTGTCATTAAAGTCATTCTAGAGGGCCTCAAAAGTTATCCCGCCTAGGGTTCCTCCAATACCAGCTTGGAACCACAATGTTGTGTTAACAAGGCTAATGGATCCACCATTTGAACCTTTACACTTGTGCCCTCTCCAGTTTTTATCCTGGAAAGTTACTTTTCTCATTGCAATCACTTCACTCAAACGTGTCTGTGAGCTTCAGGCATTAACTCTAGAAGAACCATTCTTCTAACTTCATAGCGACAAAATGGTACAACATACAAACCCTAAACTCCTTCCAAAGTGGTCTCACAGTTTCACTTAAATCAATCTTCATGTTGCTAGATGTCCTTCCTCAACCCGATTCAGTGGCAGAAACAGCCTTACACACACACTGGATGTAAAAGGAGCTTTCATGTATTATATTGACAGAACTCAATCATTTAGAAAGACAAAAAAACTATTTGCTGCATTCTCGAAACCGCATAAAGGGAGGGCCATTTCTAAAGCATGCATTTCATATCTGAAAGAGACACGTTAGTGATATATTCCTTACCTTAGAATATCCCCAGGCGTCAGACTAGATCCGTAAAGTTTTTTCGTCAGCAGTACCCCTGCGCGACGGTAGGTGATGCCGTGCGGCTCCTTACGCCTGGGGATATTCTAAGGTAAGGAATCTATCACTAACTAATGTCTCTTACAGATACAGATCGCTGCACAAGTAGTAACTTGTGCGTTGAATTGTGAAATGCATCCAAGCTTGTTATACTAAAGCTAAACTAACTCTACCTATTCCTCCAAAGGCTCACTCTACTTACAGAAAGGGAGCCACCATGGCCTTTTTAGACAATATAGCTAATGTGGGTCAAGCAGTTATACGTACACTATTTCAAACAATCGCAAACTACACAGGTTAGCCCTCACTATGGGAGGAAAACTACTTTAAAGTGTATGCTAAGCATGTGTATATACAGCCACACATGTCATCAAACGGAAAATGTTACCCAGTAAGCATCGGTTTGTAACATTTAGGGCTATAGATTAACATGCGTCCACCCACCTCCCGGTATACCTGTGTGATTTGCTCTTATATACATTAACCATTACACTATTTTCGCATGGTGATCTCACTAGGTTACATCTTTCACAAGCCAACACTAGATGGCGGACTTATGCTAAGCAGGTTATTCTCCAGCACTACATGCCACAAACAAATGCTCACTGGGTAAGTAGCATTTTTCTTACAGCACCTCCTCTCTTATCCGGGCAATAAGCATGTCAACAAAAGCTCATCAAAATATAATGGAGTAAATATGCAATAAAATTTCCATAACACAAGAGGAGATGAGATCAGCAAGGCCCAAAAGATGAGATTACGCCGAATGACACATAAGTAGATCACAGTTGAGGATATTTGTATTATAGTTGTGCACACTATTATAGGAGAGCACTACTAGATTCTTGTGACAGGCGCCTACCATACATGCATAAGAGCTAGATGGTGTCTTGGATTTCATAGAAAGTAATAATACACAAGACTTAAAATATAGAGAGAGGACTATAGTTGGGGCCAGATCTTCATTATTGTGAACACCTGATTTATCATATAAACAGTGAGTGATGTAATTCAGTAAAAGCAGAATACACCTTGTGAGTGGTTAGTGTTTCTCATGTACAATTCATTTGAGCAAACAAATTAATGAATGCAGCTTTTGTCCTAGGTTGCTGTAAGTTGATTAAAACTGATCTCAAATAAGAATGTCTGGAGACAGTTCTTCTCGAAAATTTGATAAAAGCCAGTGACATTGCCTCCATACGAACATGCATGGAACTAAAAAATTTCAAAGTAGAAGTACATCTGATGGGGATTCAGCCAGTTACATGTAGGATAATCACTAGCATGTGAATACATCTGTAATTTTAGTTCAAACTGCAGATTTCTCACCTTTAGAATATCTCCAGTTACGTGAATAGATATTGAGAATTCTTCAGCAGTGCTCTAGCACATTGACAAGTGGCACTGTGTGGCTTCACAGTGATGTTGTACTACCACAGAAGTGGTGCAGTGTAGCCAGATATAAGCCCTACCCCTACGTGCCAATCAGTTCCTTTCTTTCTGTGCTCTTCAACCCGGATTCGGAACTCCTTTCCCGACTCAGGGCCTCAGTTAGTTTTGCAAGTGGGATGCACTACCACAAACTTGCAGATATTACGTCTTCCTTATTACAAGTGGATTATATCATATGGCCCTTGTAATACAGCAGAAAGGATATACATCACTTTTGCATCAGGATAGCCTATCCGCCAAACTCAAATTCATGCCTTTACTTAGTCGTCTGGCAACTTACAAATTTATTCTACAGTGTGCCAGACAGACAGGGTATTAGGATCTACTACAGTTGTCCAGGGGACAAATCAAAGCAACACAGGATGTGTTAACCATGCAGAACGGAGGAGTCTGTCACCCAGAACCAGCCACACTCAATCTAGCAGCCTAGCTTTGGAATATCTTGAGTTTGAACACCTACAGCTGCCCCTCAAGACAATGGAATTCCTGAAGCAAGCTAGAAAACCAAGCACAAAGTGCTACACTGCCAAGTATATTAGATACATACACTGGTGCAGAGACCACCAAAAACTAGAGACACGGGCAGAGCACGGTACAGTGCTAAAGTGCCACACCCCCTTACTGGACCAGCAGCCTCATCTGCGCTTTGCTAAAGTTTCGCCTGGATGGCCATAGTTGCATACACCTAAGGAGCAAGAAGGTACTGTCTCTTCACACTAACAGTAGTGAAAAGATTCCTGGAAAGATCAAAGTGAGTGGCGCCACCTAGGGCAGACCTGACACCAATGTAGTATCTGACACTGTATTCAAACAATTAATGACAGAAGCATTTGAGCCAATGCACTAGACACAGTTGAAATTCTTAACCTTAAAGACGGCGTTCTTAATGGCGATCATGTCTCTCTACAAGGTCAGCGAACTGCAAGCGCTCATGATCCAGGAACCATACCTTAAAATCCACAAGGACAAAGTTGTCCTATGAACAAACCCACAGGCCCTACGAAAGGTGGTATTGCAATTCCACATCAACCAAAGCATCCAACTTCCTGCCTTTTTTCAGTATCCAAGATCACAGACCGAAAGGGTACTGCACACTCTGGATGTGCGAAGAGCACTCATGTACTACCTACAAGAGACAAAGCAGTCCGCAAAGGGAACCAACTTGTTCGTATCTTTTGCTAGGGCAAGCAAGGGTCCACCAGTATGTTAAGGAACAATGGCACAGTGGATAGTGGAATGTATCCAAACATGCTAACAAGAGCAGAAAAAACCTTATCCACATTCCTCGGAGCACCCTCAACCAGCAGAAAGGGCGCAACCCTAGCATTCTGAGGAAACGTTTCCATTAGCAACATCTGTATGGCCACAATGTGATCATCCTCGCACACAGTCACGAAACACTGTGGCCATCAAGATAAATAAGAAAACACAAGTGGGACAAAAAATACTACAGCATCTGTTTGCCAACTCATCCAAGTTTCTTCCCATCCTCCCAAAGGAAACAAGCACTGCTATGTAATCAGATGCACAGCATTTGAATCCAGTAAAGGGTTAATTCTTCAAAACGACAAGGTTACTTACCAGTAGGAGTAGTTTTGCAGCCTGGAGAGTTTTATGGATTCACATTGAACCTACTCTTCTCCACGGAGTTGGGGATGAAAGCAAACAGGTGAGGTGAGCAGCACTTCAAAACAAGGAAAGTTCCAAATAGAACAGACATAGTGGGAAAAAATAGATTCTCAAGATAGCAACAACAAATAGTAAAGTCTGGGAGGACCTTCATAGGTTACACAGGAGAATACAGGTGGGCCACAACAAAAAGAGTAAAAAAGGAATGACAGAGGGACATGATACGATTCCAAGAAGAACGGACGTAGTGGGAAAAAGAAGATTCTCAAGATAGACACAATGAGCAGTAACTTCCAGGAGTGCCTTCTTAGGTCACACAGGGGGTATAGGTGGCCCAAGCCAAAAAAGAAAAAGGGAATTGAGAAGGACATGACATGATTCCGGACCCAACAACTAAATGGCAGAATAGATGCACAGCATGCGATTCCAGAAAACCCTTCAGGCTGCAAAACTAGTCCTGTTAGTAAGTAACCATTTTGTTGATTACCTTCAGAAACACTCTTTAAAGGGGATACTCTTGTTCAAGATTAGTTGCTTTAATTTCTGCTCTAAGTTTGACTTCACCAGCTTCTCATCATTGTCTACTTTTTATTATTATGGGGTAAAAGAGAGCTCAACAAAAAAAAAGTTATGTGCCAGTTTTAACTCCCCAACTGCAGGTCCTCAAAGTCCCCTCTGAAGTCATACTTTGCCGTATTTAGAACTGATGGTGATGTTCACAAGTACATAAACTAGCACAGCAGAATATGGGAGAGAAGCAGTCTCTGCCTTCTAGCCCCAGACATTTTCGCCTTTTAAGCCAAACAATTTGGTATGACACCTGTTGTATCAAGGTTTCTAGTACCTGGGACTAGATTTTCCTCTAGTCCGAGTATATGAAGCAAGCACCAAAATCAATGTATTTCCTAGATTCATGCGGCAGCCACCCTGCTTCCCTTTTTAGAATGACCCTGTGTACATAACGGAAAGTGGTATGCCTACAGTTTGCAACTCTTGGTCTCCTGATGTCATATGAGCATTGATCTTTTTTCACCTTACAGTGTGTAGGGACAAAAGCTAGTTCTGCAAAACTTGCAGGATCCTCTCTGACTGGAAAAACACCAGATAGCCACTTCTTGCCTATTATTGGTTCCATATTTAACAGTTGATGTTTGTTTTGTTTGATGTCTCCTGGCCTGTTAAAATCAGATACCCAGATGGACATTTTGTCACAGGTGTAACTAACTGACTATAGCATTGTGTGCAATTGAAAAGACAGCAGTTCACGAGGAAGTGTGATTATTTGCATCTGTGGAAATTTTGGGCGTCTTGATCAACCTAATATTTTTGTTTGCAAGAAAATCTATCGATAGTATTTTTTATGTAAGGAGAATATCTGGGGAACAGTAATTGGCTGGTGAGGCTGGTGTTTGAATTCTAGGATGTGAAAAGAAAAGGGGATAATGATTTTGTGTAATGACAACAAATGCTCACCTACTCTTCTGGGTGCCTAGGGTCTTTGGGACCAAACTCTTTATCCTATTTGAGATTACATTTTTCCTTCTGATAGAACGGAACAACAAAGATGCCCTTCTGTTGAGTAAGTTACAAAACATTTCTTTAAATTTGGGCAGGTGTGCTTCGTCATTTTCAGACCTCTTGGAATGATGTGGCACTTTAAGGCCTCTTGGAAATATAACGCTGGCTTTTAAACCTCTCTTAGTGGCCACAGAGATGCTTCTACGTATTCTTGTTACAGTTCATGTCTCTGTACGAATGTCTCATTTCTATGTGAGACTGTAGCATTTCTAGATCTTGCTATTTTGATTTTCTATTGTTTTTTATTTTTTAGGCCACGATTGCTCCCTGCGCTTGTGGAACCTGGAGAACAGAACATGTGTCCAGGAGATAACTGCTCACCGCAAGAAGCATGAGGAAGCCATCCATGACGTGGCATTTCATCCTAGCAAGGCGCTCATTGCCAGTGCAGGAGCTGATGCCCTAGCCAAGGTGTTTGTATGATGTCTTTCTTGCAGAACGTAAAGGAGGCTAGGGGGTGGGGAAGGACTATGCCCACTCTTTCTCATCCTGCGTATGGTTAGCCTGACCACTACTGTAAAGCCCTGGAGCGCCTCTACTTGCCGCTAAGGTGGCTGACGGTGCTTGTTTAGTGGTGCTATGTCCTGCACTCAAAAGAGAGTGGCAGTCCCCTTTTCTAGAGTTCTGGATTCAGTGCACACAACAGACCTAATACCGTGCCATCTTTGCCCATCAAGGAGTCTCTGCCATTGATGACATTACTTTGGCGAGGAGAGTGCTGACAAATATGGCTCTTCTGTTGTGCAGTATGTGTGCTTTGCATCCTTTGGAACTGTAGAGCCTAATTTCTCACCTCCTGTTAGCACAGGGAGCCTTGACACCGTCAAAGTAATTTGGAGGTGGTTGGCTTGAGGATTGTTACAGAAGGGGTGATGGAATATATTTTTCTGCTGTTAGCATTTAAATGTGATTGGACTACTAACTTTCCACGATGGTGAGAACAGAACAATGGAAACATTACTATTCCATGATGCTACGATTGTGGACCGCAGAACCTCAAAACTCCATCCTTGTAACCTGCAAGCACTGGACTCTCGGCTAGTGTCCTAGACTTTAGATTCTCCAAAGACAATCCTTGCAGCAGTTTTGGGAGTCACTGGTAAGAGTTGTTGGTTGGTAGTACATGGGGTCTGTAATCATTGGAGCTAGATAGGTCATTCTGTCATTGAAAAAAGCGCTTGTCAATTTTAGAGTCATTATTGCTTGTTGACAAGATTGTATTACTATCTGAATGTGTGCAGAGTTAAGACAAAGCATTTTTTTGTCGAAGAAGAGCCGTGAAGCAAAGGCGTGTAGGACTAATTAAAGACAGTACTGAGGCACAGTGTTGCCGACCGACTGATCAAGGAGAGCAGTGGCTAAACAAGTGTAACTCTACAGTAGTCAGAGAGTCATAGCCAGTGTCATTGTCCTGCAGGCAGATGGGAATGTGCATTTTCACTGTATGGGGAGCATAAATGGGCATAGTCACTACCTGAAGAGGAGAGTATGTACACAAGGGTAAAAGGCAAGGATGAAAGGCAGTGTGGTGCCAAAGAGACCGGGGTAGTAACTGTCCATAGGAGACAGAAGGAGTTGGTTACTGGCAAGTTTAGATTCCATATGGCAGTGCCAGTGATCAAACAATGTTAAAGGGGAAGGGGAGATTTTCTTTAGCCGGAGGGTGAGATGGGCATGCTTTGTTGGTCACAGGAGATAAGGGAGACAGTGCCAATGGCCAGAGGAGGAGTGGTCTGTTTCAGTACTGGAAGGAGATGACAAGGGGGTCACTGTAATTAGCTGAAGGATAGAGTGGGGTTTGGTCACTGCCAAAGGGTTGGAAGTGAAAAGGGAGTACATGGCCCAAAGGAGTTGTTTGCTATTTTTAATGGCCATAGTAGAGAGGGGCACAATGCCTCTGGCCAGAGGAGAGAAAAGGATCGTCCGCAGCCGAAGGAGAGCGATGCTTTGGTTATAAAGCAAATAAGAGGTATATGTTCGGTGCGAAAGAAGGAGGGTTTTGCCAAATTAAAGATGCAGCTTGGTATATTACCAAATGAGAGAGAGAGCTCAGTAACATGACCAAAGATTTTGTTGAGCGCTACAGGGAAAGGGAGATTGTCAGCAGCAAAGGGTGAGCGGGATAATTGTGGTCATTGACCATCAGTGTAATGAAGAAACCTGGTCAGTGGAGAGAGAAGAAGGAGATGGAGACTATTTTAATGGTCAGTATCAGGAAAAGGGCATTTTGATAGCTAGCATAATGTAGCAGAGGCAGGAATGTAATGGGGGAAGTAGAACATTTCTAATTTGTGCAGTTATGTTGCTGTGGAGAGATAGTAGGCATTTTCACTGAAAGAAGTAGAGCCAGAACGTTATGATCAATAATAGGAATGGAGACTGTGACTAGCCAGATGATGAGTGGAAGTGTGGTGCTACAGTGAAATATGACGGTGCTACGTTTGAATGTGACAAAGGTGAAGATTGTGGTTTGTTAGGAGCAGGGTGGTTTGTGGTACAGTACCTACTGGGGGTGGAACACTTCGGTGGCCTCCATGACCTTCCAAGATTTAGACTTCAATATGCAACTAAATTAAGAGCATCTGACGTTTGTCTCTATTTTAAGGGACTTAGGTTGAGCAAGGTCACTTGCAGAAAGCTGCATAATTGGAAAGGTTTGTGGAGAGGCGCAGTGCACTTGGTAGTATGACGACATGTTATGTGACTGGAGTCATTAAGGGTTGAGTTTAAGGAGGGACCTGCTGACAAAAGTTCAGTGAAGTCTGTGTCACTGACCAGTGTATCGGGCTATCAATAACTGATGTTGAGCCCAGAACCACAAGAGCGACGGCAAAGAGAGACTGAAAGGAATAATTAGCACAGAGGCTGCACAATAGGTGACATTTGCTTGACAAACTAGAAAGTGGCAAGGATTGTAGGGAGGGGAAGAAAGCTAGTCCTGCGGTGGTTCTATTTGTGAGCATCACTTTTTATGTGAAGCATGATTAGCACCAGCGCTGGGAGTGCAAAGGAAGTTTAATAGTGTCAGACTACAATGTGTGTCACCCTAGTGTGTTGACATCACCGACTGGAGCATTTCACCCTGACATTACATCGGGGTTATAGCATTGAGTTTACAGGCCTTAAGCAATTTAAAGTCTGAATGCCGCTAATGGAGATCAGAGCTGCAGTTAGGTAGAAATGAGTTGCTAAGACTGATGGTGTTAACGTTTGAATGTGACATTGGGAGTATCATCCTCAAGTGAAGTGTGTGGTAAGTCCCATTGTGGCTTCTAGTACATTAGACATTAAAAGGAGGAACACCTTGGTGGCGTCCATGGCCTTCCAGATTTCCGTGTGCGAGTAATTTAATAGATGGAACTTGATAAAAGAGGGATTGGTGTTGTGGTGCATTAGATTTGACAAAATGTGGCACCGTTCAACAAGTATTCATTAGATGTCTGTGGAATTTTAGTTGAAGTGCTAGGGACAGACATTTTTTAAAATCCTAAATTAATGCAGCATAATTATAAGTTAGATGATTAAAATATTTGGTTTGATGAGCAATATCACGGAATTGAAGCAGACGAACTTCATTTTTGAAATGTTAGTGATCATATTTATGTGTGATATAAGAACACCACATTACAAAATGCAATGATTTGGTTCTGGATGTTAGGAGAAAGCAGGTGAGTCATAATAATAGCATTACAGCTTATATGTAGAATGTTTTGAGTCGGTGTGTTGGAATATAGAGTTAGCATTTGGACTGACTGCTGTGAGAACTCAAGTCTGAGCTTTAGTTTTTTTTTTTTTTTTAAATGTCAAGCCAGTGCCCCTTTGTAAGTCAGTAAAAGGATGATGAAGTTGCTTGGTCATGCAGCACCAGTCAGATTTTGGTCAATCAAAGCCGTGATAGTGTAGCTCATGGTAGGTGGATCACAGCACTATCAAAAACCGGTTACAAAAGGAAAAGGAGAAATATTACCTAAGAGGGAAAACACTTCACTGATGTCAGTTTACTTTTCATGCCTGAGTTACTTGTGCCCTTTTGCAAATTGAGATCCTTGCTAGAGTGGCATATTAATTTTACTTTGACACTAACTTTCATGTTTTAGATTGTTGGAGACTGCTATCCTCCCTTCTTCTCACTCCACCTTCCTCCCTGTATACAAACACACAGGCAATGGGTTTTAAAATTGGAGAGTAAAGGAGATAAAGGGACTGGTTGTTTGGCTTGACACCCACCTTGTGGGCAAAAGCTAGACAATGCTACACTTTGGTGGCTCCCCTGCCTGTAAGACTTGGCCTCCGCCAAAACTCAAGCAGGTTTCAACCTCATGTTTTATGTTTGTTTTATAATTCAACATGTATATTATGTAAGATTTGAGAAGACTGAAAGGTTAAAAAGGAGAAAGGAAGCACCCCTGGCCTAGTGGAGACCTGCCACAGCTGCAACGCAGAGGCCACATCTTATCATCACTGTGTGATAGTTTTCATTTGCTGTCTTTAGCAAATGCCTAGGGGTGAGCAGTTCTGAGGTTTTTAATGCAATTTCACTTTTTTGCTATATTTATTTAATCTTTTTGTCCTTTTAAGATCATTGAGACTGAATTGTATGTGACAAAAGTTTTACTTCAATAAACAGTTTGGAATAAGATTAAAAGGCATTTGTTTGGTGCATTTGTGTTTACTGAAATAAAATTATTTACCATGGGGTTCACTGTCCTAGAAGAAAATGAAAGTTCTAAATGCCCATTTCCCTGATTGAGTCATTTGGAGTGTACTCCGCTACCCCAGTGCAGTGGTGTTTCAAGGTCTGTGGTAAAGGCCAGAAAAAACCGCATTCTGTTCCATTTGTCCTTTGAGCCAGTGTTTACCCAGTAGTAAGATCAGCTCATCTCATGTATATTGATTGGCACCTATTTTGTCACCGATTCTTTCTTTGTATAATGAAAAGCTAGTTCATTTAGTACCAGCTGACGTCGTACATATTGTAACATGGTTTGCTTGATCCTCCCAGTAAAGTTCTAAAGGGTGGTGATGTTTGTATATTCCTTTTGATGGGTATGGTTTCTGGTTTAGATGTAGTGTCTTAAAATAAATTTAAAACAGAGGCACAACTGCTAAGTGTAGAATTGGGCAACCTACCATGCAATTCATCCCAGTATTCGAAAGTATGCTTTGATTCCAATCTGGTTCCTCTACTGATCATGTTGCTCCCCAAATTTCTCAGGCCGTCATAGACTCTGCAGCAAGTCAGGGCCTTTAAAGGGGCCATGCTCCATATTTTTATGTTGGTACCTGCTTCCTCTGGACCTCCTTAGGTCCCCACAAAGCAGCAGGGCCTCCGGTCAAATTTATTTTGTCTGATCCTCCCCCCACTGACTGTCTCTGTGAGATCCATTGCTGTCTGCAAGCCAACACCAGTCCTAAACTCCACTTTGGCCCTAGGATCCAGCCCAGACCCTTCGATATTGGCAACAATACGGACTCCACCAAAGTTCCATTCGGGACCAGGTTCTGAAGTCGACATCTGACCCCAAATTACGCCTGCATCGCCAGACCTCTGTCCGCTACAAATTCAGTTAACCATGGTTCCCTCCAAGCCTTTCCCACTCCATCAATATTACCAGAGTTTAGAATCCATGTTTGGCTCCTATTGAGATGAAGCCCCAGGCTTAGAGCATATTCACCACAAAGTGATGACGAGGAGCGCGACAAACTGCCCCCTCACTACACCGAAAGGCTATCTGGACCTCTAGAATGGAAGTGTCAGGGCGCTCCTTCCTCGGAGTCTGTAAGTTGCTCTATGGGCCCACCTCTTGGTACCTCCAAATCAGGATGCTATTACAGCACTGAAAGTTAGAGTGACCAAGTGGGGGGAAGGGTTTGAGGAAGGGAACAGCTGGGAGGGAGACCTGCAAAACAAACAGATAAACATACAAACAATAACAATCAGTATAAATAATTCTCAGGTACAAAAACTCTGCTACGTGGAGTCTTATTGCTAATGAGTCTCTACTTTATCACGAGCCCGTGATACAAGTTACACAGAAAATACACATCCAAGGAATGTGTTACAATCACACCTTCTTAACAGTAAAGTTCAATAATATACAGAGCATATATTCATAATTATGACACAGTACACAAATGAGCCCCTGTGCGAGCTTGCCCAAGCGCTTGAAAAATCAACATACCAAGAGCACCAAAGGACTATTCCAAAAGTACCACATACACTATGCCAAATGAACCCAGAGCACTAGTCTCTATGTTCACCAACTCAATAAGCAAAATGAGCAGAGCTCTAGATCGTAATCGCTGGACCTAATGCTCCACAACACAATGTTTTAATGAATTCCATAATGCGCAACCAGAAGTGTGAGTGTGTTCATACAATAGTCAAAATAAACTCCAGAGCGCACTGTTGTATGCTTGCCAAAATGTAGTATGCAAAAGTGCTGCCAAACACTGAATGCAGCAAATGAGCTCTAAAGCGCACCGAATACCAACAAGGAAATAAAGTTTTGCAGCCTAGACGTCTTCTAGATTCACAACTGTGCATATTCCGCCATCTAGTGGTTTTGGGGGGGGGGGGGGGAGGAGGGAGGTTGCGAAACCTGATCCCTCTGGTGAGGCTACAACCCCCCATCCTGTGTGTGCAGGCTCTCAGATTATTTTTTCCGCCATGGAGATTGGAGGTTATCCGAAGACTTCGGTGAAAAGACAGCAGCAGACGCATGCAACAGAGGAGGCTCACCATAAACTCCAAGGAGATAGGTGGTAATAACTAAGTTGCATGTGGGAAAAATCTTGAGCAAAGCAGATTGTTTGGCGCTGCTCACATTATTCCTCATGCAGCAGGGCAAGTACACTTTTGTTGCCTTTTACAAAACTGTCCCCAGACTGTTAAGGGGATGCTCTGCGCAGAGCGAATGCTTCATCCACAAACGAGGTAAGAATTTCCTCTTGAATATATGATAGCATCATAACTGATCAAATGCTCCACGCACAAGCGCAGGACTTTAAAAATGTAAGCCGCATTTATTTACACAAATTCGGAATATATACTGTATACTGGTATTTACAGCACCGTGCTGGTACGCATGCAGGATTTTTGGTACTGCATCTCAAACGCACAAATAATCAAAAGGCGTCATGGGAATGGATTATTTCCCAGTCTTTACTTCATTTTCAGACACAGCTAGAACTCCGCTCAAGCATGCGCTACACTTATAAGGTAAGGGGCGTAGTTTTGCTTAAAGAGACAATTTAAAACTCTTTAAATGGTTGCCAGCAAGGCAGGGTGCTTAAATCCCTACGATCTAGCTAGTGGGCAGAAAGAAAACTTTATAACATTTATAACAAGCAAGCAAGCAAATGGCTTTATTTCGACAGAAAAACATGTCTTAAAAAGCAATACAAATACACAGACAGTTTTTAAACCAATAAAAGGAGCCAATTCGTAACAAGAATGCATTCAATTCACAAAACGAAGGCGCCAATAAATTACGTAAAAAGAGTATATATTTAAAACCAGAATTAAACAAGGTTCAAAAGCCTATTTGATCTAATCGACCATGCCCAGCTTAGAAACTGCGCCAGGCCGCAGGCATATAGGGGCCGCGGGTCCGATTTCAAAATTCGCAAGGCCTCCCTATGGTGTCTGGTGCCTAACTCTCTATAGAGAGGTTTCAACCACCTGCGACGTGGAGCTTCATAAGCGGGGCATTCGAAGAAAAAATGAGGAACGGTCTCTATCTTTGACAAACAAAACGGGCACACAGAAGTAGTCTGGGCTGCGACCCTCCACCTAGCAGTCAGTTCACCCACAGGAAGTAAACCAACTCTAAATTTAAAATACAATGCCCTATCTCTAGGTTTTGTTATAATATCGAGATAGGGCTCGCGGAAAGGGAACTCCTGCACTAGTAAAAATTCAGCATTCCCCCTCAAAGCTTGGAATTGGTGTTTCGCCCGTCTGTCACCCAACACCAGTACAATTTCTTCAAGACAGATTTAGGGGGAGCAGTTCTAGTCTGCCAAGCTTCTTCTAAATCCGAATCTGTCATTAAACTCTTTACTTCCCTCAGCCAACTCATTTTGGACCAGCCAGGCATCGATAAGATCTCTTTTAAACTATCTGCATAGCTGGCCAATTCGGGGACTCTCCAAATACGGGCTCAAAGAAGGAGAGGGCGCAACCTTGCCAAGTCACTAATGGGGCAACTGCCCATATCAAGCAATAGTGGAAGGGTTGAGGTGCTATAAGGAAGCCCCATTAGGTCCTTAAGAAATTTATTTTCTGAACACGACAACTGATCCACCTTTTGCACACCCCAAAGTTCCGCCCCGTAGAGCGCCACACTCACGCCTCTTGCCCTATATATGTCAAGTACCGGGGCGATTGGCTTGAGGGAGGAGGCCCGATGTTCTTTAAGTAAAGCCCCCGCCACCCTCTTGTGGTTCAGTAACATCTTGTGGAGGTGGCCATTCCATCTCATGGTATCACAGATGCGAATTCCTAAATAATCAAATTCTTTGACCTTTTTTAGGGGAACTGAATTTAGAGTCGGTGGCCTACCAAGCTTCTTTGGGGGATTCAAGACCAAATACTTAGTCTTGTCAGTATTAATTTCCAATCCCCGCAAGTCACAGAAGGACTGGAAATTAGTTAAGAGGTTCTGTAAACCTACCGGGATCTTCGAGATCAGTAGGGTATCGTCTGCAAACAGAAGGGTGGGTACCCTCCTGCCTGCCAACGAAGGGGCATCTGAAGGGGTCTGCAGGAGGAAATCCACCACACCGTTAACATACAATGAAAACAGGGTGGGGGGTAATACACATCCCTGACGGACGCCTCTGTTTACAGGTATTCGTGAAGTCTTTTGGCCCTGATTTCCCAACCTAATCTGCGTGTAATTTCCTGTATGCAACTTAATTAGCAAGGACAGTAAATATGGGGGCAAGCCCAACCCAGATAGCACCCTCCAGAGATGGTTACGAGGAACCAGGTCAAAAGCAGTCCGCAGATCTATAAATGCCAAATACAGACTGCCTTTACCCAGAACAACCACTTTGCAAAAAAGCATCAACAACCGGAAGGTTTGCTCAATAGTCCCAGTACCTGTTCTAAAACCTGCCTGGAAATCAGACAGAATACCCTTCTCCTCTGCCCACTGTAAGACCCTCCCCAGAACCACCTTTCCTGCCACCTTCTGTGAGGAGTCGAGAAGGCTTATGGGGCGATAATTAGCAGGGTCCTCCCGACACCCTTTCTTAAAGATCTGGACGACCTCAGCGCCCCTCCAGGATTCTGGGAAAACTGCGTCAGAAAAACTAGCATTCAGTAATGAGGCAATAAGTTTCCCCCATACTAGCGGGTTAACGCGTAGCAAATCCCCAGGTAGGCCATCCGGCCCCGAAGCTTTATTAGGAACAAGACGCTTAATTACGTCCGCCACTTCTTTGGCCGTAAACGTAGATTCTAGGCTCCGCTCCTGAGGATCTAGTAGGGGGGCATCGATGGGAGTTTCCCCATTATTTATTACTACATTATATAAGTGGGAAAAGTGGATGAACCACGAGGCCTCAGGAATATTACATGTTATGAGCGAGTCCACAGGTTTGTCTCTGGCTCTAATCAATTCCCAGAAGCCCTTCGAATCTCTAGCAGAACTTGCCAGTTTCAGATCACACCAAAACTGGTTCTCCCAGTCTGACTTAGCCCTGGAAATGACATCTCTGTAACTTTTCCTAGCGGTACGAATCAGACCACCATCCTTAAGTTTGACTGCATTAATTAACTCCCTTTTGGCATTACGACAAGCAGGCGAATACCAGCCAGGATTGCCCTTTAGGCAACGACTTTTGATAACCCTAGAGCTTGCATTACAAACTGAAAAAAGATCACCCAAAGCTTTAGTGGTTTGGACGAACAGTGTGGAAATCTCGTGGGCACTAATTGTGACAAGATCCAAACTGGATAAGATGTTTGCCAGAATTGATCTTGCTTCCTGCATCTTATCCTCATTGTCAACAATATTCCTCCATCTTAGCCGCCTCCCACAGTTTGAAGGATATACTTCACGAGATTACTTCCAATCATGAGGAGTTTGATCATTAGGCCCTACGGACCACAAAGGGGAAAGGGACAAAGACAGGGGATTGTGGTCACTGTCAGTAGAAGGAAGGACCACCATATCCATCAAATGGCTCCAGAGTTTGAAATTCAACAGGATATAATCAATTCTAGAGGAATGACCAACCCTGTTGAATGTGTGAGCCCCACCGGAGTCTGACTTGGTCCTGCCGTTTACAGCCCTTATACCATGTTCCAAAGAGAGAGCATTAAGATCAATGGCACTTTGGGTCCATCTCTTAATCGGAGGTGCTGAGAGGGGGGGGGGATACCTCGCCTAGCATCATCCTCCTGGATACCCAATATATCTTCTCCAGCTAGGGGTTCAAAAGTACAGTTAAAATCCCCAGCAAGTAAAACGAACGAGTCCGCACCACAAGAACTAAGCTCATCATCGATGCCCGTGATGGACAATGTCGATGTACCGCCCCTAGAACCTCTAACATAAATATTAAGGATCTCAAGCGCCCTCCCCCCACGTGGCCCTCTAACTATTTTTCTCTGCAGGTCAAGGGACTTAGTGACTACAGATCGAATAGAATACCCCAAGGAGATGTTTACCCAGATTAATAGGCCGCCGGAGGGGCGACCTCTCCCTCCGGGCGATGGGATAGCAGGTACAAAATAGCTAGTAAAGCCCACTTTATGCCGGGGCTCCAGGCACCAAGTTTCCTGGAACATACATATCCCGAATGTTTCAATAAATAAGTTCCACTCGGGAATGTCCATGTTACGTGCCAGACCGGCTATATTCCAGCTGACAAGCTTCAGGCTTCTAATGCGATCTGTAGCCTGCCCCAGTGAAGACCCAATTGAAAAAGGGCCGTCCCCCGGGTGGAAATGAGGTAACACACCCAAAGCTAGGCCCTCCCCGCTAGGGGCCACCCGTATGGGGATAACAGGCTCGGATTGCTCATTGAGCTCCCGGCCTTGAAGGCCGACCTTGACGACAGGAGGGGAAGAATGATAAGAGGGTGGCCTCACTACCACCAGGCTAGTGGCAAGATTACCACAATCATTTTCCTCTGGCACAGCAAATAGCTTCACTGTAGGTTGACAGACAGCGTGTCAAAAGCCGTGGCATGACCAGTTAGACGGGGGACATGTATCATTCCAGAACAGGCTAAATTGAGACCGATTTCGATGGGCTTGTCTGCCTTCCCATCCTTCCCAAACAGGGAGTCTGACTGGCATGACAGGGATTTTTTGGGGATAACAATAGCTACGGTCATACATACCAATACCTCCACTACCTCTAGTTAGACTACCCTCTCTAAAGGGGAAACTACATACATAGCTGGCAACCCTAGGGTCATCAAAAATAATTATAATGCAGTCCCCCCTAATATCTTTCGTCCTAGTGCCTAACCAACTAACCCTTCTGACATGGAGAACCCGTCCACCCAATGCACTAGGCAAAGGTCTATTTTCCTTAAGCCAGAATAGTGTTTTGTTTCTGAGTTCAACGTAAGTCTCTTTATATCCTGGTTTAAGGACTGGGACCCCAGCAAGGACTGCCACATAAGGCTGGCAGTCGGGTGGTAAATTAACAGTAGGGACCGGCCCGCATCCAACTCCGTTCCTGGGAGTGTGGTCTGAGTTGTCGTCAAGTCACCAATATTGGCAGTGATCGGCACAGGACGGATACTATTTATAGAGCTCAATGAGGTCACTGGACCACTACTAGCAGCAACATTTATCTGCACAGACCCTTTTTTTTGTGGATGGAACTGGCCTTAGGCTTCTTAGGTCGCACTATGCCATCTGTATTATTCGGCCCTGACTTCCCGGCGGTCCCGGAGATAACCTCACGGTGTACAATGGGAGCATTATCCACGACCACACCGGGAGCTGATACGGCTACAGTGGTAGGACCCTGAAGGGATACAAATGACCCCCGGGGTACAAGTTCCCCCCCCCCCCCAAGATCATCATCTCTAGTTCTTGAATATAATTTTATAAGAGATTTTATGGAGAAAAAATTGTCCAGGGTTGCCTGTTCAAACCTATCTAGCCGCTCTGAGAGCCCCTTAACACTCTCAAAAAGCGGCAACAATAATGAGTTCATCATTTTCTCTAAACCAGAATCATAGGGTGAAGCCTCAACAAGACTAGCCGTCAAGTCAACACAGGAGTTCTCTGCTACGCTACCTTGGGATGCCTCCCCTTTCTCCCCCAGAGGGCGACTAATACCCTGCCCCTCTCTCTGGAGCCCACCACCCCTGGCACCTGACCTCCTAAGCTTCTTGTGAAGTTTAGCATGGCAACTTTTGCGTGGGCTAACAATTCTTTTTCTTTTAATGAGGGCTGGGTTATTTACTGCGAGCGTGGTCAATACTGGCTGAGGAAGGGAGACCCCAATGCTGGGAGTAATGGCAGGAGGGAGCTCGAGAACAGGGGGCTCACTAAGAGGAGGGACTGGTACAGCATTCTCATCATTTCGCTGTATGGTGGCTGTTAGATCCTCCAGCTTGTCCAAACTGACCCTTAGAGCTGCTACCCGTGGGTGATCTAAAGGGGGTGAGGCAGCCACCAAAGGATCCAGTGAACGTACTGGGGATGGAACCAACGCCAACGGCCCCAGCGAGGACCGTTTGTCAGCAGCAAGCCCCCGAGAAAGGCGCCGCTCTGTCATGGCAATTTCCTTCTCAATTCTAGTAACAACACGGGTGATGAACTGGTCCATGGTACCCGCTACACACCCAGGGCCACCCCCGCCACTCCCTCTCAAACTCTTACCCGAACGGGTAGACATTAACCTGAACAATATGAACAAAAAAAGTGAAATACACCTATGGACATACAACCTAAATAAAACAATGCAAACCCCACCGGCACAAGATACTTATCAAGGGGGTGGCCCAGCCCAGCCTTGCACAGCCTCGGACGGCCACAGACGGCCCGCCCTTTGCCCGGGCTTAGCCCGGCGCCGCCCACGCGCGTCCCGCGACGCAGAGGGAGCTTGTCCTCTTTTAGCTCCTCCGGACGCGGAAGTCAGTGTAGTTTGGGGCGGGGCCACTGGCAGGAATTCTGGGGGCTGTAGTCCGTGAGTTCTGCTCACCGCGCGCTGCGCCACCGCAGCAGCAACGGCGAAGTCCGCAGGCGAGGGCACAACCACTCAGCAACCCCTCTCACAGGTCAGGTATCAAGCGAATAAAGTTACAGACAAGGCTTCCGCTCCACCGAGGGAGCCTGTCCTCTTTTAGCTCCTCCGGACGCGGAAGTCAGTGTAGTTTGGGGCGGGGCCACTGGCAGGAATTCTGGGGGCTGTAGTCCGTGAGCTCTGCTCACCGCACGCTGCAAGCGCCACCGCAGCAGCAACGGCGAAGTCCGCAGGCGAGGGCACAGACACTCAGCAACCCCTCTCACAGGTCAGGTATCAAGCGAATAAAGTTACAGACAAGGCATTTATAACGTAAATACGGTGCTCATGTAAAGGCAAAAAAAAAAAAAGCACCAGAGACCCAGTTTAACTAGCGGCAAAGCCAAACCTTTTGGTTTGCACGTAGCGCAATTCTCAACACAGGGCAGAGTTACCTGCCGAGCCACTTCATTAAAAAAAAGTTGAAATAGTACGGGACCTTGTACATTAAGCCTCTTATACCAAAATAACACATATCATCAGGATACTCTATGGGAACTACAGATGCTGTTTATCGCACACCCATAAAACAACTTGTGCTATATAACATAGAGCACACACAGTTGCAAAACATAGGGCCATAAATAGCTCAATAACACAGGTAATATGCAAACATTTACCAGTGACTACAGCCACTTCCGAAGTTTTTACAATCTTGCTGCATAGCATTGCAACAGGCAGAATCACAGAGGTGCCTCGTACCACAATGCACAAATGCGCGCAATTTCTCAGCATTACCTACTCAGCCTCTACAAACTCTCACGTTGCGAGGTTAATTTAATCCAAGGTACAATGGATCAAGAACAAATGCAAGGTAATCTTGCATGCAGAAATACATGGGCTGGACCTACATGTAAGCAAATACATACGGCCATGGACTTTTCAATTTAAAATTTAGCCCCACAGGGGGCACAGTAAAAAAAATAAAAAAATTATAATATATATATATATATATACATAGGTACATAAAAGTGTAGGTGTATGGACGGTTTTTCATATTGGGGTGTATATATGTGTGTGTGTGTGTATGTATATATATATATATATATATATATATATATATTCACTGAAAAAAACATAGGTTTCACACACGTTATAGTTACGAATTAGCATTTAAAAAACCTTGCAAATTCACTTAAAAAAACCATAGGTTTCACACATGTTATAGTTAGCTGGACATTTCACTCGTAATAAACCAATGAAATTCCCCCGTTATAGTTAGTGCAGGCAACTTTAACTCACGCGACCGCAATCCTCTGCTGATGACGTCAGATATTACATCACTGTATTTAGACACTTATTTACCCATGTCTTCTTCCATTGATCTTTAGCTATACATATATTACAAATATTTGTTTTTCATAAAGACACATATGTCATCAGTGATGTAATATCTGACGTCATCAGCAGAGGATTGCGGTCGCGTGAGTTATAGTTGCCTGCAGATTTCCTATGGAAACTAGTTTGTAACTATAACTATCTACTGGCGACCGCCAGTAGATAATATATATATATGTTTGTGTGTAGCGGTCTATGTAGGTATAGATGTATGCATACATGCATATATGCTCCACTTACCAGTAACACTCAGCGCATGGCGCCTGGGTAAAATGTACAACATACATAATTTCTAAAACAGACGGTGCTGCAAATATGACACTACACATACTTTGAACGCACTGTTACTTTTAAGGGGCAATTAAGTCTCAATTAGCAAGACTACAAACCCCAAAATACAAGTACATATCTACGCACAGTACACAACATTCCTTTCACCAATGCAATATGTACTTCCAGCACAACATTATGTTGCTTCATTGACAAAGGTGAGTCAGCTTCACTAAATGGGCTGATCACCACGATATGGGTGGGCTTACCACAACCACACTCATCTCACAACAATATGGGCATGGCGAGCCCAAATGGTGGAAGTCTTCTCCTACCACAGAGACTGATCTTGGCACCATAAGGGAGCCAGCAACTCTTCAAGGGGAGTTAACCGCGACTTCCAAAAGTAAGGCTGACAACTGGGGTTGACCGCTACTTTTTTCAGGACACCATAAGGGAGCCGGCAACTCTTCTAGAGGAGTTAACCGCAACTTCCAGAGGTATCCCCTATGGCCGGAAACTCAGGTGGGCCGCGACCCTAAAATTCGCCAAATACGGTGAGGGAGCTAACACCCTACCACCACATGCAGCACCTACACACAGTAACACAAAAGACAAACAAATCAATACCTCAGACTTTGCGTATGCCTACCATATAGCAAAGCAGGTTAACGGGGATAATGTAGGAACACATACCTCACATCTGCCACACCGGATGAGGCCTCCTACTCATCACAATGTATGAAGGCAAACGCAACACACACCTTACCAGGTTGTGTTTTCCGTTACAACTACCATTAACATCCATAAAGGCAAAATGAACACAAAACATGGCGCAGTCCTTAAGGCTTCCTGACTACATAATAAAATCTACACAAGGTCTGCACAAAGCACACGCAAATGTTACTGTATCTCTCCCTTGCGCGTAATCACAAGGGAGCTCAATACCAATAACAGCAGGCATTCGCCTAATAAAATGGGAAGACCATTCGCAAGTAGTTAGCCAAAAGGCCCACTGTGCACCATACACTTAAGGAGCCGTAACCTTAATTGAAACCAGGGGCCAAACTAAGTCCATGACAACATCTCCTGTACAGGTCAACATATGGATATACCACATGGGTGGAGTATTCTTCATAAGGAGAAAATAAACACACACATATGTGTGCTCCTACATCAAAATACATATATATATATTAGAGGTATAGCCTGGGGTACGTTTATAGGTACCAACTAAAAGGTACCAAGAACAGTCAACAGCACCTTAAATTTGTTTTTTTTAAAAAGGGCACATAACTGGGTAAGGCCATTGTTTCCTCTACCCTCCATTGTCTCCTGAGCACATAAACAGGACGCATAAGATGGTAATAACGTTCAACAATACCATAACCACGAAATGGTAATAACAAATTTACACAAGTCAACAGCACACCCGGCAGTTGTCTGTTGCTACCAAGGTGGACATCAAACCAAGATTACGTACTCGCGTGAAGCAGCCAGGCACACCAGAAAACCCTGAAGCCATATCGGCATAAGGCATTAAAAACCGGCCCATTGCATCAAACATAAATAAATAAACATTCAAACAAGAACTAGTGGTTGGTAAAGACCATATTAAAAATAGCACTCAAAGAATAAAACAAGCAAATCAGGTGTTAGCCTACGCAAGGATGAATGGGCCTATAAAATGTAACTATTTCAATAAAACATCCAAGGGTTTTTTGTTCCTGGTCACAACTAAAATATCTGAAACAAATGCAGATATATACACAAGGGAGTACATATATGGGTACTTTCCTCAAAGGAAGGCCATATAGATACCTACTTTCTCATAAGAAACTCATGTTCTCTCACAAAACAACAAGTGGTACTTTGCACCATTTGTGTTTCTTATTATCATAGGGGGATCACCTACACTTCACTCCCTCCTCCACAATTACAAAATACCGCTATGCAATCGATGCACAGTTGTGAATCTAGAAGACGTCTAGGCTGCAAAACGAAAATATTACTTGCCTGTAAGAATAGTTTTGCAGCCTAGACTCTTCTAGATTCACATACGACCCTCCCTCCTCCCCGGTGAAGGGGGAAAAAGAAAATAAATAAAGAAATAACTAAATAGATAACAAAATAAATAAAAGGAGAACACATAACCTAGTCCCTACATAAGCATAATACATAAGTACTTCCAAGGGCTAACAAATAGCTAAAGCTATACATCTCCTTTGCCATATTACATACGTAATATGAAAAGAGAAAAAAAAAAACTAAGCACTGCGGCAACTAGGCTGCATATCTCCTATTATATCAACTGATTCCCCCACTAGGAAGAAGGCACACCTAGATACGTACATAGCAGACAGAAAAAGATAAATTAATATAATAAATAAATCATATATGTTTATGTATATATACATATATAGGTATGTACATATCAGTATATATATCCATAGATATAAATAAGTCACCTTTTTACAAATCAAGTGTCCCTGCACTCTCAGCCCTATTAGCAATTAATAGTATACGTATTCAACAAGCAGGCAGAATCGCAATGCAGAAGGGGAAAAAATAATCTGAGAGCCTGCACACACAGGATGGGGGTTGTAGCCGCACCAGAGGGATCAGGTTTCGCAACCTTCCCCCCCCCCCCCCCCCCCAAAAAAAATACAAAGCACTTTCCGACTCCATCCACTAGATGGCGGAATATGCACAGTTGTGAATCTAGAAGAGTCTAGCCTGCAAATCTATTCTTACAGGTAAGTAATATTTCCGTTACTCTGTTGCCTTCAAACAACAGAGGCTTACCTGCAGGCTCAAAGTAAATTGGAATGAACTCACGAGTCAGCAGAGGAGAGAGAGGCTGCTCCCACACAGGATCCAGAATAGTGAGCCATGCCCAATGGGTGTGGCTCCTTTTTATAGGCAGACCACACCCATAGGCAACCACACCCAAAGTGACTGCTGTGTGGGGATTCTGGGATATGACCACACCTATAGGCAATCACACCCAAAGTGACTGCTGTGTGGGGATTCTGGGATATGTAGTCCCCTATAGTTACATCCAGAAGGGAAAAAGGAGAACACATAAAGGAAAATGAACAATGAAAGGAAAATACAAAGAAAACATGGCAGTGCTTAATGTACATGTACAGAAAACCGCAGCCACCATTTAGCAACAGGAAAATGTAGTTTCCCACATCGTACCACAGTGGGGGCTGGCCCTATAACGCGCGCCACAGAGGTGACCCTAACAGTACTCCCCCTCCCAAGCGCGTTCTAGGGCCCGGCTTTGAAGGATAGAGGAGATGAAAGCGTCGAAGAAGACTAGGTGCATGCACATCCCGAGTAGGCACCTAAGAGTCATTATCCGGACCATAGCGTCTAGGATTATTTTCACCTCATACTCCCAGTCTCCGTGAACCAACAGCGGGGAAGGACAAGGGCGACAGTGCTGAGGGGCCTTATTTAACAAGGAAGTGTGAAATACAGGGTGAATACGTAAAGCGTGTGGTAAGGCCAGCTTGTAAGTGACCGGATTCACCTGTTTAATCACACGATAAGGGCCTATGAACTTAGGATGAAACATGTGCTTATGTTTGAAGGCTAAATGTTTGGTGGGGAGCCACACCTTCTCACCTGGTTGATATATTGGACCAAGACAATGACGTTTGTCTTATTGCTGTTTATTTTGTTTCTTGACTTTCTCCAGATGTCTATATATTTGCGATTGAGTCCGTTGAATGTCTTGCAACGTAGTCTGTACGGCAGAAGTACTGTCCATTGTAGTAGGTATGGTGATCGGCAAGGTATGTGGATGATGACCATATAGACCAAAAAAAGGAGTAGTACCTTTAGATGAATGATGAGCATTATTATAGGCTAATTTCGCTAACCAAAGAAGATTCACCCAAAAGTTGACTGCTTCGTCAGCATAGCAACGGAGGTATTGTTTTAGCGTCTGATTCAAGCGCTCCGTTTGGCCATCAGTTTGTGGGTGATGATTTGTGGACAATGTGGATGAAACTTTAGGTGCCTTACACCACGTGTGCCAAAATTGGGAGGTGAACTGCGACCCCCTATCAGAAAGGATGATTTTTGGAAGGCCGTGTAAACGTACCACATGTTGCAACAAAAGGGTCGCTAATTGGCCAGACGTAGGTAAACCTGCACAAGCGATGAAACGTGCGTATTTTGTTAGACTATCCACTACAACCAGAATAACTATACAACGTTGCACCTTTGGAAGACCGACAATTAAATTGAGAGTGATATGTTCCCATGGTTTCGTGGGAGTCTGAAGTGGTTGCAATAGCCTTCTAGGTCTTGAGTGATCTGTGTTATTTCTAGCACAGGTATCACAGGCAGTCACCAGAGTTTTGATGTCTTTGACAAGAATTGGCCACCAAAAGTATCTCTGTACCAACTCCACAGTTTTTGGAACTCCGGGGTGTCCGACTACAGGATTATCATGCAACCATTGAAAACACTTTTTCTGTAAAGTTAGTGTGGGAATATATAAACAATTCTCATGTAAAGGAGATCCCTGTTTGATTGCAAGCTTGGGGTTATCCTTGAGCCATTTTTGGCACTGTTATCTTAAAAGCATCTCGTATCTGATCAAAAAATAGTTCTGTTTCCGTCACAAAAATCACCTTTGAGGGAGTTATAATGGCTTGAGGAGGTCCAGTATTGGGCACAAGCGAAGAGTCTTGTTGTGAGAGGGCGTCAGCTTTTCGGTTGTCAGATCCAGGTCTAAAAGTTACTACAAAATCAAACTCTGCAAAAAAGAGCATCCATCGCAATTGCCTAGGTGTAAGAAGTCTTGCTGAACTCATGAATTGCAGATTACGATGGTCTGTGAAAACAGTTATCGTATGTCTTTCCCCTTTCAAACAGTGATGCCACTCTTCAAAAGCGTCTCGTATTGCTAATAATTGTTTTTCAGCAATGACAACATTTTGTTCACTGTCATTTAACTTGCGGGACATGTATGCTACGGGATGTAATTGTCCAGTAGCGGGATTTCTTTGAGAAAGTACTGCTCCTATAGCAACATCGGATGCGTCCGCCTCTACGATGAATGGTGGTTCCATATTTGGATGTGTCAGAACAGGAGCTGTAGTAAAAGCCGTTTTAAGAGTGGCAAAGGCTCTGTCTGCTTTTTTTGACCAGTGAAACACCTCTTTCTTTCTTAATAGTTTTGTGATTGGTGCCACAGTATTGGAAAATTGGTCAATAAACCTTCAGTAAAAATTGGCGAAACCAAGGAAATATTGTACATCTTTTACCGAAGTAAGTGTAGGCCAGTCTGTAACTGCTTTAATTTTCCGTTCCGCCATTTACATTCCCAAAGGAGATAGCGTTACCCCAAGAAATTCAACAGTGGTGACATGGAACTCACACTTAGTTAGTTTACAATTGAGATGATTCTTTCGTAGAACTAACAAAATTGTCTTTACATGTTGCTCATGTTCTGGTACGCTATTGGAATAAATGAATATATCATCTATATAGACGATTGCGAATAAGTCCAGATAGTCTCTTAGGACATCGTTTAAAAAGAATTGAAATGCGTCAGGCGCATTACAAAGTCCAAATGGCATCACAGCGTATTTATATAAACCATATCGGGTTTTAAAAGCTGTCTTCCATTCGTCGCCAGAACAGATGCGCACCAAATGGTATGCTCCTCGTAGATCTAGTTTTGTATAGATTACAGCTTTTTTAACTTGTTCCAGAAGAACTGGAGTCCGAGGTAAGGGGTATGTATTTTTGACAGCGATCTTATTCAATGCCCTTTAATCTATACAAGCCCTCAGATCGCCATTTGCTTTTGGAATTAAAAAAAGTGGCGACGCTGCAGGGGATTTAGAGGGTCGAATGAATCCGTTAGCTAAGTAACGGTCCAGGTATTCTCTCAGATATTGATTCACCTGCTCGGTGAGAGCATAAATCTGACAACTTGGGACGATGGAGCCTGGTACTAAATCAATTTGACAGTCATACTGTCGATGAGGCGGTAAAACGTCTGCTTCTTGCTCATCAAATACGTCTGCGAACGTTGCATACTGCCAGGGTAATTCAGTGTCTTTTTCTGCAGCAGTTGCTACGTGTAGAGTAGATGGCATGATGATCTTTTCCTTTATACAGTGTTCATGGCAAAAGGATGAGGTAAAATGCATGATTCTTTTGGCCCAATCAATGTGAGGATTATGAAGCGTTAGCCATGGTGTTCATAAAATAAGACTATACTGTGGTGCCTGAATTATTTCGAATATCATTTCCTCTGAATGTTTTTCGTCTTTTATATAATCATGGCAAATTAACTGTATTAATATTGTTTGCAAAGACACAGGGCCTCCTGACAGTATACTGCCATCTACTGCTTGCACGACTTCAGAGGTTAGCTTCTTCTTGCAAGGAATCTGCAGTTTTGCTGTGAAGTCATCTATGAATTTTCCTGTCGCGCCAGAGTCTATTAAAGCACTCATCGTTTGTTTTTTTTTTGTCTGAAAACAAATTTCTACCTCAGTTCGGAAATGTGCTGTCTTAGCAATGTTTAACATGGTACTCGTAGTCTGTGAAGGGATGGTAACGACACCCAAGTGTAACCTTTCCTTACTTCTTGGGTGTGTCATTTTTCCTGACTGTGTTCCAAACTGGCAGCACTTTTAGTGGAAGGTGGTCCCTTACCTTTTGGTTTTACTGGACATTCTTTTACAAAGTGTCCTTTACGACCAGAATATAAGCATTGTCCGTTTTTCCTACATAACTCTTTTTCCTCTTTTGTTAATGGTTGACGCAATGTCCCAATCTCCATAGGCTCTGGTGCATTGTTCGTTGGGCTAGAACTAGAAAAAGACCTTGTTTTGTCAAAACGCCACTTTGTTTTCTCTGTTTTTTTCCAGTCTCCCTTTTGTTCGGATAGGCGGTGATCCAAACGAAGTGTTAAGTTAATGAGATCAGAGCAATTTGTGGGTTGTGGATCGATCTGCACCAAAACTTCTTTCAAGTCATCCTTTAGTCCAGTGGTTCCCAAACCTTTTTGACCCATGGCTCCCTTAACCTAATTGGCAGTTGGCCGTGGCTCCCCAACATTTTTTTGCGGGTGGGCGGGTGGGGGGGGGATGTAAGCCCGGCCTCTGGAGTACTTCCTGTTGTCTTCCTTAATTTAATTGGGATGCAATGAAGGTAGTATAATCGTATTTGTAAGAAAATACGAAGATAACAGCTGTTTAATAAAACTTTGTTAAGTGTGAAACGATACAAGATTAATAGCCAAATATGTTTCCATGCAACTTTTATTAACCACACAACAATAGTTCACAAATTTCTATATAATAAAATATCTTTTCAATGAACAGGTAAAACAGAGTCCGAAATTTACCTTACAAATCCTAGTGAGATGGATGTGCTTGTTTTTCCTTACATAACTCCTGAAATCTTGGAGTTATTTTTGAGATCGCAACACGCATTTCTTTTTCAAGGTTAATTTTTGCCCTATATTTAGACTTTATCACTGCAACTGCTGAAAAACCTGCTTCACAAAGGTACGAAGTAGCAAAAGGGATCAAAACATGCAGGGCTCTCTTGCTAATCATTGGATATTCATCTCCAGCTTGGCACCAGAACTCAAGCAGTGACTGAGACTGGAACCTTACTTTCAATGTTGAGTCACTTGACACATCAATAAGCTGTTCTGCTTCCTCATTGTTGAAATGCTGAGGTATCTCAGCGTTGAAGGGGTCTCTCACCCATTTTATTGGCTCCACTTCATCCTCTGGAACAGTGGTTCCCAAACTTTTGACTCCTGAGGACCCCCACTGAGTCACCACTGGAAGCCGGGGACCCCCAAGCAATTTGTAGGATTTAAATTTCAAACATTAAAACAGTAATTCGAAAAAATAAACACACACGTGCACATAAAACAAATACTCGAATTACTAAGGATTTTAGGGGCATATTTACAAGTCCCTATCACCATGGAAACGTCACTTTTTGCGATGTTCCTGTGGCAATAGGGGCTTTGCCTTATTTACAAGGCAGCGTTAAGCCACTTATTGTGGCTTAAGGCTGCCTTGTAAATAAGGCCCCCTTTCACGCAATGCTTAGCGTGAAAAAGGTGGGCAGTGGGAGTTGCAGTGGGCGTTCCACTCCAATACCCATTGATTTTGACGCTGCCCTCTATTTACAAGGCCAGCTTAAATAGGAGACAGCACCAAAATTAAGACCATGAAAACCTGGTCTTAACTTGGCGAAATGAGGAGAAATGCCTTATTTCTCCTCGTTTTTGCTTTTTCCAACAGAAAAAGCAAATCACCTTTGATTGTTTATGTTCAGAAAGGTGGCCCTTCCTGCACATAAACAATCTTTAATAAAAATGACGTTTTGTAACTTTCATGTGTGCTGCATTAGGCAGCACACATAGAAGTGACAAAACGGCATTACAAAATTGTTCATGTGCAGTAAGTGGGAACATAGCAGCATCAGGATAATGATAGACTGGGAATAAACATATGTAGCTAACTTTTACCATGCAGTTTGCAAGCAGCTCTTTGATGACAGTTTATAGGACACTGCTAGATTACGATTGTCCCTTATGAATTGCACAGTGACAAAAGAATCTCTGTGACAAAATCAGTAACCCACTGACCTATGCACATAAAATACTGTTTTTTAAAATGCATGGTACAGGTTCTTTGCAGTAGGCATATTAACCCTCTGTGTCACATTAGATAAGTCAAAGCTGCCACTGGACAAAACTCTCATCTCTCTCCAGAAGGTACATTAATCACTGGCATTTTCTTGACACTTTTATAGTTGCTCAAAAACTGCTAATTTTACAAGGAACTTTGCAGTGCTTTTAAAACTGCTGCCTGCGGACCCCCTGGGAATGTGCCACGGACCCCTGGGGGTCCTCGGACCCCAGTTTGGGAAACACTGCTCTGGAAAATATTTATCAAGGTAAAAACGCAGTTGAGACAAATACAGAACAAAAACTGTCCTCAGTTCCTCCTTTAACGCCATCTCATTCTCCTGCAGGAACTGGTGCAATGAAGGAAAACATTTATAGTCACCTTTGCTTACACTGCTTTTCCAAAGGATCACTTTCTTCTTAAAGCCTGAAACTTTGTCTGACAGTTGCAAGATGTTAATATTATTGCCTTGCAAGGACTTGTTCAGTGCATTCAGTTTTTCAAATAGATCAGAAAGAAAAGCCATTTGTATTAGAAAGTCTGCATCAATAAACTTGTCAGCAAAACAATGTTCATCACAATGTAGATATGAGTATATTTCATTCCTCAGTTCATACACCCTAAGCAGGGAGTTACCTAGAGACAGCCACCGAGAACTGCTGTAGAACAAGAGACATGAGTGTTCCGCACCCATGTCCTCACACAGTTTAGCAAAAAATCTTGCTTTCAATGGTCTTGTTTTAATATAATTTACCACTTTGATGACAATTTTCAGAATACCATGCAGTTCTTCACTGAGGTTTCCTGCTGCCAGTGCTTCTCTGTGAATTATGCAGTGTGTCCAAACAGCATTAGGAGCTTTAGATCGTATGCGAGCTTGAAGTCCTTGGTAGCATCCTGTCATTGAACGGCCCCCATCTGTACAAACTCCAACACATCTCTCCCAGTCAATTTGATTCTGTTGCATGAAATCATCCACAACCGCATACAAGTCTTGACCTGTGGTTCCACCTTCGATTTCTTTACAGAACAACAAATCCTCAACAATTTGTTTTTCGTATAGAAACCTGACATAGCAAATAAGATGGGTGTCTTTGTGGTTGTCTGTTGCCTCATCCAACTGGAGTGCAAAGTCTTTGCCTCTTAGATTACAGATGAGCTGATCGTTAATATCTTCAGCCATATCATTTATCCTCCGGCTGATAGTATTATTAGAAAGAGGCACTTTCAGCAGCTGTTTACCCGCATCTTCGCCGATCATGATTGTTACCATCTCAACAGCAGCAGGCAAAATCAGCTCTTCTGCAATTGTGTGGGGTTTTTTACTCTGTGCAACTAGATAGGCCACTTTATATGAAGACAGGAGGGCGTTACTATTAGTTTTGGTTTGTTTTGAGAAAGTGGACTTTTGTAGTTTGGCTTCTGCAACTTTTCTTACAAAAAAATCCCTTGGCTCTCCGACCACATTTGGGTGAAGACTTTCAAGATGTCGCTTAAGTTTACTTGGAAGCATGGATTCCTGAGCCAAAACTTTTAAACAGATTGCACATTGAGGACGTTCCTCGTTATTAACCTGAACACACGTGAAACCATAATCCAAATACCTGTCATCGTACTTTCTGTACTTGGCCTTTCGTTTCCCGTCCTCTTTTTTGTCAGAAGAACCTGCAGAAGAACCTGCAACTTCACTTTGCTCAGATGAACTTGGCATTAGAAATCTCTTCATTGTCAATCAGAAAGATGGGAATCAGTTCCTCTCGTCTTTCTATCTGTAAAGTCCCTGGTTGTCGATTCTTTTTCCTTTGCTGAAATATTTCCAGGTTTCTTCCAGGTCTCCCCCACAGTCTCCACGGAATAATAAGCCTGAAGTACAAAACATCCAGGTAAGACAAGTATAAGTAGAACTAAAGTTATTCTCTGCCTAATGATGGATCTATTATTTCTGTTAGTTTGCAATAGTAGCCCATGATGATGGTGACCATTTGGACTTATTTTTCTTATTGGTACCCCGCACAGACAGAGCATTCAGTTTTCTAATGAAGTCTAAGGTCAAATAAAATGGCAAATTGTAAGTTTGCTGCAATTTAGCCCAGCGGTTGGAACCAACAATAGAAAACATGAGCAGCTCTGACTTAGAACCATTTTGCAGGCTCAAAAATGTATACATCAGTACGCGGGTATAAATAAAACAGCGCTGGATTCCTGGGTGGTCCGGCTTTAGAACTGGTGGTGCCCAGTGCGACAATGTTTTTGGGTGCCCCCCCACCCTCCCAATGACCACCTCCGCCACAGATTCCCTCCCTACTACCTTTTAACAGTCTCCATAACCACTCTCTCTCAGATGCATTTAATACATTTTATAGTGTCACTCATAAAAGTGAAGGCAGGGCCGGCTCTCGGGTGGTGCGACTGACAGAGATATTTGTGGGTACTAAAAGCAGAGGTTAGTCTTGCCGATCTTCTGTCCAACCTTCATTTTACACCCGTATCACCAGCATTATTTTTACTGTAAAAACGAAGCACGTTACAAATCAAACATAAAATATAAGCCAAGCCAAGGCCTTCTTCTCTCTGAGAGAAGTCCTTGGCTTGGCTTACATTTTATGCCTGATTTTTAACGTGCGCCGTTTTTACAGTAAAAATAATGCTGGTGAAATGCCGATCACAGTTTGGGAACCACGGCCTTAAAAGTGACAAAAGGGACAAAAGGTGAAGGTGGCGAGAGGAAAAGCCAAAGGCACAGAAAGGCCAAACTGAAAAGAGGTGCAAATCGCAAGAGACAGAGGTGTAAAAGAAGGCTAAAAGAGAGAAGCAGATGTGCGTCTCAGATTTAGTGCAGCAGTGTGTCAGAGCACTGTACATAACACACACATTACACAGAGACTATCAATCATAGGTGTGCAAATCAGTGTATAGGACATGTTACATAAAACAAGGGAGAACAAGGGGTGAATTCACATGTCATCCATATTGGTAGGCAGTGTAGTTGAAGGTTACTTGGTCTGGAGAAGCACAAACTCAGAATTTAAAACGTAACACAATGGATTGGGGCTCTCTTTAATGACAACAGATTTGTACACAAGTGAACCATTTGCGCAACATTTGAATAATGAAAATCTGGGGGGAAAACCCATATGTTCTAATCCAGTCTATACCTTGAAGTCTGCCAGCAGTTCTTTGATGACAGTTAGTAGCTCACTGTAAACTGCAACTAACAAAAGGGAATCTCTGACAAACGCAGTAACCCACGGACCCGTTTACGTTACAATCAAGAGACCTCTGCACATTCTCCGGAGCTAAGACGCACAGACATATGGCAACACTGAACCGAAGTTCCCTAAAGCTGTCCTGTACTTTCTGCAGTCAGCTGTTCACATAAACAGGGCCGGCTTTAGCACTGGTGGTGCCCTGTGCGTCAATGTTTGTTGGTGCCCCTCATGGGCGCCCCCCACAGATTCCATCACTACCACCCTTTTAGCAGTGCCCCCCTCAAGTCTCCATGACCAGTGTTGAAGCAGGTGATACCCAACATGTGATGGATGAAAACGCAATGGATCACCCCTTAAGATGCAGAGTAAACTCTTCTGGTGGGACATGGCACTTGTAGTGAAGTCGAGGACATGTTTGTTTCCAGATGCACAGAAGAAGAGAGTCTGTCGCGGGGGTGCTTTTTTGTGGCTAAGATAGAGTAGGAAAGGTGAAATCTAGGTATGGTTTTTCTTGTAATGTCTGCATGCCATTAAAAACCAGCTGGCTTCAGTGTCCGAAACGTTGCCTGAAATGTATTCTACATGTACTATTATTTGTATATTATGCAGCTGCTATATGTAAGGAAAAGTAGAGTGCTTGTTTACACAGTTAAATGCCATCACACACAGGCTACTGAGGCAGAAAGGGACATTTACTTGTGATCCAGTGCTATATAAACCCGAAGTCATCTGCACCACTTAGAAATTAAGTTAATTTTACGGTACTTGAAACAAACCCAACATAGACAGCAGCCCTTGGGAGTTACTAGGTTAGCTTACAAGACACTTCCACAGACCCACAAGTCAGACGTCTTCTCTGCGCTACACTGACTTTGACATAAACACTGCTTGGAGGTATCCCCATGAGATAACCTTCGCCCTCGTGTGCAGGATCTCATGTAATCTAAAACTATCGTTCATCAAGGCACTTGAACCCCACTTGTTCAACGACTCCAGCCTCTGCTGCAAAGTGCCTAGATTTGACTGGATTTGGATGCTGCGCTTCAACCCGGCTTTGCAACCATCACAGCTACCTCAAATACGCGTTACCAAAGTAACTTACTGCTTATTAATTAGCCTTATTAACTGGACCTACCCCGACCATATGCCACCTGTCTGTCAATGCTGCCATCAACCCTGAGGCCCCTACCCCCAGCCGCCAGGGCCAAGAACACACGCTTCTCCCGAACACCCCCTTGAAAGAGCCCCCTAACACCTGAAGGCGGCTGTTTAGGGGTTGAGAGAACCCTGCACTCATCTTGCCCCCCCCATCTCTCGCCAGCCCCATGTGTGCGCGCGAGAAGTCCCCCAGCTGCTACAGAGCCGCATAGTTGAGTGTCAGGTGAGCAATAAATATGTAAAACGAGAGGGTTAAAGGCGCTTTCTAAGGAGAGGCCCTGCAGGTGCTGGAGGGACAGAGAGGCATAGATTCCTGACGACCACCGGACGTAGGGGGTCCCCGGTCACCCACGCGGACCTTCATTCGGATGTGCGGTTTGTAGAACATCCACAGGGCACGCATAAGAGATTAGAATTATTTGATAAATGTTGCTTTCGTCATAACGATGTTTAATCCAGCTCCCCGCCTTTTTACGCAGAGTACAGCACCGGGCTCTAATTGGCTGGTTTGAAATGCTGCCACGCCGTGTACCCCCGACACCAGTCCTTCAGGTGCATGACAGTATCATAATTCACCTCGTCGGTGATAATCTAATTTACCTTATCTGTCAGATCTTATGTGGGAACGGCAGAAGACGGCCGGCGGTAGAAGACGGCGGGCGGCAGAAGACGGCGGGCGGCAGAAGACGGCAGCAGTATCTCCCCTCTATCGCCAGAGCTGCGTATGGCATGCGTATGCCAGTAATAGAGACTACCTCCGACGCCTGTGAACGCGCGTATACGTACGTACGCACGTATCGCGGCAGTGCGCCTCTAGGAACAGACCATGTCCCCAGTTTCAGCAGGTGACATGGTCTGTTCCTAGAGGCGCACTGCCGCGATACGTGCGTACGTACGTATACGCGCGTTCACAGGCGTCGGAGGTAGTCTCCATTACTGGAATACGCATGCCATACGCAGCTCGGCTCCCTTCACTACGCATGCCATACGCAGCTCGGCTCCCTTCACTTTTCAACATTGTGGTCGCGGCGCCCCTGGCTCCTCATTACGGCGCACCGGGGTGCCGCGGCGCACAGTTTGGGAACCACCGCTTTAGTCCCTGATAAAATATTGCTGACCTTTTCTCTTCAGGCCATGCTGTTTCTGCGACTAATCTGTTAAATTGTGATAAATAGACAACCAAATCTTTGTTTTCCCTGCTTTAACTCTAACAGTTCTCGATCTGCTGAAAGAGTCACCGCTCTCCTGTCAAAAACGTTTTCAAATTCTTGTACAAAGGGTTTCCAGTTATGTAACAATGGGCTGTCTTTTCGAACCAATGGAATTGCCCAGGTAGCAGCGTCTCTGGACAAAAATAAAAAATGCTATCCTGGATTGAGGATCAGGGAACGCGCTTGGTCTACAAGTGATATGTAACTCTACTTGAGTAAGAAATATTTGAACCTTATTTGAATACCCAGAAAAACACTCTGGAGTGGCTAATGGTATCGGAATAGGAACGGTTACAGCTATGTCCGTAGGTGTAGAATCTGAAGGGAGTGGACTTTTGTTCCAAACCCCCCGCAAAGGAGTTTGCTCACTAACTCCTACATTAGTTTGTAGTTGAGCTACCCTATCAGCCAAAGCGGCAGTTGCGTTTTTGGATTCAACCATATCTCTTTGCATTTGAGTGATTACTTTCAACAGGTCATCTAAAGTGGCAATGATAAAGCCTCGTACGGACCAGGAGGAATTACATTTGTGGGCTCACTATTCTGTCAGGGCGCCACTTCCTCGGAGTCTGTACGTTGCTCTATGGGCTCACCTCTTGGTACCTCTAATTCAGGATGCTATTACAGCACTGAAAGTTAGTGACCAAGTGGGGGGAAGGGTTTGAGGAAGGGAACAGCTGGGAGGGAGACCTGCAAAACAAACAGATAAACATACAAACAATGACAATCAGTTTAAATAATTCTCAGGTACCAGACTCTGCTACGCGGAGTCTTTTTGCTAATCAGTCTCTACTTTATCACGAGCCCGTGATACAAGTTATACAGAAAATACACTTCCAAGGAATGTGTTACAATCACACCTTCTTAACAGTAAAGTTCAATAATATACAGAGCATATATTCATAATTATGACACAGTACACAAATGAGCCCCTGTGCGAGCTTGCCCAAGCGCTTGAAAAATCAAGATACCAAGAGCACCAAAGGACTATTCCGAAAGTTCCACATACACTATGCCAAATGAACCCAGAGCACTAGTCCCTATGTTCACCAACTCAATAAGCAAAATGAGCAGAGCTCTAGATCGTAATCGCTGGACCTAATGATCGACAACACAATGTTTTAATGAATTCCAAAACATGCAACCAGAAGTGTGTGTGTTCATACAATAGTCAAAATAAACTCCAGAGCGCACTGTTGTATGCTTGCAAAAATGTAGTATGCAAAAGTGCTGCCAAACACTGAATGCAGCAAATGAGCTCCAAAGCGCACCGAATACCAACAAGGAAATAAAGGTACTCTGTTGCCTTCAAACAACAGAGGCTTACCTGCAGGCACAAAGTAAATTGGAATGAACTCGTGAGTCAGCAGAAGAGAGAGAGGCTGCTCCCACACAGGATCCAGAATAGTGAGCCACGCCCAATGGGTGTGGCTCCTTTTATAGGCAAACCACACCCAAAGTGACTGCTGTGTGGGGATTCTAGGATATAACCCACTCCCAAAGTGACTACTGTGTGGGGATTCTGGGATATGTATTCCCCTATAGTTACATCCATAAGGGAAAAAGGAGAACACATCAAGGAAAATGAACAATGAAAGGAAAATACAAAGAAAACATTTGGCAGTGCTTAATGTACATGTACAGAACACCGCAGCCACCATTTAGCAACAGGAAAATGTAGTTTCCCACATCGTACCATAGTGGGGGCGGGCCCTAGAACGCGTGCCACAGAGGCGACGCTAACAGGAAGTGAGTTGGACATCTCTCCAGAGCCTGAGCTTGACTTCCAGCCTGGTCCATCAGTGGTGGAAAGTGCTTCCTTCTCAGTTGTGGTGTGCTGAGCCACAAAAGTCTTTGACCTACAGCTGCCCATTGTTGAATCTAAATCAAATTTACTATCTGAAATCCTTCAGCCAGGACCAGCCTCCACTGAGGCTTTGAATGAGACACTCTTGGACACTCTTAAGACCTTTTAAGACCACTTGGACAAAACCATGCTTGGCCCCCTCCAGTAATTCTTCCTTCCTGCAGGTGAAAAGAGACCTGTCCCTGTTAACCTAATGATTCTTATGAAACACCCATTGCTTGAAAAGCCTAGTGGTACACCTTTCTTCATTGACACTTTAGGGGGAAAAGTTATATTCGAGGCATTTGAGCTGCAGATTGTATACTTTTGCATAGATCGCCATCTGGTGTTGGGCTCCGATGTTGGCACTTGTTTTTGTCCTGGAAAAAGTCTTTGTAGTCACGAGGTAGGTGACTCCTCCCTAGGATGATAGTGCGCATGGGCATCAACCACATCCTTTTTGTTTTTCACGCTATCGTGTTCGGACATACATTGCTGCGCTCCGTGTCGATATCTGTTTCGAATCCCCCTTTGATGCACAATTCTCTCTATTCGACGGTATTGTCTTGGCAACTCCTAATGACACAATTTATATTAGAAATCAGATCCCCTTGGATTCCCTTGCGGTAACTAATGCACGCCAGCGGGCAAACTCACAGAGTACAGGCGACACCCCACCCCCTGACAAAGAATCCAAATTAAGCGACGCATCAGAGAAACGTATCGCGTCACAGGCTGCAAACCATTGGCGTAGCGCCAATGCGCAAGCCCTATTGGCCAGATCCGACAGAGCCCACTACGACGAGCTTGAAAATCTCATGGAACACCTTCCTGAGCAGTAGAAGCGAAATGCCAGCGATCTTATCCAGGAGGGCAAATTAATTACCAACATCTCAATAAAATGTGTATTGGATGCAGCCGATACCGCATCTCGCGCAATCAATACTAGTGTCTTGTTGCGCAGACACGCCTGGCTCCGGATTATCGGATTCAAGCAGGAGTTTCAAACTGCTATTTTAAACCAGGCGTTTGATCAGGAACATCTTTTCGGGCCCACAGTTGACACATCCTCAGAAAAGATGAAGAAGGGCATTGAGACAGCCAAGTATGTTGGGGCCTTACAGTTCCCTTCCCCTAGAGGCTCTTTTCGCCGCTCTTTCTACAGAGCCGGCTCAAAAACCATGGGTTCAGAACAGCCCTCTACCTCCTACAAAAGCCCCACTGAAACATCTCCCAAAGGACACTTTCACGGAGGATACAGAGGCAACAATAATAAAGGAAGAGGTCGCGGCAACAACAACCGCACCTCCCCTACCACTTAACAGTGACTTCCCTCCACTTCCCCCGATTATCCCACTCCTGTCGGGGAACTTCTTTCACAGTTCCTACCTGTCTGTAATTCCATCACAACAAACAAGTGGGTAAGGCAAATTATCCAGTATGGTTATTGCCTGGAACTCACTTCTACCCCCCCCCCCCCCTCCCCTCCAAATATTCCTCCCAGACAGCACCAGATGTCCTCAGAACATCTAACACTTCTCAAACAGGAGGTTCTCTCTCTATTACAAAAAAACACAAGAGAACCAGTCCCTTTGCCTCATCAAGGCACAGGGGTTTACTCCCTCTACTTCCTAATTACAAAAAAGGACGGCTCTCTCATGCTCATACTGGATCTCAGGCCACTAAACCTCTACATTCAATCAGACCACTTCCACATGGTCACTCTACAACAGGTGCTTTCACTACTTCAACAGGGCGACTTTCTCTCCACTCTGGATTTGAAGGACGCCTGCTTCCATATTCCCATTCACAGGAAATCTCAGGTTTGTGATAGATGGTCAACACTACCAATTCAAAGTCCTCCCATTCGGGGTCACTACAGCACCCAGAGTCTTCACCATGCCTCGCAGTAGTTGCAGTAAGGAGACAACACATTCATGTCTTCCCTTATCTGGACGACTGGCTCATAAAAGTCAAAACACACAGCAGCTGTGTGCAACACACACACAAGACAATTCAACTGCTTCACATCTTGGGATTCACAATAAACCTCGCCAAATCCCATCTTCAACCGTCCAACATAAGACAATACCTAGGGGCTACAATAGACACTTCAAAAGCTCTAACATAGCCCAACCCCGTCAGGATAAGTGCCATACAGGCTCTAATCCAAACATTTCAGCCTCAACACCCACTACCATCGCGAGTGTTCATGCAGTTAACCGGGATGATGTTTTCCTCCACTCTCCTCGTCCCTTATGCAAGACTCCAAATGTGTCCATTGCAGGAATGTTTGGCGCATCAGTGGAACCAGGCTCAAGGTCAGCTAACAGATCTGGTGTTGGTGGACGACCGCATCCATCGCTCTCTGCAGTGGTGGAACACACACAACTTTTCCAAACGGCAGCCGTTCCTCGACCCGGTTCCACAGGCCGTGCTAACAGCAGATTCATTGCTCACCGTCTGGTGAGCTCATCTGCAAACCCATACCATCCAGGGCATATGGACCCCCTCAACTAAGACAATTCCACATAAACTACCTGGAATTATTAGCAATCTTCCTAGCATTAAAATCTTTTAAACTCCGCCTCCTAGGCAAAGCTGTCCTGGTCCGTACAGACAACATGACTGCAATGTACTACATACAGAAACAGGGGAACACACACATTGCAGCTTTCACACCTAGCTCTGAGCATATGGAGATGGGCCATTCCGCAAAACATATATCTCCTTGCAGAACACCTCCAAGGTGTACACAATCAGATAGCAGATCTGCTCTGTCGTCAGACACAGCAGATCCACGAATGGGAACTTCATCCTCAAGTTCTTCTTCCATTCTTTCGCATGTGGGGCCACCCAGAAATAGATCTGTTCGCCACACATCAAAATGCCTAACCTTCGCGTCCAGGTATCCACACCCATTGTCCAAGGGCAATGCGCTATGGATGAACTGGTCGGGCAAATTTGCTTACGCTTTTCCGCCTCTCCCACTCATTCCATTAGTGGTTCGGAAACTCAAACAGCATTCCCTCACAATGATCCTAGTTGCTCCAACATGGGCCCGACAACAATGGTTCACAACCCTATTAGAACTATCAGTAGTACCTCATCAAAAACTACGTCTCTCACCCAAGGTTCTCTCTCAGAACCATGGAGAGATAGGACATCCAGATCCCAGTCAACTAAACCTTGCGATCTGGCATCTGAGGTCATTAGAGTTTGGCTACCTAAATCTTCCGCCAGACTGTATGAATATCATTAAAGAAGCTAGATGCCCTACCACCAGAGCATGCTATGCAGCAAAATGGAAATGATTTGCCATTTATTGCACAAACAACATCAACCCACTAGATGCTTTTAATCAAAACATTATCTGCTACCTCTTGCATCTACAACAATGTAACTTAGCATATACATCTATTAGGTTACATCTAGCTGCCATAGCAGCCTATCTCCAAAACAGACATTTGTCTTTGTTTCGAATACCAGCTATCAAAGCTTTTATGGAAGGACATCAAAGAATAATCCCAACCAGAGTCCCGCCCTCTCCAGTGTGGAACCTAAATGTGGTCCTTACCAGACTCATGGGTCCCCCTTTTGAACCTCTTCACAAATGCGAACTTCAATTCCTCACTTGGAAGGGGGCTTTTTGGTTGCTATCATATCTCTCAGAAGAGTTAGTGAACTCCAGGCATTAACCATAAAAGAACCATTTTTACAAATCCATCATAACAAAGTGGGTCTTAGGACTAACCCTACATTTTTACCCAAAGTCGTATCTGCCTTCCATCTCAACCAGTCTGTTGAACTCCCAGTGTTTTTCCCTCAACTAGACTCAGTGGCAGAACGAGCCCTTCACACCTTAGACGTTAAAAGAGCAATACTCTACTACATTGAAAGGACAAAATCCTTTAGAAAGACCAAACAACTGTTTGTGGCTTTCTCCCCACCTCATAAAGGCAGTCCCATCTCAAAAGCAGGAATTGCAAGGTGGATTGTTAAATGCATCCAAATATGCTATGTCAAAGCCAAACGCACACTAACCATTCCCCCAAAGCTCACTCCTCACGCAAACTAGGGGCTTCCATGGAATTCTTAGGGAACATTCCCCTGGATGACATCTGCAAAGCAGCCACTTGGGCTACACCACACACCTTCACAAAACACTATTGTGGAGATGTGCAGGCAAAACAACAAGCAAGTGTGGGCCAGGCTGTATTAAGAACACTTTTTCAAACCACTGCAACAGATACAGGTAGCCACCGCTAAGGAGGTAACTGCTGTACAGTCTATGCAAAAGTATACAAGCTGCAGCTCATATGTCTCGAACAGAAAATGCTACTTACCAGTATGCATCTGTTCTTGGCATGTAGAGCTGCAGATTCATTTATGCCCACCCGCCTCCCCAGATACCTCTATCTGTTTCAGTACTATCTTACTTGGATACATTACACATGGACATCTTTTTCTACTTCTTACTACTCCATCGTAACCCTTCATGGCAAAACAATCTAAGGATGGAGTCGAATCCCATGCGCACTATCATCCTAGGGAGGAGTCACCTACCTTGTGACTACAAAGACTTCTTCCAGGACAAAAACAAGTGCAAACATCCGAGCCCAACACCAGATGGCGATTCATGCAAAAGTATACGAATCTGCAGCTCTGCATGCCAAGAACAGATGTATACTGGTAAGTAGCATTTTCCTTTCTTTGGCCAGCTTAGCCCAGCGCTTGCTAATTGCAGTCTCCCTGGTGGGCTGACACACCCATGTTATGTGGGACATGTTCAGCAAAACCTGGACACATTGATGTATGTGCTGCTTGCTGGCCTTGATGCCACTCACTATGTTTGTTGTACCATGGGCACCAGTGTATTGCTCTGGAGGCACGCCTGGGTGCATGCTACTGAATTTTTGAGGGATATCCATCTCAGATGGGCATGCCCTTTAATGGCTCGAGACTTTTTTGGGAGAAAGTTTACTCTGCATTAGGGAGATTCAAGGAGAGACAAGTTATGGCCTGCTCCCTGGGATTGCTTTTGCCAGTCTGTCAATTTCCCCATCAATACTGGAAATTGAGGGGCTACTTATGAGGTCTGGCATGCTCACACTGACAGCCTTTCCTGCCAGTACAGCACCCAACCCAGACTATTCCGACCCAGTGGTTCTAGAGGCCGTACGCATAATCAGGGACAGCGGTCACCTTTTTCCTCCTCCCCTGCAGCAGCAGCAACCAAGACAGCCTGACTTGACCTTGTAGAGACACAACCAGCCTGTAGGGAGCAGGATTTGATTTTTTCTCCCTAGCTAAAAATCCACCATGTCTGATCAATCAGTATTGCAATTTATTTCAGAGGGGCTACACACTTTGATTTATTTTATCCCCACGTAACAGGACAGGTCTTGTCAAACTATGCCACCATTTTGATGCAGGAAGTCAAGCTTCTTCTGGGCAAGGGTGCAGTTGAGAGGGTAGCTGAAAAAGAGAGAGACAGATATATGATGAATGGTATTTTGGTTACTTACTCATGCCCAAAAAGAGTGGAGGTCTCAGACCTATCCTTGAAATTTGATCTCTGAATTCCTTCTTTCTGAAGGGCAAATTCAAATTACTCATTCTGGCTCAGTTTCTTTCTGCAGAATATTGGATGGTGTCCTTGGGTTTGCAAGACGTGCATTTTCATATACCTGCACTGCAGTCCCACAAATACAGTTCACAGTAGCGTCAGAATGCTTCAAATGTGCAGTTCTAACTTTCGGGTTCACTTTAGCCTATCAGGTGTTGACATAAGTGAAAGCTGTGGTTGCAGCCCTACTTTGGAGGTAAGAGACACTTGTATTCATGGACCTCGATGACTAGCTGCTTAAGGCAGGCTTGCCGCAGTCAGTCCTGGACTACCGCCAGACGATTTTCGCCCACTTGGCACCTTTGGGATTTTCCATTAGCAAACCTAAGTCCCATCTGATGATTATGCAGAGGATTCCCTTGATAGGGGCTGTCCTGGACACAGTAGTATTCAAGGCCTTTTCACTACTACAGTGCGTCCAGGACAATCAGGATATGATCCTGATTTGTTCAGCTCAATTCTGGGTCTCAGACAGAATGATTCTAAGGCTTCTTGCTCCTCTTGATGTGGCCATACCTTTGTACTTCCTTCTTGCCGTCTGTGGCAGATTTGGCTAATGCATGGTCTGCAGTGGACCGTCCATCTTTAGAGGGTGCTCTGCACCATGGCAGTCTGAAATCATCCGCTACTTGAAGGAGACACCCCGGTACTTTCAGTAGTGGTACGTGTACTCCAACCTGGCTTGTGGCCTGCCACTCTCCATAGCCCACTTAGAGCTCACAATTCTGACAGATGCATCTTCTCTGGTTTGGGAAGGTCATCTAGGAGCCAGGGAAATCGGAGGGCTGTTGTCTCCAGTGGAGCGCCAGCTCCCCATCAGTCTGTTGAGCTGTTGGGGCTTGCTCTCAAATCTTTCTACCTTCCTTCAAATGGAGGCTAGTGCGTGTTCTCATGAAAAATACAAGAGCCATGTGGTACTGCAACATGCAGGGTGGAGTGGGGTACTGTACCAGGTGATTGTGTTTTTGGGGGTGGCTGAATCAGAAGAGGATATTTCTGGTGTCCAATTGCCTGGTGGGGGTCTCTGAGCGTCAGACTGGCTTAGTTAAACAGATGTCAGCTGGCAAACCACTAATCGCCTCTCCATCCTGGGGTGGCCCGAGGCATCTTCGACCAGTGGGGCAGGCACTGTCTGTATCTTCTCACTACTGGGGAGAACACACATTATCAGATAGAGACTATTAGTTGTAGATTCCTTACCTTAGAATTTCCCCCAAGCGTCAGTCTGGATCTGGAGATTTTTCTTCAGCAGTACCCTTACGTGTCCTTAGGTGACGTCACTCGGCTCCGCCTCTGTCATCCGCGTCGTGGGTGCCGAGATGACATCGCGGGAACCACATAGACGCTACCCATGCATTCTGACGTCAGTCATCGCTCGATGGCTCAGTCCCAGGTGTCTACTTCTGAGACGGCTCTGCGCCTCCTTGATTTTCTGAGAGCTGGAGCGTTTCCTGCCCAAATCCAAAAATTCTATGATGCCCTGTAACTCATTTTTGGGCAGCACGGCTCTGCTGGTGTACCTTCGGGCTCTGCTGAGTCAGTTGGGGGCCCTGGGCCTTTCACGCTGGCGACTTCGGCAGTCCCCTGTGAATCCAGGCCTGTATCAGGATCAACACAGGTCGATCTCACTCGACCTTCCCCGATGTAGATTCCAGCCACAATGCTCCCGGTGTCGACTGTGCCCCCGGTCAGCGCCAACACCATCCTCATCCCCGAGGTGGACACTGAGCCGAACCAATGTCTGTTACGATGCTGTAATGGACATTTGTCCCTGTGTTCGTCTCTGGCGCTCCTTTTGGGCCAGAAGGTGAGGAAGAGGACTGGGAGGGGCTGCTGACCAACTTGAAGAACCAGACTGGTGAATGGACCAGGGGGATGCCAGTGGTCTGGACACATCCCCTGACACTGGCTTGCTTTCTCCCCCTACCGTGGCTACGGAGAAGGGAGCTTCCTATGCTGGTGTGGTGAGGTGAGGAGAAAGACAAAACGGGAACCCTACTCACTAAGGAATCAGGGTGAGTAATTATAAAGGAAAACAACGGTTCCTGTGGAATAATACAGTTAATATTGATAATAATATTCACAATGAAGGGCTTGACTAAGGTCAGTGGGGGAAGAAACCACATAGACCGATGATTCAGTATATCACGATTATAATTTTATATTTCAAACAAGGGTAAGGGGTATATACAATGTAACAAAAACAATTGGAAAAACATTTGTGCATAGTGTCCCAAGTGAACAAAGGAACCTAAAACAGTAGTGAAAGTTCTGACCGTTTTTTACAACGTTTCCAAAATTTCATATAAGTCGACCATTATCAATTATATTCATGTGAACAGCAGCTATGTGCAATGATATGCGCTGGGTAATGGTTCCCTTTCTCTTTGTGTTGACGACGTTTCAATCCTCTACTTGGTGTGGGGTCTCATCAGGACTTAGTGATGTTGGGACATCTAAGAAGAGAAGGATAAGAAAAGCATAAGGCCCACATACCTGCACAAATGTGACAAATATGAGAAAGTTGTGAATTAGTGGGAAGTACCTGTTGGTTCGAATGCGCAGCCGTGTGAAGATTGTGTGCCACAAGTGGTGAATGAAAGCAAAAGGGATACTCACAAAAGGACCCAGCCTGGTACTGGTTGTGTGAGGCGGAAAAGAGAAAAAAATCAGTCAGACATTAATTATAGAATGTGATACGGGGGTGGGGAAGGAAGCGGGGGGAGGGAAGAAGAGTAATTTCACTGATGGGGAGGCACTTAACCCAATGTGAGTGGGGGAAAGGCGGGCAATCGAAGGATAATTTAGCCTTAACTGCTAGTAGATGACCCACTACGGCCGTAGTGGTCTGATGATTACGATGGGACTCTATGAAACAAAAGAATGTTCTAAGGGCATACCTTTGACCCGCGTGTCTCATTGCTTAATAACAGGGAGAGGCCTACTTCTATTACCTGAATCACGGTGTGATGAGCAAGGATGTGCTCCAATAACATCTCAGTGTAGATTTAATGAGGTCGTGACCTATGGGGTCAAGAATAGCAACATTTCAAATTGACAAGTGGCGCCTAGGTGCATCCGAGGAAATGTGGGGAAAGGGCAGCGATGTGGCTCTCTCTTACCAGGATGATCGAAGAGTCCCAACACGCGTGACGGTACTACGTGTGGACTTCACAAAGCAGCGTTAGTCTGCTGTGCTCTCAGGTCAGATGACCAGGAACCGCAGGAAACCCCGCCGTTATATGCAGTGTTTTCCCGCCGAAAGCTAGACAGATTGGCAGGCATTACTTGTGATTGCTGCGGGACCATCTAATCCGGTTTTCGGTGACCGTTGAAGAAAGACCTCAGATTGAGGTTGGAAGGGAAAGGAAGAATATGTGGCACACAGACGGCTGATAGTGCAAATGACGTGAGGCACATAGTAGCATATTTACACAAATGATACATAATATTCAAATTACAGTGAGAGCACGTAGGATCTGTGCGTTCTATATCACACTCCTGCTTCTTTACAAAAATCAACTCAACTAGCCATATTTCATTACTTACAGGTTTCGTAATCGGGTAAAAACACTGCCTCATAATAGAGGGTACCCTAGAATGACACCATACCCCAACTGTCTGTGCGCACTGGGATACGCAGAATACATCGAATCTAGAGCATATTTGCACATTGTACTGAATGTAAACACCAGGCTTGGTTCTTACAAATGCACAGTTAGCATGTGACATGAATGTGGTGAGAGCAGTACTGAAGTAGCATGGAGCAATATGATTGGAGATGTCATACAACGCACTCAGTGTGTATATACAACATAAATTAAACACAGATTTGTATAATGTAAGTCAGAATCCATCCAAGGTGTATCAGACACGTACGCCATATCTGATCATACACAAATTATTCGTGTCTGTTTTCCGCATGGTGCAGTGTAAGGATGTACATGTCCTGTTTAGTATGGTTGTAGATGTCTCACAGTGGGTATCAGAGCTTCACTAGTGTGTCAGTGTAGTGACATAACCTTGCCATTCTTCGGCAGAATAGAGCCCCTAATCTGTGGAGTTAATTATATCTATCCAACGACACTCAAGTCGCTGTAGTATATGTGAGATGTCTTCACCCCTCTCTGGAATAATGGTGATGTCAATTACTTGTAAAAAACAACTGAAGAGGAAGGGAGAAACAACTAAGGAGCACTCTCACTCCCCTCGGTAAATATAGACAAATCAACAAAAGAGTGTTCCATATTATAAACGAAGAACAAGCATGTAGACATAACCATTAGGTTTGTCGGAGTATAGTACGACCCATTAGGTTCTTAAGAAAGCCCTCACTCACCAACCTAGTTGGTGACATGCTTCATCATCGGGCCCCACCAGGAGAGGCCGAGTGCCACCCTGGTGTGCTGCAACGCCAGAATTACTGCGGAGCTGGTAACAAGTGAATTGTGAAAGGTGAAGAGTGAATTAAAAATGTCTAGACTGTCAATTTTTTTAAAATTAGTTTTGCCAATCAGACATCAATTAAAATCTAGTGTGGGATAAAGAACCAAATTAATTGTTCAGTTTTATCCCTGAAGGGGTGGTCAACATGTTTCTGCCTATGTGTGATTGTTAATCAGGCTTTCATCAGGACCAGTGTGAAGTGAACCTCAACGGTATGGATGCGCTAAGGCCCACCCTAACCTGAGGTTATTAGTGTTAAAAATTTTCAAAAAACACTAAATAATAAGAGTTCCTCTTTAGTTGGAGAGAAACCAAGTTTATTCTTATTTAAAAGTGACAAACAATGACATACGAACAAATAAAGAAAAACAAAAGAAAAGATAAAAACGTATTGTCAGTACGATCTTTATAGAGCTTGTCACTGCGTCCAAAAAACACATGCAACAGTGCTCTTCGTAGTGCACATCTTAGCAGTACCACTGATCACGCGTGCTGCTAAAGGTGAGCTAGTGCACTTATGAGTACTCCGGTCAGAAAAAGGAGAAATGTAATTCCCTATTTGCCTAGTGCAGCGTAACTTCTTTCAAAAGGTGGTCAAAATGCCCCGCATAATATTCTATGGCAATGGTGAGTGTTGGACTTGGCCCTGCTGGCCAGTTCACCCCTAGAACTTTTTGCATTATCTTAGCCTTTTCCTATGTTGTACTAGTGGTTTTAGGCTTCGAGGCGCTTTCACACTGTGTCCCAGTGGAAAGTGCGTGCGCTCTGTGTATGTTTAGTGAGACCGACCTGCCCTCCCATACGAATGCATAGGGGATCTGAGTGACCGTGTTAATTCCTGATGTGAGAGGAGTGCAAGGTCGAGTTTGGTATGTGCAAACTCATAAGAGTGAATTCTGCGCAATGATGTGTGCGGTGTTACGGTGTCTCGTGTAGAAGTGCCACTTCGAGAAGCTGGCCTGTCTGTATAATAAATGTGCAGTGACTGTCTGGCTTGCGATTGGCTGATGTGCCTGGCTCCAGGAGTCAGGATGGGTCTGCCCCGGTGGTGGGTGGAGAGATCTGCATGCTGATGGCAGGGAGGAGTACACCTGGGACCTGAATAGGGATTGGGATTCCCTACACAATGCGGGCTCCACCCCTTGTGGTGCGTCTGATGTCCCTGGCTTGTCCTGTGAATAGGGAGAGGGGCTGAGCAAAACCAAGTGCTCAGGAACCAGTTGTATCTGGTTCGCCCCTTCCCTGCACCTTTGGAGACAAAGGATTTTGTGTATAAAAGAGGGGCTGTGACCCCATGAAAATGTTCTCTTTTGGATCCTGACAGAGGGGTGTTTGCTGCTGGTGGTGCCCAGGAGTGACCGCCATGGGGGCTACCTCCCTGCTGGAGGGCCCTATGTGCTGGCCCCTGGGCCCTACCTTGCCCCTGGATGCCTTCAGGACCTTTTGGACCTTTTTGCTGGTCCTTTTACTCTGCCAAGGCTTGATGCTGCCTTTTTGCGCCCTGTGAGCGCAATGCTGTGATTTGATTCTGAATGTGGAGGGAGCCTACCCCTCATTGTGCCCGATGATAATTCACCGCCGCGGCCCGCGGGCAAAAGCGGAAGTCAGGCGGCAGTGCGCCTGGCGGGACTTCCGGGTTTTCAGAGGAAGTCCCGCGCACACCGCCACCTTGGAAGCCGCCCAGGTGAATGGAGGCAGCCGGTGCAGGAAGCGCCTGTTCCTGGTCCCTTCCGGGGCTCCCGTAGTGAAGAGGGAGCCCCAGGGCCACGAGAAGAGATTGAAGGCAGAGGGGGGCTCGAGGCACATTGTCGGTGCCTGCACCCCCCCGCGTATGGAGAGAAGTGCTGCCGGTCACAGCGAAGCCAAGAGAAGACTGGAGCAGCACAGCATGGAGAGCCCGGTGAGTAGGGTCTCCTCCGTTTCGGATGCTGATCGAGGCACCACCTAGAGGATTAGTTCCTGAGCGGCCCCGCTTGCCAGAGGGCTGCTCCAACATTGACCATGTGTGTTTTTTGAGCCCTTGGGGCCCCAACGTGAGGGCACAGAGATGCCCAAGCCCCATAGCCGCATTTCTCCCAGCTGCCCCGCTCGCAGAGGGCAGCTGCACCTCGAGGGCATGCTTTGTTTGAATTGCCAGTGTGCACCAACGGGGGCATGATTTCCTTAGAGTCCGCACGGCTCCAACGATGGGGCTGAGGTGATGTAAAGGTCCCGTGTGGGTGCCGAGTGAGGCACGGAGCCAGTTCTGAGCGGCCCCCTCCTGATAGGGGGGCTGCTCCAACGTGGGCCATGATTGTTTTAGAGCCCTGTCTGGCTCCAACTTGGGCATAGTTGTTTAGAGGGCACAGTGGGTGCCCAGGACCAACATTTGGTCCTCCCAGCTGCGCAGCAATTAGTGCCAGTTGCACCGTTTAGGTTACAGTACATTGGGGACATGTCCTTTTGCAGTTAGGAGTGAGATGCACTCCTTTTGCCCCTTTTCTTCACAGCTGCGCAGCACTTAGTGCCAGCTGCAACGTTTAGGTCTGCGCAAAAGTGCGCACCCTTGACTTTCGCTGCCTTTGCAGCGCGCCCTGACTGTTGGGACACAGGGCCATTGAGCCCCTCCTTTGCGATGGGCAGTTGGCCAGGGGGGGATGTTGGGATTGTTAGGTTTATAGGGCGCCTAATGTGATTTTGGTGCTGGGAAATTTAATTCAGATAGTATGTTTTACGCACCTTGTTTTATACCGCTAGATATGATTTCTGCATAGGAGGTTGTTTTACCTGTTTAGGTTTAAGTTATGGAGATTATACTTCCCTGTGTGATGTACGCCCCTAGTGTAATTATACTTAGCAGGTAGGGTCTAATGCGTTCGACTTATGAGAAATTTCATAATGTGTTTATGCCCCTGTGATGTGTGCAGGATAGGTTTTATACCTGATTCTATTATGATAATGCTGAGGTCAGTATTGCGCCAGTAGTTACTGGTTGTGCTCTACAGTTATAATTTGTGTTACAGTTGGTATATGTTCTACATTTACAATTGGTGATTTGTGCTAATTCTGACAGTGTTCCATGTGGCCCTGTCTTGTGTAAATAGTCCCCTGTAAAATTCTGGCCAGTGCCTGTTGGCACAGTGTAAATTATGTGATTATCATCTAATGTGTTTATTATAATACAAAGGCTATTTTTTTATATATAACCTTGTGTGGAGTTTCTTTTGTGGTGGGCCTAGGGTGTTGTTGCTGTGTGCGCGCGCATTGCCTCAGGGATAAGCCTGACTGCTCGTGCCAAGCTACCAAGGGGGTGAGCAGGGGTTATATTTGGCGTGTAACTCCCCAGCCCTGACTTAGAGTGGTGGTTTCTGCCTGGCTATGGCGCAAGCCCTAGCCAACCAGAAATCCCATTTCTAACAGTGAGAGACCAATATTGAAACAAAAACCAACAACAAACAAACACGGTGTTCCTGGGCAAGCCTAGGAAATTAAAGGAAAATAACGGAAAATAACTGTCATCTTACGGGAGGTGTAATCACTTATTACACCATGGGTCGTGGTAGGGGGTAGTGGTAGTAATAACAGGAAGTGGTTAAAACACCTTTTTTCCTTTAAGAAAGGACGCAGTCTCAGAGACACCTTGGTAAATATACGCCCCAAAGAAAGGTCAATAACTGATTTTCCATCCATCACTGATGCATGGGGCTTACCTAGAGTAACGGGACATTTTCCCTGCTCAAACTGCAGCATTTGCCATCTTACATCACATACTAAAACCTTGGACCTCGAACCTGGAAAAATATGGACACAGAAGGCACACACTAATTGTAATTCCAAGAATGTTGTTTACTTCATAAGCTGCCCCTGTGGGTTACGTTATGTGGGCATGACCACACGCAAAGTGAAACTGCATGTGTGCAAACATAGCTGTAACATCAGATTTGGCCGTGTCACTACGAAACTCAGCGAACACTTTCTACAACACAACCATACAACCAACGACCTCAGATGGACAGTGATTGAACAAGTTAAAACACAAAGAAATGTTCAGAAAATCCTATATGAGAAAGAACAGAGGTGGGTTTATCGATTGGGTACACACCACCAGGTATTGAATGACAATATCCCGTGGGGATCAATACTCCACACCTAACCTTACCCCCGGTCACTCTATATCTGCCATACCATGATCATCACCGGATTATGAGACTCAAAAACTTGCGCTAGTGATTGAACCGTCCCACTCTGATTTTCCTATGAGATTTCTTTTCTAGTATTTCCCCTGATAAATATCCTTCAGTTTGGTTTCACAGTTCCCATTATTTGTCTAGTCTTCTAACTATTCTGACTTTCTATGGGTTTTTCTACTCGTTACTCAACGAGCGCGCATTTACTCTTTCCAGCACCCCGTGCTTTTTGAGGACCATTGTAACAACAGAGTAAGTACTGATTGTGCGTATACACATGCTTATTGAAGAAGGATTCGTCTTTTTAAACTTTTTAGACGGAAATCTCCTACATCTTTTTTGTTCTGTAATAGTGTATATATTCTATCTGCTCATTTCAAACGTAGGATTTGGGACACGTCACATGTCCCCTAAACAAACTGCACAGTCCCCAGGGGGATTCCTTGGTAACTGACTTCCGCATCCTGGGATTGGATGCCTACTCGGTCTGGGAGTCAAATCTTTCCTGATTGGCCATTTTCTGGCACGTCCCAGTTACCGGATGGATTTAAATTTACTAATGGATCCCCGCACTAGCATCGATGGGTTCCAGTAACACGAGGGTACACACAGGTACCAAGCGGGTGCCTGGTGCTGACGGCGTGACTCCAGTCAATCCTCCACGAGCTAAGTACCTTCTATTAACATCTCTCTCTCCAAGTATAATGTATACCTTTTTAATCTTCTTTTTCTTCCAGGGTGTGCATTTTGCCACCACCTCCCTCCCGCGACCCATGCTGTAATTAGTGATTACACCTCCCGTAAAATGACAGTTATTTTCCGTTATATTCCTTTAATTTCCTAGGCTTGCCCAGGAACACCGTGTTTGTGTTTGTTTGTCGTTGGTTTTTGTTTCAATATTGGTCTCTCACCATTGCCATAGAATATTATTCGGGGCATTTTGACCATCTTTTGAAAGAAGTTACGCTGCACTAGACAAATAGGGGATTACATTTCTCCTTTTTCTGACCGGAGTACTCATAAGTGCACTAGCTTACCTTTAGCAGCGCACATGATTAGTGGCACTGCTAAGATGTGCACTACGAAGAGCACTGTTGCATGTGTTTTTTTGACGCAGTGACAAGCTTTATAAAGATCGTACTGACAATACGTTTATTCTTTATTTGTTCATATGTCATTGTTTGTCACTTTTAAAAGAAAATAAACTCGGTTCCTCTCCAACTAAAGAGGATCTCTTATTATTTAGTGTTTTGTAAAAATATTGATCACAAATAACCTCAGGTTAGGGTGGGCCTTATCGAGCCCATACCGCCGCGGTTCACTTCACACTGGTCCTGCTGAAAGCCTGATTAACAATCACACATAGGCAGAAACATGTTGACCACCCCTTCAGGGATAAAACTGAACAATTAATTTGGTTCTTTATCCCACACTAGATTTTAATTGATGTCCGATTGGCAAAACTAATTTAAAAAAATTTGACAGAGTCTAGACATTTTTAATTCACTCTTCACCTTTCACAATTCACTTGTTACCAGCTCCGCAGTATTTCTGGCGTTGCAGCACACCAGGGTGGCACTCGGCCTCTCCTGGTGGGGCCCGATGATGAAGCATGTCGCCAACTAGGTTAGTGAGTGAGGGCTTTCTTAAGAACCTAATGGGTCGTACTATACTCCGACAAACCTAATGGTTATGTCTACATGCTTGTTCTTCGTTTATAATAAGGAACACTCTTTTGTTGATTTGTCGATGTCAATTACTTGCCATTTTATGATTTCCGCAGTGTGATTCTTGTCATTGTAATGGGATACGAGGGGGACATTGGTAACCGATCTTCCTATACAGCTGCAGTGTTGGCCAATACGTGCCTTTACTGGTTGTTGGGTTTGTCCAATATAAGGGAGGCCACATAGGCACCATATACAATACACAACGTTGCGTGTGTTGCAGTTGGAGAAGAATTCCAAATGTGTGCTTAACATTCGCATGCTCAAACGTATTGGTGTTTTGTGTGAAAGTGCAGGAGACAGTTACCACATTTGTGGTGCCCTTTGATCTTGGGTAAACACCATATGGTTTGTAATGTGTTCGTTCTGCGTGTGTTTATTTCTGTGGGGGGTTTCATTCTAGTTCTGAGTAGTTCCTCTCTGGGGCAAAACCAAGCGCGTTTCATGGATTTCTTCACTAGTCTGTTAGGGTATCCTCTAGTGACCAGTTTGGCTTTGGGTGTTACTGCCTCCTGCATATAGTCCTCTTTGTGTGTGCAATTTGTACGCAACCTAAGAAATTGGCCGAAGGGTAACCCAACCCGTAACGCACAAGGGTAGTGGCTTTTTTATGAGTGGAGGGTATTTCTTTCAGTGGGTTTTCTGTGTAGAGCCGTACAGAGTGTCCTATTGGCATGATTGATGTTAAGATCAAGAAAGGCTATGGATGACTTGTGGGCCATCGACGTAAAAGTCAGATGGGTCTGAATGCTGTTAAGGTAGGTTACAAAGTTGTTAAAATCTATCTCATTGCCCGACCAAATAAGGAAGATGTCATCTATGTACCGCTTCCAACATTTAATGTTGGGGCGGCACATATTGGTGACAGTTAAGGCAAATTTTTGTTCCACATAGTCCATGTAAATGTTAGCCAGATTCGGTGCGAAAACAACTCCCATGCTGGTCCCAGAGCATTGTTGATAGTAATTCCCTCCTGACAAAGTAGTTAGTTTGTAGTGCAATGCAGAGTGAGGTAATGATAAAGCTGGTGGGTACCTAAATTGGCCTGGGTCTTGTCTCATGTAACCTTTCAGTGACCTGAATGCTCTCATTTTGAGGTATATTAGTAAAAAATGAACTGATATCTAGGGTGGCTAACCAGTCAGTCTCTATGTTGAAGTGCATACCGCCCACTAGATTGATCATGTACATCGTATCTCTCACATACATTTCCTGCAAAGGGACAAAGTCCTTGATGAAGTGGTCTATATATCTGCCAATGGGTTCTAAGATGGACCCACAGCCTGGAGGGTGGCCTGGAGGATTTGTGATGCTTTTGTGTATCTTGGGCAATGTGTAGAGAACCAGAGTTCTGGGATTCTCTGCATTCAGGAACTCAAACTCTTTCTTGATAATGTATCCCTCATTCATACCATCAGTGGTGACATGCAATATCTCATTGCAGATTTCTGTAAGGGGGTTGGCACACAGTCTTTTGTAATGCCTTTCTTCCTCAATTTGTTTTGAGATCTCTGTCTCGTAGTCTTTACGATCCTGAACCACAATGCCACCCCCTTTGTCAGCAGGTTTAAGGACTATAGAGTCATCATTCTTAAGTGTGTTCAGTGCTTGTCGCTCCTGTAGTGTGATGTTGTAGGGTATGTATTGTCTAGTGGTTTTCATTTCTTCGATACCCTGTAGTACTAACTTTTCAAAGGTGAGTAGCTCTGGTGGCATCATACCATTTGAAGGGTAAAAAGAGGATGGTGGTCGTAGTCCTGTCACTGAATCCTGTGTCATGGGTTCTCTATCTTTAAAGATCAGTTTTAATCGTATCTTTCTAAAGAACTGAACTAGTTCTGCTTTAAGGATGAAAAAAATAGTCTCTTCCGTAATGACAAAGGACAACCCCTTACGCAAGAGTGATATTTCTGAGGATGACATAACATGTTGAGACAGATAAAAGATAGGGATGGTGTCCATTATGCTCCTGTCTTGACCTAGTATGGTTGGGGACCTCACTGATAGTGTTTCCTCCGGGTCTGTCTCTCCCCTGGGTATTGGTACCAAGTCTTTGCCTTGGCCTTTCCTCCCGATCTGAAAAAAAGGCTGACCTTGGTGGTTGTTTGAACGGCTGGGGCCTGGTTAAGCGGCAGAATCGTCTGATCCCCCTGAGGATTATGAGAATGTGATGGGTTGGTTTCTTCTAAACCTCCCCCAGGTGTTCTGTCTGTTTTGATTACCGATAGTATTGTAATTGTCCTCTCTAAGGTATGGGTATGCTCTTTCTTTAGAAAAATTCTTAATATCCTTATTGACTTTTGTCAGCTTTTTTCTTCAGTTCAAACGCATTAAACTCCTCAATAGTGTTGTTTGTCTAGCAGTATTTGTGCTTCTGCTACAGAGTCACCCCCAAGAAGTTCCTTCTCTAGCTCTTCCATTTCTTTAAGTTCAGCCTTAGAGTGTTCTACTGCTGTTTCCACACTTAGCACCATCCAGTGGTGGGAGCAGGTTGTGGAAATATGGCTGAAGTTACCTTTGAATTGGGGGTCCTCACGAAAGATGCCTGTGGTGAGGAGGGCAGCTGAGGTCCTCAAGCTCCTTAAGGTGGCAGTCCGGTCTAACCTCCTGACAGAGGTGCTTCAGTCTGTGGCTTCCTCTTCTGAACCCCTTTTGCAGTTCAATGAAGCCCTCATGGACGTCCTATGGGCAGTTGGTCCAAGACTAGCACAGGGGCTCATGTGGATAGGACAATTGCCTGCCGCCGCCACCCCGGCGACCCAGCGTTCCTGACCCAACACCCTGCCCCTGAGAGCTTGGTCTTCCAAGTCTCATCATCGAAAGGTGCATTCCCTTCTGCTCCTCCGGAAAGGGAATCCAAGAAACTGGACCCCCTTTCAGAGTTCCTTTTGTACATTCTTTCTTTGAACTGGCAGGGATCTGCCTTGGACACTCTTAAAGGATATCTTGCAGCTATGTCTGCTTTTCTTCGGCTGCCAAATCCACCTTCCTTATTCAAATTTCCTATTGTTAACAGATTCTTTAAGGGCCTTACTCATCTGTTCCCTCCGTCTCCTTTCATAATGCCCAAGTGGGACTTCAATCTGGTTCTCACTTTTCTTATGTGTGCTCCTTTCGAGCCTCTTCATAACTGCCCTCTGAGGTTGCTGACTATCCAAACTGCTTTCCTCGTTGCCATCACCTCTGTTTGCTGGGTGAACGAGCTGCTGCTTTTATCTTCTAAGCCCCATTTCCTATCTGTCTATCTGGATAAAGTGGTGCTTCAGACAAAACCTTCATTTCTTCCTAAGGTCGTCACGCCTTTTCTTGTAGGACAATCTATCACTCTGCTCACCTTTTACCCACCCCCGCATCCCTCCAAGGAGGAATAGAGACTCCACCATCTGAACCCAAAACGTGCATTGTCTTGATTGCACAAAAGGGTGGATGATCAACTCTTCATTGGCTATGTGGGTGCCAAGAAAAGTTGGGCTGTTAAAAAAAATGGACCATCTCCCGATGGGTTGTCCCCTGCATCAAAATATGCTATGCTTTGGCGAAGATGGACCCTCCTTTGGGGTTGCGTGCTCACTGCACCAGAGGCAACCACAGTGTTAGCATGTTGAGTTCCAGTCCTTGACATCTGTCAGGCAGCATCGTGGGCATCCCTGCACACTTTTACCAGACACTACTGCCTGGACAGCCATGTCCGGAGGTATGGTTACTTTGCCCGTTCGGTCCTCCACGACTTCTTGGTATGATCATGGCTCGCAGACCCTTCTCCGGGATGGTATTGCTGGGGTATCCATTATAATGTAAGGAATCTACAACTAATAGTCTCCATCAGATGAACAAGTTACTTACCTTCGATAACGATGCATCTGGAAGAGACATGTATGAGTTGTAAATTCCTTACCGCCCAACCCATCTACCGCACATTGTGAACTGATTTTTCGGGATAGGAACTCCCCCAGAGGGCACTCGTTTTGACACACCAGTGGTCAGTGTCTTTCATGGCTCTGCACTTCTGGCGTGGAAAGTCGTGTTAAGAACTGATATCAGTGCGCATGGGCGGCGTCTATGTAGGTCCTGCGACATCATCCATGCGCGTACGACACGGACAACAGACGCGGAGCCGACTGACGTCACCTAACGACACGCCGGGGTACTGCTGAATAAAAATCTCCAGATTCTGACTGACACCTGGGGTAAATTCTTAGGTAACGAATCTACAACTAATATATTTCTCTATCAGATACATAGTTACTGAAGGTAAATAACGTTTCTACTAACAAGGACGTTAGGAGACGCACTCATTCTATGATATAGCAAAGGTCTCCTGTACATGGCCTGCAAATAATTCTCTTGCTTCGGGTCCTGAAGAAAGTCTGGGCAGGCCACGCGCCAGTCATCTTGATATCCCTTTATTAGGCTGTGAGGGTGTGGTACCCCAATCCTTTGAGTATGAGAATTTGCCCTCTGAGAATCTGCCTCTTCGGGTGGCCTGATTTAGGGAACCTTACCTTGATCCATTTAAAAACAAACTTTCTAATGTTTTGTTTAGTTATCATTTGCCCAGAGGCCTTGCTGATGGCGGAGTTAAAGGCTAAATGTTAACTTTTTGTGTGTTCCAGACCAGCCTTCCCTCTTCAAGTCACCTGTTGTGATATGTTTACAAAAGATCTAACACATTTACCCAGAACATTTTCTCATGCTCTTATGGGACTTTAACTTTATTCCAAACACTTCTGCATGCCTGTGAATAAACTGCAGGTACTGTTGTGCAAGCTCTCTACACCTACTTCCCTGATATGCCAGTGCTGAGGACCTTTGCTGCCTTACTACCTAAAGTAGTTTTGCTCTTCTGTGTTGAGCAACCCATCCGCCTCCCAACATATTTCTCACCACCACATCCCTTGGAAGAAGAGACTTCCTCAGCTGGACCTCAATTTAACCTTAAGTTTTTATGTTGAGTTCACAAAGAATTATTGTGTCAATGATCCACTCTTTGTGTGCTTTGTTGGAACCAAAACCGGGAGAAGCGTTTCAGAAAAAGTCTCTGTCAAATTGGAGCTGTTCCCCTCTAGCCAAGAGGGAATCCACTGAAGCTGTAAAGGCCCACTCCACCAGAGGTAAAGCTGCTGGGACGACATTAGTTATGGGAGTTCCTGTCTTGGATATCGGTTAGGCTGTTTGATGTGTGTCAATGAGCATGTTTACCAAAAACAACTGCCTTGACAAGATGGGTCATCAGACATGGGCAATTTGCCCAGGCTATCCTGTAACACTTCTTTTTGGAGTCCACTCCTCACACCCTCCACATTTTGGTTGGTATAGATTGGTTACCTCTTCTTAAGGTGATGGGTCTAAAGTTAGAAGTTTCCATTAAAAAAATATGTCACTAGTCCTCAATAAATTTCTGCTCAATGGCATGTGTGGCTGTAGATACACATTCGAGGCATGTGTGCTGTGAATACGCATACTTTGCATACTTATGCCATCTAGGGTTGGGTCCAAATGTTTGCAAGTTTTTCTTCGAAGAAGTCTTTTCCAGTCACAAGGTAAGGTGATTCCTCCTTTCAGTGATAGTGCGCATGGGCATCAACTCCATTGTTGGATTGCTTTCCACCATCGGTTTCGGACATGGTATGCGGTGCTCCGGATCTAAACCGTTCCTCTGGATCCTCTCAGTGCGCGATCCACTTTACCCTCATCAGTATTGTTTGGTACGCATTCATCATCTTCCGCGTGTCAAAAAATAATCTCTATCTTTGATCGAGAAGACCTCATTGGCGGCCTTCAAGCCTAGCCATGTCGGTTTACTTCCACATCATCCAGTCTTCTGCCAATAGAACCGACTCCGTTCCAATTCTGTCCTCTGTGGCACTCCAAATATCCACGCACCGACCTGCATAAATTCTGCAACTTGTGCCTCTCACTGGAGCACAAGGACTAAGATAGCGATGCTTGTTGGTCGTTCAGATCGAAAAAGACTTTGCAGGGCCGTCGGGCCTGACAAAGGGAAATTCAGCGGCAGAACATTGAACGCACCCCAGATATCTTCGGAGAAGATACCAAGCAGGAATAGATGGAAGCGTCAGCAGTGGAAGAGGAGCAGGCACTCCTTATTTCGAGCATGCAAATGACTAAAAATACTTATTATAGTATCAAAAGTGATGTTTCGGGGGAGGAGCCATGCACCACCCCAAGATGATCGTGTAATACCTAAGCTCCGAGGCGCCCGTCCCCCAGTCCTATTATCCTGCTCATCATCCTGATCACGGAGCACACGGCTCGGTAGGGGAGGTGAAGCGGCGCTCCCGACAACAACTCCGGCCCAGCTGTGACACCAGCGGCCGGGGATACGACGCCTGGGGTGTGCGGCCTGAGTCTGCCTTTGGAGCCAGGGACTGGAGCGAGGGCCGTGGCCGGGCGCAAAGCGTACAACAGCGGTGACACAAACCGGAAGTCACTGGTCCGGCCCTGGCTTTACTGCAGAGCACTGCCGGGACTGCGACGGTCCTCAGCGGCAGGACGGACGAGTGGAGGCATGTTGTAGAGGCTCCCTCCGTCCCCTCGCATGTGATTCACTGCGCGGCGGCGGTGAGCTGTGGACCAGGACGAACAAAGTGAAGCACCCGGCAGCAGGCGGTACGAGGACAGCGAAGAGGTTGCAAGGCCCAGAGGGGGGCACCAGAGGTACTGGGGGCTCAGGGGTGCATGGGGGGGCAGAGACTTGTTTGACGGGGCCCCCCCTTCCTATATCCTGGTGACACATAGGACGCACCCCATGGGGCGAATAACTGTGCCAGTGCGGATTGCCAGGGGCGGTGGATTGCCGGTTGGCCCTGTGGTGGGTCTCTAGGCTCCGGGCGGTCAGTGATCTCTGGTGGGGCCCCTGGTGACCATCGGCCGGTCCCGAAAACGCCGTGGTAGTGTGGCCTTCGAGGGAGCGCTATCGTCGGGGTGGCGGTGTTGCGGCCCACTGTGGACACCGGACCTACCACACTCAGGCGACTCCTCGGGCGCTGGAGGCTGTGCGCCATAGCATTGACTGTGGGATCGCCGGGGCTCGTGACTGGGCTTACCTGACACGTTAAGGCATACACGGAGCGGAGTGGTCTGCTGAAGGGGCCAGGCCGGCCTGGGAACATCGTCGCGCCCGTTGGAGGACGGCATAGCTTCCCTGATGGCGACCAAACCAGAGAATGACAGACACCAATCGCAAACCTCTAAAGGGGTAAAGCAGGTCCAGACGAACAAATTGGACCACTATACAATGCCTAGGGGCTCCCCTACAGATTTAAGACAGGCTCAGTCGACAGGGGGAGACTCATCGGGCCCTACGGTCGAGCCAACGCTTCTGGACGTCATGGCAGCCATAGATGGGATTAAGTCATCATTGGGACAGAAAATGGAGTCGCGTGACAACAAATTGGACATGGTCTCCATAGAGGTCAACCTCATCCGGGCGGACCTCACGAAAGTGAATGAAAAAGTCAAGTCACTGGTTATCAAGACTACCAGCTTAACTGACGATGTGGCGTTCCTCCAACAAGAAGTGAGAGACCTCAAAACTTCTTGTGACCTGACTGAACGGAAGCTGGACGATTATGAAGGGAGAGCCCGACGCAACAACATACGCATTCTTGGGGTGCCCGAGAAATCCGAAGGCCCAGCACCAGACCTATTCGTGGAGGACCTCATCCTCAATCACCGTAAGCCTAAGGGTCTGGGGAACTTTTTCACCATTGAACGTGCGCACAGGGTGCCGGGAGGGCGGCCCAGGCCGGGAGAGCCCCCATGCCCGATGATTGTGAGGGTGTTGAACTTCAGAGACAGAGATGCGATCCTGCAGGCTGCTCGATCTGGGGCCCCCCTAAGGTATGAAAGCACCACCCTCTCATTTTTCCCTGACTTCACACAAACTGTTCAGAAACAACGCCGGAACTTTCTTGCGATGAAGAAAAAACTAAGAGATAAAGGGCTGAAGTATGCCATGATGTTTCCAGCACGATTTAGGCCGAGGGGAGGGCCTGGTCTTCGATAACCCGGAGGTATCATTGGACTGGATTGACAGCCGTCCCCCGGGAGGCCTGGAGGGGCGAGATCGACTGGGAGAAAACGCACAGCAGGAGCGGAACTGAAGGAGACCGCTCGAGTCACAGGACTCCGAATAACTGCTAGGTAGCGGGGTTTGACCCACGGCTACTTCCCCTCATTAAATTGATAGACTCTGTGATACCCTTGGACGGAGACAGCTCCGGAGAGACTGTTTGGATTTCGGCTGGGGAGGGGGGGCGGGGGCGTTGGAGAGACGGGACATCGGCTTCCTCCTAATTACTACCTTTAGTTAACTAGTTCTTTAGAGTGTGGGGCAACAGGCACACTGCGAGTTGGGGATGGGCGTAAGCCGTGAGCAGGGGTGCAGGGAGGGGGAGGGTTATGGGGTTCGTGGAGATCCCTGTTTTCAGGGGCTCGCTGTTCTGGGGAAAGTTTGTAGGTTTAGTGAGGTTTGCAACATCAGGTGACAGCAAGGTGTACATGATGTTCCTAAACCTGTTAAATGACGAGCGATAGAACGGGATCGGGGATCAGAGTGCTGAGCTGGAATGTGAACGGCTTGGGTGACAAAATAAGGAGGGGGATGGTTAATCAGTTTATCAGACGTCATTCGCCAGATGTGGTACTCTTACAGGAGACGCATCTGATTGGGAATAGGTGCTTGGCCCTCCACAGAGGTGGCTACAAGCTGGTGGCACACGCGGGTTTTACTACAGGGTCCAGGGGAGTCGGCATACTGGTGAAAACCTCTTTTCCCCTGACTATTCAGGCTACCTGGTCCGATCAACGGGGGAGGTATATTGGTATATCAGGGCTGTGGGAAGGGAAGACGGTTACCTTTGTCTCTATTAATGTACCACTGGGCCTACAGTCGGAGACGTTTAAAGACCTGTGTTCTATCTTCTCAACCCTACCCTTGGGCCTCCTGGTTGGCGGTTTTAATGCAGTGATGGACGGGGAGCTGGACTGTCACCCCGCTAGAACGCGGAGACCGGCGCAGAGGTGGCTCCCAGAATTTCTGGACACACTGGGGATGGTAGATGTCTGGCGAGTACGCACACAGGTGCCACACACTATACACACGTATCAAGTGCACACCATAGCTTTTCTAGAATAGACTACGTTTTGGTCCCAGCTGCCCAGGCACACGCCCTTCGGGAGGTGCGACACCTTGGGGTGTCTCGGACCACTCCCCAATTTGGCTCCTAATGGCATTTGATCAGGTGAACGCGGGCAGAATAGCCCCTATTAGTCCATGGCACCTAAGAAATCCCACAACGAAGAACAGCATAGTTAAAGCCACAGATAGGTATTTCCGGGAGAACCAGGGCACAGTTGAATCGGCACAGACCTTGTGGGAGGCGTATAAGACTGTTATCCGGGGAGAGGCGGTATCTCTGATCGCAGGGAGAAAGAGGGAGCGACAGGCTGATTTGGTAAAAGCTGAAGAAGAAGTGCTACGGCTGGAAAGGGAGACATCTCATGCAGTGACTCCTGAGGGCCTTCACCGTTTGAAACTGAGTCAGGATGAGTTAGGATAGGATAGGATAGGATCATCACTTATAAAGCGCGAACAAATGCCGAGGCGTCTTGGCGCTGGTCCATAAGAAAGAAACTACTCCATCTACCTCCGGGTAACATCAAAAAGCCGTGTTTTTATCAGTTTTCTGAAAACTTGGTGACTTTCGGTAAGTTTAACAGAACTCGGGAGTTCATTCCACCGACTAGCCGCATGGAACGAAAAAGCTCTGCCGCCCCATCTGGCTTTTTTAACACGGTTCAGTTTCAGCAGGTTTTGGGTAGATGATCTTAGTGTCCCACCCGGGAGGTAAGGGCTGAAGAGCTTCTGGACTTCCTTAGCTCCCCCCCCATATACTGCCTTATGGACTAGGCATAACGCCTTGAACTCTATTCGCTGCTGAACTGGGAGCCAGTGCAATGTCCTCATTCCCTCGGCGACAGATTGTTCCCTAGGTACATCCAGCAGGAGTCTAGCTGCCGCATTTTGCAGAACCTGCAGTCTCTTCAGCAAGGTCTTATTCAATCCTAGCAGTACTGCATTACAATAATTCATTTTGGACAGAACTAGAGCTACCACCACATTCCTGCGGAGATCAGGGTTGATAAAGGGGAAAATCTTCCGCAGTATCCTGATTACATAAAAGCAGGAAGAGGCAAGATTGCTGACATGAGCCGAAAAATTAAGTTGGTTATCAAAGACCACTCCCAAATTTCTGACCTTGGGCACAGGACAGGGACATTCCCCCGCCGCAGCCGGCCACCAGGCGCTATTCCAAATTGGACTACCCGGGCCAAATTCCATTATCTCCGTTTTCTCGGTATTAATCTTAAGGAAGTTTTCTCGCATCCATCTCATAATTTCTGACATGCAGTTATGAAACTTCCTCGCCGTGTCATTAGCTTCTTTACCAGCCGATACTATAAGCTTGGAGTCATCAGCATAGGAGATTACAGTAAAGCCCTGAGCCCTAATAAGCTCGGCTAAAGGGGCTACGTAAATGTTAAACAACGTGGGGGATAGGGAGGAGCCCTGTGGCACTCCACATGGTAGATGGAAAGGGTCCGATTGAAGACCATCCCATAACAGGCTATGGTCTCTGTCCTCCAGAAAAGAAGCAAGTAGGGCCAATGCCCTTCCCTGTACTCCAAACTCCTGAAGCCTTCGAAGCAACACCCTGTGGTTAACGGTGTCGAAGGCAGCCGAGAGGTCTAACATCACCAATACTGCCCGACTACCACCGTCTACTATAGTCCGTATGTTTTCTGCTGCAGTCAGCAATGCTGACTCTGTAGAGTGCATTGCCCTAAAACCGTGCTGGGAAGAGTCCAGCAGATCGTGGGCCGTCAGATATGCCGACAGGGCACGATTTAGTTCTTTCTCCAGAATCTTAGCCCCCATGGGCAGGGCAGCAATTGGACGATAGTTTTTTAAGACGAGGGGGTCTAGTGTAGCTTTTTTTAGTAAAGGTTTGATTATATAGCTAGTAATATAGCTAGGAACTGCGCTAGGGCACAAAACGGAGAGACTCAGAGTACAGTATATGAGCACGGTGACAAGGCAGGGAAATTGATTGCGTGGCTGGAAAGGAGGGAGTGGACGTCGAGATTGGTGCCGGAGCTATGGGGGGAAGACTCCAGTATTATCACAGACCCGCAAGCTATAGCCGAAACATTTGCAGACAACTACCGTGGGGTGTATAGTTCGGCGAGTGTCCACACAGAAACGGACAACAGGGAAATGGTCAGGGATATTCAAATGGCCACGTTATCGGAAGAAAACCGGGATTACTTGGACTCCCCGCTCACGGATGACAAAGTGGCACAGGCCATCAGAGGAGTGCACTCTGGGAAAGCCTCGGGCCGAACAGTATCCCCATAGAGCTTTATAAACTAGGGTCTGGTAGACTGGCTCTATTTCTACGTTCTATGTTTGTGGAAAGCGAGGACGAGGGGCAGCTTCCATATGATCAGCGAGTGGCTAATATAGTGGTCATCCATAAGGATGGTAAGCCTAAGACCAGCTGCTCGTCATACAGGCCCATATCGCTGCTAAACGTGGAACCTAAAGTCCTGGCAAAGCTGCTGGCAACGAGACTGACCAAAGTCATTACCACCTTGATCCACCCGGATCAATCGGGCTTTATGCCACACCGCAATACGACGCTTAATTTGCGAAGGCTGCACGGTGTGCTGGGTAGGACCCCGATAATTCAGGAGCCAGCGGCCCTTGTGACATTGGACGCCACTATGGCGTTCGATAGAGTTGAATGGCCCTATCTATTTGCAGTACTGGACAAACTGGGTTTTGGCCTGGAATTTATTAACTGGATACGCCTTCTCTATTCTGCTCCAATTGCCCGGGTGGTTGTGAACAATCACAGATCCCCTGACTTCCATCTGTGCAGGGGCACCAGACAGGGATGTCCCCTATCTCTATTACTCTTCAACCTGACCTTGGAGCCGCTGGCGGCAAAGGTCCGTCAGGACCTTCCTATACGTGGAATGCGAAGGACATTGGAGTGGGAATACAAAATATCGCTTTATGCAGATGATATTCTGCTCTACCTCACCAACCCGAGGGGGGTCCCTGATCTGCTTTTTGGATGTTAGCAATTTTCGGGAGGTATTTGGGCTTCACGGTGAATTGGTCTAAATCAGTGCTATATGTTCTCAGGGGTGGCCAGCCGGGTGTTCCCTCTACTTGCCTGATACGAATTGCTACCGACGGTTTTAAATACCTCGGCATCTATATAACACTGAACTCGAGGCTCCGCTACACTAACAACCTGTGCCCCACCCCTGTCAAGATTTTGAAGTAGCTCACCCACTCTCCTTGCGAGGCAGGGCAGTACTTTTTAAAATGATGGCGTTGCCCCGGCTCCTGTACGCGATGGATTTGGTTCCCGTGTCCTACTTCAAAGAAATAGAGGCTCTCCAGAGACAATTGCTCTGGAATGGTAAACCTCGCATTGCCTTTTCTAAACTTACCCTTCCCTGGTATGACGGGGGAATAGGCTTGCCGGACTTAAAGAAATATTATTGGGCCTCCCAGCTGGCGGCGGGGAATCACGGGATATACGGACCCCCAGGCTATCCGGGGTATGCTATGGACCGATGGCAGCTACCCGGGGGAGACTACACCAGGGCACTGTATGCCGGGCCCCGCAGATATCTGCTCACAGGACCTACGGCGCATGCCATCCATTTGTGGCACGCGGCCAACAGTCACCTTAAGTGGGAGGGGAAATACGCTCTTGCCACCCCACTCTTGAATTCGGAGAGGCAGGGAAGTCTATAGAAATCTAGGGGGTTTGACAGGTGGGACCTCATTGGGATCACGCACATTAAAGACATCTGGGGGGGAAAAACAATACAAACATTTAATGCCCTAAAGCTGCAGTACCAATTGAACGATAGCGAGTACTTTCGCTACCTCCAGGTCCGACATGCGCTACACACACACACATCCCTAGGGGCACGACACTCCCAGATGCCTCTCCCCTCGAGGACAGAGTGCTAGATGGGCATCTTCCCGAGAAGACCATCTCCTTAATATATAAGAAGCTGATAAACAACATGGAGGACCTGTTAGTAACTGTCAGACGCCACTGGTCTGAGGATGGCCTGGAACTGGATGATGAGGACTGGCGGGAGGCGGTTTCTTCCCCTCGGGTGGTGGCAATCCAAATGAGGCTGCAGTTGGTGCAGCTTAAGATACTACACAGGTCATATGTCACGGCACCTTGTTTGATCCGGATGGGTCGTTCAGAGGGCGGAGAGTGTAAGAGAGAGGGATGCTGGGAACTTGGGACGTTTATGCATATACTGTGGCACTGTCGAACGGTACAAACATATTGGGGAGAGGTTCACCGCACACTACGGGCAGAACCTGGGCACAGATCTTCAGCCAGAGGCCCGCAGATGCCTACTGAATGTTTGGGAGCCCACAGACCTAAACACATACAAGGTGTAGTGGGCAACGTTGGCTTTTATGATCGCGAAACGGAACAATGCCCAACTGTGGGGTGCCAGCCAGCCGCCACGGATTGGGAAGTGGATGGAGGACTTGGACTGGTGTATGTTTAGGGAGAGATCAGTCTATTATGCAAGGGGTTGTCCGAGGAAGTGGAGCAGGGTCTGGGAGGCCTGGAATCATTATAGGGGTGATATTTGAGACCCGCCGACCTGTCAGGTGGAAGCGGAAGCGCCTGTGTCCCCATGATCCCCTAAATTCTTTCATTGTACAGATTCTGTATGGCATGGTATGTCACTTAGAAACACTGAAGATTTATCAGGATGTCACTTGATGTGTTAATTTGTTGATTGGATTGTTCAATAAAAAGAAATTAAAAAAAAAAAAAAGTGATGTTTTACATCCGACTATCATTTACAGTCAAAAGATTAAACATTAAAAAAATCACCATTACTGACAATTTGGAGAAAGTTCTTAAGGTCCGAGGTCCTCGTTTTTTTTAATCTGAAATTGGATTTTTGGGATGATTCAAAATGTCAATTGTATCGCACCTCATGATGAATAACCACTTTTTAAGGCCTCAAAATGATCAAAATTGTCATTTTTATAAACTTTGCCTCCTACTCAGAGGCTTGTATTTTGCCTGATTTCGAGCATGGAAATGACACTAAACAAACTTATCCTAGTTCCAAAGTGATGATTTACATCAGACAGTCATTTACAGTCATAGGTGAAACATTTTAAAAAATCACCATTATTGACTATTTGGACAAAGTTGATCAGAAAATAGATTTTTGAGGAATGTACAAAAAACGATTCAAACTTTCAACTGTATCACGCCTCGTGTTGAAAAACCACTTTTTAAGACTTTTTAGTCTTTTCCTCCTACTCCGAAACTTGTATTTTGCTCGATTTAGAGCATGACAATGTATCTAAACACACTTATTTTAGTTCTAAAAGTGACGATTCACATCCAACAGTCATTTGCAGTCAAAAGATTACACATCCCAAAAAAATCACCATCACTGACCATTTGGAGAAAGTACATAGGGTCCAGTGTATTCGTTTTTCATCAGAAAATAGATTTTTGGGACTGTGCAAAAAAGTATTCAAAATGTATCCTGTATCACATGTCATGTTGAAAAAACACTTTTTAAAGCCTCACAGTGACAAAAATTGCCATTTTTTTTTTAGTCTTTTCCTCCTACTCCGAAACTTGTATTTTGCTCGATTTAGAGCATGATAATGTATCTAAACACACTTATTTTAGTTCTAAAAGTGATGATTCACATCCAACAGTCATTTGCAGTCAAAAGATTACACATCCCAAAAAAATCACCATCACTGACCATTTGGAGAAAGTACATAAGGTCCAGTGTATTCGTTTTTCATCAGAAAATAGATTTTTGGGACTGTGCAGAAAAGTATTCAAAATATATCCTGTATCACATGTCATGTTGAAAAAACACCTTTTAAAGCCTCACAGTGATCAAAATTGCCATTTTTATAGACTTTTCCTCCTACTCAGAAGCTTGGCTTGATTTCTACAACAAAATGACTGTAGACACTCAGAAGACTCTAGAAGATTGTATTTTGCCTGATTTCGAGCTTGAAAATAATCTAAACACACTTATTTTAGTTCCAAAAGTGATATTTCACATCCGACAGTTATTTACAGTAAAAAGATCGAACATTACAAAAATCAACATTACTGACCAATTGGAGAAAGTTCCTAAGGTCTGGGGCCATTGTTTTTCATCAGAAAATTGATTTTTTTGACTACGAGTATTGATTCAAACTGTCAATTGCAAGGCGCTTCTTGTTCAATAGCAACTTTTGAAGGCCACACAGTGACCAAAAATGCCATTATTATAGACCGATTATGATGCTTCCGAACACCATTCAGTCGGTCTCCCATTGACTTCAATGTGGGCCTGTGTTCCAACCGACAACACAGACTCCCATTGAAGAAAGGGGTGGTTGCGGACAACCGTGCACTCTGTGGCGGGCACCTCATTGCGCCTGCTACACTGTGCATGGTTGGGAGGAAGGGTCCCATGGCTACCCCCACGGGCATCATTCGGAGGCCTCAGGGTGAAGGGATGCCTGCTTCGGGCCCACAAAGTCAGATTCTGACAGCCGATCCATGTCGGGACAACCGATTCGGAAAGGCTGTCTAAATCAGACATAATTCGTCATGTGGAAACGCGGTCCATTGACCTGTACTAATCTGCTCCGACCGACTCGGAGTCTCCGAATACCGTTCAGAAGCGAGTCGGAACTGAGTCCGAACGGTTTTCAACCATCGCAATCAGTCAGTCGGAAATGTCTCTGAGTCGGTTGGGAACGCGGGTTCTGAATGGGATTCGTCAAACAGAATGCTGTTTGGAGGCTTTCCGACTGACCTCGTAATCAGGTCCTGAGATCCTAAGTTTCGGGGTCAATGTTTTTATCAGAAATTCTTTTTTTTTTTGGACTGTACTAAAAATGATCCAAAATGTCAATTGTATTGTGCCTCATGTTGAAAAACAATTTTTAAAGACATCACAGTGAGCAAATTGCCATTTTTCTAGACTTTTCCTCCTACTCAGAAGATTGTAGTTTGCCTGATTTTAAAAGCATGAAAATAAATCTAAACACACTTATATTAGTTCCAAAAATGATGATTCACATCCAACAGTCTTTTACAGTCAAAAGATGAAACATTAAAACAAATCACTTTTACTTACCATTTAGAGAAAGTTCCTACGGTCCTGGGTTACAGTTTTTCATCAGAAAATGGAATATATTTAAAGCAAATAAAAAATTAAAAGAAAAACAAATGGGCAAGTCTGATATACTCCAGACCGCGCTGTAACTGTGCCTGTAGCTTCAGATCTTAAGACCAACAGTCAAAGTTAAAGATTTCAGAAAGTATGAATAATTCACGTAGGAAGGGAAAAGTAAACTTATGTTGCACGCAGCTGTGTCCAAGGGCAGGGAGTCCCAAGCGACTACCAAGGCAAACAAATTCAACACACACCGAGTAAAGCCCTCACTGCCCCGACTCCTCGAGACGATGCGGTCTCACCTTAAACTGGTGGAGGAAGGCTGTGTCTTCCTTTCCAATCCTCGTCTTGCTGTCTGTGGTGTAATGCAGACCAGGCTGCAGAGCTTGCATCTCTCTGCCTCGGAGAGGCCTGCTTATGGCAGTCCAAAAAAACTGGCAATGATTCTGAGCATCGGGAGCAGCATGTTTCTGGCGCTGTAGGAGCGCTAAGGCGTTCATCGCATCGGCATCAGCGTCCCTTCCTGCTCAATCTCCACTGGAGGGGGCAGAACGGAAGAAGATGGTGAGCGCTAACGGGCGTGTGTGGTGTGGGAGACACCTGCCATCATCCCCATATATCTGGATGGTGTACAATCGAAAGGAACTTTGCTGCACATAGAGATGCGCATGCTTCAAAGCAAAGCAGCTAGAGTTAAAGCCGCAACGGAGGACCAGCCTACTCCAATGCCGGCTCCTAAAATGAAGCGAAGGGCGCAACGCACATCAAAGAATGAAAATGAAGGCAAGGGCCTTATCGGAGGCCAAAAAGCAAGAGAAAGCAGACAGTAATGTGGAAAGTGAGAGGACATTGGAGTCTGAAAGTGCAGGAGAATCGATAAGTCATTACACTTGGAGCCTGCAGACGGTATACAAAATAGGAGCACCGCTATTTTAGAAAATGGCAGCCCTGCTTGTCTGAAACAATATCCACTCTTTCTTAAACCAGCAAAGCTGCAGTTTGACTCTCAGGCCGTCCCTCATACTTCAACATTGCCTAAGTCCTCGTCTCCAGCTCAATTATGCCCAATGTCAGATCCATCAGTGAGCGCAACTGTGGATCAAAATGCTCCTTCTTTCACTGCTAGACCCCCCTCAGGAGAAGAAATTAGGTGTAGCAAACAAGAACTGCCACTAATAAGAGAAATATACCCAGCGGGCAAGAATCCCAGACAGACATCGGAAGCAGTAGAGTTAGTGGGGCTGGTAGAAGGGAGAAGAGAAAGACAAGATGAATTAATCAAAGATATGTTGGCTACTATTCTAAATGAAATTAGGGACTTGAAAATTTCACAGGCTCAAGAAATAGCCATGCTATTCGAAAGAATTCCAAAGTTAGAAGACAATATGTCCAATATGCCTAAAAGAATAAATTGGGGAGAGAATCGTATTTCAGATCTGGAAGATAAATTGACTAATATACAGCAAGAGGTCACTCGAATGGAGAAAGTAAAGAACCAGACAGGTACCAAACTACAGGATTTTGAAAACTATAATAGATGATCTAACCTACGTCTGGTGGGTATACCGGAAGGCAGTGAAGGCACGCAAGTTCTTAAATGGCCTGAATCATGTTTAAAGAAAGTCATGCCAGAGCTAGAGTGAGACTTAACGATCACAAGAGCCCATAGTGTCCCGGCGCAGAGACAGATAAATGCAAAAAATATCCACGCACAATACTTATCAATTTTTTAGACTATCAGATTAAGGATCACATTTTAAGTAGAGCAATTGCTAGGAGAACCTTCGCATTCCCCGAAGTACCTCAATTAAAAAAAAATTCAGACATGTCAGCAGTAACAGCATGACGAAGGAAAGAATTAGTGAAAATGATTGACTTATTCAAGGAAAAAGGGGCTCAGACATTGATAGTTCAACAATCTCAGCTCAAAATTCTAGTAAAAGGTCACATTTTTGGCTTTACAGACATAGGAGAGGGTTGAGCACTACTTACAAAATTGACCGCTGAGAACAGTTAATACTGCTCATTACTTAATAGACCGGCTGCAGACTTAAAAATGATCCCAGTTTCATAGTTGCACATGCACTTGTAAAAAGCACATGGGGCTAAGGCGGAGGGTGAAATGGACATCTGGATTAGATTCCGGACGGATCAAGAGTTAGCGCCTACAGGGTGCACCACAATGGCATCCAGACTAAAGGTGGGCGGGGAATACGGAAGCCTAGGCAATCCGTTTTATAGGCAGGGTTCGGAGTAAACGGGTGGGGGAGTATGAGGGTGTTGCAAACAGAAAAAGGAGAGTTCAAATACATACGAATAGCTTCTTGTCAGGATTCATCTAAATAATGTCAATTGCGACGAAAAATAATGGTAAAAGTAAATAAGGTTAACGATAAAGGGAAGGGTAGAAGGGAAGCTGAAGAAGCTTAAGAGTTCATGTAAGGAGACAGAGTGGGTTCTGAAAGTCACTAAATGCACTTTAGGTCACGGAATGCACTTTAAGTCATATTTATATTATCTGCAGAAATCGCGTCAAATGGATAGGCAGCTCAATGCACATGGCACTTCGTATGGAGAAATGGGGAGTAGAGGACAAGGGGATACGACATCCCAATTAAACTTACTTTTGCTATTTTGGAGAAGTAGATTTGATGCACTTTATATGAGGGAGGGTTTGTTATTTCTAGTTCATATGAAACCAGGATGCATAAAGAAACTTGGAAGGTAACAACATTCAACATTAATGGCCTCAATAATATATGCAAAACTCAGGCAGTTGATATATGGTTAAGAAAACACCCCCCAGATATCGTGCTTTTGCAGGAAACTCATCTCACGAATAGTAATAAACATAGTTCCAGTAAAATTCTCCAAAACTGGGCAGGAGTCCACTGCCTCTCAAATCACATATGCTCTCATAGAGGTGTAGGGTTATGTATAGGCAAGCACCATTGCAGATGAGAAACATGCAGACGGATACAGTGGGAAGATGGGCTTTTATTAATGGAATATTAAACAAAAAGAACTATAGCCACAACCTATGCACCAACTTTAGATATTCCCCAACCCTTCATAGAAAAAAAACAGGCATTAATTAATATACCTGGCCAGGTGATACTGGGAGGTGATTTTAACTCTTTGCAAGATGTGTCCCTGGATTTTTCCTCTATAGCTAGGAGAGAAAATAAGGCACAAATGGCCAAAGCTTTAGCCGTCTGCAAAAAAGAATTAGATCTAATGGACTCATGGCACTCTCTTTTTCCCAATAAACAGGAATTTTCCTGCTTTTCTGCAAAATATAATACTATCTCTAGAATAGATTATTTCTTGTGTCACGTAGTTTTAAATTAATTAGATACGAGCATATGCAGAATGCCTTCTCAGATCACTCTTTGATTAAAATGGAAATTACTGGTATTAGACTAGAAAGACCACCTCACCGATGGTGTTTTAATAACGTCAACTTAGAGAATGAGGAATGGTGCCAAGAGATTCATGACGAGATAGCACACTTTTTAAGACCAAAACTAACACCGCTAGCATAGAGACTGTCTGAGAAGCGTTTAAGGCCACAATACTGGGTATATTACAAGTAAAGAGATTCAGCTGCAGAAAGAGGCTTGTTTAAAAAGACAGGAATTGGAAACTGTGCTAGATCAGGCCAGCACTGCATTGCTATATAATAAAAATAATGTTACCAAACAACTATTAAACCAAGCTAAAATAGATATGCAAGAATATTATTATATGCAGGGTATCACTGCAACATTGCTTATTGTTAGAAATGGGCGTCTCTAGTTGGCACAGGTATGCACTTGTGACAAGCAGGGACTCTCAATTCTAAGTCAGGATAAGGGGATCACCCTTTTAAATAACCCCTGCTCACCCTTTAGGTAGTGTGGCGCAAGCAGTCAAGACTATTCTCAGGGCGCTATAGGTTAAGCATTTGTGAACACATACAGTAATGCAATGACACACCACAAATGGACACCAGTCAAGGTTATATCAAAAATAGTTCTCTTTATATAAGGCTTAGCACAAGACCAGAATAACGTTTAGAAATGACCACAGTATTATTTCAAAGTTCAATGTTCTTGCAAAAAGGCTTGAAATGCAAAAATAGGCTTCTTTTACTCAATTCTGCCTGGGTGTACGACTCGTCCGCGTTAAAAACAAAGAAAGTACGAGTCAAACAATCGGTGCAGGCTCCGGGGTCCGGGACATGCACACTGCGGTGCGAACAGGACAAAGTACCTTAAGTTCGTGGGGTCTGCGACGGACAGTGCGGGACAAGTTGATGGGTCCGGGTCGTAGTTTGGCAGCGTACTCGGTCTGGTCCGGTCGCGGCTTCGGGACGCGGTGTTGGTACGGGACCTTCAGGGGTACGGGCGGATGATCCGGATCAGCTTGCAGAGTCCATGGCGTCGGCGTTCGGGCCGTACCTTCGGTGCGGATCAGCGGCGACACTTCTCGCGGATCAGCGTACTGCGGCTTCACGGCTCTGAGTACGGCGCGGTGCAGTACGTTGGCAGCGTACGGACCGTACCTGCGGGACAGTGAAGCTTGAGTCCGGTGTACAGGGTTCGGCAGCCAGGGTTGTACGTCTCGAATCGGCAGGGAAGGTTAGGTGCAATGCAGCCGGGAGGGATACGGTGCGTACTAACGCTTTTTGGTTCAGCGTAGACACACGGTGCCGGGCGGCAAAGACACGGCTTCGCGGCGGATGTAGTACGAGGCGTACTGGGGCCAAATCCAGCAGGAAACAAGCAATAATTGTCCAGGCAACTCAGTTTTTGAAGGCAGATGAGTCCAATGGTCCTGGGACTCAGTTCAGGGGGCAAGCTCTCTTCCAAGCCCTTGGAGATAGATGAAAAACAAGGTACAAAGTCTCTTTCAGTCTTTTCCTCTCCTTTCTCAGCAAGGCACCAACTGCAGGCCAATCCCCCAGGTCAGGGAAAGTTACTCCTCCTTCAGCTTCTTCCAGGTCCTTCTAGTCAGGCAGAGCTTCTCGTGGTTCATCAGGATCTGATTTCTTAGGAGCAGGGCTCCTACATTTATACTCAGTTTCTTTTGTCTTTACAGGCCAGGGGGGCCTTTGCATAATCCCAGTCCAGTTCTTTTCAGTGAGGAGCACTTTGTTGTGGAGACTCTGGCTTCTTCTTTCAGCAGGCAGGGCAGAGACATCAGGCGCTCCCCAGGGGGTAGAGCCAGCATTGATGAGGCAGAGCACTGTCATATTCAAAGTCAAGGTGCACTCCTCCCACCCATCCTGGTGTAATCTTTCTATTCACCACCTGGCAGCCCCAGCCTGTCTCCTGGAACTTCCCAGCCCTGTCACTCAAGCTACATACAAAGAAGATAGCCCTCCCCTCCAGAGGCGGACTGAAATGGTTAAGCAAGCAAATGCTAACTTTCTAACAGTAGCATTTGCAAACACAGGATATTAAAATAAACTTTACTAAAAGATGTATTTTATTATTCTGAGTTCAGGCATACTAAACACAAATTTCTACCATGCTTCCTGAGCCTGCTAGGATTATAGAGTGTTATAATCTAGCAGCCCATTCTGGCCTATGGAGAGCAGGTAGCCTTCAATAGTGAACAACGAAAATGGCTGTAATTCACTATTAGGACATGCCACACACCTCAGGGCATGTCTTACCTTATCCTTACAATGCACCCTGCCCTAGGGCCTACCATAGGGGTGACTAATATGAAGGTAAGGGAAGGTTTAGGGACTGGCAAGTGGGGACACTTGCCCAGTCAGCATGACAGTACCAGACTGCATGCAGGTTCTGCAATGGCAGACCTTAGACACATTTTACCCCGCTGCTTCTGTGGGTGGCACAACCAGTGCTGCAAGCCCACTAGCAGCATTTGGAAATACAAGCCCTTGGCACCCCTGGTGCACTCTACTAGGGACTGATAGTAAACCAAATAAGCCAAACATGTAAGTCAATTCACATAATACATTTTACCATAGGGAGAGCATATGCACCTTAGCACTGGTCAGCAGTGGTAAGGTGCCCAGAGTTATAAAACAGCCAACACAAGGTCAGAAAAAAGACAGAAGGAAGGCAAAAAGTTTAGGGATGACCCTGCAAGAAGGGCCAAGTCCAACACAACCCCCTTCCAGCCAAAACGCAGGGTAGACCAATCACCACCGTGATGGTCTTCCCTGCTTGGGGCGATAGAACAAGGACCTGGCCCGCAACTGCAGGGGCAATCTCCAGTTCTACGCCAATCTGAACCTATTGGAATCCCTCTGTCCATACTCTCAGGGCCCAACAAGCCAATCCCTGGGGAACCCTTCTCCTCACCTGTGGACACCACCTGTGCAGCACCTAACCATAACTGGCCCACAGGTGTGTCCCAACAGACAAACAGCAAAATGCTACCTGGCCACTGAGAGTGGTCAGGGATGAGACCCAGGCCGTATGCCTCTCGGGGCTCTCAAACCTCTGTGGCGCCAGGGAGCGGGGGGCAGTAGCCCCAGGTGCTTGGCACCCTTTGTCCATTCTCCCCCTTGTCATGTCACCCACCAGCCCCAGGACTGTACCCGTAAGCTGGACTAAAGACTGGGGTGGCCTCTCCCACACCCGGTCCTCCCTCTTGGGGCTCTGTACCCTCCCACCTGGAGTGGTACCCCCTTCCAGAATTGCCAGGGCACCTGGGGCAGGTGTCCTGCGCAATTCGTCCACCAGTTCAGGGGTTCTATCCTGCAACTGGGCGTCCAGGTTGTTGAAAACTAAAACAGCGATATGATTAAGCATTCACTAAAGACATGAATTCTCTGTAGTTAAAACATGTTTCTTGTCTTATGCTGACTAATGTCCGGACTCCATTTTGTATTGTCATGTCTCCACGTGCTTTGCACGAGAAGAGTCCTACCTTTTCGCTAGTTGCTCTTGTAATCTGCCTAGTAACAGTCTATAAATAGCTCCTTTGTCCGTCTGGCGCATGTCCAGACTTGACCACATCTGTTATCAGTTAGTCCTTGTTTGACCATGTTTTCGCGGGCTCAGGAAATTGTTAACTCCGCCCATATATTGATCCTGTATCGAAAATGTCCATAAATGGTAATGAATTTTGCTCTATGTTGTATCCACCCACTTATGAGCCCCTCTGTTGTGTATAAAAGGGGACCGCGTACGCAAGTTCTTTGTGCTACTCTATGCAATACTGAAGAGTGTTGTGTAGGTTGTAGGACCACCCTTAAGGGTTAAAAAACTCTGTCTTTGTATTTGCAGTTTCCGTGCCAACTTCCTTCTAGCTTGTGTTACAGGAGAGCGAACCCTTGTATTCTGCGGGCCTAGCTGGGGCCTGTACTCATCAATTGGCGCCCGTCACGTGGGGCTCATCGGCGACTCGGATGCTCGAAGGACTGGTCGTTGCGAAGGTGAGGAATTTGGCTGGGGATGTGATCACTGCCAGCGGCGTCTTTTAGTCCTGGCATCCCGAGGTTTTCTTCCTTCCCTTCCGAGCTGACCATCTGGGTGGTGCCGGTCCTCGACTGAGACCTCTTCTGTCGGTTTGCCGTGTGATAGCCGTTTGGGCGAATTTTGGAACTTGGCAGTTGGAATCTGGACACTCTTGATTGGTAAGAACCGTTGTACGGTACTTGCTCCGAGTTTTATAGCCTGGGTTGGCTATTTGAGTTTGTTTGTGATGGCCGGTCATATTTTGTATTGATTACTGTGAGAATATATGCGTTGCAACACATATAGGCAGCTAATGTGGAGATATTTCTCCGGAGTTGGTTAAATCTGAACGGCGCAAAGTTTAAGTGCCATTTTTGATAATACTGCATATTTTGCATTATTTTTGAGCATACCTGCTTTTAGCGCACTTCGTAAGTGGTGCTGCTGCTTTGGAAACCGGGTAAATCTCGAGGAATCTGCTCCAGCCCCCCCAGAGGGGACTCCTAATAGGGATATGTATGTGAAGCATGGTCTTTCCTCTATAATGTACAGCACAGTGTGGAGGAAATACACCAAAAAGGATCCTGAGTTACGATGGCCCTTGTATGGATCGTTTGATATGCGTAGGATTGAGTATGTGGAACAGTGTATGTGTAAACGGCGTGCTCGGCAAGATATGTTTGAATGTGTACGGTTATGGGTGAAGGAAGTGCGTGAGCGAGAGAAACGTGAGAAAGCGCTGATAGATAAAGAGCAACGGAAAAATGATCATGTGAGAGCACAGGAAGCGAAGCGTCGGGAGGAAAGAGAACTGGTGGAGAGACAAGAGAAAGAGCGTAGGTTGCAAGTCTCGGGTCAATATGCTATCCGCCAGCCACTTTATCCTGTCCTTACTAATCTCGAAGATGATTTTCATTTATTAGATCGCTCTCCGCCTCCTTATGTTGGCGCGTCTGCCCCGAGGTCACAGGATTCTGGATCGGTTTCGGATAAGGTAGACACGCGGTCCATGTTATCAACTGAGCGTATGGGTGAGCTGCGGAAAATTTCTTTTCGCGCGCTTAAAGGCAAGCTATCTCTTATTGAATTAATGGAATTTTTGGAAAGTAGGCAGGATAGAGAGAAGTTGTATTTTGTTGGAACTTTTTCTGAAGAAGTGGTTACTGCCTTTCGGAAATATTCTGATGTTTTTGAGCCTGATGAGGTAGTATCAGATGCTAAAGCATTACGTAACGGTGTCTTTTCTCCCTCCAAGGTACCCGATGCGGTTCGACGGCCGTTTACATTGCGGGACGCGATGCTTGAACTTAAAGAAAGAGCGCGCCAAAAGACAGGGGAGAAGGAGAAATCGGATTCACACGCCGGCGGAAAACAATCGTCTACCTCCCATTCAGATAAGAGCGAACTAGTGCATTCTAAACCAATGCGAGAGGCGGCACCTTTGTATGTTCCTCCTAAAGGAGCAGGAACTAGTCCAGACATGTCTTCCCCCGATGCTAGGGGATATTTTGTGTATAATTGGGTTTATACTCCCTGGCATAGGACTGATGTTATGGCATTAAAGAATGCATTGCCTGACCCCCGCAAGAATCCAGCGGCCTTTTACGAAGAGGTCGAAGGGGCCTTGAATTCTTGTACTATGACTTTAGCAGATATAGATTTGTTCTTTGGGCTCATTTTACCACCGGATATGTGGCGATCTGTGCGGAAGGTGGATGATCTAGCCGCTTTTAAGGCTAGGTGGTCTGAGATTGTGGATGAGGATAGGGAGAGGAAACCCGCGCAAAAAACGCCCCAGCTTATTTTAGATCTTCCTGCTGCTATCTTGACCAAGTTGAAAACGATTATTCCCCCTAAAAAGATTGACTGGAATATGTTAGCCTCATGTAAACAGAAGGTTGATGAATCAGTTTCAGACTTCTTTACGCGCTTTGAGGAAACATTTCATGATTTCAGTGGTCAGTCACTTACGGATGATACGGGTCGACATCTTTTTGTTGATAAATATGTGGCGAATTTATTACCGGGAATAGCAGCTCGATTGAAGGCGAGTGAAAGTCCCTGGTCCACCTCCTCTCTGGCATCCCTCCTGACTATGGCTCAGTATTATGAGCGTCAGGAACAAGAAGCGAAGGGGAATGAGGAGAAGAAATCGAAAGATTTGAAAACTAAGGTGATGTTAGCACAAGTGTATGGTCCGCCTCGTCGGGGTGTTGAGAGGGGTAGAGGAGGATTCTATGGTCCCCCTTCGGGTCGGTCAGATGGTAATAGAAATCAATGTGCGTATTGTAAACAGCTGGGTCATTGGGCCAGGGATTGTCCGGTACTATATGCACCCCGTCAGGGACGTGGTCAGGGACCGTCGAGAGGAAGAGGGTGCTTTTCGAATTTCAGAGGGAATTCCAATGATCGTGCTCGATTTGAGCCTAACGTGCAGCAACGAGATAGACCTAATGTATTTGATCGGCAAAATCAGTATCAAATGTCTGGGAATGACCGTTCTGGGTACCATGATTCGCAGCATGCGTAGGATCGCGTTGGATGGGGGTTGGAATCAGTTGAAGTGCCGGTTGATCAGAGGGGTCCTTATGTTTCAGCAAATGTTCTGGGTTCTACTGATCGGTTCCTAGTTGATACAGGAGCTACTCGCAGTGCGCTGTCCAAACAATTGGTTCCGAGGGCTCCCACATCTGGCTTAATGGTTACATCGGTAGGGTTTGATGGTACACTTTCTCGAAGCCCTCTATCCCGACCCCTTGCATTTCGTGTTGAACAACTTTCTGCACCGTGCCCATTTTTGCTTGCCCCGAACACGCCTGACAACATTATGGGTCTTGATATGCTTAAGCACTTCAGAGCTACGATTCGCCGCTCCCCTACTGGACTACGTGTGATATTAAACGATAATCACCCTATGGCAGAACAGATGTGTGTGGTTGCAGAGGATACTGTATTAGCTTCTCTCCCTCGTACTTTGTGGGCCACTTCGGATACTGATGTGGGACAGATGGTGATTCCGCCTGTCCACATTAGTGTCCAGGAGGGTGCGGTGTTACCGCGCCTCCCTCAGTATCGTATTTCCCAGGAGGGGGAGGAGGCACCCATACAGATTGTGCAGGATTTGATTAAGGTGGGAGTAGTGGTGGAAGTTCCCTACAACGTCTGCAACAGTCCTATTTTACCCATTTTGAAAAAAGATACCGATACTAGGGTTTATCGTTTTATCATTGACTTAAGGGAAGTGAATAAGATAGTGATACCTCAGTATCCAGTGGTTTCTGATATCACGACGTTACTTACTCTGGTCCCACCAACGGCGACCACATTTTCAGTTATCGATTTGAAAAAGGCTTTCTTTTCGATTCCTATTCATCCTGATAGCCGGTACCTCTTCGGCTTTACTTTGAATAATAGGTGTTATAGATTTTGTAGAGTCCCTCAGGGTTATACAGAGAGTCCTAGTATTTACAGTCAAGCATTGAAAAGACAATTGGATTCCTTTGTTCTGCCTGATGGTGTCGCCCTTATACAATATGTCGACGACATCTTGTTGGCGGCCGACACTCCTGAGCTGTGTGAGAAGTGTACGTTATCCTTGCTTTCCTTTTTGGCGTCTCACAATCACAAAGTGTCGAGGAAGAAATTGCAATTCTGTAGACCAAAGGTGACTTATTTGGGTCACCTTTTGTCTAAGGAGGGGCGTGCACTCACACCAGATCGTATTCAAGCAATTTTGGACACGCCAGTACCTTCCACACAGAAGGATGTGCGCGCATTTTTGGGTCTTGCTTCTTTTTGTAGGCAATGGATATTGGGGTTCTCACACATAGCTAAGCCATTGTTAGCACTTTTGGCAAAAGATACCCCAATTCCTCTTCCCTGGTCAAATGAGTGTGAAATTGCCTTTCAGCAATTGCGACAAGCCCTTTGTTCAGCAAAGTGTGTTAGGGACCCCTGATTATACGAAGCCTTTTACATTGTATGTACATGAGAAAGATGGATGTGCATTATCAGTTTTAGTGCAGATGCACGGCGACAAGCAGCGCCCTTGTGCATATTTTTCGGCTGTACTTGATCCTGTTGCCCGAGCATTGCCTGGTTGTTTTCGCTCGGTTGCGGCGACAGCTGTGTCAATACGCCAAAGCGAGGGAATTGTGTTATCTCATAAGTTGTTGATATTAGTCCTCCATGCTGTTGATGCCCTGCTTAATCAGACAAAGACGCAGCATTTGACCAGTGCTCGTTTAACGGGATATGAGTTGACGCTTTTGGCTCCTCATATTACGTTAAAGAGGTGTGCAACGTTAAATCCAGCCACATTGTTGCCGTTCCCGGAAACTCAGTCTGAAGCACGAGAAGCACATGACTGTATTCTTGTGACTGAGGAACAGACAAAGGGTCGTATTGATCTCCAGGATACGCCCTTTACAGATGTAGATGGAGAACTGTGGGTGGACGGATCATGCCTGAAGCTACCAGATGGTACGACTTCAGCAGCGTATGCAATTACCACATTACAAACAATAGTGGAGACAGCACGCATACCGCAGAAATCAGCTCAAGCAGCGGAACTGATAGCATTAACACGAGCATGTGAGCTCAGTGCAGGATTGTGTGTGAATGTTTATACAGATAGCCGCTATGCCTTCGGAGTAGCGCACGATTTTGGCCTACTCTGGAAGGAGAGAGGGTTCCTAACGTCACATGGAGCACAGATAATGTATGGGGAGTTAGTTCACAACCTTTTGACTGCATTAACATATCCAAAGAAGATTGCTATAGTTAAATGTAGTGCTCATAAAAAGGTGGTTGATAAAGTTGGAGAAGGGAATGCTTTGGCAGACCGGGTGGCACGAGAGACGGCAATGCAGCCTGGCTCTACTGCAATGTATGTTGTGAAGTCACAGGCAGAAAGATGGCACGATGCTAGGAGAGAAGTGCTGGAGATACAGAGGACCGCTTCCGATAAGGAACGGGAGCAATGGTCCAATGATGGAGAATTAGATGATGAAGGGTGTTGGAGAAGTAAGCAGATGGATAAATGGAAATTACCCACAGCTTTCGTACAACCTATGGTTCAGATGGCACATGGACTAGCGCATGTCGGAGCTTCCGCAATTGTAAAATTACTCACACGAGTTTGGGAGCATCCGGAGATCGCTAGTACGGCAAAGAGGGTAGTGCAGACCTGCATGATTTGCCTGAGGTACAACCCAGGAAAGGGTACACGAACTCCAGCAGGAGGATTTGCAACACCTACTGCACCCTTTGAGGTTTTGCAGATGGATTACATTCAGCTTGAGCGCTGTAACAATCTGAAGTATGTTCTAGTAGTGGTTTGTGCCTTCAGCAAATGGGTTGAGGCATACCCTACGAAAGACAATATTGCAATGACTACAGCCAAGATGCTATTGAAGGAGTTCTTCCCTCGATATGGTGTTTGTAGATTGTTGTGGAGTGATAACGGACCTCATTTTATAGCAGACGTTATCAAGTATGTCCTGAAAGGACTGGGAATTACCCAGAAATTTCATGCAGTGTTTCACCCTCAGTCTGCGGGATTGGTTGAGAAATATAACGGTACTTTGAAGCTTAAGATCGCTAAGATCCAAGCTTCGACTTCTTTGACTTGGCCAGACGCTTTACCGCTGGCATTATTGTCAATTAGATCGATACCGCATTCTCGGACCTGTCTCACACCCTACGAGATCGTGTTTGGACGCCCAATGAATATATGGGGTCCACCGAAACCGAAGTCAGTGTATGATGTACCTTGTGTAATGATGAATGATTATCTGGCACAGTTAACGGATAATTTGGTTTCTATTCATCAACAGGTTCGAGAAGCGCTCCTTGATCGGTCCACAGGTGAAGGACATAACCTCCTGCCTGGAGACCATGTTATGATCAAGGTGTTTGAAAGAACGAACAGTCTGGAGCCGAGATGGGTTGGTCCTGAGCAAGTCTTGCTCGCAACGAGGACAGCTGTGCGAGTCTCCAATCGGAAGAACTGGATCCACTCCTTGCACTGTCGCAAAGTGCCGCCTGGATAAGTGGAGCCTGCTGTATTGACCGACCATCGAGAAATCCTGACTGCAGAGACAAGCCGTGCTGTGGAACCGAACGACACTGAGGAGCTCTTCCCGGACCAAGCGATTCCTGGAGGAGGAAGATATCATCTCAGACCGAGGAAGTGATTTCTTTTCTGTATCCAGGTACGTTGTCAGAACGGCCCTTAGGTTAGTGAAACGGAGAGCCAATGAGGCAAGGGGGGGGATCAGCCCTGCATTAGTGTAGTGACATCCGTCTTGGCCCGCTGGTGAAGAAATCAACGGCTGCCTAAGGGGAAGAGTTCTGACAACCTTTTAGTTTCAGGAAGATATTGACTTTTACTATAAAATGGAGAAGAAGAAGATTTTTTGTGCGACAAGCTTTATTATCATTATAGCTATTGTTGGTATAACCACGTGGTTTGTTGAGGATGTGACTCCTGCCCGTGAGTTACTTGTTTTGACTACTCCAGTGCCTGAGGAGCACTACTTTTATACCCTTCCGTATCAAGAACTGAAGCATCGTCAGTCTTATTTGAATAATACTTTTATCCAGATGTTGCATCATACCCATGTTGCTACAAATGCTACGAACTGTTGGATATGTGGTATGATGCCAGCTCATCAGAAGAAAGGAGGAACGCCGTTCATACCTCTTCCTTTCTCTCATAATGGCTCTTGTAGAGCATGGTACACTTTGCTCTTTGCCACACAGAAACCTACAGTGGGACGATTACTTTTTAGACTTAATAGGGAATGTCATCAAGATAAAGAAGGCTATCCACAAGCGAATGGGACAATATGGGAGTGGGAAGAATATCGACCAGACAATGAATCAATTCCCTATATCTTCACGAACACCAGAGACACTGCTGGGAATGAACAATTTGTGATTCATGTGGCACAAGCTCAAGCGGACCTGTGTGTCCAGAGTTTGGGTCATATCCCTGTTGGTGTTAGTGACTGTATTATTGTGTTGAATATAGATGGATTAAATAATAGTACTTTCTTAGCTTCCCATAATACATACTTCGTATGTGGGAATAAGGGTTATTATCGCTTACCAGCCGGCTGGTCCGGAGTATGTTATGTAGCGTTTTTATTGCCCCCTGTATTCTTAGCACCTGCATCATATCATAAAGATTTGAAGTTATTGAACAATGTAACTGTAAATAGGTATAAACGTACTTTATCTATTGATGATGTTGACCAAACTGATACTAGCTTACAGCAGTATGTTGATTTTAACTTAGGATTGTTTTTCTTTGTTGGAGCTGCCCTAAATAGTAGGAAGGTTCGAAGATTAACAAGAGTTGTAGAGGCTGTAACAAATCAAGCTGCTGTTGCTCTTGGGAATCTTATGGAAGAATTACAAATCACTAGAATTGTTGCGTTACAGAATCGTATGGTATTAGATGTTATGTTAGCAGACAGAGGTGGAGCATGTAGGATTATCGGAAGTAGCTGTTGTGTATTTATTCCTGACCACACGCCATCAGTCTATAACGCCATTAATAAATTGCATAAAATCGCAGCTGAGATCCATACAGAAAATGGCACTTGGACCTTTTCTGGATGGTTTTGGGCATTGATTACTACATGGGGATGGAAAGTTTTAACTGGTCTTTGTATTATTGTAGCAATTCTGTTTTCCTGTTGCATCTGTGTTCAGTGTGGTCCTTTACTCTGTTCTTTATGTGTGTCATTCTGTATTCCTGATAAGAAAGCTATTGCCAATGTCACCTATCAGAAACATTTACACAAAGAGGTGGAAGAGATGATGAAAATTGACATATATGATGATTATCCTAACAAGCCGAATGTCTTCAGTAAATGCTGAAACGGTCGTCTGTTGAAAACTAAAACAGCGATATGATTAAGCATTCACTAAAAACATGAATTCTCTCTAGTTAAAACATGTTTCTTGTCTTATGCTGACTAATGTCCGGACTCCATTTTGTATTGTCATGTCTCCACGTGCTTTGCACGAGAAGAGTCCTACCTTTTCGCTAGTTGCTCTTGTAATCTGCCTAGTAACAGTCTATAAATAGCTCCTTTGTCCATCTGGCGCATGTCCAGACTTGTTGTATCCACCCACTTATGAGCCCCTCTGTTCTGTATAAAAGGGGACCGCGTACGCAAGTTCTTTGTGCTACTCTATGCAATACTGAAGAGTGTTGTGTAGGTTGTAGGACCACCCTTAAGGGTTAATAAACTCTGTCTTTGTATTTGCAGTTTCCGTGCCAACTTCCTTCTAGTTTGTGTTACAGGAGAGCGAATCCTTGTATTCTGCGGGCCTAGCTGGGGCCTGTACTCATCAAGGTCAGGGGGGACACCCAGAACCTGGCCCTCCAACCTAGGGTCTAAACCCTTCAGTTGAGCCGGGGTCAGAGGCGAGGACTCCCTCCCTCTGCACCCCCTTCCAGAGTACTGCCCACTCCCAACTGGCGTGGTACCCCTAGAAGCAACATGGGTCAGGACACTGCTTACAGTGGTCCCACCCTCCAGGTCAGACAACACCTGAACCTGGCTTCCCAACCCAGGGTTCAACCCATGCGGTTGAACGCTCGCTTGGCGCACCAGGACTTCCCGGGGAGCACGCATGCCCCCCCTGAGGGTGACACATAACTCAGTGTCGTGTGACAGTCTGCCTGTTGCTGATCTCCCGACCCCTGTCCATCTGACAGTGCCTGAAGATCCCCCAGGACAGAAGTGGTGTCACCATGGTCATTCACTGGTGACGCAGCCCTTCTGGCTGGCCTCTGACCCACTGGTTCTTCCACTGGGGACTCTTTCCCCCTCTCACTCCTCACTCTGGACTTCTGCACCCTCCCAACTGGAGCGGTACTGCCAGACACCAGAACCAAGGGAGGCCTGCTTACAGACCCTCCTTGTCCACTAGACACTAGGGGATCCCCCTCAATGGGCGGACAATCAGGACAGCCTAGGCTCCCCGCCTGGTGTTCCCTTAAAGAACCATCCAGGCTCTGAGACTGGGTTTCGGGCACCTGGGGGCACGCAGCCCCACACTCACTCCTTCTCCACTGAGACAGGACGTGAGCCCCTACACCCCTCCCACTACCAGGGGACCTAGCTGGGCTACTCTGCACCACTTCCACCACTCTGGGTTGGAAGACACCTGAGCCACTCCCCACGGGGTCACTCCCCAATGCCTCTCCAGACCCTCTGGAATCCACCAAAAGGTCTGCCTCCAATGTGAGCTCTCTGCGGTCAGAGAACTCACCCTCACACAGGTGTTGGCATAGCTCTGGAAAACAGGGACTTACAATATGCTCTCCCACAATTGGATCACACAGCCCCCTAGCAGGGTTAACCAAACTATCCTTCACCTTATCATCCAGTGCATCACACACGTACTCCACACCACTTTCCTGAGACTGGCAAGACAGTATCTGACTGTCTCTGTCACACAACCCACACTCTTCTGGGCGGTCTTCATACTCACCCACCAGGACTTCAATTTTGGGGGAACCCCTCTCCCTGCACCTCTCAGCTAGAGTCAGTAGAGTGTCCCTCTCGCCACTAGGACCATGAACCCCTGCGCCAGTTACCCTATTCCCTTCAGGGATACTGTGCACTACTGGAGCTACCTCATGCCCTTGAACCTCCTGGTGTATGTTAACCCCCTTCTTCAAGTCAGGCGCCACATCTCTGGGTGTGCGTACTACTCTCTCAGCACTAGAAAAGTCAATATTGCTGCCACCAGAGGGAGAGCGGTCTAAACTCTTGACCTTGAGATCCAACTCCCTCATTTTTACCTCATGTTCCATGTCCAGCCTTTGTCTTTCCATTTCCATTCGCAGTTTTGCCATCTCCACTTCATGTGCTCTTGTAGCCCTCCTGTCGGCCATCTCCTCTGGCGACAGGCCTCTGCCAGGCTTAGAAGCACCTTCTGGGGGTATCACCTCCAGCACATTCTCTGGGAACTTGGATTCGTACCAGGCCCTCAGCGCCTTTGTGTACTGCTCCTTGTTTTTCAATCTAGTTTGTTTAATTCTGTACTTAGAGAGGTATCCTTTCAAGACTTCACTTGTGCACCTCAGCAGTGCCTTCTCCTCCCAATCTATGTCATCAACCCCAGAGAATATAGAGGCCGTCCTGCCTCCATTGACTGAGCTAGGCATGGTTTCTTAAAGTGGAGATTCTACAGCAAAACAAAAATCAATACTGTGTGGCTGCATTATCGGTCTGAACTCACTACGTGGCGTTCACTCAATCACTGTACATGAATCACAAATGCAAATTCAAATCCTCACCACTGACCACCAATGTTAGAAATGGGTGTCTCTAATTGGCACAGGTATGCACTTGTGACAAGCAGGGACTCTCAATTCTAAGTCAGGATAAGGGGATCACCCTTTTAAATAACCCCTGCTCACCCTTTAGGTAGTGTGGCGCAAGCAGTCAAGACTATTCTCAGGGCGCTATAGGTTAAGCATTTGTGAACACATACAGTAATGCAATGACACACCACAAATGGACACCAGTCAAGGTTATATCAAAAATAGTTCTCTTTATATAAGTCTTAGCAGAAGACCAGAATAACGTTTAGAAATGACCACAGTATTATTTCAAAGTTCAATGTTCTTGCAAAAAGGCTTGAAATGCAAAAATAGGCTTCCTTTACTCAATTCTGCTTCTTTTCAGGTTTTGTACGGTTCGTACCTGGTTGTACGACTCGTCCGCATTAAAAACAAAGAAAGTACGAGTCAAACAATCGGTGCGGACTCCGGGGTCTGGGACGTGCACACTGCGGTGCGAACAGGACAAAGTACCTTAAGTTCGTGGGGTCCGCGTCGGACAGTGCAGGACAAGTTGATGGGTCCGGGTCGTAGTTTGGCAGCGTACTCGGTCTGGTCCGGTCGTGGCGTCGGGACGCGGCGTTGGTACGGGACCTTCATGGGTACGGGCGGATGATCCGGATCAGCTTGCAGAGTCCGTGGCGTCGGCGTTCGGGCCGTACCTTCGGTGCGGATCAGCGGCGACACTTCTCGGCGCTGTACAGCGTACGGGAAGGATCAGCATACTGCGGCTTCTCGGCTCTGAGTACGGCACGGTGCAGTACGTTGGCAGCGTACGGACCGTACCTGCGGGACAGCGAAGCTTGAGTCCGGCGTACAGGGTTCGGCAGTCAGGGATGTACGTCTCGAATCGGCGGGGAAGGTTAGGTGCAATGCAGCCGGGAGGGATACGGTGCGTACTAACGCTTTTTGGTTCAGCGTAGGCACACGGTGCCGGACGGCAAAGACACGGCTTCGCGGCGGATGTAGTACGAGGCGTACTGGGGCCAAATCCAGCAGGAAACAAGCAAGAATTGTCCAGGCAACTCAGTTTTTGAAGGCAGATGAGTCCAATGGTCCTGGGACTCAGTTCAGGGGGCAAGCTCTCTTCCAAGCCCTTGGAAATAGATGAAAAACAAGGTACAAAGTCTCTTTCAGTCTTTTCCTCTCCTTTCTCAGCAAGGCACCAACTGCAGGCCAATCCCCCAGGTCAGGGAAAGTTACTCCTCCTTCAGCTTCTTCCAGGTCCTTCTAGTCAGGCAGAGTTTCTCGTGGTTCATCAGGATCTGATTTCTTAGGAGCAGGGCTCCTACATTTATACTCAGTTTCTTTTGTCTTTACAGGCCAGGGGGGCCTTTGCATAATCCCAGTCCAGTTCTTTTCAGTGAGGAGCACTTTGTTGTGGAGACTCTGGCTTCTTCTTTCAGCAGGCAGGGCAGAGACATCAGACGCTCCCCAGGGGGTGGAGCCAGCATTGATGAGGCAGAGCACTGTCATATTCAGAGTCAAGGTGCACTCCTCCCACCCATCCTGGTGTAATCTTTCTATTCACCACCTGGCAGCCCCAGCCTGTCTCCTGGAACTTCCCAGCCCTGTCACTCAAGCTACACACAAAGAAAATAGCCCTCCCCTCCAGAGGCGGACTGAAATGGTTAAGCAAGCAAATTCTAACTTTCTAAAAGTAGCATTTGCAAACACAGGATATTAAAATAAACTTTACTAAAATATGTATTTTATTATTCTGAGTTCAGGCATACTAAACACGAATTTCTACCATGCTTCCTGAGCCTGCTAGGATTATAGAGTGTTATAATCTAGCAGCCCATTCTGGCCTATGGAGAGCAGGTAGCCTTCAATAGTGAAAAACGAAAATGGCTGTAATTCACTATTAGGACATGCCACACACCTCAGGGCATGTCTTACCTTATCCTTACAATGCACCCTGCCCTAGGGCCTACCATAGGGGTGACTAATATGAAGGTAAGGGAAGGTTTAGGGACTGGCAAGTGGGGACACTTGCCCAGTCAGCATGACAGTACCAGACTGCATGCAGGTTCTGCAATGGCAGACCTTAGACACATTTTACCCCGCTGCTTCTGTGGGTGGCACAACCAGTGCTGCAAGCCGACTAGCAGCATTTGGAAATACAAGCCCTTGGCACCCCTGGTGCACTCTGCTAGGGACTGATAGTAAACCAAATAAGCCAAACATGGAAGTCAATTCACATAATACATTTTACCATAGGGAGAGCATATGCACCTTAGCACTGGTCAGCAGTGGTAAGGTTCCCAGAGTTATAAAACAGCCAACACCAGGTCAGAAAAAAGACAGGAGGAAGGCAAAAAGTTTAGGGATGACCCTGCAAGAAGGGCCAAGTCCAACATTTATTTACAAAAAGTGTATGAAGAAAGAGAATATATGGGTACATTTCTGGTGTGACAGGCCAGAGATCTCCAAACTAGAAATAAGATCCCATCATTGATAGATGCTGTAACTAAAGCTCACTTAACGGAACCTTTAGATATTCAGAAGGCCTTTCTACAACATTATGCACTAATCTATAATTCAAATCAACAGAGTACATCAATCAGGCTCTTGCAGTTTCTAGATAAACTCCCCATCTATTAAATTAACAAGGGCAGATGATGGTAGCTAGATTTTCTCTTGAGGAAATAGAGCAAGTTGTCTTCTTGGTATCTAATGGTAAATCAGCAGGTGAAGATGGATTCCCAGTGGAATTATATAAGAAATTTGCACCAGTATTCAATACAGAAATTTAAAAACTTGTGAATCATATATTGGAAGGGGGTTGTCTCCCGCCCTCTTTACGCATCACTGTGGTAGTCCGTTTAAAAAAAAAGGATAAGAACAAGGAGAATATCAGTTCTTATAGGCCTATTAGCCCATTGAACGTAGACTACAACATTTTTACTAAGTTTTTAGCAAATAGGTTGAATAAAGTTATAGAATCAATTATTCACCCAGATCAAAGTGGGTTTGTGGCAGGTAGACAGCTCTTTACTAATACAATTTCGTTGACCTGATCGTAACACCATCAATCAATAGTGACCATAACCCTTTATCTCTCAGCATGCGGGAGTTGTGGCATAGACAAGATCAAACTCCCTCCCACGGAATGCAAATGATAACAAAGATACTCCAGCCCTCTAATTGTAACAGATTCCTTAAATGGTCTAAATTCATTCTGTGCAACACAAAACTTGCTGCTCTGGAGAAAATCCTTGCTGACCATACCGACAGGCTCTCCATAGCATTCAAGGACACGTCTGGTTACACCAAAGTCTTCGAGGAATCTATGGATTCGATTGGTACCCTGTTCCTTGACCACAGGAAAAAATCCAACCCAAGAGCTAAGCCAGAAAACAAGTGGTTTAATAAAGTCTGTAGATTAAAAAAAACCAGCCTGATCCTTGCAATTAAATCCAATAATCCAGGTGAGGTCAGGCATGCGAGGTTGCTTTACAGACAGGCACTTGTTTCTGCCAGGAAGGACTGGGAAGAGCAGCGTTGGGATTCTCTAAAGTCTGCAAGCCACTCAAAAAACGGCGAGCTCTTTTGGTCCATAGTGAGAAGATCCACTAGTCACGTTCAGGACCAAATTCCCAACCACATCACGGACAGAGAATGGTTTGACCACTTTAGGAATCTTTATGTAGGGGTGGAGCCTGTGGAGGACCTGGGCACCTGTTCGGGGCCCATAGCCGCACCTTTTGTTCACTTTTTATTCGCCAGGATTGAGAAGAAAGAGGTTGAGTCCGCTATTAATAAAATTGTATCCGCAAAGGCTCCGGGACCAGATGGTATCCCGGGTGACCTATACAAAGCCAACGTTGGCGGATGGGCAATGTATTTTGCGATCTTTATTAATGCTCTGTTGGATGGCTCACCGGTGCCTGAGTCTTGGAGGGGAGCCGAAGTAATTCCCATCTTCAAGAAGGGCTCCAGGGGAGACGCAGCGAACTACCGCCCAATCAGTCTCATTGACTCTGGACAGAAATTGGTCGGTAGGGTCCTCCTGGAGAGGATCCACTCCTGGGTGGATAAAAATGGCATCATGACCAAGTTCCAGGCAGGCTTTAGGGCCTGCACCAGTACAATCGACCAGGCCTTCAGGCTAGTACTTCTCTATTGGAAGGTGGTCACCATTGGCAAGGGCGCCCTATATCTGGCGTTCATTGATCTTAAGACCGCCTTCGATCTGGTTCCTCGTGATCGCCTGTGGTTGATCTTGGAGGAGCTGGGGATCCCTCCATATATCCTGAACCTTCTCATTCGGATGCACGAAAATAACTTTGCTCGCATCAGATGGGGGACTCAGGAACAAAAAACTGACAAAATTCAGGTGAATAGAGGGGTCTGCCAAGGTTGTGTGTTGGCACCTACGCTCTTCACATTGTTTGTGAATGGCGTAGTCTCCTATCTGCTCGAAGTTGAAGCCGACGTCCCCACACTGGCGGGTGACAAAGTCCCTGCCCTTCTTTTTGCGGATGACACGCTTCTAATTTCAAAAACACCAGCAGGATTACAGAAGCTTTTAGACCGCTTCTCTTTGTTCTGTGAGCTGAGAGGCCTTGTCATCAACACCTCCAAAACTAAACTCCTCTACTTCAACCCAACTAGATCCTTTGGTTCTACCTTGACCTTAGATGGAGAACTCCTTGAGCGTGTCAAGGAGTTCGATTATTTAGGGATCAGAGTCACTGATGGGCTCAAATGGCAACCCCATATTGATAAAATGGTGCTCAACCATAGACGGGTAACTGTAGCCCTGGGAAAGGAATTCCGAGCCTCTACTACCAAACCCATTGCTCCAGTTTTGGACATCTATGCTGCAAAGGCGGTAGGTAGTGCCCTCTATGGCGCGGAACTATGAGGTTTCTGCTGCGTAGACGCCCTAGTGACCAATGAAAATAAGTTCCTCAGAGACCTTGTATCGCTCCCTAGGGGCACCCCGACTAAACCACTATTGAGCGACCTTGGTAGGCGCTCTATTAGAGACTTAGTCACTCTCCGCCCTCTGTTATACTGGACGCGGCTGAGGCGCACCCCTGAGCTTTCCAGCTACGCCGACGGCCTAAGGGAGGTTATGAATTTGCGAGGAGCTCATAATCTCGAGTGGCTCACAAACATCAAGAAGCTTTTGGTCGCAACAGGCCTTGCTTCTGATCGGGATCTGGGGGCACCAATATCTAAGGAGGAAACTGGGCCTGGGTTGATGCTCAGGATTCAAGAGATCCCAATCTTGGTAAGCTGACAGAGGCATTCCGTCAGCACAAGCTCACACCCTTCATAGAACCTTACCTGGACTTCATCACGAAGCCTAAGGATAGATCCCTTTTCATCCAGTTTAGGTTCGGGACCCTTCTCCTCCGTGACCATACCAGCAAGTGGAATCCCCCGCATAAGACTCCCCCGGATTGCCCAAATTGCCCTGGTGCTGTTGAAAACATTTCCCACTTCTTTTTTGTTTGTCCAGCTTATGCCCTACCAAGATCGAAATGGCTTAGGCCCGTTTGTCTGCAGCTAGGGACAAGGGACTATCATGCCGCCTTGAGAATACTTAAATAAACCTCAGATACTACCATAGTCTGTGGGGTGGCCAAATTCTTAGGTTGGGCATGGCTGATCGGGCAGAGGTTATTTAGCTCTAGCTAACTTCTCTTTTAACTCCAAAGCTGCCAAGTTTAATACACTTTTAAGTATTTATTGTATATATGGTAATTAGATTCTTTTATGACATGTTTTTAGAATGTATTTTTATGAAATTGTGTTTTATGTACTTCTCTGCTTTTATAACATTACATGTCGAAATAAAGCTTTGATTGATTGATTGATTGATTGAATACAATTTCTTAATAGAAGCCTTGGACTATATATAATAGAATTCCAGCACAGGTGATGTTTTTAGATACCGAAAAGGCTTTTAATTTGGTGTCATGGGAAAGCCTTTTAATGATTCTGGAGGGATTCGGCTTTCCAAAAGATTTTATACGTATGATAATCTGCTTATTCAAGGGTGCTACAGCGCAAATATTCATTAATTCTAAAAATATAGGCACTCGCCGGGGTGTCTCCTGTCGCCCATACTGTATGCCCCGTTTATAGAGCCTTTGGCAATTGCCATGTGGGAAAAAGCCAAAATGTAAGCACCATCACAAGGGATGTCTATTATAAAATTGTACGCAAATGACATTGTTCTATTTTTAAACCCGGGAAAAAGTTTGAGGGAATTTTTGCCATCTTTAGGGAGTTTCAAGAAATAGGTGGGTATAAGATAAATAAGGCTAAAACTGAAATTCTAGTATGTAGTTGCACACAGGACACCTTATTACCCGAATTTCAGACTTTAATACAAGATCGAAAAGCTATTTGGGAATATTTGTATCCGAAAATGTGAATGATCTTTACAATCTTAATTATGTGCCTTTGATACAAAAGATTGTCACTATTTGCTAAAAGGTCTCAAATACCTCTCTCAATAATAGGACGTGCGGCCCTAATCTACATGTCCATTTTACCTCTTTGCAACTTCTTATTTTCCTCAATTCCATTTGCACTACAAATTACTTTTTTTAAAGAAATAGAAGGTTTATTTTCATCTTTTATATGGGCAAATAAAGCACCCAGATTGGCACTAGCGACTGTATATAAACCAACCACGGGAGGAGGTATGTCGCGCCCCAACGCAAGAGAATACTATCATGCAAATTTTGCACATAATGCTTACAGATTCACCAGCAACTCCAGCTTATAGAACATACACAACTTTCTCATGAAAAGATTTTTAAAAGAATATAAAACTTTGGACTTATGCTAGTCAAACCCCCCCAAAAAAGTACACTACAATGTCCTCCAATGCTTGTTAAAACAAAAATTACAAAAGTTTAAATATTATAATATACCCCTAATAAATGGCTCTACTCGATTAACAGACCTATATGTTGGGGGGGGGGGGGGGACAGTGTTTGGTTCAAATAAATATTGTAGCTAAATGGGAAATAAATGGTTATTCAATAGTGGTTGATTTCATCAACACAGATGCTTGGAACAATTGGAGCGAGATTGAGGGAGGTCTTAGCTGCTGTAAGGACACACTTCAATGGTCGTTCAGATCAGAAATTGCTTTAAAAATATAGATCCCACCTTATTTGATTAAAGTTAGATCTGATGGGGATGTTGCTGGAATCGACCATAGGTAGATCCATTAGCGGTTGGGTTTACATTCTTAGAGAGGATACCAATAATTAACTATTTGAAAAAGCTCAAATCAAATGGCAAACTAAATAGGGTCTTCAGCCATCAACGGGTGCTTGGAATAAGATCAATAAGTTCAATCACAGGATACTAAGAGTAGCCAATTATAGAAGAATGCAATTCTATACCAAGTAGCTACTTTATAGGACCAAGGCCTTTTTACATAGTATAAATCCCCAGATACAAAACGTATGCTTTCGATGTACAATGGGAAGGGGAGGTAGCTGGTCTCATATTGTATGCGATTGTTTAAAGATTAAACAATTTTGGGAAGACATTAAAAAATTTTGTAACCATAATATGGTAAGAGACATAGACAAGCATATCGTAATCCTAGGATATTTATCAAACACTTCAGCTAGTTTTTTACAAGAGAACGGTTTATTTATCATTGCTTTAGTTGCTGGATCTTTAATTTTACAGAATTGATGAAGTGAGAATACCTCAACTGTCCATCAATGGGGGAATAAAATGAGGAGAGTACGAGAACTAGAAAAAAGATATGCGTTAAGAACTGTCTCTTATGCTAAGTTCAAAGTCATATGGGAATTATTTGCAATATGATGGGTGGGGGGGGAGGGTAAAGGAGCCTAAAGTCCAAAATCTGGAGGCATATTTGGGAATGTGCAATAATTTGTTATATGGATTGATCAGTTTACAATATTATTTTATCCATTTGTAAAGAAATCTACATTAATTTAGCTGCAATTGATTTTATTTATATATTTAATGTACTTTTACACTGCTATGCATATTACTAAATTCGACAAGACTGTGTGTACCATTGTTTTAATGAACTCTCCGAAATAAAAAAATAAAATACATTTTTTGAACTGTAGAAAAAAATAATCAAAATGTCAATTTTCTTGCGCCTCATGTTGAAAAACAACTTTTTAAGACCTCACATTGCCCAAAATTGCAATTTTTATAGGCCTATCCTCCTGTATTCAGCCTGAGTTGAAGCATGAAAATGACTCTCAGCTCACATATGTTAGTTCCAAAAATAATGATTCACATTCGACAGTCATTTACAGTCAAAAGATTAAACATTAAAAAATCACCATTATTGACCATTTGAAGAAAGTTCCTTAGGTCCGGAGTCATCGTTTTTCTTCACAAAATGAATTTTGGGACTGTACAAAAAATTATTCAAATTGTCAATTCTATCACACGTGATGTTGAATAACCACTTTTAAGGCCTTTAAGTGACCAAAATTGCCATATTTATTGAGTTTTCTTCCTACTCGGAAGGCTGTATTTTGCCCAACTTCGAGCATGAAAATGACTGTAAACACACTTATTTAGTTCGAGAAAGTTCCTAAGGTCCGGGGTTATCCTTTTTTCATCCGAAATTGGATTTTTTGGACTGTACAAAAAATTATTTAAAATGTCAATTGTATCTTGCCTCATGATGAGGAGGATAAGTCTATAAAAATGACAATTTTGATCTTTGTTGGGCGTGTTTTAAGGCCCAACAAAGTTCAAAATTGTCATTTTTATAGGCTTATCCTCCTACTCAGAAGCTTTTACTTTGCCGGAATTCAAGCATGAAAATTACTCTAAACACACTTATTTGAGTTCCTAAAGTGATAATTCACACCCAACAGTAATTTATAGTCATTAGATTACACATTAAAAATATCACCATTACTGACCATTGGGAGAAATTCCTCAGGTCCTGGGTCATCGTTTTTCAAAAAGATTCAAAATGTCAATTGTATAGAGCCTCATGTTGAATAACCACTTTTTAAGGCCTCTCAGTGGCCAAAATTGCCATTTTCATAGACTTTTCCTTCTACTCAGAAGCTTGCGTTTTGCCTGATTTCGAGCATGAAACGGACTCTAACCATGCCTTTTTTTAGTTCCAAAAGGCATGATTCTCATCCTAAAGTCATTTACATTCGAAAGATTAAACATGTAAAAAATCACCAGTACTATTCGGAAAAAGTTTCTCAGGTTTCTTGTTTTTCGTCAGAAAATGAATTATTTGGACTGTACAAAAAATTATTCAACATGTCAATTGTATCGAGCCTCATGTTGAATAACCACTTTGTAAGGCCTCCAAGTGACCAAAATTGCAATTTTTATAGACTTTTCATGCTACTCAGAAGCTTTTATTTTGTGTGATTTTGAGCATTAAAATGACTCTAAAAACACTTATTTTATATCCAAAAGTAATGATTCACATCGGACAGTCATCTACAATCAAAAGACTAAACACATAAAAAAAACTCACCATTACTGACCATTTGGAGAAAGTTCCTCAGATCTGGGGTCATCGTTTTTCATCAGAAAATTGATTTTTTGGACAGCACTAAAAATTATTCAAAATGTCAATTGGATCAAGCCTCATGTCAAATATCCAGGGTTTAATGCCTCCCAGTATCCAAATTTTCCATTTTCATAGACTGTTCCTCCTACTCAGAAGCTTGTATTTTGCCTGATTTTGAGCATGAAAATGGCTCTATACACACTTATTTTAGTTCCAAAAGTGATGATTCACATCCAACAGTCATTTACAGTAAAAAGATTAAACATTAAAAAAAATCACCATTGTTGACCATTCAGCGAAAGTTCCTCAGATCCGGGGTCATCGTTTTTCATCAGAAAATGTATTTGGTGGTCTACAAAAAACTATTACCAATGTCATTTGCATTGAGCTTTATGTTGAAAAAACACTTTTTAAGTCCTTCTAGTGACCAAAATTGCCATTTTTATAGACTTTTCCACCTTTTCAGCAGCTCGTATTTTGCATGATTTAGAGTATGAAAATGACTCTAAACACACTTTTCAGTTCCAAAAGTGACGATTCACACCCAACAGTCATTTGCAGTCAAAAGATTAAACATTCAAAAAATCACCATTGCTGACCATTGGAAGAAAGTTCCTCAGGTTTCTTGTTTTTCATCAGAAAATTTGATTTTTTTGGACAGTACAAAAAATGATTCAAAATATGAATTGTATGGAGCCTCATGTTGAATATCCACTTTTTAAGACCTCAGAGTGTCCAAATTTGCCATTTTCATAGACTTTTCCTCCATCTTGAAAGCTTGTATTTTGCCCAAATTCGAGCATGAAAATGTCTCTAAATGCACCTATTTTAGTTCCAAAACTGATGATTCACATCCGACAGTCATTTACAGTCAAAAGATTAAAAACATGTATAAAATCACCATTACTGACCATTCGGAGAACATTCCTCAGGTCCGGGGTCAACAATTTTCAAGAGAATGGATTTATTGAACTGTACAAAAAATGATCAAAATGTCAATTGAATCGAGCCTCATGTTGAATAACCAGTTTTTAAGGTCTCCACATGACCAAAATTGTAATTTTTATGGACTTTTCCTTCTACTCAAAAGCTTGTATATTTCCCAATTTTGAGAATGAAAATGACTCTAAACTGACTTATTTTAGTTCCTAAAGTGATGATTCACATCCAACAGTCATTTACAGTCAAAAAAGCACCATTACGGACCATTCGGAGAAAGTTCCTCAGGTCCGAGGTCATCTTTTTTCATCAGAAAACAAATTTTTTTGGAATGCTCAAAAAAAGATTCAAAATGTCAATTGTTTTGAGCCTCATGTTGAATAATTAATTTTTAAGGCCTCCCAGTGACGTAAATTGTCATTTTAATAGACTTTTCCTCCTACTCAGAATCCTGTATTTTCAAGGGTGAACATGACTCTAAACACACTTATTTTAGTTCCAAAAGTAATGATTCACATCCAACAGTCATTTACAGTCAAGAGATTAAACTTTCAAAAAAATCAACAATACAGACCACTAGGAGAAAGTTATTCAGGTCTGGGGTCATCGTTTGTTCATGTGAAAATGGATTTTCTGGACTGTACGAAAAAGAATTTAAAAGGTCAATTGTATTGAGCATTATGTTGAATAACCACTTTTTAAGGCATCTGAATGACCAAAATTGCCATTTTCATAGACTTTTCCTCCTACTCAGAACCTTGTATTTTGCCAGATTTCGAGCATGACAATTACTCTAAACACATACATTTTGGTTCCAAAAGTTATAATTCACATCCAAAAGTCAGTTACACTTAAAAGATTAAACATTCAAAAAAACACCATTATTGACCATTCAGAGAAAGTTGCCCAGGTCCTGTGTCATCGTTTTTCATCAGAAAATTGATTTTTTGAACTGTAAAGAAAATTATTCCTAATGTCATTTGTATTGAGCCGCATGTTGAATAACCACTTTTTAAGGCCACCGATAGACCGAAATTTCCATTTTCATCGACTTTTCCTCCTCTTCAGAAGCTTGTATTTTGCCCAATTTCGAGTAAGAAAATGACTCTGAACACACTTATTTTAGTTACAAAAGTGATAATTCTCATCCAACAGTCATTTACAGTCACAAGATTAAACATTCAAAAAAATCACCAATATTGACCATTTGGAGAAAGTTCCTCAAGGTCATTGTTTTTCATCAGAAAATGGTTTGTTTGGACTGTACAAAGAATGACTCATAATATTAATTGTATCAAACCACTTCTTGAATAATCACTTTCTAAGGCCTCTGAGTGACCAAAATTGCCATTTTGATAGACTATTCCTCCTACTCAGAAGCTTGTATTTTACCTGATTTTGAACATGAAAATGCCTCTAAACAAATTTTAGTTCCAAATGTGATGATTCACGTCCAATAGTCATTTACACTCAAAAGATTAAACATTCAAAATAGCACCAATACTGACCATTCGGAGAAAGTTCCTCAGGTCACCGATTTTCATCAGAAAATTGATTTTTTGGACTGTACAAAAAATTATTCAAAATGTCAATTGGATCAAGCCTCATTTTGAATAACCACTTTTAAATGCCTCTGAGTGACCAAAATTGATTGCCATTTTGATAGGCTTTTCCTCCTACTCAGAATCTTTTATTTTATCCGATTTCAAACATTAAAATGACTCTAAACACACTTATTTTAGTTCCAAAAGTGATGATTCACATACGACAGTCATTTACAGTCAAACGATTAAACATGTATAAAATCACCATTAATGACTATTAAGAGAAAGTTCCTCCGGTCTGGCGTCCTCGATTATCATCAGAAAATTGATTTTTTGAACTGTACAAAAAAATGATTCAAAATGACAATTGTATTGAGCCTCATGTTGAATAACTTATTTTTAAGGCCTCCACATGACCAAAATTGCAATTTTTATGGACTTTTCCTTCTACTCAAAAGCTTGTATTTTGCCAGATTTTGAACATTAAAATGACTCTAAACACATTTATTTTGGTTCCAAAAGTGATGATTCCAATAGTCATTTACAGTCAACAGATCAAAACATTGAAAAAAGCACCATTACTGACCATTCTAAGAAAGTTCCTTAGGTCCGGGGTCATCGATTTTCATCAGAAAATAAATTTTTGACCTGTACAAAAAAAGATTCGAAATGTCATTTGTATTGAGCCTCTTGTTGAATAACTAATTTTTAAGCCCTCGGAGTGACCAAAATTGCCATTTTTATTGACTTTTCCTCCTATTCAGAAGCTTGTATTTTGCTTGATTCTGAGCATTAGATTACTCTACACACTTATTTTAGTTCCAAAAGTGATAATTCACACCCAATAGTCATTTACACTTAAAAGATTGAACATTCAAAAAATTACAATTGCTGACCATTGGAGAAAGTTCCTCAAGGTCATCGCTTTTCATCAGAGAATGGATTTTTTTGGACTGCACAAAAAATGATTCATATTATCAATTGTATCGAGCCTCATGTTGAATAACCCTTTCTAAGGCCTCCGTGTAAACAAAATTGCCATTTTCATAGACTTTTCCTCCTACTCAGAAGTTTGTATTTTTCCCGATTTCGAGCATGAAAATGACTCTTACTTTAGTTCCCAAAGGGACAAATCACATCCAATAGTAATTTACACTCAAAATATTAAACATTCAAAAAGCACCATTAATGACCATTCAGAGAACGTGTGGTGTAATTCCGATATCCCTGATAGGCTCTGCGCATCGGAATAATATACACTATAGATTTGACATAGGACTGAGGTCAGTATGTCTCTATCGAGTGCATTAAACATAATTACTTGTGTGTGTCAGCTAACTCAGAGGTCACTAGAAACTTCTCGAATACACAAGAAGGGATTAGTTTCTGACAACTGCATAAACATGGCAACTTTGTTTCCCTTGGAGTCGGAACAATCTCAGAACCGTGGAAACAATAGATAACAGTTTCACTCAGTCAATCGTGCATGCTTTGTTTCTACAGACTTGCACAGAAATAGAGAGACGGGCGTTTCAATAAAAATGGTTTATTGAACAGTCAAATTTCCCATGCAAGAGATATGAACTGCTACAATCGTAAGACAGGCTGTGAAGTACAATATGTACAGAGTTAGCAGTAAGATAAAATAATACTGCAATAGTATGGTTTGTAGCTATGACGTATATTAATTAAAATACATACATAAATAACACAGGCTAAAATGTGGATACTCATCTGATGCTTCTAAATAGTTCTACCCCAGTGTACCTAACCTAAGTGTAGTACGAGGTAAGAAGTAGGTGCTGTTTTCTAAAGTATAGCTAACTAGAGCTATAGTTTTAGTTTTGCCAAGAGTTGCCAAAAGTTTCCCTAAGTCCTTGTCTGCTCCATACCTTAGAATGTGCGAGGTTGGAATCTCTTTTCTGGGACTCGATATCTAACACCCCGCAAGGGGAGTCAGAAACACTGGAGCTGGATTCTCTGCGAAGAGGATTTCAGCGCCTGGTAAGTGCGTCAGGCTGGAACTCGAGTTCCTTCCGAACTTGCCGTGGCGAACCGCAAGTAGGCAGTCGAGCTGGATTGTGCCGGAACCATGGTTTGCCAGGACAAGTGCAAGGATATTTATACCTTGAAGGTGTTTAGGAATGCCTGTATTGACGTAAAAGTCGGGCATCGGAACGTCATGAATGAACCCCTAAGGAATAGATGTTCATTCAGACTAAAGGAGTTCTCGGAGAAATCAATATCCAAGCAAGGGAAATTCCTAAAGGCTTAAGAGTACGGTTTTCCAAGAACTCGTTGTGACGTGGATGGACGGATGTAGGAGACCATGCCTGTATTTGGTTATCATGGACAATGCCTAAATAAGGGCAATATGAATTGTACCTGTATAAGGGCATAAATCGGGAAACCTATATACGGAATCTAAATCTACACACAACACCCATTCCAGTTTTGTATGAACGACATTACTAAATCCTAAACGCACTAAACATGTCTGAAAGGGAATATTGCATGATAATCGAAAACATGCTAAAACATATCTAAAAACATATGTCCTAAAAATGAAATACAAACCCATTGCTATGCATAAGGTGCTGTAAATATTAAAAGCAATGTTTCATTCTAAGCATATGCGTGTTTTGAAAAACGCCAACAAGAATGAATCATAAATATATACATTTGCTGAAAAATAAAGAAGAAAGGGCCCAAACCATTTCATATCAGGTTAATGCAAATCAAATGTTGATGTGACAAGGTGGCATAATGTCCCTGGAAGAATTTAAAAGAATTCTATTCTCTATGAATAGTTCTACTATAAGCAGATTACTGTGCCAAAAATGAAAAATACAAATTTGGGAAAAAAATTTATCATAGGAAAAAGTTCCAAAGTCAGTCGCTTGTTTGAAAAGAATGAAGGCCAAATTCAGAGTCTCTTCGGAACACTGTGTGCCTGAATCAAAAGTCAGTGTGTGGGCTTGGAGAAAACATGAAATCTTCTAATCCTGTAGACAAAAAGGCATCTAGCATTGTAAGGTGAAAGTTGGAATACCTCGTTTAGAAGATTAACTGCACATAGATGTGAACTATCGCCTTCAGCATTGGTCGCTTCAGCAATTGGAAGTTACCTGCGTGCCTGTTGTCTCCTCTCGTACCTCAGCAGTAGCAATTTGCGTCTGTGAGATCTCAATGAATGCCATCCTCAAGATTGGTAGCTGCTGGGGACAACACTGAGCATGGGCCGTTACTGGGTCTAGCGGACTATCGATATCCGTAGGCATGACTGATGGAAGTGTTAGACAGATGTCTAGCACGCATTCTTCACCGCAGAGCAGGCAGCATAGAACAGGTAAGATGCAATCTTGCCAGATTGGTCTGAATGACAGAAACCATGTGGTATTTAATTCTCGTAGATGAGGTAAACCCAAAATTTGGACGATGCGCTCACGACACTTCATCTCCAATGTGATGAGGCTTGCCATGTCGTAGCAAAAATAGGATCCCTGCAATGAGTGCTAAAAGGAGCGGCAGTCCGCCAAACACAGAGTGCACGAAGTTTGGAAATATGCCGAGGACTGCTTGAAAAGATGCTAACAGTTCTGCACATACGTTTTTAAATACAGGTATATTTTCGCTCGTATCATACATGTTTAAGATACAACCTAACATTTCTGAGAAATGTACAGGCCAGTTTGTACACAAAAGGGTATGTATCTCGGCAGAAGTCCTTGCACTGTTTTCTGTAAAAGAATGTCTTTCACTCTGCTTAGAGTATCAATTCGTATAGAAGAGATGTTCAGTGAAGGCCATAAAGGCGACTCCCTGACTGTTTCTATTTGTGGAAACAAGACTTGCATATTCAGAAGCTTCTATTTTGACCAATTTCAGACAGGAATATGACTCTAAACACCCCTTTTTGGTTGAAAAAGTAATAATTCACATCCAACAGTCATTTACATTCAAAAGATTAAATATTAAAAAACCAACATTACTGACCATCTGGGGAAAGTTTGAAAGGTCCGGGTTCATCATTTTTCATCAGAAAATTGATTTTTGGACTGTACAAAAAATGATTCAAAATGTCAATTGGATTGTGCCTCATGTTGAATAGCCACTATTTAAAGCCCCACAGTGACCAAAATTGCCATTTTTACAGACTTTTCCTACTATTCAGAAGCTTTTATTTTCACCGATTTAGGGCAGGAAAATGACTCTAAGCACACTTTTATCAGTTCCAAACTTGATATTTCTCATTCAATATTTATTTACAGTCAAAAGATTTAACATTAAAAAAATTATAATTCCTGACCATCTGGAGAATGTTCGGCAGGTCTGGGATAATCGTTTTTCATCAGAAAATTGATTTTTTAGATTGCACAAAAGATTATTCAAATTGTCAAGTGGATTGTGCCTCATGTTGAATACCGTTACAACAAACAAATGATGGACGGAATGCTGACAATGCAGACATTCTCCCCCAGTCAAGAGATCTGGGTTAAATCCATCGTTCTTTTGCCCACTCCGCCACCCCAGTTCAGACATGGCCATATGCAAATCAGTCTTGGCCCTGTGCCTCATGGGAACAGTCCAGCCCGAACTGCCAAGCCATGTCTTCCCTGGACCGGAATCAAGCATCCTAGGACCGGTTTCTGGCTATCAGCCGTCATCAGCCAGGATAGCTTGACTCCAGTGGCGTAGTGAGCACGGGTCCCACGTCTGGGAATACCCATCCCACTTAGGGCGAAAAGCGTTACAACAAACAAATGATGGACGGAATGCTGACAATGCAGACATTCTCCCCCAGTCAAGAGATCTGGGTTAAATCCATCGTTCTTTTGCCCACTCCGCCACCCCAGTTCAGACATGGCCATATGCAAATCAGTCTTGACCCTGTGCCTCATGGGAACAGTCCAGCCCGAACTGCCAAGCCATGTCTTCCCTGGACCGGAATCAAGCATCCTAGGACCGGTTTCTGGCTATCAGCCATCATCAGCCAGGATAGCTTGACTCCAGTGGCGTAGTGAGCACGGGTCCCACGTCTGGGAATACCCATCCCACTTAGGGCGAAAAGCGTTACAACAAACAAATGATGGATGGAATGCTGACAATGCAGACATTCTCCCCCAGTCAAGAGATCTGGGTTAAATCCATCGTTCTTTTGCCCACTCCGCCACCCCAGTTCAGACATGGCCATATGCAAATCAGTCTTGACCCTGTGCCTCATGGGAACAGTCCAGCCCGAACTGCCAAGCCATGTCTTCCCTGGACCGGAATCAAGCATCCTAGGACCGGTTTCTGGCTATCAGCCGTCATCAGCCAGGATAGCTTGACTCCAGTGGCGTAGTGAGCACGGGTCCCACGTCTGGGAATACCCATCCCACTTAGGGCGAAAAGCGTTACAACAAACAAATGATGGACGGAATGCTGACAATGCAGACATTCTCCCCCAGTCAAGAGACTGTTCCCATGGGGCACAGGGTCAAGACTGATTTGCATATGGCTGGGTTCAAACTGGAATGGCATGGTGAGCAAAAAAACGATGGATTTAGGCCCAGATCTCTGTACTGGGGTGAATGTATGACATTGTTCTGCATTCTGTCCATCAATTGTTATTTTTGCATTTGTCACCCCGAGTGGGAAGGGTATGCTCAGACGTGAGTCCCTTGCTCTCCATGCCACTGGAATCAAGCTATCCTGGCTGATGAGGGCTGAAAGCCCGAAACCGGTCCTAGGATGCTTGTTTCCAGTCCAGGGAGGACCTGGCTTGGCAGTTCGGGCTGGATTGTTCCCATGGGGCACAGGGTCAAGACTGATTTGCATATGGCTGGGTTCAAACTGGAATGGCATGGTGAGCAAAAAAACGATGGATTTAGGCCCAGATCTCTGTACTGGGGTGAATGTATGACATTGTTCTGCATTCTGTCCATCAATTGTTATTTTTGCATTTGTCACCCCGAGTGGGAAGGGTATGCTCAGACGTGAGTCCCTTGCTCTCCATGCCACTGGAATCAAGCTATCCTGGCTGATGAGGGCTGAAAGCCCGAAACCGGTCCTAGGATGCTTGTTTCCAGTCCAGGGAGGACCTGGCTTGGCAGTTCGGGCTGGACTGTTCCCATGGGGCACAGGGTCAAGACTGATTTGCATATGGCTGGGTTCAAACTGGAATGGCATGGTGAGCAAAAAAACGATGGATTTAGGCCCAGATCTCTGTACTGGGGTGAATGTATGACATTGTTCTGCATTCTGTCCATCAATTGTTATTTTTGCATTTGTCACCCCGAGTGGGAAGGGTATGCTCAGACGTGAGTCCCTTGCTCTCCATGCCACTGGAATCAAGCTATCCTGGCTGATGAGGGCTGAAAGCCCGAAACCGGTCCTAGGATGCTTGTTTCCAGTCCAGGGAGGACCTGGCTTGGCAGTTCGGGCTGGACTGTTCCCATGGGGCACAGGGTCAAGACTGATTTGCATATGGCTGGGTTCAAACTGGAATGGCATGGTGAGCAAAAAAACGATGGATTTAGGCCCAGATCTCTGTACTGGGGTGAATGTATGACATTGTTCTGCATTCTGTCCATCAATTGTTATTTTTGCATTTGTCACCCCGAGTGGGAAGGGTATGCTCAGACGTGAGTCCCTTGCTCTCCATGCCACTGGAATCAAGCTATCCTGGCTGATGAGGGCTGAAAGCCCGAAACCGGTCCTAGGATGCTTGTTTCCAGTCCAGGGAGGACCTGGCTTGGCAGTTCGGGCTGGACTGTTCCCATGGGGCACAGGGTCAAGACTGATTTGCATATGGCTGGGTTCAAACTGGAATGGCATGGTGAGCAAAAAAACGATGGATTTAGGCCCAGATCTCTGTACTGGGGTGAATGTATGACATTGTTCTGCATTCTGTCCATCAATTGTTATTTTTGCATTCATGTTGAATACCGGCTTTTTAAAGCCTCACAGTGACAAAAATTGCCATTTTTACAGACCTTTACTCCTAGTCAGAAGCTTTTATTTTCACCGATTTCGGACAGGAAAATGACTCTAAATACACTTATTTCAGTTCTAAAAGTGATATTTTATATGCAATATTTATTTACAGTCAAAAGATATACCATTAAAAAATTACCATCCCTGACCATCTTTAGAAGGTTCGACAGGTCTGGGATCATCGTTTTTCATCAGAAAATTGATTTTTTGGACTATAGAAATAATTAATCAAAATGTCAATTGGATTGTGCCTCATGTTGAATAGCCACTATTTAAAGCCCCACAGTGACCAAAATTGTCATTTTTACAGACCTTTCCTTCTCCTCGGAAGCTTCTATTTTGACTGATTTCGGGCAGGAAAATTACTCTAAACACTCTATTAGTTCCAAAAGTGATATTTCCCATGCACTATTTATTTATAGTCAAAAGATTTAACATAAAAAAAAATTATAATTCCTGAGCATCTAGAGAAGATTCGACAGGTCTGGGGTCTTCGTTTTTCATCCAAAAATTGCTTTTTTGGACTGCACAAAAAAATATTCAAATTTTCAATTGGATTCTGCCTCATGTTCAATAACCACTTTTTAAAGCTTCACAGTGACCAAAATTGCCATTTTTACAGACCTTGCCTCCTCCTCAGAAGCTTCTATTTTGACTGATTTTGGGCAGGAAAATGACTCTAAACACGCTTATTTTAGTTCCAAAAGTGATATTTCAAATGCAATATTTATTTACAGTCAAAAGATTTAACATTCAAAATTACCATTTCTGACCATCTGGAGAAAGTTTGACAGGTCATCGTTTTACATCAGAAAATTGATTCATTCGACTGTACAAAAAAATGAATCAAAATGTCAATTGGATTGCGCCTAATGTTGAATAACCACTTTTTAAAGCCTCACTAGGACCACAATTACCTTTTTTACAGATTTTTCTTTCTAGTAAGAAGCTTTTATTTTCACCGATTTCAGGCAGAAAAATGATTCTAAACCCACTTATTTTTGTTCCAAAAGTGATATTTTACATGCAATATGTATTCATAGTTAAAAGATTTAACATTAAAAAATTACCATATCAGGAGAAGGTTCGACAGGTCTGGGGTCATCGTTTTTCATTAGAAAATTTTTATTTATTGGACTGTACAGAAAATGTTTCAAAATGTCATTTGGATTGTACCTAAAGTTGAATAACCACTTTTTAAAGCCTCATTAGGACCACAATTACCATTTTTACAGACATTTCCTCCTAGGCAGAAGCTTTTATTTTCACATATTTCAGGCAGAAAAAGGACTCTAAGAACACTTATTTTTGTTCCAAAAGTGATATTTTACATGCAATATGTATTTAAGGTCTAAAGATTGAACATGAAAAAATTACCATTCCTGACCATCTGGAGAAGGTGCAACAGGTCTGGGGACATCGTTTTTCATCAGAAAATAGATTTTTTTGGAGTGTATTAACATTATTCAAAATGTCAATTGGATTGTGCCTCATTTTGTCTAACCACTTTTTAAAGCCTCACAGTGACCAAGATTGCCATTTTTACAGACTTTTCCTTCTAGTCAGAAGCTTTTATTTTCACCGTTTTAGGGCAGAAGAATGGCTCTAAACACTTTTAATTTACTTCCAAAACTGATATTTTACATGCAATATGCATTTACATTAAAAAAACTTGAACATTAAAAAATTACCATTCCTGACGATCTGGAGTAGGTTCCACAGGTCTGGGGTCATCGTTTTACATCAGAAAATTGATTTATTGGACTGTACAAAAAAATGAATCAAAATGTCAATTGGATTGTGCCTAATGTTTAAATAACCATTTTTAAAGCCTCACTAGGACTACAATTAACATTTTTACAGACCTTTCCTCCTAGTCACAAGCTTTTATTTTCACCGATTTCAGGCTGAAAAATTACTCTAACCATACTTATTTTTGTTCCAAAAGTGATATTTTACATGCAATAGGAACATGAAACAATTACCATTCCTAACCATCTGGAGAAGGTGCGACAGGTCTGGGGTCATCATTTTGCATCAGAAAATTGTTTTTTTGGACTGTAAAAAAAGCAATTATTCAATTTGTCAATTTGAGTGTTCCTCATGTTGAATAACACTTTTTAAAGCCTCACAGTGACCAAAATTGCCATTTTTACAGATTTTTCCTCCTGGTCAGAAGCTTTTATTTTCACTGATTTTGTGCAGAAAAATGACTCTGGGGGAGAGGAGTTGGCCTAACGGTTAGGGCGCTCGACCTCGGAACAGGGGAACTGGGTTCGAGTCTCGGTAACAACGCTAAAACATCCTGTGATTCTGGGCAAATCACTTAATCTCCCCGTGCTTAAATTTTTTTTTTAAAAGTTCATGTTTGTTCTCATGTAACGTAACTGGTGCTATGTAAAGAGCTCTGATACCTGATTGGATTCGGGTCAAGTTCGCGCTATATAAAACCATGTAAAAAAAAAAAAAAACCACTTATTTTAGTTCCAGAAGTGATATTTCACAACCAATATTTATTTACGGTCAAACGATTTAACATAAAAAAATTACCATTTCTTACAATCTGGAGAAAGTTTGACAGGTCTGGGGTCATCGTTTTAAATCAGAAAATTGATTTTTTGGACTGTATAAAAAAATATTCAAATTGTCAATTGGATTGTGCCTCATGTTGAATAACCACTTTTTAAAGCCTCACAGTGACCAAACTTGCCATTCTTGCAGAACTTTACTCCTCCTCAGAAGCTTCTATTTTGACTGATTTCGGGCAGGAAAATGACTCTAAACACACTTATTTCAGTTCCAAAAGTGATATTTCAAATGCAATATTAATTTACAGTCAAAAGATTTAACATTACAAAATTACCATTCCTGACCATCAGGAGAAGGTTCGACAGGTCTGGGGTCATCGTTTTTCATTAGCAATTTTTTATTTATTGGACTGTACAAAAAATGTTTCAAAATGTCATTTGGATTGTACCTAATGTTGAATAACCACTTTTTAAAGCCTCATTAGGACCACAATTACCATTTTTACAGACCTTTCCTCCTAGTCAGAAGGTTTTATTTTCACATATTTCAGGCAGAAAAATGACTCTAAGCACACTTATTTTTGTTCCAAAAGTGATATTTTACATGCAATATGTATTTACAGTCAAAAGATTGAACATGAAAAAATTACCATTCCTGACCATCTGGAGAAGGTGCAACAGGTCTGGGGACATCGTTTTTCATCAGAAAATAGATTTTTTTGGAGTGTATTAACATCATTCAAAATGTCAATTGGATTGTGCCTCATTTTGTCTAACCACTTTTTAAAGCCTCACAGTGACCAAAATTGCTATTTTTACAACTTTTCCTCCTAGTCAGAAGCTTTTATTTTCACCGTTTTAGGGCAGAAGAATGGCTCTAAACACTCTTAATTTACTCCCAAAAGGGATATTTTACATGCAATATGCATTTACATTAAAAAAACTTGAACATTAAAAAATTTCCATTCCTGACAATCTGGAGTAGGTTCCACAGGTCTGGGGTCATCGTTTTACATCAGAATATTGATTTATTGGACTGTACAAAAAAATGAATCAAAATGTCAATTGGATTGTGCCTAATGTATGAATTACCAGTTTTTTAAAGCCTCACTAGGACCACAATTAACATTTTTACAGACCTTTCCTCCTAGTCAGAAGCTTTTATTTTCACCGATTTCAGGCAGAAAAATTACTCTAACCACACTTATTTTTGTTCCAAAAGTGATATTTTACATGCAATATGTATTTACAGTCAAAAGATTGAACATGAAAAAATTACCATTCCTGACCATCTGGAGAAGGTGCAACAGGTCTGGGGACATCGTTTTTCATCAGAAAATAGATTTTTTGGAGTGTATTAACATTATTCAAAATGTCAATTGGATTGTGCCTCATTTTGTCTAACAACTTTTTAAAGCCTCACAGTGACCAAAATTGCCATTTTTACAGACTTTTCCTCCTAGTCAGAAGCTTTTATTTTCACCGTTTTAGGGCAGAAGAATGGCTCTAAACACTCTTAATTACTTCCAAAAGTGATATTTTACATGCAATAGGAACATGAAAAAATTACCAATCCTGACCATCTGGAGAAGGTGCGACAGGTCTGGGGTCATCATTTTGCATCAGAAAATTGTTTTTTTGGACTGTAAAAAAAGCAATTATTCAATTTGTCAATTTGAGTGTGCCTCATGTTGAATAACACTTTTTAAAGCCTCACAGTGACCGAAATTGCCATTTTTACAGATTTTTCCTCCTGGTCAGAAGCTTTTATTTTCACTTATTTTGTGCAGAAAAATGACTTTGGGGGAGAGGAGTTGGCCTAACGGTTAGGGCGCTCGACCTCGGAGCAGGGGAACTGGGTTCGAGTCTCGGTAACAACGCTAAAACATCCTGTGATTCTGGGCAAATCACTTTATCTCCCCGTGCTTAAATTTTTTTTTAAAAAGTTCATGTTTGTCCTCATGGAACGTAACTGGTGCTATGTAAAGCGCTCTGATACCTGATTGGATTCGGGTCAAGTTCGCGCTATATAAAACCCTGTAAAAAAAAAAAAAAACACTTATTTTAGTTCCAGAAGTGATATTTCACAAGCAATATTTATTTACAGTCAAACGATTTAACATAAAAAAATTACCATTTCTTACAATCTGGAGAAAGTTTGACAGGTCCGGGGTCATCGTTTTTCATCAGAGAATTGATTTTTTGGACTGTATAAAAAAATATTCAAATTGTCAATTGGATTGTGCCTCATGTTGAATAACCACTTTTTAAAGCCTCACAGTGACCAAACTTGCCATTCTTGCAGAACTTTACTCCTCCTCAGAAGCTTCTATTTTGACTGATTTCGGGCAGGAAAATGACTCTAAACACACTCATTTTAGTTCCAAAAGTGATATTTCAAATGCAATATTTATTTACAGCCAAAAGATTTAACATTAAAAATTACCATTTCTGACCATCTGGAGAAAGTTTGACAGGTCTGGGGAAATCGTTTTTCATCAGAAAATAGATTTTTTTGGAGTGTATTAACATTATTCAAAATGTCAATTGGATTGTACCTAACGTTGAATAACCACTTTTTAAAGCCTCATTAGGACCACAATTACCATTTTTACAGATCTTTCCTCCTAGTCAGAAGCTTTTATTTTCACATATTTCAGGCAGAAGAATGACTCTAAGCACACTTATTTTCGTTCCAAAAGTGATATTTTACATGCAATATGTATTTACAGTCAAAAGATTGAACATGACAAAATTACCATTCCTGACCATCTGGAGAAGGTGCAACAGGTCTGGGGACATCGTTTTTCATCAGAAAATAGATTTTTTGGAGTGTATTAACATTATTCAAAATGTCAATTGGATTATGCCTCATTTTGTCTAACCACTTTTTAAAGCCTCACAGTGACCAAAATTGCCATTTTTACAGACTTTTCCTCCTAGTCAGAAGCTTTTATTTTCACCGTTTTAGGGCAGAAGAATGGCTCTAAACACACTTAATTTACTTCCAAAAGTGATATTTTACATGCAATATGCATTTACATTAAAAAACATGAACATTAAAAAATTACCATTCCTGACGATCTGGAGTATGTTTGACAGGTCCGGGGTCATCGTTTTTCATCAGAAAATTGATTTTTTGGACTGTATAAAAAAATATTCAAATTGTCAATTGGATTGTGCCTCATGTTGAATAACCACTTTTTAAAGCCTCACAGTGACCAAATTTGCCATTCTTGCAGAACTTTACTCCTCCTCAGAAGCTTCTATTTTGACTGATTTCGGGCAGGAAAATGACTCTAAACACACACATTTTAGTTCCAAAAGTGATATTTCAAATGCAATATTTATTTACAGCCAAAAGATTTAACATTAAAAATTACCATTTCTGACCATCTGGAGAAAGTTTGACAGGTCCGGGGTCATCGTTTTTCATCAGAAAATTGATTTTTTGGACTGTATAAAAAAATATTCAAATTGTCAATTGGATTGTACCTCATGTTGAATAACCACTTTTTAAAGCCTCACAGTGACCAAACTTGCCATTCTTGCAGAACTTTACTCCTCCTCAGAAGCTTCTATTTTGACTGATTTCGGGGAGGAAAATGACTCTAAACACACTTATTTTAGTTCCAAAAGTGATATTTCAAATGCAATATTTATTTACAGTCAAAAGATTTAACATAAAAAAATTACCATTCCTGACCATCAGGAGAAGGTTCGACAGGTCTGGGGTCATCGTTTTTCATTAGAAATTTTTTATTTGACTGTACAAAAAATGTTTCAAAATGTCATTTGGATTGTACCTAATGTTGAATAGCCACTTTTTAAAGCCTCATTAGGACCACAATTACCATTTTTACACACCTTTCCTCCTAGTCAGAAGCTTTTATTTTCACATATTGCAGGCAGAAAAATGACTCTAAGCACACTTATTTTTGTTCCAAAAGTGATATTTAAATGCAATATGTATTTACAGTCAAAAGATTGAGCATGAAAAAATTACCATTCCTGACCATCTGGAGAAGGTGCAACAGGTCTGGGGACATCGTTTTTCATCAGAAAATAGATTTTTTTTGGAGTGTATTAACATTATTCAAAATGTCATTTGTATTTGTGCCTCATTTTGTCTAACCACTTTTTAAAGCCTCACAGTGACCAAAATTGCCATTTTTACAGACTTTTCCTCCTAGTCAAAAGCTTTTATTTTCACCATTTTAGGGCAGAAGAATGGCTCTAAACACACTTAATTTACTTCCAAAAGTGATATTTAACATGCAATATGCATTTACATTAAAAAACTTGATCATTAAAAAATTACCATTCCTGGTGATCTGGAGTATGTTTGACAGGTCCGGGATCATCGTTTTTCATCAGAAAATTGATTTTTTGGACTGTATAAAAAAATGTTCAAATTGTCAATTGGATTGTGCATCATGTTGAATAACCACTTTTTAAAGCCTCACAGTGACCAAACATGCCATTCTTGCAGAACTTTACTCTTAGCTTCTATTTTGACTGATTTCGGGCAGGAAAATGACTCTAAACACACTCATTTTAGTTCCAAAAGTGATATTTCAAATGCAATATTTATTTACAGCCAAAAGATTTAACATTAAAAATTACCGTTTCTGACCATCTGGAGAAAGTTTGACAGGTCCGGCGTAATCGTTTTTCATTAGAAATTTTTTATTTATTGGACTGTACAAAAAATGTTTCAAAATGTCATTTGGATTGTACCTAATGTTGAATAACCACTTTTTAAAGCCTCATTAGGACCACAATTACCATTTTTACAGACCTTTCCTCCAAGTCAGAAGCTTTTATTTTCACATATTTCAGGCAGAAAAATGACTCTAAGCACACTTATTTTTGTTCCAAAAGTGATATTTTACATGCAATAGGAATATGAAAAAATTACCATTCCTGACCATCTGGAGAAGGTGCAACAGGTCTGGGGACATCGTTTTTCATCAGAAAATACATTTTTTTGGAGTGTATTAACATTATTCAAAATGTCAATTGGATTGTGCCTCATTTTGTCTAACCACTTTTTAAAGCCTCACAGTGACCAAAATTGCCATTTTTACAGACTTTTCCTCCTAGTCAGAAGCTTTTATTTTCACCGTTTTAGGGCAGAAGAATGGCGCTAAACACTCTTAATTTACTTCCAAAAGTGATATTTTACATGCAATATGCATTTACATAAAAAAAACTTGAACATTAAAAAATTACCATTCCTGACAATCTGGAGTAGGTTCCACAGGTCTGGGGTCATCGTTTTACATCAGAAAATTGATTTATTGGACTGTACAAAAAAATGAATCAAAATGTCAATTGGATTGTGCCTAATGTTTGAATAATCATTTTTTAAAGCCTCACTAGGACCAAAATTACCATTTTTACAGACCTTTCCTCCTAGTCAGGAGCTTTTATTTTCACCGATTTCAGGCAGAAAAATTACTCTAACCACACTTATTTTTGTTCCAAAAGTGATATTTTACATGCAATAGGCATTTACAGTCAAAAGATTGAACATGAAAAAATTACCATTCCTGACCATCTGGAGAAGGTGCGACAGGTCTGGGGTCATCATTTTGCATTAGAAAATTGTTTTTTTGGACTGTAAAAAAAAGCAATTATTCAATTTGTCAATTTGAGTGTGCCTCATGTTGAATAACACTTTTTAAAGCCTCACAGTGTCCAAAATTGCCATTTTTACAGATTTTTCCTCCTGGTCAGAAGCTTTTATTTTCCCTGATTTTGTGCAGAAAAATGACTCTGGGTGAGAGGAGTTGGCCTAACGGTTAGGGCGCTCGACCTCGGAGCAGGGGAACTGGGTTTGAGTCTCGGTAACGACGCTAAAACATCCTGTGATTCTGGGCAAATCACTTAATCTCCCCGTGCTTAAATTTTTTTTTAAAAAATTCATGTTTGTCCTCATGTAACGTAACTGGTGCTATGTAAAGCGCTCTGATACCTGATTGGATTCGGGTCAAGTTCACGCTATATAAAACCCTGTGAAAAAAAAAAACCACTTACTTAATTTCCAGAAGTGATATTTCACAAGCAATATTTATTTACAGTCAAACGATTTAACATAAAAAAATTACCATTTCTTACAATCTGGAGAAAGTTTAAGAGGTCCGGGGTCATTGTTTTTCATCAGAAAATTGATTTTTTGGACTGTATAAAAAAACTATACAAATTGTCAATTGGATTGTGCCTCATGTTGAATAACCACTTTTTAAAGCCTCACAGTGACCAAACTTGCCATTCTTGCAGAACTTTACTCCTCCTCAGAAGCTTCTATTTTGACTGATTTCGGGCAGGAAAATTACTCTAAACACACTTACTTTAGTTCTAAAAGTGATATTTCAAATGCAATATTTATTTACAGTCAAAAGATTTAACATTACAAAATTACCATTCCTGACCATCAGGAGAAGGTTCGACAGCTCTGGGGTCATCGTTTTTCATTAGAAAATTTTTATTTATTGGACTGTACAAAAAATGTTTCAAAATGTCATTTGGATTGTACCTAATGTTGAATAACCACTTTTTAAAGCCTCATTAGGACCACAATTACCATTTTTACAGACCTTTCCTCCTAGTCAGAAGCTTTTATTTTCACATATTTCAGGCAGAAAAATGACTCTAAGCACACTTATTTTTGTTCCAAAAGTGATATTTAAATGCAATATGTATTTACAGTCAAAAGATTGAACATGAAAAAATTACCATTCCTGACCATCTGGAGAAGGTGCAACAGGTCTGGGGAAATCATTTTTCATCAGAAAATAGATTTTTTGGAGTGTATTAACATTATTCAAAATGTCAATTGGATTGTACCTAATGTTGAATAACCACTTTTTAAAGCCTCATTAGGACCACAATTACCATTTTTACAGATCTTTCCTCCTAGTCAGAAGCTTTTATTTTCACATATTTCAGGCAGAAGAATGACTCTAAGCACACTTATTTTCGTTCCAAAAGTGATATTTTACATGCAATATGTATTTACAGTCAAAAGATTGAACATGACAAAATTACCATTCCTGACCATCTGGAGAAGGTGCAACAGGTCTGGGGACATCGTTTTTCATCAGAAAATAGATTTTTTTGGAGTGTATTAACATTATTCAAAATGTCAATTTGATTGTGCCTCATTTTGTCTAACCACTTTTTAAAGCCTCACAGTGACCAAAATTGCAATTTTTACAGACTTTTCCTCCTAGTAAGAAGCTTTTTTTTCACCGTTTTAGGGCAGAAGAATGGCTCTAAACACTCTTAATTTACCTCCAAAAATGATATTTTACATGCAATATGCATTTACATTAAAAAAACTTGAACATTAAAAAATTACCATTCCTGACGATCTGGAGTAGGTTCCACAGGTCTGGGGTCATCGTTTTACATCAGAAATTTTTTATTTATTGGACTGTACAAAAAATGTTTCAAAATGTCATTTGGATTGTACCTCATGTTGAATAACCACTTTCTAAAGCCTCACAGTGACCAAACTTGCCATTCTTGCAGAACTTTACTCCTCCTCAGAAGCTTCTATTTTGACTGATTTCGGGCAGGAAAATGACTCTAAACACACTCATTTTAGTTCCAAAAGTGATATTTCAAATGCAATATTTATTTATAGTTAAAAGATTTAACATTAAAAAATTACCATTCCTGACCATCAGGAGAAGGTTCGACAGGTCTGGGGTCATCATTTTTCATTAGAAATTTTTTATTTATTGGACTGTACAAAAAATGTTTCAAAATGTCATTTGGATTGTACCTAATGTTGAATAACCACTTTTTAAAGCCTCATTAGGACCACAATTACCATTTTTACAGACCTTTCCTCCAAGTCAGAAGCCTTTATTTTCACATATTTCAGGCAGAAAAATTATTCTAAGCACACTTATTTTTGTTCCAAAAGTGATATTTAAATGCAATATGTATTTACAGTCAAAAGATTGAAAATGAAAAGATTACCATTCCTGACCATCTGGAGAAGGTGCAACAGGTCTGGGGACATCGTTTTTCATCAGAAAATAATTTTTTGGGGAGTGTATTAACATTATTCAAAATGTCAATTGGATTGTGCCTCATTTTGTCTAACCACTTTTTAAAGCCTCACAGTGACCAAAATTGCCATTTTTACAGACTTTTCCTCCTAGTAAGAAGCTTTTATTTTCACCGTTTTAGGGCAGAAGAATGGCTCTAAACACTCTTAATTTACTTCCAAAAGTGATATTTTACATGCAATATGCATTTACATTAAAAAAACTTGAACATTAAAAAATTACCATTCCTGACGATCTGGAGTAGGTTCCACAGGTCTGGGGTCATCGTTTTACATCAGAAAATTGATTTATTGGACTGTACAAAAAAATGAATCAAAATGTCAATTGGATTGTGCCTAATGTTTAATAACCATTTTTTAAAGCCTCACTAGGACCACAATTAACATTTTTACAGACCTTTCCTCCTAGTCAGAAGCTTTTATTTTCACCGTTTTAGGGCAGAAGAATGGCTCTAAACACACTTAATTTACTTCCAAAAGTGATATTTTACATGCAATATGCATTTACATTAAAAAACATGAACATTAAAAAATTACCATTCCTGACGATCTGGAGTATGTTTGACAGGTCCGGGGTCATCGTTTTTCATCAGAAAATTGATTTTTTGGACTGTATAAAAAAATATTCAAATTGTCAATTGGATTGTGCCTCATGTTGAATAACCACTTTTTAAAGCCTCACAGTGACCAAACTTGCCATTCTTGCAGAACTTTACTCCTCCTCAGAAGCTTCTAATTTGACTGATTTCGGGCAGGAAAATGACTCTAAACACACACATTTTAGTTCCAAAAGTGATATTTCAAATGCAATATTTATTTACAGCCAAAAGATTTAACATTAAAAATTACCATTTCTGACCATCTGGAGTATGTTTGACAGGTCTGGGGTCATCGTTTTTCATTAGAAATTTTTTATTTATTGGACTGTACAAAAAATGTTTCAAAATGTCATTTGGATTGTACCTAATGTTGAATAACCACTTTTTAAAGCCTCATTAGGACCACAATTACCATTTTTACAGACCATTCCTCCTAGTCAGAAGCTTTTATTTTCACATATTTCAGGCAGAATAATGACTCTAAGCACACTTATTTTTGTTCCAAAAGTGATATTTTACATGCAATAGGAACATGAAAAAATTACCATTCCTGACCATCTGGAGAAGGTGCAACAGGTCTGGGGACATCGTTTTTCATCAGAAAATACATTTTTTTGGAGTGTATTAACATTATTCAAAATGTCAATTGGATTGTGCCTCATTTTGTCTAACCACTTTTTAAAGCCTCACAGTGACCAAAATTGCCATTTTTACAAACTTTTCCTCCTAGTCAGAAGCTTTTATTTTCACCGTTTTAGGGCAGAAGAATGGCGCTAAACACTCTTAATTTACTTCCAAAAGTGATATTTTACATGCAATATGCATTTACATAAAAAAAACTTGAACATTAAAAAATTACCATTCCTGACGATCTGGAGTAGGTTCCACAGGTCTGGGGTCATCGTTTTACATCAGAAAATTGATTTATTGGACTGTACAAAAAAATGAATCAAAATGTCACTTGGATTGTGCCTAATGTTTGAATAATCATTTTTTAAAGCCTCACTAGGACCAAAATTACCATTTTTACAGACCTTTCCTCCTAGTCAGAAGCTTTTATTTTCACCGATTTCAGGCAGAAAAATTACTCTAACCACACTTATTTTTGTTCCAAAAGTGATATTTTACATGCAATAGGTATTTACAGTCAAAAGATTGAACATGAAAAAATTACCATTCCTGACCATCTGGAGAAGGTGCGACAGGTCTGGGGTCATCGTTTTGCATTAGAAAATTGTTTTTTTGGACTGTAAAAAAAAGCAATTATTCAATTTGTCAATTTGAGTGTGCCTCATGTTGAATAACACTTTTTAAAGCCTCACAGTGTACAAAATTGCCATTTTTACAGATTTTTCCTCCTGGTCAGAAGCTTTTATTTTCCCTGATTTTGTGCAGAAAAATGACTCTGGGTGAGAGGAGTTGGCCTAACGGTTAGGGCGCTCGACCTCGGAGCAGGGGAACTGGGTTCAAGTCTCGGTAACGACGCTAAAACATCCTGTGATTCTGGGCAAATCACTTAATCTCCCCGTGCTTAAATTTTTTTTTAAAAAATTCATGTTTGTCCTCATGTAACGTTACTGGTGCTATGTAAAGCGCTCTGATACCTGATTGGATTCGGGTCAAGTTCGCGCTATATAAAACCCTGTGAAAAAAAAAACCACTTACTTAATTTCCAGAAGTGATATTTCACAAGCAATATTTATTTACAGTAAAACGATTTAACATAAAAAAATTACCATTTCTTACAATCTGGAGAAAGTTTAAGAGGTCCGAGGTCATTGTTTTTCATCAGAAAATTGATTTTTTGGACTGTATAAAAAAACTATACAAATTGTCAATTGCATTGTGCCTCATGTTGAATAACCACTTTTTAAAGCCTCACAGTGACCAAACTTGCCATTCTTGCAGAACTTTACTCCTCCTCAGAAGCTTCTATTTTGACTGATTTCGGGCAGGAAAATTACTCTAAACACACTTACTTTAGTTCTAAAAGTGATATTTCAAATGCAATATTTATTTACAGTCAAAAGATTTAACATTACAAAATTACCATTCCTGACCATCAGGAGAAGGTTCGACAGCTCTGGGGTCACCGTTTTTCATTAGAAAATTTTTATTTATTGGACTGTACAAAAAATGTTTCAAAATGTCATTTGGATTGTACCTAATGTTGAATAACCACTTTTTAAAGCCTCATTAGGACCACAATTACCATTTTTACAGACCTTTCCTCCTAGTCAGAAGCTTTTATTTTCACATATTTCAGGCAGAAAAATGACTCTAAGCACACTTATTTTTGTTCCAAAAGTGATATTTAAATGCAATATGTATTTACAGTCAAAAGATTGAACATGAAAAAATTACCATTCCTGACCATCTGGAGAAGGTGCAACAGGTCTGGGGAAATCATTTTTCATCAGAAAATAGATTTTTTGGAGTGTATTAACATTATTCAAAATGTCAATTGGATTGTACCTAATGTTGAATAACCACTTTTTAAAGCCTCATTAGGACCACAATTACCATTTTTACAGATCTTTCCTCCTAGTCAGAAGCTTTTATTTTCACATATTTCAGGCAGAAGAATGACTAAGCACACTTATTTTTGTTCCAAAAGTGATATTTTACATGCAATATGTATTTACAGTCAAAAGATTGAACATGACAAAATTACCATTCCTGACCATCTGGAGAAGGTGCAACAGGTCTGGGGACATCGTTTTTCATCAGAAAATAGATTTTTTTGGAGTGTATTAACATTATTCAAAATGTCAATTTGATTGTGCCTCATTTTGTCTAACCACTTTTTAAAGCCTCACAGTGACCAAAATTGCAATTTTTACAGACTTTTCCTCCTAGTAAGAAGCTTTTTTTTCACCGTTTTAGGGCAGAAGAATGGCTCTAAACACTCTTAATTTACCTCCAAAAATGATATTTTACATGCACTATGCATTTACATTAAAAAAACTTGAACATTAAAAAATTACCATTCCTGACGATCTGGAGTAGGTTCCACAGGTCTGGGGTCATCGTTTTACATCCGAAATTTCTTATTTATTGGACTGTACAAAAAATGTTTCAAAATGTCATTTGGATTGTACCTCATGTTGAATAACCACTTTCTAAAGCCTCACAGTGACCAAACTTGCCATTCTTGCAGAACTTTACTCCTCCTCAGAAGCTTCTATTTTGACTGATTTCGGGCAGGAAAATGACTCTAAACACACTCATTTTAGTTCCAAAAGTGATATTTCAAATGCAATATTTATTTATAGTTAAAAGATTTAACATTAAAAAATTACCATTCCTGACCATCAGGAGAAGGTTCGACAGGTCTGGGGTCATCATTTTTCATTAGAAATTTTTTATTTATTGGACTGTACAAAATATGTTTCAAAATGTCATTTGGATTGTACCTAATGTTGAATAACCACTTTTTAAAGCCTCATTAGGACCACAATTACCATTTTTACAGACCTTTCCTCCAAGTCAGAAGCTTTTATTTTCACATATTTCAGGCAGAAAAATTATTCTAAGCACACTTATTTTTGTTCCAAAAGTGATATTTAAATGCAATATGTATTTACAGTCAAAAGATTGAAAATGAAAAATTTACCATTCCTGACCATCTGGAGAAGGTGCAACAGGTCTGGGGACATCGTTTTTCATCAGAAAATAATTTTTTGGGGAGTGTATTAACATTATTCAAAATGTCAATTGGATTGTGCCTCATTTTGTCTAACCACTTTTTAAAGCCTCACAGTGACCAAAATTGCCATTTTTACAGACTTTTCCTCCTAGTAAGAAGCTTTTATTTTCACCGTTTTAGGGCAGAAGAATGGCTCTAAACACACTTAATTTACTTCCAAAAGTGATATTTTACATGCAATATGCATTTACATTAAAAAAACTTGAACATTAAAAAATTACCATTCCTGACGATCTGGAGTAGGTTCCACAGGTGTGGGGTCATCGTTTTACATCCGAAATTTCTTATTTATTGGACTGTACAAAAAATGTTTCAAAATGTCATTTGGATTGTACCTCATGTTGAATAACCACTTTCTAAAGCCTCACAGTGACCAAACTTGCCATTCTTGCAGAACTTTACTCCTCCTCAGAAGCTTCTATTTTGACTGATTTCGGGCAGGAAAATGACTCTAAACACACTCATTTTAGTTCCAAAAGTGATATTTCAAATGCAATATTTATTTATAGTTAAAAGATTTAACATTAAAAAATTACCATTCCTGACCATCAGGAGAAGGTTCGACAGGTCTGGGGCCATCATTTTTCATTAGAAATTTTTTATTTATTGGACTGTACAAAAAATGTTTCAAAATGTCATTTGGATTGTACCTAATGTTGAATAACCACTTTTTAAAGCCTCATTAGGGCCACAATTAGCATTTTTACAGACCTTTCCTCCAAGTCAGAAGCTTTTATTTTCACATATTTCAGGCAGAAAAATTATTCTAAGCACACTTATTTTTGTTCCAAAAGTGATATTTAAATGCAATATGTATTTACAGTCAAAAGATTGAAAATGAAAAAATTACCATTCCTGACCATCTGGAGAAGGTGCAACAGGTCTGGGGACATCGTTTTTCATCAGAAAATAATTTTTTGGGGAGTGTATTAACATTATTCAAAATGTCAATTGGATTGTGCCTCATTTTGTCTAACCACTTTTTAAAGCCTCACAGTGACCAAAATTGCCATTTTTACAGACTTTTCCTCCTAGTCAGAAGCTTTTATTTTCACCGTTTTAGGGCAGAAGAATGGCGCTAAACACTCTTAATTTACTTCCAAAAGTGATATTTTACATGCAATATGCATTTACATAAAAAAAACTTGAACATTAAAAAATTACCATTCCTGACGATCTGGAGTAGGTTCCACAGGTCTGGGGTCATCGTTTTACATCAGAAAATTGATTTATTGGACTGTACAAAAAAATGAATCAAAATGTCAATTGGATTGTGCCTAATGTTTGAATAATCATTTTTTAAAGCCTCACTAGGACCAAAATTACCATTTTTACAGACCTTTCCTCCTAGTCAGAAGCTTTTATTTTCACCGATTTCAGGCAGAAAAATTACTCTAACCACACTTATTTTTGTTCCAAAAGTGATATTTTACATGCAATAGGTATTTACAGTCAAAAGATTGAACATGAAAAAATTACCATTCCTGACCATCTGGAGAAGGTGCGACAGGTCTGGGGTCATCGTTTTGCATTAGAAAATTGTTTTTTTGGACTGTAAAAAAAAGCAATTATTCAATTTGTCAATTTGAGTGTGCCTCATGTTGAATAACACTTTTTAAAGCCTCACAGTGTCCAAAATTGCCATTTTTACAGATTTTTCCTCCTGGTCAGAAGCTTTTATTTTCCCTGATTTTGTGCAGAAAAATGACTCTGGGTGAGAGGAGTTGGCCTAACGGTTAGGGCGCTCGACCTCGGAGCAGGGGAACTGGGTTCAAGTCTCGGTAACGACGCTAAAACATCCTGTGATTCTGGGCAAATCACTTAATCTCCCCGTGCTTAAATTTTTTTTAAAAAAATTCATGTTTGTCCTCATGTAACGTAACTGGTGCTATGTAAAGCGCTCTGATACCTGATTGGATTCGGGTCAAGTTCGCGCTATATAAAACCCTGTGAAAAAAAAAAACCACTTACTTAATTTCCAGAAGTGATATTTCACAAGCAATATTTATTTACAGTCAAACGATTTAACATAAAAAAATTACCATTTCTTACAATCTGGAGAAAGTTTAAGAGGTCCGGGGTCATTGTTTTTCATCAGAAAATTGATTTTTTGGACTGTATAAAAAAACTATAGAAATTGTCAATTGGATTGTGCCTCATGTTGAATAACCACTTTTTAAAGCCTCACAGTGACCAAACTTGCCATTCTTGCAGAACTTACTCCTCCTCAGAAGCTTCTATTTTGACTGATTTCGGGCAGGAAAATTACTCTAAACACACTTACTTTAGTTCTAAAAGTGATATTTCAAATGCAATATTTATTTACAGTCAAAAGATTTAACATTACAAAATTACCATTCCTGACCATCAGGAGAAGGTTCGACAGCTCTGGGGTCATCGTTTTTCATTAGAAAATTTTTATTTATTGGACTGTACAAAAAATGTTTCAAAATGTCATTTGGATTGTACCTAATGTTGAATAACCACTTTTTAAAGCCTCATTAGGACCACAATTACCATTTTTACAGACCTTTCCTCCTAGTCAGAAGCTTTTATTTTCACATATTTCAGGCAGAAAAATGACTCTAAGCACACTTATTTTTGTTCCAAAAGTGATATTTAAATGCAATATGTATTTACAGTCAAAAGATTGAACATGAAAAAATTACCATTCCTGACCATCTGGAGAAGGTGCAACAGGTCTGGGGAAATCATTTTTCATCAGAAAATAGATTTTTTGGAGTGTATTAACATTATTCAAAATGTCAATTGGATTGTACCTAATGTTGAATAACCACTTTTTAAAGCCTCATTAGGACCACAATTACCATTTTTACAGATCTTTCCTCCTAGTCAGAAGCTTTTATTTTCACATATTTCAGGCAGAAGAATGACTAAGCACACTTATTTTTGTTCCAAAAGTGATATTTTACATGCAATATGTGTTTACAGTCAAAAGATTGAACATGACAAAATTACCATTCCTGACCATCTGGAGAAGGTGCAACAGGTCTGGGGACATCGTTTTTCATCAGAAAATAGATTTTTTTGGAGTGTATTAACATTATTCAAAATGTCAATTTGATTGTGCCTCATTTTGTCTAACCACTTTTTAAAGCCTCACAGTGACCAAAATTGCAATTTTTACAGACTTTTCCTCCTAGTAAGAAGCTTTTTTTTCACCGTTTTAGGGCAGAAGAATGGCTCTAAACACTCTTAATTTACCTCCAAAAATGATATTTTACATGCAATATGCATTTACATTAAAAAAACTTGAACATTAAAAAATTACCATTCCTGACGATCTGGAGTAGGTTCCACAGGTCTGGGGTCATCGTTTTACATCAGAAATTTTTTATTTATTGGACTGTACAAAAAATGTTTCAAAATGTCATTTGGATTGTACCTCATGTTGAATAACCACTTTCTAAAGCCTCACAGTGACCAAACTTGCCATTCTTGCAGAACTTTACTCCTCCAGAAGCTTCTATTTTGAATGATTTCGGGCAGGAAAATGACTCTAAACACACTCATTTTAGTTCCAAAAGTGATATTTCAAATGCAATATTTATTTATAGTTAAAAGATTTAACATTAAAAAATTACCATTCCTGACCATCAGGAGAAGGTTCGACAGGTCTGGGGTCATCATTTTTCATTAGAAATTTTTTATTTATTGGACTGTACAAAAAATGTTTCAAAATGTCATTTGGATTGTACCTAATGTTGAATAACCACTTTTTAAAGCCTCATTAGGACCACAATTACCATTTTTACAGACCTTTCCTCCAAGTCAGAAGCTTTTATTTTCACATATTTCAGGCAGAAAAATTATTCTAAGCACACTTATTTTTGTTCCAAAAGTGATATTTAAATGCAATATGTATTTACAGTCAAAAGATTGAAAATGAAAAAATTACCATTCCTGACCATCTGGAGAAGGTGCAACAGGTCTGGGGACATCGTTTTTCATCAGAAAATAATTTTTTGGGGAGTGTATTAACATTATTCAAAATGTCAATTGGATTGTGCCTCATTTTGTCTAACCACTTTTTAAAGCCTCACAGTGACCAAAATTGCCATTTTTACAGACTTTTCCTCCTAGTAAGAAGCTTTTATTTTCACCGTTTTAGGGCAGAAGAATGGCTCTAAACACTCTTAATTTACTTCCAAAAGTGATATTTTACATGCAATATGCATTTACATTAAAAAAACTTGAACATTAAAAAATTACCATTCCTGACGATCTGGAGTAGGTTCCACAGGTCTGGGGTCATCGTTTTACATCAGAAAATTGATTTATTGGACTGTACAAAAAAAATGAATCAAAATGTCAATTGGATTGTGCCTAATGTTTAATAACCATTTTTTAAAGCCTCACTAGGACCACAATTAACATTTTTACAGCCCTTTCCTCCTAGTCAGAAGCTTTTATTTTCACCGTTTTAGGGCAGAAGAATGGCTCTAAACACACTTAATTTACTTCCAAAAGTGATATTTTACATGCAATATGCATTTACATTAAAAAATATGAACATTAAAAAATTACCATTCCTGACGATCTGGAGTATGTTTGACAGGTCCGGGGTCATCGTTTTTCATCAGAAAATTGATTTTTTGGACTGTATAAAAAAATATTCAAATTGTCAATTGGATTGTGCCTCATGTTGAATAACCACTTTTTAAAGCCTCACAGTGACCAAACTTGCCATTCTTGCAGAACTTTACTCCTCCTCAGAAGCTTCTAATTTGACTGATTTCGGGCAGGAAAATGACTCTAAACACACACATTTTAGTTCCAAAAGTGATATTTCAAATGCAATATTTATTTACAGCCAAAAGATTTAACATTAAAAATTACCATTTCTGACCATCTGGAGTATGTTTGACAGGTCTGGGGTCATCGTTTTTCATTAGAAATTTTTTATTTATTGGACTGTACAAAAAATGTTTCAAAATGTCATTTGGATTGTACCTAATGTTGAATAACCACTTTTTAAAGCCTCATTAGGACCACAATTACCATTTTTACAGACCATTCCTCCTAGTCAGAAGCTTTTATTTTCACATATTTCAGGCAGAATAATGACTCTAAGCACACTTATTTTTGTTCCAAAAGTGATATTTTACATGCAATAGGAACATGAAAAAATTACCATTCCTGACCATCTGGAGAAGGTGCAACAGGTCTGGGGACATCGTTTTTCATCAGAAAATACATTTTTTTGGAGTGTATTAACATTATTCAAAATGTCAATTGGATTGTGCCTCATTTTGTCTAACCACTTTTTAAAGCCTCACAGTGACCAAAATTGCCATTTTTACAGACTTTTCCTCCTAGTCAGAAGCTTTTATTTTCACCGTTTTAGGGCAGAAGAATGGCGCTAAACACTCTTAATTTACTTCCAAAAGTGATATTTTACATGCAATATGCATTTACATAAAAAAAACTTGAACATTAAAAAATTACCATTCCTGACGATCTGGAGTAGGTTCCACAGGTCTGGGGTCATCGTTTTACATCAGAAAATTGATTTATTGGACTGTACAAAAAAATGAATCAAAATGTCACTTGGATTGTGCCTAATGTTTGAATAATCATTTTTTAAAGCCTCACTAGGACCAAAATTACCATTTTTACAGACCTTTCCTCCTAGTCAGAAGCTTTTATTTTCCCCGATTTCAGGCAGAAAAATTACTCTAACCACACTTATTTTTGTTCCAAAAGTGATATTTTACATGCAATAGGTATTTACAGTCAAAAGATTGAACATGAAAAAATTACCATTCCTGACCATCTGGAGAAGGTGCGACAGGTCTGGGGTCATCGTTTTGCATTAGAAAATTGTTTTTTTGGACTGTAAAAAAAAGCAATTATTCAATTTGTCAATTTGAGTGTGCCTCATGTTGAATAACACTTTTTAAAGCCTCACAGTGTCCAAAATTGCCATTTTTACAGATTTTTCCTCCTGGTCAGAAGCTTTTATTTTCCCTGATTTTGTGCAGAAAAATGACTCTGGGTGAGAGGAGTTGGCCTAACGGTTAGGGCGCTCGACCTCGGAGCAGGGGAACTGGGTTCAAGTCTCGGTAACGACGCTAAAACATCCTGTGATTCTGGGCAAATCACTTAATCTCCCCGTGCTTAAATTTTTTTAAAAAAAATTCATGTTTGTCCTCATGTAACGTTACTGGTGCTATGTAAAGCGCTCTGATACCTGATTGGATTCGGGTCAAGTTCGCGCTATATAAAACCCTGTGAAAAAAAAAACCACTTACTTAATTTCCAGAAGTGATATTTCACAAGCAATATTTATTTACAGTAAAACGATTTAACATAAAAAAATTACCATTTCTTACAATCTGGAGAAAGTTTAAGAGGTCCGGGGTCATTGTTTTTCATCAGAAAATTGATTTTTTGGACTGTATAAAAAAACTATACAAATTGTCAATTGGATTGTGCCTCATGTTGAATAACCACTTTTTAAAGCCTCACAGTGACCAAACTTGCCATTCTTGCAGAACTTTACTCCTCCTCAGAAGCTTCTATTTTGACTGATTTCGGGCAGGAAAATTACTCTAAACACACTTACTTTAGTTCTAAAAGTGATATTTCAAATGCAATATTTATTTACAGTCAAAAGATTTAACATTACAAAATTACCATTCCTGACCATCAGGAGAAGGTTCGACAGCTCTGGGGTCACCGTTTTTCATTAGAAAATTTTTATTTATTGGACTGTACAAAAAATGTTTCAAAATGTCATTTGGATTGTACCTAATGTTGAATAACCACTTTTTAAAGCCTCATTAGGACCACAATTACCATTTTTACAGACCTTTCCTCCTAGTCAGAAGCTTTTATTTTCACATATTTCAGGCAGAAAAATGACTCTAAGCACACTTATTTTTGTTCCAAAAGTGATATTTTACATGCAATATGTATTTACAGTCAAAAGATTGAACATGAAAAAATTACCATTCCTGACCATCTGGAGAAGGTGCAACAGGTCTGGGGAAATCATTTTTCATCAGAAAATAGATTTTTTGGAGTGTATTAACATTATTCAAAATGTCAATTGGATTGTACCTAATGTTGAATAACCACTTTTTAAAGCCTCATTAGGACCACAATTACCATTTTTACAGATCTTTCCTCCTAGTCAGAAGCTTTTATTTTCACATATTTCAGGCAGAAGAATGACTAAGCACACTTATTTTTGTTCCAAAAGTGATATTTTACATGCAATATGTATTTACAGTCAAAAGATTGAACATGACAAAATTACCATTCCTGACGATCTGGAGTAGGTTCCACAGGTGTGGGGTCATCGTTTTACATCCGAAATTTCTTATTTATTGGACTGTACAAAAAATGTTTCAAAATGTCATTTGGATTGTACCTCATGTTGAATAACCACTTTCTAAAGCCTCACAGTGACCAAACTTGCCATTCTTGCAGAACTTTACTCCTCCTCAGAAGCTTCTATTTTGACTGATTTCGGGCAGGAAAATGACTCTAAACACACTCATTTTAGTTCCAAAAGTGATATTTCAAATGCAATATTTATTTATAGTTAAAAGATTTAACATTAAAAAATTACCATTCCTGACCATCAGGAGAAGGTTCGACAGGTCTGGGGTCATCATTTTTCATTAGAAATTTTTTATTTATTGGACTGTACAAAAAAGTGTTTCAAAATGTCATTTGGATTGTACCTAATGTTGAATAACCACTTTTTAAAGACTCATTAGGACCACAATTACCATTTTTACAGACCTTTCCTCCAAGTCAGAAGCTTTTATTTTCACATATTTCAGGCAGAAAAATTATTCTAAGCACACTTATTTTTGTTCCAAAAGTGATATTTAAATGCAATATGTATTTACAGTCAAAAGATTGAAAATGAAAAAATTACCATTCCTGACCATCTGGAGAAGGTGCAACAGGTCTGGGGACATCGTTTTTCATCAGAAAATAATTTTTTGGGGAGTGTATTAACATTATTCAAAATGTCAATTGGATTGTGCCTCATTTTGTCTAACCACTTTTTAAAGCCTCACAGTGACCAAAATTGCCATTTTTACAGACTTTTCCTCCTAGTAAGAAGCTTTTATTTTCACCGTTTTAGGGCAGAAGAATGGCTCTAAACACTCTTAATTTACTTCCAAAAGTGATATTTTACATGCAATATGCATTTACATTAAAAAAACTTGAACATTAAAAAATTACCATTCCTGACGATCTGGAGTAGGTTCCACAGGTCTGGGGTCATCGTTTTACATCAGAAAATTGATTTATTGGACTGTACAAAAAAAATGAATCAAAATGTCAATTGGATTGTGCCTAATGTTTAATAACCATTTTTTAAAGCCTCACTAGGACCACAATTACCATTTTTACAGACCTTTCCTGCTAGTCAGAAGCTTTTATTTTCACCGATTTCAGGCAGAAAAATTACTCTAACCACACTTATTTTTGTTCCAAAAGTGATATTTTACATGCAATAGGAACATGAAAAAATTACCATTCCTGACCATCTGGAGAAGGTGCGACAGGTCTGGGGTCATCATTTTGCATCAGAAAATTGTTTTTTTGGACTGTAAAAACAGCAATTATTCAATTTATCAATTTGAGTGTGCCTCATGTTGAATAACACTTTTTAAAGCCTCACAGTGACCAAAATTGCCATTTTTACAGATTTTTCCTCCTGGTCAGAAGCTTTTATTTTCACTGATTTTGTGCAGAAAAATGACTCTGGGGGAGAGGAGTTGGCCTAACGGTTAGGGCGCTTGACTTTGGAGCAGGGCAACTGGGTTCGAGTCTCGGTAACAACGCTAAAACATCCTGTGATTCTGGGCAAATCACTTAATCTCCCCGTGCTTAAATTTTTTTTTAAAAAGTTCATGTTTGTCCTCATGTAACGTAACTGGTGCTATGTAAAGCGCTCTGATACCTGATTGGATTCGGGTCAAGTTCGCGCTATATAAAACCCTGTAAAAAAAAAAAAAGAAAAACACTTATTTTAGTTCCAGAAGTGATATTTCATAAGGAATATTTATTTACAGTCAAACGATTTAACATAAAAAAATTACCATTTCTTACAATCTGGAGAAAGTTTGACAAGTCCGGGGTCATCGTTTTTCATCAGAAAATTGATTTTTTGGACTGTATAAAAAAATATTCAAATTGTCAATTGGATTGTGCCTCATGTTGAATAACCACTTTTTAAAGCCTCACAGTGACCAAACTTGCCATTCTTGCAGAACTTTACTCCTCCTCAGAAGCTTCTATTTTGACTGATTTCGGGCAGGAAAATGACTCTAAACACACTTATTTCAGTTCCAAAAGTGATATTTCAAATGCAATATTTATTTACAGTCAAAAGATTTAACATTACAAAATTACCATTCCTGACCATCAGGAGAAGGTTCGACAGGTCTGGGGTCATCGTTTTTCATTAGAACATTTTTATTTATTGGACTGTACAAAAAATGTTTCACAATGTCATTTGGATTGTACCTAATGTTGAATAACCACTTTTTAAAGCCTCATTAGGACCACAATTACCATTTTTACAGACCTTTCCTCCTAGTCAGAAGCTTTTATTTTCACATATTTCAGGCAGAAAAATGACTCTAAGCACACTTATTTTTGTGCCAAAAGTGATATTTTACATGCAATATGTATTTACAGTCAAATGATTGAACATGAAAAAATTACCATTCCTGACCATCTGGAGAAGGTGCAACAGGTCTGGGGACATCGTTTTTCATAAGAAAATAGATTTTTGGGAGTGTATTAACATTATTCAAAATGTCAATTGGATTGTACCTAATGTTGAATAACCACTTTTTAAAGCCTCATTAGGACCACAATTACCATTTTTACAGATCTTTCCTCCTAGTCAGAAGCTTTTATTTTCACATATTTCAGGCAGAAGAATGACTCTAAGCACACTTATTTTTGTTCCAAAAGTGATATTTTACATGCAATATGTATTTACAGTCAAAAGATTGAACATGACAAAGTTACCATTCCTGACCATCTGGAGAAGGTGCAACAGGTCTGGGGACATCGTTTTTCATAAGAAAATAGATTTTTTGGGAGTGTATTAACATTATTCAAAATGTCAATTGGATTGTGCCTCATTTTGTCTAACCACTTTTTAAAGCCTCACAGTGACCAAAATTGCCATTTTTACAGACTTTTCCTCCTAGTCAGAAGCTTTTATTTTCACCATTTTAGGGCAGAAGAATGGCTCTAAACACACTTAATTTACTTCCAAAAGTGATATTTTACATGCAATATGCATTTACATTAAAAAACTTGAACATTAAAAAATTACCATTCCTGACCATCAGGAGAAGGTTCGACAGGTCTGGGGTCATCATTTTTCATTAGAAATTTTTTATTTATTGGACTGTACAAAAAATGTTTCAAAATGTCATTTGGATTGTACCTAATGTTGAATAACCACTTTTTAAAGCCTCATTAGGACCACAATTACCATTTTTACAGACCTTTCCTCCAAGTCAGAAGCCTTTATTTTCACATATTTCAGGCAGAAAAAATATTCTAAGCACACTTATTTTTGTTCCAAAAGTGATATTTAAATGCAATATGTATTTACAGTCAAAAGATTGAAAATGAAAAGATTACCATTCCTGACCATCTGGAGAAGGTGCAACAGGTCTGGGGACATCGTTTTTCATCAGAAAATAATTTTTTGGGGAGTGTATTAACATTATTCAAAATGTCAATTGGATTGTGCCTCATTTTGTCTAACCACTTTTTAAAGCCTCACAGTGACCAAAATTGCCATTTTTACAGACTTTTCCTCCTAGTAAGAAGCTTTTATTTTCACCGTTTTAGGGCAGAAGAATGGCTCTAAACACTCTTAATTTACTTCCAAAAGTGATATTTTACATGCAATATGCATTTACATTAAAAAAACTTGAACATTAAAAAAATTACCATTCCTGACGATCTGGAGTAGGTTCCACAGGTCTGGGGTCATCGTTTTACATCAGAAAATTGATTTATTGGACTGTACAAAAAAATGAATCAAAATGTCAATTGGATTGTGCCTAATGTTTAATAACCATTTTTTAAAGCCTCACTAGGACCACAATTAACATTTTTACAGACCTTTCCTCCTAGTCAGAAGCTTTTATTTTCACCATTTTAGGGCAGAAGAATGGCTCTAAACACACTTAATTTACTTCCAAAAGTGATATTTTACATGCAATATGCATTTACATTAAAAAACATGAACATTAAAAAATTACCATTCCTGACGATCTGGAGTATGTTTGACAGGTCCGGGGTCATCGTTTTTCATCAGAAAATTGATTTTTTGGACTGTATAAAAAAATATTCAAATTGTCAATTGGATTGTGCCTCATGTTGAATAACCACTTTTTAAAGCCTCACAGTGACCAAACTTGCCATTCTTGCAGAACTTTACTCCTCCTTAGAAGCTTCTAATTTGACTGATTTCGGGCAGGAAAATGACTCTAAACACACACATTTTAGTTCCAAAAGTGATATTTCAAATGCAATATTTATTTACAGCCAAAAGATTTAACATTAAAAATTACCATTTCTGACCATCTGGAGTATGTTTGACAGGTCTGGGGTCATCGTTTTTCATTAGAAATGTTTTATTTATTGGACTGTACAAAAAATGTTTCAAAATGTCATTTGGATTGTACCTAATGTTGAATAACCACTTTTTAAAGCCTCATTAGGACCACAATTACCATTTTTACAGACCATTCCTCCTAGTCAGAAGCTTTTATTTTCACATATTTCAGGCAGAATAATGACTCTAAGCACACTTATTTTTGTTCCAAAAGTGATATTTTACATGCAATAGGAACATGAAAAAATTACCATTCCTGACCATCTGGAGAAGGTGCAACAGGTCTGGGGACATCGTTTTTCATCAGAAAATACATTTTTTTGGAGTGTATTAACATTATTCAAAATGTCAATTGGATTGTGCCTCATTTTGTCTAACCACTTTTTAAAGCCTCACAGTGACCAAAATTGCCATTTTTACAGACTTTTCCTCCTAGTCAGAAGCTTTTATTTTCACCGTTTTAGGGCAGAAGAATGGCGCTAAACACTCTTAATTTACTTCCAAAAGTGATATTTTACATGCAATATGCATTTACATAAAAAAAACTTGAACATTAAAAAATTACCATTCCTGACGATCTGGAGTAGGTTCCACAGGTCTGGGGTCATCGTTTTACATCAGAAAATTGATTTATTGGACTGTACAAAAAAATGAATCAAAATGTCAATTGGATTGTGCCTAATGTTTGAATAATCATTTTTTAAAGCCTCACTAGGACCAAAATTACCATTTTTACAGACCTTTCCTCCTAGTCAGAAGCTTTTATTTTCACCGATTTCAGGCAGAAAAATTACTCTAACCACACTTATTTTTGTTCCAAAAGTGATATTTTACATGCAATAGGTATTTACAGTCAAAAGATTGAACATGAAAAAATTACCATTCCTGACCATCTGGAGAAGGTGCGACAGGTCTGGGGTCATCGTTTTGCATTAGAAAATTGTTTTTTTGGACTGTAAAAAAAAGCAATTATTCAATTTGTCAATTTGAGTGTGCCTCATGTTGAATAACACTTTTTAAAGCCTCACAGTGTCCAAAATTGCCATTTTTACAGATTTTTCCTCCTGGTCAGAAGCTTTTATTTTCCCTGATTTTGTGCAGAAAAATGACTCTGGGTGAGAGGAGTTGGCCTAACGGTTAGGGCGCTCGACCTCGGAGCAGGGGAACTGGGTTCAAGTCTCGGTAACGACGCTAAAACATCCTGTGATTCTGGGCAAATCACTTAATCTCCCCGTGCTTAAATTTTTTTAAAAAAAATTCATGTTTGTCCTCATGTAACGTAACTGGTGCTATGTAAAGCGCTCTGATACCTGATTGGATTCGGGTCAAGTTCGCGCTATATAAAACCCTGTGAAAAAAAAAAACCACTTACTTAATTTCCAGAAGTGATATTTCACAAGCAATATTTATTTACAGTCAAACGATTTAACATTAAAAATTACCATTTCTGACCATCTGGAGTATGTTTGACAGGTCTGGGGTCATCGTTTTTCATTAGAAATGTTTTATTTATTGGACTGTACAAAAAATGTTTCAAAATGTCATTTGGATTGTACCTAATGTTGAATAACCACTTTTTAAAGCCTCATTAGGACCAGAATTACCATTTTTACAGACCATTCCTCCTAGTCAGAAGCTTTTATTTTCACATATTTCAGGCAGAATAATGACTCTAAGCACACTTATTTTTGTTCCAAAAGTGATATTTTACATGCAATAGGAACATGAAAAAATTACCATTCCTGACCATCTGGAGAAGGTGCAACAGGTCTGGGGACATCGTTTTTCATCAGAAAATACATTTTTTTGGAGTGTATTAACATTATTCAAAATGTCAATTGGATTGTGCTTCATTTTGTCTAACCACTTTTTAAAGCCTCACAGTGACCAAAATTGCCATTTTTACAGACTTTTCCTCCTAGTCAGAAGCTTTTATTTTCACCGTTTTAGGGCAGAAGAATGGCGCTAAACACTCTTAATTTACTTCCAAAAGTGATATTTGCCATGCAATATGCATTTACATAAAAAAAACTTGAACATTAAAAAATTACCATTCCTGACGATCTGGAGTAGGTTCCACAGGTCTGGGGTCATCGTTTTACATCAGAAAATTGATTTATTGGACTGTACAAAAAAATGAATCAAAATGTCAATTGGATTGTGCCTAATGTTTGAATAATCATTTTTTAAAGCCTCACTAGGACCAAAATTACCATTTTTACAGACCTTTCCTCCTAGTCAGAAGCTTTTATTTTCACCGATTTCAGGCAGAAAAATTACTCTAACCACACTTATTTTTGTTCCAAAAGTGATATTTTACATGCAATAGGTATTTACAGTCAAAAGATTGAACATGAAAAAATTACCATTCCTGACCATCTGGAGAAGGTGCGACAGGTCTGGGGTCATCGTTTTGCATTAGAAAATTGTTTTTTTGGACTGTAAAAAAAAGCAATTATTCAATTTGTCAATTTGAGTGTGCCTCATGTTGAATAACACTTTTTAAAGCCTCACAGTGTCCAAAATTGCCATTTTTACAGATTTTTCCTCCTGGTCAGAAGCTTTTATTTTCCCTGATTTTGTGCAGAAAAATGACTCTGGGTGAGAGGAGTTGGCCTAACGGTTAGGGCGCTCGACCTCGGAGCAGGGGAACTGGGTTCAAGTCTCGGTAACGACGCTAAAACATCCTGTGATTCTGGGCAAATCACTTAATCTCCCCGTGATTAAATTTTTTTTAAAAAAATTCATGTTTGTCCTCATGTAACGTAACTGGTGCTATGTAAAGCGCTCTGATACCTGATTGGATTCGGGTCAAGTTCGCGCTATATAAAACCCTGTGAAAAAAAAACCACTTACTTAATTTCCAGAAGTGATATTTCACAAGCAATATTTATTTACAGTCAAACGATTTAACATAAAAAAATTACCATTTCTTACAATCTGGAGAAAGTTTAAGAGGTCCGGGGTCATTGTTTTTCATCAGAAAATTGATTTTTTGGACTGTATAAAAAAACTATACAAATTGTCAATTGGATTGTGCCTCATGTTGAATAACCACTTTTTAAAGCCTCACAGTGACCAAACTTGCCATTCTTGCAGAACTTTACTCCTCCTCAGAAGCTTCTATTTTGACTGATTTCGGGCAGGAAAATTACTCTAAACACACTTACTTTAGTTCTAAAAGTGATATTTCAAATGCAATATTTATTTACAGTCAAAAGATTTAACATTACAAAATTACCATTCCTGACCATCAGGAGAAGGTTCGACAGCTCTGGGGTCATCGTTTTTCATTAGAAAATTTTAATTTATTGGACTGTACAAAAAATGTTTCAAAATGTCATTTGGATTGTACCTAATGTTGAATAACCACTTTTTAAAGCCTCATTAGGACCACAATTACCATTTTTACAGACCTTTCCTCCTAGTCAGAAGCTTTTATTTTCACATATTTCAGGCAGAAAAATGACTCTAAGCACACTTATTTTTGTTCCAAAAGTGATATTTAAATGCAATATGTATTTACAGTCAAAAGATTGAACATGAAAAAATTACCATTCCTGACCATCTGGAGAAGGTGCAACAGGTCTGGGGAAATCATTTTTCATCAGAAAATAGATTTTTTGGAGTGTATTAACATTATTCAAAATGTCAATTGGATTGTACCTAATGTTGAATAACCACTTTTTAAAGCCTCATTAGGACCACAATTACCATTTTTACAGATCTTTCCTCCTAGTCAGAAGCTTTTATTTTCACATATTTCAGGCAGAAGAATGACTAAGCACACTTATTTTTGTTCCAAAAGTGATATTTTACATGCAATATGTGTTTACAGTCAAAAGATTGAACATGACAAAATTACCATTCCTGACCATCTGGAGAAGGTGCAACAGGTCTGGGGACATCGTTTTTCATCAGAAAATAGATTTTTTTGGAGTGTATTAACATTATTCAAAATGTCAATTTGATTGTGCCTCATTTTGTCTAACCACTTTTTAAAGCCTCACAGTGACCAAAATTGCAATTTTTACAGACTTTTCCTCCTAGCAAGAAGCTTTTTTTTCACCGTTTTAGGGCAGAAGAATGGCTCTAAACACTCTTAATTTACCTCCAAAAATGATATTTTACATGCAATATGCATTTACATTAAAAAAACTTGAACATTAAAAAATTACCATTCCTGACGATCTGGAGTAGGTTCCACAGGTCTGGGGTCATCGTTTTACATCAGAAATTTTTTATTTATTGGACTGTACAAAAAATGTTTCAAAATGTCATTTGGATTGTACCTCATGTTGAATAACCACTTTCTAAAGCCTCACAGTGACCAAACTTGCCATTCTTGCAGAACTTTACTCCTCCAGAAGCTTCTATTTTGACTGATTTCGGGCAGGAAAATGACTCTAAACACACTCATTTTAGTTCCAAAAGTGATATTTCAAATGCAATATTTATTTATAGTTAAAAGATTTAACATTAAAAAATTACCATTCCTGACCATCAGGAGAAGGTTCGACAGGTCTGGGGTCATCATTTTTCATTAGAAATTTTTTATTTATTGGACTGTACAAAAAATGTTTCAAAATGTCATTTGGATTGTACCTAATGTTGAATAACCACTTTTTAAAGCCTCATTAGGACCACAATTACCATTTTTACAGACCTTTCCTCCAAGTCAGAAGCTTTTATTTTCACATATTTCAGGCAGAAAAATTATTCTAAGCACACCTATTTTTGTTCCAAAAGTGATATTTAAATGCAATATGTATTTACAGTCAAAAGATTGAAAATGAAAAAATTACCATTCCTGACCATCTGGAGAAGGTGCAACAGGTCTGGGGACATCGTTTTTCATCAGAAAAAATTTTTGGGGGGAGTGTATTAACATTATTCAAAATGTCAATTGGATTGTGCCTCATTTTGTCTAACCACTTTTTAAAGCCTCACAGTGACCAAAATTGCCATTTTTACAGACTTTTCCTCCTAGTAAGAAGCTTTTATTTTCACCGTTTTAGGGCAGAAGAATGGCTCTAAACACTCTTAATTTACTTCCAAAAGTGATATTTTACATGCAATATGCATTTACATTAAAAAAACTTGAACATTAAAAAATTACCATTCCTGACGATCTGGAGTAGGTTCCACAGGTCTGGGGTCATCGTTTTACATCAGAAAATTGATTTATTGGACTGTACAAAAAAAATGAATCAAAATGTCAATTGGATTGTGCCTAATGTTTAATAACCATTTTTTAAAGCCTCACTAGGACCACAATTACCATTTTTACAGACCTTTCCTGCTAGTCAGAAGCTTTTATTTTCACCGATTTCAGGCAGAAAAATTACTCTAACCACACTTATTTTTGTTCCAAAAGTGATATTTTACATGCAATAGGAACATGAAAAAATTACCATTCCTGACCATCTGGAGAAGGTGCGACAGGTCTGGGGTCATCATTTTGCATCAGAAAATTGTTTTTTTGGACTGTAAAAACAGCAATTATTCAATTTATCAATTTGAGTGTGCCTCATGTTGAATAACACTTTTTAAAGCCTCACAGTGACCAAAATTGCCATTTTTACAGATTTTTCCTCCTGGTCAGAAGCTTTTATTTTCACTGATTTTGTGCAGAAAAATGACTCTGGGGGAGAGGAGTTGGCCTAACGGTTAGGGCGCTTGACTTCGGAGCAGGGCAACTGGGTTCGAGTCTCGGTAACAACGCTAAAACATCCTGTGATTCTGGGCAAATCACTTAATCTCCCCGTGCTTAAATTTTTTTTTAAAAAGTTCATGTTTGTCCTCATGTAACGTAACTGGTGCTATGTAAAGCGCTCTGATACCTGATTGGATTCGGGTCAAGTTCGCGCTATATAAAACCCTGTAAAAAAAAAAAAGAAAAACACTTATTTTAGTTCCAGAAGTGATATTTCATAAGGAATATTTATTTACAGTCAAACGATTTAACATAAAAAAATTACCATTTCTTACAATCTGGAGAAAGTTTGACAAGTCCGGGGTCATCGTTTTTCATCAGAAAATTGATTTTTTGGACTGTATAAAAAAATATTCAAATTGTCAATTGGATTGTGCCTCATGTTGAATAACCACTTTTTAAAGCCTCACAGTGACCAAACTTGCCATTCTTGCAGAACTTTACTCCTCCTCAGAAGCTTCTATTTTGACTGATTTCGGGCAGGAAAATGACTCTAAACACACTTATTTCAGTTCCAAAAGTGATATTTCAAATGCAATATTTATTTACAGTCAAAAGATTTAACATTACAAAATTACCATTCCTGACCATCAGGAGAAGGTTCGACAGGTCTGGGGTCATCGTTTTTCATTAGAACATTTTTATTTATTGGACTGTACAAAAAATGTTTCACAATGTCATTTGGATTGTACCTAATGTTGAATAACCACTTTTTAAAGCCTCATTAGGACCACAATTACCATTTTTACAGACCTTTCCTCCTAGTCAGAAGCTTTTATTTTCACATATTTCAGGCAGAAAAATGACTCTAAGCACACTTATTTTTGTGCCAAAAGTGATATTTTACACGCAATATGTATTTACAGTCAAATGATTGAACATGAAAAAATTAGCATTCCTGACCATCTGGAGAAGGTGCAACAGGTCTGGGGACATCGTTTTTCATAAGAAAATAGATTTTTGGGAGTGTATTAACATTATTCAAAATGTCAATTGGATTGTACCTAATGTTGAATAACCACTTTTTAAAGCCTCATTAGGACCACAATTACCATTTTTACAGATCTTTCCTCCTAGTCAGAAGCTTTTATTTTCACATATTTCAGGCAGAAGAATGACTCTAAGCACACTTATTTTTGTTCCAAAAGTGATATTGTACATGCAATATGTATTTACAGTCAAAAGATTGAACATGACAAAGTTACCATTCCTGACCATCTGGAGAAGGTGCAACAGGTCTGGGGACATCGTTTTTCATAAGAAAATAGATTTTTTGGGAGTGTATTAACATTATTCAAAATGTCAATTGGATTGTGCCTCATTTTGTCTAACCACTTTTTAAAGCCTCACAGTGACCAAAATTGCCATTTTTACAGACTTTTCCTCCTAGTCAGAAGCTTTTATTTTCACCATTTTAGGGCAGAACAATGGCTCTAAACACACTTAATTTACTTCCAAAAGTGATATTTTACATGCAATATGCATTTACATTAAAAAACTTGAACATTAAAAAATTACCATTCCTGACCATCAGGAGAAGGTTCGACAGGTCTGGGGTCATCATTTTTCATTAGAAATTTTTTATTTATTGGACTGTACAAAAAATGTTTCAAAATGTCATTTGGATTGTACCTAATGTTGAATAACCACTTTTTAAAGCCTCATTAGGACCACAATTACCATTTTTACAGACCTTTCCTCCAAGTCAGAAGCCTTTATTTTCACATATTTCAGGCAGAAAAATTATTCTAAGCACACTTATTTTTGTTCCAAAAGTGATATTTAAATGCAATATGTATTTACAGTCAAAAGATTGAAAATGAAAAGATTACCATTCCTGACCATCTGGAGAAGGTGCAACAGGTCTGGGGACATCGTTTTTCATCAGAAAATAATTTTTTGGGGAGTGTATTAACATTATTCAAAATGTGAATTGGATTGTGCCTCATTTTGTCTAACCACTTTTTAAAGCCTCACAGTGACCAAAATCGCCATTTTTACAGACTTTTCCTCCTAGTAAGAAGCTTTTATTTTCACCGTTTTAGGGCAGAAGAATGGCTCTAAACACTCTTAATTTACTTCCAAAAGTGATATTTTACATGCAATATGCATTTACATTAAAAAAACTTGAACATTAAAAAATTACCATTCCTGACGATCTGGAGTAGGTTCCACAGGTCTGGGGTCATCGTTTTACATCAGAAAATTGATTTATTGGACTGTACAAAAAAATGAATCAAAATGTCAATTGGATTGTGCCTAATGTTTAATAACCATTTTTTAAAGCCTCACTAGGACCACAATTAACATTTTTACAGACCTTTCCTCCTAGTCAGAAGCTTTTATTTTCACCGTTTTAGGGCAGAAGAATGGCTCTAAACACACTTAATTTACTTCCAAAAGTGATATTTTACATGCAATATGCATTTACATTAAAAAACATGAACATTAAAAAATTACCATTCCTGACGATCTGGAGTATGTTTGACAGGTTCGGGGTCATCGTTTTTCATCAGAAAATTGATTTTTTGGACTGTATAAAAAAATATTCAAATTGTCAATTGGATTGTGCCTCATGTTGAATAACCACTTTTTAAAGCCTCACAGTGACCAAACTTGCCATTCTTGCAGAACTTTACTCCTCCTCAGAAGCTTCTATTTTGACTGATTTCGGGCAGGAAAATGACTCTAAACACACACATTTTAGTTCCAAAAGTGATATTTCAAATGCAATATTTATTTACAGCCAAAAGATTTAACATTAAAAATTACCATTTCTGACCATCTGGAGTATGTTTGACAGGTCTGGGGTCATCGTTTTTCATTAGAAATTTTTTATTTATTGGACTGTACAAAAAATGTTTCAAAATGTCATTTGGATTGTACCTAATGTTGAATAACCACTTTTTAAAGCCTCATTAGGACCACAATTACCATTTTTACAGACCATTCCTCCTAGTCAGAAGCTTTTATTTTCACATATTTCAGGCAGAATAATGACTCTAAGCACACTTATTTTTGTTCCAAAAGTGATATTTTACATGCAATAGGAACATGAAAAAATTACCATTCCTGACCATCTGGAGAAGGTGCAACAGGTCTGGGGACATCGTTTTTCATCAGAAAATACATTTTTTTGGAGTGTATTAACATTATTCAAAATGTCAATTGGATTGTGCCTCATTTTGTCTAACCACTTTTTAAAGCCTCACAGTGACCAACATTGCCATTTTTACAGACTTTTCCTCCTAGTCAGAAGCTTTTATTTTCACCGTTTTAGGGCAGAAGAATGGCGCTAAACACTCTTAATTTACTTCCAAAAGTGATATTTTATATGCAATATGCATTTACATAAAAAAAACTTGAACATTAAAAAATTACCATTCCTGACGATCTGGAGTAGGTTCCACAGGTCTGGGGTCATCGTTTTACATCAGAAAATTGATTTATTGGACTGTACAAAAAAATGAATCAAAATGTCAATTGGATTGTGCCTAATGTTTGAATAATCATTTTTTAAAGCCTCACTAGGACCACAATTACCATTTTTACAGACCTTTCCTCCTAGTCAGAAGCTTTTATTTTCACATATTTCAGGCAGAAAAATGACTCTAAGCACACTTATTTTTGTTCCAAAAGTGATATTTTACATGCAATATGTATTTACAGTCAAAAGATTGAACATGAAAAAATTACCATTCCTGACCATCTGGAGAAGGTGCAACAGGTCTGGGGACATCGTTTTTCATCAGAAAATAGATTTGTTTGGCGTGTATTAACATTATTCAAAATGTCAATTGGATTGTGCCTCATTTTGTCTAACCACTTTTTAAAGCCTCACAGTGACCAAAATTGCCATTTTTACAGACTTTTCCTCCTAGTCAGAAGCTTTTATTTTCACCGTTTTAGGGCAGAAGAATGGCTCTAAACACTCTTAATTTACTTCCAAAAGTGATATTTTACATGCAATATGCATTTACATTAAAAAAACTTGAACATTAAAAAATTACCATTCCTGACGATCTGGAGTAGGTTCCACAGGTCTAGGGTCATCGTTTTACATCAGAAAATTGATTTATTGGACTGTACAAAAAAATGTTTCAAAATGTCATTTGGATTGTACCTAATGTTGAATAACCCCTTTTTAAAGCCTCATTAGGACCACAATTACCATTTTTACAGACCTTTCCTCCTAGTCAGAAGCTTCTATTTTCACATATTTCAGGCAGAAAAATGACTCTAAGCACACTTATTTTTGTTCCAAAAGTGATATTTAAATGCAATATGTATTTACAGTCAAAAGATTGAACATGAAAAAATTACCATTCCTGACCACCTGGAGAAGGTGCGACATGTCTGGGGTCATCGTTTTGCATCAGAAGATTGTTTTTTTGGACTGTAAAAAAAAGCAATTATTCAATTTGTCAATTTGAGGGTGCCTCATGTTGAATAACACTTTTTAAAGCCTCACAGTGTCCAAAATTGCCATTTTTACAGATTTTTCCTCCTGGTCAGAAGCTTTTATTTTCACTGATTTTGTGCAGAAAAATGACTCTGGGGGAGCGGAGTTGGCCTAACGGTTAGTGTGCTCGACCTCGGAGCAGGGGAACTGGGTTTGAGTCTCGGTAACAACGCTAAAACATCCTGTGATTCTGGGCAAATCACTTAATCTCCCCGTGCTTACATTTTTTTTTTTTGAATTCATGTTTGTCCTCATGTAACGTAACTGGTGCTATGTAAAGCGCTCTGATACCTGATTGGATTCGGGTCAAGTTCGCGCTCTATAAAACCCTGTTAAAAAAAACCCCACTTATTTTAGTTCCAGAAGTGATATTTCACACGCAATATTTATTTACAGTCAAACGATTTAACATAAAAAAATGACCATTTCTTACAATCTGGAGAAAGTTTGACAGGTCCGGAATCATCGTTTTTCATCAGAAAATAGATTTTTTGGACTGTATAAAAAAATATTCAAATTGTCAATTGGATTGTGCCTCATGTTGAATAACCACTTTTTAAAGCCTCACAGTGACCAAACTTGCCATTCTTGCAGAACTTTACTCCTCCTCAGAAGCTTCTATTTTGACTGATTTCGGGCAGGAAAATGACTCTAAACACACTTATTTTAATTCCAAAAGTGATATTTCAAATGCAATATTTATTTACAGTCAAAAGATTTAACATTAAAAAATTACCATTCCTGACCATCAGGAGAAGGTTCTACAGGTCTGGGGTCATCGTTTTTCATTAGAAATTTTTTATTTATTGGACTGTACAAAAAATGTTTCAAAATGTCCTTTGGATTGTACCTAATGTTGAATAACCACTTTTTAAAGCCTCATTAGCACCACAATTACCATTTTTACAGACCTTTCCTCCTAGTCAGAAGCTTTTATTTTCACATATTTCAGGCAGAAAAATGACTCTAAGCACACTTATTTTTGTTCCAAAAGTGATATTTTACATGCAATATGTATTTACAGTCAAAAGATTGAACATGAAAAAATTACCATTCCTGACCATCTGGAGAAGGTGCAACAGGTCTGGGGACATCGTTTTTCATCAGAAAATAGATTTGTTTGGCGTGTATTAACATTATTCAAAATGTCAATTGGATTGTGCCTCATTTTGCCTAACCACTTTTTAAAGCCTCACAGTGACCAAAATTGCCATTTTTACAGACTTTTCCTCCTAGTCAGAATCTTTTATTTTCACCGTTTTAGGGCAGAAGAATGGCTCTAAACACACTTAATTTACTTCCAAAAGTGATATTTTACATGCAATATGCATTTACATTAAAAAACTTGAACATTAAAAAATTACCATTCCTGACGATCTGGAGTAGGTTCCACAGGTCTAGGGTCATCGTTTTACATCAGAAAATTGATTTATTGGACTGTACAAAAAAATGTTTCAAAATGTCATTTGGATTGTACCTAATGTTGAATAACCACTTTTTAAAGCCTCATTAGGACCACAATTACCATTTTTACAGACCTTTCCTCCTAGTCAGAAGCTTTTATTTTCACATATTTCAGGCAGAAAAATGACTCTAAGCACACTTATTTTTGTTCCAAAAGTGATATTTAAATGCAATATGTATTTACAGTCAAAAGATTGAACATGAAAAAATGACCATTCCTGACCACCTGGAGATGGTGCGACAGGTCTGGGGTCATCGTTTTGCATCAGAAGATTGTTTTTTTGGACTGTAAAAAAAAGCAAATATTCAATTTGTCAATTTGAGTGTGCCTCATGTTGAATAACACTTTTTAAAGCCTCACAGTGTCCAAAATTGCCATTTTTACAGATTTTTCCTGCTGGTCAGAAGCTTTTATTTTCACTGATTTTGTGCAGAAAAATGACTCTGGGGGAGAGGAGTTGGCCTAACGGTTAGGGCGCTCAACCTCGGAGCAGGGGAACTGGGTTTGAGTCTCGGTAACAACGCTAAAACATCCTGTGATTCTGGGCAAATCACTTAATCTCCCCGTGCTTAAAGTTTTTTTTTTTTTTAAATCCATGTTTGTCCTCATGTAACGTAACTGGTGCTATGTAAAGCGCTCTGATACCTGATTGGATTCGGGTCAAGTTCGCGCTATATAAAACCCAGTAAAAAAAAAAACCCACCTATTTTAGTTCCAGAAGTGATATTTCACACGCAATATTTATTTACAGTCAAACGATTTAACATAAAAAAATTACCATTTCTTACAATCTGGAGAAAGTTTGACAGGTCCGGGGTCATCGTTTTTCATCAGAAAATTGATATTTTGGACTGTATAAAAAAATATTCAAATTGTCCATTGGATTGTGCCTAATGTTGAATAACCACTTTTTAAAGCCTCACAGTGACCAAACTTGCCATTCTTGCAGAACTTTACTCCTCCTCAGAAGCTTCTATTTTGACTGATTTCGGGCAGGAAAATGACTCTAAACACACTGATTTGAGTTCCAAAAGTGATATTTCAAATGCAATATTTATTTACAGTCAAAAGATTTAACATTAAAAAATTACCATTCCTGACCATCAGGAGAAGGTTCGACAGGTCTGGGGTCATCGTTTTTCATTAGAAAATTTTTATTGATTGGACTGTACAAAAAATGTTTCAAAATGTCATTTGGATTGTACCTAATGTTGAATAACCACTTTTTAAAGCCTCATTAGGACCACAATTACCATTTTTACAGACCTTTCCTCCAAGTCAGAAGCTTTTATTTTCACATATTTCAGGCAGAAAAATGACTCTAAGCACACTTATTTTTGTTCCAAAAGTGATATTTAAATGTAATATGTATTTACAGTCAAAAGATTGAACATGAAAAAATTACCATTCCTGACCATCTGGAGAAGGTGCAACAGGTCTGGGGAAATCGTTTTTCATCAGAAAATAGATTTTTTGGAGTGTATTAACATTATTCAAAATGTCAATTGGGTTGTACCTAATGTTGAATAACCACTTTTTAAAGCCTCATTAGGACCACAATTACCATTTTTACAGATCTTTCCTCCTAGTCAGAAGCTTTTATTTTCACATATTTCAGGCAGAAAAATGACTCTAAGCACACTTATTTTTGTTCCAAAAGTGATATTTTACATGCAATATGTATTTACAGTCAAAAGATTGAACATGAAAAAATTACCATTCCTGACCATCTGGAGAAGGTGCAACAGGTCTGGGGACATCGTTTTTCATCAGAAAATAGATTTTTTTGGAGTGTATTAACATTATTCAAAATGTCAATTGGATTGTGCCTCATTTTGTCTAACCACTTTACCACTTTTTAAAGCCTCACAGTGACCAAAATTGCCATTTTTACAGACTTTCCTCCTAGTCAGAAGCTTTTATTTTCACCGTTTTAGGGCAGAAGAATGGCTCTAAACACACTTAATTTACTTCCAAAAGTGATATTTTACATGCAATATGCATTTACATTAAAAAACTTAAACATTAAAAAATTACCATTCCTGACGATCTGGAGTAGGTTTGACAGGTCCGGGGTCATAGTTTTTCATCAGAAAATTGATTTTTTGGACTGTATAAAAAAATATTCAAATTGTCAATTGGATTGTGCCTCATGTTGAATAACCAATTTTTAAAGCCTCACAGTGACCAAACTTGCCATTCTTGCAGAACTTTACTCCTCCTCAGAAGCTTCTATTTTGACTGATTTCGGGCAGGAAAATGACTCTAAACACACTTATTTGAGTTCCAAAAGTGATATTTCAAATGCAATATTTATTTACAGTCAAAAGATTTAACATTAAAAAATTACCATTCCTGACCATCAGGAGAAGGTTCGACAGGTCTGGGGTCATCGTTTTTCATTAGAATTTTTTTATTTATTGGACTGTACAAAAAATGTTTCAAAATGTCATTTGGATTGTACCTAATGTTGAATAACCACTTTTTAAAGCCTCATTAGGACCACAATTACCATTTTTACAGACCTTTCCTCCAAGTCAGAAGCTTTTATTTTCACATATTTCAGGCAGAAAAATGACTCTAAGCACACTTATTTTTGTTCCAAAAGTGATATTTAAATGCAATATGTATTTACAGTCAAAAGATTGAACATGAAAAAATTACCATTCCTGACCATCTGGAGAAGGTGCAACAGGTCTGGGGACATCGTTTTTCATCAGAAAATAGATTTGTTTGGCGTGTATTAACATTATTCAAAATGTCAATTGGATTGTGCCTCATTTTGTCTAACCACTTTTTAAAGCCTCACAGTGACCAAAATTGCCATTTTTACAGACTTTTCCTCCTAGTCAGAAGCTTTTATTTTCACCGTTTTAGGGCAGAAGAATGGCTCTAAACACTCTTAATTTACTTCCAAAAGTGATATTTTACATGCAATATGCATTTACATTAAAAAAACTTGAACATTAAAAAATTACCATTCCTGACGATCTGGAGTAGGTTCCACAGGTCTAGGGTCATCGTTTTACATCAGAAAATTGATTTATTGGACTGTACAAAAAAATGTTTCAAAATGTCATTTGGATTGTACCTAATGTTGAATAACCACTTTTTAAAGCCTCATTAGGACCACAATTACCATTTTTACAGACCTTTCCTCCAAGTCAGAAGCTTTTATTTTCACATATTTCAGGCAGAAAAATGACTCTAAGCACACTTATTTTTGTTCCAAAAGTGATATTTAAATGCAATATGTATTTACAGTCAAAAGATTGAACATGAAAAAATTACCATTCCTGACCATCTGGAGAAGGTGCAACAGGTCTGGGGACATCGTTTTTCATCAGAAAATAGATTTGTTTGGCGTGTATTAACATTATTCAAAATGTCAATTGGATTGTGCCTCATTTTGTCTAACCACTTTTTAAAGCCTCACAGTGACCAAAATTGCCATTTTTACAGACTTTTCCTCCTAGTCAGAAGCTTTTATTTTCACCATTTTAGGGCAGAAGAATGGCTCTAAACACTCTTAATTTACTTCCAAAAGTGATATTTTACATGCAATATGCATTTACATTAAAAAAACTTGAACATTAAAAAATTACCATTCCTGACGATCTGGAGTAGGTTCCACAGGTCTAGGGTCATCGTTTTACATCAGAAAATTGATTTATTGGACTGTACAAAAAAATGTTTCAAAATGTCATTTGGATTGTACCTAATGTTGAATAACCACTTTTTAAAGCCTCATTAGGACCACAATTACCATTTTTACAGACCTTTCCTCCTAGTCAGAAGCTTTTATTTTCACATATTTCAGGCAGAAAAATGACTCTAAGCACACTTATTTTTGTTCCAAAAGTGATATTTAAATGCAATATGTATTTACAGTCAAAAGATTGAACATGAAAAAATTACCATTCCTGACCACCTGGAGATGGTGCGACAGGTCTGGGGTCATCGTTTTGCATCAGAAGATTGTTTTTTTGGACTGTAAAAAAAAGCAATTATTCAATTTGTCAATTTGAGTGTGCCTCATGTTGAATAATACTTTTTAAAGCCTCACAGTGTCCAAAATTGCCATTTTTACAGATTTTTCCTCCTGGTCAGATGCTTTTATTTTCACTGATTTTGTGCAGAAAAATGACTCTGGGGGAGAGGAGTTGGCCTAACGGTTAGTGCGCTCGACCTCGGAGCAGGGGAACTGGGTTTGAGTCTCGGTAACAACGCTAAAACATCCTGTGATTCTGGGCAAATCACTTAATCTCCCCGTGCTTACATTTTTTTTTTAAATTCGTGTTTGTCCTCATGTAACGTAACTGGTGCTATGTAAAGCGCTCTGATACCTGATTGGATTCGGGTCAAGTTCGCGCTATATAAAACCCTGTTAAAAAAAACCCCACTTATTTTAGTTCCAGAAGTGATATTTCACACGCAATATTTATTTACAGTCAACCGATTTAACATAAAAAAATGACCATTTCTTACAATCTGGAGAAAGTTTGACAGGTCCGGAATCATCGTTTTTCATCAGAAAATAGATTTTTTGGACTGTATAAAAAAATATTCAAATTGTCAATTGGATTGTGCCTCATGTTGAATAACCACTTTTTAAAGCCTCACAGTGACCAAACTTGCCATTCTTGCAGAACTTTACTCCTCCTCAGAAGCTTCTATTTTGACTGATTTCGGGCAGGAAAATGACTCTAAACACACTTATTTTAGTTCCAAAAGTGATATTTCAAATGCAATATTTATTTACAGTCAAAAGATTTAACATTAAAAAATTACAATTCCTGACCATCAGGAGAAGGTTCGACAGGTCTGGGGTCATCGTTTTTCATTAGAAATTTTTTATTTATTGAACTGTACAAAAAATGTTTCAAAATGTCATTTGGATTGTACCTAATGTTGAATAACCACTTTTTAAAGCCTCATTAGGACCACAATTACCATTTTTACAGACCGTTCCTCCTAGTCAGAAGCTTTTATTTTCACCGATTTCAGGCAGAAAAATTACTCTAACCACACTTATTTTTGTTCCAAAAGTGATATTTTACATGCAATAGGTATTTACAGTCAAAAGATTGAACATGAAAAAATTACCATTCCTGACCACCTGGAGAAGGTGCGACAGGTCTGGGGTCATCGTTTTGCATCAGAAGATTGCTTTTTTGGACTGTAAAAAAAAGCAAATATTCAATTTGTCAATTTGAGTGTGCCTCATGTTGAATAACACTTTTTAAAGCCTCACAGTGTCCAAAATTGCCATTTTTACAGATTTTTCCTGCTGGTCAGAAGCTTTTATTTTCACTGATTTTGTGCAGAAAAATGACTCTGGGGGAGAGGAGTTGGCCTAACGGTTAGGGCGCTCAACCTCGGAGCAGGGGAACTGGGTTTGAGTCTCGGTAACAACGCTAAAACATCCTGTGATTCTGGGCAAATCACTTAATCTCCCCGTGCTTAAAGTTTTTTTTTTTTTTAAATCCATGTTTGTCCTCATGTAACGTAACTGGTGCTATGTAAAGCGCTCTGATACCTGATTGGATTCGGGTCAAGTTCGCGCTATATAAAACCCAGTAAAAAAAAAAACCCACCTATTTTAGTTCCAGAAGTGATATTTCACACGCAATATTTATTTACAGTCAAACGATTTAACATAAAAAAATTACCATTTCTTACAATCTGGAGAAAGTTTGACAGGTCCGGGGTCATCGTTTTTCATCAGAAAATTGATATTTTGGACTGTATAAAAAAATATTCAAATTGTCCATTGGATTGTGCCTCATGTTGAATAACCACTTTTTAAAGCCTCACAGTGACCAAACTTGCCATTCTTGCAGAACTTTACTCCTCCTCAGAAGCTTCTATTTTGACTGATTTCGGGCAGGAAAATGACTCTAAACACACTGATTTGAGTTCCAAAAGTGATATTTCAAATGCAATATTTATTTACAGTCAAAAGATTTAACATTAAAAAATTACCATTCCTGACCATCAGGAGAAGGTTCGACAGGTCTGGGGTCATCGTTTTTCATTAGAAAATTTTTATTGATTGGACTGTACAAAAAATGTTTCAAAATGTCATTTGGATTGTACCTAATGTTGAATAACCACTTTTTAAAGCCTCATTAGGACCACAATTACCATTTTTACAGACCTTTCCTCCAAGTCAGAAGCTTTTATTTTCACATATTTCAGGCAGAAAAATGACTCTAAGCACACTTATTTTTGTTCCAAAAGTGATATTTAAATGTAATATGTATTTACAGTCAAAAGATTGAACATGAAAAAATTACCATTCCTGACCATCTGGAGAAGGTGCAACAGGTCTGGGGAAATCGTTTTTCATCAGAAAATAGATTTTTTGGAGTGTATTAACATTATTCAAAATGTCAATTGGGTTGTACCTAATGTTGAATAACCACTTTTTAAAGCCTCATTAGGACCACAATTACCATTTTTACAGATCTTTCCTCCTAGTCAGAAGCTTTTATTTTCACATATTTCAGGCAGAAAAATGACTCTAAGCACACTTATTTTTTTTCCAAAAGTGATATTTTACATGCAATATGTATTTACAGTCAAAAGATTGAACATGAAAAAATTACCATTCCTGACCATCTGGAGAAGGTGCAACAGGTCTGGGGACATCGTTTTTCATCAGAAAATAGATTTTTTTTGGAGTGTATTAACATTATTCAAAATGTCAATTGGATTGTGCCTCATTTTGTCTAACCACTTTACCACTTTTTAAAGCCTCACAGTGACCAAAATTGCCATTTTTACAGACTTTCCTCCTAGTCAGAAGCTTTTATTTTCACCGTTTTAGGGCAGAAGAATGGCTCTAAACACACTTAATTTACTTCCAAAAGTGATATTTTACATGCAATATGCATTTACATTAAAAAACTTAAACATTAAAAAATTACCATTCCTGACGATCTGGAGTAGGTTTGACAGGTCCGGGGTCATAGTTTTTCATCAGAAAATTGATTTTTTGGACTGTATAAAAAAATATTCAAATTGTCAATTGGATTGTGCCTCATGTTGAATAACCAATTTTTAAAGCCTCACAGTGACCAAACTTGCCATTCTTGCAGAACTTTACTCCTCCTCAGAAGCTTCTATTTTGACTGATTTCGGGCAGGAAAATGACTCTAAACACACTTATTTGAGTTCCAAAAGTGATATTTCAAATGCAATATTTATTTACAGTCAAAAGATTTAACATTAAAAAATTACCATTCCTGACCATCAGAAGAAGGTTCGACAGGTCTGGGGTCATCGTTTTTCATTAGAATTTTTTTATTTATTGGACTGTACAAAAAATGTTTCAAAATGTCATTTGGATTGTACCTAATGTTGAATAACCACTTTTTAAAGCCTCATTAGGACCACAATTACCATTTTTACAGACCTTTCCTCCAAGTCAGAAGCTTTTATTTTCACATATTTCAGGCAGAAAAATGACTCTAAGCACACTTATTTTTGTTCCAAAAGTGATATTTAAATGCAATATGTATTTACAGTCAAAAGATTGAACATGAAAAAATTACCATTCCTGACCATCTGGAGAAGGTGCAACAGGTCTGGGGACATCGTTTTTCATCAGAAAATAGATTTGTTTGGCGTGTATTAACATTATTCAAAATGTCAATTGGATTGTGCCTCATTTTGTCTAACCACTTTTTAAAGCCTCACAGTGACCAAAATTGCCATTTTTACAGACTTTTCCTCCTAGTCAGAAGCTTTTATTTTCACCGTTTTAGGGCAGAAGAATGGCTCTAAACACTCTTAATTTACTTCCAAAAGTGATATTTTACATGCAATATGCATTTACATTAAAAAAACTTGAACATTAAAAAATTACCATTCCTGACGATCTGGAGTAGGTTCCACAGGTCTAGGGTCATCGTTTTACATCAGAAAATTGATTTATTGGACTGTACAAAAAAATGTTTCAAAATGTCATTTGGATTGTACCTAATGTTGAATAACCACTTTTTAAAGCCTCATTAGGACCACAATTACCATTTTTACAGACCTTTCCTCCAAGTCAGAAGCTTTTATTTTCACATATTTCAGGCAGAAAAATGACTCTAAGCACACTTATTTTTGTTCCAAAAGTGATATTTAAATGCAATATGTATTTACAGTCAAAAGATTGAACATGAAAAAATTACCATTCCTGACCATCTGGAGAAGGTGCAACAGGTCTGGGGACATCGTTTTTCATCAGAAAATAGATTTGTTTGGCGTGTATTAACATTATTCAAAATGTCAATTGGATTGTGCCTCATTTTGTCTAACCACTTTTTAAAGCCTCACAGTGACCAAAATTGCCATTTTTACAGACTTTTCCTCCTAGTCAGAAGCTTTTATTTTCACCGTTTTAGGGCAGAAGAATGGCTCTAAACACTCTTAATTTACTTCCAAAAGTGATATTTTACATGCAATATGCATTTACATTAAAAAAACTTGAACATTAAAAAATTACCATTCCTGACGATCTGGAGTAGGTTCCACAGGTCTAGGGTCATCGTTTTACATCAGAAAATTGATTTATTGGACTGTACAAAAAAATGTTTCAAAATGTCATTTGGATTGTACCTAATGTTGAATAACCACTTTTTAAAGCCTCATTAGGACCACAATTACCATTTTTACAGACCTTTCCTCCTAGTCAGAAGCTTTTATTTTCACATATTTCAGGCAGAAAAATGACTCTAAGCACACTTATTTTTGTTCCAAAAGTGATATTTAAATGCAATATGTATTTACAGTCAAAAGATTGAACATGAAAAAATTACCATTCCTGACCATCTGGAGAAGGTGCAACAGGTCTGGGGACATCGTTTTTCATCAGAAAATAGATTTGTTTGGCGTGTATTAACATTATTCAAAATGTCAATTGGATTGTGCCTCATTTTGTCTAACCACTTTTTAAAGCCTCACAGTGACCAAAATTGCCATTTTTACAGACTTTTCCTCCTAGTCAGAAGCTTTTATTTTCACCGTTTTAGGGCAGAAGAATGGCTCTAAACACTCTTAATTTACTTCCAAAAGTGATATTTTACATGCAATATGCATTTACATTAAAAAAACTTGAACATTAAAAAATTACCATTCCTGACGATCTGGAGTAGGTTCCACAGGTCTAGGGTCATCGTTTACCTTCAGAAAATTGATTTATTGGACTGTACAAAAAAATGTTTCAAAATGTCATTTGGATTGTACCTAATGTTGAATAACCACTTTTTAAAGCCTCATTAGGACCACAATTACCATTTTTACAGACCTTTCCTCCTAGTCAGAAGCTTTTATTTTCACATATTTCAGGCAGAAAAATGACTCTAAGCACACTTATTTTTGTTCCAAAAGTGATATTTAAATGCAATATGTATTTACAGTCAAAAGATTGAACATGAAAAAATTACCATTCCTGACCACCTGGAGATGGTGCGACAGGTCTGGGGTCATCGTTTTGCATCAGAAGATTGTTTTTTTGGACTGTAAAAAAAAGCAATTATTCAATTTGTCAATTTGAGTGTGCCTCATGTTGAATAATACTTTTTAAAGCCTCACAGTGTCCAAAATTGCCATTTTTACAGATTTTTCCTCCTGGTCAGATGCTTTTATTTTCACTGATTTTGTGCAGAAAAATGACTCTGGGGGAGAGGAGTTGGCCTAACGGTTAGTGCGCTCGACCTCGGAGCAGGGGAACTGGGTTTGAGTCTCGGTAACAACGCTAAAACATCCTGTGATTCTGGGCAAATCACTTAATCTCCCCGTGCTTACATTTTTTTTTTAAATTCGTGTTTGTCCTCATGTAACGTAACTGGTGCTATGTAAAGCGCTCTGATACCTGATTGGATTCGGGTCAAGTTCGCGCTATATAAAACCCTGTTAAAAAAAACCCCACTTATTTTAGTTCCAGAAGTGATATTTCACACGCAATATTTATTTACAGTCAACCGATTTAACATAAAAAAATGACCATTTCTTACAATCTGGAGAAAGTTTGACAGGTCCGGAATCATCGTTTTTCATCAGAAAATAGATTTTTTGGACTGTATAAAAAAATATTCAAATTGTCAATTGGATTGTGCCTCATGTTGAATAACCACTTTTTAAAGCCTCACAGTGACCAAACTTGCCATTCTTGCAGAACTTTACTCCTCCTCAGAAGCTTCTATTTTGACTGATTTCGGGCAGGAAAATGACTCTAAACACACTTATTTTAGTTCCAAAAGTGATATTTCAAATGCAATATTTATTTACAGTCAAAAGATTTAACATTAAAAAATTACAATTCCTGACCATCAGGAGAAGGTTCGACAGGTCTGGGGTCATCGTTTTTCATTAGAAATTTTTTATTTATTGAACTGTACAAAAAATGTTTCAAAATGTCATTTGGATTGTACCTAATGTTGAATAACCACTTTTTAAAGCCTCATTAGGACCACAATTACCATTTTTACAGACCGTTCCTCCTAGTCAGAAGCTTTTATTTTCACATATTTCAGGCAGAAGAATGACTCTAAGCACACTTATTTTTGTTCCAAAAGTGATATTTTACATGCAATATGTATTTACAGTCAAAAGATTGAACATGAAAAAATTACCATTCCTGACCATCTGGAGAAGGTGCAACAGGTCTGGGGAAATCGTTTTTCATCAGAAAATAGATTTTTTTGGAGTGTATTAACATTATTCAAAATGTCAATTGGATTGTGCCTCATTTTGTCTAACCACTTTTTAAAGCCTCACAGTGACCAAAATTGCCATTTTTACAGACTTTCCTCCTAGTCAGAAGCTTTTATTTTCACCGTTTTAGGGCAGAAGAATGGCTCTAAACACACTTAATTTACTTCCAAAAGTGATATTTTACATGCAATATGCATTTACATTAAAAAAACTTGAACATTAAAAAATTACCATTCCTGACGATCTGGAGTAGGTTCCACAGGTCTAGGGTCATCGTTTTACATCAGAAAATTGATTTATTGGACTGTACAAAAAAATGAATCAAAATGTCAATTGGATTGTGCCTAATGTTTGAATAACCATTTTTTAAAGCCTCACTAGGACCACAATTACCATTTTTACAGACCTTTCCTCCTAGTCAGAAGCTTTTATTTTCACGATTTCAGGCAGAAAAATTACTCTAACCACACTTATTTTTGTTCCAAAAGTGATATTTTACATGCAATAGGTATTTACAGTCAAAAGATTGAACATGAAAAAATTACCATTCCTGACCACCTGGAGAAGGTGCGACAGGTCTGGGGTCATCGTTTTGCATCAGAAGATTGCTTTTTTGGACTGTAAAAAAAAGCAAATATTCAATTTGTCAATTTGAGTGTGCCTCATGTTGAATAACACTTTTTAAAGCCTCACAGTGTCCAAAATTGCCATTTTTACAGATTTTTCCTGCTGGTCAGAAGCTTTTATTTTCACTGATTTTGTGCAGAAAAATGACTCTGGGGGAGAGGAGTTGGCCTAACGGTTAGGGCGCTCAACCTCGGAGCAGGGGAACTGGGTTTGAGTCTCGGTAACAACGCTAAAACATCCTGTGATTCTGGGCAAATCACTTAATCTCCCCGTGCTTAAAGTTTTTTTTTTTTTTAAATCCATGTTTGTCCTCATGTAACGTAACTGGTGCTATGTAAAGCGCTCTGATACCTGATTGGATTCGGGTCAAGTTCGCGCTATATAAAACCCAGTAAAAAAAAAACCCACCTATTTTAGTTCCAGAAGTGATATTTCACACGCAATATTTATTTACAGTCAAACGATTTAACATAAAAAAATTACCATTTCTTACAATCTGGAGAAAGTTTGACAGGTCCGGGGTCATCGTTTTTCATCAGAAAATTGATATTTTGGACTGTATAAAAAAATATTCAAATTGTCCATTGGATTGTGCCTCATGTTGAATAACCACTTTTTAAAGCCTCACAGTGACCAAACTTGCCATTCTTGCAGAACTTTACTCCTCCTCAGAAGCTTCTATTTTGACTGATTTCGGGCAGGAAAATGACTCTAAACACACTGATTTGAGTTCCAAAAGTGATATTTCAAATGCCATATTTATTTACAGTCAAAAGATTTAACATTAAAAAATTACCATTCCTGACCATCAGGAGAAGGTTCGACAGGTCTGGGGTCATCGTTTTTCATTAGAAAATTTTTATTGATTGGACTGTACAAAAAATGTTTCAAAATGTCATTTGGATTGTACCTAATGTTGAATAACCACTTTTTAAAGCCTCATTAGGACCACAATTACCATTTTTACAGACCTTTCCTCCAAGTCAGAAGCTTTTATTTTCACATATTTCAGGCAGAAAAATGACTCTAAGCACACTTATTTTTGTTCCAAAAGTGATATTTAAATGTAATATGTATTTACAGTCAAAAGATTGAACATGAAAAAATTACCATTCCTGACCATCTGGAGAAGGTGCAACAGGTCTGGGGAAATCGTTTTTCATCAGAAAATAGATTTTTTGGAGTGTATTAACATTATTCAAAATGTCAATTGGGTTGTACCTAATGTTGAATAACCACTTTTTAAAGCCTCATTAGGACCACAATTACCATTTTTACAGATCTTTCCTCCTAGTCAGAAGCTTTTATTTTCACATATTTCAGGCAGAAAAATGACTCTAAGCACACTTATTTTTGTTCCAAAAGTGATATTTTACATGCAATATGTATTTACAGTCAAAAGATTGAACATGAAAAAATTACCATTCCTGACCATCTGGAGAAGGTGCAACAGGTCTGGGGACATCGTTTTTCATCAGAAAATAGATTTTTTTGGAGTGTATTAACATTATTCAAAATGTCAATTGGATTGTGCCTCATTTTGTCTAACCACTTTACCACTTTTTAAAGCCTCACAGTGACCAAAATTGCCATTTTTACAGACTTTCCTCCTAGTCAGAAGCTTTTATTTTCACCGTTTTAGGGCAGAAGAATGGCTCTAAACACACTTAATTTACTTCCAAAAGTGATATTTTACATGCAATATGCATTTACATTAAAAAACTTGAACATTAAAAAATTACCATTCCTGACGATCTGGAGTAGGTTTGACAGGTCCGGGGTCATAGTTTTTCATCAGAAAATTGATTTTTTGGACTGTATAAAAAAATATTCAAATTGTCAATTGGATTGTGCCTCATGTTGAATAACCAATTTTTAAAGCCTCACAGTGACCAAACTTGCCATTCTTGCAGAACTTTACTCCTCCTCAGAAGCTTCTATTTTGACTGATTTCGGGCAGGAAAATGACTCTAAACACACTTATTTGAGTTCCAAAAGTGATATTTCAAATGCAATATTTATTTACAGTCAAAAGATTTAACATTAAAAAATTACCATTCCTGACCATCAGGAGAAGGTTCGACAGGTCTGGGGTCATCGTTTTTCATTAGAATTTTTTTATTTATTGGACTGTACAAAAAATGTTTCAAAATGTCATTTGGATTGTACCTAATGTTGAATAACCACTTTTTAAAGCCTCATTAGGACCACAATTACCATTTTTACAGACCTTTCCTCCAAGTCAGAAGCTTTTATTTTCACATATTTCAGGCAGAAAAATGACTCTAAGCACACTTATTTTTGTTCCAAAAGTGATATTTAAATGCAATATGTATTTACAGTCAAAAGATTGAACATGAAAAAATTACCATTCCTGACCATCTGGAGAAGGTGCAACAGGTCTGGGGACATCGTTTTTCATCAGAAAATAGATTTGTTTGGCGTGTATTAACATTATTCAAAATGTCAATTGGATTGTGCCTCATTTTGTCTAACCACTTTTTAAAGCCTCACAGTGACCAAAATTGCCATTTTTACAGACTTTTCCTCCTAGTCAGAAGCTTTTATTTTCACCGTTTTAGGGCAGAAGAATGGCTCTAAACACTCTTAATTTACTTCCAAAAGTGATATTTTACATGCAATATGCATTTACATTAAAAAAACTTGAACATTAAAAAATTACCATTCCTGACGATCTGGAGTAGGTTCCACAGGTCTAGGGTCATCGTTTTACATCAGAAAATTGATTTATTGGACTGTACAAAAAAATGTTTCAAAATGTCATTTGGATTGTACCTAATGTTGAATAACCACTTTTTAAAGCCTCATTAGGACCACATTACCATTTTTACAGACCTTTCCTCCTAGTCAGAAGGTTTTATTTTCACATATTTCAGGCAGAAAAATGACTCTAAGCACACTTATTTTTGTTCCAAAAGTGATATTTAAATGCAATATGTATTTACAGTCAAAAGATTGAACATGAAAAAATTACCATTCCTGACCACCTGGAGATGGTGCGACAGGTCTGGGGTCATCGTTTTGCATCAGAAGATTGTTTTTTTGGACTGTAAAAAAAAGCAATTATTCAATTTGTCAATTTGAGTGTGCCTCATGTTGAATAACACTTTTTAAAGCCTCACAGTGTCCAAAATTGCCATTTTTACAGATTTTTCCTCCTGGTCAGAAGCTTTTATTTTCACTGATTTTGTGCAGAAAAATGACTCTGGGGGAGAGGAGTTGGCCTAACGGTTAGTGCGCTCGACCTCGGAGCAGGGGAACTGGGTTTGAGTCTCGGTAACAACGCTAAAACATCCTGTGATTCTGGGCAAATCACTTAATCTCCCCGTGCTTACATTTTATTTTTTTAAATTCGTGTTTGTCCTCATGTAACGTAACTGGTGCTATGTAAAGCGCTCTGATACCTGATTGGATTCGGGTCAAGTTCGCTCTATATAAAACCCTGTTAAAAAAAACCCCACTTATTTTAGTTCCAGAAGTGATATTTCACACGCAATATTTATTTACAGTCAAACGATTTAACATAAAAAAATGACCATTTCTTACAATCTGGAGAAAGTTTGACAGGTCCGGAATCATCGTTTTTCATCAGAAAATAGATTTTTTGGACTGTATAAAAAAATATTCAAATTGTCAATTGGATTGTGCCTCATGTTGAATAACCACTTTTTAAAGCCTCACAGTGACCAAACTTGCCATTCTTGCAGAACTTTACTCCTCCTCAGAAGCTTCTATTTTGACTGATTTCGGGCAGGAAAATGACTCTAAACACACTTATTTTAGTTCCAAAAGTGATATTTCAAATGCAATATTTATTTACAGTCAAAAGATTTAACATTAAAAAATTACAATTCCTAGGGGAGGAGCCAAGATGGCGACCGGAGCAGACGCTTGAGCGCCCGGCTCCGTCGGCCCTTGGCCTCGGACTATCATCCTGATTCCTATCCTTGCCGATTTTCGAGGTGCAACGTGTGCGACGACGCGCTGACCGCGCCGCCGCTTTTCCGGAGTCTTAGCCCGCCCGGATGCCGGAGTTCTTGGTGCCCTTGTTCTCCGCACTGGACCCCTGCTCTACTGTGGCCTCGGCCGGCCCCCTGGAAGCGTCGCAGTCACCGGACCCGCTGGTGCAAATCTGAGCCCCGCGGTCCCGATCCCGCCTCACGCCACGGACTGTCGCCAGAAGAGCCGGGGAAGAGACGCCCGGACACCCCCTGCACCCTGCACCTTACGGGCTGGAGCTAGAGGGTAAGCCCCGGCGTGGCGGGTCTCCTACCCCGCTCTGTGGACCACGCTGTGGAAGGCTACGGACCCCCCTTCTTCTATGGCCTAGTCGGCTGCAAAGAGAGCCCGAGGGAGGGGGAGCGACTGTTGGCTTTCACCTGTTGCGGCGCAGACCTGTTGGGAATTGCCTCCTTGTCACGACCCCCCCCCTGGCCACGGTACCGTTCAGCGGTAAAACATGGCGCTGATTGCCTGCTCGCTGCTGGGGGGTGATGCTCCGGTCTCGCCCGCTGCCCGCTTCGCCCTCCCTCTACCAGACTCCAGCTCCCCAGTGCCGTCCCGGATTGCTGCCGCTGTGGGGGCGCAGCTTCCGCTGACATACGGCTCCGTTCTGGCTGCCCTGCGGGACTTTCGTCTGCAATTGTGTGACGGCTTGCAAACGCTGAGTGAGCGGTTCGACTCTATACTCTCTGCTGCGGGTCGTGAGCGCCCCGTTTGTGATCAACAAGACGTGAGTCTGCCAGTGCTTTGGTCCTCCCGCGGGGAAGCAACGACTGGGTATAACGGTGCTACACTGGTGTCTGCATCTGGCTTTCCCGGCACCCAGGATCAATCGCTCTCCTGCTTAATGGCGGATACTTTGTTTCCCCGGTCATTGCTGCCTACCTTGTTGTTGCCTGCCTCACCGTGCCCGCAGGAGTCTCCAGCTGAGCTACACCTGACGTCCTCGAGGAACCGTTCACGGTGGCCTACGGCTCCTTTTATGTGGAACTCATGTACTTTACAAGCCAGGTCTGGATTTTATTTAGTGTGCAAGGGGACCTCAATAGATGATCGGCGGCCATTTTGTGACTCTACTTCTCCATCTTCTTCTAAGCGGCCATATTGTCTTTGTCTGTTCGGGATGCGAGGCCTTCACGAGGGGGCGGGTCTAATCGTAAGCCCGCGATCGGGCCAGGGCTAAATTACTTTCTATCATCATGGTTTCACGGACGGGCTGGACTGGGACTGGAATTGTTTGCATATGTTGTGCGCACTCGTCGCGATCTGTCTGCCTTCATTTCCTTGTTGTTACATGCTATCTTCACACGACCGCCTTTGGGTGTAGTGGGGTTTCAGTGTGTGGAGGCTCGGTTGGCCGGTGGTGTCGGGCGCTCCGAGTTTACGTGGGCTCCTCCCCGCCTTCTCTCTTCTTTCTTCTCTTAGTTTCTTTACTCTATTCCTACTTTCTCTCTCGTCTATATTTCGGGTTCATTGGGCGACAGGCACTATGCTGGGGGGGGGCAGGCCGTAGCCTCCGCATTGGTGTAGGGTGGGGGGTAATTTACTGTTTCTTTTTAGTTCTATGGGCCTCTTTCTTTCATGTCTCTGCGCTATACTTGTTTCGATTCGGGGTCCGGGTGTGGGGTGGATTGAGTGGGGGCGGCTTTTAGGGGGTGCGTATTTACTAATGTGACGATCCTGTTATCTAACTGCATCGCCTTACTGTATGAGATTTTCTATGGCTGTTTTAATGATGCTGCTGCTCTCCAGTGTATGAAGCCATCTCGCGGACTCGAATCTCCTTGTTTCTATCCTTTACTGACTTTTTTCTCGATAAAATTATTTTGAAAACCTTAAAATTAATCTTCACTTCTCCTTCCCCTGGTGTCAAGGATCCCTCCAGTGTATGAATCCTGAATCGTTGCTAATCTTGACCATTGACGCGCAGGGGATGTACTGTTTGTTTCTGTGCTCAACCGTATTGTGGCCGGCCTGATGGTTGTAGGCCCGTATTTGTTCTTTTATTATGCACAAATAAAAGTTTTAAAAAAAAAAAAAAAAAAAAAAAAAAATTACAATTCCTGACCATCAGGAGAAGGTTCGACAGGTCTGGGGTCATCGTTTTTCATTAGAAATTTTTTATTTATTGAACTGTACAAAAAATGTTTCAAAATGTCATTTGGATTGTACCTAATGTTGAATAACCACTTTTTAAAGCCTCATTAGGACCACAATTACCATTTTTACAGACCTTTCCTCCTAGTCAGAAGCTTTTATTTTCACATATTTCAGGCAGAAGAATGACTCTAAGCACACTTATTTTTGTTCCAAAAGTGATATTTTACATGCAATATGTATTTACAGTCAAAAGATTGAACATGAAAAAATTACCATTCCTGACCATCTGGAGAAGGTGCAACAGGTCTGGGGAAATCGTTTTTCATCAGAAAATAGATTTTTTTGGAGTGTATTAACATTATTCAAAATGTCAATTGGATTGTGCCTCATTTTGTCTAACCACTTTTTAAAGCCTCACAGTGACCAAAATTGCCATTTTTACAGACTTTCCTCCTAGTCAGAAGCTTTTATTTTCACCGTTTTAGGGCAGAAGAATGGCTCTAAACACACTTAATTTACTTCCAAAAGTGATATTTTACATGCAATATGCATTTACATTAAAAAAACTTGAACATTAAAAAATTACCATTCCTGACGATCTGGAGTAGGTTCCACAGGTCTAGGGTCATCGTTTTACATCAGAAAATTGATTTATTGGACTGTACAAAAAAATGAATCAAAATGTCAATTGGATTGTGCCTAATGTTTGAATAACCATTTTTTAAAGCCTCACTAGGACCACAATTACCATTTTTACAGACCTTTCCTCCTAGTCAGAAGCTTTTATTTTCACCGATTTCAGGCAGAAAAATTACTCTAACCACACTTATTTTTGTTCCAAAAGTGATATTTTACATGCAATAGGTATTTACAGTCAAAAGATTGAACATGAACAAATTACCATTCCTGACCACCTGGAGAAGGTGCGACAGGTCTGGGGTCATCGTTTTGCATCAGAAGATTGCTTTTTTGGACTGTAAAAAAAAGCAAATATTCAATTTGTCAATTTGAGTGTGCCTCATGTTGAATAACACTTTTTAAAGCCTCACAGTGTCCAAAATTGCCATTTTTACAGATTTTTCCTGCTGGCCAGAAGCTTTTATTTTCACTGATTTTGTGCAGAAAAATGACTCTGGGGGAGAGGAGTTGGCCTAACGGTTAGGGCGCTCAACCTCGGAGCAGGGGAACTGGGTTTGAGTCTCGGTAACAACGCTAAAACATCCTGTGATTCTGGGCAAATCACTTAATCTCCCCTCTGCTTAAAGTTTTTTTTTTTTTAAATCCATGTTTGTCCTCATGTAACGTAACTGGTGCTATGTAAAGCGCTCTGATACCTGATTGGATTCGGGTCAAGTTCGTGCTATATAAAACCCAGTAAAAAAAAAAACCCACCTATTTTAGTTCCAGAAGTGATATTTCACACGCAATATTTATTTACAGTCAAACGATTTAACATAAAAAAATTACCATTTCTTACAATCTGGAGAAAGTTTGACAGGTCCGGGGTCATCGTTTTTCATCAGAAAATTGATATTTTGGACTGTATAAAAAAATATTCAAATTGTCCATTGGATTGTGCCTCATGTTGAATAACCACTTTTTAAAGCCTCACAGTGACCAAACTTGCCATTCTTGCAGAACTTTACTCCTCCTCAGAAGCTTCTATTTTGACTGATTTCGGGCAGGAAAATGACTCTAAACACACTTATTTGAGTTCCAAAAGTGATATTTCAAATGCAATATTTATTTACAGTCAAAAGATTTAACATTAAAAAATTACCATTCCTGACCATCAGGAGAAGGTTCGACAGGTCTGGGGTCATCGTTTTTCATTAGAAAATTTTTATTGATTGGACTGTACAAAAAGTGTTTCAAAATGTCATTTGGATTGTACCTAATGTTGAATAACCACTTTTTAAAGCCTCATTAGGACCACAATTACCATTTTTACAGACCTTTCCTCCAAGTCAGAAGCTTTTATTTTCACATATTTCAGGCAGAAAAATGACTCTAAGCACACTTATTTTTGTTCCAAAAGTGATATTTAAATGTAATATGTATTTACAGTCAAAAGATTGAACATGAAAAAATTACCATTCCTGACCATCTGGAGAAGGTGCAACAGGTCTGGGGAAATCGTTTTTCATCAGAAAATAGATTTTTTGGAGTGTATTAACATTATTCAAAATGTCAATTGGGTTGTACCTAATGTTGAATAACCACTTTTTAAAGCCTCATTAGGACCACAATTACCATTTTTACAGATCTTTCCTCCTAGTCAGAAGCTTTTATTTTCACATATTTCAGGCAGAAAAATGACTCTAAGCACACTTATTTTTGTTCCAAAAGTGATATTTTACATGCAATATGTATTTACAGTCAAAAGATTGAACATGAAAAAATTACCATTCCTGACCATCTGGAGAAGGTGCAACAGGTCTGGGGACATCGTTTTTCATCAGAAAATAGATTTTTTTGGAGTGTATTAACATTATTCAAAATGTCAATTGGATTGTGCCGCATTTTGTCTAACCACTTTACCACTTTTTAAAGCCTCACAGTGACCAAAATTGCCATTTTTACAGACTTTCCTCCTAGTCAGAAGCTTTTATTTTCACCGTTTTAGGGCAGAAGAATGGCTCTAAACACACTTAATTTACTTCCAAAAGTGATATTTTACATGCAATATGCATTTACATTAAAAAACTTGAACATTAAAAAATTACCATTCCTGACGATCTGGAGTAGGTTTGACAGGTCCGGGGTCATAGTTTTTCATCAGAAAATTGATTTTTTGGACTGTATAAAAAAATATTCAAATTGTCAATTGGATTGTGCCTCATGTTGAATAACCAATTTTTAGAGCCTCACAGTGACCAAACTTGCCATTCTTGCAGAACTTTACTCCTCCTCAGAAGCTTCTATTTTGACTGATTTCGGGCAGGAAAATGACTCTAAACACACTTATTTGAGTTCCAAAAGTGATATTTCAAATGCAATATTTATTTACAGTCAAAAGATTTAACATTAAAAAATTACCATTCCTGACCATCAGGAGAAGGTTCGACAGGTCTGGGGTCATCGTTTTTCATTAGAATTTTTTTATTTATTGGACTGTACAAAAAATGTTTCAAAATGTCATTTGGATTGTACCTAATGTTGAATAACCACTTTTTAAAGCCTCATTAGGACCACAATTACCATTTTTACAGACCTTTCCTCCAAGTCAGAAGCTTTTATTTTCACATATTTCAGGCAGAAAAATGACTCTAAGCACACTTATTTTTGTTCCAAAAGTGATATTTAAATGCAATATGTATTTACAGTCAAAAGATTGAACATGAAAAAATTACCATTCCTGACCATCTGGAGAAGGTGCAACAGGTCTGGGGAAATCGTTTTTCATCAGAAAATAGATTTTTTTGGAGTGTATTAACATTATTCAAAATGTCAATTGGATTGTGCCTCATTTTGTCTAACCACTTTTTAAAGCCTCACAGTGACCAAAATTGCCATTTTTACAGACTTTCCTCCTAGTCAGAAGCTTTTATTTTCACCGTTTTAGGGCAGAAGAATGGCTCTAAACACACTTAATTTACTTCCAAAAGTGATATTTTACATGCAATATGCATTTACATTAAAAAAACTTGAACATTAAAAAATTACCATTCCTGACGATCTGGAGTAGGTTCCACAGGTCTAGGGTCATCGTTTTACATCAGAAAATTGATTTATTGGACTGTACAAAAAAATGAATCAAAATGTCAATTGGATTGTGCCTAATGTTTGAATAACCATTTTTTAAAGCCTCACTAGGACCACAATTACCATTTTTACAGACCTTTCCTCCTAGTCAGAAGCTTTTATTTTCACATATTTCAGGCAGAAAAATTACTCTAAGCACACTTATTTTTGTTCCAAAAGTGATATTTAAATGCAATATGTATTTACAGTCAAAAGATTGAACATGAAAAAATTACCATTCCTGACCACCTGGAGATGGTGCGACAGGTCTGGGGTCATCGTTTTGCATCAGAAGATTGTTTTTTTGGACTGTAAAAAAAAGCAATTATTCAATTTGTCAATTTGAGTGTGCCTCATGTTGAATAACACTTTTTAAAGCCTCACAGTGTCCAAAATTGCCATTTTTACAGATTTTTCCTCCTGGTCAGAAGCTTTTATTTTCACTGATTTTGTGCAGAAAAATGACTCTGGGGGAGAGGAGTTGGCCTAACGGTTAGTGCGCTCGACCTCGGAGCAGGGGAACTGGGTTTGAGTCTCGGTAACAACGCTAAAACATCCTGTGATTCTGGGCAAATCACTTAATCTCCCCGTGCTTACATTTTTTTTTTTAAATTCGTGTTTGTCCTCATGTAACGTAACTGGTGCTATGTAAAGCGCTCTGATACCTGATTGGATTCGGGTCAAGTTCGCGCTATATAAAACCCTGTTAAAAAAAACCCCACTTATTTTAGTTCCAGAAGTGATATTTCACACGCAATATTTATTTACAGTCAAACGATTTAACATAAAAAAATGACCATTTCTTACAATCTGGAGAAAGTTTGACAGGTCCGGAATCATCGTTTTTCATCAGAAAATAGATTTTTTGGACTGTATAAAAAAATATTCAAATTGTCAATTGGATTGTGCTTCATGTTGAATAACCACTTTTTAAAGCCTCACAGTGACCAAACTTGCCATTCTTGCAGAACTTTACTCCTCCTCAGAAGCTTCTATTTTGACTGATTTCGGGCAGGAAAATGACTCTAAACACACTTATTTTAGTTCCAAAAGTGATATTTCAAATGCAATATTTATTTACAGTCAAAAGATTTAACATTAAAAAATTACAATTCCTGACCATCAGGAGAAGGTTCGACAGGTCTGGGGTCATCGTTTTTCATTAGAAATTTTTTATTTATTGAACTGTACAAAAAATGTTTCAAAATGTCATTTGGATTGTACCTAATGTTGAATAACCACTTTTTAAAGCCTCATTAGGACCACAATTACCATTTTTACAGACCTTTCCTCCTAGTCAGAAGCTTTTATTTTCACATATTTCAGGCAGAAAAATGACTCTAAGCACACTTATTTTTGTTCCAAAAGTGATATTTAAATGCAATATGTATTTACAGTCAAAAGATTGAACATGAAAAAATTACCATTCCTGACCACCTGGAGATGGTGCGACAGGTCTGGGGTCATCGTTTTGCATCAGAAGATTGTTTTTTTGGACTGTAAAAAAAAGCAATTATTCAATTTGTCAATTTGAGTGTGCCTCATGTTGAATAACACTTTTTAAAGCCTCACAGTGTCCAAAATTGCCATTTTTACAGATTTTTCCTCCTGGTCAGAAGCTTTTATTTTCACTGATTTTGTGCAGAAAAATGACTCTGGGGGAGAGGAGTTGGCCTAACGGTTAGTGCGCTCGACCTCGGAGCAGGGGAACTGGGTTTGAGTCTCGGTAACAACGCTAAAACATCCTGTGATTCTGGGCAAATCACTTAATCTCCCCGTGCTTACTTTTTTTTTTTTAAATTCGTGTTTGTCCTCATGTAACGTAACTGGTGCTATGTAAAGCGCTCTGATACCTGATTGGATTCGGGTCAAGTTCGCGCTATATAAAACCCTGTTAAAAAAACCCCCACCTATTTTAGTTCCAGAAGTGATATTTCACACGCAATATTTATTTACAGTCAAACGATTTAACATAAAAAAATGACCATTTCTTACAATCTGGAGAAAGTTTGACAGGTCCGGAATCATCGTTTTTCATCAGAAAATAGATTTTTTGGACTGTATAAAAAAATATTCAAATTGTCAATTGGATTGTGCCTCATGTTGAATAACCACTTTTTAAAGCCTCACAGTGACCAAACTTGCCATTCTTGCAGAACTTTACTCCTCCTCAGAAGCTTCTATTTTGACTGATTTCGGGCAGGAAAATGACTCTAAACACACTTATTTTAGTTCCAAAAGTGATATTTCAAATGCAATATTTATTTACAGTCAAAAGATTTAACATTAAAAAATTACAATTCCTGACGATCTGGAGTAGGTTCCACAGGTCTAGGGTCATCGTTTTACATCAGAAAATTGATTTATTGGACTGTACAAAAAAATGAATCAAAATGTCAATTGGATTGTGCCTAATGTTTGAATAACCATTTTTTAAAGCCTCACTAGGACCACAATTACCATTTTTACAGACCTTTCCTCCTAGTCAGAAGCTTTTATTTTCACCGATTTCAGGCAGAAAAATTACTCTAACCACACTTATTTTTGTTCCAAAAGTGATATTTTACATGCAATAGGTATTTACAGTCAAAAGATTGAACATGAACAAATTACCATTCCTGACCACCTGGAGAAGGTGCGACAGGTCTGGGGTCATCGTTTTGCATCAGAAGATTGCTTTTTTGGACTGTAAAAAAAAGCAAATATTCAATTTGTCAATTTGAGTGTGCCTCATGTTGAATAACACTTTTTAAAGCCTCACAGTGTCCAAAATTGCCATTTTTACAGATTTTTCCTGCTGGCCAGAAGCTTTTATTTTCACTGATTTTGTGCAGAAAAATGACTCTGGGGGAGAGGAGTTGGCCTAACGGTTAGGGCGCTCAACCTCGGAGCAGGGGAACTGGGTTTGAGTCTCGGTAACAACGCTAAAACATCCTGTGATTCTGGGCAAATCACTTAATCTCCCCTCTGCTTAAAGTTTTTTTTTTTTTAAATCCATGTTTGTCCTCATGTAACGTAACTGGTGCTATGTAGAGCGCTCTGATACCTGATTGGATTCGGGTCAAGTTCGCGCTATATAAAACCCAGTAAAAAAAAAAACCCACCTATTTTAGTTCCAGAAGTGATATTTCACACGCAATATTTATTTACAGTCAAACGATTTAACATAAAAAAATTACCATTTCTTACAATCTGGAGAAAGTTTGACAGGTCCGGGGTCATCGTTTTTCATCAGAAAATTGATATTTTGGACTGTATAAAAAAATATTCAAATTGTCCATTGGATTGTGCCTCATGTTGAATAACCACTTTTTAAAGCCTCACAGTGACCAAACTTGCCATTCTTGCAGAACTTTACTCCTCCTCAGAAGCTTCTATTTTGACTGATTTCGGGCAGGAAAATGACTCTAAACACACTTATTTGAGTTCCAAAAGTGATATTTCAAATGCAATATTTATTTACAGTCAAAAGATTTAACATTAAAAAATTACCATTCCTGACCATCAGGAGAAGGTTCGACAGGTCTGGGGTCATCGTTTTTCATTAGAAAATTTTTATTGATTGGACTGTACAAAAAATGTTTCAAAATGTCATTTGGATTGTACCTAATGTTGAATAACCACTTTTTAAAGCCTCATTAGGACCACAATTACCATTTTTACAGACCTTTCCTCCAAGTCAGAAGCTTTTATTTTCACATATTTCAGGCAGAAAAATGACTCTAAGCACACTTATTTTTGTTCCAAAAGTGATATTTAAATGTAATATGTATTTACAGTCAAAAGATTGAACATGAAAAAATTACCATTCCTGACCATCTGGAGAAGGTGCAACAGGTCTGGGGAAATCGTTTTTCATCAGAAAATAGATTTTTTGGAGTGTATTAACATTATTCAAAATGTCAATTGGGTTGTACCTAATGTTGAATAACCACTTTTTAAAGCCTCATTAGGACCACAATTACCATTTTTACAGATCTTTCCTCCTAGTCAGAAGCTTTTATTTTCACATATTTCAGGCAGAAAAATGACTCTAAGCACACTTATTTTTGTTCCAAAAGTGATATTTTACATGCAATATGTATTTACAGTCAAAAGATTGAACATGAAAAAATTACCATTCCTGACCATCTGGAGAAGGTGCAACAGGTCTGGGGACATCGTTTTTCATCAGAAAATAGATTTTTTTGGAGTGTATTAACATTATTCAAAATGTCAATTGGATTGTGCCTCATTTTGTCTAACCACTTTACCACTTTTTAAAGCCTCACAGTGACCAAAATTGCCATTTTTACAGACTTTCCTCCTAGTCAGAAGCTTTTATTTTCACCGTTTTAGGGCAGAAGAATGGCTCTAAACACACTTAATTTACTTCCAAAAGTGATATTTTACATGCAATATGCATTTACATTAAAAAACTTGAACATTAAAAAATTACCATTCCTGACGATCTGGAGTAGGTTTGACAGGTCCGGGGTCATAGTTTTTCATCAGAAAATTGATTTTTTGGACTGTATAAAAAAATATTCAAATTGTCAATTGGATTGTGCCTCATGTTGAATAACCAATTTTTAAAGCCTCACAGTGACCAAACTTGCCATTCTTGCAGAACTTTACTCCTCCTCAGAAGCTTCTATTTTGACTGATTTCGGGCAGGAAAATGACTCTAAACACACTTATTTGAGTTCCAAAAGTGATATTTCAAATGCAATATTTATTTACAGTCAAAAGATTTAACATTAAAAAATTACCATTCCTGACCATCAGGAGAAGGTTCGACAGGTCTGGGGTCATCGTTTTTCATTAGAATTTTTTTATTTATTGGACTGTACAAAAAATGTTTCAAAATGTCATTTGGATTGTACCTAATGTTGAATAACCACTTTTTAAAGCCTCATTAGGACCACAATTACCATTTTTACAGACCTTTCCTCCAAGTCAGAAGCTTTTATTTTCACATATTTCAGGCAGAAAAATGACTCTAAGCACACTTATTTTTGTTCCAAAAGTGATATTTAAATGCAATATGTATTTACAGTCAAAAGATTGAACATGAAAAAATTACCATTCCTGACCATCTGGAGAAGGTGCAACAGGTCTGGGGACATCGTTTTTCATCAGAAAATAGATTTGTTTGGCGTGTATTAACATTATTCAAAATGTCAATTGGATTGTGCCTCATTTTGTCTAACCACTTTTTAAAGCCTCACAGTGACCAAAATTGCCATTTTTACAGACTTTTCCTCCTAGTCAGAAGCTTTTATTTTCACCGTTTTAGGGCAGAAGAATGGCTCTAAATACTCTTAATTTACTTCCAAAAGTGATATTTTACATGCAATATGCATTTACATTAAAAAACTTGAACATTAAAAAATTACCATTCCTGACGATCTGGAGTAGGTTCCACAGGTCTAGGGTCATCGTTTTACATCAGAAAATTGATTTATTGGACTGTACAAAAAAATGTTTCAAAATGTCATTTGGATTGTACCTAATGTTGAATAACCACTTTTTAAAGCCTCATTAGGACCACAATTACCATTTTTACAGACCTTTCCTCCTAGTCAGAAGCTTTTATTTTCACATATTTCAGGCAGAAAAATGACTCTAAGCACACTTATTTTTGTTCCAAAAGTGATATTTAAATGCAATATGTATTTACAGTCAAAAGATTGAACATGAAAAAATTACCATTCCTGACCACCTGGAGATGGTGCGACAGGTCTGGGGTCATCGTTTTGCATCAGAAGATTGTTTTTTTGGACTGTAAAAAAAAGCAATTATTCAATTTGTCAATTTGAGTGTGCCTCATGTTGAATAACACTTTTTAAAGCCTCACAGTGTCCAAAATTGCCATTTTTACAGATTTTTCCTCCTGGTCAGAAGCTTTTATTTTCACTGATTTTGTGCAGAAAAATGACTCTGGGGGAGAGGAGTTGGCCTAACGGTTAGTGCGCTCGACCTCGGAGCAGGGGAACTGGGTTTGAGTCTCGGTAACAACGCTAAAACATCCTGTGATTCTGGGCAAATCACTTAATCTCCCCGTGCTTACATTTTTTTTTTTAAATTCGTGTTTGTCCTCATGTAACGTAACTGGTGCTATGTAAAGCGCTCTGATACCTGATTGGATTCGGGTCAAGTTCGCGCTATATAAAACCCTGTTAAAAAAAACCCCACTTATTTTAGTTCCAGAAGTGATATTTCACACGCAATATTTATTTACAGTCAAACGATTTAACATAAAAAAATGACCATTTCTTACAATCTGGAGAAAGTTTGACAGGTCCGGAATCATCGTTTTTCATCAGAAAATAGATTTTTTGGACTGTATAAAAAAATATTCAAATTGTCAATTGGATTGTGCTTCATGTTGAATAACCACTTTTTAAAGCCTCACAGTGACCAAACTTGCCATTCTTGCAGAACTTTACTCCTCCTCAGAAGCTTCTATTTTGACTGATTTCGGGCAGGAAAATGACTCTAAACACACTTATTTTAGTTCCAAAAGTGATATTTCAAATGCAATATTTATTTACAGTCAAAAGATTTAACATTAAAAAATTACAATTCCTGACCATCAGGAGAAGGTTCGACAGGTCTGGGGTCATCGTTTTTCATTAGAAATTTTTTATTTATTGAACTGTACAAAAAATGTTTCAAAATGTCATTTGGATTGTACCTAATGTTGAATAACCACTTTTTAAAGCCTCATTAGGACCACAATTACCATTTTTACAGACCTTTCCTCCTAGTCAGAAGCTTTTATTTTCACATATTTCAGGCAGAAAAATGACTCTAAGCACACTTATTTTTGTTCCAAAAGTGATATTTAAATGCAATATGTATTTACAGTCAAAAGATTGAACATGAAAAAATTACCATTCCTGACCACCTGGAGATGGTGCGACAGGTCTGGGGTCATCGTTTTGCATCAGAAGATTGTTTTTTTGGACTGTAAAAAAAAGCAATTATTCAATTTGTCAATTTGAGTGTGCCTCATGTTGAATAACACTTTTTAAAGCCTCACAGTGTCCAAAATTGCCATTTTTACAGATTTTTCCTCCTGGTCAGAAGCTTTTATTTTCACTGATTTTGTGCAGAAAAATGACTCTGGGGGAGAGGAGTTGGCCTAACGGTTAGTGCGCTCGACCTCGGAGCAGGGGAACTGGGTTTGAGTCTCGGTAACAACGCTAAAACATCCTGTGATTCTGGGCAAATCACTTAATCTCCCCGTGCTTACTTTTTTTTTTTTAAATTCGTGTTTGTCCTCATGTAACGTAACTGGTGCTATGTAAAGCGCTCTGATACCTGATTGGATTCGGGTCAAGTTCGCGCTATATAAAACCCTGTTAAAAAAACCCCCACCTATTTTAGTTCCAGAAGTGATATTTCACACGCAATATTTATTTACAGTCAAACGATTTAACATAAAAAAATTACCATTTCTTACAATCTGGAGAAAGTTTGACAGGTCCGGAATCATCGTTTTTCATCAGAAAATAGATTTTTTGGACTGTATAAAAAAATATTCAAATTGTCAATTGGATTGTGCCTCATGTTGAATAACCACTTTTTAAAGCCTCACAGTGACCAAACTTGCCATTCTTGCAGAACTTTACTCCTCCTCAGAAGCTTCTATTTTGACTGATTTCGGGCAGGAAAATGACTCTAAACACACTTATTTTAGTTCCAAAAGTGATATTTCAAATGCAATATTTATTTACAGTCAAAAGATTTAACATTAAAAAATTACAATTCCTGACCATCAGGAGAAGGTTCGACAGGTCTGGGGTCATCGTTTTTCATTAGAAATTTTTTATTTATTGAACTGTACAAAAAATGTTTCAAAATGTCATTTGGATTGTACCTAATGTTGAATAACCACTTTTTAAAGCCTCATTAGGACCACAATTACCATTTTTACAGACCTTTCCTCCTAGTCAGAAGCTTTTATTTTCACATATTTCAGGCAGAAGAATGACTCTAAGCACACTTATTTTTGTTCCAAAAGTGATATTTTACATGCAATATGTATTTACAGTCAAAAGATTGAACATGAAAAAATTACCATTCCTGACCATCTGGAGAAGGTGCAACAGGTCTGGGGAAATCGTTTTTCATCAGAAAATAGATTTTTTTGGAGTGTATTAACATTATTCAAAATGTCAATTGGATTGTGCCTCATTTTGTCTAACCACTTTTTAAAGCCTCACAGTGACCAAAATTGCCATTTTTACAGACTTTCCTCCTAGTCAGAAGCTTTTATTTTCACCGTTTTAGGGCAGAAGAATGGCTCTAAACACACTTAATTTACTTCCAAAAGTGATATTTTACATGCAAAATGCATTTACATTAAAAAAACTTGAACATTAAAAAATTACCATTCCTGACGATCTGGAGTAGGTTCCACAGGTCTAGGGTCATCGTTTTACATCAGAAAATTGATTTATTGGACTGTACAAAAAAATGAATCAAAATGTCAATTGGATTGTGCCTAATGTTTGAATAACCATTTTTTAAAGCCTCACTAGGACCACAATTACCATTTTTACAGACCTTTCCTCCTAGTCAGAAGCTTTTATTTTCACCGATTTCAGGCAGAAAAATTACTCTAACCACACTTATTTTTGTTCCAAAAGTGATATTTTACATGCAATAGGTATTTACAGTCAAAAGATTGAACATGAAAAAATTACCATTCCTGACCACCTGGAGAAGGTGCGACAGGTCTGGGGTCATCGTTTTGCATCAGAAGATTGCTTTTTTGGACTGTAAAAAAAAGCAAATATTCAATTTGTCAATTTGAGTGTGCCTCATGTTGAATAACACTTTTTAAAGCCTCACAGTGTCCAAAATTGCCATTTTTACAGATTTTTCCTGCTGGTCAGAAGCTTTTATTTTCACTGATTTTGTGCAGAAAAATGACTCTGGGGGAGAGGAGTTGGCCTAACGGTTAGGGCGCTCAACCTCGGAGCAGGGGAACTGGGTTTGAGTCTCGGTAACAACGCTAAAACATCCTGTGATTCTGGGCAAATCACTTAATCTCCCCGTGCTTAAAGTTTTTTTTTTTTTTAAATCCATGTTTGTCCTCATGTAACGTAACTGGTGCTATGTAAAGTGCTCTGATACCTGATTGAATTCGGGTCAAGTTCGCGCTATATAAAACCCAGTAAAAAAAAAAAAACACCTATTTTAGTTCCAGAAGTGATATTTCACACGCAATATTTATTTACAGTCAAACGATTTAACATAAAAAAATTACCATTTCTTACAATCTGGAGAAAGTTTGACAGGTCCGGGGTCATCGTTTTTCATCAGAAAATTGATATTTTGGACTGTATAAAAAAATATTCAAATTGTCCATTGGATTGTGCCTCATGTTGAATAACCACTTTTTAAAGCCTCACAGTGACCAAACTTGCCATTCTTGCAGAACTTTACTCCTCCTCAGAAGCTTCTATTTTGACTGATTTCGGGCAGGAAAATGACTCTAAACACACTTATTTGAGTTCCAAAAGTGATATTTCAAATGCAATATTTATTTACAGTCAAAAGATTTAACATAAAAAAATTTACCATTCCTGACCATCAGGAGAAGGTTCGACAGGTCTGGGGTCATCGTTTTTCATTAGAAATTTTTTATTGATTGGACTGTACAAAAAATGTTTCAAAATGTCATTTGGATTGTACCTAATGTTGAATAACCACTTTTTAAAGCCTCATTAGGACCACAATTACCATTTTTACAGACCTTTCCTCCAAGTCAGAAGCTTTTATTTTCACATATTTCAGGCAGAAAAATGACTCTAAGCACACTTATTTTTGTTCCAAAAGTGATATTTAAATGTAATATGTATTTACAGTCAAAAGATTGAACATGAAAAAATTACCATTCCTGACCATCTGGAGAAGGTGCAACAGGTCTGGGGAAATCGTTTTTCATCAGAAAATAGATTTTTTGGAGTGTATTAACATTATTCAAAATGTCAATTGGGTTGTACCTAATGTTGAATAACCACTTTTTAAAGCCTCATTAGGACCACAATTACCATTTTTACAGATCTTTCCTCCTAGTCAGAAGCTTTTATTTTCACATATTTCAGGCAGAAAAATGACTCTAAGCACACTTATTTTTGTTCCAAAAGTGATATTTTACATGCAATATGTATTTACAGTCAAAAGATTGAACATGAAAAAATTACCATTCCTGACCATCTGGAGAAGGTGCAACAGGTCTGGGGACATCGTTTTTCATCAGAAAATAGATTTTTTTGGAGTGTATTAACATTATTCAAAATGTCAATTGGATTGTGCCTCATTTTGTCTAACCACTTTACCACTTTTTAAAGCCTCACAGTGACCAAAATTGCCATTTTTACAGACTTTCCTCCTAGTCAGAAGCTTTTATTTTCACCGTTTTAGGGCAGAAGAATGGCTCTAAACACACTTAATTTACTTCCAAAAGTGATATTTTACATGCAATATGCATTTACATTAAAAAACTTGAACATTAAAAAATTACCATTCCTGACGATCTGGAGTAGGTTTGACAGGTCCGGGGTCATAGTTTTTCATCAGAAAATTGATTTTTTGGACTGTATAAAAAAATATTCAAATTGTCAATTGGATTGTGCCTCATGTTGAATAACCAATTTTTAAAGCCTCACAGTGACCAAACTTGCCATTCTTGCAGAACTTTACTCCTCCTCAGAAGCTTCTATTTTGACTGATTTCGGGCAGGAAAATGACTCTAAACACACTTATTTGAGTTCCAAAAGTGATATTTCAAATGCAATATTTATTTACAGTCAAAAGATTTAACATTAAAAAATTACCATTCCTGACCATCAGGAGAAGGTTCGACAGGTCTGGGGTCATCGTTTTTCATTAGAATTTTTTTATTTATTGGACTGTACAAAAAATGTTTCAAAATGTCATTTGGATTGTACCTAATGTTGAATAACCACTTTTTAAAGCCTCATTAGGACCACAATTACCATTTTTACAGACCTTTCCTCCAAGTCAGAAGCTTTTATTTTCACATATTTCAGGCAGAAAAATGACTCTAAGCACACTTATTTTTGTTCCAAAAGTGATATTTAAATGCAATATGTATTTACAGTCAAAAGATTGAACATGAAAAAATTACCATTCCTGACCATCTGGAGAAGGTGCAACAGGTCTGGGGACATCGTTTTTCATCAGAAAATAGATTTGTTTGGCGTGTATTAACATTATTCAAAATGTCAATTGGATTGTGCCTCATTTTGTCTAACCACTTTTTAAAGCCTCACAGTGACCAAAATTGCCATTTTTACAGACTTTTCCTCCTAGTCAGAAGCTTTTATTTTCACCGTTTTAGGGCAGAAGAATGGCTCTAAACACTCTTAATTTACTTCCAAAAGTGATATTTTACATGCAATATGCATTTACATTAAAAAACTTGAACATTAAAAAATTACCATTCCTGACGATCTGGAGTAGGTTCCACAGGTCTAGGGTCATCGTTTTACATCAGAAAATTGATTTATTGGACTGTACAAAAAAATGTTTCAAAATGTCATTTGGATTGTACCTAATGTTGAATAACCACTTTTTAAAGCCTCATTAGGACCACAATTACCATTTTTACAGACCTTTCCTCCTAGTCAGAAGCTTTTATTTTCACATATTTCAGGCAGAAAAATGACTCTAAGCACACTTATTTTTGTTCCAAAAGTGATATTTAAATGCAATATGTATTTACAGTCAAAAGATTGAACATGAAAAAATTACCATTCCTGACCACCTGGAGATGGTGCGACAGGTCTGGGGTCATCGTTTTGCATCAGAAGATTGTTTTTTTGGACTGTAAAAAAAAGCAATTATTCAATTTGTCAATTTGAGTGTGCCTCATGTTGAATAACACTTTTTAAAGCCTCACAGTGTCCAAAATTGCCATTTTTACAGATTTTTCCTCCTGGTCAGAAGCTTTTATTTTCACTGATTTTGTGCAGAAAAATGACTCTGGGGGAGAGGAGTTGGCCTAACGGTTAGTGCGCTCGACCTCGGAGCAGGGGAACTGGGTTTGAGTCTCGGTAACAACGCTAAAACATCCTGTGATTCTGGGCAAATCACTTAATCTCCCCGTGCTTACATTTTTTTTTTTTAATTCGTGTTTGTCCTCATGTAACGTAACTGGTGCTATGTAAAGCGCTCTGATACCTGATTGGATTCGGGTCAAGTTCGCGCTATATAAAACCCTGTTAAAAAAACCCCCACTTATTTTAGTTCCAGAAGTGATATTTCACACGCAATATTTATTTACAGTCAAACGATTTAACATAAAAAAATGACCATTTCTTACAATCTGGAGAAAGTTTGACAGGTCCGGAATCATCGTTTTTCATCAGAAAATAGATTTTTTGGACTGTATAAAAAAATATTCAAATTGTCAATTGGATTGTGCTTCATGTTGAATAACCACTTTTTAAAGCCTCACAGTGACCAAACTTGCCATTCTTGCAGAACTTTACTCCTCCTCAGAAGCTTCTATTTTGACTGATTTCGGGCAGGAAAATGACTCTAAACACACTTATTTTAGTTCCAAAAGTGATATTTCAAATGCAATATTTATTTACAGTCAAAAGATTTAACATTAAAAAATTACAATTCCTGACCATCAGGAGAAGGTTCGACAGGTCTGGGGTCATCGTTTTTCATTAGAAATTTTTTATTTATTGAACTGTACAAAAAATGTTTCAAAATGTCATTTGGATTGTACCTAATGTTGAATAACCACTTTTTAAAGCCTCATTAGGACCACAATTACCATTTTTACAGACCTTTCCTCCTAGTCAGAAGCTTTTATTTTCACATATTTCAGGCAGAAAAATGACTCTAAGCACACTTATTTTTGTTCCAAAAGTGATATTTAAATGCAATATGTATTTACAGTCAAAAGATTGAACATGAAAAAATTACCATTCCTGACCACCTGGAGATGGTGCGACAGGTCTGGGGTCATCGTTTTGCATCAGAAGATTGTTTTTTTGGACTGTAAAAAAAAGCAATTATTCAATTTGTCAATTTGAGTGTGCCTCATGTTGAATAACACTTTTTAAAGCCTCACAGTGTCCAAAATTGCCATTTTTACAGATTTTTCCTCCTGGTCAGAAGCTTTTATTTTCACTGATTTTGTGCAGAAAAATGACTCTGGGGGAGAGGAGTTGGCCTAACGGTTAGTGCGCTCGACCTCGGAGCAGGGGAACTGGGTTTGAGTCTCGGTAACAACGCTAAAACATCCTGTGATTCTGGGCAAATCACTTAATCTCCCCGTGCTTACTTTTTTTTTTTTAAATTCGTGTTTGTCCTCATGTAACGTAACTGGTGCTATGTAAAGCGCTCTGATACCTGATTGGATTCGGGTCAAGTTCGCGCTATATAAAACCCTGTTAAAAAAACCCCCACCTATTTTAGTTCCAGAAGTGATATTTCACACGCAATATTTATTTACAGTCAAACGATTTAACATAAAAAAATGACCATTTCTTACAATCTGGAGAAAGTTTGACAGGTCCGGAATCATCGTTTTTCATCAGAAAATAGATTTTTTGGACTGTATAAAAAAATATTCAAATTGTCAATTGGATTGTGCCTCATGTTGAATAACCACTTTTTAAAGCCTCACAGTGACCAAACTTGCCATTCTTGCAGAACTTTACTCCTCCTCAGAAGCTTCTATTTTGACTGATTTCGGGCAGGAAAATGACTCTAAACACACTTATTTTAGTTCCAAAAGTGATATTTCAAATGCAATATTTATTTACAGTCAAAAGATTTAACATTAAAAAATTACAATTCCTGACCATCAGGAGAAGGTTCGACAGGTCTGGGGTCATCGTTTTTCATTAGAAATTTTTTATTTATTGAACTGTACAAAAAATGTTTCAAAATGTCATTTGGATTGTACCTAATGTTGAATAACCACTTTTTAAAGCCTCATTAGGACCACAATTACCATTTTTACAGACCTTTCCTCCTAGTCAGAAGCTTTTATTTTCACATATTTCAGGCAGAAGAATGACTCTAAGCACACTTATTTTTGTTCCAAAAGTGATATTTTACATGCAATATGTATTTACAGTCAAAAGATTGAACATGAAAAAATTACCATTCCTGACCATCTGGAGAAGGTGCAACAGGTCTGGGGAAATCGTTTTTCATCAGAAAATAGATTTTTTTGGAGTGTATTAACATTATTCAAAATGTCAATTGGATTGTGCCTCATTTTGTCTAGCCACTTTTTAAAGCCTCACAGTGACCAAAATTGCCATTTTTACAGACTTTCCTCCTAGTCAGAAGCTTTTATTTTCACCGTTTTAGGGCAGAAGAATGGCTCTAAACACACTTAATTTACTTCCAAAAGTGATATTTTACATGCAATATGCATTTACATTAAAAAAACTTGAACATTAAAAAATTACCATTCCTGACGATCTGGAGTAGGTTCCACAGGTCTAGGGTCATCGTTTTACATCAGAAAATTGATTTATTGGACTGTACAAAAAAATGAATCAAAATGTCAATTGGATTGTGCCTAATGTTTGAATAACCATTTTTTAAAGCCTCACTAGGACCACAATTACCATTTTTACAGACCTTTCCTCCTAGTCAGAAGCTTTTATTTTCACCGATTTCAGGCAGAAAAATTACTCTAACCACACTTATTTTTGTTCCAAAAGTGATATTTTACATGCAATAGGTATTTACAGTCAAAAGATTGAACATGAAAAAATTACCATTCCTGACCACCTGGAGAAGGTGCGACAGGTCTGGGGTCATCGTTTTGCATCAGAAGATTGCTTTTTTGGACTGTAAAAAAAAGCAAATATTCAATTTGTCAATTTGAGTGTGCCTCATGTTGAATAACACTTTTTAAAGCCTCACAGTGTCCAAAATTGCCATTTTTACAGATTTTTCCTGCTGGTCAGAAGCTTTTATTTTCACTGATTTTGTGCAGAAAAATGACTCTGGGGGAGAGGAGTTGGCCTAACGGTTAGGGCGCTCAACCTCGGAGCAGGGGAACTGGGTTTGAGTCTCGGTAACAACGCTAAAACATCCTGTGATTCTGGGCAAATCACTTAATCTCCCCGTGCTTAAAGTTTTTTTTTTTTTAAATCCATGTTTGTCCTCATGTAACGTAACTGGTGCTATGTAAAGTGCTCTGATACCTGATTGGATTCGGGTCAAGTTCGCGCTATATAAAACCCAGTAAAAAAAAAAAACCACCTATTTTAGTTCCAGAAGTGATATTTCACACGCAATATTTATTTACAGTCAAACGATTTAACATAAAAAAATTACCATTTCTTACAATCTGGAGAAAGTTTGACAGGTCCGGGGTCATCGTTTTTCATCAGAAAATTGATATTTTGGACTGTATAAAAAAATATTCAAATTGTCCATTGGATTGTGCCTCATGTTGAATAACCACTTTTTAAAGCCTCACAGTGACCAAACTTGCCATTCTTGCAGAACTTTACTCCTCCTCAGAAGCTTCTATTTTGACTGATTTTGGGCAGGAAAATGACTCTAAACACACTTATTTGAGTTCCAAAAGTGATATTTCAAATGCAATATTTATTTACAGTCAAAAGATTTAACATAAAAAAATTTACCATTCCTGACCATCAGGAGAAGGTTCGACAGGTCTGGGGTCATCGTTTTTCATTAGAAAATTTTTATTGATTGGACTGTACAAAAAATGTTTCAAAATGTCATTTGGATTGTACCTAATGTTGAATAACCACTTTTTAAAGCCTCATTAGGACCACAATTACCATTTTTACAGACCTTTCCTCCAAGTCAGAAGCTTTTATTTTCACATATTTCAGGCAGAAAAATGACTCTAAGCACACTTATTTTTGTTCCAAAAGTGATATTTAAATGTAATATGTATTTACAGTCAAAAGATTGAACATGAAAAAATTACCATTCCTGACCATCTGGAGAAGGTGCAACAGGTCTGGGGAAATCGTTTTTCATCAGAAAATAGATTTTTTGGAGTGTATTAACATTATTCAAAATGTCAATTGGGTTGTACCTAATGTTGAATAACCACTTTTTAAAGCCTCATTAGGACCACAATTACCATTTTTACAGATCTTTCCTCCTAGTCAGAAGCTTTTATTTTCACATATTTCAGGCAGAAAAATGACTCTAAGCACACTTATTTTTGTTCCAAAAGTGATATTTTACATGCAATATGTATTTACAGTCAAAAGATTGAACATGAAAAAATTACCATTCCTGACCATCTGGAGAAGGTGCAACAGGTCTGGGGACATCGTTTTTCATCAGAAAATAGATTTTTTTGGAGTGTATTAACATTATTCAAAATGTCAATTGGATTGTGCCTCATTTTGTCTAACCACTTTACCACTTTTTAAAGCCTCACAGTGACCAAAATTGCCATTTTTACAGACTTTCCTCCTAGTCAGAAGCTTTTATTTTCACCGTTTTAGGGCAGAAGAATGGCTCTAAACACACTTAATTTACTTCCAAAAGTGATATTTTACATGCAATATGCATTTACATTAAAAAACTTGAACATTAAAAAATTACCATTCCTGACGATCTGGAGTAGGTTTGACAGGTCCGGGGTCATAGTTTTTCATCAGAAAATTGATTTTTTGGACTGTATAAAAAAATATTCAAATTGTCAATTGGATTGTGCCTCATGTTGAATAACCAATTTTTAAAGCCTCACAGTGACCAAACTTGCCATTCTTGCAGAACTTTACTCCTCCTCAGAAGCTTCTATTTTGACTGATTTCGGGCAGGAAAATGACTCTAAACACACTTATTTGAGTTCCAAAAGTGATATTTCAAATGCAATATTTATTTACAGTCAAAAGATTTAACATTAAAAAATTACAATTCCTGACCATCAGGAGAAGGTTCGACAGGTCTGGGGTCATCGTTTTTCATTAGAAATTTTTTATTTATTGAACTGTACAAAAAATGTTTCAAAATGTCATTTGGATTGTACCTAATGTTGAATAACCACTTTTTAAAGCCTCATTAGGACCACAATTACCATTTTTACAGACCTTTCCTCCTAGTCAGAAGCTTTTATTTTCACATATTTCAGGCAGAAAAATGACTCTAAGCACACTTATTTTTGTTCCAAAAGTGATATTTAAATGCAATATGTATTTACAGTCAAAAGATTGAACATGAAAAAATTACCATTCCTGACCACCTGGAGATGGTGCGACAGGTCTGGGGTCATCGTTTTGCATCAGAAGATTGTTTTTTTGGACTGTAAAAAAAAGCAATTATTCAATTTGTCAATTTGAGTGTGCCTCATGTTGAATAACACTTTTTAAAGCCTCACAGTGTCCAAAATTGCCATTTTTACAGATTTTTCCTCCTGGTCAGAAGCTTTTATTTTCACTGATTTTGTGCAGAAAAATGACTCTGGGGGAGAGGAGTTGGCCTAACGGTTAGTGCGCTCGACCTCGGAGCAGGGGAACTGGGTTTGAGTCTCGGTAACAACGCTAAAACATCCTGTGATTCTGGGCAAATCACTTAATCTCCCCGTGCTTACTTTTTTTTTTTTAAATTCGTGTTTGTCCTCATGTAACGTAACTGGTGCTATGTAAAGCGCTCTGATACCTGATTGGATTCGGGTCAAGTTCGCGCTATATAAAACCCTGTTAAAAAAACCCCCACCTATTTTAGTTCCAGAAGTGATATTTCACACGCAATATTTATTTACAGTCAAACGATTTAACATAAAAAAATGACCATTTCTTACAATCTGGAGAAAGTTTGACAGGTCCGGAATCATCGTTTTTCATCAGAAAATAGATTTTTTGGACTGTATAAAAAAATATTCAAATTGTCAATTGGATTGTGCCTCATGTTGAATAACCACTTTTTAAAGCCTCACAGTGACCAAACTTGCCATTCTTGCAGAACTTTACTCCTCCTCAGAAGCTTCTATTTTGACTGATTTCGGGCAGGAAAATGACTCTAAACACACTTATTTTAGTTCCAAAAGTGATATTTCAAATGCAATATTTATTTACAGTCAAAAGATTTAACATTAAAAAATTACAATTCCTGACCATCAGGAGAAGGTTCGACAGGTCTGGGGTCATCGTTTTTCATTAGAAATTTTTTATTTATTGAACTGTACAAAAAATGTTTCAAAATGTCATTTGGATTGTACCTAATGTTGAATAACCACTTTTTAAAGCCTCATTAGGACCACAATTACCATTTTTACAGACCTTTCCTCCTAGTCAGAAGCTTTTATTTTCACATATTTCAGGCAGAAGAATGACTCTAAGCACACTTATTTTTGTTCCAAAAGTGATATTTTACATGCAATATGTATTTACAGTCAAAAGATTGAACATGAAAAAATTACCATTCCTGACCATCTGGAGAAGGTGCAACAGGTCTGGGGAAATCGTTTTTCATCAGAAAATAGATTTTTTTGGAGTGTATTAACATTATTCAAAATGTCAATTGGATTGTGCCTCATTTTGTCTAACCACTTTTTAAAGCCTCACAGTGACCAAAATTGCCATTTTTACAGACTTTCCTCCTAGTCAGAAGCTTTTATTTTCACCGTTTTAGGGCAGAAGAATGGCTCTAAACACACTTAATTTACTTCCAAAAGTGATATTTTACATGCAATATGCATTTACATTAAAAAAACTTGAACATTAAAAAATTACCATTCCTGACGATCTGGAGTAGGTTCCACAGGTCTAGGGTCATCGTTTTACATCAGAAAATTGATTTATTGGACTGTACAAAAAAATGAATCAAAATGTCAATTGGATTGTGCCTAATGTTTGAATAACCATTTTTTAAAGCCTCACTAGGACCACAATTACCATTTTTACAGACCTTTCCTCCTAGTCAGAAGCTTTTATTTTCACCGATTTCAGGCAGAAAAATTACTCTAACCACACTTATTTTTGTTCCAAAAGTGATATTTTACATGCAATAGGTATTTACAGTCAAAAGATTGAACATGAAAAAATTACCATTCCTGACCACCTGGAGAAGGTGCGACAGGTCTGGGGTCATCGTTTTGCATCAGAAGATTGCTTTTTTGGACTGTAAAAAAAAGCAAATATTCAATTTGTCAATTTGAGTGTGCCTCATGTTGAATAACACTTTTTAAAGCCTCACAGTGTCCAAAATTGCCATTTTTACAGATTTTTCCTGCTGGTCAGAAGCTTTTATTTTCACTGATTTTGTGCAGAAAAATGACTCTGGGGGAGAGGAGTTGGCCTAACGGTTAGGGCGCTCAACCTCGGAGCAGGGGAACTGGGTTTGAGTCTCGGTAACAACGCTAAAACATCCTGTGATTCTGGGCAAATCACTTAATCTCCCCGTGCTTAAAGTTTTTTTTTTTTTTAAATCCATGTTTGTCCTCATGTAACGTAACTGGTGCTATGTAAAGTGCTCTGATACCTGATTGGATTCGGGTCAAGTTCGCGCTATATAAAACCCAGTAAAAAAAAAAACCCACCTATTTTAGTTCCAGAAGTGATATTTCACACGCAATATTTATTTACAGTCAAACGATTTAACATAAAAAAATTACCATTTCTTACAATCTGGAGAAAGTTTGACAGGTCCGGGGTCATCGTTTTTCATCAGAAAATTGATATTTTGGACTGTATAAAAAAATATTCAAATTGTCCATTGGATTGTGCCTCATGTTGAATAACCACTTTTTAAAGCCTCACAGTGACCAAACTTGCCATTCTTGCAGAACTTTACTCCTCCTCAGAAGCTTCTATTTTGACTGATTTCGGGCAGGAAAATGACTCTAAACACACTTATTTGAGTTCCAAAAGTGATATTTCAAATGCAATATTTATTTACAGTCAAAAGATTTAACATAAAAAAATTTACCATTCCTGACCATCAGGAGAAGGTTCGACAGGTCTGGGGTCATCGTTTTTCATTAGAAAATTTTTATTGATTGGACTGTACAAAAAATGTTTCAAAATGTCATTTGGATTGTACCTAATGTTGAATAACCACTTTTTAAAGCCTCATTAGGACCACAATTACCATTTTTACAGACCTTTCCTCCAAGTCAGAAGCTTTTATTTTCACATATTTCAGGCAGAAAAATGACTCTAAGCACACTTATTTTTGTTCCAAAAGTGATATTTAAATGTAATATGTATTTACAGTCAAAAGATTGAACATGAAAAAATTACCATTCCTGACCATCTGGAGAAGGTGCAACAGGTCTGGGGAAATCGTTTTTCATCAGAAAATAGATTTTTTGGAGTGTATTAACATTATTCAAAATGTCAATTGGGTTGTACCTAATGTTGAATAACCACTTTTTAAAGCCTCATTAGGACCACAATTACCATTTTTACAGATCTTTCCTCCTAGTCAGAAGCTTTTATTTTCACATATTTCAGGCAGAAAAATGACTCTAAGCACACTTATTTTTGTTCCAAAAGTGATATTTTACATGCAATATGTATTTACAGTCAAAAGATTGAACATGAAAAAATTACCATTCCTGACCATCTGGAGAAGGTGCAACAGGTCTGGGGACATCGTTTTTCATCAGAAAATAGATTTTTTTGGAGTGTATTAACATTATTCAAAATGTCAATTGGATTGTGCCTCATTTTGTCTAACCACTTTACCACTTTTTAAAGCCTCACAGTGACCAAAATTGCCATTTTTACAGACTTTCCTCCTAGTCAGAAGCTTTTATTTTCACCGTTTTAGGGCAGAAGAATGGCTCTAAACACACTTAATTTACTTCCAAAAGTGATATTTTACATGCAATATGCATTTACATTAAAAAACTTGAACATTAAAAAATTACCATTCCTGACGATCTGGAGTAGGTTTGACAGGTCCGGGGTCATAGTTTTTCATCAGAAAATTGATTTTTTGGACTGTATAAAAAAATATTCAAATTGTCAATTGGATTGTGCCTCATGTTGAATAACCAATTTTTAAAGCCTCACAGTGACCAAACTTGCCATTCTTGCAGAACTTTACTCCTCCTCAGAAGCTTCTATTTTGACTGATTTCGGGCAGGAAAATGACTCTAAACACACTTATTTGAGTTCCAAAAGTGATATTTCAAATGCAATATTTATTTACAGTCAAAAGATTTAACATTAAAAAATTACCATTCCTGACCATCAGGAGAAGGTTCGACAGGTCTGGGGTCATCGTTTTTCATTAGAATTTTTTTATTTATTGGACTGTACAAAAAATGTTTCAAAATGTCATTTGGATTGTACCTAATGTTGAATAACCACTTTTTAAAGCCTCATTAGGACCACAATTACCATTTTTACAGACCTTTCCTCCAAGTCAGAAGCTTTTATTTTCACATATTTCAGGCAGAAAAATGACTCTAAGCACACTTACTTTTGTTCCAAAAGTGATATTTAAATGCAATATGTATTTACAGTCAAAAGATTGAACATGAAAAAATTACCATTCCTGACCATCTGGAGAAGGTGCAACAGGTCTGGGGACATCGTTTTTCATCAGAAAATAGATTTGTTTGGCGTGTATTAACATTATTCAAAATGTCAATTGGATTGTGCCTCATTTTGTCTAACCACTTTTTAAAGCCTCACAGTGACCAAAATTGCCATTTTTACAGACTTTTCCTCCTAGTCAGAAGCTTTTATTTTCACCGTTTTAGGGCAGAAGAATGGCTCTAAACACTCTTAATTTACTTCCAAAAGTGATATTTTACATGCAATATGCATTTACATTAAAAAAACTTGAACATTAAAAAATTACCATTCCTGACGATCTGGAGTAGGTTCCACAGGTCTAGGGTCATCGTTTTACATCAGAAAATTGATTTATTGGACTGTACAAAAAAATGTTTCAAAATGTCATTTGGATTGTACCTAATGTTGAATAACCACTTTTTAAAGCCTCATTAGGACCACAATTACCATTTTTACAGACCTTTCCTCCTAGTCAGAAGCTTTTATTTTCACATATTTCAGGCAGAAAAATGACTCTAAGCACACTTATTTTTGTTCCAAAAGTGATATTTAAATGCAATATGTATTTACAGTCAAAAGATTGAACATGAAAAAATTACCATTCCTGACCACCTGGAGATGGTGCGACAGGTCTGGGGTCATCGTTTTGCATCAGAAGATTGTTTTTTTGGACTGTAAAAAAAAGCAATTATTCAATTTGTCAATTTGAGTGTGCCTCATGTTGAATAACACTTTTTAAAGCCTCACAGTGTCCAAAATTGCCATTTTTACAGATTTTTCCTCCTGGTCAGAAGCTTTTATTTTCACTGATTTTGTGCAGAAAAATGACTCTGGGGGAGAGGAGTTGGCCTAACGGTTAGTGCGCTCGACCTCGGAGCAGGGGAACTGGGTTTGAGTCTCGGTAACAACGCTAAAACATCCTGTGATTCTGGGCAAATCACTTAATCTCCCCGTGCTTACATTTTTTTTTTTAAATTCGTGTTTGTCCTCATGTAACGTAACTGGTGCTATGTAAAGCGCTCTGATACCTGATTGGATTCGGGTCAAGTTCGCGCTATATAAAACCCTGTTAAAAAAAACCCCACTTATTTTAGTTCCAGAAGTGATATTTCACACGCAATATTTATTTACAGTCAAACGATTTAACATAAAAAAATGACCATTTCTTACAATCTGGAGAAAGTTTGACAGGTCCGGAATCATCGTTTTTCATCAGAAAATAGATTTTTTGGACTGTAGAAAAAAATATTCAAATTGTCAATTGGATTGTGCCTCATGTTGAATAACCACTTTTTAAAGCCTCACAGTGACCAAACTTGCCATTCTTGCAGAACTTTACTCCTCCTCAGAAGCTTCTATTTTGACTGATTTCGGGCAGGAAAATGACTCTAAACACACTTATTTTAGTTCCAAAAGTGATATTTCAAATGCAATATTTATTTACAGTCAAAAGATTTAACATTAAAAAATTACAATTCCGGACCATCAGGAGAAGGTTCGACAGGTCTGGGGTCATCGTTTTTCATTAGAAATTTTTTATTTATTGAACTGTACAAAAAATGTTTCAAAATGTCATTTGGATTGTACCTAATGTTGAATAACCACTTTTTAAAGCCTCATTAGGACCACAATTACCATTTTTACAGACCTTTCCTCCTAGTCAGAAGCTTTTATTTTCACATATTTCAGGCAGAAGAATGACTCTAAGCACACTTATTTTTGTTCCAAAAGTGATATTTTACATGCAATATGTATTTACAGTCAAAAGATTGAACATGAAAAAATTACCATTCCTGACCATCTGGAGAAGGTGCAACAGGTCTGGGGAAATCGTTTTTCATCAGAAAATAGATTTTTTTGGAGTGTATTAACATTATTCAAAATGTCAATTGGATTGTGCCTCATTTTGTCTAACCACTTTTTAAAGCCTCACAGTGACCAAAATTGCCATTTTTACAGACTTTCCTCCTAGTCAGAAGCTTTTATTTTCACCGTTTTAGGGCAGAAGAATGGCTCTAAACACACTTAATTTACTTCCAAAAGTGATATTTTACATGCAATATGCATTTACATTAAAAAAACTTGAACATTAAAAAATTACCATTCCTGACGATCTGGAGTAGGTTCCACAGGTCTAGGGTCATCGTTTTACATCAGAAAATTGATTTATTGGACTGTACAAAAAAATGAATCAAAATGTCAATTGGATTGTGCCTAATGTTTGAATAACCATTTTTTAAAGCCTCACTAGGACCACAATTACCATTTTTACAGACCTTTCCTCCTAGTCAGAAGCTTTTATTTTCACCGATTTCAGGCAGAAAAATTACTCTAACCACACTTATTTTTGTTCCAAAAGTGATATTTTACATGCAATAGGTATTTACAGTCAAAAGATTGAACATGAAAAAATTACCATTCCTGACCACCTGGAGAAGGTGCGACAGGTCTGGGGTCATCATTTTGCATCAGAAGATTGCTTTTTTGGACTGTAAAAAAAAGCAAATATTCAATTTGTCAATTTGAGTGTGCCTCATGTTGAATAACACTTTTTAAAGCCTCACAGTGTCCAAAATTGCCATTTTTACAGATTTTTCCTGCTGGTCAGAAGCTTTTATTTTCACTGATTTTGTGCAGAAAAATGACTCTGGGGGAGAGGAGTTGGCCTAACGGTTAGGGCGCTCAACCTCGGAGCAGGGGAACTGGGTTTGAGTCTCGGTAACAACGCTAAAACATCCTGTGATTCTGGGCAAATCACTTAATCTCCCCGTGCTTAAAGTTTTTTTTTTTTTTAAATCCATGTTTGTCCTCATGTAACGTAACTGGTGCTATGTAAAGCGCTCTGATACCTGATTGGATTCGGGTCAAGTTCGCGCTATATAAAACCCAGTAAAAAAAAAAACCCACCTATTTTAGTTCCAGAAGTGATATTTCACACGCAATATTTATTTACAGTCAAACGATTTAACATAAAAAAATTACCATTTCTTACAATCTGGAGAAAGTTTGACAGGTCCGGGGTCATCGTTTTTCATCAGAAAATTGATATTTTGGACTGTATAAAAAAATATTCAAATTGTCCATTGGATTGTGCCTCATGTTGAATAACCACTTTTTAAAGCCTCACAGTGACCAAACTTGCCATTCTTGCAGAACTTTACTCCTCCTCAGAAGCTTCTATTTTGACTGATTTCGGGCAGGAAAATGACTCTAAACACACTTATTTGAGTTCCAAAAGTGGTATTTCAAATGCAATATTTATTTACAGTCAAAAGATTTAACATTAAAAAATTACCATTCCTGACCATCAGGAGAAGGTTCGACAGGTCTGGGGTCATCGTTTTTCATTAGAAAATTTTTATTGATTGGACTGTACAAAAAATGTTTCAAAATGTCATTTGGATTGTACCTAATGTTGAATAACCACTTTTTAAAGCCTCATTAGGACCACAATTACCATTTTTACAGACCTTTCCTCCAAGTCAGAAGCTTTTATTTTCACATATTTCAGGCAGAAAAATGACTCTAAGCACACTTATTTTTGTTCCAAAAGTGATATTTAAATGTAATATGTATTTACAGTCAAAAGATTGAACATGAAAAAATTACCATTCCTGACCATCTGGAGAAGGTGCAACAGGTCTGGGGAAATCGTTTTTCATCAGAAAATAGATTTTTTGGAGTGTATTAACATTATTCAAAATGTCAATTGGGTTGTACCTAATGTTGAATAACCACTTTTTAAAGCCTCATTAGGACCACAATTACCATTTTTACAGATCTTTCCTCCTAGTCAGAAGCTTTTATTTTCACATATTTCAGGCAGAAAAATGACTCTAAGCACACTTATTTTTGTTCCAAAAGTGATATTTTACATGCAATATGTATTTACAGTCAAAAGATTGAACATGAAAAAATTACCATTCCTGACCATCTGGAGAAGGTGCAACAGGTCTGGGGACATCGTTTTTCATCAGAAAATAGATTTTTTTGGAGTGTATTAACATTATTCAAAATGTCAATTGGATTGTGCCTCATTTTGTCTAACCACTTTTTAAAGCCTCACAGTGACCAAAATTGCCATTTTTACAGATCTTTCCTCCTAGTCAGAAGCTTTTATTTTCACCGTTTTAGGGTAGAAGAATGGCTCTAAACACTCTTAATTTACTTCCAAAAGTGATATTTTACATGCAATATGCATTTACATTAAAAAAACTTGAACATTAAAAAATTACCATTCCTGACGATCTGGAGTAGGTTCCACAGGTCTAGGGTCATCGTTTTACATCAGAAAATTGATTTATTGGACTGTACAAAAAATGTTTCAAAATGTCATTTGGATTGTACCTAATGTTGAATAACCACTTTTTAAAGCCTCATTAGGACCACAATTACCATTTTTACAGACCTTTCCTCCTAGTCAGAAGCTTTTATTTTCACATATTTCAGGCAGAAAAATGACTCTAAGCACACTTATTTTTGTTCCAAAAGTGATATTTAAATGCAATATGTATTTACAGTCAAAAGATTGAACATGAAAAAATTACCATTCCTGACCACCTGGAGATGGTGCGACAGGTCTGGGGTCATCGTTTTGCATCAGAAGATTGTTTTTTTGGACTGTAAAAAAAAGCAATTATTCAATTTGTCAATTTGAGTGTGCCTCATGTTGAATAACACTTTTTAAAGCCTCACAGTGTCCAAAATTGCCATTTTTACAGATTTTTCCTCCTGGTCAGAAGCTTTTATTTTCACTGATTTTGTGCAGAAAAATGACTCTGGGGGAGAGGAGTTGGCCTAACGGTTGGTGCGCTCGACCTCGGAGCAGGGGAACTGGGTTTGAGTCTCGGTAACAACGCTAAAACATCCTGTGATTCTGGGCAAATCACTTAATCTCCCCGTGCTTACATTTTTTTTTTAAATTCGTGTTTGTCCTCATGTAACGTAACTGGTGCTATGTAAAGCGCTCTGATACCTGATTGGATTCGGGTCAAGTTCGCGCTATATAAAACCCTGTTAAAAAAACCCCCACTTATTTTAGTTCCAGAAGTGATATTTCACACGCAATATTTATTTACAGTCAAACGATTTAACATAAAAAAATGACCATTTCTTACAATCTGGAGAAAGTTTGACAGGTCCGGAATCATCGTTTTTCATCAGAAAATAGATTTTTTGGACTGTATAAAAAAATATTCAAATTGTCAATTGGATTGTGCCTCATGTTGAATAACCACTTTTTAAAGCCTCACAGTGACCAAACTTGCCATTCTTGCAGAACTTTACTCCTCCTCAGAAGCTTCTATTTTGACTGATTTCGGGCAGGAAAATGACTCTAAACACACTTATTTTAGTTCCAAAAGTGATATTTCAAATGCAATATTTATTTACAGTCAAAAGATTTAACATTAAAAAATTACAATTCCTGACCATCAGGAGAAGGTTCGACAGGTCTGGGGTCATCGTTTTTCATTAGAAATTTTTTATTTATTGAACTGTACAAAAAATGTTTCAAAATGTCATTTGGATTGTACCTAATGTTGAATAACCACTTTTTAAAGCCTCATTAGGACCACAATTACCATTTTTATAGACCTTTCCTCCTAGTCAGAAGCTTTTATTTTCACATATTTCAGGCAGAAGAATGACTCTAAGCACACTTATTTTTGTTCCAAAAGTGATATTTTACATGCAATATGTATTTACAGTCAAAAGATTGAACATGAAAAAATTACCATTCCTGACCATCTGGAGAAGGTGCAACAGGTCTGGGGAAATCGTTTTTCATCAGAAAATAGATTTTTTTGGAGTGTATTAACATTATTCAAAATGTCAATTGGATTGTGCCTCATTTTGTCTAACCACTTTTTAAAGCCTCACAGTGACCAAAATTGCCATTTTTACAGACTTTCCTCCTAGTCAGAAGCTTTTATTTTCACCGTTTTAGGGCAGAAGAATGGCTCTAAACACACTTAATTTACTTCCAAAAGTGATATTTTACATGCAATATGCATTTACATTAAAAAAACTTGAACATTAAAAAATTACCATTCCTGACGATCTGGAGTAGGTTCCACAGGTCTAGGGTCATCGTTTTACATCAGAAAATTGATTTATTGGACTGTACAAAAAAATGAATCAAAATGTCAATTGGATTGTGCCTAATGTTTGAATAACCATTTTTTAAAGCCTCACTAGGACCACAATTACCATTTTTACAGACCTTTCCTCCTAGTCAGAAGCTTTTATTTTCACCGATTTCAGGCAGAAAAATTACTCTAACCACACTTATTTTTGTTCCAAAAGTGATATTTTACATGCAATAGGTATTTACAGTCAAAAGATTGAACATGAAAAAATTACCATTCCTGACCACCTGGAGAAGGTGCGACAGGTCTGGGGTCATCGTTTTGCATCAGAAGATTGCTTTTTTGGACTGTAAAAAAAAGCAAATATTCAATTTGTCAATTTGAGTGTGCCTCATGTTGAATAACACTTTTTAAAGCCTCACAGTGTCCAAAATTGCCATTTTTACAGATTTTTCCTGCTGGTCAGAAGCTTTTATTTTCACTGATTTTGTGCAGAAAAATGACTCTGGGGAGAGGAGTTGGCCTAACGGTTAGGGCGCTCAACCTCGGAGCAGGGGAACTGGGTTTGAGTCTCGGTAACAACGCTAAAACATCCTGTGATTCTGGGCAAATCACTTAATCTCCCCGTGCTTAAAGTTTTTTTTTTTTTTAAATCCATGTTTGTCCTCATGTAACGTAACTGGTGCTATGTAAAGCGCTCTGATACCTGATTGGATTCGGGTCAAGTTCGCGCTATATAAAACCCAGTAAAAAAAAAACCCACCTATTTTAGTTCCAGAAGTGATATTTCACACGCAATATTTATTTACAGTCAAACGATTTAACATAAAAAAATTACCATTTCTTACAATCTGGAGAAAGTTTGACAGGTCCGGGGTCATCGTTTTTCATCAGAAAATTGATATTTTGGACTGTATAAAAAAATATTCAAATTGTCCATTGGATTGTGCCTCATGTTGAATAACCACTTTTTAAAGCCTCACAGTGACCAAACTTGCCATTCTTGCAGAACTTTACTCCTCCTCAGAAGCTTCTATTTTGACTGATTTCGGGCAGGAAAATGACTCTAAACACACTTATTTGAGTTCCAAAAGTGATATTTCAAATGCAATATTTATTTACAGTCAAAAGATTTAACATAAAAAAATTTACCATTCCTGACCATCAGGAGAAGGTTCGACAGGTCTGGGGTCATCGTTTTTCATTAGAAAATTTTTATTGATTGGACTGTACAAAAAATGTTTCAAAATGTCATTTGGATTGTACCTAATGTTGAATAACCACTTTTTAAAGCCTCATTAGGACCACAATTACCATTTTTACAGACCTTTCCTCCAAGTCAGAAGCTTTTATTTTCACATATTTCAGGCAGAAAAATGACTCTAAGCACACTTATTTTTGTTCCAAAAGTGATATTTAAATGTAATATGTATTTACAGTCAAAAGATTGAACATGAAAAAATTACCATTCCTGACCATCTGGAGAAGGTGCAACAGGTCTGGGGAAATCGTTTTTCATCAGAAAATAGATTTTTTGGAGTGTATTAACATTATTCAAAATGTCAGTTGGGTTGTACCTAATGTTGAATAACCACTTTTTAAAGCCTCATTAGGACCACAATTACCATTTTTACAGATCTTTCCTCCTAGTCAGAAGCTTTTATTTTCACATATTTCAGGCAGAAAAATGACTCTAAGCACACTTATTTTTGTTCCAAAAGTGATATTTTACATGCAATATGTATTTACAGTCAAAAGATTGAACATGAAAAAATTACCATTCCTGACCATCTGGAGAAGGTGCAACAGGTCTGGGGACATCGTTTTTCATCAGAAAATAGATTTTTTTTGAGTGTATTAACATTATTCAAAATGTCAATTGGATTGTGCCTCATTTTGTCTAACCACTTTACCACTTTTTAAAGCCTCACAGTGACCAAAATTGCCATTTTTACAGACTTTCCTCCTAGTCAGAAGCTTTTATTTTCACCGTTTTAGGGCAGAAGAATGGCTCTAAACACACTTAATTTACTTCCAAAAGTGATATTTTACATGCAATATGCATTTACATTAAAAAACTTGAACATTAAAAAATTACCATTCCTGACGATCTGGAGTAGGTTTGACAGGTCCGGGGTCATAGTTTTTCATCAGAAAATTGATTTTTTGGACTGTATAAAAAAATATTCAAATTGTCAATTGGATTGTGCCTCATGTTGAATAACCAATTTTTAAAGCCTCACAGTGACCAAACTTGCCATTCTTGCAGAACTTTACTCCTCCTCAGAAGCTTCTATTTTGACTGATTTCGGGCAGGAAAATGACTCTAAACACACTTATTTGAGTTCCAAAAGTGATATTTCAAATGCAATATTTATTTACAGTCAAAAGATTTAACATTAAAAAATTACCATTCCTGACCATCAGGAGAAGGTTCGACAGGTCTGGGGTCATCGTTTTTCATTAGAATTTTTTTATTTATTGGACTGTACAAAAAATGTTTCAAAATGTCATTTGGATTGTACCTAATGTTGAATAACCACTTTTTAAAGCCTCATTAGGACCACAATTACCATTTTTACAGACCTTTCCTCCAAGTCAGAAGCTTTTATTTTCACATATTTCAGGCAGAAAAATGACTCTAAGCACACTTACTTTTGTTCCAAAAGTGATATTTAAATGCAATATGTATTTACAGTCAAAAGATTGAACATGAAAAAATTACCATTCCTGACCATCTGGAGAAGGTGCAACAGGTCTGGGGACATCGTTTTTCATCAGAAAATAGATTTGTTTGGCGTGTATTAACATTATTCAAAATGTCAATTGGATTGTGCCTCATTTTGTCTAACCACTTTTTAAAGCCTCACAGTGACCAAAATTGCCATTTTTACAGACTTTTCCTCCTAGTCAGAAGCTTTTATTTTCACCGTTTTAGGGCAGAAGAATGGCTCTAAACACTCTTAATTTACTTCCAAAAGTGATATTTTACATGCAATATGCATTTACATTAAAAAAACTTGAACATTAAAAAATTACCATTCCTGACGATCTGGAGTAGGTTCCACAGGTCTAGGGTCATCGTTTTACATCAGAAAATTGATTTATTGGACTGTACAAAAAAATGTTTCAAAATGTCATTTGGATTGTACCTAATGTTGAATAACCACTTTTTAAAGCCTCATTAGGACCACAATTACCATTTTTACAGACCTTTCCTCCTAGTCAGAAGCTTTTATTTTCACATATTTCAGGCAGAAAAATGACTCTAAGCACACTTATTTTTGTTCCAAAAGTGATATTTAAATGCAATATGTATTTACAGTCAAAAGATTGAACATGAAAAAATTACCATTCCTGACCACCTGGAGATGGTGCGACAGGTCTGGGGTCATCGTTTTGCATCAGAAGATTGTTTTTTTGGACTGTAAAAAAAAGCAATTATTCAATTTGTCAATTTGAGTGTGCCTCATGTTGAATAACACTTTTTAAAGCCTCACAGTGTCCAAAATTGCCATTTTTACAGATTTTTCCTCCTGGTCAGAAGCTGTTATTTTCACTGATTTTGTGCAGAAAAATGACTCTGGGGGAGAGGAGTTGGCCTAACGGTTAGTGCGCTCGACCTCGGAGCAGGGGAACTGGGTTTGAGTCTCGGTAACAACGCTAAAACATCCTGTGATTCTGGGCAAATCACTTAATCTCCCCGTGCTTACATTTTTTTTTTTTAATTCGTGTTTGTCCTCATGTAACGTAACTGGTGCTATGTAAAGCGCTCTGATACCTGATTGGATTCGGGTCAAGTTCGCGCTATATAAAACCCTGTTAAAAAAAACCCCACTTATTTTAGTTCCAGAAGTGATATTTCACACGCAATATTTATTTACAGTCAAACAATTTAACATAAAAAAATGACCATTTCTTACAATCTGGAGAAAGTTTGACAGGTCCGGAATCATCGTTTTTCATCAGAAAATAGATTTTTTGGACTGTATAAAAAAATATTCAAATTGTCAATTGGATTGTGCCTCATGTTGAATAACCACTTTTTAAAGCCTCACAGTGACCAAACTTGCCATTCTTGCAGAACTTTACTCCTCCTCAGAAGCTTCTATTTTGACTGATTTCGGGCAGGAAAATGACTCTAAACACACTTATTTTAGTTCCAAAAGTGATATTTCAAATGCAATATTTATTTACAGTCAAAAGATTTAACATTAAAAAATTACAATTCCTGACCATCAGGAGAAGGTTCGACAGGTCTGGGGTCATCGTTTTTCATTAGAAATTTTTTATTTATTGAACTGTACAAAAAATGTTTCAAAATGTCATTTGGATTGTACCTAATGTTGAATAACCACTTTTTAAAGCCTCATTAGGACCACAATTACCATTTTTACAGACCTTTCCTCCTAGTCAGAAGCTTTTATTTTCACATATTTCAGGCAGAAGAATGACTCTAAGCACACTTATTTTTGTTCCAAAAGTGATATTTTACATGCAATATGTATTTACAGTCAAAAGATTGAACATGAAAAAATTACCATTCCTGACCATCTGGAGAAGGTGCAACAGGTCTGGGGAAATCGTTTTTCATCAGAAAATAGATTTTTTTGGAGTGTATTAACATTATTCAAAATGTCAATTGGATTGTGCCTCATTTTGTCTAACCACTTTTTAAAGCCTCACAGTGACCAAAATTGCCATTTTTACAGACTTTCCTCCTAGTCAGAAGCTTTTATTTTCACCGTTTTAGGGCAGAAGAATGGCTCTAAACACACTTAATTTACTTCCAAAAGTGATATTTTACATGCAATATGCATTTACATTAAAAAAACTTGAACATTAAAAAATTACCATTCCTGACGATCTGGAGTAGGTTCCACAGGTCTAGGGTCATCGTTTTACATCAGAAAATTGATTTATTGGACTGTACAAAAAAATGAATCAAAATGTCAATTGGATTGTGCCTAATGTTTGAATAACCATTTTTTAAAGCCTCACTAGGACCACAATTACCATTTTTACAGACCTTTCCTCCTAGTCAGAAGCTTTTATTTTCACCGATTTCAGGCAGAAAAATTACTCTAACCACACTTATTTTTGTTCCAAAAGTGATATTTTACATGCAATAGGTATTTACAGTCAAAAGATTGAACATGAAAAAATTACCATTCCTGACCACCTGGAGAAGGTGCGACAGGTCTGGGGTCATCGTTTTGCATCAGAAGATTGCTTTTTTGGACTGTAAAAAAAAGCAAATATTCAATTTGTCAATTTGAGTGTGCCTCATGTTGAATAACACTTTTTAAAGCCTCACAGTGTCCAAAATTGCCATTTTTACAGATTTTTCCTGCTGGTCAGAAGCTTTTATTTTCACTGATTTTGTGCAGAAAAATGACTCTGGGGAGAGGAGTTGGCCTAACGGTTAGGGCGCTCAACCTCGGAGCAGGGGAACTGGGTTTGAGTCTCGGTAACAACGCTAAAACATCCTGTGATTCTGGGCAAATCACTTAATCTCCCCGTGCTTAAAGTTTTTTTTTTTTTTAAATCCATGTTTGTCCTCATGTAACGTAACTGGTGCTATGTAAAGCGCTCTGATACCTGATTGGATTCGGGTCAAGTTCGCGCTATATAAAACCCAGTAAAAAAAAAACCCACCTATTTTAGTTCCAGAAGTGATATTTCACACGCAATATTTATTTACAGTCAAACGATTTAACATAAAAAAATTACCATTTCTTACAATCTGGAGAAAGTTTGACAGGTCCGGGGTCATCGTTTTTCATCAGAAAATTGATATTTTGGACTGTATAAAAAAATATTCAAATTGTCCATTGGATTGTGCCTCATGTTGAATAACCACTTTTTAAAGCCTCACAGTGACCAAACTTGCCATTCTTGCAGAACTTTACTCCTCCTCAGAAGCTTCTATTTTGACTGATTTCGGGCAGGAAAATGACTCTAAACACACTTATTTGAGTTCCAAAAGTGATATTTCAAATGCAATATTTATTTACAGTCAAAAGATTTAACATAAAAAAATTTACCATTCCTGACCATCAGGAGAAGGTTCGACAGGTCTGGGGTCATCGTTTTTCATTAGAAAATTTTTATTGATTGGACTGTACAAAAAATGTTTCAAAATGTCATTTGGATTGTACCTAATGTTGAATAACCACTTTTTAAAGCCTCATTAGGACCACAATTACCATTTTTACAGACCTTTCCTCCAAGTCAGAAGCTTTTATTTTCACATATTTCAGGCAGAAAAATGACTCTAAGCACACTTATTTTTGTTCCAAAAGTGATATTTAAATGTAATATGTATTTACAGTCAAAAGATTGAACATGAAAAAATTACCATTCCTGACCATCTGGAGAAGGTGCAACAGGTCTGGGGAAATCGTTTTTCATCAGAAAATAGATTTTTTGGAGTGTATTAACATTATTCAAAATGTCAGTTGGGTTGTACCTAATGTTGAATAACCACTTTTTAAAGCCTCATTAGGACCACAATTACCATTTTTACAGATCTTTCCTCCTAGTCAGAAGCTTTTATTTTCACATATTTCAGGCAGAAAAATGACTCTAAGCACACTTATTTTTGTTCCAAAAGTGATATTTTACATGCAATATGTATTTACAGTCAAAAGATTGAACATGAAAAAATTACCATTCCTGACCATCTGGAGAAGGTGCAACAGGTCTGGGGACATCGTTTTTCATCAGAAAATAGATTTTTTTTGAGTGTATTAACATTATTCAAAATGTCAATTGGATTGTGCCTCATTTTGTCTAACCACTTTACCACTTTTTAAAGCCTCACAGTGACCAAAATTGCCATTTTTACAGACTTTCCTCCTAGTCAGAAGCTTTTATTTTCACCGTTTTAGGGCAGAAGAATGGCTCTAAACACACTTAATTTACTTCCAAAAGTGATATTTTACATGCAATATGCATTTACATTAAAAAACTTGAACATTAAAAAATTACCATTCCTGACGATCTGGAGTAGGTTTGACAGGTCCGGGGTCATAGTTTTTCATCAGAAAATTGATTTTTTGGACTGTATAAAAAAATATTCAAATTGTCAATTGGATTGTGCCTCATGTTGAATAACCAATTTTTAAAGCCTCACAGTGACCAAACTTGCCATTCTTGCAGAACTTTACTCCTCCTCAGAAGCTTCTATTTTGACTGATTTCGGGCAGGAAAATGACTCTAAACACACTTATTTGAGTTCCAAAAGTGATATTTCAAATGCAATATTTATTTACAGTCAAAAGATTTAACATTAAAAAATTACCATTCCTGACCATCAGGAGAAGGTTCGACAGGTCTGGGGTCATCGTTTTTCATTAGAATTTTTTTATTTATTGGACTGTACAAAAAATGTTTCAAAATGTCATTTGGATTGTACCTAATGTTGAATAACCACTTTTTAAAGCCTCATTAGGACCACAATTACCATTTTTACAGACCTTTCCTCCAAGTCAGAAGCTTTTATTTTCACATATTTCAGGCAGAAAAATGACTCTAAGCACACTTACTTTTGTTCCAAAAGTGATATTTAAATGCAATATGTATTTACAGTCAAAAGATTGAACATGAAAAAATTACCATTCCTGACCATCTGGAGAAGGTGCAACAGGTCTGGGGACATCGTTTTTCATCAGAAAATAGATTTGTTTGGCGTGTATTAACATTATTCAAAATGTCAATTGGATTGTGCCTCATTTTGTCTAACCACTTTTTAAAGCCTCACAGTGACCAAAATTGCCATTTTTACAGACTTTTCCTCCTAGTCAGAAGCTTTTATTTTCACCGTTTTAGGGCAGAAGAATGGCTCTAAACACTCTTAATTTACTTCCAAAAGTGATATTTTACATGCAATATGCATTTACATTAAAAAAACTTGAACATTAAAAAATTACCATTCCTGACGATCTGGAGTAGGTTCCACAGGTCTAGGGTCATCGTTTTACATCAGAAAATTGATTTATTGGACTGTACAAAAAAATGTTTCAAAATGTCATTTGGATTGTACCTAATGTTGAATAACCACTTTTTAAAGCCTCATTAGGACCACAATTACCATTTTTACAGACCTTTCCTCCTAGTCAGAAGCTTTTATTTTCACATATTTCAGGCAGAAAAATGACTCTAAGCACACTTATTTTTGTTCCAAAAGTGATATTTAAATGCAATATGTATTTACAGTCAAAAGATTGAACATGAAAAAATTACCATTCCTGACCACCTGGAGATGGTGCGACAGGTCTGGGGTCATCGTTTTGCATCAGAAGATTGTTTTTTTGGACTGTAAAAAAAAGCAATTATTCAATTTGTCAATTTGAGTGTGCCTCATGTTGAATAACACTTTTTAAAGCCTCACAGTGTCCAAAATTGCCATTTTTACAGATTTTTCCTCCTGGTCAGAAGCTGTTATTTTCACTGATTTTGTGCAGAAAAATGACTCTGGGGGAGAGGAGTTGGCCTAACGGTTAGTGCGCTCGACCTCGGAGCAGGGGAACTGGGTTTGAGTCTCGGTAACAACGCTAAAACATCCTGTGATTCTGGGCAAATCACTTAATCTCCCCGTGCTTACATTTTTTTTTTTAATTCGTGTTTGTCCTCATGTAACGTAACTGGTGCTATGTAAAGCGCTCTGATACCTGATTGGATTCGGGTCAAGTTCGCGCTATATAAAACCCTGTTAAAAAAAACCCCACTTATTTTAGTTCCAGAAGTGATATTTCACACGCAATATTTATTTACAGTCAAACGATTTAACATAAAAAAATGACCATTTCTTACAATCTGGAGAAAGTTTGACAGGTCCGGAATCATCGTTTTTCATCAGAAAATAGATTTTTTGGACTGTATAAAAAAATATTCAAATTGTCAATTGGATTGTGCCTCATGTTGAATAACCACTTTTTAAAGCCTCACAGTGACCAAACTTGCCATTCTTGCAGAACTTTACTCCTCCTCAGAAGCTTCTATTTTGACTGATTTCGGGCAGGAAAATGACTCTAAACACACTTATTTTAGTTCCAAAAGTGATATTTCAAATGCAATATTTATTTACAGTCAAAAGATTTAACATTAAAAAATTACAATTCCTGACCATCAGGAGAAGGTTCGACAGGTCTGGGGTCATCGTTTTTCATTAGAAATTTTTTATTTATTGAACTGTACAAAAAATGTTTCAAAATGTCATTTGGATTGTACCTAATGTTGAATAACCACTTTTTAAAGCCTCATTAGGACCACAATTACCATTTTTACAGACCTTTCCTCCTAGTCAGAAGCTTTTATTTTCACATATTTCAGGCAGAAGAATGACTCTAAGCACACTTATTTTTGTTCCAAAAGTGATATTTTACATGCAATATGTATTTACAGTCAAAAGATTGAACATGAAAAAATTACCATTCCTGACCATCTGGAGAAGGTGCAACAGGTCTGGGGAAATCGTTTTTCATCAGAAAATAGATTTTTTTGGAGTGTATTAACATTATTCAAAATGTCAATTGGATTGTGCCTCATTTTGTCTAACCACTTTTTAAAGCCTCACAGTGACCAAAATTGCCATTTTTACAGACTTTCCTCCTAGTCAGAAGCTTTTATTTTCACCGTTTTAGGGCAGAAGAATGGCTCTAAACACACTTAATTTACTTCCAAAAGTGATATTTTACATGCAATATGCATTTACATTAAAAAAACTTGAACATTAAAAAATTACCATTCCTGACGATCTGGAGTAGGTTCCACAGGTCTAGGGTCATCGTTTTACATCAGAAAATTGATTTATTGGACTGTACAAAAAAATGAATCAAAATGTCAATTGGATTGTGCCTAATGTTTGAATAACCATTTTTTAAAGCCTCACTAGGACCACAATTACCATTTTTACAGACCTTTCCTCCTAGTCAGAAGCTTTTATTTTCACCGATTTCAGGCAGAAAAATTACTCTAACCACACTTATTTTTGTTCCAAAAGTGATATTTTACATGCAATAGGTATTTACAGTCAAAAGATTGAACATGAAAAAATTACCATTCCTGACCACCTGGAGAAGGTGCGACAGGTCTGGGGTCATCGTTTTGCATCAGAAGATTGCTTTTTTGGACTGTAAAAAAAAGCAAATATTCAATTTGTCAATTTGACTGTGCCTCATGTTGAATAACACTTTTTAAAGCCTCACAGTGTCCAAAATTGCCATTTTTACAGATTTTTCCTGCTGGTCAGAAGCTTTTATTTTCACTGATTTTGTGCAGAAAAATGACTCTGGGGGAGAGGAGTTGGCCTAACGGTTAGGGCGCTCAACCTCGGACCAGGGGAACTGGGTTTGAGTCTCGGTAACAACGCTAAAACATCCTGTGATTCTGGGCAAATCACTTAATCTCCCCGTGCTTAAAGTTTTTTTTTTTTTTAAATCCATGTTTGTCCTCATGTAACGTAACTGGTGCTATGTAAAGCGCTCTGATACCTGTATGGATTCGGGTCAAGTTCGCGCTATATAAAACCCAGTAAAAAAAAAAACCCACCTATTTTAGTTCCAGAAGTGATATTTCACACGCAATATTTATTTACAGTCAAACGATTTAACATAAAAAAATTACCATTTCTTACAATCTGGAGAAAGTTTGACAGGTCCGGGGTCATCGTTTTTCATCAGAAAATTGATATTTTGGACTGTATAAAAAAATATTCAAATTGTCCATTGGATTGTGCCTCATGTTGAATAACCACTTTTTAAAGCCTCACAGTGACCCAACTTGCCATTCTTGCAGAATTTTACTCCTCCTCAGAAGCTTCTATTTTGACTGATTTCGGGCAGGAAAATGACTCTAAACACACTTATTTGAGTTCCAAAAGTGATATTTCAAATGCAATATTTATTTACAGTCAAAAGATTTAACATTAAAAAATTACCATTCCTGACCATCAGGAGAAGGTTCGACAGGTCTGGGGTCATCGTTTTTCATTAGAAAATTTTTATTGATTGGACTGTACAAAAAATGTTTCAAAATGTCATTTGGATTGTACCTAATGTTGAATAACCACTTTTTAAAGCCTCATTAGGACCACAATTACCATTTTTACAGACCTTTCCTCCAAGTCAGAAGCTTTTATTTTCACATATTTCAGGCAGAAAAATGACTCTAAGCACACTTATTTTTGTTCCAAAAGTGATATTTAAATGTAATATGTATTTACAGTCAAAAGATTGAACATGAAAAAATTACCATTCCTGACCATCTGGAGAAGGTGCAACAGGTCTGGGGAAATCGTTTTTCATCAGAAAATAGATTTTTTGGAGTGTATTAACATTATTCAAAATGTCAATTGGGTTGTACCTAATGTTGAATAACCACTTTTTAAAGCCTCATTAGGACCACAATTACCATTTTTACAGATCTTTCCTCCTAGTCAGAAGCTTTTATTTTCACATATTTCAGGCAGAAAAATGACTCTAAGCACACTTATTTTTGTTCCAAAAGTGATATTTTACATGCAATATGTATTTACAGTCAAAAGATTGAACATGAAAAAATTACCATTCCTGACCATCTGGAGAAGGTGCAACAGGTCTGGGGACATCGTTTTTCATCAGAAAATAGATTTTTTGGGAGTGTATTAACATTATTCAAAATGTCAATTGGATTGTGCCTCATTTTGTCTAACCACTTTACCACTTTTTAAAGCCTCACAGTGACCAAAATTGCCATTTTTACAGACTTTCCTCCTAGTCAGAAGCTTTTATTTTCACCGTTTTAGGGCAGAAGAATGGCTCTAAACACACTTAATTTACTTCCAAAAGTGATATTTTACATGCAATATGCATTTACATTAAAAAACTTGAACATTAAAAAATTACCATTCCTGACGATCTGGAGTAGGTTTGACAGGTCCGGGGTCATAGTTTTTCATCAGAAAATTGATTTTTTTGGACTGTATAAAAAAATATTCAAATTGTCAATTGGATTGTGCCTCATGTTGAATAACCAATTTTTAAAGCCTCACAGTGACCAAACTTGCCATTCTTGCAGAACTTTACTCCTCCTCAGAAGCTTCTATTTTGACTGATTTCGGGCAGGAAAATGACTCTAAGCACACTTATTTGAGTTCCAAAAGTGATATTTCAAATGCAATATTTATTTACAGTCAAAAGATTTAACATTAAAAAATTACCATTCCTGACCATCAGGAGAAGGTTCGACAGGTCTGGGGTCATCGTTTTTCATTAGAATTTTTTTATTTATTGGACTGTACAAAAAATGTTTCAAAATGTCATTTGGATTGTACCTAATGTTGAATAACCACTTTTTAAAGCCTCATTAGGACCACAATTACCATTTTTACAGACCTTTCCTCCAAGTCAGAAGCTTTTATTTTCACATATTTCAGGCAGAAAAATGACTCTAAGCACACTTATTTTTGTTCCAAAAGTGATATTTAAATGCAATATGTATTTACAGTCAAAAGATTGAACATGAAAAAATTACCATTCCTGACCATCCGGAGAAGGTGCAACAGGTCTGGGGACATCGTTTTTCATCAGAAAATAGATTTGTTTGGCGTGTATTAACATTATTCAAAATGTCAATTGGATTGTGCCTCATTTTGTCTAACCACTTTTTAAAGCCTCACAGTGACCAAAATTGCCATTTTTACAGACTTTTCCTCCTAGTCAGAAGCTTTTATTTTCACCGTTTTAGGGCAGAAGAATGGCTCTAAACACTCTTAATTTACTTCCAAAAGTGATATTTTACATGCAATATGCATTTACATTAAAAAAACTTGAACATTAAAAAATTACCATTCCTGACGATCTGGAGTAGGTTCCACAGGTCTAGGGTCATCGTTTTACATCAGAAAATTGATTTATTGGACTGTACAAAAAAATGTTTCAAAATGTCATTTGGATTGTACCTAATGTTGAATAACCACTTTTTAAAGCCTCATTAGGACCACAATTACCATTTTTACAGACCTTTCCTCCTAGTCAGAAGCTTTTATTTTCACATATTTCAGGCAGAAAAATGACTCTAAGCACACTTATTTTTGTTCCAAAAGTGATATTTAAATGCAATATGTATTTACAGTCAAAAGATTGAACATGAAAAAATTACCATTCCTGACCACCTGGAGATGGTGCGACAGGTCTGGGGTCATCGTTTTGCATCAGAAGATTGTTTTTTTGGACTGTAAAAAAAAGCAATTATTCAATTTGTCAATTTGAGTGTGCCTCATGTTGAATAACACTTTTTAAAGCCTCACAGTGTCCAAAATTGCCATTTTTACAGATTTTTCCTCCTGGTCAGAAGCTTTTATTTTCACTGATTTTGTGCAGAAAAATGACTCTGGGGGAGAGGAGTTGGCCTAACGGTTAGTGCGCTCGACCTCGGAGCAGGGGAACTGGGTTTGAGTCTCGGTAACAACGCTAAAACATCCTGTGATTCTGGGCAAATCACTTAATCTCCCCGTGCTTACAGTTTTTTTTTTTAAATTCGTGTTTGTCCTCATGTAACGTAACTGGTGCTATGTAAAGCGCTCTGATACCTGATTGGATTCGGGTCAAGTTCGCGCTATATAAAACCCTGTTAAAAAAACCCCACTTATTTTAGTTCCAGAAGTGATATTTCACACGCAATATTTATTTACAGTCAAACGATTTAACATAAAAAAATGACCATTTCTTACAATCTGGAGAAAGTTTGACAGGTCCGGAATCATCGTTTTTCATCAGAAAATAGATTTTTTGGACTGTATAAAAAAATATTCAAATTGTCAATTGGATTGTGCCTCATGTTGAATAACCACTTTTTAAAGCCTCACAGTGACCAAACTTGCCATTCTTGCAGAACTTTACTCCTCCTCAGAAGCTTCTATTTTGACTGATTTCGGGCAGGAAAATGACTCTAAACACACTTATTTTAGTTCCAAAAGTGATATTTCAAATGCAATATTTATTTACAGTCAAAAGATTTAACATTAAAAAATTACAATTCCTGACCATCAGGAGAAGGTTCGACAGGTCTGGGGTCATCGTTTTTCATTAGAAATTTTTTATTTATTGAACTGTACAACAAATGTTTCAAAATGTCATTTGGATTGTACCTAATGTTGAATAACCACTTTTTAAAGCCTCATTAGGACCACAATTACCATTTTTACAGACCTTTCCTCCTAGTCAGAAGCTTTTATTTTCACATATTTCAGGCAGAAGAATGACTCTAAGCACACTTATTTTTGTTCCAAAAGTGATATTTTACATGCAATATGTATTTACAGTCAAAAGATTGAACATGAAAAAATTACCATTCCTGACCATCTGGAGAAGGTGCAACAGGTCTGGGGAAATCGTTTTTCATCAGAAAATAGATTTTTTTGGAGTGTATTAACATTATTCAAAATGTCAATTGGATTGTGCCTCATTTGGTCTAACCACTTTTTAAAGCCTCACAGTGACCAAAATTGCCATTTTTACAGACTTTCCTCCTAGTCAGAAGCTTTTATTTTCACCGTTTTAGGGCAGAAGAATGGCTCTAAACACACTTAATTTACTTCCAAAAGTGATATTTTACATGCAATATGCATTTACATTAAAAAAACTTGAACATTAAAAAATTACCATTCCTGACGATCTGGAGTAGGTTCCACAGGTCTAGGGTCATCGTTTTACATCAGAAAATTGATTTATTGGACTGTACAAAAAAATGAATCAAAATGTCAATTGGATTGTGCCTAATGTTTGAATAACCATTTTTTAAAGCCTCACTAGGACCACAATTACCATTTTTACAGACCTTTCCTCCTAGTCAGAAGCTTTTATTTTCACCGATTTCAGGCAGAAAAATTACTCTAACCACACTTATTTTAGTTCCAAAAGTAATATTTTACATGCAATAGGTATTTACAGTCAAAAGATTGAACATGAAAAAATTACCATTCCTGACCACCTGGAGAAGGTGCGACAGGTCTGGGGTCATCGTTTTGCATCAGAAGATTGCTTTTTTGGACTGTAAAAAAAAGCAAATATTCAATTTGTCAATTTGAGTGTGCCTCATGTTGAATAACACTTTTTAAAGCCTCACAGTGTCCAAAATTGCCATTTTTACAGATTTTTCCTGCTGGTCAGAAGCTTTTATTTTCACTGATTTTGTGCAGAAAAATGACTCTGGGGGAGAGGAGTTGGCCTAACGGTTAGGGCGCTCAACCTCGGAGCAGGGGAACTGGGTTTGAGTCTCGGTAACAACGCTAAAACATCCTGTGATTCTGGGCAAATCACTTAATCTCCCCGTGCTTAAAGGTTTTTTTTTTTTTAAATCCATGTTTGTCCTCATGTAACGTAACTGGTGCTATGTAAAGCGCTCTGATACCTGATTGGATTCGGGTCAAGTTCGCGCTATATAAAACCCAGTAAAAAAAAAAAAACCACCTATTTTAGTTCCAGAAGTGATATTTCACACGCAATATTTATTTACAGTCAAACGATTTAACATAAAAAAATTACCATTTCTTACAATCTGGAGAAAGTTTGACAGGTCCGGGGTCATCGTTTTTCATCAGAAAATTGATATTTTGGACTGTATAAAAAAATATTCAAATTGTCCATTGGATTGTGCCTCATGTTGAATAACCACTTTTTAAAGCCTCACAGTGACCAAACTTGCCATTCTTGCAGAACTTTACTCCTCCTCAGAAGCTTCTATTTTGACTGATTTCGGGCAGGAAAATGACTCTAAACACACTTATTTGAGTTCCAAAAGTGATATTTCAAATGCAATATTTATTTACAGTCAAAAGATTTAACATTAAAAAATTACCATTCCTGACCATCAGGAGAAGGTTCGACAGGTCTGGGGTCATCGTTTTTCATTAGAAAATTTTTATTGATTGGACTGTACAAAAAATGTTTCAAAATGTCATTTGGATTGTACCTAATGTTGAATAACCACTTTTTAAAGCCTCATTAGGACCACAATTACCATTTTTACAGACCTTTCCTCCAAGTCAGAAGCTTTTATTTTCACATATTTCAGGCAGAAAAATGACTCTAAGCACACTTATTTTTGTTCCAAAAGTGATATTTAAATGTAATATGTATTTACACTCAAAAGATTGAACATGAAAAAATTACCATTCCTGACCATCTGGAGAAGGTGCAACAGGTCTGGGGAAATCGTTTTTCATCAGAAAATAGATTTTTTGGAGTGTATTAACATTATTCAAAATGTCAATTGGGTTGTACCTAATGTTGAATAACCACTTTTTAAAGCCTCATTAGGACCACAATTACCATTTTTACAGATCTTTCCTCCTAGTCAGAAGCTTTTATTTTTACATATTTCAGGCAGAAAAATGACTCTAAGCACACTTATTTTTGTTCCAAAAGTGATATTTTACATGCAATATGTATTTACAGTCAAAAGATTGAACATGAAAAAATTACCATTCCTGACCATCTGGAGAAGGTGCAACAGGTCTGGGGACATCGTTTTTCATCAGAAAATAGATTTTTTTGGAGTGTATTAACATTATTCAAAATGTCAATTGGATTGTGCCTCATTTTGTCTAACCACTTTACCACTTTTTAAAGCCTCACAGTGACCAAAATTGCCATTTTTACAGACTTTCCTCCTAGTCAGAAGCTTTTATTTTCACCGTTTTAGGGCAGAAGAATGGCTCTAAACACACTTAATTTACTTCCAAAAGTGATATTTTACATGCAATATGCATTTACATTAAAAAACTTGAACATTAAAAAATTACCATTCCTGACGATCTGGAGTAGGTTTGACAGGTCCGGGGTCATAGTTTTTCATCAGAAAATTGATTTTTTGGACTGTATAAAAAAATATTCAAATTGTCAATTGGATTGTGCCTCATGTTGAATAACCAATTTTTAAAGCCTCACAGTGACCAAACTTGCCATTCTTGCAGAACTTTACTCCTCCTCAGAAGCTTCTATTTTGACTGATTTCGGGCAGGAAAATGACTCTAAACACACTTATTTGAGTTCCAAAAGTGATATTTCAAATGCAATATTTATTTACAGTCAAAAGATTTAACATTAAAAAATTACCATTCCTGACCATCAGGAGAAGGTTCGACAGGTCTGGGGTCATCGTTTTTCATTAGAATTTTTTTATTTATTGGACTGTACAAAAAATGTTTCAAAATGTCATTTGGATTGTACCTAATGTTGAATAACCACTTTTTAAAGCCTCATTAGGACCACAATTACCATTTTTACAGACCTTTCCTCCAAGTCAGAAGCTTTTATTTTCACATATTTCAGGCAGAAAAATGACTCTAAGCACACTTATTTTTGTTCCAAAAGTGATATTTAAATGTAATATGTATTTACAGTCAAAAGATTGAACATGAAAAAATTACCATTCCTGACCATCTGGAGAAGGTGCAACAGGTCTGGGGAAATCGTTTTTCATCAGAAAATAGATTTTTTGGAGTGTATTAACATTATTCAAAATGTCAATTGGGTTGTACCTAATGTTGAATAACCACTTTTTAAAGCCTCATTAGGACCACAATTACCATTTTTACAGATCTTTCCTCCTAGTCAGAAGCTTTTATTTTCACATATTTCAGGCAGAAAAATGACTCTAAGCACACTTATTTTTGTTCCAAAAGTGATATTTTACATGCAATATGTATTTACAGTCAAAAGATTGAACATGAAAAAATTACCATTCCTGACCATCTGGAGAAGGTGCAACAGGTCTGGGGACATCGTTTTTCATCAGAAAATAGATTTTTTTGGAGTGTATTAACATTATTCAAAATGTCAATTGGATTGTGCCTCATTTTGTCTAACCACTTTACCACTTTTTAAAGCCTCACAGTGACCAAAATTGCCATTTTTACAGACTTTCCTCCTAGTCAGAAGCTTTTATTTTCACCGTTTTAGGGCAGAAGAATGGCTCTAAACACACTTAATTTACTTCCAAAAGTGATATTTTACATGCAATATGCATTTACATTAAAAAACTTGAACATTAAAAAATTACCATTCCTGACGATCTGGAGTAGGTTTGACAGGTCCGGGGTCATAGTTTTTCATCAGAAAATTGATTTTTTGGACTGTATAAAAAAATATTCAAATTGTCAATTGGATTGTGCCTCATGTTGAATAACCAATTTTTAAAGCCTCACAGTGACCAAACTTGCCATTCTTGCAGAACTTTACTCCTCCTCAGAAGCTTCTATTTTGACTGATTTCGGGCAGGAAAATGACTCTAAACACACTTATTTGAGTTCCAAAAGTGATATTTCAAATGCAATATTTATTTACAGTCAAAAGATTTAACATTAAAAAATTACCATTCCTGACCATCAGGAGAAGGTTCGACAGGTCTGGGGTCATCGTTTTTCATTAGAATTTTTTTATTTATTGGACTGTACAAAAAATGTTTCAAAATGTCATTTGGATTGTACCTAATGTTGAATAACCACTTTTTAAAGCCTCATTAGGACCACAATTACCATTTTTACAGACCTTTCCTCCAAGTCAGAAGCTTTTATTTTCACATATTTCAGGCAGAAAAATGACTCTAAGCACACTTATTTTTGTTCCAAAAGTGATATTTAAATGCAATATGTATTTACAGTCAAAAGATTGAACATGAAAAAATTACCATTCCTGACCATCTGGAGAAGGTGCAACAGGTCTGGGGACATCGTTTTTCATCAGAAAATAGATTTGTTTGGCGTGTATTAACATTATTCAAAATGTCAATTGGATTGTGCCTCATTTTGTCTAACCACTTTTTAAAGCCTCACAGTGACCAAAATTGCCATTTTTACAGACTTTTCCTCCTAGTCAGAAGCTTTTATTTTCACCGTTTTAGGGCAGAAGAATGGCTCTAAACACTCTTAATTTACTTCCAAAAGTGATATTTTACATGCAATATGCATTTACATTAAAAAAACTTGAACATTAAAAAATTACCATTCCTGACGATCTGGAGTAGGTTCCACAGGTCTAGGGTCATCGTTTTACATCAGAAAATTGATTTATTGGACTGTTCAAAAAAATGTTTCAAAATGTCATTTGGATTGTACCTAATGTTGAATAACCACTTTTTAAAGCCTCATTAGGACCACAATTACCATTTTTACAGACCTTTCCTCCTAGTCAGAAGCTTTTATTTTCACATATTTCAGGCAGAAAAATGACTCTAAGCACACTTATTTTTGTTCCAAAAGTGATATTTAAATGCAATATGTATTTACAGTCAAAAGATTGAACATGAAAAAATTACCATTCCTGACCACCTGGAGATGGTGCGACAGGTCTGGGGTCATCGTTTTGCATCAGAAGATTGTTTTTTTGGACTGTAAAAAAAAGCAATTATTCAATTTGTCAATTTGAGTGTGCCTCATGTTGAATAACACTTTTTAAAGCCTCACAGTGTCCAAAATTTCCATTTTTACAGATTTTTCCTCCTGGTCAGAAGCTTTTATTTTCACTGATTTTGTGCAGAAAAATGACTCTGGGGGAGAGGAGTTGGCCTAACGGTTAGTGCGCTCGACCTCGGAGCAGGGGAACTGGGTTTGAGTCTCGGTAACAACGCTAAAACATCCTGTGATTCTGGGCAAATCACTTAATCTCCCCGTGCTTACATTTTTTTTTTTAAATTCATGTTTGTCCTCATGTAACGTAACTGGTGCTATGTAAAGCGCTCTGATACCTGATTGGATTCGGGTCAAGTTCGCGCTATATAAAACCCTGTTAAAAAAAAACCCACTTATTTTAGTTCCAGAAGTGATATTTCACACGCAATATTTATTTACAGTCAAACGATTTAACATAAAAAAATGACCATTTCTTACAATCTGGAGAAAGTTTGACAGGTCCGGAATCATCGTTTTTCATCAGAAAATAGATTTTTTGGACTGTATAAAAAAATATTCAAATTGTCAATTGGATTGTGCCTCATGTTGAATAACCACTTTTTAAAGCCTCACAGTGACCAAACTTGCCATTCTTGCAGAACTTTACTCCTCCTCAGAAGCTTCTATTTTGACTGATTTCGGGCAGGAAAATGACTCTAAACACACTTATTTTAGTTCCAAAAGTGATATTTCAAATGCAATATTTATTTACAGTCAAAAGATTTAACATTAAAAAATTACAATTCCTGACCATCAGGAGAAGGTTCGACAGGTCTGGGGTCATCGTTTTTCATTAGAAATTTTTTATTTATTGAACTGTACAAAAAATGTTTCAAAATGTCATTTGGATTGTACCTAATGTTGAATAACCACTTTTTAAAGCCTCATTAGGACCACAATTACCATTTTTACAGATCTTTCCTCCTAGTCAGAAGCTTTTATTTTCACATATTTCAGGCAGAAAAATGACTCTAAGCACACTTATTTTTGTTCCAAAAGTGATATTTAAATGCAATATGTATTTACAGTCAAAAGATTGAACATGAAAAAATTACCATTCCTGACCACCTGGAGATGGTGCGACAGGTCTGGGGTCATCGTTTTGCATCAGAAGATTGTTTTTTTGGACTGTAAAAAAAAGCAATTATTCAATTTGTCAATTTGAGTGTGCCTCATGTTGAATAACACTTTTTAAAGCCTCACAGTGTCCAAAATTTCCATTTTTACAGATTTTTCCTCCTGGTCAGAAGCTTTTATTTTCACTGATTTTGTGCAGAAAAATGACTCTGGGGGAGAGGAGTTGGCCTAACGGTTAGTGCGCTCGACCTCGGAGCAGGGGAACTGGGTTTGAGTCTCGGTAACAACGCTAAAACATCCTGTGATTCTGGGCAAATCACTTAATCTCCCCGTGCTTACATTTTTTTTTTTAAATTCATGTTTGTCCTCATGTAACGTAACTGGTGCTATGTAAAGCGCTCTGATACCTGATTGGATTCGGGTCAAGTTCGCGCTATATAAAACCCTGTTAAAAAAAAACCCACTTATTTTAGTTCCAGAAGTGATATTTCACACGCAATATTTATTTACAGTCAAACGATTTAACATAAAAAAATGACCATTTCTTACAATCTGGAGAAAGTTTGACAGGTCCGGAATCATCGTTTTTCATCAGAAAATAGATTTTTTGGACTGTATAAAAAAATATTCAAATTGTCAATTGGATTGTGCCTCATGTTGAATAACCACTTTTTAAAGCCTCACAGTGACCAAACTTGCCATTCTTGCAGAACTTTACTCCTCCTCAGAAGCTTCTATTTTGACTGATTTCGGGCAGGAAAATGACTCTAAACACACTTATTTTAGTTCCAAAAGTGATATTTCAAATGCAATATTTATTTACAGTCAAAAGATTTAACATTAAAAAATTACAATTCCTGACCATCAGGAGAAGGTTCGACAGGTCTGGGGTCATCGTTTTTCATTAGAAATTTTTTATTTATTGAACTGTACAAAAAATGTTTCAAAATGTCATTTGGATTGTACCTAATGTTGAATAACCACTTTTTAAAGCCTCATTAGGACCACAATTACCATTTTTACAGATCTTTCCTCCTAGTCAGAAGCTTTTATTTTCACATATTTCAGGCAGAAAAATGACTCTAAGCACACTTATTTTTGTTCCAAAAGTGATATTTTACATGCAATATGTATTTACAGTCAAAAGATTGAACATGAAAAAATTACCATTCCTGACCATCTGGAGAAGGTGCAACAGGTCTGGGGAAATCGTTTTTCATCAGAAAATAGATTTTTTTGGAGTGTATTAACATTATTCAAAATGTCAATTGGATTGTGCCTCATTTTGTCTAACCACTTTTTAAAGCCTCACAGTGACCAAAATTGCCATTTTTACAGACTTTCCTCCTAGTCAGAAGCTTTTATTTTCACCGTTTTAGGGCAGAAGAATGGCTCTAAACACACTTAATTTACTTCCAAAAGTGATATTTTACATGCAATATGCATTTACATTAAAAAAACTTGAACATTAAAAAATTACCATTCCTGACGATCTGGAGTAGGTTCCACAGGTCTAGGGTCATCGTTTTACATCAGAAAATTGATTTATTGGACTGTACAAAAAAATGAATCAAAATGTCAATTGGATTGTGCCTAATGTTTGAATAACCATTTTTTAAAGCCTCACTAGGACCACAATTACCATTTTTACAGACCTTTCCTCCTAGTCAGAAGCTTTTATTTTCACCGATTTCAGGCAGAAAAATTACTCTAACCACACTTATTTTTGTTCCAAAAGTGATATTTTACATGCAATAGGTATTTACAGTCAAAAGATTGAACATTAAAAAATTACCATTCCTGACCACCTGGAGAAGGTGCGACAGGTCTGGGGTCATCGTTTTGCATCAGAAGATTGCTTTTTTGGACTGTAAAAAAAAGCAAATATTCAATTTGTCAATTTGAGTGTGCCTCATGTTGAATAACACTTTTTAAAGCCTCACAGTGTCCAAAATTGCCATTTTTACAGATTTTTCCTGCTGGTCAGAAGCTTTTATTTTCACTGATTTTGTGCAGAAAAATGACTCTGGGGGAGAGGAGTTGGCCTAACGGTTAGGGCGCTCAACCTCGGAGCAGGGGAACTGGGTTTGAGTCTCGGTAACAACGCTAAAACATCCTGTGATTCTGGGCAAATCACTTAATCTCCCCGTGCTTAAAGTTTTTTTTTTTTTTAAATCCATGTTTGTCCTCATGTAACGTAACTGGTGCTATGTAAAGCGCTCTGATACCTGATTGGATTCGGGTCAAGTTCGCGCTATATAAAACCCAGTAAAAAAAAAAACCCACCTATTTTAGTTCCAGAAGTGATATTTCACACGCAATATTTATTTACAGTCAAACGATTTAACATAAAAAAATTACCATTTCTTACAATCTGGAGAAAGTTTGACAGGTCCGGGGTCATCGTTTTTCATCAGAAAATTGATATTTTGGACTGTATAAAAAAATATTCAAATTGTCCATTGGATTGTGCCTCATGTTGAATAACCACTTTTTAAAGCCTCACAGTGACCAAACTTGCCATTCTTGCAGAACTTTACTCCTCCTCAGAAGCTTCTATTTTGACTGATTTCGGGCAGGAAAATGACTCTAAACACACTTATTTGAGTTCCAAAAGTGATATTTCAAATGCAATATTTATTTACAGTCAAAAGATTTAACATTAAAAAATTACCATTCCTGACCATCAGGAGAAGGTTCGACAGGTCTGGGGTCATCGTTTTTCATTAGAAATTTTTTATTGATTGGACTGTACAAAAAATGTTTCAAAATGTCATTTGGATTGTACCTAATGTTGAATAACCACTTTTTAAAGCCTCATTAGGACCACAATTACCATTTTTACAGACCTTTCCTCCAAGTCAGAAGCTTTTATTTTCACATATTTCAGGCAGAAAAATGACTCTAAGCACACTTATTTTTGTTCCAAAAGTGATATTTAAATGTAATATGTATTTACAGTCAAAAGATTGAACATGAAAAAATTACCATTCCTGACCATCTGGAGAAGGTGCAACAGGTCTGGGGAAATCGTTTTTCATCAGAAAATAGATTTTTTGGAGTGTATTAACATTATTCAAAATGTCAATTGGGTTGTACCTAATGTTGAATAACCACTTTTTAAAGCCTCATTAGGACCACAATTACCATTTTTACAGATCTTTCCTCCTAGTCAGAAGCTTTTATTTTCACATATTTCAGGCAGAAAAATGACTCTAAGCACACTTATTGTTGTTCCAAAAGTGATATTTTACATGCAATATGTTTTTACAGTGAAAAGATTGAACATGAAAAAATTACCATTCCTGACCATCTGGAGAAGGTGCAACAGGTCTGGGGACATCGTTTTTCAACAGAAAATAGATTTTTTTGGAGTGTATTAACATTATTCAAAATGTCAATTGGATTGTGCCTCATTTTGTCTAACCACTTTACCACTTTTTAAAGCCTCACAGTGACCAAAATTGCCATTTTTACAGACTTTCCTCCTAGTCAGAAGCTTTTATTTTCACCGTTTTAGGGCAGAAGAATGGCTCTAAACACACTTAATTTACTTCCAAAAGTGATATTTTACATGCAATATGCATTTACATTAAAAAACTTGAACATTAAAAAATTACCATTCCTGACGATCTGGAGTAGGTTTGACAGGTCCGGGGTCATAGTTTTTCATCAGAAAATTGATTTTTTGGACTGTATAAAAAAATATTCAAATTGTCAATTGGATTGTGACTCATGTTGAATAACCAATTTTTAAAGCCTCACAGTGACCAAACTTGCCATTCTTGCAGAACTTTACTCCTCCTCAGAAGCTTCTATTTTGACTGATTTCGGGCAGGAAAATGACTCTAAACACACTTATTTGAGTTCCAAAAGTGATATTTCAAATGCAATATTTATTTACAGTCAAAAGATTTAACATTAAAAAATTACCATTCCTGACCATCAGGAGAAGGATCGACAGGTCTGGGGTCATCGTTTTTCATTAGAATTTTTTTATTTATTGGACTGTACAAAAAATGTTTCAAAATGTCATTTGGATTGTACCTAATGTTGAATAACCACTTTTTAAAGCCTCATTAGGACCACAATTACCATTTTTACAGACCTTTCCTCCAAGTCAGAAGCTTTTATTTTCACATATTTCAGGCAGAAAAATGACTCTAAGCACACTTATTTTTGTTCCAAAAGTGATATTTAAATGCAATATGTATTTACAGTCAAAAGATTGAACATGAAAAAATTACCATTCCTGACCATCTGGAGAAGGTGCAACAGGTCTGGGGACATCGTTTTTCATCAGAAAATAGATTTGTTTGGCGTGTATTAACATTATTCAAAATGTCAATTGGATTGTGCCTCATTTTGTCTAACCACTTTTTAAAGCCTCACAGTGACCAAAATTGCCATTTTTACAGACTTTTCCTCCTAGTCAGAAGCTTTTATTTTCACCGTTTTAGGGCAGAAGAATGGCTCTAAACACTCTTAATTTACTTCCAAAAGTGATATTTTACATGCAATATGCATTTACATTAAAAAAACTTGAACATTAAAAAATTACCATTCCTGACGATCTGGAGTAGGTTCCACAGGTCTAGGGTCATCGTTTTACATCAGAAAATTGATTTATTGGACTGTACAAAAAAATGTTTCAAAATGTCATTTGGATTGTACCTAATGTTGAATAACCACTTTTTAAAGCCTCATTAGGACCACAATTACCATTTTTACAGACCTTTCCTCCTAGTCAGAAGCTTTTATTTTCACATATTTCAGGCAGAAAAATGACTCTAAGCACACTTATTTTTGTTCCAAAAGTGATATTTAAATGCAATATGTATTTACAGTCAAAAGATTGAACATGAAAAAATTACCATTCCTGACCACCTGGAGATGGTGCGACAGGTCTGGGGTCATCGTTTTGCATCAGAAGATTGTTTTTTTGGACTGTAAAAAAAAGCAATTATTCAATTTGTCAATTTGAGTGTGCCTCATGTTGAATAACACTTTATAAAGCCTCACAGTGTCCAAAATTGCCATTTTTACAGATTTTTCCTCCTGGTCAGAAGCTTTTATTTTCACTGATTTTGTGCAGAAAAATGACTCTGGGGGAGAGGAGTTGGCCTAACGGTTAGTGCGCTCGACCTCGGAGCAGGGGAACTGGGTTTGAGTCTCGGTAACAACGCTAAAACATCCTGTGATTCTGGGCAAATCACTTAATCTCCCCGTGCTTACATTTTTTTTTTTTAATTCGTGTTTGTCCTCATGTAACGTAACTGGTGCTATGTAAAGCGCTCTGATACCTGATTGGATTCGGGTCAAGTTCGCGCTATATAAAACCCTGTTAAAAAAAAACCCACTTATTTTAGTTCCAGAAGTGATATTTCACACGCAATATTTATTTACAGTCAAACGATTTAACATAAAAAAATGACCATTTCTTACAATCTGGAGAAAGTTTGACAGGTCCGGAATCATCGTTTTTCATCAGAAAATAGATTTTTTGGACTGTATAAAAAAATATTCAAATTGTCAATTGGATTGTGCCTCATGTTGAATAACCACTTTTTAAAGCCTCACAGTGACCAAACTTGCCATTCTTGCAGAACTTTACTCCTCCTCAGAAGCTTCTATTTTGACTGATTTCGGGCAGGAAAATGACTCTAAACACACTTATTTTAGTTCCAAAAGTGATATTTCAAATGCAATATTTATTTACAGTCAAAAGATTTAACATTAAACAATTACAATTCCTGACCATCAGGAGAAGGTTCGACAGGTCTGGGGTCATCGTTTTTCATTAGAAATTTTTTATTTATTGAACTGTACAAAAAATGTTTCAAAATGTCATTTGGATTGTACCTAATGTTGAATAACCACTTTTTAAAGCCTCATTAGGACCACAATTACCATTTTTACAGACCTTTCCTCCTAGTCAGAAGCTTTTATTTTCACATATTTCAGGCAGAAGAATGACTCTAAGCACACTTATTTTTGTTCCAAAAGTGATATTTTACATGCAATATGTATTTACAGTCAAAAGATTGAACATGAAAAAATTACCATTCCTGACCATCTGGAGAAGGTGCAACAGGTCTGGGGAAATCGTTTTTCATCAGAAAATAGATTTTTTTGGAGTGTATTAACATTATTCAAAATGTCAATTGGATTGTGCCTCATTTTGTCTAACCACTTTTTAAAGCCTCACAGTGACCAAAATTGCCATTTTTACAGACTTTCCTCCTAGTCAGAAGCTTTTATTTTCACCGTTTTAGGGCAGAAGAATGGCTCTAAACACACTTAATTTACTTCCAAAAGTGATATTTTACATGCAATATGCATTTACATTAAAAAAACTTGAACATTAAAAAATTACCATTCCTGACGATCTGGAGTAGGTTCCACAGGTCTAGGGTCATCGTTTTACATCAGAAAATTGATTTATTGGACTGTACAAAAAAATGAATCAAAATGTCAATTGGATTGTGCCTAATGTTTGAATAACCATTTTTTAAAGCCTCACTAGGACCACAATTACCATTTTTACAGACCTTTCCTCCTAGTCAGAAGCTTTTATTTTCACCGATTTCAGGCAGAAAAATTACTCTAACCACACTTATTTTTGTTCCAAAAGTGATATTTTACATGCATTAGGTATTTACAGTCAAAAGATTGAACATGAAAAAATTACCATTCCTGACCACCTGGAGAAGGTGCGACAGGTCTGGGGTCATCGTTTTGCATCAGAAGATTGCTTTTTTGGACTGTAAAAAAAAGCAAATATTCAATTTGTCAATTTGAGTGTGCCTCATGTTGAATAACACTTTTTAAAGCCTCACAGTGTCCAAAATTGCCATTTTTACAGATTTTTCCTGCTGGTCAGAAGCTTTTATTTTCACTGATTTTGTGCAGAAAAATGACTCTGGGGGAGAGGAGTTGGCCTAACGGTTAGGGCGCTCAACCTCGGAGCAGGGGAACTGGGTTTGAGTCTCGGTAACAACGCTAAAACATCCTGTGATTCTGGGCAAATCACTTAATCTCCCCGTGCTTAAAGTTTTTTTTTTTTTTAAATCCATGTTTGTCCTCATGTAACGTAACTGGTGCTATGTAAAGCGCTCTGATACCTGATTGGATTCGGATCAAGTTCGCGCTATATAAAACCCAGTAAAAAAAAAAACCCACCTATTTTAGTTCCAGAAGTGATATTTCACACGCAATATTTATTTACAGTCAAACGATTTAACATAAAAAAATGACCATTTCTTACAATCTGGAGAAAGTTTGACAGGTCCGGGGTCATCGTTTTTCATCAGAAAATTGATATTTTGGACTGTATAAAAAAATATTCAAATTGTCCATTGGATTGTGCCTCATGTTGAATAACCACTTTTTAAAGCCTCACAGTGACCAAACTTGCCATTCTTGCAGAACTTTACTCCTCCTCAGAAGCTTCTATTTTGACTGATTTCGGGCAGGAAAATGACTCTAAACACACTTATTTGAGTTCCAAAAGTGATATTTCAAATGCAATATTTATTTACAGTCAAAAGATTTAACATTAAAAAATTACCATTCCTGACCATCAGGAGAAGGTTCGACAGGTCTGGGGTCATCGTTTTTCATTAGAAAATTTTTATTGAGTGGACTGTACAAAAAATGTTTCAAAATGTCATTTGGATTGTACCTAATGTTGAATAACCACTTTTTAAAGCCTCATTAGGACCACAATTACCATTTTTACAGACCTTTCCTCCAAGTCAGAAGCTTTTATTTTCACATATTTCAGGCAGAAAAATGACTCTAAGCACACTTATTTTTGTTCCAAAAGTGATATTTAAATGTAATATGTATTTACAGTCAAAAGATTGAACATGAAAAAATTACCATTCCTGACCATCTGGAGAAGGTGCAACAGGTCTGGGGAAATCGTTTTTCATCAGAAAATAGATTTTTTGGAGTGTATTAACATTATTCAAAATGTCAATTGGGTTGTACCTAATGTTGAATAACCACTTTTTAAAGCCTCATTAGGACCACAATTACCATTTTTACAGATCTTTCCTCCTAGTCAGAAGCTTTTATTTTCACATATTTCAGGCAGAAAAATGACTCTAAGCACACTTATTTTTGTTCCAAAAGTGATATTTTACATGCAATATGTATTTACAGTCAAAAGATTGAACATGAAAAAATTACCATTCCTGACCATCTGGAGAAGGTGCAACAGGTCTGGGGAAATCGTTTTTCATCAGAAAATAGATTTTTTTGGAGTGTATTAACATTCTTCAAAATGTCAATTGGATTGTGCCTCATTTTGTCTAACCACTTTTTAAAGCCTCACAGTGACCAAAATTGCCATTTTTACAGACTTTCCTCCTAGTCAGAAGCTTTTATTTTCACCGTTTTAGGGCAGAAGAATGGCTCTAAACACACTTAATTTACTTCCAAAAGTGATATTTTACATGCAATATGCATTTACATTAAAAAAACTTGAACATTAAAAAATTACCATTCCTGACGATCTGGAGTAGGTTCCACAGGTCTAGGGTCATCGTTTTACATCAGAAAATTGATTTATTGGACTGTACAAAAAAATGAATCAAAATGTCAATTGGATTGTGCCTAATGTTTGAATAACCATTTTTTAAAGCCTCACTAGGACCACAATTACCATTTTTACAGACCTTTCCTCCTAGTCAGAAGCTTTTATTTTCACCGATTTCAGGCAGAAAAATTACTCTAACCACACTTATTTTTGTTCCAAAAGTGATATTTTACATGCAATAGGTATTTACAGTCAAAAGATTGAACATGAAAAAATTACCATTCCTGACCACCTGGAGAAGGTGCGACAGGTCTGGGGTCATCGTTTTGCATCAGAAGATTGCTTTTTTGGACTGTAAAAAAAAGCAAATATTCAATTTGTCAATTTGAGTGTGCCTCATGTTGAATAACACTTTTTAAAGCCTCACAGTGTCCAAAATTGCCATTTTTACAGATTTTTCCTGCTGGTCAGAAGCTTTTATTTTCACTGATTTTGTGCAGAAAAATGACTCTGGGGGAGAGGAGTTGGCCTAACGGTTAGGGCGCTCAACCTCGGAGCAGGGGAACTGGGTTTGAGTCTCGGTAACAACGCTAAAACATCCTGTGATTCTGGGCAAATCACTTAATCTCCCCGTGCTTAAAGTTTTTTTTTTTTTTAAATCCATGTTTGTCCTCATGTAACGTAACTGGTGCTATGTAAAGCGCTCTGATACCTGATTGGATTCGGGTCAAGTTCGCGCTATATAAAACCCAGTAAAAAAAAAAACCCACCTATTTTAGTTCCAGAAGTGATATTTCACACGCAATATTTATTTACAGTCAAACGATTTAACATAAAAAAATTACCATTTCTTACAATCTGGAGAAAGTTTGACAGGTCCGGGGTCATCGTTTTTCATCAGAAAATTGATATTTTGGACTGTATAAAAAAATATTCAAATTGTCCATTGGATTGTGCCTCATGTTGAATAACCACTTTTTAAAGCCTCACAGTGACCAAACTTGCCATTCTTGCAGAACTTTACTCCTCCTCAGAAGCTTCTATTTTGACTGATTTCGGGCAGGAAAATGACTCTAAACACACTTATTTGAGTTCCAAAAGTGATATTTCAAATGCAATATTTATTTACAGTCAAAAGATTTAACATTAAAAAATTACCATTCCTGACCATCAGGAGAAGGTTCGACAGGTCTGGGGTCATCGTTTTTCATTAGAAATGTTTTATTGATTGGACTGTACAAAAAATGTTTCAAAATGTCATTTGGATTGTACCTAATGTTGAATAACCACTTTTTAAAGCCTCATTAGGACCACAATTACCATTTTTACAGACCTTTCCTCCAAGTCAGAAGCTTTTATTTTCACATATTTCAGGCAGAAAAATGACTCTAAGCACACTTATTTTTGTTCCAAAAGTGATATTTAAATGTAATATGTATTTACAGTCAAAAGATTGAACATGAAAAAATTACCATTCCTGACCATCTGGAGAAGGTGCAACAGGTCTGGGGAAATCGTTTTTCATCAGAAAATAGATTTTTTGGAGTGTATTAACATTATTCAAAATGTCAATTGGGTTGTACCTAATGTTGAATAACCACTTTTTAAAGCCTCATTAGGACCACAATTACCATTTTTACAGATCTTTCCTCCTAGTCAGAAGCTTTTATTTTCACATATTTCAGGCAGAAAAATGACTCTAAGCACACTTATTGTTGTTCCAAAAGTGATATTTTACATGCAATATGTTTTTACAGTGAAAAGATTGAACATGAAAAAATTACCATTCCTGACCATCTGGAGAAGGTGCAACAGGTCTGGGGACATCGTTTTTCAACAGAAAATAGATTTTTTTGGAGTGTATTAACATTATTCAAAATGTCAATTGGATTGCGCCTCATTTTGTCTAACCACTTTACCACTTTTTAAAGCCTCACAGTGACCAAAATTGCCATTTTTACAGACTTTCCTCCTAGTCAGAAGCTTTTATTTTCACCGTTTTAGGGCAGAAGAATGGCTCTAAACACACTTAATTTACTTCCAAAAGTGATATTTTACATGCAATATGCATTTACATTAAAAAACTTGAACATTAAAAAATTACCATTCCTGACGATCTGGAGTAGGTTTGACAGGTCCGGGGTCATAGTTTTTCATCAGAAAATTGATTTTTTGGACTGTATAAAAAAATATTCAAATTGTCAATTGGATTGTGACTCATGTTGAATAACCAATTTTTAAAGCCTCACAGTGACCAAACTTGCCATTCTTGCAGAACTTTACTCCTCCTCAGAAGCTTCTATTTTGACTGATTTCGGGCAGGAAAATGACTCTAAACACACTTATTTTAGTTCCAAAAGTGATATTTCAAATGCAATATGTATTTACAGTCAAAAGATTGAACATGAAAAAATTACCATTCCTGACCACCTGGAGATGGTGCGACAGGTCTGGGGTCATCGTTTTGCATCAGAAGATTGTTTTTTTGGACTGTAAAAAAAAGCAATTATTCAATTTGTCAATTTGAGTGTGCCTCATGTTGAATAACACTTTATAAAGCCTCACAGTGTCCAAAATTGCCATTTTTACAGATTTTTCCTCCTGGTCAGAAGCTTTTATTTTCACTGATTTTGTGCAGAAAAATGACTCTGGGGGAGAGGAGTTGGCCTAACGGTTAGTGCGCTCGACCTCGGAGCAGGGGAACTGGGTTTGAGTCTCGGTAACAACGCTAAAACATCCTGTGATTCTGGGCAAATCACTTAATCTCCCCGTGCTTACATTTTTTTTTTTTAATTCGTGTTTGTCCTCATGTAACGTAACTGGTGCTATGTAAAGCGCTCTGATACCTGATTGGATTCGGGTCAAGTTCGCGCTATATAAAACCCTGTTAAAAAAAAACCCACTTATTTTAGTTCCAGAAGTGATATTTCACACGCAATATTTATTTACAGTCAAACGATTTAACATAAAAAAATGACCATTTCTTACAATCTGGAGAAAGTTTGACAGGTCCGGAATCATCGTTTTTCATCAGAAAATAGATTTTTTGGACTGTATAAAAAAATATTCAAATTGTCAATTGGATTGTGCCTCATGTTGAATAACCACTTTTTAAAGCCTCACAGTGACCAAACTTGCCATTCTTGCAGAACTTTACTCCTCCTCAGAAGCTTCTATTTTGACTGATTTCGGGCAGGAAAATGACTCTAAACACACTTATTTTAGTTCCAAAAGTGATATTTCAAATGCAATATTTATTTACAGTCAAAAGATTTAACATTAAACAATTACAATTCCTGACCATCAGGAGAAGGTTCGACAGGTCTGGGGTCATCGTTTTTCATTAGAAATTTTTTATTTATTGAACTGTACAAAAAATGTTTCAAAATGTCATTTGGATTGTACCTAATGTTGAATAACCACTTTTTAAAGCCTCATTAGGACCACAATTACCATTTTTACAGACCTTTCCTCCTAGTCAGAAGCTTTTATTTTCACATATTTCAGGCAGAAGAATGACTCTAAGCACACTTATTTTTGTTCCAAAAGTGATATTTTACATGCAATATGTATTTACAGTCAAAAGATTGAACATGAAAAAATTACCATTCCTGACCATCTGGAGAAGGTGCAACAGGTCTGGGGAAATCGTTTTTCATCAGAAAATAGATTTTTTTGGAGTGTATTAACATTATTCAAAATGTCAATTGGATTGTGCCTCATTTTGTCTAACCACTTTTTAAAGCCTCACAGTGACCAAAATTGCCATTTTTACAGACTTTCCTCCTAGTCAGAAGCTTTTATTTTCACCGTTTTAGGGCAGAAGAATGGCTCTAAACACACTTAATTTACTTCCAAAAGTGATATTTTACATGCAATATGCATTTACATTAAAAAAACTTGAACATTAAAAAATTACCATTCCTGACGATCTGGAGTAGGTTCCACAGGTCTAGGGTCATCGTTTTACATCAGAAAATTGATTTATTGGACTGTACAAAAAAATGAATCAAAATGTCAATTGGATTGTGCCTAATGTTTGAATAACCATTTTTTAAAGCCTCACTAGGACCACAATTACCATTTTTACAGACCTTTCCTCCTAGTCAGAAGCTTTTATTTTCACCGATTTCAGGCAGAAAAATTACTCTAACCACACTTATTTTTGTTCCAAAAGTGATATTTTACATGCAATAGGTATTTACAGTCAAAAGATTGAACATGAAAAAATTACCATTCCTGACCACCTGGAGAAGGTGCGACAGGTCTGGGGTCATCGTTTTGCATCAGAAGATTGCTTTTTTGGACTGTAAAAAAAAGCAAATATTCAATTTGTCAATTTGAGTGTGCCTCATGTTGAATAACACTTTTTAAAGCCTCACAGTGTCCAAAATTGCCATTTTTACAGATTTTTCCTGCTGGTCAGAAGCTTTTATTTTCACTGATTTTGTGCAGAAAAATGACTCTGGGGGAGAGGAGTTGGCCTAACGGTTAGGGCGCTCAACCTCGGAGCAGGGGAACTGGGTTTGAGTCTCGGTAACAACGCTAAAACATCCTGTGATTCTGGGCAAATCACTTAATCTCCCCGTGCTTAAAGTTTTTTTTTTTTTTAAATCCATGTTTGTCCTCATGTAACGTAACTGGTGCTATGTAAAGCGCTCTGATACCTGATTGGATTCGGATCAAGTTCGCGCTATATAAAACCCAGTAAAAAAAAAAACCCACCTATTTTAGTTCCAGAAGTGATATTTCACACGCAATATTTATTTACAGTCAAACGATTTAACATAAAAAAATGACCATTTCTTACAATCTGGAGAAAGTTTGACAGGTCCGGGGTCATCGTTTTTCATCAGAAAATTGATATTTTGGACTGTATAAAAAAATATTCAAATTGTCCATTGGATTGTGCCTCATGTTGAATAACCACTTTTTAAAGCCTCACAGTGACCAAACTTGCCATTCTTGCAGAACTTTACTCCTCCTCAGAAGCTTCTATTTTGACTGATTTCGGGCAGGAAAATGACTCTAAACACACTTATTTGAGTTCCAAAAGTGATATTTCAAATGCAATATTTATTTACAGTCAAAAGATTTAACATTAAAAAATTACCATTCCTGACCATCAGGAGAAGGTTCGACAGGTCTGGGGTCATCGTTTTTCATTAGAAAATTTTTATTGAGTGGACTGTACAAAAAATGTTTCAAAATGTCATTTGGATTGTACCTAATGTTGAATAACCACTTTTTAAAGCCTCATTAGGACCACAATTACCATTTTTACAGACCTTTCCTCCAAGTCAGAAGCTTTTATTTTCACATATTTCAGGCAGAAAAATGACTCTAAGCACACTTATTTTTGTTCCAAAAGTGATATTTAAATGTAATATGTATTTACAGTCAAAAGATTGAACATGAAAAAATTACCATTCCTGACCATCTGGAGAAGGTGCAACAGGTCTGGGGAAATCGTTTTTCATCAGAAAATAGATTTTTTGGAGTGTATTAACATTATTCAAAATGTCAATTGGGTTGTACCTAATGTTGAATAACCACTTTTTAAAGCCTCATTAGGACCACAATTACCATTTTTACAGATCTTTCCTCCTAGTCAGAAGCTTTTATTTTCACATATTTCAGGCAGAAAAATGACTCTAAGCACACTTATTTTTGTTCCAAAAGTGATATTTTACATGCAATATGTATTTACAGTCAAAAGATTGAACATGAAAAAATTACCATTCCTGACCATCTGGAGAAGGTGCAACAGGTCTGGGGAAATCGTTTTTCATCAGAAAATAGATTTTTTTGGAGTGTATTAACATTCTTCAAAATGTCAATTGGATTGTGCCTCATTTTGTCTAACCACTTTTTAAAGCCTCACAGTGACCAAAATTGCCATTTTTACAGACTTTCCTCCTAGTCAGAAGCTTTTATTTTCACCGTTTTAGGGCAGAAGAATGGCTCTAAACACACTTAATTTACTTCCAAAAGTGATATTTTACATGCAATATGCATTTACATTAAAAAAACTTGAACATTAAAAAATTACCATTCCTGACGATCTGGAGTAGGTTCCACAGGTCTAGGGTCATCGTTTTACATCAGAAAATTGATTTATTGGACTGTACAAAAAAATGAATCAAAATGTCAATTGGATTGTGCCTAATGTTTGAATAACCATTTTTTAAAGCCTCACTAGGACCACAATTACCATTTTTACAGACCTTTCCTCCTAGTCAGAAGCTTTTATTTTCACCGATTTCAGGCAGAAAAATTACTCTAACCACACTTATTTTTGTTCCAAAAGTGATATTTTACATGCAATAGGTATTTACAGTCAAAAGATTGAACATGAAAAAATTACCATTCCTGACCACCTGGAGAAGGTGCGACAGGTCTGGGGTCATCGTTTTGCATCAGAAGATTGCTTTTTTGGACTGTAAAAAAAAGCAAATATTCAATTTGTCAATTTGAGTGTGCCTCATGTTGAATAACACTTTTTAAAGCCTCACAGTGTCCAAAATTGCCATTTTTACAGATTTTTCCTGCTGGTCAGAAGCTTTTATTTTCACTGATTTTGTGCAGAAAAATGACTCTGGGGGAGAGGAGTTGGCCTAACGGTTAGGGCGCTCAACCTCGGAGCAGGGGAACTGGGTTTGAGTCTCGGTAACAACGCTAAAACATCCTGTGATTCTGGGCAAATCACTTAATCTCCCCGTGCTTAAAGTTTTTTTTTTTTTTAAATCCATGTTTGTCCTCATGTAACGTAACTGGTGCTATGTAAAGCGCTCTGATACCTGATTGGATTCGGGTCAAGTTCGCGCTATATAAAACCCAGTAAAAAAAAAACCCCACCTATTTTAGTTCCAGAAGTGATATTTCACACGCAATATTTATTTACAGTCAAACGATTTAACATAAAAAAATTACCATTTCTTACAATCTGGAGAAAGTTTGACAGGTCCGGGGTCATCGTTTTTCATCAGAAAATTGATATTTTGGACTGTATAAAAAAATATTCAAATTGTCCATTGGATTGTGCCTCATGTTGAATAACCACTTTTTAAAGCCTCACAGTGACCAAACTTGCCATTCTTGCAGAACTTTACTCCTCCTCAGAAGCTTCTATTTTGACTGATTTCGGGCAGGAAAATGACTCTAAACACACTTATTTGAGTTCCAAAAGTGATATTTCAAATGCAATATTTATTTACAGTCAAAAGATTTAACATTAAAAAATTACCATTCCTGACCATCAGGAGAAGGTTCGACAGGTCTGGGGTCATCGTTTTTCATTAGAAAATTTTTATTGATTGGACTGTACAAAAAATGTTTCAAAATGTCATTTGGATTGTACCTAATGTTGAATAACCACTTTTTAAAGCCTCATTAGGACCACAATTACCATTTTTACAGACCTTTCCTCCAAGTCAGAAGCTTTTATTTTCACATATTTCAGGCAGAAAAATGACTCTAAGCACACTTATTTTTGTTCCAAAAGTGATATTTAAATGTAATATGTATTTACAGTCAAAAGATTGAACATGAAAAAATTACCATTCCTGACCATCTGGAGAAGGTGCAACAGGTCTGGGGAAATCGTTTTTCATCAGAAAATAGATTTTTTGGAGTGTATTAACATTATTCAAAATGTCAATTGGGTTGTACCCAATGTTGAATAACCACTTTTTAAAGCCTCATTAGGACCACAATTACCATTTTTACAGATCTTTCCTCCTAGTCAGAAGCTTTTATTTTCACATATTTCAGGCAGAAAAATGACTCTAAGCACACTTATTTTTGTTCCAAAAGTGATATTTTACATGCAATATGTATTTACAGTCAAAAGATTGAACATGAAAAAATTACCATTCCTGACCATCTGGAGAAGGTGCAACAGGTCTGGGGACATCGTTTTTCATCAGAAAATAGATTTTTTTGGAGTGTATTAACATTATTCAAAATGTCAATTGGATTGTGCCTCATTTTGTCTAACCACTTTACCACTTTTTAAAGCCTCACAGTGACCAAAATTGCCATTTTTACAGACTTTCCTCCTAGTCAGAAGCTTTTATTTTCACCGTTTTAGGGCAGAAGAATGGCTCTAAACACACTTAATTTACTTCCAAAAGTGATATTTTACATGCAATATGCATTTACATTAAAAAACTTGAACATTAAAAAATTACCATTCCTGACGATCTGGAGTAGGTTTGACAGGTCCGGGGTCATAGTTTTTCATCAGAAAATTGATTTTTTGGACTGTATAAAAAAATATTCAAATTGTCAATTGGATTGTGCCTCATGTTGAATAACCAATTTTTAAAGCCTCACAGTGACCAAACTTGCCATTCTTGCAGAACTTTACTCCTCCTCAGAAGCTTCTATTTTGACTGATTTCGGGCAGGAAAATGACTCTAAACACACTTATTTGAGTTCCAAAAGTGATATTTCAAATGCAATATTTATTTACAGTCAAAAGATTTAACATTAAAAAATTACCATTCCTGACCATCAGGAGAAGGTTCGACAGGTCTGGGGTCATCGTTTTTCATTAGAATTTTTTTATTTATTGGACTGTACAAAAAATGTTTCAAAATGTCATTTGGATTGTACCTAATGTTGAATAACCACTTTTTAAAGCCTCATTAGGACCACAATTACCATTTTTACAGACCTTTCCTCCAAGTCAGACGCTTTTATTTTCACATATTTCAGGCAGAAAAATGACTCTAAGCACCCTTATTTTTGTTCCAAAAGTGATATTTAAATGCAATATGTATTTACAGTCAAAAGATTGAACATGAAAAAATTACCATTCCTGACCACCTGGAGATGGTGCGACAGGTCTGGGGTCATCGTTTTGCATCAGAAGATTGTTTTTTTGGACTGTAAAAAAAAGCAATTATTCAATTTGTCAATTTGAGTGTGCCTCATGTTGAATAACACTTTTTAAAGCCTCACAGTGTCCAAAATTGCCATTTTTACAGATTTTTCCTCCTGGTCAGAAGCTTTTATTTTCACTGATTTTGTGCAGAAAAATGACTCTGGGGGAGAGGAGTTGGCCTAACGGTTAGTGCGCTCGACCTCGGAGCAGGGGAACTGGGTTTGAGTCTCAGTAACAACGCTAAAACATCCTGTGATTCTGGGCAAATCACTTAATCTCCCCGTGCTTACATTTTTTTTTTTAAATTCGTGTTTGTCCTCATGTAACGTAACTGGTGCTATGTAAAGCGCTCTGATACCTGATTGGATTCGGGTCAAGTTCGCGCTATATAAAACCCTGTTAAAAAAAACCCCACTTATTTTAGTTCCAGAAGTGATATTTCACACGCAATATTTATTTACAGTCAAACGATTTAACATAAAAAAATGACCATTTCTTACAATCTGGAGAAAGTTTGACAGGTCCGGAATCATCGTTTTTCATCCGAAAATAGATTTTTTGGACTGTATAAAAAAATATTCAAATTGTCAATTGGATTGTGCCTCATGTTAAATAACCACTTTTTAAAGCCTCACAGTGACCAAACTTGCCATTCTTGCAGAACTTTACTCCTCCTCAGAAGCTTCTATTTTGACTGATTTCGGGCAGGAAAATGACTCTAAACACACTTATTTTAGTTCCAAAAGTGATATTTCAAATGCAATATTTATTTACAGTCAAAAGATTTAACATTAAAAAATTACAATTCCTGACCATCAGGAGAAGGTTCGACAGGTCTGGGGTCATCGTTTTTCATTAGAAATTTTTTATTTATTGAACTGTACAAAAAATGTTTCAAAATGTCATTTGGATTGTACCTAATGTTGAATAACCACTTTTTAAAGCCTCATTAGGACCACAATTACCATTTTTACAGACCTTTCCTCCTAGTCAGAAGCTTTTATTTTCACATATTTCAGGCAGAAGAATGACTCTAAGCACACTTATTTTTGTTCCAAAAGTGATATTTTACATGCAATATGTATTTACAGTCAAAAGATTGAACATGAAAAAATTACCATTCCTGACCATCTGGAGAAGGTGCAACAGGTCTGGGGAAATCGTTTTTCATCAGAAAATAGATTTTTTTGGAGTGTATTAACATTATTCAAAATGTCAATTGGATTGTGCCTCATTTTGTCTAACCACTTTTTAAAGCCTCACAGTGAACAAAATTGCCATTTTTACAGACTTTCCTCCTAGTCAGAAGCTTTTATTTTCACCGTTTTAGGGCAGAAGAATGGCTCTAAACACACTTAATTTACTTCCAAAAGTGATATTTTACATGCAATATGCATTTACATTAAAAAAACTTGAACATTAAAAAATTACCATTCCTGACGATCTGGAGTAGGTTCCACAGGTCTAGGGTCATCGTTTTACATCAGAAAATTGATTTATTGGACTGTACAAAAAAATGAATCAAAATGTCAATTGGATTGTGCCTAATGTTTGAATAACCATTTTTTAAAGCCTCACTAGGACCACAATTACCATTTTTACAGACCTTTCCTCCTAGTCAGAAGCTTTTATTTTCACCGATTTCAGGCAGAAAAATTACTCTAACCACACTTATTTTTGTTCCAAAAGTGATATTTTACATGCAATAGGTATTTACAGTCAAAAGATTGAACATGAAAAAATTACCATTCCTGACCACCTGGAGAAGGTGCGACAGGTCTGGGGTCATCGTTTTGCATCAGAAGATTGCTTTTTTGGACTGTAAAAAAAAGCAAATATTCAATTTGTCAATTTGAGTGTGCCTCATGTTGAATAACACTTTTTAAAGCCTCACAGTGTCCAAAATTGCCATTTTTACAGATTTTTCCTGCTGGTCAGAAGCTTTTATTTTCACTGATTTTGTGCAGAAAAATGACTCTGGGGGAGAGGAGTTGGCCTAACGGTTAGGGCGCTCAACCTCGGAGCAGGGGAACTGGGTTTGAGTCTCGGTAACAACGCTAAAACATCCTGTGATTCTGGGCAAATCACTTAATCTCCCCGTGCTTAAAGTTTTTTTTTTTTTTAAATCCATGTTTGTCCTCATGTAACGTAACTGGTGCTATGTAAAGCGCTCTGATACCTGATTGGATTCGGGTCAAGTTCGCGCTATATAAAACCCAGTAAAAAAAAAACCCCACCTATTTTAGTTCCAGAAGTGATATTTCACACGCAATATTTATTTACAGTCAAACGATTTAACATAAAAAAATTACCATTTCTTACAATCTGGAGAAAGTTTGACAGGTCCGGGGTCATCGTTTTTCATCAGAAAATTGATATTTTGGACTGTATAAAAAAGTATTCAAATTGTCCATTGGATTGTGCCTCATGTTGAATAACCACTTTTTAAAGCCTCACAGTGACCAAACTTGCCATTCTTGCAGAACTTTACTCCTCCTCAGAAGCTTCTATTTTGACTGATTTCGGGCAGGAAAATGACTCTAAACACACTTATTTGAGTTCCAAAAGTGATATTTCAAATGCAATATTTATTTACAGTCAAAAGATTTAACATTAAAAAATTACCATTCCTGACCATCAGGAGAAGGTTCGACAGGTCTGGGGTCATCGTTTTTCATTAGAAAATTTTTATTGATTGGACTGTACAAAAAATGTTTCAAAATGTCATTTGGATTGTACCTAATGTTGAATAACCACTTTTTAAAGCCTCATTAGGACCACAATTACCATTTTTACAGACCTTTCCTCCAAGTCAGAAGCTTTTATTTTCACATATTTCAGGCAGAAAAATGACTCTAAGCACACTTATTTTTGTTCCAAAAGTGATATTTAAATGTAATATGTATTTACAGTCAAAAGATTGAACATGAAAAAATTACCATTCCTGACCATCTGGAGAAGGTGCAACAGGTCTGGGGAAATCGTTTTTCATCAGAAAATAGATTTTTTGGAGTGTATTAACATTATTCAAAATGTCAATTGGGTTGTACCCAATGTTGAATAACCACTTTTTAAAGCCTCATTAGGACCACAATTACCATTTTTACAGATCTTTCCTCCTAGTCAGAAGCTTTTATTTTCACATATTTCAGGCAGAAAAATGACTCTAAGCACACTTATTTTTGTTCCAAAAGTGATATTTTACATGCAATATGTATTTACAGTCAAAAGATTGAACATGAAAAAATTACCATTCCTGACCATCTGGAGAAGGTGCAACAGGTCTGGGGACATCGTTTTTCATCAGAAAATAGATTTTTTTGGAGTGTATTAACATTATTCAAAATGTCAATTGGATTGTGCCTCATTTTGTCTAACCACTTTACCACTTTTTAAAGCCTCACAGTGACCAAAATTGCCATTTTTACAGACTTTCCTCCTAGTCAGAAGCTTTTATTTTCACCGTTTTAGGGCAGAAGAATGGCTCTAAACACACTTAATTTACTTCCAAAAGTGATATTTTACATGCAATATGCATTTACATTAAAAAACTTGAACATTAAAAAATTACCATTCCTGACGATCTGGAGTAGGTTTGACAGGTCCGGGGTCATAGTTTTTCATCAGAAAATTGATTTTTTGGACTGTATAAAAAAATATTCAAATTGTCAATTGGATTGTGCCTCATGTTGAATAACCAATTTTTAAAGCCTCACAGTGACCAAACTTGCCATTCTTGCAGAACTTTACTCCTCCTCAGAAGCTTCTATTTTGACTGATTTCGGGCAGGAAAATGACTCTAAACACACTTATTTGAGTTCCAAAAGTGATATTTCAAATGCAATATTTATTTACAGTCAAAAGATTTAACATTAAAAAATTACCATTCCTGACCATCAGGAGAAGGTTCGACAGGTCTGGGGTCATCGTTTTTCATTAGAATTTTTTTATTTATTGGACTGTACAAAAAATGTTTCAAAATGTCATTTGGATTGTACCTAATGTTGAATAACCACTTTTTAAAGCCTCATTAGGACCACAATTACCATTTTTACAGACCTTTCCTCCAAGTCAGAAGCTTTTATTTTCACATATTTCAGGCAGAAAAATGACTCTAAGCACACTTATTTTTGTTCCAAAAGTGATATTTAAATGCAATATGTATTTACAGTCAAAAGATTGAACATGAAAAAATTACCATTCCTGACCATCTGGAGAAGGTGCAACAGGTCTGGGGACATCGTTTTTCATCAGAAAATAGATTTGTTTGGCGTGTATTAACATTATTCAAAATGTCAATTGGATTGTGCCTCATTTTGTCTAACCACTTTTTAAAGCCTCACAGTGACCAAAATTGCCATTTTTACAGACTTTTCCTCCTAGTCAGAAGCTTTTATTTTCACCGTTTTAGGGCAGAAGAATGGCTCTAAACACTCTTAATTTACTTCCAAAAGTGATATTTTACATGCAATATGCATTTACATTAAAAAAACTTGAACATTAAAAAATTACCATTCCTGACGATCTGGAGTAGGTTCCACAGGTCTAGGGTCATCGTTTTACATCAGAAAATTGATTTATTGGACTGTACAAAAAAATGTTTCAAAATGTCATTTGGATTGTACCTAATGTTGAATAACCACTTTTTAAAGCCTCATTAGGACCACAATTACCATTTTTACAGACCTTTCCTCCTAGTCAGAAGCTTTTATTTTCACATATTTCAGGCAGAAAAATGACTCTAAGCACACTTATTTTTGTTCCAAAAGTGATATTTAAATGCAATATGTATTTACAGTCAAAAGATTGAACATGAAAAAATTACCATTCCTGACCACCTGGAGATGGTGCGACAGGTCTGGGGTCATCGTTTTGCATCAGAAGATTGTTTTTTTGGACTGTAAAAAAAAGCAATTATTCAATTTGTCAATTTGAGTGTGCCTCATGTTGAATAACACTTTTTAAAGCCTCACAGTGTCCAAAATTGCCATTTTTACAGATTTTTCCTCCTGGTCAGAAGCTTTTATTTTCACTGATTTTGTGCAGAAAAATGACTCTGGGGGAGAGGAGTTGGCCTAACTGTTAGTGCGCTCGACCTCGGAGCAGGGGAACTGGGTTTGAGTCTCGGTAACAACGCTAAAACATCCTGTGATTCTGGGCAAATCACTTAATCTCCCCGTGCTTAAATTTTTTTTTTTTAATTCGTGTTTGTCCTCATGTAACGTAACTGGTGCTATGTAAAGCGCTCTGATACCTGATTGGATTCGGGTCAAGTTCGCGCTATATAAAACCCTGTTAAAAAAAACCCCACTTATTTTAGTTCCAGAAGTGATATTTCACACGCAATATTTATTTACAGTCAAACGATTTAACATAAAAAAATGACCATTTCTTACAATCTGGAGAAAGTTTGACAGGTCCGGAATCATCGTTTTTCATCAGAAAATAGATTTTTTGGGCTGTATAACAAAATATTCAAATTGTCAATTGGATTGTGCCTCATGTTGAATAACCACTTTTTAAAGCCTCACAGTGACCAAACTTGCCATTCTTGCAGAACTTTACTCCTCCTCAGAAGCTTCTATTTTGACTGATTTCGGGCAGGAAAATGACTCTAAACACACTTATTTTAGTTCCAAAAGTGATATTTCAAATGCAATATTTATTTACAGTCAAAAGATTTAACATTAAAAAATTACAATTCCTGACCATCAGGAGAAGGTTCGACAGGTCTGGGGTCATCGTTTTTCATTAGAAATTTTTTATTTATTGAACTGTACAAAAAATGTTTCAAAATGTCATTTGGATTGTACCTAATGTTGAATAACCACTTTTTAAAGCCTCATTAGGACCACAATTACCATTTTTACAGACCTTTCCTCCTAGTCAGAAGCTTTTATTTTCACATATTTCAGGCAGAAGAATGACTCTAAGCACACTTATTTTTGTTCCAAAAGTGATATTTTACATGCAATATGTATTTACAGTCAAAAGATTGAACATGAAAAAATTACCATTCCTGACCATCTGGAGAAGGTGCAACAGGTCTGGGGAAATCGTTTTTCATCAGAAAATAGATTTTTTTGGAGTGTATTAACATTATTCAAAATGTCAATTGGATTGTGCCTCATTTTGTCTAACCACTTTTTAAAGCCTCACAGTGACCAAAATTGCCATTTTTACAGACTTTCCTCCTAGTCAGAAGCTTTTATTTTCACCGTTTTAGGGCAGAAGAATGGCTCTAAACACACTTAATTTACTTCCAAAAGTGATATTTTACATGCAATATGCATTTACATTAAAAAAACTTGAACATTAAAAAATTACCATTCCTGACGATCTGGAGTAGGTTCCACAGGTCTAGGGTCATCGTTTTACATCAGAAAATTGATTTATTGGACTGTACAAAAAAATGAATCAAAATGTCAATTGGATTGTGCCTAATGTTTGAATAACCATTTTTTAAAGCCTCACTAGGACCACAATTACCATTTTTACAGACCTTTCCTCCTAGTCAGAAGCTTTTATTTTCACCGATTTCAGGCAGAAAAATTACTCTAACCACACTTATTTTTGTTCCAAAAGTGATATTTTACATGCAATAGGTATTTACAGTCAAAAGATTGAACATGAAAAAATTACCATTCCTGACCACCTGGAGAAGGTGCGACAGGTCTGGGGTCATCGTTTTGCATCAGAAGATTGCTTTTTTGGACTGTAAAAAAAAAGCAAATATTCAATTTGTCAATTTGAGTGTGCCTCATGTTGAATAACACTTTTTAAAGCCTCACAGTGTCCAAAATTGCCATTTTTACAGATTTTTCCTGCTGGTCAGAAGCTTTTATTTTCACTGATTTTGTGCAGAAAAATGACTCTGGGGGAGAGGAGTTGGCCTAACGGTTAGGGCGCTCAACCTCGGAGCAGGGGAACTGGGTTTGAGTCTCGGTAACAACGCTAAAACATCCTGTGATTCTGGGCAAATCACTTAATCTCCCCGTGCTTAAAGTTTTTTTTTTTTTTAAATCCATGTTTGTCCTCATGTAACGTAACTGGTGCTATGTAAAGCGCTCTGATACCTGATTGGATTCGGGTCAAGTTCGCGCTATATAAAACCCAGTAAAAAAAAAAACCCACCTATTTTAGTTCCAGAAGTGATATTTCACACGCAATATTTATTTACAGTCAAACGATTTAACATAAAAAAATTACCATTTCTTACAATCTGGAGAAAGTTTGACAGGTCCGGGGTCATCGTTTTTCATCAGAAAATTGATATTTTGGACTGTATAAAAAAATATTCAAATTGTCCATTGGATTGTGCCTCATGTTGAATAACCACTTTTTAAAGCCTCACAGTGACCAAACTTGCCATTCTTGCAGAACTTTACTCCTCCTCAGAAGCTTCTATTTTGACTGATTTCGGGCAGGAAAATGACTCTAAACACACTTATTTGAGTTCCAAAAGTGATATTTCAAATGCAATATTTATTTACAGTCAAAAGATTTAACATTAAAAAATTACCATTCCTGACCATCAGGAGAAGGTTCGACAGGTCTGGGGTCATCGTTTTTCATTAGAAAATTTTTATTGATTGGACTGTACAAAAAATGTTTCAAAATGTCATTTGGATTGTACCTAATGTTGAATAACCACTTTTTAAAGCCTCATTAGGACCACAATTACCATTTTTACAGACCTTTCCTCCAAGTCAGAAGCTTTTATTTTCACATATTTCAGGCAGAAAAATGACTCTAAGCACACTTATTTTTGTTCCAAAAGTGATATTTAAATGTAATATGTATTTACAGTCAAAAGATTGAACATGAAAAAAATTACCATTCCTGACCATCTGGAGAAGGTGCAACAGGTCTGGGGAAATCGTTTTTCATCAGAAAATAGATTTTTTGGAGTGTATTAACATTATTCAAAATGTCAATTGGGTTGTACCTAATGTTGAATAACCACTTTTTAAAGCCTCATTAGGACCACAATTACCATTTTTACAGATCTTTCCTCCTAGTCAGAAGCTTTTATTTTCACATATTTCAGGCAGAAAAATGACTCTAAGCACACTTATTTTTGTTCCAAAAGTGATATTTTACATGCAATATGTATTTACAGTCAAAAGATTGAACATGAAAAAATTACCATTCCTGACCATCTGGAGAAGGTGCAACAGGTCTGGGGACATCGTTTTTCATCAGAAAATAGATTTTTTTGGAGTGTATTAACATTATTCAAAATGTCAATTGGATTGTGCCTCATTTTGTCTAACCACTTTACCACTTTTTAAAGCCTCACAGTGACCAAAATTGCCATTTTTACAGACTTTCCTCCTAGTCAGAAGCTTTTATTTTCACCGTTTTAGGGCAGAAGAATGGCTCTAAACACACTTAATTTACTTCCAAAAGTGATATTTTACATGCAATATGCATTTACATTAAAAAACTTGAACATTAAAAAATTACCATTCCTGACGATCTGGAGTAGGTTTGACAGGTCCGGGGTCATAGTTTTTCATCAGAAAATTGATTTTTTGGACTGTATAAAAAAATATTCAAATTGTCAATTGGATTGTGCCTCATGTTGAATAACCAATTTTTAAAGCCTCACAGTGACCAAACTTGCCATTCTTGCAGAACTTTACTCCTCCTCAGAAGCTTCTATTTTGACTGATTTCGGGCAGGAAAATGACTCTAAACACACTTATTTGAGTTCCAAAAGTGATATTTCAAATGCAATATTTATTTACAGTCAAAAGATTTAACATTAAAAAATTACCATTCCTGACCATCAGGAGAAGGTTCGACAGGTCTGGGGTCATCGTTTTTCATTAGAATTTTTTTATTTATTGGACTGTACAAAAAATGTTTCAAAATGTCATTTGGATTGTACCTAATGTTGAATAACCACTTTTTAAAGCCTCATTAGGACCACAATTACCATTTTTACAGACCTTTCCTCCAAGTCAGAAGCTTTTATTTTCACATATTTCAGGCAGAAAAATGACTCTAAGCACACTTATTTTTGTTCCAAAAGTGATATTTAAATGCAATATGTATTTACAGTCAAAAGATTGAACATGAAAAAATTACCATTCCTGACCATCTGGAGAAGGTGCAACAGGTCTGGGGACATCGTTTTTCATCAGAAAATAGATTTGTTTGGCGTGTATTAACATTATTCAAAATGTCAATTGGATTGTGCCTCATTTTGTCTAACCACTTTTTAAAGCCTCACAGTGACCAAAATTGCCATTTTTACAGACTTTTCCTCCTAGTCAGAAGCTTTTATTTTCACCGTTTTAGGGCAGAAGAATGGCTCTAAACACTCTTAATTTACTTCCAAAAGTGATATTTTACATGCAATATGCATTTACATTAAAAAAACTTGAACATTAAAAAATTACCATTCCTGACGATCTGGAGTAGGTTCCACAGGTCTAGGGTCATCGTTTTACATCAGAAAATTGATTTATTGGACTGTACAAAAAAATGTTTCAAAATGTCATTTGGATTGTACCTAATGTTGAATAACCACTTTTTAAAGCCTCATTAGGACCACAATTACCATTTTTACAGACCTTTCCTCCTAGTCAGAAGCTTTTATTTTCACATATTTCAGGCAGAAAAATGACTCTAAGCAGACTTATTTTTGTTCCAAAAGTGATATTTAAATGCAATATGTATTTACAGTCAAAAGATTGAACATGAAAAAATTACCATTCCTGACCACCTGGAGATGGTGCGACAGGTCTGGGGTCATCGTTTTGCATCAGAAGATTGTTTTTTTGGACTGTAAAAAAAGCAATTATTCAATTTGTCAATTTGAGTGTGCCTCATGTTGAATAACACTTTTTAAAGCCTCACAGTGTCCAAAATTGCCATTTTTACAGATTTTTCCTCCTGGTCAGAAGCTTTTATTTTCACTGATTTTGTGCAGAAAAATGACTCTGGGGGAGAGGAGTTGGCCTAACGGTTAGTGCGCTCGACCTCGGAGCAGGGGAACTGGGTTTGAGTCTCGGTAACAATGCTAAAACATCCTGTGATTCTGGGCAAATCACTTAATCTCCCCGTGCTTACATTTTTTTTTTTAAATTCGTGTTTGTCCTCATGTAACGTAACTGGTGCTATGTAAAGCGCTCTGATACCTGATTGGATTCGGGTCAAGTTCGCGCTATATAAAACCCTGTTAAAAAAAAACCCACTTATTTTAGTTCCAGAAGTGATATTTCACACACAATATTTATTTACAGTCAAACGATTTAACATAAAAAAATGACCATTTCTTACAATCTGGAGAAAGTTTGACAGGTCCGGAATCATCGTTTTTCATCAGAAAATAGATTTTTTGGACTGTATAAAAAAATATTCAAATTGTCAATTGGATTGTGCCTCATGTTGAATAACCACTTTTTAAAGCCTCACAGTGACCAAACTTGCCATTCTTGCAGAACTTTACTCCTCCTCAGAAGCTTCTATTTTGACTGATTTCGGGCAGGAAAATGACTCTAAACACACTTATTTTAGTTCCAAAAGTGATATTTCAAATGCAATATTTATTTACAGTCAAAAGATTTAACATTAAAAAATTACAATTCCTGACCATCAGGAGAAGGTTCGACAGGTCTGGGGTCATCGTTTTTCATTAGAAAATTTTTATTGATTGGACTGTACAAAAAATGTTTCAAAATGTCATTTGGATTGTACCTAATGTTGAATAACCACTTTTTAAAGCCTCATTAGGACCACAATTACCATTTTTACAGACCTTTCCTCCAAGTCAGAAGCTTTTATTTTCACATATTTCAGGCAGAAAAATGACTCTAAGCACACTTATTTTTGTTCCAAAAGTGATATTTTACATGCAATATGTATTTACAGTCAAAAGATTGAACATGAAAAAATTACCATTCCTGACCATCTGGAGAAGGTGCAACAGGTCTGGGGAAATCGTTTTTCATCAGAAAATAGATTTTTTTGGAGTGTATTAACATTATTCAAAATGTCAATTGGATTGTGCCTCATTTTGTCTAACCACTTTTTAAAGCCTCACAGTGACCAAAATTGCCATTTTTACAGACTTTCCTCCTAGTCAGAAGCTTTTATTTTCACCGTTTTAGGGCAGAAGAATGGCTCTAAACACACTTAATTTACTTCCAAAAGTGATATTTTACATGCAATATGCATTTACATTAAAAAAACTTGAACATTAAAAAATTACCATTCCTGACGATCTGGAGTAGGTTCCACAGGTCTAGGGTCATCGTTTTACATCAGAAAATTGATTTATTGGACTGTACAAAAAAATGAATCAAAATGTCAATTGGATTGTGCCTAATGTTTGAATAACCATTTTTTAAAGCCTCACTAGGACCACAATTACCATTTTTACAGACCTTTCCTCCTAGTCAGAAGCTTTTATTTTCACCGATTTCAGGCAGAAAAATTACTCTAACCACACTTATTTTTGTTCCAAAAGTGATATTTTACATGCAATAGGTATTTACAGTCAAAAGATTGAACATGAAAAAATTACCATTCCTGACCACCTGGAGAAGGTGCGACAGGTCTGGGGTCATCGTTTTGCATCAGAAGATTGCTTTTTTGGACTGTAAAAAAAAGCAAATATTCAATTTGTCAATTTGAGTGTGCCTCATGTTGAATAACACTTTTTAAAGCCTCACAGTGTCCAAAATTGCCATTTTTACAGATTTTTCCTGCTGGTCAGAAGCTTTTATTTTCACTGATTTTGTGCAGAAAAATGACTCTGGGGGAGAGGAGTTGGCCTAACGGTTAGGGCGCTCAACCTCGGAGCAGGGGAACTGGGTTTGAGTCTCGGTAACAACGCTAAAACATCCTGTGATTCTGGGCAAATCACTTAATCTCCCCGTGCTTAAAGTTTTTTTTTTTTTTAAATCCATGTTTGTCCTCATGTAACGTAACTGGTGCTATGTAAAGCGCTCTGATACCTGATTGGATTCGGGTCAAGTTCGCGCTATATAAAACCCAGTAAAAAAAAAAACCCACCTATTTTAGTTCCAGAAGTGATATTTCACACGCAATATTTATTTACAGTCAAACGATTTAACATAAAAAAATTACCATTTCTTACAATCTGGAGAAAGTTTGACAGGTCCGGGGTCATCGTTTTTCATCAGAAAATTGATATTTTGGACTGTATAAAAAAATATTCAAATTGTCCATTGGATTGTGCCTCATGTTGGATAACCACTTTTTAAAGCCTCACAGTGACCAAACTTACCATTCTTGCAGAACTTTACTCCTCCTCAGAAGCTTCTATTTTGACTGATTTCGGGCAGGAAAATGACTCTAAACACACTTATTTGAGTTCCAAAAGTGATATTTCAAATGCAATATTTATTTACAGTCAAAAGATTTAACATTAAAAAATTACCATTCCTGACCATCAGGAGAAGGTTCGACAGGTCTGGGGTCATCGTTTTTCATTAGAAAATTTTTATTGATTGGACTGTACAAAAAATGTTTCAAAATGTCATTTGGATTGTACCTAATGTTGAATAACCACTTTTTAAAGCCTCATTAGGACCACAATTACCATTTTTACAGACCTTTCCTCCAAGTCAGAAGCTTTTATTTTCACATATTTCAGGCAGAAAAATGACTCTAAGCACACTTATTTTTGTTCCAAAAGTGATATTTAAATGTAATATGTATTTACAGTCAAAAGATTGAACATGAAAAAATTACCATTCCTGACCATCTGGAGAAGGTGCAACAGGTCTGGGGAAATCGTTTTTCATCAGAAAATAGATTTTTTGGAGTGTATTAACATTATTCAAAATGTCAATTGGGTTGTACCTAATGTTGAATAACCACTTTTTAAAGCCTCATTAGGACCACAATTACCATTTTTACAGATCTTTCCTCCTAGTCAGAAGCTTTTATTTTCACATATTTCAGGCAGAAAAATGACTCTAAGCACACTTATTTTTGTTCCAAAAGTGATATTTTACATGCAATATGTATTTACAGTCAAAAGATTGAACATGAAAAAATTACCATTCCTGACCATCTGGAGAAGGTGCAACAGGTCTGGGGACATCGTTTTTCATCAGAAAATAGATTTTTTTGGAGTGTATTAACATTATTCAAAATGTCAATTGGATTGTGCCTCATTTTGTCTAACCACTTTACCACTTTTTAAAGCCTCACAGTGACCAAAATTGCCATTTTTACAGACTTTCCTCCTAGTCAGAAGCTTTTATTTTCACCGTTTTAGGGCAGAAGAATGGCTCTAAACACACTTAATTTACTTCCAAAAGTGATATTTTACATGCAATATGCATTTACATTAAAAAACTTGAACATTAAAAAATTACCATTCCTGACGATCTGGAGTAGGTTTGACAGGTCCGGGGTCATAGTTTTTCATCAGAAAATTTATTTTTTGGACTGTATAAAAAAATATTCAAATTGTCAATTGGATTGTGCCTCATGTTGAATAACCAATTTTTAAAGCCTCACAGTGACCAAACTTGCCATTCTTGCAGAACTTTACTCCTCCTCAGAAGCTTCTATTTTGACTGATTTCGGGCAGGAAAATGACTCTAAACACACTTATTTGAGTTCCAAAAGTGATATTTCAAATGCAATATTTATTTACAGTCAAAAGATTTAACATTAAAAAATTACCATTCCTGACCATCAGGAGAAGGTTCGACAGGTCTGGGGTCATCGTTTTTCATTAGAATTTTTTTATTTATTGGACTGTACAAAAAATGTTTCAAAATGTCATTTGGATTGTACCTAATGTTGAATAACCACTTTTTAAAGCCTCATTAGGACCACAATTACCATTTTTACAGACCTTTCCTCCAAGTCAGAAGCTTTTATTTTCACATATTTCAGGCAGAAAAATGACTCTAAGCACACTTATTTTTGTTCCAAAAGTGATATTTAAATGCAATATGTATTTACAGTCAAAAGATTGAACATGAAAAAATTACCATTCCTGACCATCTGGAGAAGGTGCAACAGGTCTGGGGACATCGTTTTTCATCAGAAAATAGATTTGTTTGGCGTGTATTAACATTATTCAAAATGTCAATTGGATTGTGCCTCATTTTGTCTAACCACTTTTTAAAGCCTCACAGTGACCAAAATTGCCATTTTTACAGACTTTTCCTCCTAGTCAGAAGCTTTTATTTTCACCGTTTTAGGGCAGAAGAATGGCTCTAAACACTCTTAATTTACTTCCAAAAGTGATATTTTACATGCAATATGCATTTACATTAAAAAAACTTGAACATTAAAAAATTACCATTCCTGACGATCTGGAGTAGGTTCCACAGGTCTAGGGTCATCGTTTTACATCAGAAAATTGATTTATTGGACTGTACAAAAAAATGTTTCAAAATGTCATTTGGATTGTACCTAATGTTGAATAACCACTTTTTAAAGCCTCATTAGGACCACAATTACCATTTTTACAGACCTTTCCTCCTAGTCAGAAGCTTTTATTTTCACATATTTCAGGCAGAAAAATGACTCTAAGCAGACTTATTTTTGTTCCAAAAGTGATATTTAAATGCAATATGTATTTACAGTCAAAAGATTGAACATGAAAAAATTACCATTCCTGACCACCTGGAGATGGTGCGACAGGTCTGGGGTCATCGTTTTGCATCAGAAGATTGTTTTTTTGGACTGTAAAAAAAGCAATTATTCAATTTGTCAATTTGAGTGTGCCTCATGTTGAATAACACTTTTTAAAGCCTCACAGTGTCCAAAATTGCCATTTTTACAGATTTTTCCTCCTGGTCAGAAGCTTTTATTTTCACTGATTTTGTGCAGAAAAATGACTCTGGGGGAGAGGAGTTGGCCTAACGGTTAGTGCGCTCGACCTCGGAGCAGGGGAACTGGGTTTGAGTCTCGGTAACAATGCTAAAACATCCTGTGATTCTGGGCAAATCACTTAATCTCCCCGTGCTTACATTTTTTTTTTTAAATTCGTGTTTGTCCTCATGTAACGTAACTGGTGCTATGTAAAGCGCTCTGATACCTGATTGGATTCGGGTCAAGTTCGCGCTATATAAAACCCTGTTAAAAAAAAACCCACTTATTTTAGTTCCAGAAGTGATATTTCACACACAATATTTATTTACAGTCAAACGATTTAACATAAAAAAATGACCATTTCTTACAATCTGGAGAAAGTTTGACAGGTCCGGAATCATCGTTTTTCATCAGAAAATAGATTTTTTGGACTGTATAAAAAAATATTCAAATTGTCAATTGGATTGTGCCTCATGTTGAATAACCACTTTTTAAAGCCTCACAGTGACCAAACTTGCCATTCTTGCAGAACTTTACTCCTCCTCAGAAGCTTCTATTTTGACTGATTTCGGGCAGGAAAATGACTCTAAACACACTTATTTTAGTTCCAAAAGTGATATTTCAAATGCAATATTTATTTACAGTCAAAAGATTTAACATTAAAAAATTACAATTCCTGACCATCAGGAGAAGGTTCGACAGGTCTGGGGTCATCGTTTTTCATTAGAAAATTTTTATTGATTGGACTGTACAAAAAATGTTTCAAAATGTCATTTGGATTGTACCTAATGTTGAATAACCACTTTTTAAAGCCTCATTAGGACCACAATTACCATTTTTACAGACCTTTCCTCCAAGTCAGAAGCTTTTATTTTCACATATTTCAGGCAGAAAAATGACTCTAAGCACACTTATTTTTGTTCCAAAAGTGATATTTTACATGCAATATGTATTTACAGTCAAAAGATTGAACATGAAAAAATTACCATTCCTGACCATCTGGAGAAGGTGCAACAGGTCTGGGGAAATCGTTTTTCATCAGAAAATAGATTTTTTTGGAGTGTATTAACATTATTCAAAATGTCAATTGGATTGTGCCTCATTTTGTCTAACCACTTTTTAAAGCCTCACAGTGACCAAAATTGCCATTTTTACAGACTTTCCTCCTAGTCAGAAGCTTTTATTTTCACCGTTTTAGGGCAGAAGAATGGCTCTAAACACACTTAATTTACTTCCAAAAGTGATATTTTACATGCAATATGCATTTACATTAAAAAAACTTGAACATTAAAAAATTACCATTCCTGACGATCTGGAGTAGGTTCCACAGGTCTAGGGTCATCGTTTTACATCAGAAAATTGATTTATTGGACTGTACAAAAAAATGAATCAAAATGTCAATTGGATTGTGCCTAATGTTTGAATAACCATTTTTTAAAGCCTCACTAGGACCACAATTACCATTTTTACAGACCTTTCCTCCTAGTCAGAAGCTTTTATTTTCACCGATTTCAGGCAGAAAAATTACTCTAACCACACTTATTTTTGTTCCAAAAGTGATATTTTACATGCAATAGGTATTTACAGTCAAAAGATTGAACATGAAAAAATTACCATTCCTGACCACCTGGAGAAGGTGCGACAGGTCTGGGGTCATCGTTTTGCATCAGAAGATTGCTTTTTTGGACTGTAAAAAAAAGCAAATATTCAATTTGTCAATTTGAGTGTGCCTCATGTTGAATAACACTTTTTAAAGCCTCACAGTGTCCAAAATTGCCATTTTTACAGATTTTTCCTGCTGGTCAGAAGCTTTTATTTTCACTGATTTTGTGCAGAAAAATGACTCTGGGGGAGAGGAGTTGGCCTAACGGTTAGGGCGCTCAACCTCGGAGCAGGGGAACTGGGTTTGAGTCTCGGTAACAACGCTAAAACATCCTGTGATTCTGGGCAAATCACTTAATCTCCCCGTGCTTAAAGTTTTTTTTTTTTTTAAATCCATGTTTGTCCTCATGTAACGTAACTGGTGCTATGTAAAGCGCTCTGATACCTGATTGGATTCGGGTCAAGTTCGCGCTATATAAAACCCAGTAAAAAAAAAAACCCACCTATTTTAGTTCCAGAAGTGATATTTCACACGCAATATTTATTTACAGTCAAACGATTTAACATAAAAAAATTACCATTTCTTACAATCTGGAGAAAGTTTGACAGGTCCGGGGTCATCGTTTTTCATCAGAAAATTGATATTTTGGACTGTATAAAAAAATATTCAAATTGTCCATTGGATTGTGCCTCATGTTGGATAACCACTTTTTAAAGCCTCACAGTGACCAAACTTACCATTCTTGCAGAACTTTACTCCTCCTCAGAAGCTTCTATTTTGACTGATTTCGGGCAGGAAAATGACTCTAAACACACTTATTTGAGTTCCAAAAGTGATATTTCAAATGCAATATTTATTTACAGTCAAAAGATTTAACATTAAAAAATTACCATTCCTGACCATCAGGAGAAGGTTCGACAGGTCTGGGGTCATCGTTTTTCATTAGAAAATTTTTATTGATTGGACTGTACAAAAAATGTTTCAAAATGTCATTTGGATTGTACCTAATGTTGAATAACCACTTTTTAAAGCCTCATTAGGACCACAATTACCATTTTTACAGACCTTTCCTCCAAGTCAGAAGCTTTTATTTTCACATATTTCAGGCAGAAAAATGACTCTAAGCACACTTATTTTTGTTCCAAAAGTGATATTTAAATGTAATATGTATTTACAGTCAAAAGATTGAACATGAAAAAATTACCATTCCTGACCATCTGGAGAAGGTGCAACAGGTCTGGGGAAATCGTTTTTCATCAGAAAATAGATTTTTTGGAGTGTATTAACATTATTCAAAATGTCAATTGGGTTGTACCTAATGTTGAATAACCACTTTTTAAAGCCTCATTAGGACCACAATTACCATTTTTACAGATCTTTCCTCCTAGTCAGAAGCTTTTATTTTCACATATTTCAGGCAGAAAAATGACTCTAAGCACACTTATTTTTGTTCCAAAAGTGATATTTTACATGCAATATGTATTTACAGTCAAAAGATTGAACATGAAAAAATTACCATTCCTGACCATCTGGAGAAGGTGCAACAGGTCTGGGGACATCGTTTTTCATCAGAAAATAGATTTTTTTGGAGTGTATTAACATTATTCAAAATGTCAATTGGATTGTGCCTCATTTTGTCTAACCACTTTACCACTTTTTAAAGCCTCACAGTGACCAAAATTGCCATTTTTACAGACTTTCCTCCTAGTCAGAAGCTTTTATTTTCACCGTTTTAGGGCAGAAGAATGGCTCTAAACACACTTAATTTACTTCCAAAAGTGATATTTTACATGCAATATGCATTTACATTAAAAAACTTGAACATTAAAAAATTACCATTCCTGACGATCTGGAGTAGGTTTGACAGGTCCGGGGTCATAGTTTTTCATCAGAAAATTGATTTTTTGGACTGTATAAAAAAATATTCAAATTGTCAATTGGATTGTGCCTCATGTTGAATAACCAATTTTTAAAGCCTCACAGTGACCAAACTTGCCATTCTTGCAGAACTTTACTCCTCCTCAGAAGCTTCTATTTTGACTGATTTAGGGCAGGAAAATGACTCTAAACACACTTATTTGAGTTCCAAAAGTGATATTTCAAATGCAATATTTATTTACAGTCAAAAGATTTAACATTAAAAAATTACCATTCCTGACCATCAGGAGAAGGTTCGACAGGTCTGGGGTCATCGTTTTTCATTAGAATTTTTTTATTTATTGGACTGTACAAAAAATGTTTCAAAATGTCATTTGGATTGTACCTAATGTTGAATAACCACTTTTTAAAGCCTCATTAGGACCACAATTACCATTTTTACAGACCTTTCCTCCAAGTCAGAAGCTTTTATTTTCACATATTTCAGGCAGAAAAATGACTCTAAGCACACTTATTTTTGTTCCAAAAGTGATATTTAAATGCAATATGTATTTACAGTCAAAAGATTGAACATGAAAAAATTACCATTCCTGACCATCTGGAGAAGGTGCAACAGGTCTGGGGACATCGTTTTTCATCAGAAAATAGATTTGTTTGGCGTGTATTAACATTATTCAAAATGTCAATTGGATTGTGCCTCATTTTGTCTAACCACTTTTTAAAGCCTCACAGTGACCAAAATTGCCATTTTTACAGACTTTCCTCCTAGTCAGAAGCTTTTATTTTCACCGTTTTAGGGCAGAAGAATGGCTCTAAACACACTTAATTTACTTCCAAAAGTGATATTTTACATGCAATATGCATTTACATTAAAAAAACTTGAACATTAAAAAATTACCATTCCTGACGATCTGGAGTAGGTTCCACAGCTCTAGGGTCATCGTTTTACATCAGAAAATTGATTTATTGGACTGTACAAAAAAATGAATCAAAATGTCAATTGGATTGTGCCTAATGTTTGAATAACCATTTTTTAAAGCCTCACTAGGACCACAATTACCATTTTTACAGACCTTTCCTCCTAGTCAGAAGCTTTTATTTTCACCGATTTCAGGCAGAAAAATTACTCTAACCACACTTATTTTTGTTCCAAAAGTGATATTTTACATGCAATAGGTATTTACAGTCAAAAGATTGAACATGAAAAAATTACCATTCCTGACCACCTGGAGAAGGTGCGACAGGTCTGGGGTCATCGTTTTGCATCAGAAGATTGCTTTTTTGGACTGTAAAAAAAGCAAATATTCAATTTGTCAATTTGAGTGTGCCTCATGTTGAATAACACTTTTTAAAGCCTCACAGTGTCCAAAATTGCCATTTTTACAGATTTTTCCTGCTGGTCAGAAGCTTTTATTTTCACTGATTTTGTGCAGAAAAATGACTCTGGGGGAGAGGAGTTGGCCTAACGGTTAGGGCGCTCAACCTCGGAGCAGGGGAACTGGGTTTGAGTCTCGGTAACAACGCTAAAACATCCTGTGATTCTGGGCAAATCACTTAATCTCCCCGTGCTTAAAGTTTTTTTTTTTTTAAATCCATGTTTGTCCTCATGTAACGTAACTGGTGCTATGTAAAGCGCTCTGATACCTGATTGGATTCGGGTCAAGTTCGCGCTATATAAAACCCAGTAAAAAAAAAACCCACCTATTTTAGTTCCAGAAGTGATATTTCACACGCAATATTTATTTACAGTCAAACGATTTAACATAAAAAAATTACCATTTCTTACAATCTGGAGAAAGTTTGACAGGTCCGGGGTCATCGTTTTTCATCAGAAAATTGATATTTTGGACTGTATAAAAAAATATTCAAATTGTCCATTGGATTGTGCCTCATGTTGAATAACCACTTTTTAAAGCCTCGCAGTGACCAAACTTGCCATTCTTGCAGAACTTTACTCCTCCTCAGAAGCTTCTATTTTGACTGATTTCGGGCAGGAAAATGACTCTAAACACACTTATTTGAGTTCCAAAAGTGATATTTCAAATGCAATATTTATTTACAGTCAAAAGATTTAACATTAAAAAATTACCATTCCTGACCATCAGGAGAAGGTTCGACAGGTCTGGGGTCATCGTTTTTCATTAGAACATTTTTATTGATTGGACTGTACAAAAAATGTTTCAAAATGTCATTTGGATTGTACCTAATGTTGAATAACCACTTTTTAAAGCCTCATTAGGACCACAATTACCATTTTTACAGACCTTTCCTCCAAGTCAGAAGCTTTTATTTTCACATATTTCAGGCAGAAAAATGACTCTAAGCACACTTATTTTTGTTCCAAAAGTGATATTTAAATGTAATATGTATTTACAGTCAAAAGATTGAACATGAAAAAATTACCATTCCTGACCATCTGGAGAAGGTGCAACAGGTCTGGGGAAATCGTTTTTCATCAGAAAATAGATTTTTTGGAGTGTATTAACATTATTCAAAATGTCAATTGGGTTGTACCTAATGTTGAATAACCACTTTTTAAAGCCTCATTAGGACCACAATTACCATTTTTACAGATCTTTCCTCCTAGTCAGAAGCTTTTATTTTCACATATTTCAGGCAGAAAAATGACTCTAAGCACACTTATTTTTGTTCCAAAAGTGATATTTTACATGCAATATGTATTTACAGTCAAAAGATTGAACATGAAAAAATTACCATTCCTGACTATCTGGAGAAGGTGCAACAGGTCTGGGGACATCGTTTTTCATCAGAAAATAGATTTTTTTGGAGTGTATTAACATTATTCAAAATGTCAATTGGATTGTGCCTCATTTTGTCTAACCACTTTACCACTTTTTAAAGCCTCACAGTGACCAAAATTGCCATTTTTACAGACTTTCCTCCTAGTCAGAAGCTTTTATTTTCACCGTTTTAGGGCAGAAGAATGGCTCTAAACACACTTAATTTACTTCCAAAAGTGATATTTTACATGCAATATGCATTTACATTAAAAAACTTGAACATTAAAAAATTACCATTCCTGACGATCTGGAGTAGGTTTGACAGGTCCGGGGTCATAGTTTTTCATCAGAAAATTGATTTTTTGGACTGTATAAAAAAATATTCAAATTGTCAATTGGATTGTGCCTCATGTTGAATAACCAATTTTTAAAGCCTCACAGTGACCAAACTTGCCATTCTTGCAGAACTTTACTCCTCCTCAGAAGCTTCTATTTTGACTGATTTCGGGCAGGAAAATGACTCTAAACACACTTATTTGAGTTCCAAAAGTGATATTTCAAATGCAATATTTATTTACAGTCAAAAGATTTAACATTAAAAAATTACCATTCCTGACCATCAGGAGAAGGTTCGACAGGTCTGGGGTCATCGTTTTTCATTAGAATTTTTTTATTTATTGGACTGTACAAAAAATGTTTCAAAATGTCATTTGGATTGTACCTAATGTTGAATAACCACTTTTTAAAGCCTCATTAGGACCACAATTACCATTTTTACAGACCTTTCCTCCAAGTCAGAAGCTTTTATTTTCACATATTTCAGGCAGAAAAATGACTCTAAGCACACTTATTTTTGTTCCAAAAGTGATATTTAAATGCAATATGTATTTACAGTCAAAAGATTGAACATGAAAAAATTACCATTCCTGACCATCTGGAGAAGGTGCAACAGGTCTGGGGACATCGTTTTTCATCAGAAAATAGATTTGTTTGGCGTGTATTAACATTATTCAAAATGTCAATTGGATTGTGCCTCATTTTGTCTAACCACTTTTTAAAGCCTCACAGTGACCAAAATTGCCATTTTTACAGACTTTTCCTCCTAGTCAGAAGCTTTTATTTTCACCGTTTTAGGGCAGAAGAATGGCTCTAAACACTCTTAATTTACTTCCAAAAGTGATATTTTACATGCAATATGCATTTACATTAAAAAAACTTGAACATTAAAAAATTACCATTCCTGACAATCTGGAGTAGGTTCCACAGGTCTAGGGTCATCGTTTTACATCAGAAAATTGATTTATTGGACTGTACACAAAAATGTTTCAAAATGACATTTGGATTGTACCTAATGTTGAATAACCACTTTTTAAAGCCTCATTAGGACCACAATTACCATTTTTACAGACCTTTCCTCCTAGTCAGAAGCTTTTATTTTCAAATATTTCAGGCAGAAAAATGACTCTAAGCACACCTATTTTTGTTCCAAAAGTGATATTTAAATGCAATATGTATTTACAGTCAAAAGATTGAACATGAAAAAATTACCATTCCTGACCACCTGGAGATGGTGCGACAGGTCTGGGGTCATCGTTTTGCATCAGAAGATTGTTTTTTTGGACTGTAAAAAAAAGCAATTATTCAATTTGTCAATTTGAGTGTGCCTCATGTTGAATAACACTTTTTAAAGCCTCACAGTGTCCAAAATTGCCATTTTTACAGATTTTTCCTCCTGGTCAGAAGCTTTTATTTTCACTGATTTTGTGCAGAAAAATGACTCTGGGGGAGAGGAGTTGGCCTAACGGTTAGTGCGCTCGACCTCGGAGCAGGGGAACTGGGTTTGAGTCTCGGTAACAACGCTAAAACATCCTGTGATTCTGGGCAAATCACTTAATCTCCCCGTGCTTACATTTTTTTTTTTAAATTCGTGTTTGTCCTCATGTAACGTAACTGGTGCTATGTAAAGCGCTCTGATACCTGATTGGATTCGGGTCAAGTTCGCGCTATATAAAACCCTGTTAAAAAAACCCCCACTTATTTTAGTTCCAGAAGTGATATTTCACACGCAATATTTATTTACAGTCAAACGATTTAACATAAAAAAATGACCATTTCTTACAATCTGGAGAAAGTTTGACAGGTCCGGAATCATCGTTTTTCATCAGAAAATAGATTTTTTGGACTGTATAAAAAAATATTCAAATTGTCAATTGGATTGTGCCTCATGTTGAATAACCACTTTTTAAAGCCTCACAGTGACCAAACTTGCCATTCTTGCAGAACTTTACTCCTCCTCAGAAGCTTCTATTTTGACTGATTTCGGGCAGGAAAATGACTCTAAACACACTTATTTTAGTTCCAAAAGTGATATTTCAAATGCAATATTTATTTACAGTCAAAAGATTTAACATTAAAAAATTACAATTCCTGACCATCAGGAGAAGGTTCGACAGGTCTGGGGTCATCGTTTTTCATTAGAAATTTTTTATTTATTGAACTGTACAAAAAATGTTTCAAAATGTCATTTGGATTGTACCTAATGTTGAATAACCACTTTTTAAAGCCTCATTAGGACCACAATTACCATTTTTACAGACCTTTCCTCCTAGTCAGAAGCTTTTATTTTCACATATTTCAGGCAGAAGAATGACTCTAAGCACACTTATTTTTGTTCCAAAAGTGATATTTTACATGCAATATGTATTTACAGTCAAAAGATTGAACATGAAAAAATTACCATTCCTGACCATCTGGAGAAGGTGCAACAGGTCTGGGGAAATCGTTTTTCATCAGAAAATAGATTTTTTTGGAGTGTATTAACATTATTCAAAATGTCAATTGGATTGTGCCTCATTTTGTCTAACCACTTTTTAAAGCCTCACAGTGACCAAAATTGCCATTTTTACAGACTTTCCTCCTAGTCAGAAGCTTTTATTTTCACCGTTTTAGGGCAGAAGAATGGCTCTAAACACACTTAATTTACTTCCAAAAGTGATATTTTACATGCAATATGCATTTACATTAAAAAAACTTGAACATTAAAAAATTACCATTCCTGACGATCTGGAGTAGGTTCCACAGGTCTAGGGTCATCGTTTTACATCAGAAAATTGATTTATTGGACTGTACAAAAAAATGAATCAAAATGTCAATTGGATTGTGTCTAATGTTTGAATAACCATTTTTTAAAGCCTCACTAGGACCACAATTACCATTTTTACAGACCTTTCCTCCTAGTCAGAAGCTTTTATTTTCACCGATTTCAGGCAGAAAAATTACTCTAACCACACTTATTTTTGTTCCAAAAGTGATATTTTACATGCAATAGGTATTTACAGTCAAAAGATTGAACATGAAAAAATTACCATTCCTGACCACCTGGAGAAGGTGCGACAGGTCTGGGGTCATCGTTTTGCATCAGAAGATTGCTTTTTTGGACTGTAAAAAAAAGCAAATATTCAATTTGTCAATTTGAGTGTGCCTCATGTTGAATAACACTTTTTAAAGCCTCACAGTGTCCAAAATTGCCATTTTTACAGATTTTTCCTGCTGGTCAGAAGCTTTTATTTTCACTGATTTTGTGCAGAAAAATGACTCTGGGGCAGAGGAGTTGGCCTAACGGTTAGGGCGCTTAACCTCGGAGCAGGGGAACTGGGTTTGAGTCTCGGTAACAACGCTAAAACATCCTGTGATTCTGGGCAAATCACTTAATCTCCCCGTGCTTAAAGTTTTTTTTTTTTTAAATCCATGTTTGTCCTCATGTAACGTAACTGGTGCTATGTAAAGCGCTCTGATACCTGATTGGATTCGGGTCAAGTTCGCGCTATATAAAACCCAGTAAAAAAAAAAACCCACCTATTTTAGTTCCAGAAGTGATATTTCACACGCAATATTTATTTACAGTCAAACGATTTAACATAAAAAAATTACCATTTCTTACAATCTGGAGAAAGTTTGACAGGTCCGGGGTCATCGTTTTTCATCAGAAAATTGATATTTTGGACTGTATAAAAAAATATTCAAATTGTCCATTGGATTGTGCCTCATGTTGAATAACCACTTTTTAAAGCCTCACAGTGACCAAACTTGCCATTCTTGCAGAACTTTACTCCTCCTCAGAAGCTTCTATTTTGACTGATTTCGGGCAGGAAAATGACTCTAAACACACTTATTTGAGTTCCAAAAGTGATATTTCAAATGCAATATTTATTTACAGTCAAAAGATTTAACATTAAAAAATTACCATTCCTGACCATCAGGAGAAGGTTCGACAGGTCTGGGGTCATCGTTTTTCATTAGAAAATTTTTATTGATTGGACTGTACAAAAAATGTTTCAAAATGTCATTTGGATTGTACCTAATGTTGAATAACCACTTTTTAAAGCCTCATTAGGACCACAATTACCATTTTTACAGACCTTTCCTCCAAGTCAGAAGCTTTTATTTTCACATATTTCAGGCAGAAAAATGACTCTAAGCACACTTATTTTTGTTCCAAAAGTGATATTTAAATGTAATATGTATTTACAGTCAAAAGATTGAACATGAAAAAATTACCATTCCTGACCATCTGGAGAAGGAGCAACAGGTCTGGGGAAATCGTTTTTCATCAGAAAATAGATTTTTTGGAGTGTATTAACATTATTCAAAATGTCAGTTGGGTTGTACCTAATGTTGAATAACCACTTTTTAAAGCCTCATTAGGACCACAATTACCATTTTTACAGATCTTTCCTCCTAGTCAGAAGCTTTTATTTTCACATATTTCAGGCAGAAAAATGACTCTAAGCACACTTATTTTTGTTCCAAAAGTGATATTTTACATGCAATATGTATTTACAGTCAAAAGATTGAACATGAAAAAATTTCCATTCCTGACCATCTGGAGAAGGTGCAACAGGTCTGGGGACATCGTTTTTCATCAGAAAATAGATTTTTTTGGAGTGTATTAACATTATTCAAAATGTCAATTGGATTGTGCCTCATTTTGTCTAACCACTTTACCACTTTTTAAAGCCTCACAGTGACCAAAATTGCCATTTTTACAGACTTTCCTCCTAGTCAGAAGCTTTTATTTTCACCGTTTTAGGGCAGAAGAATGGCTCTAAACACACTTAATTTACTTCCAAAAGTGATATTTTACATGCAATATGCATTTACATTAAAAAACTTGAACATTAAAAAATTACCATTCCTGACGATCTGGAGTAGGTTTGACAGGTCCGGGGTCATAGTTTTTCATCAGAAAATTGATTTTTTGGACTGTATAAAAAAAATATTCAAATTGTCAATTGGATTGTGCCTCATGTTGAATAACCAATTTTTAAAGCCTCACAGTGACCAAACTTGCCATTCTTGCAGAACTTTACTCCTCCTCAGAAGCTTCTATTTTGACTGATTTCGGGCAGGAAAATGACTCTAAACACACTTATTTGAGTTCCAAAAGTGATATTTCAAATGCAATATTTATTTACAGTCAAAAGATTTAACATTAAAAAATTACCATTCCTGACCATCAGGAGAAGGTTCGACAGGTCTGGGGTCATCGTTTTTCATTAGAATTTTTTTATTTATTGGACTGTACAAAAAATGTTTCAAAATGTCATTTGGATTGTACCTAATGTTGAATAACCACTTTTTAAAGCCTCATTAGGACCACAATTACCATTTTTACAGACCTTTCCTCCAAGTCAGAAGCTTTTATTTTCAAATATTTCAGGCAGAAAAATGACTCTAAGCACACTTATTTTTGTTCCAAAAGTGATATTTAAATGCAATATGTATTTACAGTCAAAAGATTGAACATGAAAAAATTACCATTCCTGACCATCTGGAGAAGGTGCAACAGGTCTGGGGACATCGTTTTTCATCAGAAAATAGATTTGTTTGGCGTGTATTAACATTATTCAAAATGTCAATTGGATTGTGCCTCATTTTGTCTAACCACTTTTTAAAGCCTCACAGTGACCAAAATTGCCATTTTTACAGACTTTTCCTCCTAGTCAGAAGCTTTTATTTTCACCGTTTTAGGGCAGAAGAATGGCTCTAAACACTCTTAATTTACTTCCAAAAGTGATATTTTACATGCAATATGCATTTACATTAAAAAAACTTGAACATTAAAAAATTACCATTCCTGACGATCTGGAGTAGGTTCCACAGGTCTAGGGTCATCGTTTTACATCAGAAAATTGATTTATTGGACTGTACAAAAAAATGTTTCAAAATGTCATTTGGATTGTACCTAATGTTGAATAACCACTTTTTAAAGCCTCATTAGGACCACAATTACCATTTTTACAGACCTTTCCTCCTAGTCAGAAGCTTTTATTTTCACATATTTCAGGCAGAAAAATGACTCTAAGCACACTTATTTTTGTTCCAAAAGTGATATTTAAATGCAATATGTATTTACAGTCAAAAGATTGAACATGAAAAAATTACCATTCCTGACCACCTGGAGATGGTGCGACAGGTCTGGGGTCATCGTTTTGCATCAGAAGATTGTTTTTTTGGACTGTAAAAAAAAGCAATTATTCAATTTGTCAATTTGAGTGTGCCTCATGTTGAATAACACTTTTTAAAGCCTCACAGTGTCCAAAATTGCCATTTTTACAGATTTTTCCTCCTGGTCAGAAGCTTTTATTTTCACTGATTTTGTGCAGAAAAATGACTCTGGGGGAGAGGAGTTGGCCTAACGGTTAGTGCGCTCGACCTCGGAGCAGGGGAACTGGGTTTGAGTCTCGGTAACAACGCTAAAACATCCTGTGATTCTGGGCAAATCACTTAATCTCCCCGTGCTTACATTTTTTTTTTTAAATTCGTGTTTGTCATCATGTAACGTAACTGGTGCTATGTAAAGCGCTCTGATACCTGATTGGATTCGGGTCAAGTTCGCGCTATATAAAACCCTGTTAAAAAAAACCCCACTTATTTTAGTTCCAGAAGTGATATTTCACATGCAATATTTATTTACAGTCAAACGATTTAACATAAAAAAATGACCATTTCTTACAATCTGGAGAAAGTTTGACAGGTCCGGAATCATCGTTTTTCATCAGAAAATAGATTTTTTGGACTGTATAAAAAAATATTCAAATTGTCAATTGGATTGTGCCTCATGTTGAATAACCACTTTTTAAAGCCTCACAGTGACCAAACTTGCCATTCTTGCAGAACTCTACTCCTCCTCAGAAGCTTCTATTTTGACTGATTTCGGGCAGGAAAATGACTCTAAACACACTTATTTTAGTTCCAAAAGTGATATTTCAAATGCAATATTTATTTACAGTCAAAAGATTTAACATTAAAAAATTACAATTCCTGACCATCAGGAGAAGGTTCGACAGGTCTGGGGTCATCGTTTTTCATTAGAAATTTTTTATTTATTGAACTGTACAAAAAATGTTTCAAAATGTCATTTGGATTGTACCTAATGTTGAATAACCACTTTTTAAAGCCTCATTAGGACCACAATTACCATTTTTACAGACCTTTCCTCCTAGTCAGAAGCTTTTATTTTCACATATTTCAGGCAGAAGAATGACTCTAAGCACACTTATTTTTGTTCCAAAAGTGATATTTTACATGCAATATGTATTTACAGTCAAAAGATTGAACATGAAAAAATTACCATTCCTGACCATCTGGAGAAGGTGCAACAGGTCTGGGGAAATCGTTTTTCATCAGAAAATAGATTTTTTTGGAGTGTATTAACATTATTCAAAATGTCAATTGGATTGTGCCTCATTTTGTCTAACCACTTTTTAAAGCCTCACAGTGACCAAAATTGCCATTTTTACAGACTTTCCTCCTAGTCAGAAGCTTTTATTTTCACCGTTTTAGGGCAGAAGAATGGCTCTAAACACACTTAATTTACTTCCAAAAGTGATATTTTACATGCAATATGCATTTACATTAAAAAAACTTGAACATTAAAAAATTACCATTCCTGACGATCTGGAGTAGGTTCCACAGGTCTAGGGTCATCGTTTTACATCAGAAAATTGATTTATTGGACTGTACAAAAAAATGAATCAAAATGTCAATTGGATTGTGTCTAATGTTTGAATAACCATTTTTTAAAGCCTCACTAGGACCACAATTACCATTTTTGCAGACCTTTCCTCCTAGTCAGAAGCTTTTATTTTCACCGATTTCAGGCAGAAAAATTACTCTAACCACACTTATTTTTGTTCCAAAAGTGATATTTTACATGCAATAGGTATTTACAGTCAAAAGATTGAACATGAAAAAATTACCATTCCTGACCACCTGGAGAAGGTGCGACAGGTCTGGGGTCATCGTTTTGCATCAGAAGATTGCTTTTTTGGACTGTAAAAAAAAGCAAATATTCAATTTGTCAATTTGAGTGTGCCTCATGTTGAATAACACTTTTTAAAGCCTCACAGTGTCCAAAATTGCCATTTTTACAGATTTTTCCTGCTGGTCAGAAGCTTTTATTTTCACTGATTTTGTGCAGAAAAATGACTCTGGGGCAGAGGAGTTGGCCTAACGGTTAGGGCGCTCAACCTCGGAGCAGGGGAACTGGGTTTGAGTCTCGGTAACAACGCTAAAACATCCTGTGATTCTGGGCAAATCACTTAATCTCCCCGTGCTTAAAGTTTTTTTTTTTTTTAAATCCATGTTTGTCCTCATGTAACGTAACTGGTGCTATGTAAAGCGCTCTGATACCTGATTGGATTCGGGTCAAGTTCGCGCTATATAAAACCCAGTAAAAAAAAAAACCCACCTATTTTAGTTCCAGAAGTGATATTTCACACGCAATATTTATTTACAGTCAAACGATTTAACATAAAAAAATTACCATTTCTTACAATCTGGAGAAAGTTTGACAGGTCCGGGGTCATCGTTTTTCATCAGAAAATTGATATTTTGGACTGTATAAAAAAATATTCAAATTGTCCATTGGATTGTGCCTCATGTTGAATAACCACTTTTTAAAGCCTCACAGTGACCAAACTTGCCATTCTTGCAGAACTTTACTCCTCCTCAGAAGCTTCTATTTTGACTGATTTCGGGCAGGAAAATGACTCTAAACACACTTATTTGAGTTCCAAAAGTGATATTTCAAATGCAATATTTATTTACAGTCAAAAGATTTAACATTAAAAAATTACCATTCCTGACCATCAGGAGAAGGTTCGACAGGTCTGGGGTCATCGTTTTTCATTAGAAAATTTTTATTGATTGGACTGTACAAAAAATGTTTCAAAATGTCATTTGGATTGTACCTAATGTTGAATAACCACTTTTTAAAGCCTCATTAGGACCACAATTACCATTTTTACAGACCTTTCCTCCAAGTCAGAAGCTTTTATTTTCACATATTTCAGGCAGAAAAATGACTCTAAGCACACTTATTTTTGTTCCAAAAGTGATATTTAAATGTAATATGTATTTACAGTCAAAAGATTGAACATGAAAAAATTACCATTCCTGACCATCTGGAGAAGGTGCAACAGGTCTGGGGAAATCGTTTTTCATCAGAAAATAGATTTTTTGGAGTGTATTAACATTATTCAAAATGTCAGTTGGGTTGTACCTAATGTTGAATAACCACTTTTTAAAGCCTCATTAGGACCACAATTACCATTTTTACAGATCTTTCCTCCTAGTCAGAAGCTTTTATTTTCACATATTTCAGGCAGAAAAATGACTCTAAGCACACTTATTTTTGTTCCAAAAGTGATATTTTACATGCAATATGTATTTACAGTCAAAAGATTGAACATGAAAAAATTTCCATTCCTGACCATCTGGAGAAGGTGCAACAGGTCTGGGGACATCGTTTTTCATCAGAAAATAGATTTTTTTGGAGTGTATTAACATTATTCAAAATGTCAATTGGATTGTGCCTCATTTTGTCTAACCACTTTACCACTTTTTAAAGCCTCACAGTGACCAAAATTGCCATTTTTACAGACTTTCCTCCTAGTCAGAAGCTTTTATTTTCACCGTTTTAGGGCAGAAGAATGGCTCTAAACACACTTAATTTACTTCCAAAAGTGATATTTTACATGCAATATGCATTTACATTAAAAAACTTGAACATTAAAAAATTACCATTCCTGACGATCTGGAGTAGGTTTGACAGGTCCGGGGTCATAGTTTTTCATCAGAAAATTGATTTTTTGGACTGTATAAAAAAAATATTCAAATTGTCAATTGGATTGTGCCTCATGTTGAATAACCAATTTTTAAAGCCTCACAGTGACCAAACTTGCCATTCTTGCAGAACTTTACTCCTCCTCAGAAGCTTCTATTTTGACTGATTTCGGGCAGGAAAATGACTCTAAACACACTTATTTGAGTTCCAAAAGTGATATTTCAAATGCAATATTTATTTACAGTCAAAAGATTTAACATTAAAAAATTACCATTCCTGACCATCAGGAGAAGGTTCGACAGGTCTGGGGTCATCGTTTTTCATTAGAATTTTTTTATTTATTGGACTGTACAAAAAATGTTTCAAAATGTCATTTGGATTGTACCTAATGTTGAATAACCACTTTTTAAAGCCTCATTAGGACCACAATTACCATTTTTACAGACCTTTCCTCCAAGTCAGAAGCTTTTATTTTCAAATATTTCAGGCAGAAAAATGACTCTAAGCACACTTATTTTTGTTCCAAAAGTGATATTTAAATGCAATATGTATTTACAGTCAAAAGATTGAACATGAAAAAATTACCATTCCTGACCATCTGGAGAAGGTGCAACAGGTCTGGGGACATCGTTTTTCATCAGAAAATAGATTTGTTTGGCGTGTATTAACATTATTCAAAATGTCAATTGGATTGTGCCTCATTTTGTCTAACCACTTTTTAAAGCCTCACAGTGACCAAAATTGCCATTTTTACAGACTTTTCCTCCTAGTCAGAAGCTTTTATTTTCACCGTTTTAGGGCAGAAGAATGGCTCTAAACACTCTTAATTTACTTCCAAAAGTGATATTTTACATGCAATATGCATTTACATTAAAAAAACTTGAACATTAAAAAATTACCATTCCTGACGATCTGGAGTAGGTTCCACAGGTCTAGGGTCATCGTTTTACATCAGAAAATTGATTTATTGGACTGTACAAAAAAATGTTTCAAAATGTCATTTGGATTGTACCTAATGTTGAATAACCACTTTTTAAAGCCTCATTAGGACCACAATTACCATTTTTACAGACCTTTCCTCCTAGTCAGAAGCTTTTATTTTCACATATTTCAGGCAGAAAAATGACTCTAAGCACACTTATTTTTGTTCCAAAAGTGATATTTAAATGCAATATGTATTTACAGTCAAAAGATTGAACATGAAAAAATTACCATTCCTGACCACCTGGAGATGGTGCGACAGGTCTGGGGTCATCGTTTTGCATCAGAAGATTGTTTTTTTGGACTGTAAAAAAAAGCAATTATTCAATTTGTCAATTTGAGTGTGCCTCATGTTGAATAACACTTTTTAAAGCCTCACAGTGTCCAAAATTGCCATTTTTACAGATTTTTCCTCCTGGTCAGAAGCTTTTATTTTCACTGATTTTGTGCAGAAAAATGACTCTGGGGGAGAGGAGTTGGCCTAACGGTTAGTGCGCTCGACCTCGGAGCAGGGGAACTGGGTTTGAGTCTCGGTAACAACGCTAAAACATCCTGTGATTCTGGGCAAATCACTTAATCTCCCCGTGCTTACATTTTTTTTTTTAAATTCGTGTTTGTCCTCATGTAACGTAACTGGTGCTATGTAAAGCGCTCTGATACCTGATTGGATTCGGGTCAAGTTCGCGCTATATAAAACCCTGTTAAAAAAAACCCCACTTATTTTAGTTCCAGAAGTGATATTTCACATGCAATATTTATTTACAGTCAAACGATTTAACATAAAAAAATGACCATTTCTTACAATCTGGAGAAAGTTTGACAGGTCCGGAATCATCGTTTTTCATCAGAAAATAGATTTTTTGGACTGTATAAAAAAATATTCAAATTGTCAATTGGATTGTGCCTCATGTTGAATAACCACTTTTTAAAGCCTCACAGTGACCAAACTTGCCATTCTTGCAGAACTTTACTCCTCCTCAGAAGCTTCTATTTTGACTGATTTCGGGCAGGAAAATGACTCTAAACACACTTATTTTAGTTCCAAAAGTGATATTTCAAATTCAATATTTATTTACAGTCAAAAGATTTAACATTAAAAAATTACAATTCCTGACCATCAGGAGAAGGTTCGACAGGTCTGGGGTCATCGTTTTTCATTAGAAATTTTTTATTTATTGAACTGTACAAAAAATGTTTCAAAATGTCATTTGGATTGTACCTAATGTTGAATAACCACTTTTTAAAGCCTCATTAGGACCACAATTACCATTTTTACAGACCTTTCCTCCTAGTCAGAAGCTTTTATTTTCACATATTTCAGGCAGAAGAATGACTCTAAGCACACTTATTTTTGTTCCAAAAGTGATATTTTACATGCAATATGTATTTACAGTCAAAAGATTGAACATGAAAAAATTACCATTCCTGACCATCTGGAGAAGGTGCAACAGGTCTGGGGAAATCGTTTTTCATCAGAAAATAGATTTTTTTGGAGTGTATTAACATTATTCAAAATGTCAATTGGATTGTGCCTCATTTTGTCTAACCACTTTTTAAAGCCTCACAGTGACCAAAATTGCCATTTTTACAGACTTTCCTCCTAGTCAGAAGCTTTTATTTTCACCGTTTTAGGGCAGAAGAATGGCTCTAAACACACTTAATTTACTTCCAAAAGTGATATTTTACATGCAATATGCATTTACATTAAAAAAACTTGAACATTAAAAAATTACCATTCCTGACGATCTGGAGTAGGTTCCACAGGTCTAGGGTCATCGTTTTACATCAGAAAATTGATTTATTGGACTGTACAAAAAAATGAATCAAAATGTCAATTGGATTGTGTCTAATGTTTGAATAACCATTTTTTAAAGCCTCACTAGGACCACAATTACCATTTTTACAGACCTTTCCTCCTAGTCAGAAGCTTTTATTTTCACCGATTTCAGGCAGAAAAATTACTCTAACCACACTTATTTTTGTTCCAAAAGTGATATTTTACATGCAATAGGTATTTACAGTCAAAAGATTGAACATGAAAAAATTACCATTCCTGACCACCTGGAGAAGGTGCGACAGGTCTGGGGTCATCGTTTTGCATCAGAAGATTGCTTTTTTGGACTGTAAAAAAAAGCAAATATTCAATTTGTCAATTTGAGTGTGCCTCATGTTGAATAACACTTTTTAAAGCCTCACAGTGTCCAAAATTGCCATTTTTACAGATTTTTCCTGCTGGTCAGAAGCTTTTATTTTCACTGATTTTGTGCAGAAAAATGACTCTGGGGGAGAGGAGTTGGCCTAACGGTTAGGGCGCTCAACCTCGGAGCAGGGGAACTGGGTTTGAGTCTCGGTAACAACGCTAAAACATCCTGTGATTCTGGGCAAATCACTTAATCTCCCCGTGCTTAAAGTTTTTTTTTTTTTTAAATCCATGTTTGTCCTCATGTAACGTAACTGGTGCTATGTAAAGCGCTCTGATACCTGATTGGATTCGGGTCAAGTTCGCGCTATATAAAACCCAGTAAAAAAAAAAACCCACCTATTTTAGTTCCAGAAGTGATATTTCACACGCAATATTTATTTACAGTCAAACGATTTAACATAAAAAAATTACCATTTCTTACAATCTGGAGAAAGTTTGACAGGTCCGGGGTCATCGTTTTTCATCAGAAAATTGATATTTTGGACTGTATAAAAAAATATTCAAATTGTCCATTGGATTGTGCCTCATGTTGAATAACCACTTTTTAAAGCCTCACAGTGACCAAACTTGCCATTCTTGCAGAACTTCACTCCTCCTCAGAAGCTTCTATTTTGACTGATTTCGGGCAGGAAAATGACTCTAAACACACTTATTTGAGTTCCAAAAGTGATATTTCAAATGCAATATTTATTTACAGTCAAAAGATTTAACATTAAAAAATTACAATTCCTGACCATCAGGAGAAGGTTCGACAGGTCTGGGGTCATCGTTTTTCATTAGAAAATTTTTATTGATTGGACTGTACAAAAAATGTTTCAAAATGTCATTTGGATTGTACCTAATGTTGAATAACCACTTTTTAAAGCCTCATTAGGACCACAATTACCATTTTTACAGACCTTTCCTCCAAGTCAGAAGCTTTTATTTTCACATATTTCAGGCAGAAAAATGACTCTAAGCACACTTATTTTTGTTCCAAAAGTGATATTTAAATGTAATATGTATTTACAGTCAAAAGATTGAACATGAAAAAATTACCATTCCTGACCATCTGGAGAAGGTGCAACAGGTCTGGGGAAATCGTTTTTCATCAGAAAATAGATTTTTTGGAGTGTATTAACATTATTCAAAATGTCAATTGGGTTGTACCTAATGTTGAATAACCACTTTTTAAAGCCTCATTAGGACCACAATTACCATTTTTACAGATCTTTCCTCCTAGTCAGAAGCTTTTATTTTCACATATTTCAGGCAGAAAAATGACTCTAAGCACACTTATTTTAGTTCCAAAAGTGATATTTTACATGCAATATGTATTTACATTCAAAAGATTGAACATGAAAAAATTACCATTCCTGACCATCTGGAGAAGGTGCAACAGGTCTGGGGACATCGTTTTTCATCAGAAAATAGATTTTTTTGGAGTGTATTAACATTATTCAAAATGTCAATTGGATTGTGCCTCATTTTGTCTAACCACTTTACCACTTTTTAAAGCCTCACAGTGACCAAAATTGCCATTTTTACAGACTTTCCTCCTAGTCAGAAGCTTTTATTTTCACCGTTTTAGGGCAGAAGAATGGCTCTAAACACACTTAATTTACTTCCAAAAGTGATATTTTACATGCAATATGCATTTACATTAAAAAACTTGAACATTAAAAAATTACCATTCCTGACGATCTGGAGTAGGTTTGACAGGTCCGGGGTCATAGTTTTTCATCAGAAAATTGATTTTTTGGACTGTATAAAAAAATATTCAAATTGTCAATTGGATTGTGCCTCATGTTGAATAACCAATTTTTAAAGCCTCACAGTGACCAAACTTGCCATTCTTGCAGAACTTTACTCCTCCTCAGAAGCTTCTATTTTGACTGATTTCGGGCAGGAAAATGACTCTAAACACACTTATTTGAGTTCCAAAAGGGATATTTCAAATGCAATATTTATTTACAGTCAAAAGATTTAACATTAAAAAATTACCATTCCTGACCATCAGGAGAAGGTTCGACAGGTCTGGGGTCATCGTTTTTCATTAGAATTTTTTTATTTATTGGACTGTACAAAAAATGTTTCAAAATGTCATTTGGATTGTACCTAATGTTGAATAACCACTTTTTAAAGCCTCATTAGGACCACAATTACCATTTTTACAGACCTTTCCTCCAAGTCAGAAGCTTTTATTTTCACATATTTCAGGCAGAAAAATGACTCTAAGCACACTTATTTTTGTTCCAAAAGTGATATTTAAATGCAATATGTATTTACAGTCAAAAGATTGAACATGAAAAAATTACCATTCCTGACCATCTGGAGAAGGTGCAACAGGTCTGGGGACATCGTTTTTCATCAGAAAATAGATTTGTTTGGCGTGTATTAACATTATTCAAAATGTCAATTGGATTGTGCCTCATTTTGTCTAACCACTTTTTAAAGCCTCACAGTGACCAAAATTGCCATTTTTACAGACTTTTCCTCCTAGTCAGAAGCTTTTATTTTCACGGTTTTAGGGCAGAAGAATGGCTCTAAACACTCTTAATTTACTTCCAAAAGTGATATTTTACATGCAATATGCATTTACATTAAAAAAACTTGAACATTAAAAAATTACCATTCCTGACGATCTGGAGTAGGTTCCACAGGTCTAGGGTCATCGTTTTACATCAGAAAATTGATTTATTGGACTGTACAAAAAAATGTTTCAAAATGTCATTTGGATTGTACCTAATGTTGAATAACCACTTTTTAAAGCCTCATTAGGACCACAATTACCATTTTTACAGACCTTTCCTCCTAGTCAGAAGCTTTTATTTTCACATATTTCAGGCAGAAAAATGACTCTAAGCACACTTATTTTTGTTCCAAAAGTGATATTTAAATGCAATATGTATTTACAGTCAAAAGATTGAACATGAAAAAATTACCATTCCTGACCACCTGGAGATGGTGCGACAGGTCTGGGGTCATCGTTTTGCATCAGAAGATTGTTTTTTTGGACTGTAAAAAAAAGCAATTATTCAATTTGTCAATTTGAGTGTGCCTCATGTTGAATAACACTTTTTAAAGCCTCACAGTGTCCAAAATTGCCATTTTTACAGATTTTTCCTCCTGGTCAGAAGCTTTTATTTTCACTGATTTTGTGCAGAAAAATGACTCTGGGGGAGAGGAGTTGGCCTAACGGTTAGTGCGCTCGACCTCGGAGCAGGGGAACTGGGTTTGAGTCTCGGTAACAACGCTAAAACATCCTGTGATTCTGGGCAAATCACTTAATCTCCCCGTGCTTACATTTTTTTTTTTAAATTCGTGTTTGTCCTCATGTAACGTAACTGGTGCTATGTAAAGCGCTCTGATACCTGATTGGATTCGGGTCAAGTTCGCGCTATATAAAACCCTGTTAAAAAAAACCCCACTTATTTTAGTTCCAGAAGTGATATTTCACACGCAATATTTATTTACAGTCAAACGATTTAACATAAAAAAATGACCATTTCTTACAATCTGGAGAAAGTTTGACAGGTCCGGAATCATCGTTTTTCATCAGAAAATAGATTTTTTGGACTGTATAAAAAAATATTCAAATTGTCAATTGGATTGTGCCTCATGTTGAATAACCACTTTTTAAAGCCTCACAGTGACCAAACTTGCCATTCTTGCAGAACTTTACTCCTCCTCAGAAGCTTCTATTTTGACTGATTTCGGGCAGGAAAATGACTCTAAACACACTTATTTTAGTTCCAAAAGTGATATTTCAAATGCAATATTTATTTACAGTCAAAAGATTTAACATTAAAAAATTACAATTCCTGACCATCAGGAGAAGGTTCGACAGGTCTGGGGTCATCGTTTTTCATTAGAAATTTTTTATTTATTGAACTGTACAAAAAATGTTTCAAAATGTCATTTGGATTGTACCTAATGTTGAATAACCACTTTTTAAAGCCTCATTAGGACCACAATTACCATTTTTACAGACCTTTCCTCCTAGTCAGAAGCTTTTATTTTCACATATTTCAGGCAGAAGAATGACTCTAAGCACACTTATTTTTGTTCCAAAAGTGATATTTTACATGCAATATGTATTTACAGTCAAAAGATTGAACATGAAAAAATTACCATACCTGACCATCTGGAGAAGGTGCAACAGGTCTGGGGAAATCGTTTTTCATCAGAAAATAGATTTTTTTGGAGTGTATTAACATTATTCAAAATGTCAATTGGATTGTGCCTCATTTTGTCTAACCACTTTTTAAAGCCTCACAGTGACCAAAATTGCCATTTTTACAGACTTTCCTCCTAGTCAGAAGCTTTTATTTTCACCGTTTTAGGGCAGAAGAATGGCTCTAAACACACTTAATTTACTTCCAAAAGTGATATTTTACATGCAATATGCATTTACATTAAAAAAACTTGAACATTAAAAAATTACCATTCCTGACGATCTGGAGTAGGTTCCACAGGTCTAGGGTCATCGTTTTACATCAGAAAATTGATTTATTGGACTGTACAAAAAAATGAATCAAAATGTCAATTGGATTGTGCCTAATGTTTGAATAACCATTTTTTAAAGCCTCACTAGGACCACAATTACCATTTTTACAGACCTTTCCTCCTAGTCAGAAGCTTTTATTTTCACCGATTTCAGGCAGAAAAATTACTCTAACCACACTTATTTTTGTTCCAAAAGTGATATTTTACATGCAATAGGTATTTACAGTCAAAAGATTGAACATGAAAAAATTACCATTCCTGACCACCTGGAGAAGGTGCGACAGGTCTGGGGTCATCGTTTTGCATCAGAAGATTGCTTTTTTGGACTGTAAAAAAAAGCAAATATTCAATTTGTCAATTTGAGTGTGCCTCATGTTGAATAACACTTTTTAAAGCCTCACAGTGTCCAAAATTGCCATTTTTACAGATTTTTCCTGCTGGTCAGAAGCTTTTATTTTCACTGATTTTGTGCAGAAAAATGACTCTGGGGGAGAGGAGTTGGCCTAACGGTTAGGGCGCTCAACCTCGGAGCAGGGGAACTGGGTTTGAGTCTCGGTAACAACGCTAAAACATCCTGTGATTCTGGGCAAATCACTTAATCTCCCCGTGCTTAAAGTTTTTTTTTTTTTTAATCCATGTTTGTCCTCATGTAACGTAACTGGTGCTATGTAAAGCGCTCTGATACCTGATTGGATTCGGGTCAAGTTCGCGCTATATAAAACCCAGTAAAAAAAAAAACCCACCTATTTTAGTTCCAGAAGTGATATTTCACACGCAATATTTATTTACAGTCAAACGATTTAACATAAAAAAATTACCATTTCTTACAATCTGGAGAAAGTTTGACAGGTCCGGGGTCATCGTTTTTCATCAGAAAATTGATATTTTGGACTGTATAAAAAAATATTCAAATTGTCCATTGGATTGTGCCTCATGTTGAATAACCACTTTTTAAAGCCTCACAGTGACCAAACTTGCCATTCTTGCAGAACTTTACTCCTCCTCAGAAGCTTCTATTTTGACTGATTTCGGGCAGGAAAATGACTCTAAACACACTTATTTGAGTTCCAAAAGTGATATTTCAAATGCAATATTTATTTACAGTCAAAAGATTTAACATTAAAAAATTACCATTCCTGACCATCAGGAGAAGGTTCGACAGGTCTGGGGTCATCGTTTTTCATTAGAAAATTTTTATTGATTGGACTGTACAAAAAATGTTTCAAAATGTCATTTGGATTGTACCTAATGTTGAATAACCACTTTTTAAAGCCTCATTAGGACCACAATTACCATTTTTACAGACCTTTCCTCCAAGTCAGAAGCTTTTATTTTCACATATTTCAGGCAGAAAAATGACTCTAAGCACACTTATTTTTGTTCCAAAAGTGATATTTAAATGTAATATGTATTTACAGTCAAAAGATTGAACTTGAAAAAATTACCATTCCTGACCATCTGGAGAAGGTGCAACAGGTCTGGGGAAATCGTTTTTCATCAGAAAATAGATTTTTTGGAGTGTATTAACATTATTCAAAATGTCAATTGGGTTGTACCTAATGTTGAATAACCACTTTTTAAAGCCTCATTAGGACCACAATTACCATTTTTACAGATCTTTCCTCCTAGTCAGAAGCTTTTATTTTCACATATTTCAGGCAGAAAAATGACTCTAAGCACACTTATTTTTGTTCCAAAAGTGATATTTTACATGCAATATGTATTTACAGTCAAAAGATTGAACATGAAAAAATTACCATTCCTGACCATCTGGAGAAGGTGCAACAGGTCTGGGGACATCGTTTTTCATCAGAAAATAGATTTTTTTGGAGTGTATTAACATTATTCAAAATGTCAATTGGATTGTGCCTCATTTTGTCTAACCACTTTACCACTTTTTAAAGCCTCACAGTGACCAAAATTGCCATTTTTACAGACTTTCCTCCTAGTCAGAAGCTTTTATTTTCACCGTTTTAGGGCAGAAGAATGGCTCTAAACACACTTAATTTACTTCCAAAAGTGATATTTTACATGCAATATGCATTTACATTAAAAAACTTGAACATTAAAAAATTACCATTCCTGACGATCTGGAGTAGGTTTGACAGGTCCGGGGTCATAGTTTTTCATCAGAAAATTGATTTTTTGGACTGTATAAAAAAATATTCAAATTGTCAATTGGATTGTGCCTCATGTTGAATAACCAATTTTTAAAGCCTCACAGTGACCAAACTTGCCATTCTTGCAGAACTTTACTCCTCCTCAGAAGCTTCTATTTTGACTGATTTCGGGCAGGAAAATGACTCTAAACACACTTATTTGAGTTCCAAAAGTGATATTTCAAATGCAATATTTATTTACAGTCAAAAGATTTAACATTAAAAAATTACCATTCCTGACCATCAGGAGAAGGTTCGACAGGTCTGGGGTCATCGTTTTTCATTAGAATTTTTTTATTTATTGGACTGTACAAAAAATGTTTCAAAATGTCATTTGGATTGTACCTAATGTTGAATAACCACTTTTTAAAGCCTCATTAGGACCACAATTACCATTTTTACAGACCTTTCCTCCAAGTCAGAAGCTTTTATTTTCACATATTTCAGGCAGAAAAATGACTCTAAGCACACCTATTTTTGTTCCAAAAGTGATATTTAAATGCAATATGTATTTACAGTCAAAAGATTGAACATGAAAAAATTACCATTCCTGACCATCTGGAGAAGGTGCAACAGGTCTGGGGACATCGTTTTTCATCAGAAAATAGATTTGTTTGGCGTGTATTAACATTATTCAAAATGTCAATTGGATTGTGCCTCATTTTGTCTAACCACTTTTTAAAGCCTCACAGTGACCAAAATTGCCATTTTTACAGACTTTTCCTCCTAGTCAGAAGCTTTTATTTTCACCGTTTTAGGGCAGAAGAATGGCTCTAAACACTCTTAATTTACTTCCAAAAGTGATATTTTACATGCAATATGCATTTACATTAAAAAAACTTGAACATTAAAAAATTACCATTCCTGACGATCTGGAGTAGGTTCCACAGGTCTAGGGTCATCGTTTTACATCAGAAAATTGATTTATTGGACTGTACAAAAAAATGTTTCAAAATGTCATTTGGATTGTACCTAATGTTGAATAACCACTTTTTAAAGCCTCGTTAGGACCACAATTACCATTTTTACAGACCTTTCCTCCTAGTCAGAAGCTTTTATTTTCACATATTTCAGGCAGGAAAAATGACTCTAAGCACACTTATTTTTGTTCCAAAAGTGATATTTAAATGCAATATGTATTTACAGTCAAAAGATTGAACATGAAAAAATTACCATTCCTGACCACCTGGAGATGGTGCGACAGGTCTGGGGTCATCGTTTTGCATCAGAAGATTGTTTTTTTGGACTGTAAAAAAAAGCAATTATTCAATTTGTCAATTTGAGTGTGCCTCATGTTGAATAACACTTTTTAAAGCCTCACAGTGTCCAAAATTGCCATTTTTACAGATTTTTCCGCCTGGTCAGAAGCTTTTATTTTCACTGATTTTGTGCAGAAAAATGACTCTGGGGGAGAGGAGTTGGCCTAACGGTTAGTGCGCTCGACCTCGGAGCAGGGGAACTGGGTTTGAGTCTCGGTAACAACGCTAAAACATCCTGTGATTCTGGGCAAATCACTTAATCTCCCCGTGCTTACATTTTTTTTTTAAATTCGTGTTTGTCCTCATGTAACGTAACTGGTGCTATGTAAAGCGCTCTGATACCTGATTGGATTCGGGTCAAGTTCGCGCTATATAAAACCCTGTTAAAAAAAAACCCACTTATTTTAGTTCCAGAAGTGATATTTCACACGCAATATTTATTTACAGTCAAACGATTTAACATAAAAAAATGACCATTTCTTACAATCTGGAGAAAGTTTGACAGGTCCGGAATCATCGTTTTTCATCAGAAAATAGATTTTTTGGACTGTATAAAAAAATATTCAAATTGTCAATTGGATTGTGCCTCATGTTGAATAACCACTTTTTAAAGCTTCACAGTGACCAAACTTGCCATTCTTGCAGAACTTTACTCCTCCTCAGAAGCTTCTATTTTGACTGATTTCGGGCAGGAAAATGACTCTAAACACACTTATTTTAGTTCCAAAAGTGATATTTCAAATGAGATATTTATTTACAGTCAAAAGATTTAACATTAAAAAATTACAATTCCTGACCATCAGGAGAAGGTTCGACAGGTCTGGGGTCATCGTTTTTCATTAGAAATTTTTTATTTATTGAACAGTACAAAAAATGTTTCAAAATGTCATTTGGATTGTACCTAATGTTGAATAACCACTTTTTAAAGCCTCATTAGGACCACAATTACCATTTTTACAGACCTTTCCTCCTAGTCAGAAGCTTTTATTTTCACATATTTCAGGCAGAAGAATGACTCTAAGCACACTTATTTTTGTTCCAAAAGTGATATTTTACATGCAATATGTATTTACAGTCAAAAGATTGAACATGAAAAAATTACCATTCCTGACCATCTGGAGAAGGTGCAACAGGTCTGGGGAAATCGTTTTTCATCAGAAAATAGATTTTTTTGGAGTGTATTAACATTATTCAAAATGTCAATTGGATTGTGCCTCATTTTGTCTAACCACTTTTTAAAGCCTCACAGTGACCAAAATTGCCATTTTTACAGACTTTCCTCCTAGTCAGAAGCTTTTATTTTCACCGTTTTAGGGCAGAAGAATGGCTCTAAACACACTTAATTTACTTCCAAAAGTGATATTTTACATGCAATATGCATTTACATTAAAAAAACTTGAACATTAAAAAATTACCATTCCTGACGATCTGGAGTAGGTTCCACAGGTCTAGGGTCATCGTTTTACATCAGAAAATTGATTTATTGGACTGTACAAAAAAATGAATCAAAATGTCAATTGGATTGTGCCTAATGTTTGAATAACCATTTTTTAAAGCCTCACTAGGACCACAATTACCATTTTTACAGACCTTTCCTCCTAGTCAGAAGCTTTTATTTTCACCGATTTCAGGCAGAAAAATTACTCTAACCACACTTATTTTTGTTCCAAAAGTGATATTTTACATGCAATAGGTATTTACAGTCAAAAGATTGAACATGAAAAAATTACCATTCCTGACCACCTGGAGAAGGTGCGACAGGTCTGGGGTCATCGTTTTGCATCAGAAGATTGCTTTTTTGGACTGTAAAAAAAAGCAAATATTCAATTTGTCAATTTGAGTGTGCCTCATGTTGAATAACACTTTTTAAAGCCTCACAGTGTCCAAAATTGCCATTTTTACAGATTTTTCCTGCTGGTCAGCAGCTTTTATTTTCACTGATTTTGTGCAGAAAAATGACTCTGGGGGAGAGGAGTTGGCCTAACGGTTAGGGCGCTCAACCTCGGAGCAGGGGAACTGGGTTTGAGTCTCGGTAACAACGCTAAAACATCCTGTGATTCTGTGCAAATCACTTAATCTCCCCGTGCTTAAAGTTTTTTTTTTTTTTAAATCCATGTTTGTCCTCATGTAACGTAACTGGTGCTATGTAAAGCGCTCTGATACCTGATTGGATTCGGGTCAAGTTCGCGCTATATAAAACCCAGTAAAAAAAAAACCCACCTATTTTAGTTCCAGAAGTGATATTTCACACGCAATATTTATTTACAGTCAAACGATTTAACATAAAAAAATTACCATTTCTTACAATCTGGAGAAAGTTTGACAGGTCCGGGGTCATCGTTTTTCATCAGAAAATTGATATTTTGGACTGTATAAAAAAATATTCAAATTGTCCATTGGATTGTGCCTCATGTTGAATAACCACTTTTTAAAGCCTCACAGTGACCAAACTTGCCATTCTTGCAGAACTTTACTCCTCCTCAGAAGCTTCTATTTTGACTGATTTCGGGCAGGAAAATGACTCTAAACACACTTATTTGAGTTCCAAAAGTGATATTTCAAATGCAATATTTATTTACAGTCAAAAGATTTAACATTAAAAAATTACCATTCCTGACCATCAGGAGAAGGTTCGACAGGTCTGGGGTCATCGTTTTTCATTAGAAAATTTTTATTGATTGGACTGTACAAAAAATGTTTCAAAATGTCATTTGGATTGTACCTAATGTTGAATAACCACTTTTTAAAGCCTCATTAGGACCACAATTACCATTTTTACAGACCTTTCCTCCAAGTCAGAAGCTTTTATTTTCACATATTTCAGGCAGAAAAATGACTCTAAGCACACTTATTTTTGTTCCAAAAGTGATATTTAAATGTAATATGTATTTACAGTCAAAAGATTGAACATGAAAAAATTACCAATCCTGACCATCTGGAGAAGGTGCAACAGGTCTGGGGAAATCGTTTTTCATCAGAAAATAGATTTTTTGGAGTGTATTAACATTATTCAAAATGTCAATTGGGTTGTACCTAATGTTGAATAACCACTTTTTAAAGCCTCATTAGGACCACAATTACCATTTTTACAGATCTTTCCTCCTAGTCAGAAGCTTTTATTTTCACATATTTCAGGCAGAAAAATGACTCTAAGCACACTTATTTTTGTTCCAAAAGTGATATTTTACATGCAATATGTATTTACAGTCAAAAGATTGAACATGAAAAAATTACCATTCCTGACCATCTGGAGAAGGTGCAACAGGTCTGGGGACATCGTTTTTCATCAGAAAATAGATTTTTTTGGAGTGTATTAACATTATTCAAAATGTCAATTGGATTGTGCCTCATTTTGTCTAACCACTTTACCACTTTTTAAAGCCTCACAGTGACCAAAATTGCCATTTTTACAGACTTTCCTCCTAGTCAGAAGCTTTTATTTTCACCGTTTTAGGGCAGAAGAATGGCTCCAAACACACTTAATTTACTTCCAAAAGTGATATTTTACATGCAATATGCATTTACATTAAAAAACTTGAACATTAAAAAATTACCATTCCTGACGATCTGGAGTAGGTTTGACAGGTCCGGGGTCATAGTTTTTCATCAGAAAATTGATTTTTTGGACTGTATAAAAAAATATTCAAATTGTCAATTGGATTGTGCCTCATGTTGAATAACCACTTTTTAAAGCCTCACAGTGACCAAACTTGCCATTCTTGCAGAACTTTACTCCTCCTCAGAAGCTTCTATTTTGACTGATTTCGGGCAGGAAAATGACTCTAAACACACTTATTTTAGTTCCAAAAGTGATATTTCAAATGCAATATTTATTTACAGTCAAAAGATTTAACATTAAAAAATTACAATTCCTGACCATCAGGAGAAGGTTCGACAGGTCTGGGGTCATCGTTTTTCATTAGAAATTTTTTATTTATTGAACTGTACAAAAAATGTTTCAAAATGTCATTTGGATTGTACCTAATGTTGAATAACCACTTTTTAAAGCCTCATTAGGACCACAATTACCATTTTTACAGACCTTTCCTCCTAGTCAGAAGCTTTTATTTTCACATATTTCAGGCAGAAGAATGACTCTAAGCACACTTATTTTTGTTCCAAAAGTGATATTTTACATGCAATATGTATTTACAGTCAAAAGATTGAACATGAAAAAATTACCATTCCTGACCATCTGGAGAAGGTGCAACAGGTCTGGGGAAATCGTTTTTCATCAGAAAATAGATTTTTTTGGAGTGTATTAACATTATTCAAAATGTCAATTGGATTGTGCCTCATTTTGTGTAACCACTTTTTAAAGCCTCACAGTGACCAAAATTGCCATTTTTACAGACTTTCCTCCTAGTCAGAAGCTTTTATTTTCACCGTTTTAGGGCAGAAGAATGGCTCTAAACACACTTAATTTACTTCCAAAAGTGATATTTTACATGCAATATGCATTTACATTAAAAAAACTTGAACATTAAAAAATTACCATTCCTGACGATCTGGAGTAGGTTCCACAGGTCTAGGGTCATCGTTTTACATCAGAAAATTGATTTATTGGACTGTACAAAAAAATGAATCAAAATGTCAATTGGATTGTGCCTAATGTTTGAATAACCATTTTTTAAAGCCTCACTAGGACCACAATTACCATTTTTACAGACCTTTCCTCCTAGTCAGAAGCTTTTATTTTCACCGATTTCAGGCAGAAAAATTACTCTAACCACACTTATTTTTGTTCCAAAAGTGATATTTTACATGCAATAGGTATTTACAGTCAAAAGATTGAACATGAAAAAATTACCATTCCTGACCACCTGGAGAAGGGGCGACAGGTCTGGGTCATCGTTTTGCATCAGAAGATTGCTTTTTTGGACTGTAAAAAAAAGCAAATATTCAATTTGTCAATTTGAGTGTGCCTCATGTTGAATAACACTTTTTAAAGCCTCACAGTGTCCAAAATTGCCATTTTTACAGATTTTTCCTGCTGGTCAGAAGCTTTTATTTTCACTGATTTTGTGCAGAAAAATGACTCTGGGGGAGAGGAGTTGGCCTAACGGTTAGGGCGCTCAACCTCGGAGCAGGGGAACTGGGTTTGAGTCTCGGTAACAACGCTAAAACATCCTGTGATTCTGGGCAAATCACTTAATCTCCCCGTGCTTAAAGTTTATTTTTTTTTAAATCCATGTTTGTCCTCATGTAACGTAACTGGTGCTATGTAAAGCGCTCTGATACCTGATTGGATTCGGGTCAAGTTCGCGCTATATAAAACCCAGTAAAAAAAAAAAACCACCTATTTTAGTTCCAGAAGTGATATTTCACACGCAATATTTATTTACAGTCAAACGATTTAACATAAAAAAATTACCATTTCTTACAATCTGGAGAAAGTTTGACAGGTCCGGGGTCATCGTTTTTCATCAGAAAATTGATATTTTGGACTGTATAAAAAAATATTCAAATTGTCCATTGGATTGTGCCTCATGTTGAATAACCACTTTTTAAAGCCTCACAGTGACCAAACTTGCCATTCTTGCAGAACTTTACTCCTCCTCAGAAGCTTCTATTTTGACTGATTTCGGGCAGGAAAATGACTCTAAACACACCTATTTGAGTTCCAAAAGTGATATTTCAAATGCAATATTTATTTACAGTCAAAAGATTTAACATTAAAAAATTACCATTCCTGACCATCAGGAGAAGGTTCGACAGGTCTGGGGTCATCGTTTTTCATTAGAATTTTTTTATTTATTGGACTGTACAAAAAATGTTTCAAAATGTCATTTGGATTGTACCTAATGTTGAATAACCACTTTTTAAAGCCTCATTAGGACCACAATTACCATTTTTACAGACCTTTCCTCCAAGTCAGAAGCTTTTATTTTCACATATTTCAGGCAGAAAAATGACTCTAAACACACCTATTTTTGTTCCAAAAGTGATATTTAAATGCAATATGTATTTACAGTCAAAAGATTGAACATGAAAAAATTACCATTCCTGACCATCTGGAGAAGGTGCAACAGGTCTGGGGACATCGTTTTTCATCAGAAAATAGATTTGTTTGGCGTGTATTAACATTATTCAAAATGTCAATTGGATTGTGCCTCATTTTGTCTAACCACTTTTTAAAGCCTCACAGTGACCAAAATTGCCATTTTTACAGACTTTTCCTCCTAGTCAGAAGCTTTTATTTTCACCGTTTTAGGGCAGAAGAATGGCTCTAAACACTCTTAATTTACTTCCAAAAGTGATATTTTACATGCAATATGCATTTACATTAAAAAAACTTGAACATTAAAAAATTACCATTCCTGACGATCTGGAGTAGGTTCCACAGGTCTAGGGTCATCGTTTTACATCAGAAAATTGATTTATTGGACTGTACAAAAAAATGTTTCAAAATGTCATTTGGATTGTACCTAATGTTGAATAACCACTTTTTAAAGCCTCATTAGGACCACAATTACCATTTTTACAGACCTTTCCTCCTAGTCAGAAGCTTTTATTTTCACATATTTCAGGCAGAAAAATGACTCTAAGCACACTTATTTTTGTTCCAAAAGTGATATTTAAATGCAATATGTATTTACAGTCAAAAGATTGAACATGAAAAAATTACCATTCCTGACCACCTGGAGATGGTGCGACAGGTCTGGGGTCATCGTTTTGCATCAGAAGATTGTTTTTTTGGACTGTAAAAAAAAGCAATTATTCAATTTGTCAATTTGAGTGTGCCTCATGTTGAATAACACTTTTTAAAGCCTCACAGTGTCCAAAATTGCCATTTTTACAGATTTTTCCGCCTGGTCAGAAGCTTTTATTTTCACTGATTTTGTGCAGAAAAATGACTCTGGGGGAGAGGAGTTGGCCTAACGGTTAGTGCGCTCGACCTCGGAGCAGGGGAACTGGGTTTGAGTCTCGGTAACAACGCTAAAACATCCTGTGATTCTGGGCAAATCACTTAATCTCCCCGTGCTTACATTTTTTTTTTAAATTCGTGTTTGTCCTCATGTAACGTAACTGGTGCTATGTAAAGCGCTCTGATACCTGATTGGATTCGGGTCAAGTTCGCGCTATATAAAACCCTGTTAAAAAAAAACCCACTTATTTTAGTTCCAGAAGTGATATTTCACACGCAATATTTATTTACAGTCAAACGATTTAACATAAAAAAATGACCATTTCTTACAATCTGGAGAAAGTTTGACAGGTCCGGAATCATCGTTTTTCATCAGAAAATAGATTTTTTGGACTGTATAAAAAAATATTCAAATTGTCAATTGGATTGTGCCTCATGTTGCATAACCACTTTTTAAAGCCTCACAGTGACCAAACTTGCCATTCTTGCAGAACTTTACTCCTCCTCAGAAGCTTCTATTTTGACTGATTTCGGGCAGGAAAATGACTCTAAACACACTTATTTTAGTTCCAAAAGTGATATTTCAAATGCAATATTTATTTACAGTCAAAAGATTTAACATTAAAAAATTACAATTCCTGACCATCAGGAGAAGGTTCGACAGGTCTGGGGTCATCGTTTTTCATTAGAAATTTTTTATTTATTGAACAGTACAAAAAATGTTTCAAAATGTCATTTGGATTGTACCTAATGTTGAATAACCACTTTTTAAAGCCTCATTAGGACCACAATTACCATTTTTACAGACCTTTCCTCCTAGTCAGAAGCTTTTATTTTCACATATTTCAGGCAGAAGAATGACTCTAAGCACACTTATTTTTGTTCCAAAAGTGATATTTTACATGCAATATGTATTTACAGTCAAAAGATTGAACATGAAAAAATTACCATTCCTGACCATCTGGAGAAGGTGCAACAGGTCTGGGGAAATCGTTTTTCATCAGAAAATAGATTTTTTTTGGAGTGTATTAACATTATTCAAAATGTCAATTGGATTGTGCCTCATTTTGTCTAACCACTTTTTAAAGCCTCACAGTGACCAAAATTGCCATTTTTACAGACTTTCCTCCTAGTCAGAAGCTTTTATTTTCACCGTTTTAGGGCAGAAGAATGGCTCTAAACACACTTAATTTACTTCCAAAAGTGATATTTTACATGCAATATGCATTTACATTAAAAAAACTTGAACATTAAAAAATTACCATTCCTGACGATCTGGAGTAGGTTCCACAGGTCTAGGGTCATCGTTTTACATCAGAAAATTGATTTATTGGACTGTACAAAAAAATGAATCAAAATGTCAATTGGATTGTGCCTAATGTTTGAATAACCATTTTTTAAAGCCTCACTAGGACCACAATTACCATTTTTACAGACCTTTCCTCCTAGTCAGAAGCTTTTATTTTCACCGATTTCAGGCAGAAAAATTACTCTAACCACACTTATTTTTGTTCCAAAAGTGATATTTTACATGCAATAGGTATTTACAGTCAAAAGATTGAACATGAAAAAATTACCATTCCTGACCACCTGGAGAAGGTGCGACAGGTCTGGGGTCATCGTTTTGCATCAGAAGATTGCTTTTTTGGACTGTAAAAAAAAGCAAATATTCAATTTGTCAATTTGAGTGTGCCTCATGTTGAATAACACTTTTTAAAGCCTCACAGTGTCCAAAATTGCCATTTTTACAGATTTTTCCTGCTGGTCAGAAGCTTTTATTTTCACTGATTTTGTGCAGAAAAATGACTCTGGGGGAGAGGAGTTGGCCTAACGGTTAGGGCGCTCAACCTCGGAGCAGGGGAACTGGGTTTGAGTCTCGGTAACAACGCTAAAACATCCTGTGATTCTGGGCAAATCACTTAATCTCCCCGTGCTTAAAGTTTTTTTTTTTTTTAAATCCATGTTTGTCCTCATGTAACGTAACTGGTGCTATGTAAAGCGCTCTGATACCTGATTGGATTCGGGTCAAGTTCGCGCTATATAAAACCCAGTAAAAAAAAAAACCCACCTATTTTAGTTCCAGAAGTGATATTTCACACGCAATATTTATTTACAGTCAAACGATTTAACATAAAAAAATTACCATTTCTTACAATCTGGAGAAAGTTTGACAGGTCCGGGGTCATCGTTTTTCATCAGAAAATTGATATTTTGGACTGTATAAAAAAATATTCAAATTGTCCATTGGATTGTGCCTCATGTTGAATAACCACTTTTTAAAGCCTCACAGTGACCAAACTTGCCATTCTTGCAGAACTTTACTCCTCCTCAGAAGCTTCTATTTTGACTGATTTCGGGCAGGAAAATGACTCTAAACACACTTATTTGAGTTCCAAAAGTGATATTTCAAATGCAATATTTATTTACAGTCAAAAGATTTAACATTAAAAAATTACCATTCCTGACCATCAGGAGAAGGTTCGACAGGTCTGGGGTCATCGTTTTTCATTAGAAAATTTTTATTGATTGGACTGTACAAAAAATGTTTCAAAATGTCATTTGGATTGTACCTAATGTTGAATAACCACTTTTTAAAGCCTCATTAGGACCACAATTACCATTTTTACAGACCTTTCCTCCAAGTCAGAAGCTTTTATTTTCACATATTTCAGGCAGAAAAATGACTCTAAGCACACTTATTTTTGTTCCAAAAGTGATATTTAAATGTAATATGTATTTACAGTCAAAAGATTGAACATGAAAAAATTACCATTCCTGACCATCTGGAGAAGGTGCAACAGGTCTGGGGAAATCGTTTTTCATCAGAAAATAGATTTTTTGGAGTGTATTAACATTATTCAAAATGTCAATTGGGTTGTACCTAATGTTGAATAACCACTTTTTAAAGCCTCATTAGGACCACAATTACCATTTTTACAGATCTTTCCTCCTAGTCAGAAGCTTTTATTTTCACATATTTCAGGCAGAAAAATGACTCTAAGCACACTTATTTTTGTTCCAAAAGTGATATTTTACATGCAATATGTATTTACAGTCAAAAGATTGAACATGAAAAAATTACCATTCCTGACCATCTGGAGAAGGTGCAACAGGTCTGGGGACATCGTTTTTCATCAGAAAATAGATTTTTTTGGAGTGTATTAACATTATTCAAAATGTCAATTGGATTGTGCCTCATTTTGTCTAACCACTTTACCACTTTTTAAAGCCTCACAGTGACCAAAATTGCCATTTTTACAGACTTTCCTCCTAGTCAGAAGCTTTTATTTTCACCGTTTTAGGGCAGAAGAATGGCTCTAAACACACTTAATTTACTTCCAAAAGTGATATTTTACATGCAATATGCATTTACATTAAAAAACTTGAACATTAAAAAATTACCATTCCTGACGATCTGGAGTAGGTTTGACAGGTCCGGGGTCATAGTTTTTCATCAGAAAATTGATTTTTTGGACTGTATAAAAAAATATTCAAATTGTCAATTGGATTGTGCCTCATGTTGAATAACCACTTTTTAAAGCCTCACAGTGACCAAACTTGCCATTCTTGCAGAACTTTACTCCTCCTCAGAAGCTTCTATTTTGACTGATTTCGGGCAGGAAAATGACTTTAAACACACTTATTTTAGTTCCAAAAGTGATATTTCAAATGCAATATTTATTTACAGTCAAAAGATTTAACATTAAAAAATTACAATTCCTGACCATCAGGAGAAGGTTCGACAGGTCTGGGGTCATCGTTTTTCATTAGAAATTTTTTATTTATTGAACTGTACAAAAAATGTTTCAAAATGTCATTTGGATTGTACCTAATGTTGAATAACCACTTTTTAAAGCCTCATTAGGACCACAATTACCATTTTTACAGACCTTTCCTCCTAGTCAGAAGCTTTTATTTTCACATATTTCAGGCAGAAGAATGACTCTAAGCACACTTATTTTTGTTCCAAAAGTGATATTTTACATGCAATATGTATTTACAGTCAAAAGATTGAACATGAAAAAATTACCATTCCTGACCATCTGGAGAAGGTGCAACAGGTCTGGGGAAATCGTTTTTCATCAGAAAATAGATTTTTTTGGAGTGTATTAACATTATTCAAAATGTCAATTGGATTGTGCCTCATTTTGTGTAACCACTTTTTAAAGCCTCACAGTGACCAAAATTGCCATTTTTACAGACTTTCCTCCTAGTCAGAAGCTTTTATTTTCACCGTTTTAGGGCAGAAGAATGGCTCTAAACACACTTAATTTACTTCCAAAAGTGATATTTTACATGCAATATGCATTTACATTAAAAAAACTTGAACATTAAAAAATTACCATTCCTGACGATCTGGAGTAGGTTCCACAGGTCTAGGGTCATCGTTTTACATCAGAAAATTGATTTATTGGACTGTACAAAAAAATGAATCAAAATGTCAATTGGATTGTGCCTAATGTTTGAATAACCATTTTTTAAAGCCTCACTAGGACCACAATTACCATTTTTACAGACCTTTCCTCCTAGTCAGAAGCTTTTATTTTCACCGATTTCAGGCAGAAAAATTACTCTAACCACACTTATTTTTGTTCCAAAAGTGATATTTTACATGCAATAGGTATTTACAGTCAAAAGATTGAACATGAAAAAATTACCATTCCTGACCACCTGGAGAAGGTGCGACAGGTCTGGGTCATCGTTTTGCATCAGAAGATTGCTTTTTTGGACTGTAAAAAAAAGCAAATATTCAATTTGTCAATTTGAGTGTGCCTCATGTTGAATAACACTTTTTAAAGCCTCACAGTGTCCAAAATTGCCATTTTTACAGATTTTTCCTGCTGGTCAGAAGCTTTTATTTTCACTGATTTTGTGCAGAAAAATGACTCTGGGGGAGAGGAGTTGGCCTAACGGTTAGGGCGCTCAACCTCGGAGCAGGGGAACTGGGTTTGAGTCTCGGTAACAACGCTAAAACATCCTGTGATTCTGGGCAAATCACTTAATCTCCCCGTGCTTAAAGTTTTTTTTTTTTTAAATCCATGTTTGTCCTCATGTAACGTAACTGGTGCTATGTAAAGCGCTCTGATACCTGATTGGATTCGGGTCAAGTTCGCGCTATATAAAACCCAGTAAAAAAAAAAACCCACCTATTTTAGTTCCAGAAGTGATATTTCACACGCAATATTTATTTACAGTCAAACGATTTAACATAAAAAAATTACCATTTCTTACAATCTGGAGAAAGTTTGACAGGTCCGGGGTCATCGTTTTTCATCAGAAAATTGATATTTTGGACTGTATAAAAAAATATTCAAATTGTCCATTGGATTGTGCCTCATGTTGAATAACCACTTTTTAAAGCCTCACAGTGACCAAACTTGCCATTCTTGCAGAACTTTACTCCTCCTCAGAAGCTTCTATTTTGACTGATTTCGGGCAGGAAAATGACTCTAAACACACTTATTTGAGTTCCAAAAGTGATATTTCAAATGCAATATTTATTTACAGTCAAAAGATTTAACATTAAAAAATTACCATTCCTGACCATCAGGAGAAGGTTCGACAGGTCTGGGGTCATCGTTTTTCATTAGAAAATTTTTATTGATTGGACTGTACAAAAAATGTTTCAAAATGTCATTTGGATTGTACCTAATGTTGAATAACCACTTTTTAAAGCCTCATTAGGACCACAATTACCATTTTTACAGACCTTTCCTCCAAGTCAGAAGCTTTTATTTTCACATATTTCAGGCAGAAAAATGACTCTAAGCACACTTATTTTTGTTCCAAAAGTGATATTTAAATGTAATATGTATTTACAGTCAAAAGATTGAACATGAAAAAATTACCATTCCTGACCATCTGGAGAAGGTGCAACAGGTCTGGGGAAATCGTTTTTCATCAGAAAATAGATTTTTTGGAGTGTATTAACATTATTCAAAATGTCAATTGGGTTGTACCTAATGTTGAATAACCACTTTTTAAAGCCTCATTAGGACCACAATTACCATTTTTACAGATCTTTCCTCCTAGTCAGAAGCTTTTATTTTCACATATTTCAGGCAGAAAAATGACTCTAAGCACACTTATTTTTGTTCCAAAAGTGATATTTTACATGCAATATGTATTTACAGTCAAAAGATTGAACATGAAAAAATTACCATTCCTGACCATCTGGAGAAGGTGCAACAGGTCTGGGGACATCGTTTTTCATCAGAAAATAGATTTTTTTGGAGTGTATTAACATTATTCAAAATGTCAATTGGATTGTGCCTCATTTTGTCTAACCACTTTACCACTTTTTAAAGCCTCACAGTGACCAAAATTGCCATTTTTACAGACTTTCCTCCTAGTCAGAAGCTTTTATTTTCACCGTTTTAGGGCAGAAGAATGGCTCTAAACACACTTAATTTACTTCCAAAAGTGATATTTTACATGCAATATGCATTTACATTAAAAAACTTGAACATTAAAAAATTACCATTCCTGACGATCTGGAGTAGGTTTGACAGGTCCGGGGTCATAGTTTTTCATCAGAAAATTGATTTTTTGGACTGTATAAAAAAATATTCAAATTGTCAATTGGATTGTGCCTCATGTTGAATAACCAATTTTTAAAGCCTCACAGTGACCAAACTTGCCATTCTTGCAGAACTTTACTCCTCCTCAGAAGCTTCTATTTTGACTGATTTCGGGCAGGAAAATGACTCTAAACACACTTATTTGAGTTCCAAAAGTGATATTTCAAATGCAATATTTATTTACAGTCAAAAGATTTAACATTAAAAAATTACCATTCCTGACCATCAGGAGAAGGTTCGACAGGTCTGGGGTCATCGTTTTTCATTAGAATTTTTTTATTTATTGGACTGTACAAAAAATGTTTCAAAATGTCATTTGGATTGTACCTAATGTTGAATAACCACTTTTTAAAGCCTCATTAGGACCACAATTACCATTTTTACAGACCTTTCCTCCAAGTCAGAAGCTTTTATTTTCACATATTTCAGGCAGAAAAATGACTCTAAGCACACCTATTTTTGTTCCAAAAGTGATATTTAAATGCAATATGTATTTACAGTCAAAAGATTGAACATGAAAAAATTACCATTCCTGACCATCTGGAGAAGGTGCAACAGGTCTGGGGACATCGTTTTTCATCAGAAAATAGATTTGTTTGGCGTGTATTAACATTATTCAAAATGTCAATTGGATTGTGCCTCATTTTGTCTAACCACTTTTTAAAGCCTCACAGTGACCAAAATTGCCATTTTTACAGACTTTTCCTCCTAGTCAGAAGCTTTTATTTTCACCGTTTTAGGGCAGAAGAATGGCTCTAAACACTCTTAATTTACTTCCAAAAGTGATATTTTACATGCAATATGCATTTACATTAAAAAAACTTGAACATTAAAAAATTACCATTCCTGACGATCTGGAGTAGGTTCCACAGGTCTAGGGTCATCGTTTTACATCAGAAAATTGATTTATTGGACTGTACAAAAAAATGTTTCAAAATGTCATTTGGATTGTACCTAATGTTGAATAACCACTTTTTAAAGCCTCGTTAGGACCACAATTACCATTTTTACAGACCTTTCCTCCTAGTCAGAAGCTTTTATTTTCACATATTTCAGGCAGGAAAAATGACTCTAAGCACACTTATTTTTGTTCCAAAAGTGATATTTAAATGCAATATGTATTTACAGTCAAAAGATTGAACATGAAAAAATTACCATTCCTGACCACCTGGAGATGGTGCGACAGGTCTGGGGTCATCGTTTTGCATCAGAAGATTGTTTTTTTGGACTGTAAAAAAAAGCAATTATTCAATTTGTCAATTTGAGTGTGCCTCATGTTGAATAACACTTTTTAAAGCCTCACAGTGTCCAAAATTGCCATTTTTACAGATTTTTCCGCCTGGTCAGAAGCTTTTATTTTCACTGATTTTGTGCAGAAAAATGACTCTGGGGGAGAGGAGTTGGCCTAACGGTTAGTGCGCTCGACCTCGGAGCAGGGGAACTGGGTTTGAGTCTCGGTAACAACGCTAAAACATCCTGTGATTCTGGGCAAATCACTTAATCTCCCCGTGCTTACATTTTTTTTTTAAATTCGTGTTTGTCCTCATGTAACGTAACTGGTGCTATGTAAAGCGCTCTGATACCTGATTGGATTCGGGTCAAGTTCGCGCTATATAAAACCCTGTTAAAAAAAAACCCACTTATTTTAGTTCCAGAAGTGATATTTCACACGCAATATTTATTTACAGTCAAACGATTTAACATAAAAAAATGACCATTTCTTACAATCTGGAGAAAGTTTGACAGGTCCGGAATCATCGTTTTTCATCAGAAAATAGATTTTTTGGACTGTATAAAAAAATATTCAAATTGTCAATTGGATTGTGCCTCATGTTGAATAACCACTTTTTAAAGCCTCACAGTGACCAAACTTGCCATTCTTGCAGAACTTTACTCCTCCTCAGAAGCTTCTATTTTGACTGATTTCGGGCAGGAAAATGACTCTAAACACACTTATTTTAGTTCCAAAAGTGATATTTCAAATGCAATATTTATTTACAGTCAAAAGATTTAACATTAAAAAATTACAATTCCTGACCATCAGGAGAAGGTTCGACAGGTCTGGGGTCATCGTTTTTCATTAGAAATTTTTTATTTATTGAACAGTACAAAAAATGTTTCAAAATGTCATTTGGATTGTACCTAATGTTGAATAACCACTTTTTAAAGCCTCATTAGGACCACAATTACCATTTTTACAGACCTTTCCTCCTAGTCAGAAGCTTTTATTTTCACATATTTCAGGCAGAAGAATGACTCTAAGCACACTTATTTTTGTTCCAAAAGTGATATTTTACATGCAATATGTATTTACAGTCAAAAGATTGAACATGAAAAAATTACCATTCCTGACCATCTGGAGAAGGTGCAACAGGTCTGGGGAAATCGTTTTTCATCAGAAAATAGATTTTTTTGGAGTGTATTAACATTATTCAAAATGTCAATTGGATTGTGCCTCATTTTGTCTAACCACTTTTTAAAGCCTCACAGTGACCAAAATTGCCATTTTTACAGACTTTCCTCCTAGTCAGAAGCTTTTATTTTCACCGTTTTAGGGCAGAAGAATGGCTCTAAACACACTTAATTTACTTCCAAAAGTGATATTTTACATGCAATATGCATTTACATTAAAAAAACTTGAACATTAAAAAATTACCATTCCTGACGATCTGGAGTAGGTTCCACAGGTCTAGGGTCATCGTTTTACATCAGAAAATTGATTTATTGGACTGTACAAAAAAATGAATCAAAATGTCAATTGGATTGTGCCTAATGTTTGAATAACCATTTTTTAAAGCCTCACTAGGACCACAATTACCATTTTTACAGACCTTTCCTCCTAGTCAGAAGCTTTTATTTTCACCGATTTCAGGCAGAAAAATTACTCTAACCACACTTATTTTTGTTCCAAAAGTGATATTTTACATGCAATAGGTATTTACAGTCAAAAGATTGAACATGAAAAAATTACCATTCCTGACCACCTGGAGAAGGTGCGACAGGTCTGGGGTCATCGTTTTGCATCAGAAGATTGCTTTTTTGGACTGTAAAAAAAAGCAAATATTCAATTTGAGTGTGCCTCATGTTGAATAACACTTTTTAAAGCCTCACAGTGTCCAAAATTGCCATTTTTACAGATTTTTCCTGCTGGTCAGCAGCTTTTATTTTCACTGATTTTGTGCAGAAAAATGACTCTGGGGGAGAGGAGTTGGCCTAACGGTTAGGGCGCTCAACCTCGGAGCAGGGGAACTGGGTTTGAGTCTCGGTAACAACGCTAAAACATCCTGTGATTCTGTGCAAATCACTTAATCTCCCCGTGCTTAAAGTTTTTTTTTTTTTTAAATCCATGTTTGTCCTCATGTAACGTAACTGGTGCTATGTAAAGCGCTCTGATACCTGATTGGATTCGGGTCAAGTTCGCGCTATATAAAACCCAGTAAAAAAAAAAACCCACCTATTTTAGTTCCAGAAGTGATATTTCACACGCAATATTTATTTACAGTCAAACGATTTAACATAAAAAAATTACCATTTCTTACAATCTGGAGGAAGTTTGACAGGTCCGGGGTCATCGTTTTTCATCAGAAAATTGATATTTTGGACTGTATAAAAAAATATTCAAATTGTCCATTGGATTGTGCCTCATGTTGAATAACCACTTTTTAAAGCCTCACAGTGACCAAACTTGCCATTCTTGCAGAACTTTACTCCTCCTCAGAAGCTTCTATTTTGACTGATTTCGGGCAGGAAAATGACTCTAAACACACTTATTTGAGTTCCAAAAGTGATATTTCAAATGCAATATTTATTTACAGTCAAAAGATTTAACATTAAAAAATTACCATTCCTGACCATCAGGAGAAGGTTCGACAGGTCTGGGGTCATCGTTTTTCATTAGAAAATTTTTATTGATTGGACTGTACAAAAAATGTTTCAAAATGTCATTTGGATTGTACCTAATGTTGAATAACCACTTTTTAAAGCCTCATTAGGACCACAATTACCATTTTTACAGACCTTTCCTCCAAGTCAGAAGCTTTTATTTTCACATATTTCAGGCAGAAAAATGACTCTAAGCACACTTATTTTTGTTCCAAAAGTGATATTTAAATGTAATATGTATTTACAGTCAAAAGATTGAACATGAAAAAATTACCATTCCTGACCATCTGGAGAAGGTGCAACAGGTCTGGGGAAATCGTTTTTCATCAGAAAATAGATTTTTTGGAGTGTATTAACATTATTCAAAATGTCAATTGGGTTGTACCTAATGTTGAATAACCACTTTTTAAAGCCTCATTAGGACCACAATTACCATTTTTACAGATCTTTCCTCCTAGTCAGAAGCTTTTATTTTCACATATTTCAGGCAGAAGAATGACTCTAAGCACACTTATTTTTGTTCCAAAAGTGATATTTTACATGCAATATGTATTTACAGTCAAAAGATTGAACATGAAAAAATTACCATTCCTGACCATCTGGAGAAGGTGCAACAGGTCTGGGGAAATCGTTTTTCATCAGAAAATAGATTTTTTTGGAGTGTATTAACATTATTCAAAATGTCAATTGGATTGTGCCTCATTTTGTGTAACCACTTTTTAAAGCCTCACAGTGACCAAAATTGCCATTTTTACAGACTTTCCTCCTAGTCAGAAGCTTTTATTTTCACCGTTTTAGGGCAGAAGAATGGCTCTAAACACACTTAATTTACTTCCAAAAGTGATATTTTACATGCAATATGCATTTACATTAAAAAAACTTGAACATTAAAAAATTACCATTCCTGACGATCTGGAGTAGGTTCCACAAGTCTAGGGTCATCGTTTTACATCAGAAAATTGATTTATTGGACTGTACAAAAAAATGAATCAAAATGTCAATTGGATTGTGCCTAATGTTTGAATAACCATTTTTTAAAGCCTCACTAGGACCACAATTACCATTTTTACAGACCTTTCCTCCTAGTCAGAAGCTTTTATTTTCACCGATTTCAGGCAGAAAAATTACTCTAACCACACTTATTTTTGTTCCAAAAGTGATATTTTACATGCAATAGGTATTTACAGTCAAAAGATTGAACATGAAAAAATTACCATTCCTGACCACCTGGAGAAGGGGCGACAGGTCTGGGTCATCGTTTTGCATCAGAAGATTGCTTTTTTGGACTGTAAAAAAAAGCAAATATTCAATTTGTCAATTTGAGTGTGCCTCATGTTGAATAACACTTTTTAAAGCCTCACAGTGTCCAAAATTGCCATTTTTACAGATTTTTCCTGCTGGTCAGAAGCTTTTATTTTCACTGATTTTGTGCAGAAAAATGACTCTGGGGGAGAGGAGTTGGCCTAACGGTTAGGGCGCTCAACCTCGGAGCAGGGGAACTGGGTTTGAGTCTCGGTAACAACGCTAAAACATCCTGTGATTCTGGGCAAATCACTTAATCTCCCCGTGCTTAAAGTTTTTTTTTTTTTAAATCCATGTTTGTCCTCATGTAACGTAACTGGTGCTATGTAAAGCGCTCTGATACCTGATTGGATTCGGGTCAAGTTCGCGCTATATAAAACCCAGTAAAAAAAAAAACCCACCTATTTTAGTTCCAGAAGTGATATTTCACACGCAATATTTATTTACAGTCAAACGATTTAACATAAAAAAATTACCATTTCTTACAATCTGGAGAAAGTTTGACAGGTCCGGGGTCATCGTTTTTCATCAGAAAATTGATATTTTGGACTGTATAAAAAAATATTCAAATTGTCCATTGGATTGTGCCTCATGTTGAATAACCACTTTTTAAAGCCTCACAGTGACCAAACTTGCCATTCTTGCAGAACTTTACTCCTCCTCAGAAGCTTCTATTTTGACTGATTTCGGGCAGGAAAATGACTCTAAACACACCTATTTGAGTTCCAAAAGTGATATTTCAAATGCAATATTTATTTACAGTCAAAAGATTTAACATTAAAAAATTACCATTCCTGACCATCAGGAGAAGGTTCGACAGGTCTGGGGTCATCGTTTTTCATTAGAATTTTTTTATTTATTGGACTGTACAAAAAATGTTTCAAAATGTCATTTGGATTGTACCTAATGTTGAATAACCACTTTTTAAAGCCTCATTAGGACCACAATTACCATTTTTACAGACCTTTCCTCCAAGTCAGAAGCTTTTATTTTCACATATTTCAGGCAGAAAAATGACTCTAAGCACACCTATTTTTGTTCCAAAAGTGATATTTAAATGCAATATGTATTTACAGTCAAAAGATTGAACATGAAAAAATTACCATTCCTGACCATCTGGAGAAGGTGCAACAGGTCTGGGGACATCGTTTTTCATCAGAAAATAGATTTGTTTGGCGTGTATTAACATTATTCAAAATGTCAATTGGATTGTGCCTCATTTTGTCTAACCACTTTTTAAAGCCTCACAGTGACCAAAATTGCCATTTTTACAGACTTTTCCTCCTAGTCAGAAGCTTTTATTTTCACCGTTTTAGGGCAGAAGAATGGCTCTAAACACTCTTAATTTACTTCCAAAAGTGATATTTTACATGCAATATGCATTTACATTAAAAAAACTTGAACATTAAAAAATTACCATTCCTGACGATCTGGAGTAGGTTCCACAGGTCTAGGGTCATCGTTTTACATCAGAAAATTGATTTATTGGACTGTACAAAAAAATGTTTCAAAATGTCATTTGGATTGTACCTAATGTTGAATAACCACTTTTTAAAGCCTCATTAGGACCACAATTACCATTTTTACAGACCTTTCCTCCTAGTCAGAAGCTTTTATTTTCACATATTTCAGGCAGAAAAATGACTCTAAGCACACTTATTTTTGTTCCAAAAGTGATATTTAAATGCAATATGTATTTACAGTCAAAAGATTGAACATGAAAAAATTACCATTCCTGACCACCTGGAGATGGTGCGACAGGTCTGGGGTCATCGTTTTGCATCAGAAGATTGTTTTTTTGGACTGTAAAAAAAAGCAATTATTCAATTTGTCAATTTGAGTGTGCCTCATGTTGAATAACACTTTTTAAAGCCTCACAGTGTCCAAAATTGCCATTTTTACAGATTTTTCCGCCTGGTCAGAAGCTTTTATTTTCACTGATTTTGTGCAGAAAAATGACTCTGGGGGAGAGGAGTTGGCCTAACGGTTAGTGCGCTCGACCTCGGAGCAGGGGAACTGGGTTTGAGTCTCGGTAACAACGCTAAAACATCCTGTGATTCTGGGCAAATCACTTAATCTCCCCGTGCTTACATTTTTTTTTTAAATTCGTGTTTGTCCTCATGTAACGTAACTGGTGCTATGTAAAGCGCTCTGATACCTGATTGGATTCGGGCCAAGTTCGCGCTATATAAAACCCTGTTAAAAAAAAAACCACTTATTTTAGTTCCAGAAGTGATATTTCACACGCAATATTTATTTACAGTCAAACGATTTAACATAAAAAAATGACCATTTCTTACAATCTGGAGAAAGTTTGACAGGTCCGGAATCATCGTTTTTCATCAGAAAATAGATTTTTTGGACTGTATAAAAAAATATTCAAATTGTCAATTGGATTGTGCCTCATGTTGAATAACCACTTTTTAAAGCCTCACAGTGACCAAACTTGCCATTCTTGCAGAACTTTACTCCTCCTCAGAAGCTTCTATTTTGACTGATTTCGGGCAGGAAAATGACTCTAAACACACTTATTTTAGTTCCAAAAGTGATATTTCAAATGCAATATTTATTTACAGTCAAAAGATTTAACATTAAAAAATTACAATTCCTGACCATCAGGAGAAGGTTCGACAGGTCTGGGGTCATCGTTTTTCATTAGAAATTTTTTATTTATTGAACAGTACAAAAAATGTTTCAAAATGTCATTTGGATTGTACCTAATGTTGAATAACCACTTTTTAAAGCCTCATTAGGACCACAATTACCATTTTTACAGACCTTTCCTCCTAGTCAGAAGCTTTTATTTTCACATATTTCAGGCAGAAGAATGACTCTAAGCACACTTATTTTTGTTCCAAAAGTGATATTTTACATGCAATATGTATTTACAGTCAAAAGATTGAACATGAAAAAATTACCATTCCTGACCATCTGGAGAAGGTGCAACAGGTCTGGGGAAATCGTTTTTCATCAGAAAATAGATTTTTTTGGAGTGTATTAACATTATTCAAAATGTCAATTGGATTGTGCCTCATTTTGTCTAACCACTTTTTAAAGCCTCACAGTGACCAAAATTGCCATTTTTACAGACTTTCCTCCTAGTCAGAAGCTTTTATTTTCACCGTTTTAGGGCAGAAGAATGGCTCTAAACACACTTAATTTACTTCCAAAAGTGATATTTTACATGCAATATGCATTTACATTAAAAAAACTTGAACATTAAAAAATTACCATTCCTGACGATCTGGAGTAGGTTCCACAGGTCTAGGGTCATCGTTTTACATCAGAAAATTGATTTATTGGACTGTACAAAAAAATGAATCAAAATGTCAATTGGATTGTGCCTAATGTTTGAATAACCATTTTTTAAAGCCTCACTAGGACCACAATTACCATTTTTACAGACCTTTCCTCCTAGTCAGAAGCTTTTATTTTCACCGATTTCAGGCAGAAAAATTACTCTAACCACACTTATTTTTGTTCCAAAAGTGATATTTTACATGCAATAGGTATTTACAGTCAAAAGATTGAACATGAAAAAATTACCATTCCTGACCACCTGGAGAAGGTGCGACAGGTCTGGGGTCATCGTTTTGCATCAGAAGATTGCTTTTTTGGACTGTAAAAAAAAGCAAATATTCAATTTGTCAATTTGAGTGTGCCTCATGTTGAATAACACTTTTTAAAGCCTCACAGTGTCCAAAATTGCCATTTTTACAGATTTTTCCTGCTGGTCAGAAGCTTTTATTTTCACTGATTTTGTGCAGAAAAATGACTCTGGGGGAGAGGAGTTGGCCTAACGGTTAGGGCGCTCAACCTCGGAGCAGGGGAACTGGGTTTGAGTCTCGGTAACAACGCTAAAACATCCTGTGATTCTGGGCAAATCACTTAATCTCCCCGTGCTTAAAGTTGTTTTTTTTTTTAAATCCATGTTTGTCCTCATGTAACGTAACTGGTGCTATGTAAAGCGCTCTGATACCTGATTGGATTCGGGTCAAGTTCGCGCTATATAAAACCCAGTAAAAAAAAAAACCCACCTATTTTAGTTCCAGAAGTGATATTTCACACGCAATATTTATTTACAGTCAAACGATTTAACATAAAAAAATTACCATTTCTTACAATCTGGAGAAAGTTTGACAGGTCCGGGGTCATCGTTTTTCATCAGAAAATTGATATTTTGGACTGTATAAAAAAATATTCAAATTGTCCATTGGATTGTGCCTCATGTTGAATAACCACTTTTTAAAGCCTCACAGTGACCAAACTTGCCATTCTTGCAGAACTTTACTCCTCCTCAGAAGCTTCTATTTTGACTGATTTCGGGCAGGAAAATGACTCTAAACACACTTATTTGAGTTCCAAAAGTGATATTTCAAATGCAATATTTATTTACAGTCAAAAGATTTAACATTAAAAAATTACCATTCCTGACCATCAGGAGAAGGTTCGACAGGTCTGGGGTCATCGTTTTTCATTAGAAAATTTTTATTGATTGGACTGTACAAAAAATGTTTCAAAATGTCATTTGGATTGTACCTAATGTTGAATAACCACTTTTTAAAGCCTCATTAGGACCACAATTACCATTTTTACAGACCTTTCCTCCAAGTCAGAAGCTTTTATTTTCACATATTTCAGGCAGAAAAATGACTCTAAGCACACTTATTTTTGTTCCAAAAGTGATATTTAAATGTAATATGTATTTACAGTCAAAAGATTGAACATGAAAAAATTACCATTCCTGACCATCTGGAGAAGGTGCAACAGGTCTGGGGAAATCGTTTTTCATCAGAAAATAGATTTTTTGGAGTGTATTAACATTATTCAAAATGTCAATTGGGTTGTACCTAATGTTGAATAACCACTTTTTAAAGCCTCATTAGGACCACAATTACCATTTTTACAGATCTTTCCTCCTAGTCAGAAGCTTTTATTTTCACATATTTCAGGCAGAAAAATGACTCTAAGCACACTTATTTTTGTTCCAAAAGTGATATTTTACATGCAATATGTATTTACAGTCAAAAGATTGAACATGAAAAAATTACCATTCCTGACCATCTGGAGAAGGTGCAACAGGTCTGGGGACATCGTTTTTCATCAGAAAATAGATTTTTTTGGAGTGTATTAACATTATTCAAAATGTCAATTGGATTGTGCCTCATTTTGTCTAACCACTTTACCACTTTTTAAAGCCTCACAGTGACCAAAATTGCCATTTTTACAGACTTTCCTCCTAGTCAGAAGCTTTTATTTTCACCGTTTTAGGGCAGAAGAATGGCTCTAAACACACTTAATTTACTTCCAAAAGTGATATTTTACATGCAATATGCATTTACATTAAAAAACTTGAACATTAAAAAATTACCATTCCTGACGATCTGGAGTAGGTTTGACAGGTCCGGGGTCATAGTTTTTCATCAGAAAATTGATTTTTTGGACTGTATAAAAAAATATTCAAATTGTCAATTGGATTGTGCCTCATGTTGAATAACCACTTTTTAAAGCCTCACAGTGACCAAACTTGCCATTCTTGCAGAACTTTACTCCTCCTCAGAAGCTTCTATTTTGACTGATTTCGGGCAGGAAAATGACTCTAAACACACTTATTTTAGTTCCAAAAGTGATATTTCAAATGCAATATTTATTTACAGTCAAAAGATTTAACATTAAAAAATTACAATTCCTGACCATCAGGAGAAGGTTCGACAGGTCTGGGGTCATCGTTTTTCATTAGAAATTTTTTATTTATTGAACTGTACAAAAAATGTTTCAAAATGTCATTTGGATTGTACCTAATGTTGAATAACCACTTTTTAAAGCCTCATTAGGACCACAATTACCATTTTTACAGACCTTTCCTCCTAGTCAGAAGCTTTTATTTTCACATATTTCAGGCAGAAGAATGACTCTAAGCACACTTATTTTTGTTCCAAAAGTGATATTTTACATGCAATATGTATTTACAGTCAAAAGATTGAACATGAAAAAATTACCATTCCTGACCATCTGGAGAAGGTGCAACAGGTCTGGGGAAATCGTTTTTCATCAGAAAATAGATTTTTTTGGAGTGTATTAACATTATTCAAAATGTCAATTGGATTGTGCCTCATTTTGTGTAACCACTTTTTAAAGCCTCACAGTGACCAAAATTGCCATTTTTACAGACTTTCCTCCTAGTCAGAAGCTTTTATTTTCACCGTTTTAGGGCAGAAGAATGGCTCTAAACACACTTAATTTACTTCCAAAAGTGATATTTTACATGCAATATGCATTTACATTAAAAAAACTTGAACATTAAAAAATTACCATTCCTGACGATCTGGAGTAGGTTCCACAGGTCTAGGGTCATCGTTTTACATCAGAAAATTGATTTATTGGACTGTACAAAAAAATGAATCAAAATGTCAATTGGATTGTGCCTAATGTTTGAATAACCATTTTTTAAAGCCTCACTAGGACCACAATTACCATTTTTACAGACCTTTCCTCCTAGTCAGAAGCTTTTATTTTCACCGATTTCAGGCAGAAAAATTACTCTAACCACACTTATTTTTGTTCCAAAAGTGATATTTTACATGCAATAGGTATTTACAGTCAAAAGATTGAACATGAAAAAATTACCATTCCTGACCACCTGGAGAAGGTGCGACAGGTCTGGGTCATCGTTTTGCATCAGAAGATTGCTTTTTTGGACTGTAAAAAAAAGCAAATATTCAATTTGTCAATTTGAGTGTGCCTCATGTTGAATAACACTTTTTAAAGCCTCACAGTGTCCAAAATTGCCATTTTTACAGATTTTTCCTGCTGGTCAGAAGCTTTTATTTTCACTGATTTTGTGCAGAAAAATGACTCTGGGGGAGAGGAGTTGGCCTAACGGTTAGGGCGCTCAACCTCGGAGCAGGGGAACTGGGTTTGAGTCTCGGTAACAACGCTAAAACATCCTGTGATTCTGGGCAAATCACTTAATCTCCCCGTGCTTAAAGTTTTTTTTTTTTAAATCCATGTTTGTCCTCATGTAACGTAACTGGTGCTATGTAAAGCGCTCTGATACCTGATTGGATTCGGGTCAAGTTCGCGCTATATAAAACCCAGTAAAAAAAAAAACCCACCTATTTTAGTTCCAGAAGTGATATTTCACACGCAATATTTATTTACAGTCAAACGATTTAACATAAAAAAATTACCATTTCTTACAATCTGGAGAAAGTTTGACAGGTCCGGGGTCATCGTTTTTCATCAGAAAATTGATATTTTGGACTGTATAAAAAAATATTCAAATTGTCCATTGGATTGTGCCTCATGTTGAATAACCACTTTTTAAAGCCTCACAGTGACCAAACTTGCCATTCTTGCAGAACTTTACTCCTCCTCAGAAGCTTCTATTTTGACTGATTTCGGGCAGGAAAATGACTCTAAACACACCTATTTGAGTTCCAAAAGTGATATTTCAAATGCAATATTTATTTACAGTCAAAAGATTTAACATTAAAAAATTACCATTCCTGACCATCAGGAGAAGGTTCGACAGGTCTGGGGTCATCGTTTTTCATTAGAAAATTTTTATTGATTGGACTGTACAAAAAATGTTTCAAAATGTCATTTGGATTGTACCTAATGTTGAATAACCACTTTTTAAAGCCTCATTAGGACCACAATTACCATTTTTACAGACCTTTCCTCCAAGTCAGAAGCTTTTATTTTCACATATTTCAGGCAGAAAAATGACTCTAAGCACACTTATTTTTGTTCCAAAAGTGATATTTAAATGTAATATGTATTTACAGTCAAAAGATTGAACATGAAAAAATGACCATTCCTGACCATCTGGAGAAGGTGCAACAGGTCTGGGGAAATCGTTTTTCATCAGAAAATAGATTTTTTGGAGTGTATTAACATTATTCAAAATGTCAATTGGGTTGTACCTAATGTTGAATAACCACTTTTTAAAGCCTCATTAGGACCACAATTACCATTTTTACAGATCTTTCCTCCTAGTCAGAAGCTTTTATTTTCACATATTTCAGGCAGAAAAATGACTCTAAGCACACTTATTTTTGTTCCAAAAGTGATATTTTACATGCAATATGTATTTACAGTCAAAAGATTGAACATGAAAAAATTACCATTCCTGACCATCTGGAGAAGGTGCAACAGGTCTGGGGACATCGTTTTTCATCAGAAAATAGATTTTTTTGGAGTGTATTAACATTATTCAAAATGTCAATTGGATTGTGCCTCATTTTGTCTAACCACTTTACCACTTTTTAAAGCCTCACAGTGACCAAAATTGCCATTTTTACAGACTTTCCTTATAGTCAGAAGCTTTTATTTTCACCGTTTTAGGGCAGAAGAATGGCTCTAAACACACTTAATTTACTTCCAAAAGTGATATTTTACATGCAATATGCATTTACATTAAAAAACTTGAACATTAAAAAATTACCATTCCTGACGATCTGGAGTAGGTTTGACAGGTCCGGGGTCATAGTTTTTCATCAGAAAATTGATTTTTTGGACTGTATAAAAAAATATTCAAATTGTCAATTGGATTGTGCCTCATGTTGAATAACCAATTTTTAAAGCCTCACAGTGACCAAACTTGCCATTCTTGCAGAACTTTACTCCTCCTCAGAAGCTTCTATTTTGACTGATTTCGGGCAGGAAAATGACTCTAAACACACTTATTTGAGTTCCAAAAGGGATATTTCAAATGCAATATTTATTTACAGTCAAAAGATTTAACATTAAAAAATTACCATTCCTGACCATCAGGAGAAGGTTCGACAGGTCTGGGGTCATCGTTTTTCATTAGAATTTTTTTATTTATTTGACTGTACAAAAAATGTTTCAAAATGTCATTTGGATTGTACCTAATGTTGAATAACCACTTTTTAAAGCCTCATTAGGACCACAATTACCATTTTTACAGACCTTTCCTCCAAGTCAGAAGCTTTTATTTTCACATATTTCAGGCAGAAAAATGACTCTAAGCACACTTATTTTTGTTCCAAAAGTGATATTTAAATGCAATATGTATTTACAGTCAAAAGATTGAACATGAAAAAATTACCATTCCTGACCATCTGGAGAAGGTGCAACAGGTCTGGGGACATCGTTTTTCATCAGAAAATAGATTTGTTTGGCGTGTATTAACATTATTCAAAATGTCAATTGGATTGTGCCTCATTTTGTCTAACCACTTTTTAAAGCCTCACAGTGACCAAAATTGCCATTTTTACAGACTTTTCCTCCTAGTCAGAAGCTTTTATTTTCACCGTTTTAGGGCAGAAGAATGGCTCTAAACACTCTTAATTTACTTCCAAAAGTGATATTTTACATGCAATATGCATTTACATTAAAAAAACTTGAACATTAAAAAATTACCATTCCTGACGATCTGGAGTAGGTTCCACAGGTCTAGGGTCATCGTTTTACATCAGAAAATTGATTTATTGGACTGTACAAAAAAATGTTTCAAAATGTCATTTGGATTGTACCTAATGTTGAATAACCACTTTTTAAAGCCTCATTAGGACCACAATTACCATTTTTACAGACCTTTCCTCCTAGTCAGAAGCTTTTATTTTCACATATTTCAGGCAGAAAAATGACTCTAAGCACACTTATTTTTGTTCCAAAAGTGATATTTAAATGCAATATGTATTTACAGTCAAAAGATTGAACATGAAAAAATTACCATTCCTGACCACCTGGAGATGGTGCGACAGGTCTGGGGTCATCGTTTTGCATCAGAAGATTGTTTTTTTGGACTGTAAAAAAAAGCAATTATTCAATTTGTCAATTTGAGTGTGCCTCATGTTGAATAACACTTTTTAAAGCCTCACAGTGTCCAAAATTGCATTTTTACAGATTTTTCCTCCTGGTCAGAAGCTTTTATTTTCACTGATTTTGTGCAGAAAAATGACTCTGGGGGAGAGGAGTTGGCCTAACGGTTAGTGCGCTCGAACTCGGAGCAGGGGAACTGGGTTTGAGTCTCGGTAACAACGCTAAAACATCCTGTGACTCTGGGCAAATCACTTAATCTCCCCGTGCTTACATTTTTTTTTTTAAATTCGTGTTTGTCCTCATGTAACGTAACTGGTGCTATGTAAAGCGCTCTGATACCTGATTGGATTCGGGTCAAGTTCGCGCTATATAAAACCCTGTTAAAAAAAACCCCACTTATTTTAGTTCCAGAAGTGATATTTCACACGCAATATTTATTTACAGTCAAACGATGTAACATAAAAAAATGACCATTTCTTACAATCTGGAGAAAGTTTGACAGGTCCGGAATCATCGTTTTTCATCAGAAAATAGATTTTTTGGACTGTATAAAAAAATATTCAAATTGTCAATTGGATTGTGCCTCATGTTGAATAACCACTTTTTAAAGCCTCACAGTGACCAAACTTGCCATTCTTGCAGAACTTTACTCCTCCTCAGAAGCTTCTATTTTGACTGATTTCGGGCAGGAAAATGACTCTAAACACACTTATTTTAGTTCCAAAAGTGATATTTCAAATGCAATATTTATTTACAGTCAAAAGATTTAACATTAAAAAATTACAATTCCTGACCATCAGGAGAAGGTTCGACAGGTCTGGGGTCATCGTTTTTCATTAGAAATTTTTTATATATTGAACTGTACAAAAAATGTTTCAAAATGTCATTTGGATTGTACCTAATGTTGAATAACCACTTTTTAAAGCCTCATTAGGACCACAATTACCATTTTTACAGACCTTTCCTCCTAGTCAGAAGCTTTTATTTTCACATATTTCAGGCAGAAGAATGACTCTAAGCACACTTATTTTTGTTCCAAAAGTGATATTTTACATGCAATATGTATTTACAGTCAAAAGATTGAACATGAAAAAATTACCATTCCTGACCATCTGGAGAAGGTGCAACAGGTCTGGGGAAATCGTTTTTCATCAGAAAATAGATTTTTTTGGAGTGTATTAACATTATTCAAAATGTCAATTGGATTGTGCCTCATTTTGTCTAACCACTTTTTAAAGCCTCACAGTGACCAAAATTGCCATTTTTACAGACTTTCCTCCTAGTCAGAAGCTTTTATTTTCACCGTTTTAGGGCAGAAGAATGGCTCTAAACACACTTAATTTACTTCCAAAAGTGATATTTTACATGCAATATGCATTTACATTAAAAAAACTTGAACATTAAAAAATTACCATTCCTGACGATCTGGAGTAGGTTCCACAGGTCTAGGGTCATCGTTTTACATCAGAAAATTGATTTATTGGACTGTACAAAAAAATGAATCAAAATGTCAATTGGATTGTGCCTAATGTTTGAATAACCATTTTTTAAAGCCTCACTAGGACCACAATTACCATTTTTACAGACCTTTCCTCCTAGTCAGAAGCTTTTATTTTCACCGATTTCAGGCAGAAAAATTACTCTAACCACACTTATTTTTGTTCCAAAAGTGATATTTTACATGCAATAGGTATTTACAGTCAAAAGATTGAACATGAAAAAATTACCATTCCTGACCACCTGGAGAAGGTGCGACAGGTCTGGGGTCATCGTTTTGCATCAGAAGATTGCTTTTTTGGACTGTAAAAAAAAGCAAATATTCAATTTGTCAATTTGAGTGTGCCTCATGTTGAATAACACTTTTTAAAGCCTCACAGTGTCCAAAATTGCCATTTTTACAGATTTTTCCTGCTGGTCAGAAGCTTTTATTTTCACTGATTTTGTGCAGAAAAATGACTCTGGGGAGAGGAGTTGGCCTAACGGTTAGGGCGCTCAACCTCGGAGCAGGGGAACTGGGTTTGAGTCTCGGTAACAACGCTAAAACATCCTGTGATTCTGGGCAAATCACTTAATCTCCCCGTGCTTAAAGTTTTTTTTTTTTTTTAAATCCATGTTTGTCCTCATGTAACGTAACTGGTGCTATGTAAAGCGCTCTGATACCTGATTGGATTCGGGTCAAGTTCGCGCTATATAAAACCCAGTAAAAAAAAAAACCCACCTATTTTAGTTCCAGAAGTGATATTTCACACGCAATATTTATTTACAGTCAAACGATTTAACATAAAAAAATTACCATTTCTTACAATCTGGAGAAAGTTTGACAGGTCCGGGGTCATCGTTTTTCATCAGAAAATTGATATTTTGGACTGTATAAAAAAATATTCAAATTGTCCATTGGATTGTGCCTCATGTTGAATAACCACTTTTTAAAGCCTCACAGTGACCAAACTTGCCATTCTTGAAGAACTTTACTCCTCCTCAGAAGCTTCTATTTTTACTGATTTCGGGCAGGAAAATGACTCTAAACACACTTATTTGAGTTCCAAAAGTGATATTTCAAATGCAATATTTATTTACAGTCAAAAGATTTAACATTAAAAAATTACCATTCCTGACCATCAGGAGAAGGTTCGACAGGTCTGGGGTCATCGTTTTTCATTAGAAAATTTTTATTGATTGGACTGTACAAAAAATGTTTCAAAATGTCATTTGGATTGTACCTAATGTTGAATAACCACTTTTTAAAGCCTCATTAGGACCACAATTACCATTTTTACAGACCTTTCCTCCAAGTCAGAAGCTTTTATTTTCACATATTTCAGGCAGAAAAATGACTCTAAGCACACTTATTTTTGTTCCAAAAGTGATATTTAAATGTAATATGTATTTACAGTCAAAAGATTGAACATGAAAAAATTACCATTCCTGACCATCTGGAGAAGGTGCAACAGGTCTGGGGAAATCGTTTTTCATCAGAAAATAGATTTTTTGGAGTGTATTAACATTATTCAAAATGTCAATTGGGTTGTACCTAATGTTGAATAACCACTTTTTAAAGCCTCATTAGGACCACAATTACCATTTTTACAGATCTTTCCTCCTAGTCAGAAGCTTTTATTTTCACATATTTCAGGCAGAAAAATGACTCTAAGCACACTTATTTTTGTTCCAAAAGTGATATTTTACATGCAATATGTATTTACAGTCAAAAGATTGAACATGAAAAAATTACCATTCCTGACCATCTGGAGAAGGTGCAACAGGTCTGGGGACATCGTTTTTCATCAGAAAATAGATTTTTTTGGAGTGTATTAACATTATTCAAAATGTCAATTGGATTGTGCCTCATTTTGTCTAACCACTTTACCACTTTTTAAAGCCTCACAGTGACCAAAATTGCCATTTTTACAGACTTTCCTCCTAGTCAGAAGCTTTTATTTTCACCGTTTTAGGGCAGAAGAATGGCTCTAAACACACTTAATTTACTTCCAAAAGTGATATTTTACATGCAATATGCATTTACATTAAAAAACTTGAACATTAAAAAATTACCATTCCTGACGATCTGGAGTAGGTTCCACAGGTCCGGGGTCATAGTTTTTCATCAGAAAATTGATTTTTTGGACTGTATAAAAAAATATTCAAATTGTCAATTGGATTGTGCCTCATGTTGAATAACCACTTTTTAAAGCCTCACAGTGACCAAACTTGCCATTCTTGCAGAACTTTACTCCTCCTCAGAAGCTTCTATTTTGACTGATTTCGGGCAGGAAAATGACTCTAAACACACTTATTTGAGTTCCAAAAGGGATATTTCAAATGCAATATTTATTTACAGTCAAAAGATTTAACATTAAAAAATTACCATTCCTGACCATCAGGAGAAGGTTCGACAGGTCTGGGGTCATCGTTTTTCATTAGAATTTTTTTATTTATTGGACTGTACAAAAAATGTTTCAAAATGTCATTTGGATTGTACCTAATGTTGAATAACCACTTTTTAAAGCCTCATTAGGACCACAATTACCATTTTTACAGACCTTTCCTCCAAGTCAGAAGCTTTTATTTTCACATATTTCAGGCAGAAAAATGACTCTAAGCACACTTATTTTTGTTCCAAAAGTGATATTTAAATGCAATATGTATTTACAGTCAAAAGATTGAACATGAAAAAATTACCATTCCTGACCATCTGGAGAAGGTGCAACAGGTCTGGGGACATCGTTTTTCATCAGAAAATAGATTTGTTTGGCGTGTATTAACATTATTCAAAATGTCAATTGGATTGTGCCTCATTTTGTCTAACCACTTTTTAAAGCCTCACAGTGACCAAAATTGCCATTTTTACAGACTTTTCCTCCTAGTCAGAAGCTTTTATTTTCACCGTTTTAGGGCAGAAGAATGGCTCTAAACACTCTTAATTTACTTCCAAAAGTGATATTTTACATGCAATATGCATTTACATTAAAAAAACTTGAACATTAAAAAATTACCATTCCTGACGATCAGGAGTAGGTTCCACAGGTCTAGGGTCATCGTTTTACATCAGAAAATTGATTTATTGGACTGTACAAAAAAATGTTTCAAAATGTCATTTGGATTGTACCTAATGTTGAATAACCACTTTTTAAAGCCTCATTAGGACCACAATTACCATTTTTACAGACCTTTCCTCCTAGTCAGAAGCTTTTATTTTCACATATTTCAGGCAGAAAAATGACTCTAAGCACACTTATTTTTGTTCCAAAAGTGATATTTAAATGCAATATGTATTTACAGTCAAAAGATTGAACATGAAAAAATTACCATTCCTGACCACCTGGAGATGGTGCGACAGGTCTGGGGTCATCGTTTTGCATCAGAAGATTGTTTTTTTGGACTGTAAAAAAAAGCAATTATTCAATTTGTCAATTTGAGTGTGCCTCATGTTGAATAACACTTTTTAAAGCCTCACAGTGTCCAAAATTGCCATTTTTACAGATTTTTCCTCCTGGTCAGAAGCTTTTATTTTCACTGATTTTGTGCAGAAAAATGACTCTGGGGGAGAGGAGTTGGCCTAACGGTTAGTGCGCTCGAACTCGGAGCAGGGGAACTGGGTTTGAGTCTCGGTAACAACGCTAAAACATCCTGTGACTCTGGGCAAATCACTTAATCTCCCCGTGCTTACATTTTTTTTTTTAAATTCGTGTTTGTCCTCATGTAACGTAACTGGTGCTATGTAAAGCGCTCTGATACCTGATTGGATTCGGGTCAAGTTCGCGCTATATAAAACCCTGTTAAAAAAAACCCCACTTATTTTAGTTCCAGAAGTGATATTTCACACGCAATATTTATTTACAGTCAAACGATGTAACATAAAAAAATGACCATTTCTTACAATCTGGAGAAAGTTTGACAGGTCCGGAATCATCGTTTTTCATCAGAAAATAGATTTTTTGGACTGTATAAAAAAATATTCAAATTGTCAATTGGATTGTGCCTCATGTTGAATAACCACTTTTTAAAGCCTCACAGTGACCAAACTTGCCATTCTTGCAGAACTTTACTCCTCCTCAGAAGCTTCTATTTTGACTGATTTCGGGCAGGAAAATGACTCTAAACACACTTATTTTAGTTCCAAAAGTGATATTTCAAATGCAATATTTATTTACAGTCAAAAGATTTAACATTAAAAAATTACAATTCCTGACCATCAGGAGAAGGTTCGACAGGTCTGGGGTCATCGTTTTTCATTAGAAATTTTTTATTTATTGAACTGTACAAAAAATGTTTCAAAATGTCATTTGGATTGTACCTAATGTTGAATAACCACTTTTTAAAGCCTCATTAGGACCACAATTACCATTTTTACAGACCTTTCCTCCTAGTCAGAAGCTTTTATTTTCACATATTTCAGGCAGAAGAATGACTCTAAGCACACTTATTTTTGTTCCAAAAGTGATATTTTACATGCAATATGTATTTACAGTCAAAAGATTGAACATGAAAAAATTACCATTCCTGACCATCTGGAGAAGGTGCAACAGGTCTGGGGAAATCGTTTTTCATCAGAAAATAGATTTTTTTGGAGTGTATTAACATTATTCAAAATGTCAATTGGATTGTGCCTCATTTTGTCTAACCACTTTTTAAAGCCTCACAGTGACCAAAATTGCCATTTTTACAGACTTTCCTCCTAGTCAGAAGCTTTTATTTTCACCGTTTTAGGGCAGAAGAATGGCTCTAAACACACTTAATTTACATCCAAAAGTGATATTTTACATGCAATAATCATTTACATTAAAAAATTACCATTCCTGACGATCTGGAGTAGGTTCCACAGGTCTAGGGTCATCGTTTTACATCAGAAAATTGATTTATTGGACTGTACAAAAAAATGAATCAAAATGTCAATTGGATTGTGCCTAATGTTTGAATAACCATTTTTTAAAGCCTCACTAGGACCACAATTACCATTTCTACAGACCTTTCCTCCTCGACAGAAGCTTTTATTTTCACCGATTTCAGGCAGAAAAATTACTCTAACCACACTTATTTTTGTTCCAAAAGTGATATTTTACATGCAATAGGTATTTACAGTCAAAAGATTGAACATGAAAAAATTACCATTCCTGACCACCTGGAGAAGGTGCGACAGGTCTGGGGTCATCGTTTTGCATCAGAAGATTGTTTTTTTGGACTGTAAAAAAAAGCAATTATTCAATTTGTCAATTTGAGTGTGCCTCATGTTGAATAACACTTTTTAAAGCCTCACAGTGTCCAAAATTGCCATTTTTACAGATTTTTCCTCCTGGTCAGAAGCTTTTATTTTCACTGATTTTGTGCAGAAAAATGACTCTGGGGGAGAGGAGTTGGCCTAACGGTTAGGGCGCTCGACCTCGGAGCAGGGGAACTGGGTTCGAGTCTCGGTAACAACGCTTAAACATCCTGTGATTCTGGGCAAATCACTTAATCTCCCCGTGCTTAAATTGTTTTTTTTTAAATCCATGTTTGTCCTCATGTAACGTAACTGGTGCTATGTAAAGCGCTCTGATACCTGATTGGATTCGGGTCAAGTTCGCGCTATATAAAACCCTGTAAAAAAAAAAACCACTTATTTTAGTTCCAGAAGTGATATTTCACACGCAATATTTATTTACAGTCAAACGATTTAACATAAAAAATTACCATTTCTTACAATCTGGAGAAAGTTTGACAGGTCCGGGGTCATCGTTTTTCATCAGAAAATTGATTTTTGGACTGTATAAAAAAATATTCAAATTGTCAATTGGATTGAGCCTCATGTTGAATAACCACTTTTTAAAGCCTCACAGTGACCAAACTTGCCATTCTTGCAGAACTTTACTCCTCCTCAGAAGCTTCTATTTTGACTGATTTCGGGCAGGAAAATGACTCTAAACACACTTATTTTAGTTCCAAAAGTGATATTTCAAATGCAATATTTATTTACAGTCAAAAGATTTAACATTAAAAAATTACCATTCCTGACCATCAGGAGAAGGTTCGACAGGTCTGGGGTCATCGTTTTTCATTAGAAAATTTGTATTTATTGGACTGTACAAAAAATGTTTCAAAATGTCATTTGGATTGTACCTAATGTTGAATAACCACTTTTTAAATTCCTGACCATCTGGAGAAGGTGCAACAGGTCTGGGGACATCGTTTTTCATCAGAAAATAGATTTTTTTGGCGTGTATTAACATTATTCAAAATGTCAATTGGATTGTGCCTCATTTTGTCTAACCACTTTTTAAAGCCTCACAGTGACCAAAATTGCCATTTTTACAGACTTTTCCTCCTAGTCAGAAGCTTTTATTTTCACCGTTTTAGGGCAGAAGAATGGCTCTAAACACTCTTAATTTACTTCCAAAAGTGATATTTTACATGCAATATGCATTTACATTAAAAAAACTTGAACATTAAAAACTTACCATTCCTGACGATCTGGAGTAGGTTCCACAGGTCTAGGGTCATCGTTTTACATCAGAAAATTGATTTATTGGACTGTACAAAAAAATGAATCAAAATGTCAATTGGATTGTGCCTAATGTTTGAATAACCATTTTTTAAAGCCTCACTAGGACCACAATTACCATTTTTACAGACCTTTCCTCCTAGTCAGAAGCTTTTATTTTCACCGATTTCAGGCAGAAAAATTACTCTAACCACACTTATTTTTGTTCCAAAAGTGATATTTTACATGCAATACGTATTTACAGTCAAAAGATTGAACATGAAAAAATTACCATTCCTGACCACCTGGAGAAGGTGCGACAGGTCTGGGGTCATCGTTTTGCATCAGAAGATTGTTTTTTTGGACTGTAAAAAAAAGCAATTATTCAATTGGTCAATTTGAGTGTGCCTCATGTTGAATAACACTTTTTAAAGCCTCACAGTGTCCAAAACTGCCATTTTTACAGATTTTTCCTCCTGGTCAGAAGCTTTTATTTTCACTGATTTTGTGCAGAAAAATGGCTCTGGGGGAGAGGAGTTGGCCTAACGGTTAGGGCGCTCGACCTCGGAGCAGGGGAACTGGGTTCGAGTCTCGGTAACAACGCTAAAACATCCTGTAATTCTGGGCAAATCACTTAATCTCCCCGTGCTTAAATTTTTTTTTTTTTAATTCATGTTTGTCCTCATGTAACGTAACTGGTGCTATGTAAAGCGCTCTGATACCTGATTGGATTCGGGTCAAGTTCGCGCTATATAAAACCCTGTAAAAAAAAAAAACACTTATTTTAGTTCCAGAAGTGATATTTCACACGCAATATTTATTTACAGTCAAACGATTTAACATAAAAAAATTACCATTTCTTACAATCTGGAGAAAGTTTGACAGGTCCGGGGTCATCGTTTTTCATCAGAAAATTGATTTTTTGGACTGTATAAAAAAATATTCAAATTGTCAATGGGATTGTGCCTCATGTTGAATAACCACTTTTTAAAGCCTCACAGTGACCAAACTTGCCATTCTTGCAGACCTTTACTCCTCCTCAGAAGCTTCTATTTTGACTGATTTCGGGCAGGAAAATGACTCTAAACACACTTATTTTAGTTCCAAAAGTGATATTTCAAATGCAATATTTATTTACAGTCAAAAGATTTAACATTAAAAAATTACCATTCCTGACCATCAGGAGAAGGTTTGACAGGTCTGGGGTCATTGTTTTTCATTAGAAAATGTGTATTTATTGGACTGTACAAAAAATGTTTCAAAATGTCATTTGGATTGTACCTAATGTTTGAATAACCATTTTTTAAAGCCTCACTAGGACCACAATTACCATTTTTACAGACCTTTCCTTCTAGTCAGAAGCTTTTATTTTCACCGATTTCAGGCAGAAAAATTACTCTAACCGCACTTATTTTTGTTCCAAAAGTGATATTTTACATGCAATAGGTATTTACAGTCAAAAGATTGAACATGAAACATTACCATTCCTGACCACCTGGAGAAGGTGCGACAGGTCTAGGGTCATCGTTTTTCATTAGAAAATTTGTATTTATTGCACTGTACAAAAAATGTTTCAAAATGTCATTTGGATTGTACCTAATGTTGAATAACCACTTTTTAAATCCTCATTAGGACCACAATTACCATTTTTACAGACCTTTCCTCCTAGACAGAAGCTTTTATTTTCACATATTTCAGGCAGAAAAATGACTCTAAGCACACTTATTTTTGTTCCAAAAGTGATATTTAAATGCAATATGTATTTACAGTCAAAAAATTGAACATGAAAAAATTACCATTCCTGACCATCTGGAGAAGGTGCAACAGGACTGGGGAAATCATTTTTCATCAGAAAATTGATTTTTTTGTTGTGTATTAACATTATTCAAAATGTCAATTGGATTGTGCCTCATTTTGTCTAACCACTTTTTAAAGCCTCACAGTGACCAAAATTGCCATTTTTACAGACTTTTCCTCCTAGTCAGAAGCTTTTATTTTCACCGTTTTAGGGCAGAAGAATGGCTCTAAACACTCTTAATTTACTTCCAAAAGTGATATTTTACATGCAATATGCATTTACATTAAAAAAACTTGAACATTAAAAACTTACCATTCCTGACGATCTGGAGTAGGTTCCACAGGTCTAGGGTCATCGTTTTACATCAGAAAATTGATTTATTGGACTGTACAAAAAAATGAATCAAAATGTCAATTGGATTGTGCCTAATGTTTGAATAACCATTTTTTAAAGCCTCACTAGGACCACAATTACCATTTTTACAGACCTTTCCTCCTAGTCAGAAGCTTTTATTTTCACCGATTTCAGGCAGAAAAATTACTCTAACCACACTTATTTTTGTTCCAAAAGTGATATTTTACATGCAATAGGTATTTACAGTCAAAAGATTTAACATTAAAAAATTACCATTCCTGACCATCAGGAGAAGGTTCGACAGGTCTGGGGTCATCGTTTTTCATTAGAAATTTTTTATTTATTGGACTGTACAAAAAATGTTTCAAAATGTCATTTGGATTGTACCTAATGTTGAATAACCACTTTTTAAAGCCTCATTAGGACCACAATTACGATTTTTACAGACCTTTCCTCCTAGTCAGAAGCTTTTATTTTCACATATTTCAGGCAGAAAAATGACTCTAAGCACACTTATTTTTGTTCCAAAAGTGATATTTAAATGCAATATGTATTTACAGTCAAAAGATTGAACATGAAAAAATTACCATTCCTGACCATCTGGAGAAGGTGCAACAGGTCTGGGGACATCGTTTTTCATCAGAAAATAGATTTTTTGGAGTGTATTAACATTATTCAAAATGTCAATTGGATTGTGCCTCATTTTGTCTAACCACTTTTTAAAGCCTCACAGTGACCAAAATTGCCATTTTTACAGACTTTCCTCCTAGTCAGAAGCTTTTATTTTCACCGGTTTAGGGCAGAAGAATGGCTCTAAACACACTTAATTTACTTCCAAAAGTGATATTTTACATGCAATATGCATTTACATTAAAAAACTTGAACATTAAAAAATTACCATTCCTGACGATCTGGAGTAGGTTTGACAGGTCCGGGGTCATCGTTTTCATCAGAAAATTGATTTTTTAGACTGTATAAAAAAATATTCAAATTGTCAATTGGATTGTGCCTCATGTTGAATAACCACTTTTTAAAGCCTCACAGTGACCAAACTTGCCATTCTTGCAGAACTTTACTCCTCCTCAGAAGCTTCTATTTTGACTGATTTCGGGCAGGAAAATGACTCTAAACACACTTATTTTAGTTCCAAAAGTGATATTTCAAATGCACTATTTATTTACAGTCAAAAGATTTAACATTAAAAAATTACCATTCCTGACCATCAGGAGAAGGTTCGACAGGTCTGGGGTCATCGTTTTTCATTAGAAAATTTTTATTTATTGGACTGTACAAAAAATGTTTCAAAATGTCATTTGGATTGTACCTAATGTTGAATAACCACTTTTTAAAGCCTCATTAGGACCACAATTACCATTTTTACAGACCTTTCCTCCTAGTCAGAAGCTTTTATTTTCACATATTTCAGGCAGAAAAATGACTCTAAGCACACTTATTTTTGTGCCAAAAGTGATATTTTACATGCAATATGCATTTACATAAAAAAAACTTGAACATTAAAAAATTACCATTCCTGACGATCTGGAGTAGGTTCCACAGGTCTAGGGTCATCGTTTTACATCAGAAAATTGATTTATTGGACTGTACAAAAAAATGAATCAAAATGTCAATTGGATTGTGCCTAATGTTTGAATAACCATTTTTTAAAGCCTCACTAGGACCACAATTACCATTTTTACAGACCTTTCCTCCTAGTCAGAAGCTTTTATTTTCACCGATTTCAGGCAGAAAAATTACTCTAACCACACTTATTTTTGTTCCAAAAGTGATATTTTACATGCAATAGGTATTTACAGTCAAAAGATTGAACATGAAAAAATTACCATTCCTGACCATCTGGAGAAGGTGCGACAGGTCTGGGGTCATCGTTTTGATTCAGAAAATTGTTTTTTTGGACTGTAAAAAAAAAGCAATTATTCAATTTGTCAATTTGAGTGTGCCTCATGTTGAATAACACTTTTTAAAGCCTCACAATGTCCAAAATTGCCATTTTTACAGATTTTTCCTCCTGACTCAGAAGCTTTTATTTTCACTGATTTTGTGCAGAAAAATGACTCTGGGGGAGAGGAGTTGGCCTAACGGTTAGGGCGCTCGACCTCGGAGCAGGGGAACTGGGTTTGAGTCTCGGTAACAACGCTAAAACATCCTGTGATTCTGGGCAAATCACTTAATCTCCCCGTGCTTAAAGTTTTTTTTGTTTAAATCCATGTTTGTCCTCATGTAACGTAACTGGTGCTATGTAAAGCGCTCTGATACCTGATTGGATTCGGGTCAAGTTCGCGCTATATAAAACCCTGTAAAAAAAAAAAAAAACTTCTTTTAGTTCCAGAAGTGATATTTCACACGCAATATTTATTTACAGTCAAACGATTTAACATAAAAAAATTACCATCTCTTACAATCTGGAGAAAGTTTGACAGGTCCGGGGTCATCGTTTTTCATCAGAAAATTGATTTTTTGGACTGTACAAAAAAATATTCAAATTGTCAATTGGATTGTGCCTCATGTTGAATAACCACTTTTTAAAGCCTCACAGTGACCAGACTTGCCATTCCGGCAGAACTTTACTCCTCCTCAGAAGCTTCTATTTTGACTGATTTCGGGCAGGAAAATGACTCTAAGCACACTCATTTTAGTTCCAAAAGTGATATTTCAAATGCAATATTTATGTACAGCCAAAAGATTTAACATGAAAAATTACCATTTCTGACCATCTGGAGAAAGTTTGACAGGTCCGGGGTCATCGTTTTTCATCAGAAAATTGATTTTTTGGACTGTATAAAAAAATATTCAAATTGTCAATTGGATTGTGCCTCATGTTGAATAACCACTTTTTAAAGCCTCACAGTGACCAAACTTGCCATTCTTGCAGAACTTTACTCCTCCTCAGAAGCTTCTATTTTGACTGATTTCGGGCAGGAAAATGACTCTAAACAGACTTATTTGAGTTCCAAAAGTGATATTTCAAATGCAATATTTATTTACAGTCAAAAGATTTAACATTAAAAAATTACCATTCCTGACCATCAGGAGAAGGTTCGACAGGTCTGGGGTCATCGTTTTTCATTAGAAATTTTTTATTTATTGGACTGTACAAAAAATGTTTCAAAATGTCATTTGGATTGTACCTAATGTTGAATAACCACTTTTTAAAGCCTCATTAGGACCACAATTAACATTTTTACAGACCTTTCCTCCTAGTCAGAAGCTTTTATTTTCACATATTTGAGGCAGAAAAATGACTCTAAGCACACTTATTTTTGTTCCAAAAGTGATATTTAAATGCAACATGTATTTACAGTCAAAAGATTGAACATGAAACAATTACCATTCCTGACCATCTGGAGAAGGTGCAACAGGTCTGGGGAAATCGTTTTTCATCAGAAAATAGATTTTTTGGAGTGTATTAACATTGTTCAAAATGTCAATTGGATTGTGCCTAATGTTGAATAACCACTTTTTAAAGCCTCATTAGGACCACAATTACAATTTTTACAGATCTTTCCTCCTAGTCAGAAGTTTTTATTTTCACATATTTCAGGCAGAAGAATGACTCTAAGCACACTTATTTTTGTTCCAAAAGTGATATTTTACATGCAATATGTATTTACAGTCAAAAGATTGAACATTAAAAATGACCATTTCTGACCATCTGGAGAAAGTTTGACAGGTCCGGGGTCATCGTTTTTCATCAGAAAATAGATTTTTTTGGAGTGTATTAACATTATTCAAAATGTCAATTGGATTGTGCCTCATTTTGTCTAACCACTTTTTAAAGCCTCACAGTGACCAAAATTGCCATTTTTACAGACTTTCCTCCTAGTCAGAAGCTTTTATTTTCACCGTTTTAGGGCAGAAGAATGGCTCTAAACACACTTAATTTACATCCAAAAGTGATATTTTACATGCAATATGCATTTACATTAAAAAATTACCATTCCTGACGATCTGGAGTAGGTTCCACAGGTCTAGGGTCATCGTTTTACATCAGAAAATTGATTTATTGGACTGTACAAAAAAATGAATCAAAATGTCAATTAGATTGTGCCTAATGTTTGAATAACCATTTTTTAAAGCCTCACTAGGACCACAATTACCATTTTTACAGACCTTTCCTCCTAGTCAGAAGCTTTTATTTTCACCGATTTCAGGCAGAAAAATTACTCTAACCACACTTATTTTTGTTCCAAAAGTGATATTTTACATGCAATAGGTATTTACAGTCAAAAGATTGAACATGAAAAAATTACCATTTCTGACCACCTGGAGAATGTGCGATAGGTCTGGGGTCATGGTTTTGCATCAGAAGATTGTTTTTTTGGACTGTAAAAAAAAGCAATTATTCAATTTGTCAATGTGAGTGTGCCTCATGTTGAATAACACTTTTTAAAGGCTCACAGTGTCCAAAATTGCCATTTTTACAGATTTTTCCTCCTGGTCAGAAGCTTTTATTTTCACTGATTTTGTGCAGAAAAAGGACTCTGAGGGAGAGGAGTTGGCCTAATGGTTAGGTCGCTCGACCTCGGAGCAGGGGAACTGGGTTCGAGTCTCGGTAACAACGCTAAAACATCCTGTGATTCTGGGCAAATCACTTAATCTCCCCGTGCTTAAAGTTTTTTTTTTTAAAAATCCATGTTTGTCCTCATGTAACATAACTGGTGCTATGTAAAGCGCTCTTATAGCTGATTGGATTCGGGTCAAGTTCGCGCCATATAAAACCCTGTAAAAAAAAAAAAAACACTTATTTTAGTTCCAGAAGTGATATTTCACACGCAATATTTATTTACAGTCAAACGATTTAACATAAAAAAATTACCATTTCTTACAATCTGGAGAAAGTTTGACAGGTCCGGGGTCATCGTTTTTCAGCAGAAAATTGATTTTTTGGCCTGTATAAAAAAATATTCAAATTGTCAATTGGATTGTGCATCATGTTGAATAACCACTTTTTAAAGCCTCACAGTGACCAACCTTGCCATTCTTGCAGAACTTTACTCCTCCTCAGAAGCTTCTATTTTGACTGATTTCGGGCAGGAAAATGACTCTAAACACACTTATTTTAGTTCCAAAAGTGATATTTCAAATGCAATATTTATTTACAGTCAAAAGATTTAACATTAAAAAGTTACCATTCCTGACCATCAGGAGAAGGTTCGACAGGTCTGGGGTCATCGTTTTTCATTAGAAATTTTTTATTTATTGGACTGTACAAAAAATGTTTCAAAATGTCATTTGGATTGTACCTAATGTTGAATAACCACTTTTTAAAGCCTCATTAGGACCACAATTACGATTTTTACAGACCTTTCCTCCTAGTCAGAAGCTTTTATTTTCACATATTTCAGGCAGAAAAATGACTCTAAGCACACTTATTTTTGTTCCAAAAGTGATATTTAAATGCAATATGTATTTACAGTCAAAAGATTGAACATGAAAAAATTACCATTCCTGACCATCTGGAGAAGGTGCAACAGGTCTGGGGACATCGTTTTTCATCAGAAAATAGATTTTTTGGAGTGTATTAACATTATTCAAAATGTCAATTGGATTGTGCCTCATTTTGTCTAACCACTTTTTAAAGCCTCACAGTGACCAAAATTGCCATTTTTACAGACTTTCCTCCTAGTCAGAAGCTTTTATTTTCACCGGTTTAGGGCAGAAGAATGGCTCTAAACACACTTAATTTACTTCCAAAAGTGATATTTTACATGCAATATGCATTTACATTAAAAAACTTGAACATTAAAAAATTACCATTCCTGACGATCTGGAGTAGGTTTGACAGGTCCGGGGTCATCGTTTTCATCTGAAAATTGATTTTTTGGACTGTATAAAAAAATATTCAAATTGTCAATTGGATTTTGCCTCATGTTGAATAACCACTTTTTAAAGCCTCACAGTGACCAAACTTGCCATTCTTGCAGAACTTTACTCCTCCTCAGAAGCTTCTATTTTGACTGATTTCGGGCAGGAAAATGACTCTAAACACACTTATTTTAGTTCCAAAAGTGATATTTCAAATGCACTATTTATTTACAGTCAAAAGATTTAACATTAAAAAATTACCATTCCTGACCATCAGGAGAAGGTTCGACAGGTCTGGGGTCATCGTTTTTCATTAGAAAATTTTTATTTATTGGACTGTACAAAAAATGTTTCAAAATGTCATTTGGATTGTACCTAATGTTGAATAACCACTTTTTAAAGCCTCATTAGGACCACAATTACCATTTTTACAGACCTTTCCTCCTAGTCAGAAGCTTTTATTTTCACATATTTCAGGCAGAAAAATGACTCTAAGCACACTTATTTTTGTTCCAAAAGTGATATTTTACATGCAATATGTATTTACAGTCAAAAGATTGAATATGAAAAAATTACCATTCCTGACCATCTGGAGAAGGTGCAACAGGTCTGGGGACATCGTTTTTCATCAGAAAATAGATTTTTTTGGCGTGTATTAACATTATTCAAAATGTCAATTGGATTGTGCCTCATTTTGTCTAACCACTTTTTAAAGCCTCACAGTGACCAAAATTGCCATTTTTACAGACTTTTCCTCCTACTCAGAAGCTTTTATTTTCACCGTTTTAGGGCAGAAGAATGGCTCTAAACACTCTTAATTTACTTCCAAAAGTGATATTTTACATGCAATATGCATTTACATTAAAAAAACACCATTCCTGACGATCTGGAGTAGGTTCCACAGGTCTAGGGTCATCGTTTTACATCAGAAAATTGATTTATTGGACTGTACAAAAAAATGAATCAAAATGTCAATTGGATTGTGCCTAATGTTTGAATAACCATTTTTTAAAGCCTCACTAGGACCACAATTACCATTTTTACAGACCTTTCCTCCTAGTCAGAAGCTTTTATTTTCACCGATTTCAGGCAGAAAAATTACTCTAACCACACTTATTTTTGTTCCAAAAGTGATATTTTACATGCAATAGGTATTTACAGTCAAAAGATTGAACATGAAAAAATTACCATTCCTGACCATCTGGAGAAGGTGCGACAGGTCTGGGGTCATCGTTTTGATTCAGAAAATTGTTTTTTTGGACTGTAAAAAAAAAGCAATTATTCAATTTGTCAATTTGAGTGTGCCTCATGTTGAATAACACTTTTTAAAGCCTCACAATGTCCAAAATTGCCATTTTTACAGATTTTTCCTCCTGACTCAGAAGCTTTTATTTTCACTGATATTGTGCAGAAAAATGACTCTGGGGGAGAGGAGTTGGCCTAACGGTTAGGGCGCTCGACCTCGGAGCAGGGGAACTGGGTTTGAGTCTCGGTAACAACGCTAAAACATCCTGTGATTCTGGGCAAATCACTTAATCTCCCCGTGCTTAAAGTTTTTTTTTAAAATCCATGTTTCTCCTCATGTAACGTAACTGGTGCTATGTAAAGCGCTCTGATGCCTGATTGGATTCGGGTCAAGTTCGCGCGATATAAAACCCTGTAAAAAAAAAACCACTTATTTTAGTTCCAGAAGTGATATTTCACACGCAATATTTATTTACAGTCAAATGATTTAACATAAAAAAATTACCAGTGCCGCTCGAGGATTGTTGCCTGGCCACGGGACTCTGGGGCTTGCCTCCGTTATTGGACACCATCACCGCGAAGGACGCCCTGTTGCCTGCTCACAGCTGCCGTAGGGGAGAGTTTGCCATCTGCCACCAACGCATCCGGGACTGCGAGGACCAGGGAGCTGTGCGCGCTGCACATTGTCTGCACCTGGTCCTCTTCCCGACTCCTCCCCTTAGACTTTATTACGACTCGCGGCCCCCGCTACGCGGGAGCCGCTCGAGGATTGTTGCCTGGCCACGGGACTCTGGGGCTTGCCTCCGTTATTGGACACCATCACCACGAAGGACGCCCTGTTGCCTGCTCACAGCTGCCGTAGGAGAGAGTTTGCCATCTGCCACCAACGCATCCGGGACTGCGAGGACCAGGGAGCTGTGCGCGCTGCTCATTGGCTGCACCTGGTCCTCTTCCCGACTCCTCCCCTTTGACTTTATTACGACTCGCGGCCCCCGCTACGCGGGAGCCGCTCGAGGATTGTTGCCTGGCCACGGGACTCTGGGGCTTGCCTCCGTTATTGGACACCATCACCGCGAAGGACGCCCTGTTGCCTGCTCACAGCTGCCGTAGGGGAGAGTTTGCCATCTGCCATCAACGCATCCGGGACTGCGAGGACCAGGGAGCTGTGCGCGCTGCACATTGGCTGCACCTGGCCCTCTTCCCGACACCTCCCCTATCTCCGCCCCCTACCTCTTCTTTATTACCATACCATTGCCCTCACGCGATAGCGGGACGCGTGCGGGACGACAGCCGGGGCGAAGACCGGGCAAAGAGCGGGCCGTTTGAGGCCGTTCGAGGCAGTAAGAGACAGGACTGGACATCCCTCTGGGTGAGTGCTCTTCGTCAAAGGCCATAAGCAATGGCCACTGGTCTTGAAAACGGGCACGCTGTAACCAGTCCGAGATTGGACTGGACCCCCCTTCATCGCCTCACTTCAGACAAAGGAATTATCAGGGGATAGGTCTGAGCTGTGCTTATCAGATCATTTTTTGACACGAATAGGTGGCCATGGCTGCAAGGGAAACTAGGAGCACCGCTGCAAGGTCTGGAGCTCAAACACGTTCCACTTTGGGGACTATGGACAATTTTATTATAAGGGCCAATTCTGTACTGGACAAAGAAATTACCACGCTAGAGAGGAGACTTTCACAGGGCCTAGCTGCATCGAAACGCTCCTCCCTGGGGGCTATTGCTAGGGCTATATCACCTATTCAGCAGGGTCCTCCGGCGAATCCCAGGGATTTGAGCTTAACACCTCCATTACTAGGGTTAGTTGGTGATGCCCAACCCCTAACTAACATTGTTATCCCCGACACACAAGGTGATTCCCAAAGCCCCCTCCTTGTCCCCTTTACCCAACCTCCGCAAGGCCCTGTACTTAGGAATAAGACCCCAGAGCTAGGTCAACGCGAAGGTGCAATCAAGAAAAGGAAACAATGCACAGGGGGTTTGGGGGGGGAAAAATCCAAAAAATCTAAAATTCCAAAACATGATAACCTCCAATTCTCACGGAATATGAGCAAGGGACAAGGGAGGAACCCCCAGGTATATAACACCAACCCGAGGGCAGAAGCTACTCCCCTACTGTCAAGCAGTCTTTCCGCAATTTCCAACGTTGACGGGGAACTGCAATTGGGGGATAGAGACCTGAGCTCCGTTACAGAATGCCTGATAGACCTCCTTGAAGCCAGATTAACACGGTTAGAGGTTAGACTAAGTGGTATTGAGGAGGGTATAAATGCTACTCAGCAAACCCTTACGGAATCTACCCGTGGGCTAGGGAAAGTAGAGGGTAGGCTGACTAGAATAGAGGATTTAATGAAAGATCTGGTAAAGGGTGTAGGGACACTGAAGGTATGGCAAAACAGCAGTGGTACCTGTTTAAAGTGCGTAGCGAGGGGAGATGTAGCCCCCGCAACATCATCTACCCACCCAACGAATCCACTCAGTTCAGCCACCACTCTACCTATTACATCTGGTACCAACAATTTAGTCCCAAGCAACTTCACACCACGGGGTATTCCAAACCCTTCCCCACCACTCCCCCCATCTATACCTCCTAGGGGGGACACTATCAACAAAATCCCTGTGACAGCAACTCCTGTTATTCAGTTGCAGGGACCTAATCCCCCGGTAAATTTGCCAAAGGGACCCAATCCATATCTTAGGGAGCAAACCATGCAACCTCTAATGAAGATCCCTGATTCTAATTCCATCAGGAGACCAGCCCATCTACCTCCAGGTGCCGCTCCCTATGTGGTAGTCCTTACTGGTGTCCCTGAGCTTGCTGAGGGCTCCAATGAGACTCCCACTTCTATTAAAAATAAGACCATAGATTGGCTCAACAAATTCAGGCCCCTACCCCCGGGCATGCACAATGAGGTTATTCTGGCAAGGCGGGTTCCGTGGGTAGGTGAGTCAGTTAAAAGGGGCATAGGGGACTGCGTCCTGGTTAATTTCAGAGACCCAAGAACAGTTGCTTACATCTGTAATTGGGTCGGGGGCTCACCATATACCACCATACAGACACTTCCCTTATCGGCCTTCTATCCGGACAAATTAGAGCGGTTTGCGGAGGGAGGCGATGAGGGTTGGACATGGGTGGGCCCGAGAAAGTTGCACCAAGGGAGAAGAGTCCTTCCCCAAGGGGATCCCCGGGGCATAAATAGATGGGACGAACCAGCCTTGGGTCTGAATGGGGTCCCATTTACTCACTTTACTCACTTTAACAGATTTGACTGCCTTGATGCTGTGGATTGACGGTATAATTCCAAAGGGGAGCACACTGTCTGTCCAACTTCTGAGGGGGAGAGGAATACAGGGGTGGGTGGGTGCTTGTCAAGGAAGGTCTCTTTGCCACGGGCTATCCTAGGCAGTGAACACTCTACCACTGGGGATTCGGCCCGCCCCGGGTCAGACCAAAGTATTCCCGCCGAGATTGCCACAAATACAGATAAGGATTTGAGGTCTCTAGAAATCCTATCCTGGAACATAGCGGGGTTACCCAACAAACTAGATTGTTGTGAATGGGAAGACTTCTTCAAAAAATATTATATATGTATGTTCCAGGAGACATGGGCCAGAGAGAGCCACTGCTATGCTGGGTTCACAACTTTTAATGTTCTAGCCACATGGGGTGGGAAGGGACGTCCGTCCGGTGGCCTGTCAATATGGGTCGGTTCTCACCTCGGCTGCAAGGCAGAGATTGTAGAAACCAACTCTTTGGATATTCTGTGTGTGGCCTTGTGTTGGCCCACATGGATGGGTCTAACACTGGTAAATGTATATTCAAGACTGGTTGGAGTAGCGGGCATTTCAGGGACAATGGAGGACCTGGCTACATTTCTTGACTCTGTCTCTAGCTCAGTAACACTTCTTGTCGGAGGCGACTTTAACATTCAGTACGAACCACTCCTGGCTTATCTAGACGGGGTCAGTAGTGAGGAGGACGATCTCTGGGACATTCCAATTATTGCGGGCCCCCCGGTCAGGGCATGCTCACCGCTTGTATCCCAATTAACAACTATAACCCTTGCAAACTCACTTAGAGCTTGCCACGGCAGGTTTAAAGGGGACATACCACCGCGACCAACTTTTAATAGACTAGGCCATGAGTCCCGGATAGACTATATACTAACTAGATTACAGGACTGGAAACTAGTTAAAGAATTTAAAATAGTCCCTAGGCCGGATAGTGATCACAATGGCCTGTCCCTCTCCCTAGCAGCCGACGGATTCCTCAATCCTGATGTGGTAGAAAACAAAGTAGTGGCGACAAGTTTAACTATATCCAGTAACAGGCGAAGAATAAGGTGGGAAAAACTTTTGGAAAAACCAAATCGCATCCGGGCGATTTATAAGTTAGTGGCCCCAGCCCTCGAAAAGGTGGGTAGGCTCCTCCCACAATTGTCTTCGCCTGATGGATGCCGCTCCCTGGAGGATATTCATCTGACCCTGTGTAATAACCTTGCTGAGGTATTGAACCCAGTGGTTCGGGAGAGGAAAGTGAGAAGAGAAAAAGCATCTTGGTTCAATGCTAGCTGCAGGAAAGCCAAGGCAGACCTCCTCCAGGCACTCAAAAATAGGGAGGCCCATCTGGCTATTACGGAAAGGCGGGCCGCTTACAAGCTCCTCCTCGAAAATGCCAAAATAGATTGGGACTGGGAGAACTGGTCTGAAATGACATCTGCTCTCAAAGTCAGAGACCCCAGGAAGTTCTGGCAAATAGTGAAATATGGCTCTGTTGAGCCTGCTCTGGCTATAGAGGCTAATATTGCGCCCGCAGTGTGGGAGGAACACTTTTCTTCCCTCTATAGTGTAGCAGGGCTGGATCACCTGGGAACCGAGGCTGGAGAGATAGCGTCCCCAACCATTGGCAATTCTCCCATGATGGAAGATTTTAACTTAGAGGATTTGGAAATGGCGATTGCTCGCCTTTCCTCGGGAAAAGCGCCAGGACTTGACAAGCTCCCAGGAGACCTCTTCAAACACGAGGTTAGAATCTGGACCCCCTACTTCCTCGTACTTTTTAATGCCATTGTCCACGGTATGCCGGTTCCCTCTACTTGGCTGGGGGCAGAGATTGTCCCTATATTTAAAAGGGGTTCACCTCTGCTTCCAGCCAACTACAGACCGATCAGTCTGATAGACGTCCCCCAGAAGCTTTTCGCGAGGCTTCTGTTGGATCGGCTTTCGGACTGGATCGAAGATAGGGAAATCTTGAGCCCTCTCCAGGCTGGGTTTCGACAAAAGGTCTCTACCGTGGACCAGGTCTTCAGGCTTTCCCTCATATATTGGAAAACAATACAGTTGGAGGGTGGCAGCCTCTACACTGTGTTTGTGGACCTGAGGGCAGCCTTTGACCTGGTTCCACGAGGTAAGCTGTGGGAAGTGCTGGCTAGAATGGGGGTACCCAGTGGCCTATTGTCGATGATTATTCGACTTCATACCAACACCTACGCTCAAGTGAGGTGTGGTAAGCAGGGTGCCCTATCCAACAAGTTTCCCGTTGGCAGAGGGGTAAGACAGGGGTGCGTACTCGCACCGACCCTGTTCTGCCTCTTTGTCAACGGGGTCATTGACCACCTCAACGGGGTCCCTAATTCTGACGTCCCAAAGCTGGCAGGAAGGAGGGTTCCGGCAATTATGTTTGCGGATGACACCCTCCTCCTCTCCAAGTCACCGATGGGAATCCAGCGTGTTCTGGATGGCTTCGTGGACTTCTGTAGAGAGCACGGACTGGAGATTAACACCACGAAGACCAAATTTATGGCCTTCAACCCCCCGCCTAGGTTCCACTGCATTCCCCGTATAGGGAATAACACGCTAGAAAGGGTTAACACCTTTGAATATCTTGGTGTAACCCTTAATGAGAAAATGGGGTGGGGTCCGCACCAGGAGAAAGCAAAGCTAAAACTAGTTCAACATGTGGGCGGGATATTGAGGCTGTTGGGGAAGAATAGGTCGACTCTTAAACCTATAGGCCCTCCGCTCCACATTTATAGGGCCCAAGCCAGAGGAGCCGTTATTTATGGCAGTGAACTATGGGGCCACAAAGTCTCGTCTTGTCTGGCTAAGGAGGAGAACAGGTTTCTTAGGTGCTTAGTAGCCCTCCCCCCAAGCACACCTTTAGTGCCATTAAGACTTGACTTAGGTATTAGACCCCTGGAAGAAGATCTGGCGCTCCGTCCTCTGATCTACTGGCGTAGATTGTGGACGGTGCCCGAATTGATCCATTACAGGCAGGGCTTGCAGGAAGTCCTCAGCCTCTCGAATTCGGGGAGTATTAGTTGGCTCAAATTTGTAAGGAGTAGTTTGATGGGCCTAGGCCTTGACACCCTATGGAATGACCCTCTCGAGGCTTGCCCCAGGCTTTCAAAAAAGGCCCTCACTAAAATGTACTATGACTCCAAGGCTCCCGCATTGCTCCCCTCTACAACTCCTGGGACCCTCACGGAGCAATTCATTTGTTTTAAAAATGTTTACAGTTTGGAACCAGCCCTGGATAATATACATCCTGTACAAATAAGTAAGCTGTACCTGCAATGGAGGCATGGGTCCCTGCCAATCCGTGCACTTACTAGTCATTGGATTGAGTCCGCCCCTAGCACTTGCCCGGCATGCAGAATAAGTGATGAAACTGAACTGCATATTATATTTTTTTGTCCGGGCTATAGCGAGGTGCGGAGAAAATGGATTGTCCCCATTTGCAGGAATTTGGGTTTTACTAGGTGCCATGAAGCCTTTAGAATCCTGAAGAGTGAAATGGCTCCCCATATTGTGTTTGCTGTGGCCAAATTTCTGGGGGCTTTCTGGCAAACAAGGAGACGGTACTTGAAAACGCTCACCTGACTTAACTTGTACTGGCTTAAATTGTATATGTTTGTTGTAATGAGTGGCCATATAGATGTCCTGGTGTTCTAAATGTTTTAAAATATCTTAAACTATCTCTTCAATAATTCTATGCACGTTTTTAAATATTTTAATAATAGTATAATTGTATAATTGTATGTATCTTTTATGGAGATATTCTCCGAAATAAAGTTGTATTGACTTGACTTGACTTATTTACAGTCAAACGATTTAACATAAAAAAATTACCATTTCTTACAATCTGGAGAAAGTTTGACAGGTCCGGGGTCATCGTTTTGCATCAGAAGATTGTTTTTTTGGACTGTAAAAAAGACGCAATTATTCAATTTGTCAATTTGAGTGTGCCTCATGTTGAATAACACTTTTTAAAGCCTCACAGTGTCCAAAATTGCCATTTTTACAGATTTTTCCTCCTGGTCAGAAGCTTTTATTTACACCGATTTTGTGCAGAAAAATGACTCTGGGGGAGAGGAGTTGGCCTAACGGTTAGGGCGCTCGACCTCGGAGCAGGGGAACTGGGTTCGAGTCTCCGTAACAACGCTAAAACATCCTGTGATTCTGGGCAAATCACTTAATCTCCCCGTGCTTAGATTTTTTTTTTTTAAATTCATGTTTGTCCTCATGTAACGTAACTGGTGCTATGTAAAGCGCTCTGATACCTGGTTGGATTCGGGTCAAGTTCACGCTATATAAAAGCCTGTAAAAAAAAAAAAAAACACTTATTTTAGTTCCAGAAGTGATATTTCACACGCAATATTTATTTACAGTCAAACGATTTAACATAAAAAAATTACCATTTCTTGCAATCTGGAGAAAGTTTGACAGGTCCGGGGTCATCGTTTTTCATCAGAAAATTTATTTTTTGGACTGTATAAAAAAATATTCAAATTGTCAATTGGATTGTGCCTCATGTTGAATAACCACTTTTTAGAGCCTCACAGTGACCAAACTTGCCATTCTTGCAGAACTTTACTCCTCCTCAGAAGCTTCTATTTTGACTGATTTCCGGCAGGAAAATGACTCTAAACAGACTTATTTGAGTTCCAAAAGTGATATTTCAAATGCAATATTTATTTACAGTCAAAAGATTTAACATTAAAAAATTACCATTCCTGACCATCAGGAGAAGGTTTGACAGGTCTGGGGTCATCGTTTTTCATTAGAAAATTTTTATTTATTGGACTGTACAAAAAATGTTTCAAAATGTCATTTGGATTGTACCAAATGTTGAATAACCACTTTTTAAAGCCTCATTAGGACCACAATTACCATTTTTACAGACCTTTCCTCCTAGTCAGAAGCTTTTATTTTCACATATTTCAGGCAGAAAAATGACTCTAAGCACACTTATTTTTGTTCCAAAAGTGATATTTAAATGCAATAAGTATTTACAGTCAAAAGATTGAACATGAAAAATTTACCATTCCTGACCATCTGGAGAAGGTGCAACAGGTCTGGGGAAATCGTTTTTCATCAGAAAATAGATTTTTTGGAGTGTGTTAACATTATTCAAAATGTCAATTGGATTGTACCTAATGTTGAATAACCACTTTTTAAAGCCTCATTAGGACCACAATTACCATTTTTACAGATCTTTCCTCCTAGTCAGAAGCTTTTATTTTCACATATTTCAGGCAGAAGAATGACTCTAAGCACACTTATTTTTGTTCCAAAAGTGATATTTTACATGCAATATGTATTTACAGTCAAAAGATTGAACATGAAAAAATTACCATTCCTGACCATCTGGAGAAGGTGCAACAGGTCTGGGGACATCGTTTTTCATCAGAAAATAGATTTTTTTGGAGTGTATTAACATTTTTCAAAATGTCAATTGGATTGTGCCTCATTTTGTCTAACCACTTTTTAAAGCCTCACAGTGACCAAAATTGCCATTTTTACAGAACTTTACTCCTCCTCAGAAGCTTCTATTTTGACTGATTTCGGGCAGGAAAATGACTCTAAACACACTCATTTTAGTTCCAAAAGTGATATTTCAAATGCAATATTTATGTACAGCCAAAAGATTTAACATTAAAAATTACCATTTCTGACCATCTGGAGAAAGTCTGACAGGTCCGGGGTCATCGTTTTTCATCAGAAAATTGATTTTTTGGACTGTATAAAAAAATATTCAAATTGTCAATTGGATTGTGCCTCATGTTGAATAACCACTTTTTAAAGCCTCACAGTGATCAAACTTGCCATTCTTGCAGAACTTTACTCCTCCTCAGAAGCTTCTATTTTGACTGATTTCGGGCAGGAAAATGACTCTAAATACACTCATTTTAGTTCCAAAAGTGATATTTCAAATGCAATATTTATGTACAGCCAAAAGATTTAACATTAAAAATTACCATTTCTGACCATCTGGAGAAAGTCTGACAGGTCCGGGGTCATCGTTTTTCATCAGAAAATTGATTTTTTGGACTGTATAAAAAAATATTCAAATTGTCAATTGGATTGTGCCTCATATTGAATAACCACTTTTTAAAGCCTCACAGTGACCAAAATTGCCATTTTTACAGACTTTTCCTCCTAGTCAGAAGCTTTTATTTTCACCGTTTTAGGGCAGAAGAATGGCTCTAAACACTCTTAATTTACTTCCAAAAGTGATATTTTACATGCAATATGCATTTACATTAAAAAAACTTGAACATTAAAAAATTACCATTCCTGACGATCTGGAGTAGGTTCCACAGGTCTAGGGTCATCGTTTTACATCAGATCATCGTTCATCGTCAGGTCATCGTTTTTCATCAGAAAATTCATTTTTTGGACTGTATAAAAAAATATTCAAATTGTCAACTGGATTGTGCCTCATGTTGAATAACCACTTTTTAAAGCCTCACAGTGACCAAACTTGCCATTCTTGCAGAACTTTACTCCTCCTCAGAAGCTTCTATTTTGACTGATTTCGGGCAGGAAAATGACTCTAAACACACTTATTTTAGTTCCAAAAGTGATATTTCAAATGCAATATTTATTTACAGTCAAAAGATTTAACATTAAAAAATTACCATTCCTGACCATCAGGAGAAGGTTTGACAGGTCTGGGGTCATCGTTTTTCATTAGAAAATTTTTATTTATTGGACTGTACAAATTTTTTTTCAAAATGTCATTTGGATTGTACCTAATGTTGAATAACCACTTTTTAAAGACTCATTAGGACCACAATTACCATTTTTACAGACCTTTCCTCCTAGTCAGAAGCTTTTATTTTCACATATTTCAGGCAGAAAAATGACTCTAAGCACACTTATTTTTGTTCCAAAAGTGATATTTTACATGCAATATGTATTTACAGTCAAAAGATTGAACATGAAAAAATTACCATTCCTGACCATCTGGAGAAGGTGCAACAGATCTAGGGAAATCGTTTTTCATCAGAAAATAGATTTTTTGGAGTGTATTAACATTATTCAAAATGTCAATTGGATTGTACCTAATGTTGAATAACCACTTTTTAAAGCCTCATTAGGACCACAATTACCATTTTTACAGATTTTCCCTCCTAGTCAGAAGCTTTTACTTTCACATATTTCAGGCAGAAGAACGACTCTAAGCACACTTATTTTTGTTCCAAAAGTGATATTTTATCCTGTTCCCGCCTGGAATTGGCACGTGTGTGCTTCCCTGCCCCGCTTCCCGCCTAGCTCAAAACTGGCTTCTGCATGTAGTGCTGCTGAGAGGAGGCTGCCCCCCCCCCCGTGGGAGAGCAAGTTCCTGTTTATTGCCTCTCCTTCCTGCACACTAGCGGCCGGCCTCTGTGGTTGTAGGCCCATGATTGTACATAACTACTGTTTCAAATAAAGGTTTTGGAAACAAAAAAAAAACAAAAAGAAAGTGATATTTTACATGCAATATGTATTTACAGTCAAAAGATTGAACATGAAAAAATTACCATTCCTGACCATCTGGAGAAGGTGCAACAGGTCTGGGGACATCGTTTTTCATCAGAAAATAGATTTTTTTGGAGTGTATTAACATGATTCAAAATGTCAATTGGATTGTGCCTCATTTTGTCTAACCACTTTTTAAAGCCTCTCAGTGACCAAAATTGCCATTTTTACAGACTTTCCTCCTAGTCAGAAGCTTTTATTTTCACCGTTTTAGGGCAGAAGAATGGCTCTAAACACACTTAATTTACTTCCAAAAGTGATATTTTACATGCAATATGCATTTACATTAAAAAACTTGAACATTAAAAAATTACCATTCCTGACGATCTGGAGTAGGTTTGACAGGTCCAAGGTCATCGTTTTTCATCAGAAAATTGATTTTTTGGACTGTATTAAAAAAATATTCAAATTGTCAATTGAATTGTGCCTCATGTTGAATAACCACTTTTTAAAGCCTCACAGTGACCAAACTTGCCATTCTTGCAGAACTTTACTCCTCCTCAGAAGCTTCTATTTTGACTGATTTCGGGCAGGAAAGGGACTCTGAACACACTCATTTTAGTTCCAAAAGTGATATTTCAAATGCAATATTTATGTACAGCCAAAAGATTTAACATTAGAAATTACCATTTCTGACCATCTGGAGAAAGTTTGACAGGTCCGGGGGTCATAGTTTTTCATCAGAAAATTGATTTTTTGGACTGTATAAAAAAATATTCAAATTGTCAATTGGATTGTGCCTCATGTTGAATAACCACTTTTTAAAGCCTCACAGTTACCAAGCTTGCCATTCTTGCAGAACTTTACTCCTCCTCAGAAGCTTCTATTTTGACTGATTTCGGGCAGGAAAATGACTCTAAACACACTTATTTTAGTTCCAAAAGTGATATTTCAAATGCAATATTTATTTACAGTCAAAAGATTTAACATTAAAAAATTACCATTCCTGACCATCTGGAGAAGGTGCAACAGGTCTGGGGACATCGTTTTTCATCAGAAAATAGATTTTTTTGGAGTGTATTAACATTATTCAAAATGTCAATTGGATTGCGCCTCATTTTGTCTAACCACTTTTTAAAGCCTCACAGTGACCAAAATTGCCATTTTTACAGACTTTTCCTCCTAATCAGAAGCTTTTATTTTCACTGTTTTAGGGCAGAAGAATGGCTCTAAACACACTTAATTTACTTCCAAAAGTGATATTTTACATGCAATATGCATTTACATAAAAAAACTTGAACATTAAAAAATTACCATTCCTGACAATCTGGAGTAGGTTTGACAGGTCTGGGGTCATCGTTTTACATCAGAAAATTGGACTGTACAAAAAAATGAATCAAAATGTCAATTGGATTGTGCCTAATGTTTGAATAACCATTTTTTAAAGCCTCACTAGGACCGCAATTACCATTTTTACAGACCTTTCCTCCTAGTCAGAAGCTTTTATTTTCACCGATTTCAGGCAGAAAAATTACTCTAACCACACTTATTTTTGTTCCAAAAGTGATATTTTACATGCAATAGGTATTTACAGTCAAAAGATTGAACATGAAAAAACTTACCATTCCTGACCATCTGGAGAAGGTGCGACAGGTCTGGGGTCATCGTTTTGCATCAGAAAATTGTTTTTTTGGACTGTAAAAAAAAGCAATTATTCAATTTGTCAATTTGAGTGTGCCTCATGTTGAATAACACTTTTTAAAGCCTCACAGTGACCAAAATTGCCATTTTTACAGATTTTTCCTCCTGGTCAGAAGCTTTTATTTTCACTGATTTTGTGCAGAAAAATGACTCTGGGGGAGAGGAGTTGGCCTAACGGTTAAGGCGCTCGACCTCGGAGCAGGGGAACTGGGTTCGAGTCTCAGTAACAACGCTAAAACATCCTGTGATTCTGGGCAAATCACTTAATCTCCCCGTGCTTAAAAAAAATTAAACAAAATTCATGTTTGTCCTCATGTAACGCAACTGGTGCTATGTAAAGCGCTCTGATACCTGATTGGATTCGGGTCAAGTTCGCGCTATATAAAACCCTGTCAAAAATTAAAAAAAACACTTATTTCAGTTCCAGAAGTGATATTTCACACGCAATATTTATTTACAGTCAAACGATTTAACATAAAAAAATTACCATTTCTTACAATCTGGAGAAAGTTTGACAGATCCGGGGTCATCGTTTTTAATCAGAAAATTGATTTTTTGGACTGTATAAAAAAATATTCAAATTGTCAATTGGATTGTGCCTAATGTTGAATAACCACTTTTTAAAGCCTCACAGTGACCAAAATTGCCATTTTTACAGAACTTTACTCCTCCTCAGACGCTACTATTTTGACTGATTTCGGGCAGGAAAATGACTCTAAACACCTTATTTTAGTTCCAAAAGTGATATTTTACATGCAATGTGTATTTACAGTCAAAAGATTTAACATAAAAAAAATTACCATTCCTGACCATCTGGAGAAGGTTCGGCAGGTCTGGGGTCATCGTTTTTGATCAGAAAATTGATTTTTTGGACCGTACAAAAATGTCAATTGTATTGTGCCTCATGTTGTCTAACCATTTTTTAAAGCCTCACGGTGACCAAAATTGCCATTTTTACAGACTCTTCCTCCTAGTCAGAAGCTTTTATTTTCACCGATTTAGGGCAGGAAAATGACTCTAAACACACTTAGGGGTCCATTAGGATGTCGGGCGGTGGGACCGCCGTGGCGCTGGTGGTGCAGAAAAATGCCTTTTTCCGCCCGCCAGCAGCAGACATCACGCCCGCCAAATTAGTATGGATAAACATAGGCCAATTCCCGACCGCCGCGGTGCGATGCTCACCGCCATCAAAGTGCGCCCGCCACCGCGGCGGTGGGAGCCAATGGAGACTTACCGCCGTGCGGAATGACGTCCGCCCCGCTCCACAAATTAGGATGACACAAGCAAGCAGACGCACCGCAGCAGAGACACCGCCCAACCAGAGACAGCGGAAGCTCGACAGCGGAGCGCGAGTCGCGGTCACGACCGCCATGGCCCCAGCTCTACACGTCTTTCCGGTGCTGTACCTGCTACATCACCAGGAACTCATGGAGCGCCGCGGACGCCGCAGCAGGTATGCAACAACACAACACACGGCCTGACACCGGTGCCAAATACACATCAGACACCCTAGGGGGGACAGGGAAACATCCACAAGGGCACCCACACATCACCCACCTGCCACAAAGTCACCCCACTGCATCCTGGACACACAGCTACTGCCACCATGCAGCAATGTCTGGGTCATGTCATCGCAGCGGCGAACACAAGCAAATACCCGCGCACAATGCAGAAGTCAGGGCCACTGCTAGGCATTGGCAGGGCACAAAGACCACAGGGACACACCCACTCCCACCACACACTAGCACACCCCATGAAGGCACATGCCATGTTCCCCTCCTGTGCACACCATGCACAACAACAAGCCAGGGCAATACACACCCTGCACCACACAACAAACAATCATGGAGACACACACTGCAGGAGTGGCTGCACAGGAACACACAACACACAGCACAGGGCCAGGGCCAGGGCAACACACACAACACCACACTCAGGGAAATATCAATGAGGACAAGTAACAAATGAACAAATGAACACATACAAGGAATCAACATTCAAATGGACACACGGCCTGCACAGTCACACATACATACAATTACCCCAAAAGAGCACACCAGCAGCACTACACACAGGGTCCATCTACACACCTCAGGACTGACAAACACCAGTAAGAATCTACACATATACCCCCCTCACACCAGCAGCACACAACACCAGTGCCAAACACACTGAAGGCTGGCAATACTTGACACACAAAAACCCACATACCATGGGCTCAGCCACACACACACACACACACACACACACACACAGGGGTGGAACCAAGTACAACAGACAAACACATAGCCCAACAGAAACACACACAGGGCCACAACAACAGACATGCCCTGTGCAGCTAAACTGGGGAGAGGCAATGGGAATATAGACACAACATGTGTGCACAACTCCATCACCCAGGAACAATGCACTGACAACATACCACAACACACCAAGAAGTGCACCATCACAGAACAACACAGCCACAGCAAACAAATAACAGATGCACAGGCAGAACAATCACATAGCAAACACAGCACAACATCAGGGGATGCACACAAGGCAACATACACACACAACACTGCATGGACAACAAGCGGTGTGTGCACACCAAGCATACCAGACACACACAGACAGCAGTAACAGAACAGCAACCCACACAACGCCACACAGCACAAAGACAACAGCACACCCAGGAAGTGAAGCAAAAACACAAACAACACACATGCATAAAACACAACACCCAATAGATGCACAAGTCTGGGACACAAAGGTGGAAACAACTTGATCACATGACTGGGCAGCACACACAGGTGAACTGCATAGGAGCAACCATGACTGACAAACAGCACCAGAACATCACACATTACCCACTGGGGAAATTCCCTGAGTGACACATTGACCATAGACAAGGAACTGCACACACATACAAGGCAAGGGAACAGCTCACACCAAAGTGAAGTGTACTGCATGTCAGTAGGGGACATTGCAGGAGTGTACCATACACAAAGAGAGGGAGTGCAGACCCACAATGGGTAGGCAGCTGAAGCACAGATAGGGGATGGCATGACAACACACACAACATGCCACACTGGAGGCAAGAAGGCACCATGTGCCAGCAAGGCATGAGAAAACACAACCACAATGCCAGTGTGGAGCAGCAGGTCTGCACAGTCCCCACAAACAGCCACCAGACACATGGATGTGCAACAAAACACAACACTGACTTGCCAGTAACACTCTCTGCATACTCACATGTGACACAAACAACAAGTAGGAGTACACAGAACTGTAAGGACACACCAACACAGTGCACAACACACAACTCACACATGGGCATACAACCACATCCACAGGGATGAACAATCAAAATAACAGGCACACAACTCCCCACAAACTCACCCCTTCACACTGCACACTAGCTGGCCATCCAAGAGCCCAAATGGAAAGTAAGTCATGGGACTAGGATGACTGGCCATCACAATATGACCACACACATACATGATGACCCTGGACAGCCTGCCTGCAATACTGTGTGCAGAAACCCACTCTGTGCTGACAGTGACCCCCCCTGACATGTATACAATAGAGCCAACATGAACTAATCAAGTAAATGACTACTGCTAACCATTCAAAATGTACACCATTGCCACCACAAGTATCTGGGTCAAGAAGAAATGAAGACCCTGTCAGCCCTGAGAAAAAGAGAGTAAGTGAGCCCAAACATTGACTATGTTGAAGTGCCACACAGAACATGTGGCACAGTAAACCATTTACACACAGCAAATTAACTTTATTCAGTAAGGACACTGACAAAATAGACAACAGGAGAAACTGTCTTTATACACATAGTGCACAGATATGTACCATGAGAAGAGAAGAGCAAGGCACAAGATGGAGAGCATGTCCATGAGAAGCTGCACAGGCAGGGGGCACACAGCAGTGAACGACAAGGCCAGTGGCCAGTCCAAGGTGTTGACTGAGTCCACGAGAAGCTGCACAGCTAGGGGGCAAAACACAAGGCCAGTGGCCAGTCCAAGGTGCTGACTGACTCCATGAGAAGCTGCACAGGCAGTGGGCAAAACACAAGGCCAGTGCCCAGTCCAAGGTGCAGACTGAGTCCATGAGCAGCTGCACAGGCAGTGGGCAAAACACAAGGCCAGTGGCCAGTCCAAGGTGCAGACTGAGTACATGAGAAACTGCACAGGCGGGGGCAAGACACAAGGCCAGTGGCCAGTCCCAGGTGCTGACTGCATCCATGAGAAGCTGCACAGGCAGGGGGCAAAACACAAGGCCAGTGGCCAGTCCAAGGTGCTGACTGAGTCCATGAGAAGCTGCACAGGCAGGGGGCACACAGCAGTGAACGACAAGGCCAGTGGGCAGGACAGACTGCAGACTGAGTCCATGAGAAGCTGCACATGGAAGGGTCCAACTCAGCGAAGAGCAACAGGGCCAATGGCCAGTCCAGGGTGCAGACTGAGTCCATGAGAAGCTACACAGGGAAGGGACTAGTACAGCAGTGAACGACAAGGCCAGTGGGCAGGACAAAGTGCAGACTGAGTCCATGAGAAGCTGCACAGTCAGGGGCTAACAATGTGCAGTACAGGCCCACCTGTGTGAGAGACAGGTGTGTGAGGGTGACTAACACTCAGACTTGGCTGTCAGGTGGACTGGGAGCTGGCTGTGTCTTGGGGACTGTCGGGGCACAGAGCGGAACAGCTGAGGTAGAGCTATCTGTGGCTTGGCGAGCCGGAGGGCTGCTTGGACCAGGTAGTGTAGTGGCACATGGAGGCGGAGTCATGCAGACGGGAGTCACGGTGTGGCTGGGAAATTGTGGAGGGGTGCCCTTCCACTTCTTGGGGATCCTAAATGGCTTGCCTGACTTTGGATCAATGGGAAGTGGTGTGGGCACAACAGGCACACTCACCACCACTGCTGCAGCAGGTGCAGGTGCTGGCAGCCACTCTGGTGATGTACTGGACCCAGCGGAACGCTTTGCCTTGCTTCGCCCCTGCCCCCCCTTCCCCTGTTTACTAGGTGTTACCCCTACAGTGCCCTCAGGCCTCTGCTTCACTGGGCTTGGAATGGGAGTCGAGGTGGTTGGTGATACTGCTTTGGAGCCCTTCCTAGGTATACCCTTGGCATGCACCACCTCCTTGGTGGGCACAGACACTGTACGATTATCTTTGCGTGATGCTTTAGGGGCAGGAGAGTCCTTGGATGGGGATGCCACTGAGGCATGTGTGCCTGAGGTCTGCTGCTTTGCTATTTGTCCACTGGTGTTGCCTGGCGGGCTTTTCTCCCCCCTGTGCTCTGGTGTGCCTCTGGTCTTCTGTGGGGATGGTGTCTGTGCCCAGGACCACTTGGGTTGCTGCTGCTGTGTGCTCCATGTGCTGTATCGTGACTTTGATGTATGTGTAACGTGATCACTATCGTCAGACTTGGCCTCTGCCAGGGGGTGGACAAAAGGACTGGAGCTGGACTGTGAGTATGTGCCTGTTGCGGGGCAGACGTCACTGGACGGTCCGATGCAGCCCACCCACGTCGGAATGTACATCCTCCATGAAAGCAACCACCTGGGCCAATTTCTTGTCGTGGTCATTGAAGGCATTGAGGAGAGCTGTCTGGCCTACACACAGCTGGTGCAAAAGGTCCACAAACTCAGCACTGATGGCAGCAGGGGGGACAGGGGCAGCGGTGCCAGGGCTGAAGGACACTCTTCCCCTCTTACTGAGGCAGACACGGGCAGCACCAGAGGAAGTGGCTGGGAGGGTGGGCAATCGCCGCTGTGTGGTGGAAGTCGATGTAGAGTACCCTTTCCCTGTGCCCTCCAACATGGATGCATCCCCGCTGGCATCGGATGATGTGGTGCTTTGCGTCTCAGGCTGGGACTCCTCCAGCAGACTCCTGTCCCCCTCTGAGGCACTGGTGACATCTGAGTCACAGGCTCCTGGGCAGCTGTGGTGCCAGTTTCACCCCCACGGGTGTCCATCTCCTGTCCCTCCGTAACCACAGGTGATGCTGCATGGGAGAGAGAGATGTAGGGTCAGGTCAGTGGCAGCAACAGAACAAACATATGCAAGAAATGCATAACAAAAGTTGACCAAATCTACATGTTGCACACCACCCTGTGCAATCACATCGTGCAAACTCACTACATTGACTCAAGCAATGCGTGGAAACATGATACTCAGGCATGAGTGAGTCATGTGATTACCACAAAGCACAACACCCTGCTTGTGGCTCTGTTCAAAGAGACACACAACTAGTTCTGAGCACACCTAGTGACATGATGGGGGCACACTACTTGTTGCCAATGACAGAACTGGATGGAACAAGAGGGGACAACACAGACCCAGACTACAACATGAGAGTCCACAATGGACATTAGTCCATGCCACCCACCATGCTGTACCGTGGGGACAATATAATGCTGCACATTGCTGTAAGATGTGTAGGCCTCCCCAATATGGGTGCATGCAATGGACGCATTGATGTACGCACAGTCAGATTAGCCACACTGCCGTTCCCTCCCATGGGATTCCCAAGACTACACCAATGCAGAAGAAACCTGAAGAGCACAACTCAGAATGTAATGTGAAGGCACAACATCCAAATCACCTTTGTAAGTACAGGTAGAGCAAATGCATGCCACAGGCACCCAGGCCAGCAGTCACTTACATACCACAGCCTCACACTACCAACATCACAGAGGCCAGCGCTGGCACAGGCTCTGTACACATGCAGCCACTCCCAGCCAAATTTAGACTCCCCAAATGCTCACCTGTGGCTTGCTGCTGATCCTCCTTCAAACGTGCATCCAGCACAGGCTGTGTCACAGCCAAGATGTGCCCCATTAGTGGTGTCATACTGCGCCGTGCCAGACGCCCAGTGCGAGGAAGGAGCTCCAAGGTAATCCCTACCACATTCTTTGCCAGCCGGCTGATGTCGTCCCATCTCTTGTGGCAGTGGGTACGCCGTCGGTTTGAGACCCCTAGGGCTCGCACCTTCGCTGCAATGGCCCTCCTCACAGCCTTACGCTGGTGTACCTTGAGCAAAAACGAAAGGAAATGATGGACGGAGTGTTGAACATTGCAAGCACTCACCCCCAGTCAACTGATCTGGGTTTAATCCATCACCGTTCTTTAGCCCACTCTGCCACCCCAGTTCAGACATGGCCATATGCAAATCAGTCTGACCCTGTGCCTCATGGGAACAGTCCAGCCCGAACTGCCAAGCCATGTCTTCCGAAGGGGGGGAGGCGGACTCTCTGGGTCCTGCCGGAGAGGAAGGAGATGATCCATTCGAGGGCCTTGCCTCTGATGCCGGCGTTGCTGAGGCGTCGTATCAGGGTGCGGTGGCAGACCGTGTAGAAGGCTGCAGAGAGGTCCAGTAGTATGAGGGCCACGGTCTCACCCTTGTCGGTCAGGGCTCTGATGTCGTCCATGGCTGCGATGAGGGCGGTTTCGGTGCTGTGGTTGGCTCTGAAACCGAACTGTGTGGGGTCGAGGGAGTCGTGGGTTTCCAGGGCGTTGGTGAGTTGAGAGTTGACAATTTTCTCAATCACTTTGGCGGGGAACGGCAGGAGAGAGATGGGTCTGAAGTTTTTGAGATCGGTGGGGTCTGCTGTGGGCTTCTTCAGGAGGGCGTTGAGCTCTGCGTGCTTCCAGCTCTCCGGGAAGGTGGCGGTGGTGAGGGAGGCGTTGATGACGTCTCGAAGGTGTGGTGCTATGATGTCGTCGGCCCTGTTGTAGATGTGGTGTGGGCAGGGATCCGATGGGGAGCCGGAGTGGATCAAATTCATGGCGCGGGTGGTCTCCTCGGTGGTGGTTGGGCTCCAGTTGAGGATGGCGGTGATCTCGTTGGCAGGTTCTGGGGGGGGGTTCGCGTCGGTGGTCGGGAAGCTGTTGTATATGTTGGTGATTTTCTGGTGGAAGAAGGTCGCGAGGGAGTCGCAGAGGTCCTGTGATGGAGGGATGGAGTTGTTTTCTACGTCCGGGTTGGAGAGCTCTTTGATGATGCAGAAAAGTTCCTTGCTGTTGTGGGCGTTGTTGTCCAGTCTATTCCGGTAGGCGGTTTTTCGTGCGGCGCGGAGGTGTTGGTGATGCTGGCGGGTGGCGTCCTTGAGAGCTGAAAGGTTCTCTTCGGTCTGGTTGAGGCGCCACGTCTTCTCTCGGGTGCGGCATTCTTTCTTGGAGTCTTTGAGGTTGGGGGTGAACCATGAGTTTTTCTTGTGGTTGTTGGTGCTGGCTTGAGTCTTCAGGGGGGCCAGGAGGTTTGCACAGTCGGAGAGCCAGTTGGTGAGGTTGTTGGCGGCTTCGTTTGGGTCGGTGGTGCCGGTGGGTTGGTTCTGGGAGAGGGTTGCTGCGATCTGTTCTGTGGTGATACGGTTCCAGTGTCTTCTTGGAGGTTGCTGAGTGTGGTGATGCATGGTGGTCTTCTTGAAGCTGAAGTGGACGCAGCTGTGGTCCGACCAGGTGAGTTCGGTGGTGTGGTTGAAGGTGACGTGTCTGCTGGAGGAGAAGATGGGGTCGAGTGTATGTCCGGTGTAGTGGGTGGGGGTGTTGACAAGCTGGTTCAGTCCCAGGTTGGCGAGGTTGTCCAGGAGGGCGGTGGTGTTGTTGTCGGTGGGGTTCTCTAGGTGGAAGTTGAGGTCTCCTAGGAGGATGTAGTCGGTGGAGGAGAGTGCGTGAGGGTTGACGAAGTCTGCGATGTCTTCGGTGAACTTGGAGCGAGGTCCTGTACATGAGGGTGCCTCTGAGGGTGGTCTTGGGGTCGCTGTGGATCGTGAAGTGGAGATGTTCGGCGTCGGGGAATGAGTTGTCGGTGTCAGTTGTGACTCGGATGGAGTTTTTGTGCGCGATGGTGATGCCTCCTCCGATGCGGTTGGTGCGGTCTCTCCGGATGATTTTATAGCCGTCGGGGATGGCTATGGCGATGTCGGGTGCCGAGGAGGGGTTCATCCAGGTCTCGGTGAGGAAGGCGATGTCCGGGTTCGTAGAGTTGATGAGGTTCCACAGTTCGATGGCGTGCCTGTGGACGGATCGGGTGTTGACCAGGATGCATGTGGAGGTTGTTTCCGGGGGCGTTGTTCTCGGCGGGAGCGGAGTGGGTCCGATGGCAGGAGAAGCGGCAGTTGTTGCAGGTGAAGGATCCGTGGGTCCGTTTCGGGGTGGTGCGGTAGCAGCCCGGCGTGCGGCAGGGGTTGAGGCTGGTGAGGATGGCGGAGTCGTAGGTCAGGTGGAGGAGGTGGGGACCAGGGGTTCGGGCGCTGGGCGTGGTCCAGGCGCGGACGGGCGCAGACGGGCTTGCCTTAGGCGCGCCCGCTGCGCGGCCTCGCAGCGGCCGCCATATAAGGGGGTAGCCGGGGGGGCGGGGTGAGCTGGGAGGCGGGAGGAGGGCGGGTAGGCGGCAAAAGGCGAAGGCGGAAGAAGCGGCGCAGAGAGGCCTAAAGGACGAGGCGGCCTCAAAAAAGCGGGAAAAACGGACGGCGAGGGGGGGGGGAAACAGCGAGTGGGACAGAGGGCACAGTCTTACAGGGGTACAGAAGGCAATAAACGGGGGGGTGCAATCACACGGGGATACAGAATGCAAGAAGGGGGGAGAGGGGAGCACAAGCACGCAAGGATACAGGAAGCAAAAGGGGGGGCGCGATCACACTGGGGTACAGTCAACTGATCTGGGCTTTTCAATGTGAAAAGACTGATGTCATACTCTGTCAGTTGAGTGAGGTGTCCTTGTCTTTGTAGGCGGGGAATGTGCAGGCCAGATAGGCTCACACTGAGAAGGACTACAGGGGCACACACATCCATCTAGCCAAGCAATCACTGTCCTGACTACAGCATGAACAACCTTCTGTGTCACTGTATGGCTGACAACACAACACAGGTCACACATACATACATGTGCAGGGAGGGAAAGCTGGGGCATTGGGTACACACACCCTCCCACTGGAGACAGCATGTCAGGCAGTGCATGACACTACCCCACACTCTCTCCCAGGCACATACTGCATCAGTTCAACTACAGGTGTGGCCCCCCTGCCCTAGACCACCACTGTTGAAAGACTTACCACGACATTTGAGGCACCATATAGCCTTGAGTACTGTGTGAGCACCTCGTCCACCAGGACCTCCAGCTCCGTGCTCGTGAAGGGACTGGCACGGATCTTCTCTGCTCTTGCCATCACTGTGGACGTGAGACAACAGCGGTGGAATTGGATGGTGAGGGTTCTCAGGCAGCAGTCCCTGGAGGCAGCAGCAGATGAGGGTCTCAGGAAGCAGTCCCTGGAGGCAGCAGCAGGTGAGGGTTCTCAGGCAGCAGTCCCTGGAGGCAGCAGCGGGTGAGGGGTCTCAGGCAGCAGGCTCTGGGAGCAGTGGAAATGCGAGGCTCACTCCCACACATATATAGCCCCCTGGGGTCGTTTCAAAGGTTCAAAGCTGCAGCAATTGGTGGTCCAGGTCTGCCTCTTTCAAATGCATCCAATGATGCCTCTGCGGTGGCGGAGCACGCCTACCGCAATCTTCAAAATTGCATCATGCCACCGCAATCATGGCTCCCATTGGCTGTATGGGCATGCTCCATGGTGGTGACACAACGCAGGGGCCCGGGGTGCGCTACCGCAATTTTGGCAGCGAAGCATGCCAACCGCCATTTGCCCATGTCTCCATGCCTATCACTACCGCACTTGTGTGAATGGGGGTGCTGGTGACACACCGCCGGGGCCAGGCAGTAGCTACCGTGATTTGGGTGCCATACATTGACATGAGGCTCTGCCATCCAGGCAGTGAAGCATGCCAACCGCCATTTCCCCATGTCTCCATGCCTATCACTACCGCACTTGTGTGAATCGGGGTGCAGGTGACACACCGCCGGGGCCAGGCTGTAGCTACCGCGATTTGGGAGCCATACAATGGCGATGGCCATCTGTCCAACATCAACAGTGCCAACATGTTCAATGGCACATCATTGCGCACACAATGCCAATGCTCAATTCACTCCACTGATGGCTACACATGCCATGTTTGTGTGTGTGTAACGTAGATTTGCCTGCACCCACTCACATGTCACTTATGTATTTGATGTTGCTGTAGGCAAGACAGTGTTGTTCTGGACTGTACAATATGTACACATGTCAATGTGTTGAGGTCCAGTGGCAATCACAGCGATGCTCGTCTCAATGAATGATGATCTATTGTTGCAGGGATTCTGCTTATACACAGAACTATGCGTAGAACCCCAGGACCTCAGTGAATTGTGGTGTACCAGAAACTCACCTCAGAACCCAGAACCCAGTATCCGGCTAGCATAAGTGTCCCATTCGTTATCCGAGATTTGACTCGGCGATCCCAATGAAAAGACAACCCAGAACAAGCTACTCAGTGTACTCTCAGGAATGGTGGGAATCGGAAATACCTATTCGTATATTATTCTCACATCAGTCCACAACAAGAATCAACACAGACACGGTGAAAATAAAAAGAGTTTATTTTTATAGACCACGTGTCCTAAGATGCAGTCCTTTGGAAAATACAAGCAGACAAATGATTATAATTAAAACCATCAGCATCGTTACAATACCATAGAATATAAAAGGAGTGATCATGTTATAAATGACAGTGGATACTACCACCTTCCCTTTACTAAGAAGCTAATATTATTATTATGCTAATAGAAGGTCTCTTAGGCTTGAATAGGGGACCCCATACCTCAAAGATCAGCTTAGTGAATTCACATCACAGGAGCATCAGGAGTCTTCTCGCAGGAAGGCTCGTCTTCGGTCTGAATATTTAACATGATGTCTGCAATATTAAAAGCCCCAACTTTCAGGTATTCGCAGCTGCCTGTGTGTTATGGCTAAATAGTGGGTCGATCAACCTAGAGTGGAAAACATGCATTGTCTAACAACCCAGACTGTTTGTCACACCATGTACAGACCAAGGTCGCTGCGCAGAGCTCGGGATGGTAACAACAGATTGCTCTCATGTGAGGCAAAGCTCGAGTCAGCAGTATGTTTAATCAATAACGTGTAAACGCAGTGTCGTGCGCAAAAGCAGCAGGATGGCTTTCTAACATCTAACGTGGTTATGCTAACTTAACAATTCATGGACGTATTAAGGGATTCCTTACTACACGCCCCCTTGATCGAAGCACTAACCAGCAGAGAAGAAATGAGAGAACGCAGAGTTCAATTTCGACAGAGCAGGACAAGGCGAATTCAAATTGAACTCAAGCAAAAAATATAAAAAACCTCAAAATGGGGAAAGAAAAAAATCAAAAAGGATGCTGCTTAATCCAGCACTCAAAAGTCACAGGTAACGTAAGGTTCATGACATGGCGGAAAAAGCATAGCAGAAGACAGTTCACTCAATCCATGAACGTGTATGCAGCATACGTAGCAACAGCTTCCAACAGAAAATCGTTGGCACTGCCACCAAAAGTTTCAGCCATCCAGTCAATCAAGGAAAAGGAACATACATGTTCTTCAATAAGCGGAGCCTCTAGCACGATCAGAGGGCAACCGACGTGTTCCTCCAGATAGCTCATATTCAAGAAGTCATAAGCAGCCCTTGCGATGTCCCAATTACCCAGGATGCCATGCGCCGCACCACAGGCCATAATCCGAACACCAGAACAGGCAAACTCGTGAGACACTAAGGGCCTCATCAGTCGATCATAATCCGGCACCGGAGACACCGTGTTCGTTAAGCACTAATCCAGAGGCCATTCAAAGGGACAATCTAGGCAGTGAAAGACAGGTTGCACGCAGGTGAAGTAGGAATACCGGAAGGATAATCCATACGCCAGGCTCAAAGTCGCCAATGGCAGCGTACCATAATAGTCAAGCATCCTGTCACGAAGAAGATGCAGACGGGACAGGTTGTCGTGTGGCACAGAAAGAGCAGCCATTCCGTAGTATGAAAAGTAAAAGTAGCACACCTGCCACCAGCACCAGAATCAGTGGGACACCTCCAAAGACGCTCGAGAAAATAGAATGAAAAAATGCCGGAATCACACCAAAAATAGTTTGGAAGGAGGTCACGAGGCCTGAGCCCACAAGTTTAAAAAAATGAGCCAGGCCGGTTGTGGACGAGGCATTGAAAATTGTTTGGATCAAAGCTCCAAAATGCAGGGGGAGGTCAGTATTCAAAAGCGCCTGTACCTCAGTGCGCGTATTTGCTACGTGAAGGACAAATGTTTCTCTGGAGGAAGTCAATGGCACCTCCTTTTGGGACAATAGAGCTCTTATTCTGCTCATCTTGTTGAACTCTGCTTTCAAGGTCGGAATCGAAGGCCAGATGGAAACATCCAGCCGCCCCTGCGGGGGAGGAAATAGAACATTATTGCAGCAGACTACTCTCTGCGATACAGTTACTATATATGGGATTCCCACTAACATCCCGCAGCAAGCTTCATTATTCAAAATCAAATAACTACCGTTTGCAAGCAGCGTGAAAGATGGTGTAATCACTGGCACTGGGATACCTTTGAGGACGCAGGCCAAATTCGGGGCGTGTACATTGCAAGCACCGTGCAACTGAATGTGCCTACATACTAAAGAATGATCAGGTGTCGTGGTACATTCCTCACCTTTCAGATAAACCTCAGTACCGTCTCTAGTACATCTATACGTAAAGGGGAGGGACCAAACCTCATGTATGAAAGCGGTACCCAGCTGTTCATATCTACCCAGAGCATAGTGTTTCATACAGGACGTAAACTTAAAAAGCACGAAAGGGAGAGTGATCAACCCATGTACTAACCACACGGCTGAATTCAGTTCCGCCACAGAGAAAGGTAATGGCTCCAATTTTTCAATATGTAACAAGGAATATGTAGCATCTTTCATGGACATGAACTGCTGTTTTTCAGTAAGGTTAAAGGGAAGAAATAATGATGTTGTATTCAGATAGTCCCAGGGGACCTTTCCTGCCTTTAACGTTTGTAATGTCCATGCAAACTGCATAACAGAACGCAACTGGTTTTGACCATGATATAACACAGACATATCATCATGCACAATATCAACAACTGAAGAAACAATATTTTCTAATGTATAAATTCTTGAAGAGAGAGTGTTAATGCTGTTATCTATAACGGCTAATACCTTTTCCATATTCGCTTGGTCAATAGCTCTCAATCTGGAAGCCGCCTCAATTTGCGACAATTTCCATACTTCGTTGTAAATAGCATACGCCCACCTTTTGGATCTGCCACCCACAGGACCTTTAACAAAATCATTCAAATCTATTTTGTCATGTAATCTTGATAAATGAACTTTGACAGATGCCAAGGTGGAATGTCGCAGCCAGGACTGACATAATTTCCCTACAGAGTAGGTAGTTACTGTATGAGATGACTCAAACCGAGGGTCTACGCATTGCTGCGTATACCCCGGTTTCAGACCTAGAAAACGACGTTGACAGGTATCTGAACTGCTTTGCCAAATCAACCATCCTTCACTACTAAATTTCGAAATATTGAAAGATGTATTAGAAACCAATGACTGCAAAGCAGGAAGGGACAGATCTGTGTGGTTATCCCAATTTGGGTAAGCGCCCAGATCCGGAACAGAAGGGGAATTTAGTTTTTTAGAAGTGGCCAATCCGAAACAGGTGGTCTGGAAGACGGTTGAATTTAAAAACAACACATGATTTGGTACGAGACAGGCACGATGTAAAGCTTCAGTTCCCTGAACCTGCCACGGTTTGGAACCCCAAACCGATTTTAGATCAATAGTAGCCTTCCACAGATCATAACCTTTGATTGACAACTCATCCATAAAGGACTTAGAATAGAGTAATTTGGTGTGTGTCAGTCTAACCTTCGAGGCAGACTCAGGCATCACTTTAAAATAATAGGATGCCGGGCTGGCAACACTGAAATCAGTAAAATAAGTATACTTATCAACCAATGTAGGTGAACTGCCTAAAGATGGGGTGGGACAGTGTTCCCATTGGGTAAAATTTACAAAATTTCGAAAAGTATTCGCTTTATGCAGGAAGTGATTGCCATAATGCTGAAAACAATACTGTTCCGCATAGTTAGCCGCATTTTCATATAAATCTTCTGCATCAAAAGCGCATAATATTTTAAATCAGAAAACAGTGCTTCAATGGCATGAACATCCCAATCATCTAAACGAATGTTCTGCTTAACCACATCACCCATAGAAACACCAAATACATTAGGTACATTGATGACCTCTGTAGGACCATGAATTTGGAATTTAACAGCATCCCACGCAATTCCATCCAAAACGGGCCAGGCAGTAATATTCACAAAAGTCTGGTCCCTTTTCATGATGTGGGACGAGGAGTGGGGGGCCAAAGTTCCATTGATGAGTCTAATTGTTGATCTCTCTTTGAGATAGTGGCCATCCACCAGACGGAAAAACACTATTACAAATCCAATGGACATAAACAAAAAAATACTGAAAAGCAACAGCCAGATGTATGTCCAAGGGGTTACCAAAAAATGTCTTTTAAACCAACTAGCAAAAACAGCAATGTTCGAAGGGGGAGTGGAGGGCAATGAGTTAGTGTCAAAGGAGAAACGGGACTGGTCAACTGCCGTAGATTGTAAAACAGGCGAGTGACCATTTGTAGGATAAGCATACTCAGTCTCTTTGGGCAGACCACCAGCCGGTGGTATTAACAAGGGATCAGTAACTGACTGCATCTCGATGGCAACATCAGACAAGGTGTTAGAAGTAGGAACCAACATTGAATTTCTTTGCATCGTCTGGCATGAAACTGCTGGAGTCAGACTAAGAAGTATCGGCCACTCGCTGAAGTTTGACATTGTCAATAGAGATGTACCTGTTTTCTTTTCGACCAGGAAGTGGATGTAAAATGACTGTTCTTGTACCCTGCACTCCAAGCACTGGAACTGGTGCACGATAAGAGGGGCCGAACTCCTTCTTGTTCTCCACCTTCTCACGGACCAGGTCTCCAACTCGGGGTAACCAGCCGACTACCGGAATCTGAACCTCAGCTTCAGATGTGGAGGGCAAGTGTTCCTTCGAAAGAGTGTCTCTGGCTTCTTGTAGAGTCTGCAAAACAGCACAGTGATCATCTACGTCAAAGGGTGCGGTCGACGCCGCCATGTCTAGACCATCAAGGTCTGGGACAAACATTCTGATTCCGAAGAGCATCATGTACGGGGTCCGCCCACCCAGAGACCTTCTAGGGAGATTATTAAGTGCACGTTGGACGTTATACAAATGGGCTAGCCAGTTCCGGCCTGTGCCTAAAACACGTGCAGTCAAAGATTGCTTTAAGTCACGGTTCATTCGTTCCACCACACTATTACCCTCAGGTCGGTAGGGGGACGAAAATTTGACTTGGACCCCCAAATTTCTCATAGCCTCCTTGTAAGCCTTAGAGGCGAACGCAGGGCCCTGATCAGAATGGAAGGTACCACACGCAAAAGTTCCCACAAAGACATGCAAATCTCTGATGACAGTCCGCGAGTCAGCACTCCTTTGTGGCCATACCCAGAGAAAACGTGTGCACGAATCCACTGCAACCAAGATATACTTGTACGCAGTATCAGAAGAAAAAGGACCGCAGTGATCTAAATAAACACAGCCAAATGGTTTATTAGATATGTACAACTGTGTCTGTGGTGGGCGCGCAACAGAGGAAGATTTTATCTGTTGTTGTAACAGAGATATAGTAGCGGACACGCCGGCGTGGGCTGACGCCAACCCCTCGTGCGCTGCTAATATCAAAGCTGGTCTGCAGTCCGCATTGGGAATAATTCTGTCACCAACGTCGTTAATCCTCACTAACGGGACGTTTTCAGGACTTAAGTGATAAAAATAACGAGAAGGAAAACCCTTCGGGTAATCACTTCCTTTCTCTGTAGCAGCAATAGCTGCCAAGATGTCATCATCAATCTTACTTTTGGATCTTGTAACTGCTGCCACTAAGTATGTTGCCACTGCGGTTTTAGCTGCCTCGTCAGCCAAGCTGTTGCCGACAGCATGGACACCAAGTCGTTGGTGACCAAGAGTGTGAATAACATTCACAAGAGGGAGACGTTCTTTAAAGTCTGCCACTCGAACCCAAAGCAATTTATGCTTAATTGTGCTACCTTTGGTATCTCGATAATCGTTTTGAGACCAGAAGTGTAAATAGTCATTGTAGGACTGGACACAATAAAAGGAGTCACTCACTATAAGAGTAGTGACTCGGGGATCAGCAAACTCCAGTGCAGGCACCAGAGCTCGAAGCTCCGCCAATTGCGCGGTACAATCACCCAATGACTGTGTATGCACCGCATCAGATTGGAATTCACCATTTACGAATGTACCTACGACAATTGCGCAAGCCGCAGAATAGGCATGCTTTGATCCAATCGCCGGCTGCGCCGAGCCATCAGTGTATATGACACTGGTATTCTTCGAGCGGGCGCAAAGACAGAGGAGCTGGATGAACGAATTCATACTGCAAGTACTCCTGAGTCTGTAAAGAGGCGTCAAAGATATAAGTGACATCAGGTGATGTCAGAGTCGTGGCCCATTGTATCCACCGTGGATGCAAAGCTTTAGAATTCGGTACACTTGCTTTTGTCACTGCCTCCAGGGCAGGATACGGTGTTACAACCAGTATCTGTTTTCCATGCGACAGTGCGCGTTCTTTAAGGACCGCCATCTGTACTGCCGTCAGAACTTTCTCGACAGTGGAAAAATGTAATTCAGCAGAGGTGTACAAGTGTGATTTATACGCAATGGGGACTGTATCGCCCTCATTGAACGTCAAATACGTGAAACCCACTGCGCCTGGCACTATTCTTATTACCAGGTTAGTGCGGTTATCACGTGTCAGCAAGTATTGTGAAGCAAGAAGATCAGCCTGTAAAGACTGTAAAATAGCAGAATGTTCTAGTTGCCAGCTAGACTTCGAAAAAGAAGGTTGTACCAAGGCGTATAGTGGCTTAATACGCTGGGCATAATCAGGAATATACGTACGGCCGAAATTCAGAAAGCCCAGCAGAGATTGTAATTTTTTCAGTGTTGTGGGAGCACGCAAGCATGCGCACTTCTCCAGAAAGTGAGGAGCCAATCCCTTACCCTCATTATTGAGCTCGTAGCCCAAAAACAACACTGTATATTCCGCGATGTGAGACTTCGCAAAATTAAATTTGTAGCCATAGTCTGCAAAACTCACTATTATATTGTCGACCCGAGACAGATGTGGCATCAGCTCATCATCCGTGAGGTAGATATCGTCAACATAGGAGTATGCGTCGGGGTCTATTCTCTCTAAGAGCGAGACCACGCGAGTGGAAAAGACGCCAGGGCTGTTTTTATAGCCCATGGCTAATCTTGTGAACTGTTTTTGTTTGCCGCCCGAAGTAAACGCCGTCCACTGGCTACTCAGTGTGGACAGGTTATGGCTAAAAAAGCCATTGGAAATGTCAAGTGTCGTTTTAAATCTCTTACGCACGAGACTGTCGACTAGAGCCGAGCTGTGAGTATTTTGTACCGCGCAGGTCCGGCAATGCGAATTTAGGTGCCGGTAATCCAAAACTAAACGGTACGATCCGTCAGGCTTCGTCACAGTGAATAAAGGGTTATTCATAGGGGACACACAAGTTTCAATAACACCCTGATATTCCAATTGTTCAAGGATTGCCGCGACGTGCGGTCTAGCTTCACGACGCATGGGATATTGGGGTTGAGGCTGGGGCATAGACCGCAATGGAATCTCATGGCAGGGGGACAACCTGTCCCATCCCACCTGAGTACGATACACCGCCGGCGCAAGCGCCAGCGCCCACTCCTCAGCGTACACTTCAGCCTGGTCCTTAGGCACAGTGTGCGCAAAGGACGGGAGGATTACCTCCTCCCCTCTAGGAGCTTCTAAAATGAAAGCTGGGGGCCAATCTGCCTCCGCTAGGAGGATATCATAGGTGGTAGTCAGATTATCCCAAAAAATCCCCTTTATTGTACGTTGTATGTCACCCTCAATCAGTAAGACTATTTCATAAAGTCTGTCAGGGGGAGCCACTCTGGTGTCAGCTGTTTCAACAGTAACCAATACATCAGTTGCTGTCACCGCCAGAAATGGACGCAGAGCTTGACGGACTATGGTAATTTCCGCTGCGCTGTCCAGGAGCGTCAGCGCCCATGTCTGGTTCCGAAGCTGTGTCCGCACTATCTGAGGCATACCTTGCCGTCAGAGCCGCCACTTTATTCTTCTGAAACGGGGGTCTTTGTCGTGCGAATTCGTCCTGCTTGCCTTTACCCTCAGTCTGCCGGGGTTGGTCACGTGCTTGTGGAGCACCCCGACCTTTGCCACCGCCTCCGCCACCGGACTGTGAAGCCGATGTTTCCTGTGAAGAACGAGGAGAACGTTGTTCAGAAACCTGAACCTATCAGGAGACTTTATAGTAGCACGATCACGCAGATCATAAGTGCGTTCACTACCTGACTGAACGGGAGAGGCAGGCCGAGAGCCCTGTTTCTGCTGCTGCTTTCCCTGTTGTTTTGACCGCCAATTTTGTTTCGGAAAGTTTGGACGGTCATCCTTACCAGAGGCTTCCGCCTTACCCTGCTGCTTAATTTCGGGAGTTTTGATCACAGACTTAACTCCTAAAGAGCTACGACCCAAATCTCTGTACGCAGACGAGATTATTTTCGCAAATTCCCGCGGCTTATCCTCATCAGCAACTTTCTTCAGTTCATTACAAACTTGGAACTGCATAGCATCACCCTTAAGGTTACACATTATCATGGTAGCCACCAGGTCAAACTGTCCGAGGAGCCGCATTCCTAATTCTATCGCAGACTCCGCACCGTGGTTATCTTGAACACGTTTAATAACGGAGGGCAGCATCGACATAGATGGAGTGCCAAAGCACTGTGAGTACGTCGCTGCAAAGACCTTGCCCCAGTTCACACAATCATCAATGTCGGGGACCAAGTCTTTAGGTAAACTAATGGTAAGGATCCTGTGTTTCTCCACAGGAGACGTATTCGGATAAACCGCTTCTATCTGGTCAAATTTTTCAGCAAGCCAAAAGGGGAAATCATCCCGCGTTTGGGGGCGCTTGCCTATAACAGAATTAACCATAACAGGGCTAATGACCACCGCGTGGTGGTCAGTAGGCTGTCCCGCAACAGCAGGTGCCCCCGCCTGCACATTGCGCGACACATACTGCACCAACGCCCTATATACCGTAATAAGGGCAATGTGTAGTACACGCAATTCAGCCACCGTCACCGTGAGGTAACGGGGATGAGGCGTAAATCCGGCTAGTACCGGCCAAGTGGCCCCGGCAATCGATAAAGGACCCATTCTCGGCGGTATAACCACATGGGGAAGGGCGCCATTAAACCAAATAACATGCTGCCAAGCAGATATTGGTATTTCCTGTGTCCTATACGGTGTATAGCTCGCAGGCACAGCAGTGGCAGTGTAAGAATGAAAGGTATTATCGTCCTCACTAACTGCCGGAAGCGTCACCCAAGAGTAGAACAACTCATAAGGATGAGCCGCATCGGCTCCTACCACAAAGATGACGTTCATACCAGTGTCCGGCACCCCATACTGCATCAAATGACGTTTCAGAGCTGCACGGCTATGCACCGCTATTTCCACCGACATAAGGACAAGCTACACGCGAAGTAATCAGTAGCACAAGGGTTCAATAACCTTTTTAATGATCAAGCTTGAAGAAACCTATATCAACAGAAATAGGTAGGTTTAAATCCGTCAGACTTGTTATCCGGAAACAAGAATGAGGGGGTTGTGGACTAATGTAAGCACTACTAAGGCGTTTCAACTCATAGACCAAACGTTAGGTGCGCCATGTTGCAGGGATTCTGCTTATACACAGAACTATGCTTAGAACCCCAGGACCTCAGTGAATTGTGGTGTACCAGAAACTCACCTCAGAACCCAGAACCCAGTATCCGGCTAGCATAAGTGTCCCATTCGTTATCCGAGATTTGACTCGGCGATCCCAATGAAAAGACAACCCAGAACAAGCTACTCAGTGTACTCTCAGGAATGGTGGGAATCGGAAATACCTGTTCGTATATTATTCTCACATCAGTCCACAACAAGAATCAACACAGACACGGTGAAAATAAAAAGAGTTTATTTTTATAGACCACGTGTCCTAAGATGCAGTACTTTGGCTAATACAAGCAGACAAATGATTATAATTAAAACCATCAGCATTGTTACAATACCATAGAATATAAAAGGAGTGATCATGTTATAAATGACAGTGGATACTACCACCTTCCCTTTACTAAGAAGCTAATATTATTATTATGCTAATAGAAGGTCTCTTAGGCTTGAATAGGGGACCCCATACCTCAAAGATCACCTTAGTGAATTCACATCACAGGAGCATCAGGAGTCTTCTCGCAGGAAGGCTCGTCTTCGGTCTGAATATTTAACATGATGTCTGCAATATTAAAAGCCCCAACTTTCAGGTATTCGCAGCTGCCTGTGTGTTATGGCTAAATAGTGGGTCGATCAACCTAGAGTGGAAAACATGCATTGTCTAACAACCCAGACTGTTTGTCACACCATGTACAGACCAAGGTTGCTGCGCAGAGCTCGGGATGGTAACAACAGATTGCTCTCATGTGAGGCAAAGCTCGAGTCAGCAGTTTGTTTAATCAATAACGTGTAAACGCAGTGTCGTGCGCAAAAGCAGCAAGATGGCTTTCTAACATCTAACGTGGTTATGCTAACTTAACAATGCATGGGCGTATTAAGGGATTCCTTACTACACTATTTAGCATTGCCTCTCATGTCTGCTCATGAACACATTCGTCATTCCAGCGCCGAATGTGGTCATTGTGTGGTGGATGTGTGCCAGGTTGCAATGACGCATTAAGGTGTGACAGGTACAGCAGCTAGGTATGAGACAGTGGTTTTGATTAGTTACACATATGCTGGATGCTATTCTCCCAGGCGTGCCAATGTGAACTGTGGCCATATCCCTATGTGCATTCACATTGACCAAGGTGGTGTTTGAGGTACTTGTCTTGTGTAAGTTGACACGTGTGCCCTTTGTGTAGTTGAAGGTGTCCTTCCATGTCAGCTGTTCTGTTAGTCACTATAGATGTCAGTCATTGTTGTGGTTGTGTCATCCAGAACGTGATATGCTGTGCACATCTCATGAAGTATTGCATTGACATGTGTCCACTATCATCTCAAATAGGAGGAGGCCAAATTTGACTCGTCACTTGACGCTGCTGGAAGACATGGAGGATGTTGCGATCATACGGAAATGCCACCTGGACAGAGCCACCCTGAAAACCCTTTGTGATCTGTTGGAGCCCCACCTGCAGCCCCGCAGGGTATATCCAACAGCTTTCACCACTACTTATAAGGTGATGGCATCCCTGCATTTGTTTGCCACTGGATCGTTCCAGGAGACTGTGGCCAGTGCTGGTGGGATGTCACAACCGATGTTCAGCATGGTGCTGCGTGAAGTACTGTCTGCCATGATGCTATACAAGGACAGATACATCCATTTCCCCAGGGTTGTTGAATTGCCAGCTGTGAAGGGAGAGTTCTATCTCCTTGGACTCATCCCCAATGTTGTTGGGGCCATTGATTGCACTCATGTCGGTCATGTGCCACCACAGGCAAGTGAGCACATATACTGCAATCGCAAGCATTACCACTCCATCAATGTGCAGGTGGTGTGCCTGGCAGATATGACCATCTCGCAGGTGTGTGCCAAACTCCCAGGCTCGGCCCATGACTCCTACATCCTGTGGAACAGCATAGTGCTCCAGCTGAGGGCTAATCTTCTTCCTGAGCGTGCATGGGTGAGTGTGCCTAGTCGTGTGGCGTGCTGTGTGTGTGAACTGCTGTCCTGAGCCTCAGCGAGGTTGCAATATCTATTTGTGTTTGTCATACCTAGGTGACTGCATATCCCAACCATCCCTGGTTGCAGAGCCCACTGCGGAATCCCAGGTCCCCGGCTGAAGTCCGCTACAATGAGGCCCATGGGAGGACACGTCGTGTGGTGGAGCGTACTTTTGGTCTGCTCAAGTCACGTTTCCGCTGCCTGGACAAGACCGGAGGTGCACTGGCATACTCGCACGGGAAGGTGTGTCAGATTGTTGTGGCATGCTGCATGCTCCACAACATAGCCATTCGCTAGGAGATTCCCCTGCGCCTAGATGATTGTGAGGACCCAAGGCCCCAGCCTGCAAACCAAGCCGTGTCCAGTGATGAGGACAGTGGAGAGGAGAAAGGTGTTGACCTGCGTAAACAGCTCATCGCCCGCTACTTCACATTACGGTGGGTGTCAATGTGCAACATACCCATTGTCTGATTATATTGCTGTTGTCTTGAAGGGGCATGTGAGAATTGTGGCATCATGCAGTTGTAGACTCAGTGGTGGTTGGAAATATTTCTGGGACATGTCATTTGGGGACATCTACAGGACGTGTATGTTGACACTTGTTGGCCATTGTGACATGTGCATGTTGGGTTATCCTGATGGTAGGTGTTGTGTGATGCCTGTGAAGCCACTCCCAGACCAGTGACAGTTGTTCTGTTGTGTTTCCCTAGGTGCCTTCGACTTACCCTTGCCTACATACTGCCCATTTTCCTGGTACATTGTGATCATGTTGAAGACTGTACATCCTGCAATAAAGAAGGAGCGGACACACCAACATGTGTGTGAGGATATTTTATTTACAATGGTGAGATGCGAAGGGGGTGGAGCAGTGAGTTGACAGTTGTGGTAGATGAGATAGTCGAGTAGTCACCACATTGCTGTGGTGACCCAGTCCAACAGACAGATGCCATTCACATGACAGTGTGGGGAAGGACAGTCCAAAAAGTCAATGCAGTGGTGGAGAGGGTTGCCATCATGGCTGGCTCCGTGACTGGCGTCTGGCAGGTGCTTGGCCTCCAGATACCCCCAGGGTCTTTTTAGGACAGCCCCTTCGTCGTTTGGTGGGGGGGCTTCCTGCAGGGCCAGTGGGGTCTGAGGACTCACCCCTCTCTGTGGGCACAGGGGAGGATGGTGAACTATCATTGTGCGGCCCACAAGAGGGAGGTGGAGGTGTTCTCTGTGGCGCATGCCTGTCCCTCAGTACCGCCACTTGCTGGCCCAAGAGGTCCACGATTTGTCCCATGCGGGTGTCGATGGACCTCATCAGCAGGATGAGCTTGTGCAACAGTTGGTCCGAACGGCCCGTTTGTCCCTGGGCCTGTTCGTATGCACCCAGGACTCTGGTGATGTGTTCCAGGGAGTGGGTCCCAGCCTCCTGGTCTCCCTGGGTGACCCTGCCCCTCCCACCTACCGCCACGGACCTGTTGCCTCACAACTGTGGGCACCCGCATCCTCTCCCTGCCCTCCTCCATTGGTGGTGTGTGCTGGTCCTCCTCTGGGACAGGGAGGGTGTTGCAGGCAGCACTGGTGGTGGTGGCCGCAAAGGCTGTGACAGCAGGGGTCTGCTGTGGAGTTGTTGTTGGCGCAGATGTGGTGGGGAGACGATGGGGTCCTGGGACCTCTTGCTCCCTGGCACATCAGATGGGTCAGCCTCGAGCTCATTGTCCATGGAATCCTGGGAGTCAACATCCAAGAGTCCTTGTACCGGGGGTGGAGACTGGCTCTGTAGGTTGCTGGTATTGTCCTCTGCAGTGAGTTCTTGGTCACCTGTGGGTCAGATGTGAAATGGTCATTGCAGTGCACCCAGCAAGCTTTGTGTTAGCTGTGTGTCATTCACTTTTTGACATGCAGTGGTACAGGCATTACTTGTCCATGGTGTGAGGTGTCAAGGCATACCATGTGACCCATGCACAATTGAGGTTTACCGGGACTTGTTGCCATCTAGGACCTGGCACAACATGTGTTTAATTGAGAACTCATTGTTTATTTGTCTGATCTGGCAGACGTCACATCTGACCATGGACTGGCCGTTGTCATCTCCTGCATCTCTTTGTCCTGTCATGTGCATATCTTGATTTCTACCACCACACATGCAGTCTTATTTTTCGAATGATGCTTGTTGCTCTGGCCCCATGGCGATGCACCTGTCAATAAGTGCTGTGCATGATTGTGCCCTGACTTTACTTCTAGTTGTGCATTGGTGTGTCACACTTTGGTAGCTGTGACAGTTTCCTTAGATTACCTGTGTGCACACTGTGCTTTGCAATGGGGTAGGTATGCCTCTGTGTGCAATGAGAGGGCTGGTGTTGTCATATGGCACCATTTAATTATTTTAAAATGGGTGGGTGCACGTACTGGCCACTTACCTGTAAGTTTGTTTGGTGTACTGCAATGGCTTCCAACTGCTTCTGGGTGGGGGAGTGCTCCATCCTGCTCAGGTGTGGGACAGAGGGGATGTTGGAAATAGTGGTGCAGACCCCCCACCCCAGACACCCTCATTGTGAAGATGGCTACCTACCTGTAAGTTTGTTTGGTGTACTGCAATGTCTTCCAACTGCTTCTGGGTGGGGTGGGGGAGTGCTCCATCCTGCTGAGGTGTGGGACAGAGGGAATGTTGGGAGTAGTGGTGCAGGCCTCCCACCCCCAGACACCCTCCCAGGGAAGATGGATACCTACCTGTGAGTTTGATGTGGGTTGTATAATGGCTGACACATGCTTCGGGGAGGGATCCATCATGGTAGGCTCTGGGACAGGGGGTATGGTGGGAGTAGTGGTGCTGGACCCCCACCCCAGACACCCTCATTGTGAAGATGGCTACCTACCTGTAAGTTTGTTTGGTGTACTGCAATGGCTTTCAACCGCTTCTGGGTGGGGGAGTGCTCCATGCTGCTCAGGTGTGGGACAGAGGGGATGTTGGGAGTAGTGGTGCAGGCCCCCCACCCCCAGAAACCCTCATTGTAAAGATGGCTACCTACCTGTAAGTTTGTTTGGTGTACTGCAATGTCTTCCAACTGCTTCTGGGTGGGGTGGGGGAGGGCTCCATCCTGCTGAGGTGTGGGACAGGGAGCATGATGGGAGTAGTGGTGCAGACCTACCACCCCAGACACCCTCCCAGAGAAGATGGCTACCTATCTGTGGGTTGTGTAATGGCTGACACATGCTTCGGGGGGAGGGATCCATCATGGTAGGCTGTGGGACAGGGGTTATGGTGGGAGTAGTGGCGCAGGCCTCTACCCCCTGACACCTCATTGTGAAGATGGCTACCTACCTGTAAGTTTGTTTAGTGTACTGCAATGGCTTCCAAATGCTCCTGGGTGGGAGAGGGCTCCATCCTGCTCAGGTGTGGGACAGGGGACATGGTGGGAGTAGTGGTGCAGACCTCCACACCACAAACGGCCTCATTGTGAAGATGGCTACCTACCGGCAAGTTTGATGTGGGTTGTGTAATGGCTGACACATGCTTCTGGGTGGGGTGGGGGGAGGGATCCCTCTTGCTGATGCTGTGTGCCAGGGGCCCTGGTGGGAGTTGTAGTGCTGTCTGTCTGTAGACATGCCCCATGGTAATGTTGGTGGCTACGTTTGGGGTGAATGGGAGTGGGTGAATGTTGGATCTGTGAGTCATGTTTTTGTGAGTGTGGGGTGCAGATGGATGGTATGTGTGCTAGGTGTTGTAGCTTTGTAGTTGTGCAAGCAAGTACATACAGAGTGGTGGTAGTCATTTGTTTGTACTTACCAGCCTCCACTCCCCCGGCTATTCCTGTGAGACTCTCTGGATGCAGTATGGCAAGTACCTTCTCCTCCCATGGTGTGAATGGTTTTTGTGGAATGGGAGGGCCACCGCCAGTCCTTTGAGCCAGCTCACGGTTCTTGCTCCTCCTCTCCTTGACCACCCTCTTCAGATCATGCCACCACTTCATGATCTCCTTTTTTGATCTTGGGGTGGTCCCTACTGCATTGACCCTTTGGACTATCCTTGCCCACATTTGTGTCCTTGTGGCTAATGGTGTCTGTTGGACCAGGCTACCAAAAAGCTGTGGTTCCACTCCGACTATCTCATCTACCATGACCTTCAACTCAATCTCAGTGAATTTGGGCATTTTTTGTGTGGTCATGGTGTGTGGTGTGCAAAGTGATTGTGGGTGCAGGAGTGTGGTGGTTGTGGTTGTGCTGTGTGTGTTGTGCAGGGGGTTAGTGGTGCTGGTGTGGAGGTGTTGGTGGTGCTGTGTGTGGTGTGGCAAGTGATGTTGTGTCCTTTGACTCTCCTGTCAGCTGTGGTATATGTCCCTTCTCTTTGCAAGGGATTGTGGTCTGGGAAGGGGTTGGTTTTATACTCAGCTATGTGGGTGTGTCCAATTGGGGTGTTGTCCTGGGATTTGTATTTTTCGTTTTGCCATGTGGTTGTGTCATTGGGGTGTGTTTTGTGTATTTGTGGTAGCATGGCTAGTTTTCTGTGTGCACTTTTTGGCCTTCTTGTGGGGTTTTGACTTCGTCCACTATATTTTTTACGGTTCGTCCGCCACAGGGGCTGGACTTCAGCTCTTCCGCTGGCTCTCCCATTCATCCCATTGTGCGACCACGGCAGTCGGAGACGGCGGTATGTACCGCGGGAACGTCGGGGATATCCTAATTTTCAGTGCAGTGTCTCCGCTATACTTGCGGCGGGTTGGTGTTTTTCCGTCGTGATTACGACCACCGCGGACGGATTTTGGCCATCTGCGCCCACAATGGGCGGTTCTTCTTGGCCTCGTTCCGCCGCGGTCGGATTTTTGGGGCAGTTAATCCTAATTTGGCGGGTGGTTGTTTTCCGCTTCCATGGCGATCGGGGTGCTTTTCCACCTGCCATCCTAATGGACCCCTTAATTTAGTTCCAAAAGTGATATTTTACATGCAATATGTATTTACAGTCAAAAGATTAACATTAAAAAATTACCATTCCTGACGATCTGGAGAAAGTTTGACAGGTCCGGGGTCTTCGTTTTTCATCAGAAAATAGATTTATTGGACTGTACAAAAAATGTTTCAAAATGTCAATTGGATTGTGCCTAATGTTGAATAACCACTTTTTAAAGCCTCACTAGGACCACAATTACCATTTGTACAAACCTTTCCCCCTAGTCAGAAGCTTTTATTTTCACCGATTTCAGGCAGAAAAATGACTTTAAACACACTTATTTTTGTTCCAAAAGTGATATTTTACATGCAATATGTATGTACAGTCAAAAGATGTAACATAACAAAATTACCATTCCTGACCATCTGGAGAAGGTTCGACAGGTCTGGGGTCATCGCTTTCCATCATAAAATTTATTTTTTGGAGTGTACAAAAATGATTCAAAATGTCAATTGGATTATGCCTCATGTTGTCTAACCACTTTTTAAAGCTTCACAGTGACCAAAATTTCCATTTTTACAGACTTTTCCTCCTAGTCAGAAGCTTTTATTTTCACCATTTCAGGCAGGAAAATGACTCTAAACACACTTATTTAAGTTCCAATAGTGATATTTCATATGCAATATTTATTTACAGTCAAAAGATTTAACATTAAAAAATTACCATTCCTGAACATCTGGAGACAGTTCGACAGGTCCGGGGTCATCGTTTTGCATCAGAAAATTGTTTTTATAGAATGTACAAAAAATGATTCAAAATGTCAATTGGATTCTGCCTCATGTTGAATAACAACTTTTTAAAGCCTCACAGTGACCAAAATTGCCATTTTTGCAGACCTTCCCTGCTCCTCAGAAGCTTCTATTGTGACTGATTTCGGGCAGGAAAATGACTCTAAACACACTTATTTTAGTTGCAAAAGTGATATTTCAAATGCAATATTTATTTACAGTCAAAAGATTTAACATTAAAAATTACCATTTCGGACCATCTGGAGAAAGTTTGACAGGTACAGGGTCATCGTTATTCATCAGAAAACTGATTTTTTTGACTGTACAAAACATTATACAAAATGTCAATTGGATTCTTCCTCATGTTGAATAACCACTTTTTAAAGACTCACAGTGACCACAATTACCATTTTTGTTTACTTTTCCTCCTCCTCAGAAGCTTTTATTTTCACCTATTTCAGGCAGGAAAATGACTCTAAACACACTTATTTTAGATCCAAAAGTCATACTTTACATGCAATATGTATTTACAGTCAAAAGATTTAACATTAAAAAAATTACCATTTCTGACCATCTGCAGAAAGTTCTACAGGTCTGAGGTCATCGTTTTTCATCAGAAAATTGTATTTTTGGGACTGTACAAAATATGATTCAAAATGTCAAAGGGATCATGCCTCATGTTGAATAACACATTTTTAACGTCGAACAGTGACCAAAATTGCCATTTTTAAAGACTTTTACTCCTACTCAGAGGATTCTCTTTTGACCAATTTCAGGCAGGAAAATGTCTCTAAAAATACTTATTGTAGTTCCAAAAGTGCTAATTCCATTGCAATAGTAATTTACAGTCAAAAGAATAAATATTAAGAAATCACCATTACTGACCATCTGGAGAAAGTTCCACAGGTCCGGGATCAACAGTTTTTCATCAGAACATTTATTTTTTGAACTGTACAAAGAATGATTCAAAATATCAATTTGATCGTGCCTCATGTTGAATAATCACTTTTTAAAGCCTCACAGTGACCAAAATGGCCATTTTTCAGACTTTTCCTCCTACTCAGAAGCTTCTCTTTTGACCTATTTCAGGCAGGAAAAGGTCTCTAAATACACTTATTTTAGTTCCAAAAGTGATAATTCACATGCATAGTCATTTACAGATAAAAGATTATACATTAAAAAATCACCATTAATGACCATCTAGAGAAAGTTTGACAGGTAAGGAGCCATCTTTTCTCATCAGAAAATTGATGTTTTTAGACTGTAGAAAATATGATTCAAAATGTCAATGGGATCATGTCTGATGTTGAATGACCAATTTTTACGCCCAACAGTGACCAAAATTGTTAACAGACTTTTTTTCTTACTACTCAGAAGCTCCTATTTTGACCAATTTCTGGCAGTAAAAAGACTCTAAACACACTTATTTTAGTTCCAAAAGTGATAATTCACAGGCAAGTAGTAATTTACAGTCAAAAGATTAAACATTAAAAAAATCACAATTACAGACCATCTGGATAAAGTTCGAAAGGTCGGGGGTCATCATTTTTCATCAGAAAATTAATTTTATGAACTGTACAAAGAATGATTCAAAATATCAATTGGATCGTGCCTCATGTTGAATAACCACTTTTAAAAGCCTCACAGTGACCAAAATTGCTATATTTACAGTCTTTTCCTCCTACTCAGCAGCTTCATTTTTTACCAATTTTGGGCACGAAAATGTCTCTATTTAAAATTATCTTATTTTAGTTCCAAAAGTGATAATTCACATGCATAGTCATTTTCCGTCAAAAGAATAAACATTAAAAAATCATCATTACTGACCATCTGGAGAAAGTTGGACTGGTAAAGAGTCATAGTTTTTCATAAGAAAATTGATGTTTTTTGGACTGTCCAAAATATATTTCAAAATGTCAATGGGATCATGTCTGATGTTGAATAACCAATTTTTAAAGCCCCACAGTGACCAAAATTACAATTTTTACGGACTTTTTCTCCTACTCAGAAGCTTCCATTTTGACCAATTTCACCCAAGAAAATTACTTTAAAAACATTTATTTTAGTTCCAGAAGTGATAGTATATATGCAATAGTCATTTACAGTTAAACGATTAAACATTTAAAAATCTCTGTTACAGACCATCTGGAGAAAGTTCGATCGGTCCGGGGTCATTGTTTTTCATCCGAAAATATTTTTATGGGACTGTACAAAGAATGAATCAAAATGTCAATTGGATCGTGCCTCATGTTGAATAAAAACTTTTTAAAGCCTCACTGTGACCGTTGTTTTTGCTGACGCTCTTTTCCTGGTCCCAGCTGCTGACGCCTTACTCTGGTGGGATCGTTGTCCCAGGGTATCCTTTTGCCTCTGCGCTGCTGCTTCCCGCACTATCACCCTGGTGAGGACTTTAACATCCAGGGTGCAACGTGAGTGCCATCAGGTGTTGCTGATGAGGGGGAAGCATCGGAACATCTCCGCGCATAAAGCGCAGCCTCTTCCCCCACAGCGTGGGTTACCGTTGTTGCTGCTGACGCTCTTCCTGATGCTCTTTTCCTGGTCCCAGCTGCTGACGCCTTACTCTGGTGGGACTGTTGTCCCAGGGTATCCTTTTGCCTCAGCACCGCTGCTTCCCGCACTATCACCCTGGTGAGGACTTCAACATCCAGGGTGCAACGTGAGTGCCATCAGGTTTTGCTGACGAGGGGGAGGCACTGGAACAGCTCCGCGCATAAAGCGCAGCCTCTACCCCCGCAGTGCGGGACGTGCCGGGCCAAGGGCGGGCCCGTCCGAGATCGAAGGAGACCGGGCTGAGCCACCCCCTGACATTGTATCCACTGTTTAAGCCGATAAGTTGCTCGTGTAACTTTACCATTTTATTTGTTTTCAAAGTCGGGAGATAATGAGGAAGAACAAGCGTACGGGGAGGGGGGTCAGGAGTAGTGGGGACTTTGGACGCTTTTCTTTCTCGAGCCGAATCCACCCTAATGCACGAGATCCAACTTACAGAACACAGACTTTCGTTAGAACCTCCACGACCCTTCATTGAAATGGCACTAACTCCCGTACTAGAGCACAATGCATCAGTTGACTGTACTTCCCAACTAAATCATATGTCCCTGGTGCACTTGCAATCGGGCCATCTATAGTATATAGTCCAGATAGCATTTCATTCACATTGCCTGCCTCCCCAGCTAAGGTACTTACCAGGCGGAAAACATCTACACAGGTTCTTGGTGGTGAACCCTTACAAAAAAAAGGAAAGCACTTGGTTTACCCAAGACCAGCTATCAGGCTTCCAAAATGGTGAAACGCAAGCCCACCATAACAGGAAGCGAGGGAGGCTTTAAGTCTGCATCTATATCTACAAACTTGGGTGCTGGTCACATTACCAATATTGTTGCAGAGGAACAGCCACCTCGTAATATTGAGGCTGATCTCTTAAACCAGGTTGAAGAGAAGCTCAAAGCTCTAATTGATCCCCTGATGTTGAAAATGTCAGCAATAGATATGAGACTAGCCAAAATAGAGCAGCATATTTTTAATGCCCCCAACCTTCTTGTGGGGTTCGGCAGGAAGGAATGGTTGATACCCGACAGGAGAATAGTAATGATAATAGACCACATACTAATTTAGCATTATGTCCTCCCCCTTTGGGGACAGTCGCATCTACAGCCACCCCTTTGGTAAACCCCCAACAAAGTGGCATATCGGCACACACAGTATGGCCAATGGGACCTCGGACTCCACTGCAAAGTATGGGTGGATCCACGAATACCCATACGTCCCTCCACCTCCCACATGAAGCAACACCATATACAATTGTACTGGCAAATGTTCCAGTGCTCCCAGCCAATGCCCAAGAACACTGGTCTTCCCTAAAAAACAAGGCATTACATCTGCTGAGTACTAGGACTGGAGTAAGGAAGCATCTTTTTTCAGAATTTAAGATGGTACGAAGAATACCTTGGATCGGTAAATCCCACAAGGCTCTCAGTGGAGACTGCGTGGTTTTAAGTTCTAGGTCCCCGGGCCTCGTCCAGTTAATATTGGATAGGGCAGGGACCAGTCACCTAAGCAAGGAAGATATCAACGTACTTCTGCTGGGCTTTTTCTATAAAAAATGTGTCAAACACGGAAGGGGAGTATTGAGGGAACCTGCTCCCGATTTGGGCCCCTATAACTACGCGGTTCCTACTTTTAACAGATTTGAAGCTTTTGCCTCATTGGATGAAATTGATTGACTTGGATTCAACTCCAGTTCCATTAGTCTCGAGACACATGTACGAAGGGAGTCTTGTGTGGCCGAACCCGAAGTAGATATTAATAAAATAGGAGTATCTCAATCATTAAAGTCAACTTTACATAGGGGTGCTACTAATGTGGTCAACAATACTGTGGGTGAAGTCAGGGACAGCGGGCTCTCTCAGACCAATGCTCTATTTTGTGAGGGAGACCTGGGTTATGTCCATGTAACTAACAAACAGTCTACAGCATAAACATGAGTCCCATCAAACCAAATCTACTTCTAGTATCCTGGAACATAGCAGGGTTATTGTCAAAAATACCCTCAGCAGAATGGTCAACATTTGTTGAAGGCAACGATATTATGGCCTTTCAGGAAACCTGGTCCATGGATCATGTGTATCGACATGGTTTCCTAGATTTTTCTAAAGCAGCTCAGGGTGGCCAGAGGGGAAGACCTAAGGGGGGCCTCACTACATGGGTAAGACAGTCAGATTGCTTCAGGGCAGAGGAATTGTGTATTGGTAGTAAAGACATTTTAATAAATAAACTACAGATGTTCAATGTCCCTGATTTGTTGATTATCAATGTATATGCGAGAGGGCTGCCAGGTGGAAAAGCTTCCAGTACCGTTGCTCTCTTAGACACCTTTTTAGATCAGCATAAAGGCGCATGTAATTTGATAATTGCCGGAGATTTTAATTGTTCTTTTGAACCACTAGACAATTACAAACTCAACCTTATCTTAGAGGAAGATGCTCAGTGAAACATTCCGTCCCTGGAACTTCCTCCAATTAAAAAATGGACCGGAGCAGTGCCTCAGCTAAAAGTGTTATGTTTGGAATGTGGGGTTAGGGCTGTCAATGGAAGGTCCGTTTCTGACAGGCAGGGCTCGCAAACTTACAATAATGGGTTGAGTAGTCGTATAGACTTCATTTTTCTCAACAAGGAATTCTTGCCCCCCCTAACGGATATGGTAGTTCAGGAGTGGACCGAAAGTGATCATAACCCCCTATTACTATCCTTGCAGCTTAAGGGTTTTCCTGTCATTGATTGGCACCAGACAGCGCCTTTGTAGAAGTGCAGCTCAGTAACGATACAGTCAAATGGACTAAAGTTATTAACAAAGAAGAGCACTTGGAGCAGATGTGGGAGCTGGTGGCAAGTGCAACAGCTACGCTTAAAAAACTGTGCTACACAAGAGGAAGGTAATTTTATGGTCTTACAGGTCCACAATGAATTGTTTAATAATCTTAAAGGCTTTTTTATTACAAAGGTTAGAAACTCTCAGAAATATTCTGGCCCTAAGGTGGCCGCATGGTATGGGAAATCTTGTAGAGAGGCTTATAGAATCCTGGCCAGGGCAATTAGATCAAAGAATATGGGAGACATCAAAAGGGCAAGGGCAGGGTACAAGTTAGCCCAACAGCAAGCTAAAATGGACTGGGATGAGCATCATTGAGATGAGTTGCTCAAGGCCAGCAATGGGAGAAGCATGGTTACCTTTTGGCATCTTGTGAGATGGGGCAGTGGCAAACCGTGCCAAGCTCCAGTCAACCATGTAGCCCCTGAGCAGTGGGTATCACACTATAAGGCCCAGTTCAACATTGCAGAACAAGACTCAGAACAGTTTAAAATGCCCCCTTTTAATTCCTCTCTGTATTTTACAAAGAAAGAGGTAGAAATAGCATTAAACTCAGTCCCGAGAGGTAGGGCCCCTGGGTTGGATTGTATTCCAGCTGATCTGTTCTTGCATGACAGAGCGAAGTGGGTAATATATATCCAGCTACTTGCGTATGCCATCGCCAGTGGTGCCCTCATGCCCGATACATGGTCAGGAGTTGAAATCCTCCAGATTTTTAAGAAAGGGGACCGCTCCAACCCAGGCAACTACAGGCCTTTAAGCCTCATTGATTGTATTCAAAAAGTCACAGCTAGGCTGGTACTAAGCCGAATCCAGGCCTGGATAGACGAATATGATATTTTGTCCCCATTGCAGGTGGAGTTCTGTTCACACACCAGCACTATTGACCAGGTTTTTAGGTTCATTTTAGTTTATTGGAGAGTGGTAATTATAGGAGGGGGTACCATTTACGCGGCTTTTATCGATCTCAAGTCAGCTTTTGATCTTGTTCCACGCACTAAAATGTGGAGAGCATTCGTGGAACAGGGCATGCCATTGGAATTATTGGCCATTTTAGTTATATTACATGGCTCAAATTATGCAAAGGTGCGCTGGGGCTCGCAGGGAAGTGTTACAGATAGGTTTCCAGTAGCAAAGGGGGTTCGACAGGGGTGCGTTTTAGTACCAACCCTCTTTTCCTTGTTCATCAATAGGGTAGTGCAGTATTTCCAGAATCATCCCACTGATGCTCGTACCCAAGCAGACATGAAGATTCCTTTGCTCATGTTTGCGGATGATACTTTGATAATCTCCAAGACACAAAAAGGACTCCAGTCGGCTATTGTTAGATTTGAGGAGTTTTGTCAGGACCATGACCTGATAGTTAATGTGGAAAAAACTAAATTTATGGTTCAACACAAACACAAGGTCATAAAAGGCAGAGTTGCTATGAACAATGTTACCCTAGAGCAGACTCATGTATTTACATATTTGGGGATTACCTTAGGTAGTAAACTTAATTGGAAGCCTCATATCAATCATTTGGTCCTCAAACACGCCCAATTGTCCAGTGCCCTGTTGAAGGAACAGCGTCTTTCCCACACCAAGCCTTTCGCACCTGTCCTAAAAATATATAACTCTAAAATGAGTGCCTCAGTTTTATATGGGGCAGAATTATGGGGCTTTGACAACTTAGTTCCCCTGGCTACAGCCCAAAACAAATTTCTGAGGGCCATAACTGGTCTTCTCCAATCAACACCACTATTGCCCCTCTTTTTAGATTTGGGTTGTTATTTTATTGAGGACACAGCGCAGTTTAGACCAGTGGCTTATTGGAGAAGGCTCTGGGTTACACCAGAACTCTCCCTGTACGCCCAGGCTCTTCTTGAAGTCAGGGAGGCAGATAGTATGTGTAAAATTCCCTGGCTGAGACGGACAAAAGATATCTTGAGCGAGATGGGGATGAGTAGACTGTGGAAAAATCCTGTTGATAATCCCTTTCCTTCAAAGAAGGAATTTAAGGCGGTGTACTGGAACATGGTCAAAATGAAGCGCTTCTCCTCTTTAACAAAGCAATCACTAACAAGGGAATTCTTAGAGCTTAAACATGATTTAGGGTACGAAGGCTATTGGGATCTCATTACTGTTTTAAATGATAGGAAACTTTATCATCAATTTAGAGTGGGTTCTCTCCCAATTAACTCGTTTGTTAGTAACTGGCATGCCCTGAACCATAGTAAATGCCCCTTCTGTCCTACACAGAACAAATCCTTAAAACACATTTTATTTGTATGCCCAGTTTACAAAATCCCTAGGAACAAATGGCTCAAACCAATTTGTTTGATTTTGGGCATTAGTTCTGGCAACGAAGCATTTAGGATCCTATAAACAGACACCAATGAATCCACAGTGATTGCTGTCGCAAATGTTTAAGTTGGATGTGTGCCATACAAGCTAAGAAGATGAGGCTACGATAACATGTTTTTAGGGTACACACCTGGTTATTTTTTTACATATATTCTGAGATTACTGGTACTAATTTTTGTGGCACAATCGTCAGAAGTTTCATTAGTTGTAATTCTTTATTACATATCAAGGCATCTTATCTTTGTGGATCTACTTTCTTCCTTTTGATCATCATTTTAATGTATAATTTTGCAAACACCTACGTAAATGAATTTGACTATTATGTTTTAAATGTAAATGTCTTTTATGATTTTTAATCGAAATAAAGACTTATTTGAATTGAATTGAATTGATAATATATATGCAATAGTCATTTACAGTCAAACGATTAAACATCAAAAAATCCCCGTTAAGGACCATCTGGAGAAAGTTCGACCAGTCCGGGGTCATTGTTTTTCAACCGAAATTCTTTTTTCTGGACTGTACAAAGAATGATTCAAAATGTCAATTGGATCATGCCTCATGTTGAATAAAAACTTTTTGAAAGCCTCACTGAGACCAAAATTGCCATTTTTACAGACTCAGAAGCTTCTATTTTGACCAATTTCAGGCAGGAAAACGACTCTAAATACACCCATTTTACTTCCAGAAGTGATAAAACTTATGCAATAGTCATTTACAGTCAAAATATTAAATATTAAAAAATCACCATTACTGACCATCTGGAGAAAGTTCGGCAGGCAAAGAGTCATCGTTTTTCATCATAAAATTGAATTTTTGGACTGTACAAAATATGATTCAAAATGTCAATGGGGAAGAGGAGCCTAGCGCGTGATCAAGATGGCCGCGTGAGCTCAGAGCTCCCGAGACCCTCGCTCCCTCCGGCAAATATCCTGTGAAGAATCCTGTTTTTAACACCCGGAATATTGGAGGCGAGCCGTTGCTGAGGTGATCGTCGCTGTCCGGACTGAAATCGCCCACCGGAGGCCGAAGTTGTGCCACATGGAAGTTTGCGGCCTACTCCCCGGAAGATGACCGGGGCTTGCGCTGGCACGGTGCCCGAGCACTAATTGAACAACAGCGGCCGTGTGAGGGGCGAGCCATTGGAAGGACGGTGTCATCACTTTCGCTTTCCTGTTTTCATTGCGCCCTGGCCTGGGAGTGAGTCGCGCCGGTCACTTGTTGCATTGTCGTCACGTGCCCAGGCCCGGCGTGGGTACTGAAGGTTCAGAGGGCCCCGTCTTCTCTGGATGGGCAAGGGGATTGTTTCTGCAGCAGATCACGATGTCGGCCAAATCGGAAGCCGAAAAACAGAAGCCCAAGAATACCAGGCGGGGAGGATACACCCAAACCAACAACATGGATCGTTATGCCCAGCAGAAGGGGTCACCGGGCGGATCGGGACGGCCATTGGAAGCCTTGAAAGAAGGTTTGCCCCCCGCTACGGAACCAACCCTGCAGGATATCATGGGGGCCATCGAGGGGATGCAGTCCTCTATTGGGCAGCAATTCGAGACCCTGGCACATAAAGTGGACACAATCTCGATCGACGTCAACTTGATTCGGGCAGACCTGGGGAAAACCAATGAACGGGTTCAATCCTTGGACCTTAAAACCTCTGGCCTCAAGGGAGATATCTCTGATCTGCAGCTGGAAGTCCGTAATTTGAGGACCGCAAACGACCTCTGTGCCCGACGGCTGGAGGACTTTGAAGGCCGGGCACGGCGCAATAACGTGCGCATTATTGGGGTCCCGGAAACCTCGGAGGAGCAGTCGGTGGACCTGTTCGTGGAGGACTTGGTGGTAAACCATCTGGCGCCCAAAGGCCTCAGTAAGTTCTTTACTGTTGAACGTGCCCACAGAGTCCCTGGTGGGAGGCCCAAGGTGGGGGCCCCCCCGAGACCTATTGTTGCCAGGATCTTTAATTTCAGGGACCGCGACGCCATTCTACAAGCATCACGAGTGTCCGGCCCGATGACTTTCCAGAACACCACAGTGAGTTTTTATCCTGACTTTACCCAGGTGGTGCAGAAGCAAAGGCAGAGCTTCCTGGCGGTTAAGAGACGGCTAAGAGGGATGGGACTGAAGTACGCCATGCTCTTCCCGGCCAGGTTGCGTGTGGTGTATGAAGAGCGGACTTTCTTTTTTGAATCACCGGACATGGTCGGAGACTGGCTGGACACATTGCCCCAATGACAGACTAGCGGGGAGCATGCTGGTGGAGCAGAAGGTGGCCGTGATGAACAAGAGTGAGGACTCTGGTGCCAGATCATTTTGACTTTGCCCAGGACAGTGAATCACAGTTTTCGGTCTTTCCGGGAGGGTAGTAGCCCGGGGGGCGGCGGGGGTATGAAGGGAGATTTTTCCTCCTCTGGGGTTCTTTTTGTAGACTAGTTTTAGAATAGGGCGACAGGCACACTGCAAGTTGGGGGGGGTCTTAAGCTTACGCAGGGGTGCAGGGTGGGGGGTGGAATGGGGTTGTTGAGGTGGTTGTTGTTGGTTTTTGTTTTGCAAGGCGTAGTGATGCAAGCTTCTGTAGCTCGAGTGCGGTTCTACGGGGGGGTGGAGGTCTCCTTACATTTCGGGATGGGGGTAGGGGCTTAAAGATACTCAGTTGGAATGTTAACGGCTTAGGGGATCGTATTAAGCGAGGGATTGTCCTGCAATTTCTGAAGCAATGCTCCCCTGACATAGTTTTATTGCAAGAGACGCACTTGATAGGTAACACGTGCTACGCACTCAACAGGAAGGGCTACAAATTCGTTGCACACTCGGGGTTTTCCTCGGGCTCTAGAGGGGCTGGAATACTTGTTAGGGCCTCGCTGCCGTTTGAGGTTGACTCCACCACTGTTGATGAAAGGGGGCAATTTGCGGCTGTGGCGGGGAGGTGGGAGGGCAGGACGCTTGTCTTGGTTTCTGTTTATGTCCCTCCTGCGCTGCAGCCCTCCACATTTGCGGACCTGGGGAGGGCTCTGTTGGATCTTCCAGAGGGAATGTTGGTGGTGGGTGGTGATTTTAATGCGGTTGGTTCCGGATTGCTTGATAGACACCCGCCAAGAAGCTCTGGGGGGGCGCAGAAATGGCTTTCAGACTTTGTGGATACCCTTGGTCTGGTTGACTGTTGGAGACTGCTGCATCCCACTCAGCGGCAGTACACTTTCCACTCCGGGGCGCATGGCAGTCTCTCTAGAATTGATTATGTTCTTACTTTGGCTGCACACGCCTCCTTTGTGTCCGAGGCTAGGCACATGGCTAGGGGTATTTCTGACCATTCGCCGGTGTGGATCTGTATGGATGTTGGTCGAGGAGTGGTGAGCAGGGTGGCTCCGATTAACCCCTGGTATCTCCATGACCCTAGGACTCGTAGCGCGGTGCTGAAGGCGGTCGACCTCTACTTCCAGGAAAATCTAGGCTCGGTCACGTCTGCGGTGTCTTTGTGAGAAGCGTTTAAAACTGTGCTGAGAGGAGAGGCCCTTTCCTTGATAGCGGCAGCCAAACGTCGGAGGGATGCGGAGATCGCACAGATCGAGGCGGAGAGAGCGGCTCTAGAGTTGGTTTTGGAGGAGGAGGTTAAGGCTGCAACGCTGCATAAATTGAGCCTAAAGCAGTCGGAGTATAAGGCCCTGGTGACGAATGCGGCCAAAGCCCTGAGTAGGGAGCAGCAGGGGCGACTGTATGATGTGGGGGACAAGGCCGGGAAACTAATAGCGTGGCTGGATAAAAAAGAGCGGGTTAATCGTGTGGTGCCAGAACTAGTAACAGAGGGTGGCGTTATTGTCACTGAACCGGATGGCGTAGTCCAGTGCTTCGCAGATTATTTCCGCACGGTCTATACCTCTGTGTCGGACAGGCCGGTGGAGGACTCGTGTGAACTTCTGCGCGATCTGGCTCTGCCTTGCCTCTCTGACATAGACAGGGAAGATCTAGATGGTGACATCACAGCTGACGAAGTTGCGGGTGCTATTCGTTCACTGCGCCCGGGCAAGGCCTCGGGCCCGAATGGCCTGCCAATTGAGTTGTATAAACTCCGGCCGGACAAGATCGCTCCACACCTGCGAGACATGTTTGTAGAGGCGCGGGAGATAGGATGATTTCCATTCGACCAACGCCTGGCGACAATTGTGGTCATACACAAAGATGGCAAGCCCAGGAATAAATGCAGCTCATATAGGCCGATTTCGCTACTTAATGCCGAGCCGAAAATCCTCGCTAAAATACTGGCCAACCGTTTGATAAGGGTGATCGGGGACCTGATCCACCCGGACCAATCCGGTTTCATCCCGCACCGTAACAGTGCGTTGAACCTTAGGCGCATCCACGGCGTGCTTGCAAGGACGGGGACGCTGCGGGAGTCGACCATTGTGGCTGCACTTGAAGCCACGATGGCTTTTGACACGGTAGAGTGGGCATATCTGTGGGCTGCACTTGCAAAATTCGGCTTTGGACCTGGCTTTGTTGGCTGGGTGAGACTACTGTATGAAGGACCCTTGGCTAAAGTCGCGGTCAATGGTAGGGTGTCCTGCCCGTTCGAGCTGGGGAGCGGCACCAGGCAGGGTTGTCCCCTGTCGCCGTTGTTGTTTGCTCTCGCTCTTGAACCACTGGCGGCATGGATACGATGGCACCCGGACATAAGGGGGATCCGATGGTCACCAGATCATGAGGACCGCATTTCTCTTTATGCCGACGACATTTTGCTATACCTCACTTCACCCAGGAAGTCTCTCATAGTAGTCTGTGACGTTTTGACTTCTTTTGGTAGGAACTCGGGTCTCACCATTAACTGGGGGAAGTCGTATCTGTATGCCCTAAGTGGAGACGTCCCTGTTCTCCCGCGGAATTGCTCGATCCAGATCGCCCAGGAGGGCTTTTTGTATCTAGGGATCTATATCTCCACCGATCCAATTGTTCGATATGAGAGAAACCTGCTCCCTCCATTGACGCGCCTGCGGCGGGATGTGGCGGGTTGGCGGTGGTTGCCGCTTTCCCTCCTAGGCCGTGCCGCGCTGTTCAAAATGATGTCTCTTCCCCGCTTTCTCTATGCCCTGCAGAATACCCTGGAGCTGGTCCCGGCCAGCTATTTTCGGGAGGTCGAGAGCCTCCAGCGCTCGTTGCTGTGGGATGGCCGACCGCGTATAGCTATTGCAAAGCTGACCCTTCCGTGGTACGATGGGGGTATTGCGCTTCCTGACATTAGAAGATATTATTGGGCCACTCAGTTGAGTGCGATCAACCATGGAGTCTACGGTCCGGCGCTGAGCCCCGGCTTCGCTATGGTTCGGTGGTTGCTGCGCGGGGGTAATTACTTTAGAGCACTCTACTCCAGGTCAATGGATGGGTCCCTCATGGGGCCAACCAAGACGGCGGTGCACGTGTGGAAGGCCGTTACGAACTCGCTGGGTTGGAAGGATAGGCTTACCCTCGCTACTCCGCTGTTTGACTCTGATATGTTGGGGAAACTTTGGCACACGAAGGGGTTCGAGAAATGGGACCTGATTGGGATATCCAGGGTGGGGGACCTGCTGGTTAAGGGACGAGTGAAATCGTTTGACGAGCTACGGACGGAGTACGATCTGGAGGGTATGGAATATTTCCGGTATGCACAGGTACACCACGCTCTGCGGTCCGTCCTCGTCGAGGGGGAGACTGTGCCTGAGTCCTCTGCCTTGGAGGATCGGATCCTGGATGGCCATATGCCGGAGAGTACAATCTCCTTAATTTACAAGAAGCTTGTTAATGTCTGGACTGACCTCCTCCTAGGGGTGCGTGATCAGTGGACTAGGGACGGCCTTGAACTGGATGATGAGGACTGGCCATCTCCTCTCCTAAGGAGGTCGCGATCCCGGCACGACTAAGGCTGGTGCAGCTTAAGATACTTCATAGAGTCTATGTCACGGGGCCCCGACTGATTCATATGGGTTTCTCCGAGGATGGCTTATGTAAGAGGGGCTGTGGGATGGTGGGTACCTTCCTACATATCATATGGGAATGTGGTGTGATCACGGAGTTCTGGAAGCGAATTCATGTTGTGATGCAGGAGGTCACGGGTATTGCACTGCTGCCAGAGGCACGGCGCTGTCTTTTGAATGTCTGGGGTCCTACTGACTATGATGCGGCGCAGACTCAATGGGTGACCCTAGGGAATATGGTGGCGAAGCGTGATATTGCGCGACTGTGGGTTCTCAGAGACCTCCCGCTATGGAAGCATGGATGGAAAATATGGACTGGAGCATGTTTAGGGAGAAAACGGTGTATAGTGCCCGGGGGCGGCCTAAGAAATGGCATAAGATATGGGGGCGATGGAACCAGTATAGGGGTGATATATGTCTGCCCCCGGCCACTGAACCGTTAGAGGAGCAACTTTCCCCCTAGCTTCACTTCCAACTTGGGATTTTTATGATGATTATATGCTAGAATGTTAGCGCCTCTGCTTCTCCCTCATCCACCCGACCGGTGGCTTTGTTCTGACTTTGGGAATGGGGCCGCGCCCCCATCGGGAACTGGCACGAGTTCATTGTGTATACTGCCTTGCTTGTGTTATTTACTTTAGGTTGTTTTAAAAAAAAGGAACCTTTTTTTTTCCTGTACCAGAGCTGTGGACACTTCCATGTGTTGTACTTAATTGGCTGCCGAACCTCCGGGATGTCGTCTGAATAGCTGTGTTCCAGACTGACATAAATAAAGGTTTTTAAAAAAAAAAAAAAAAAAAAATGTCAATGGGATCATGCCTCATGTTGAATAACCAATTTTTAACGCCGAACAGTAAACAAAATTGCAATTTTTACAGACTTTTCCTCCTACTCAGAAGCTTCTCTTTTGACCTATTTCAGGCAGGAAAATGTCTCTAAACACACTTATTTTAGTTCCAAAAGTGATAATACACATGCAATAGTCGTTTAAAGTCAAAGATTAAAAAGTCACCAATACTGACCTTCTGGAGAAAGTTCGACAGGTGTGGGGACATCATTTTTCATCAGAAAATTTATTTTTGTGACTGTACAAGGAATGATTCAGAATGTCAATTGGCTCATGCTTCATGTTGAATAACCAATTTTTAACGCTGTTTTCCTTCTACTCAGGTGATTCTCTTTTCACCAATTTCAGGCAGGAAAATGTCTCTAAACACGCCTATTTTAGTTCCAAAAGTGATAATTCCATTGCAATAGTAATTTACAGTCAAAAGATTAAATATTAAAAAATCACCATTACTGACCATCTGGAGAATGTTCCACAGGTCCGGGATCAACAGTTTTTCATCTGAAAATTTATTTTTTGGATTGTACAAGGATTGATTCGAAATGTCAATTGGATTGCCCTCATGTTGAATAACGACTTTTTAAACTCTTACAGTGACCAAACTTGACAAATTTCTGGCAGGAAAATCACTCTAAACACACTTATTTCAGTTCCAAAAGTGAGAATTCCATTGCAATAGTAATTTAATTTACAGTCAAAAGATTAAACATTAAAAATCACCATTACTGACCATCTGGAGAAAGTTCGACAGGTCGAGGGTCATCGTTTTTCATCAGAACATGTATTTTTTGGACTGTACAAAGAATGATTCAAAATGTCAATTGGATCGTGCCTCATGTTGAATGACGACTTTTTAGAGCCTAACAGTGACCAAAATTGCCATTTTTACAGACTTTTCCTCCTACTCAGAAGCTTCTATTTTGACCAATTTCAGGCAGCAAAATGATTCTAAACACACTTATTTCAGTTCCAGAAGTAATAATACACGTGCAATAGTGATTTTCCAGTCGAAAGATTAAAAAAATCACCATTACTGACCATCTGGAGAAAGTTTGACAGGCAAGGAGTCATCGTTTTTCATCATAAAATTGATTTTTTGGATTGTACAAAATATGATTCAAAATGGCAAATGGATCATTGCAATAGTAATTTACAGTCAAAAGATTAAATATTAAAAAATCACCATTACTGACTGTTAGAACTGGCACTTGACGTGGGTCTCCCTTACACTTTTTTGCTGTTGCCTTATGTATTTTTGCTGGTGTTAGATGCATAGGGCACTGTGTCCCTATTGTAAATTAATGTGTGAATTAGTAATTCCATGATTGGCTGGTTTGGTTTACCTGTCAGACCCATAGTACAGTGCACCAGGAGTGCCCAGGGCTGGTAATCCAAATGCTGCTAGTGGGCTTGCAGCACTGGTTGTGCCATTGCAGAGCCTGCGTGCAGTCTGGTACTGTCATGCTGACTGGGCAAGTGCACCCACTTGCCAGTCCCTAAACCTTCCCTTTTCTTCATGTCAGACACCCCTATGGTAGGCCCAAGGGCGGGGTGCATTGTAAGTATAAGGTAGGGCAAGCCCTGATGTGTGTGGCATGTCCTAATAGTGAATTACAGCCATTTTCGTTTTTCACTATTGCAAGGCTACCTGTTCTCCATAGGCCACAATGGGCAGTTTGATTATTCTACCTTAGAAATTCGAGTTTAGCATGCCTGAACTCAGAATGATAAAATACATCTTTTAGTGAAGTTGGTTTTAACATTCTGTGTTTGAAAATGCCACTTTTAGAAAGTATTGTGTGAATTAACAGCGGTAATGCACTCTACTTTCGTTGTCATGCGTGTCGCATCTAAAGGTACATTGACTCAAAGTGTCGCATTTAAGATCTAAGAGAGAACTAAGCTAAAACTACAATTTTTAAGTAACAGTATTGTGCATTTTTGTCGTTTATGGTCTTGTGTTAAGTCTATATAAAGAATACTTATTTTTTATATAAAACCTGTGTGGTGTCCATCTGTAGTGTTGTCACGTGATTACTGTATGTGTTCACAAATGCTTTACACACTGCCTCTGAGATAATGTAATGTAATGTAATGTAAGTTGGTTCTAATAGAGCGCTGGCTGTCACTCCGCGAAGAGCATCCTGGTGCTGTGGAGGTTGGAGGTAAGAGGAGAGGAGAGGCACTAGTGTTTCTAAATAAGGGAGTGACATAGTTCCTCTGGGGCTGCAAATACCCAAGTCTTAAGAGCCTTCCTGAAAAGTGTCTCTGTTTCAAATGATCTCAGGTGGGGTGGTAGAAGGTTCCAGGCTTTGGATCCCAGGACGGCCACTGTTCTACCGCCCTTAGTTTTATATTTGAAGGAGGGTGGCTTGAGACAGTTGGCGGTGGAGGACCTGAGATTTCTAGTTGTGGTGTATGTGGTGAATCTTGCGGAGAGATACTTGGGTCCAAGTTTGTGTTTGGCTCTGAATGTAATGAGAAGGATTTTAAAAAGAATTCTTTTATGTACAGAGAGCCAATGAAGGGCTTGTAGGGCTGCAGATGCTGAGGATCTTCTAGGAAGCTTCAAAATGAGTCGAGCCGTGGCATGCTGGACAACCTGCAGCTTCTTTAATGTGGATTTCTTGGTACCTGCTAATAGACTGTTGCAGTAGTCCAGACGCGAGAGTATCAGGGCCACTGTCACTGATTTCCTGGCAGTAAGGGGGATGAGGTCAAAGAATTTTTTTAAGGATTTAATGAGACTGAAGCATGTCCCTGCTACTGCCGTGGTGTAGGGAAGAAAGGTGAGCGCGGAGTCGAATTTTACTCCCAAGTTTTTCGCTACCTTGACTGTGTCCGGGGGGGTGGTGTCCCATCTGGCCACCAGTTGCCAGGTTGGAATTGGACATTTTTCCCTATGGGGAGGATTTCAGTTTTGTCCGTGTTGCATCTCAAATGGTTCTCTCTCATCCAATGGATGATTGCGGTGAGGCAGTGTTTGAAGGTAAGTTCAGTCGAGGATGAGTTGTTGTCTAGGGAAAGGATCAATTGGGTGTCACCGCGTAGGACGTGACTTCAATGTCAAATGATCTTATTAAGTGGATGAGAGGGGTCATGTAGACATTGAACAGCAGTGGGCTCAGAGTTGAGCCCTGTGGGAAACCAGTTGTTATGTTACGTTCCGTTGAAATAAAGGGCAACTGCTTGTCTACGGTTGGTAAGAAAGGATTTAATCCAGTCTAGGGCAGTACCTGAGATGCCGCTACGTTCGAGTCGTTTCAGAAGTATGCTGTGGGAAATAGTATTGAACGCAGCCGACAAATCGAGTAGGATGAGGACAGCTTTCTTGCCATTGTTGGCTATGGTTTTTAGTGCATCAGTTATTTCCAATAGAGCTGATTCAGTGGAATGTTTGGGGCGAAAGCGTGATTGTTGAGGGTGCAGAATATTATTATCCTCAATAAATGTAGACAGTTCTTTATGCACAAACTTCTCTGTTATCTTGCCAAGCAATGGAAGTAAGGAGATAGGCCGAAGATTAGAGAGCACGGAAGAGTCAATGTTTTGTTTCTTCTTCAGTGGTTTCACAAGCGCGAGCTTCCACTCGTCCGGAACAATGGCTGTGCTGATGGAGGAATTCACTATCTGATTATTAATGGGGTTGACTGTCTATTATTTTGTGAAGAATCAGTGGAGGGCAAGCATCTAGGGGTGAGCCTCATTTGCAAGTTCTTATGGCCTCATGGGTCTGTTCTAATGAGACTTGCTTAAAGGTCCGGAGAAAGTGAGTGGGTGTTGGCTCGGAGCCCCCATCCAGATCTTGTGGACAGATAAGCCTGTCTGCTCGTGCCAAGCTACCAAGGGGGTGAGCAGAGGTTATTTTAGGAGTGTACCCCCTTCCCCTTCCCCTGACTAGAGGCAAGGGTCCCTATTTGTCACAAGTGCATAGCTGTGCCAACTAGAGACCCCCAACTCTAACATTGGTGGTCATCGGTGGGATTCTGGACTTGCATTTGTGACTCATATACAGTGATTGGTGAACACTACTAGTGAGTGCAGACCAAAATGCAACCACATACTTTTGGTAGATTTCTTTTTGGGATTTTCTATTTTTGCCAAGTTTAACTATCTTGGAGGACACAGCGTCCATCACCTCTGTTGATTTTGAGTGGGAAGAGGAGAAACTAGAAAGCTACAAAGTAAAGCAGCTGAAGTACTTCTGCAAGAAATTCAATGTTTCCATTGTTGGGCTCAACAGGAAGGAAGAATTCTACAAGGCGCTGAGGGCCTGGGTAGAAGCTAGGAATACCCCTGAGGATGTGGAAGGGGTTGAGAATGCAGAGGAGCGGCTGGGTGGGTCATTGGGTCCAGGAGGAAGGAGAGCACCTTCCCTCGCAGGTAGCAGTGTTTCTGCCAAGAGTCTGTCTCCAGAGGAGCTGGAGGACAGAGAAAGATGCAGGAGGCATGAGATGGAGCTGACCAAGCTCAAGTTAAACGGGCAGTTGGAATTTGAAATGCAAACTAGGAAGTTAGTCATAGAAGAGAAGAAAAGGCAGTTTGAACATGAAAAGGTTTTGAGGGAGTTGGAGTTAAAGGCCAAAAGCTTAGAGATTACTCCCTCTGGTGGCAGCACACGGTCATTTCCTGTTGAATCCAGGATGTATATTCCCAAAGATGTGGTGAAATAATTTTTTTCAAATGATGATATTGGGCAGTGGTTCAAGGCCTATGAGGGAGTCATGTCTTCCTACCGGGTCCCTGAGAAGGATTGGGGAGCGGGGTTGTGGGGGCGGTTCCTTAGTGAGGGGCGGGACACATTGTTAGACTCAGTGGTCGAAGTGGGGAAAAAAAAGTAGGGGAACTGTGGGCGGAGACTCAGGGGGCGGGAATAACCCAAGGATTGGACTAGTGGGCGGAGTCGGAGGTGTGGCTAGAAATAGCAAAACATACCAATTTTTGAAAGTTTGGCATTTCACTGACCAGTTACAGCTTATAACGTTATTTAATTCAAAGACTCAATAAACATGTTTATTTGAGGTTTAATATATAAGTTGTTTATATTTAATTCATTTACAATGTGGGACATGTTTCCAATCACAGAATATTCCAAATACGCTTATAAGTGGAATCATAAGCCATTTGTCTCCGAGCCATGCAGTTTCTTTCATCTGCACTTCTCCTCCCTTTTTCTAACCATTTCTGAACATAAAATTCAGGTTTAAATTCTATGACAGGTGGCCCCACGATATTTATGAACATTATAGAAGACAGACGATTGATTGATATTCTGTTCCGCAGTGGTGTGAGCACATCATTCATTACACTAAAGCCCCGTTCACATTCAGCAGTTGAGGTACAAAAGGTGTTTATAATTTGCATTAATGGTTTCAGGCTTTCAGGGATGCAATTTTTATTTTGTTTGTACTCTCTGAAACCAAGGATGTACTGCCTGGTATCAAATACATGCAACCTGCTACAAAGGTTTTGTAATTCTCCCTCACCGTATAAGATGTCTACTTGATCTGGCCAATAAACTGGTTGTAGGAGTTTCATTCTATGTACTAACTCTTTGTATTCTATTTCATCATTGTTTGTGGTTGTGCATCTAGAAACATTTGATGCATTAGACATTGTCATCCTTTTTCGCAGGTTATTTGCTAAGTTCCTAAAGAACTGTGCCCTATTGATGCTAACACAGCCTTTGTTCTGTTGCAGTCCTACACCAGCAAACTGCATCCGTTCAGCAGCATCTAATGCAGTTGTAGCAAAGGGCCCAGGTGACTCAGCCATTGATTCAAACACTAAAATCTGCATCTGTATTGAACGATCGGCCTCATATATGGTCATATCACGCCGCTGCAGCCTTCTGGATAGGTCACTCAATTCTGTGAGAGCATCATATAAAATGCCCATATTTTCAACAAACACCAGGGAGGTTAATAAACGGTTTAAACCAGCATATTTCCTCTGCTCAATGTCACTCCTCGTTGAGTCTTCGGAAGATTCCATGAAATGTTTACTAAGTGCTTTGTAGTTATTCCAAACAGCTCTCACAGATCTTTCACTTGAGGACACCCAACGTACATCTAGCACCTTTCCAATTGCCAGAAGTCTTACTTCTACCTCCAGAGCACATTCCCCAAGCTCTCTTTGATTTTTCGGAGAGGCATGGTAGGTGGTATATAGTTTATCAAAAAAAACTTTGAGCTGATTAATGCCTGCAACTTCTTTACAAACATCACCCACTGCAAGCTCCAGCTTGTGGTTAGCACAGTGCCATACACTCAACTGTGGATATTTCAGTTTCAGAAGAGTTGCCACACCGGATTTCCTACCTATCATATTGGAAGCACCATCTGTCACAAGCTGAACCAAATGACTTTTTAAATACTCATCAGTAAAACCGTGTCTCTCTAAGCATGCAAGTAAGGTATCTAAGATTATATCTGCTGCTGTGCTTGGCAACTCAACAAGGTCTAAGAAAAAGGTCAGTGGCTCATTGTGTTTATCAATACATGCTCTTACACAGATAATTAGTGTGGTCAATTTACTAACTGTGGTAGATTCATCTATCATGAGGCTTATTTTTGATTCATTCTGCAAGATACAATCAATCAGCCTTGACCTCATTGTAGCAGCAATATGGTCTATTATATCAGCGCAGCTGTGATCTGAATGCAAGACTCTGCCCAAGTCTGCACCATTCATCTTTTGAACATCAATATCTAACGGCATATCAGAAAAAGGGCGCTCATGTTTGCCTATTTTGTATGCAGTTCTGAATACACGGCATGTCTCTTCCTGTACTTTCATTTGCATTTTCAAATTGTACTGTGGAATACTTTCACGGGCCCTCTGTTCTAAAATAGCTAGTGCCTTCAGATGACAGGAGCTATTCTTATGACGAAATATTTTTTTCCGCAGAGAAATTAACTGCTTGTCTTTAGAAGGGCCATATGGGATGACCAAGCAATCTACCCATTCCATGGAAAGATGCACACCTTGACTTGTTTCTGTTTTAAGATTTACCTTCCTGCACACTTTACATCCAAGCTTGCCTTTGGAAAAGAAGAGCCATGGATACTCTGTACGTTTGATTTCAAGTTGTTCCGAAGACCAGCAGGCTGGGTGATCAATTTGATCCACACTCTCCACCACATTTCCTTGGAGGAGTATGTGACTGTCGTTAGTGCCACAGCCATCTAACAATACTTCGTCTTCCGAATCGACTCTTCTCCTCTTTTCGGGCATCCTGCCACTTTCACTTGTTTGCCTTTCAAAACCCTGATTTGCATTTGCCATTGGTCCTTCCGAACTGGAGCCTGGGGACTTGCGTGTTTCACAAGATGTGGCTGGAGCATTTTTCTTCTGCAGCCACTGAAGCATCTGCATAAATAATTGTATAAATACATACATTTTAAAATAAGCACTGTACCATAACTCATGATTTATTTTAAATGCTGCCTGTCGGTACAAATTGGGATTTTCCACAAGACAATTTAAGAAAGAGTCCATGTCATTTTTTAATCCCACGGTAAACACTATATTGAATATTAGCCGTTTGACAATGAAAACTATGGTGTAAATTAAAATGTGTCAGCCCACACTTAAGGCATTTACTTGAAAAATATTTTTACATGCATTTATGCAATGGAATAATGGGGGAATTAAATGGTACATTGTTTGTATCAATGAGCAGGTCCCAATAAATGTGAGGGAATAGATTGAATAGTCTCAGAACCTGGCTGAGGCTCTTTACCTCTTTAAAACTTGACGTTGGATTGAAGAAAGACGAATACTGCGAATCTTCTGGGTAAGCAGCAATTTATGTGGCAGGCGGAAGAGATTTAGGAAGCACCCCTACTTCCGAGATTCTGTACCAACTGTGCTTTGCGGCCTATGCAGTGACACTGATTTGCCTCCGATCTAGCAGTAAACCTGATCCCTCTATGGCCTTGCAGTGCCGTGGTTTGATGATGACCTGTCTTTCTGGTTTGAGAACAGAAACACCCTCATCCGGTTTCTGGTGAGTGTCTGCAACTGCACGATCTGAGAAATCTTTCAAATAAAGAAGGGAATGTTAAATAAAAGTTAGCATGAATTTGCTAGAAAATAATGATCATTTTGCACTGGTATCTACAGAATGGGAACTGCGCAATTTTACATTGTTCCATAACTAAGTTCAGGGACAAAAAAAACTGTTAGACACCAGTAAACCCTGGTTTAAAGACCACTGTTCTAACTATTGAGCTCTGCTGCCCATTCCTGCACCTTCTCATAAAGTTGGGCCTTCTTGAACGGCCAAGTCAACCCCCTAGATGTCTTACTGCAGTACACATCTTATAGCAGCTGGTAAACAAAACATGGAACATAATAAGTTGATACGTAATTGCAGTGGCCCCAAAGCAGGCAGCACATGCTAAAAGTGCTTGTGTATGAAGCAGAGAGACAATGAAGTTTGTGAGCTTAGGGACATATTTATGGGAATGGTGGTGCAGGGCAGCACAGCAAGTTACTTTGCTGCACTGCCCTGCGTCACAGGGAAAGGGCGGGAATGTGCTGTATCAATCCAATATGGTGCATTCCGGTCTTTTCCCCCTGCACTGGCACCATTTCGACAGCCTAGCTTCAACGCAGGCACACTTGCCCCATGGTGCAAGGGTGCCTCCTTTGCATGCAGGATTGTTTTTGTGCAGGAAGGGGCACCTTCCTGTACAAAACAATCTTGAGAGGGTTTTTCATCTTTCTATGTGGGCTGCAGAATAAAGCACAGTTTGAAAGAGGAAAAAACAAGGAGGAATAAAGATATTTCTCCTAGTTATGCCTCCTCTGGGGCAGCGCAAGATTTTGCCGCATTCCCAGGATTACAAGTCCTTGTAAATCTATGAATGCGTCAAAAACCGTGGGAGTTGTGTGGGAGACTTTTATTATTGCAGGAAAACTACTGCGGTTTACAAGGAACTCTGCAGTGATTTATGAATTTTTAAGAGAGAGTCATTATGCTGCACAGTTCTGCTGGTTTTGTTACTGGGGGCCGATTTCGCAGCATTGCTGCAAAACCAGTCCCCAAGTTACAAAACCAGTCTCCCATGCAACACCCACCGCAACACCTCCCGTGCACACAGTAAGGCAATGCAGCAGTTTGTGCTGCGTTGCAGTACTCCATATCTATGAAGCCGTTCAAAGACATGCAAAGTGGTTTTACGTGGCTTTTAAAATATGACTTCGAGCTTTGCATTGTGCATGTACCACATTGGAAGGTGCAAGCATGACGCAAGGCCCTTGACAGCATGCTCCTTAGTCTGGTGTGCATGCAAATCCTGCATTGCAAATCCCTGGTGAGTTGCATTAGTACTACTGGAACAAGGCCTATGAAGGCACCAATGCGTGAGGTGGACTGGCCTCAATGGTCCAGTGACCTCCGTGACAAAGCCACTGCTGCTCTAGGGTGTGCTGCTTTGTAGACCTGCCCGCAAGACTGGTGGTGAACCTGGGTATGAATTGTGGTGGACAGGGCTTCAAGTTTACTCAACTGGCCACCGGTAGGGTTCACCTGCTGGTGCTAAGAGACCAGGGCTTCTAAGGTCTAGTGGGGCCCTCTAAAGTCTATCATGGGTGCTCCCTCAGGAGTGGTCTGATGGACAAGGCATGAAGGCTGAACCAGGTTCCCCAGTTCCAAATTTGGTAGCTCTGGCCATAATGCCACATCCTATACCCACCGAACACCCTTCTGCCCCACTGAGTGAAACTCGCACTGTCTTCAGCTACAACCCAATTCTGCCCCATTATAAGCACCTGGATGTGACTAATATCAAATTATGCAGTGCCTGAAAAAAGTAACAACATTCTGGGAAAAGCAAATACTCATAAGGAATGCAGGATTATGTAAAGCATGCAAAATATAAGCAGGAACGACATGTTACCTTAACGCTTTTACTCTTGTTCAGAAATCAATGAGTATTTTTTGTCTCAAACATTGAGGACATGAATAAAGGGCTCCTCCTGTACACATGTGTTAAGCAGGGCTCAGAGACAAAGGAACTCTTCAAGAGAATCTGATCTGACTCACGGAAACCCACAAGGGCTCCTTCTTATCCACAAATTGTGCACTCTTGATTGTCAGCGCCAGGATACCTGTTAGGTGACAGTGCGCTTTACAAGTGAGATAAATAAATAAATAAATGATTCTTATTCATGTCAGCCAGCTAGCTGCTCAAACATAGTAAAGCACATATGTATTCACTACTCTCAAGCATCACCAGCCATGGTGAGAAAGGGTATTGTGCACAACCGACAGTTAAATAGTTTATACATTTTACTGTTCCATTGGCATAAGACTCAGGAAAAGAAAACCTGTCGCAGTTCTTTATTGATCCTTCACTTTAAAGTAGATCCGAGAAACTACTAATCTCTCCTTACCGGACTACTGATAATATATCTTTTGAGCTCTCGCTTTTGGGACAGTGAGCCCAGGACCCATGTCTGCGCATACCCGGCGCACTTAGGGTGCAACATTTGCGAAGGCCTGTCCACTACGCAGCAACACAAGTCACATTTTTTGTAACTTTTGATCCGTTTGAGCTACAAACAATTTGTAAGTTAAAATTGTCAGGTTATGTAGAAAATGTGTTATGTGTCAAATATGCCAGGATCATAATTATTCAGAAAACATTTGCAAACTAGGATATTTTGCTATTCATGTTTGAACTGGTCCTGTGGAAAATAGGAGAAGTGCTGATGACAGAAACTCCATGGCTCGGAGACAAATGGCCTGTGCTTCCACTTTTAAGCGTATTGGGGACATTCTGTGATTGGAAACATATCGTACTTTGAAAATGTATTTTAATGTGAATAATTCATTTTAAACCTTAAATAATCACATGTTGCCTTCCCATTTGAGACGTGATGAATAGAAAGGGTGTGTGCTGATCTCTTCTGTGCTTTAAGTGCAGACCACCCTCATTACAGAGCAGAAAGTTTGTGTTGGGCGCTATAACAGAAAACCTAAAAAACAGCAGATAAGACATTCGACATTTCCCGTTTAAAAAATGCACCAGGTATTTTATTTTCCCAACTTACTTGATCTTTGTGGAGTTCAACTTCAGAGGCAGTCCAGGCTCCGGCACAGAGAAAAGAGCAGAGCTGTAAAGGAGGGGCTGGTGACCTCTGGGCAGGCACGGAGAACAACTTCCAGGAGAGGCTAGTGGGGCTGGGACAGCGTTTCAGTTCTGGCTGGCTGGAGAGCAGATTCACAGTCACAAAGTCCACAGTGAAGCCCTTTTCTTCTAACCCAGGTGGCGTCCGTCAGTCTGCGTGAGCAGGGAAGGGAGGGAGACACCAAAGTATCTTGATGTGACCATTGTATTGGTCACAGTGGGGGCAGGCAGGCCAGCGTCCTCACTGAATAAGGTGTGAATCACAGGCTCAGAGCAGCCTGAGGTGTGAATCACGGGCTCAGAGCAGCCTTTTCCAGCTATGCTAGACTGATGGCCCCTTTCAGTATCACTTTACAGGCCCCTAGACACAGAGGGGAAAGGGAGGAGGTCGGGCGCGCTGCAGAGGCCTTCGTCGATGTGCACGGTGGACCACACAGGCTGGATAACAAAGGTGTCATATTAAATTAGGGCCGTCCCGGTACGCTTTTTTAAAATCAAGAAGTAGGGGAACGGACTAACATAATTTCTAAAAGTAGGGGCACGCCGTGCCCTTCCGTTCCCCCCCACTTCTAACACTGGTTAGACTTGCCTTCTGATGTCCATAACTCTTATCGCCACATGAAAGATGCTTTAATGTCTAGGTATGGTTTAACTCCTGAATTGTATAGACAGAGGTTCAGGGGTTGCAAGAAGATAGAGAACAGTACCTGGGTTGAATATGTCACTTTTTTCTGCAGAGCATTGGATGGTTGGGTGAAGGGTAGCAAAGTTGATGATTTTCAGGGGCTTCCTGATTTGATTGCATGGGAGCACATGTCAAGTAACTGTTTTCCTGAGCTACACCAGCACCTGATTGATAGTAGTCTGACTAATCCTAGGAAGCTTGCTGAGGAGGCGGACCGCTGGGTCAATACCAGGGTCCACAAGGGTCACGTGGGAGACTCAGCCAAGAGTGGGCAGGGTCCCTAACAGAAGAGTGGGGGGGACAAGGGTAAACAGAGGGAGTTCCATAGAAGGCCCCAAAGTAGTCCCCGAGGGAACCAAGGGAAAGGTTCTCAGCCTCCCCCCCCAGAAACCATCAGGGGCCCGACAAGTCCACATGTTCAAAGGGTACCCCTGAAATGCTACAAATGTGGAGACCTGGGTCATTGGGCGAATGATCCCAAGTGTCGCCTCTTTGGAAAAACAGCACCCCCTGGTGCAGCCCCCCGGCAGATGGCTGGTGTAGCCCTGGGTGAGGACATGGGTGCCCAAGGTGGGTGGGGTCCCGCAGAGATGTCCCTTGTCTCTTTAGGAGACTGTGAGGTGGTCCCCAGGACCCAGCTGCCTGAGAACACTAAAAAGTACAGGCAGTGGGTGACCATCAATGGCCATAGGGTGGAGGCTCTTAGAGATACAGGAGCCAGTGTGACACCTGGTATCTCAAGAGCACGTTGTCCCCAATGCATTCTATTCAGTGTTTGCTGCTGACAACACAGAGAGTCACTGCAAGGTGGCTCAGGTTCCCTTTGAGTGGGGGGGGGGGTCTCTGGTACTCTTCAGGTAGCTGTGAGGCCCGCCATGCCTGTTGACTGTTTGTTAGGGAACAATCTGGAGAGCTCACCTTGGGCGAAGGTGAAGCAAAGTGCCCATTTGGAAATGTTGGGTTTGCCTGACTGGGCGTGTGTGACCATCCGGTCCATGGCAGCAAGTAAAGGTGCTCAAGAGGACCTGGAGCCTGAGAGGGAGGCCCAGGCACCTGCCATCAAGAGGAGAGGCCGGGGTGCGGGAAACCGTCCCCCCGAAGTTCCCACGGTCCATGAGGAGGCAGACCCTGAGGATGATGCCCTGGAACCTACAGGGGAACAGGTAGCTGAACTGGGGGACCTGCCTGAACTGACCCACTAGCAGCAAGAAGGAGGACCCTCCATGGAAGAATTCTGCAAGGAGCATAAAGAATGCCCTTCTCTTGTGTGCCTGTGGCAACAGGATGCAGACCAGGCAGCAGGTCTGGGTCACATTGGGTTTACTGGGAGAATGGTCTCCTGTATTCTGAGCCTAAGGTTGCTGAGCCTGGGTCAGCCTGTGTGCTGGTGGTACCCGAGTGCTTCAGAGCCTTTCTACTGGGGCTGGCTCATGATGTGTCATTGGCAGGATATTTGGGGCAGGACAAGAACTTTGAGAGGCTTGTCACCCACTTTTATTGGCTCCAAATGCACAGGAGTTCAGACACTCACTGAAGGACATGTCAGACTTGCCAGGCAAGTGGAAAGAGTGGGAGGAAGCGCAAGGCTCCTCTCCAGCCATTCCCTGTGGTCAACACCCCCTTTAAACGGGTGGGTATTGACATTGTGGGGCCACTGGACCCCAAAACAGCCATGGGCAACAGGTTCATCCTGGTCTTGGTGGACCATGCCACCCGGTACCCGGAAGCCATACCTCTGAGGACAGTGACGCCCCCCGTGGTGGGACGGGCACTGATGGGAATTTTCTCCAGAGTGGGGTTCCCTCGCGAGGTAGTGTCTGACCAAGATACTAACTTCATTTCCAAGTATATGAAGTCCCTGTGGCGGAGTGTGGGGTAACTTACAAATTTATCACTCCTTACCACCCCCAAGGAAATGGGTTGGTTGAAAAGCTCAACTGTACCCTGAAGGGCATGATTATGAGTCTTGAGGAACCCATGAGGCGTAAGTGGGATGTCCTCTTACCATGCCTACTCTTTGCTTACCGTGAGGTGCCACAGAAATCTCGAGGGTTCAGCCCCTTTGAGCTTCTCTATGGACACCCAGTGAGAGAACCTCTGAGTTTGGTTAAGGAAGGCTGGGAGCAATCTCCCAGGAAACCTCCCAGGATGTATATAGCTACATGCTGGCCTTTAGGAACCAAACTAGGAGTTTCAGGCAACTCGCTGAGGCAAATCTGGAAGCCAGCCAAGAGGAGATGAAGCGGTGGTACGACCAGAATGCCACTCTGGTAGAGCTTCAGCCTGGTCAGAAAGTGTGGGTCATGGCCCCAGTGGAGCCCTGCGCTCTTCAGGATAAGTGGACTGGACCATTTGAGGTTGTGGAGCGCAAAAGACCGGTTACCTACTTGGTGGACTTGCGGTCTCCCAGGAACCCCTTGAGGGTCTTGCATGTCAACCGCCTGAAGCCCCACTTGGAGAGGTCCCAAGTGGGCATGCTCTTAGTGACAGATGGTGGAATGGAGAAGGAGACCGAGCCTCTTCCAGACCTCCTGTCGGCAACAGAACAAGATGGGTCAGTGGATGATGTCAACCTCTCTTCCACCCTGACCCCTGAGCAACAGAATGACTGCCGCCAGTTGCTGGGACAGTTTTCTGATCTGTTCTCCCTCGTTTCCGGTGTCACTGATTGGTGCGTCCATGATGTGGACACTGGGGATAGTACACCTGTGAGGCACAAAACCTACAGGGTGACTGACAGGGTGAGAGCTTGCATCAAGGAGTAGGTCTCCAAGATGTTTGCATTAGGGGTGATTGAGCCCTCTAACAGTCCTTGGGCCAGCCCAGTGGTCTTGGTCCCAAAGGCTGCTGCACCGGGTGCCACACCAGAACTCCACTTCTGTGTGGACTACCGAGGGCTCAATTCAGTCACCAGGACTGACGCGCACCCCATCCCCAGAGCTGATGAGCTCATAGATCGGCTAGGGGCTGCATTGTACTGGCAGATTGCCTTGACTGATGGGGCAAAGGAGAGGTCAGCATTCTCCACACCAGATGCCCTTTGGGATGAAGACTGCCCCTGCCACCTTTCAGAGGTTGGTCAACCAGGTGTTGGCTGGACTGGATGAGTTCAGTGCCGCCTACCTGGATGACATTGCAGTGTTCAGCGCCAGTTGGGAAGAACATCTGCGTCACCTCTGGGAAGTGTTGATGGCACTGCAGAGGGCAGGCCTCACGATCAAAGAGAGTAAGTGCCAGATCGGGCAGGATTCTGTGGTGTACTTGGGACACCAGGTGGGGAGCGGCCAGGTGGTGCCCCTGCAGCTCAAGATTGAAACCATCCTGGCTTGGCCGTCCAAAACCCAGACAGAGGTGAGAGCCTTTTTAGAACTCACGGGTTACTACAGGAGGTTTGTCAAGGCATATGGCAACACCCTGAACCGCGCTGACTTCCAGGAAGCAGCCTAAGAGAGTGATTTGGACTGACACCTGTCAGAAAGCTTTTGAGGCCCTAAAAACTGCTATGTGCACGGCGCCCATGCTCTTGGCACCCAACTTCTCCAGAGAGTTCATAGTACAAACAGACGCTTCAGAGCATGGTGTGGGTGCTGTTCTGGCACAGATGAATGAGGAGGGCCTAGATCAATCCGTAGACTTCATCAGTAGAAGGTTACTTCCACGGGAACAGAGGTGGAGTGCTATTGAGCGTGAGACATTTGCTGTGGTCTGGGCACTAAAGAAGCTGAAGACCATACCTGTTTGGGACTCACTTCCGGGTTCAGACTAACCACAGGCCCCTCAGATGGTTGATGCAGATGAGGGGGGAGAATCCAAAGCTGTTGAGGTGGTCCATTTCCCTACAGGGGATGGATTTCACGGTGGAACACCGCCCTGGTACAGAACACGCCAATGCTGATGGTCTGTCCAGATTTTTCTGCCTTAGTGAAGATAACTCCTAGGAGGTAGGGTAGTTCTCCTCACATTTCATCTGGAGGGGACACGTTTTAGACCTGGCACCTTGGCGTGGGTCTCCCTTCCACTTTTTGCTGTTGCCTCATGTATATTTGCTGGTGTTAGATGCTTAGGGCACAGTGCCACTGCTGTCCAGTGCCACAGTGCAAGTGCTCCCTATTGTAAATTAATGTGTGAATTAGTAATTCCATGATTGGCTGGTTTGGTTTACCTGTCAGACCCTAGTACAGTGCACCAGGAGTGCCCAGGGCTAGTAATCAAAATGCTGCTGTTGGGCTTGCAGCACTGGTTGTGCCACCCACAGAAGCAGCCTGTAAAAGTGTGTCTAAGGCCTGCCATTGCAGAGCCTGCGTGCAGTCAGGTACTGTCTTGCTGACTGGGCAAGTGCACCCACTTGCCAGTCCCTAAACCTTCCCTTTTCTTCATGTCTGACACCCCTATGGTAGGCCCAAGGGCAGGGTGCATTGTAAGTATAAGCTCGGTCAAGCCCTGATGTGAGTGGCATGTCCTAATAGTGAATTACAGCAATTTTCGTTTTTCACTATTGCAAGGCTACCTGTTCTCCATAGGCCAGAATGGGCAGTTTGATTATTATACCTTATAATCCTAACTGACTCAAGGAACATGGTAGAAATTCGAGTTTAGTATGCCTGAACTCAGAATGATAAAATACATCTTTTAGTGAAGCTGGTTTTAACATTCTGTGTTTGAAAATGCCACTTTTAGAAAGTACAAAAAGATTAGTAATTCTAGACCAATGTCTAGAAATAGCTAGTGCACTACTAAATGCCCAAATGAAGCGTACTCACGTATTCGAAATTAACAGCAGCAGGTTTTCAAAACATTTATAAACAGTATATTATAACATTCAAACTCAATTCTTTGACCGGATGAAAACACAATAGTAGAAATAGTTCCAAAATTAAACTTCAGGATATCAAATGAAGTCTTCTGGCTTTATTCTTGGTGAATGCAGATAGCTTCTTATGTGAAATCAACAGAACGTTGCTCGTAGTCAGCAGTAATACATAATTTAAGCTTCACGTGTTAACAAAAAATCCCAATGCATTTCGGGCTATAAATTGAGCCCTTCATCAGGGGTATCTACAAGTATAAACAATAATATAATATGATTTACAGATGAAAAAAATGCCTACAATGATATACTTTACTAGTTAGTGGCCTCAACAGGAGCCAGGGGTTTGTGGGTTATGATGTTACGACAAGCACAAAAAGAATCAACCATGAGAAGTGCAAGTAAAGTCCCACAGCCAAAAAGAGACTAAAAAATCATAAAAGTCAACACCCGTGTAAACATGGCAAGTCCGTGCTAATATTGATCACCAGCTACTGGGAAGCATACCCAACGTTCCACTGCCATAAAGACTGAAAATTAATAAAGGTACACCCATGTATATAAGTTTGTGCTAATCTAGATCAACAGCGACTGGGAAGCGTACCTTAAAGTACAGCAGTACGTGGATTCTGATATCAATACGCTGAATCAATCAGTCCACAATAAATGGGGTTATATCAAGACTGTCGTTGTCGTAAAATATCTGTAATCCAAAAGAGACTGCATCAATATGGGGTGCCTGTAATCAAGACTATACGTATCGATGACCAACAGGATCCGCTTACCAACCAACAGACTAACGTCGCCTCAACAGTAAAAGTCCAACACCCGTCTTTGTGCCAATGCGAATTTTCAAAACGGGTATCTGTAGCAGGGAATACATAAAATATAAAATATAAATAAAATGCTTGCCTTATGAACAAGATATCCATCCTTGAACCAACTGGATGTAGCGCTAAAGATTACGCGCTTACCAACAAGCTTTGAATACAGCGTCAACTCCTCGACCAGACACGCCAAGTTTCTGGCTCGAGAAACATTGCGTGATCACGTTTTTCAAAAAAGACGAAACTAACATAGAAACAGGACTAAGTTAGTAGTTCATCTAGCGGGCCACCCGCCCATGTTGAATATCATGCTGTGCAACAGTTGACCTCGAGAACATATTGAAGCGTGAAGCCCATCACCAAGTAAAAATGAATAAAAAAATAAATAAAAAATGAGAAATGTCGAGAGACGACGTTCAACAAGAACAATAAAGTTAAAATGAAAAGAATAAAAAGAAATTAAATTAAGAGACCTTAGGGCAAATGGAAATACCTAATGAGAAAGCAATAAACATAAAATGTAACATAGAACAACATCACAGTTTCAACTTTGTTAAAAAATGTATCATCATAACAATCTCAGTTTTGTTACAGAATATAAGAACAATACAATGTCAACATAAAGTGAGCAAATAACAGCTACTCACTCAGTAATGTACATAATGCGCATCAGGAACCTACCAGGAAAGAATCGTTTTAAAGAAAACATGCCAGATCAAATTTATCATTTAACCCCTTTGGGAGTAAAGTTTGCAAAAACCAAATCCAATAGGATTCGCGTTGTGACAAAAGTTTCATCATGTCCCTGTCTAAACGTGGTGAAACTTTTTCTAGAACGCAGAATCTCAATTGAGCAATGGAGTGCTTCTTCTCTAAGAATTATGGTTTTAGTACGTATTCTACTCTTATGCTCAGTTATAAGAATACGTAGAACCCTCTCAGTTTTGCCAACATAATACAAATCACACGGACATTTGATCAAATAAATCACATGACGACTGTTGCAATTCGCATCAAAATTCAACATAATCTTTTTGCCAGTCCACGGATGGGTAACATACCTGCCCATGATAACATTGTTGCAATGTGAGCAATTCATACATTTAGTCATACCTCTAAAGGCAATGTCAGAACTGACTGTGGTGCGACTCAAAATCTCTTTTAGATTGCTAGATCTTTTATATGCAAACAACGGTCGCTCAGAAAAGATTCCTTTAAAATCAGATTCTGTCTGCAACAAATCCCATTTTTGTAAAATGCTTTTTTTAACTGAATCAGTGTTAGTAGAAAAATTCGATACAAATACTTCGCGATTAGGTCCTGGTGGCTTGTCTTGCTTTTGTAATAAAGCCTCACGACTTTTCATCAATGATCTACTTTCGGCTTCGTTAATCACCTGCAAAGGGTAACCCCTTGCTAAAAACTTGTTTTTAGAATCTTGAATGGTCTGCACGCATGACTCAGGATCAGAAGAGATACGCTTAATCCTTAAAAATTGTGAGAAAGGTAAGTGTCTTTTCAATGACCATGGATGAAAACTGTGGTATTGCAAGGCGTTGTTGCGATCAGTCGGTCACCCAATCTATTTAGTACAACATCAAGATAAGCAATACTCTGAGGGTGAATAAGATGAGTAAACTGAATTCTTGGGTTAATACAATTAAGTTTGTGAATTTGCAATTCAAGTTCAGATCGTGTACCATGCCAAACAATCAAAATGTCATCAATAAAACAACGATATAAAATGAGCCTCGCCGACCAGAGTGGATCAGAAAGAATGTTTTCAGATTCAAATTTTAACATGAAGATGTTAGCATAGCTAGGCGCTCCAGAAAAGCCCATTGAAGTACCATTAGCTTGAAGATAAAATTGACCCTTCCATTGAAAGTAGCTATGGTACAAGCAGAAATGCAGAAGTTCAACTAGAAACACCTTATGAGCCCTAATGGGATCATGCCTCAGTAAGGCCCATTCAACGGCATCAATGCCTTCATTGTGGGGAATCGAAGTGTACAATGACACGTCAATTGTACACAGCAGAATCTCTGATGATTTAGGTAACTTAATTTCATCAAGAATGTTAAGTAAGTGAGTGGTGTCTTGAAGATACGATGGACTTGACTGCACAATAGGCTGAAAAAATGTATCTAGATAACGTCCCAAGGGATCATGTAGTGACCCGCATCCGGAGACTATCGGTCTCAACAGGGGGTCAGCAACATTCTTGTGAATTTTAGGTAGCATGTACAGGGAGGGTCTACGTGGAAATCGTGTGAATAAAAACTCCCTTGTTTTATTGCTAATCCAAAACATATCAACCGCATGCTGCAAAATAGAATCAAGTAAGGAGGCAAAAGAAACCGTTCGATCCTCAGTTAATGGAATGTAGGTGGTGGAGTCTTGTAACATCAACAGAATTTTTTGTTCGGAATAATTAAGATCCATTACAACTAACGCCCCGCCTTTGTCAGCCTTAGTGAAGTGTAGAGTAGTGTTGTGTTTCAAAGAGTTCAGTGCCATTTTTTCTTCTTTAGATAAATTAAGTGATGTAGACTTGGAGAATGACATTTTGGCAAGATCTTGTTTTACCAAGTTTTCAAACAAATCGATAGTTTTGTGTGAAAAAGGAGGGACAAAAGTACTCTTGGGTTTAAATTCAAGGTACCCGTCCTCTTGATCAGAATCTGGAGTAGTCTCAATGGTTGAAAAGAAATATCGAAGCCGAAGCTTTCTAATGAATTTATAGAGATCTACTTGAGACTCTAAACTCTTCCCAAGGTACGTAGGAACAAAAGAGCAACCTTTATTCAAAACAGAAATTTGTTTTTGGGTTAAAACTTGAGAGGAAATGTTCACTACTAATGTCTCTTCCCTCGTCTCGTGGAGCCTGTTTTTGCAGAATCTATGGCCTCGGCGGGTTTGACTAGTGGTGTTGGTGTTAGTGTAGGAGGTTGATTTGATGCTGGACTTGTCTCTAAAAAAGAAACTTTAGAGGTGCTTGGACCAGCAATCACGGGTTCACTAACTTGAGACTGAGAAATTGTAGGAGCAGGTGGACGAGATAGTTGAGTATCAGACACTGATACTAAACTGTAAGAAGAATAGAGTATGCAGTTCCTCAGAGACAAGGGGAGAGTGAGAGTGTCAGGAGGAGACCGTGTATAGAGGGGGGAATTCCTCTAGTCGGAACTAGGGTCCTCACACACCAAGCAAGCTAGGTGTCATGCTTCATCATATGGACCTGCTCCTCGTCGGGACGGCGCTGCAATCCCCGACGGGCACCCTTAAAGGGGCTCTTTAGCGGAGATCTTCTGTTCCTGGCCGTATGATGTGGTGTGTGTGAGGGGTCTAGTGGTGTAGATGTGGATGTGTGTGAGTGATTAAAACAAGTTGGATAGTCCACAAACAGGACTTTATTAAGAAAGGCTATCCACTTGATTAAAAAACAACAAGAAACAGAGTGGCAGCTGACTGACGTTAGGGTTCAGCTAAGCTATGCTCTTCTGTGATGGTCAACATGTTTCATGCCTAGTGGTCTAATGATCCATGGCAATTCTTCAGGACCTAATTATCAAATAACTATCCACACACTGTGGGGAGTACAATAGTTACCTGCCACGTGTCTTATGGGACAATGGTCTCACCATATGCAAGGGGTAACCTATGTGGGTGTATATCCCTGCTTCTGTCCGTATTCGTCGCGCCACCCATAACACCAGACTTCTGGTGTAGTCAAGGTTGTTACTGGGACAGGCCGTTAACCTACCCTAGCGCCACACGAACCGGGAAGGATAGCTCCACTCCGGTTCATCTAGATGAACCGGAGTGGAGCTATCCTTCCCGGTTCATCATAAACTTCCGCCCAGGTGTACACCTCGTCCAGTTTGTAGTCAATTGTATCTCTGCGAAATTTCCTGATTTTACGCTCATGAATCTCTTATGCGTAAGTATCTAGTTTTAAATTAATATCATCCAAGGTTTTTAACCAGAGATCGGTTTCCATTTGTGATATCAAGTTGGCTTGTAAATTTTTGATTTCAGATTCCAGTTCTACTAAAACCTGAGACAACTCTTCAACAATTAATAAGATTACATCTAACGAACACTTATTTAAAATAGAGTACCACTTCTCCATAAACTTTTTGTTCATATTGAACAACATAGGTTTGATCGCTAAACGTAAACTTCTTGGAATTCGACTAGCTTTGTGGTACTGAATGAGAAGGATCTCCAAGGGCTTGGAAAAGAGCTTGCCTCGTGCTGAAGTCTCAGGGACAACATACTTCAACCCCCAGCTCCCCAGAGTTCTTTGAAAGTGCCTGCTGCTGTTTTGGGCCTTCTGATGGACTGCGTGTCGCAAGGAGCTGGAAGTGCGACTCACGGAGAAGTAGCGTGTCACCATCGCAGCCGCTGATGTCGCATCCCGGAACAAGGGTGACGCTGCTGTAGCTGACGCATTGCACCACATCACGAGAAGCGTCCCGCAACACCGAAGAAGCGTGTCGCGGTTGCAGCCGCTGGAGCTGTCGCATTGCACCGCATCGAGAGAAGTGTTGCGCATCAAGGAAGAAGCGTGTCGTCATCGCAGCCGCTGCCGTCGCATCTTGGATGTCGCCACTGTAGCTGTCGCATTGCACAGCATCAAGAAAAGCGCCTCGCATCCACGGAGAAGCGTGCCGCCGTCGGAGCTGCTGCCGTCGCATCATGGAACAAGGGTGTCACCGCTGCAGTTGTCGCATCGAGCGGAAGCGTCTCGCAATGCCGGAGAAGAGTGTCATCGCATCACGGAACAAGGGTGTCGCCGCTGCAGCTGACGCATCAAGGCGAGCCTTCTCGCAACCTCGGAGAAGCGTGCCGCATCAGGAAGATCTTCACGTCTTTATTTGTTTGCACCAAACCTTCAACGCATCACCATCGCTGCAACACTTTAATTGACCTGCATGTCGCATCTAAAGGTACATTGACTCAAAGTGTCGCATTTAAGATCTAAGCATGAACTAAGCTAAAACTACCATTTTTAAGTAACAGTATTGGGGATTTTTGTCGTTTATGGTCTTGGGTTAAATCTATATAAAGAATATTTATTTTTGATATAAAACCTGTGTGATTTCCATCTGTAGTGTTGTCATTTGATTACTGTATGTGTTCACAAATGCTTTATACACTGCCTCTGAGATAAGCCTGTCTGCTCGTGCCAAGCACCCAGGGGGGTGAGCATGGGTTATTTTAGGAGTGTACCACCTTACCCTGACTAGAGTTAAGGGTCCCTATTTGTCACAAGTGCATACCTGTGCCAACTAGAGATCCCCAAATCTAACACTGACCATCTGGAGAAAGTTTTACATGTCCGGGGTCATCAATTTTCATCAGAAAAATTGATTGTTTGGACCATACAAAATATGATTCAAAATGTCAATGGGATCATGTCTGATGTTGAATGACCAATATTTTACTCCTAACAGTGACCAACATTGCCAACAGACTTTTTTCATTCTACTCAGAAGCTCCTATTTTGACCAATTTTTGACAGTAAAAAGACTCTAAACTCACTTATTTTAGTTCCAAAAGTGAGAATTCACAGGCAGTAGTAATTTACAACAAAAGATTAAACATTAAAAAATCACCATTACAGACCATCTGGATAAAGTTCGACAGGTCTGGGGTCATGGTTTTTCATCAGAAAATACATTTTTTCAACTGTACAAAGGATGAGTCAAAATGTCAATTGGATCATGCCTCCTGTTGAATAACCACATTTTAAAGCCTCACAGTGACCAAAATTGCTATTTTTACTGACTTTTCTTCCTACTCAGCAGCTTCTTTTTTGACCAATTTCGGGCAGAAAAATGTCTCTAAACACACTTATTTTAGTTCCAAAAGTGATAATTCACATGTATAGTCATTTCCAGTCAAAAGAATAAACATTGAAAAATCACCATTACTGACCATCTGGAGAAAGTTTGACAGGTAAGGAGTCCTCGTTTTTCATCAGAAAATTGAATTTTTTGGACCGTACAAAATATGATTCAAAATGTCAATGGGATCATGCCTCATGTTGAATAACCAATTTTTAACGCTGAACAGTGACCAAAATTGCCATTTTTAAAGACTTTTCCTCCTGCTCAGAGACTTCTATTTTTACAAATTTCAGGCAGGAAAATGACTCTAAGGTTCCAGAAGTGATCATACATATGCAATAGTCATTTCCAGTCAAAAGATTAAATATAAAAAAATCACCATTACTGACCATCTGGAGAAAGTTCGACAGGACCAAGGACATCATTTTTCATCTGAAAATTGAGTTTTTGGAATGTACAAAATATGATTCAAAATGTCAATGGGATCATGCCTCATGTTTAATAACCAATTTTTAATGCCGAACAGTAACCAAAATTGCCATTTTTACAGACTTTTCTTCTTATTCAGAAGCTTATCTTTTGAACAATTTCAGGCAGGAAAATGTCTCTAAACACACTTATTTCAGTTCCAAAAGTGATAATTCGCATGTATAGTCATTTCCAGTCAAAAGATTATACATTAAAAATCACCATTACTGACCATCGTGAGAAAGTTCGACAGGACCAAGGTCATCGTTATTCATCAGAAAATGTATTTTTTGGACTGTACAAAGAATGATTCAAAATGTCAATTGGATCAGGCCTCATGTTGACTAACCCCTTTTAAAGCCTAACAGTGACCCAAATTGACATTTTTACAGACTTTTCCTCCTACTCAGAAGCTCCTATTTTGACCAATTTCTGGCAGTAAAAAGACCTTAAACACACTAATTTTAGTTCCAAAAGTGATAATTCACATGCAGTAGTAATTTACAGTCAAAAGATTAAACATTAAAAAATCAACATTACAGACCATCTGGATAAAGTTTGACAGGTCTGGGGTAATCGTTTTTCATCAGAAAATTAATTTTTGGAACTGTACAAAGAATGAATCAAAATATCAATTTGATCGTGCCTCATGTTGAATAACCACTTTTTAACGCCTAACAGTGACCAAAATTGCAATTTTTACAGACTTTTCCTCCTACTCAGAATCTTCTGTTTTGACTAATTTCGGCCAGGAAAATTACTCTGAACATACTTATTTTAGTTCCAAAAGTGATAATTCACATGCAATAGTAATGTACAGTAAAAAGATTAAACATTAAAAAATCACCGTTATAGACCATCTTGAGAAAGTTCAACAGGTCGGGGGTCATCATTTTTATCAGAAAATTGATTTTGGGACTGTATAACGAACGATTCAAAATGTCAATTGGATCATGCCACATGGTGAATAACCACTTTTTAAAGCCACACAGTGACCAAAATTGCCATTTTTACAGACTTTTGCTCCTACTTAGAAGCTTCTATTTTGACCATTTCAGGCAGGTAAATGACTCTAAACAGTTATTTTAGTTCCAGAAGTGATAATTCTCATGCATAGTCATTTCCAGTCAAAAGAATAAACATAAAAAAATCACCATTACTCACCATCTTGAGAAAGTTCGACAGGTCCGGGGTCGTTTTTCATCAGAAAATGTATTTTTTGGACTGTACAAAGAATGTTTCAAAATGTCAATTGGATCGTGCCTCGTGTTGAATAACCACTTTTTAAAGCCTCACAGTGACCAAAATTGCCATTTTTAAAAGACTTTTCCTCCTACTCAGAAGCTTCTATTTTGACTGATTTCAGCCAGGAAAATGACTCTAGACAACTTATTTTAGCTCCAGAAGTGATAATTCACATCCATAGTCATTTCCAGTCAAAAGAACAAACATTAAAAAAATCACCATTACTGACCATCTTGAGAAAGTTCGACAAGTCCGGGGTCATCCTTTCTCAACAGAAAATTGATTTTTTGGACTGTACAAAATATGATTCAAAATGTCAATGGGATCATGCCTCATGTTGAATAACCAATTTTTAACGCCGAGCAGTGAACAAAATTGCCAGTTTTACAGACCTTTCCTTCTACTCAGAAGTTTCTCTTTTGACCAATTTCAGGCAGAAAATGTTTCTAAACACACTTATTTTAGATCCAAAAGTGATTATTCATATGCAATAGTAATTTCCAGGCAAAAGATTAAACATTAAAAAATCACCATTACTGACCATCTTGAGAAAGTTCAACAGATCGGGTTCATCGTTTTTATCAGAAAATTTATTTTGGGACTGTACAACAAACGATTCAAAATGTCAATTGGATCATGCCACATGGAGAATAACCACTTTTTAAAGCCTCACAGTGAACAAAATTGCAATTTTTACACACTTTTGCGCCTACTTAGTTGTTTCTATTTTGTCTGATTTCAGGCAGGAAAAAGATTCTAGAGAACTTATTTTAGTTCCAAAAGTGATAATTCACACGCAGTAGTAATGTCCAGTCAAAAGATTAAATATTAAAAAATCGCCATTATAGACCATCTGGAGACAGTTCGACACGTCCGGGGTCATCCTTTTTCATCAGAAAATTGATTTTTTGGACTGTACAAAATATGATTCAAAATGTCAATGGGCTCATGCCTCATGTTTAATAACCAATTTTTAACACCGAACAGTAACCAAAATTGCCATTTTTACAGACTTTTCCTCCTATTCAGAAGCTTATCTGTTGAACAATTTCAGGCAGGAAAATGTCTCTAAACACACTTATTTCAGTTCCAAAAGTGATAATTCACATGCATAGTCATTTCCAGTCAAAAGATTATACATTAAAAAAATCACCATTACTGACCATCTTGAGAAAGTTCGACAGGTCCGGGGTCATCGTTATTCATCAGAAAATTTATTTTTTGGACTGTACAAAGAATGATTCAAAATGTCAATTGGATCATGCCTCACGTTGAATAACCACTTTTTAAAGCCTAACAGTGACCAAAATTGCCATTTTTACAGACTTTTCCTCCTACTCAGAAGCTCCTATTTTGACCAATTTCTGGCAGTAAAAAGACCTTAAACACACTAATTTTAGTTCCAAAAGTGACAATTCACATGCAGTGGTAATTTACAGTCAAAAGATTAAACATTAAAAAATCACCATTACAGACCATCTGGATAAAGTTTGACAGGTCTGGGGTTATCGTTTTTCATCAGAAAATTAATTTTTGGAACTGTACATAGAATAATTCAAAATATCAATTTGATCGTGCCTCATGTTGAATAGCCACTTTTTAACGCCTAACAGTGACCAAAATTGCAATTTTTGCAGACTTTTCCTCCTACTCAGAATCTTCTGTTTTGACAAATTTCGGGCAGGAAAATGACTCTGAACACACTTATTTTAGTTCCAAAAGTGATAATTCACATGCAGTTGTAATGTACAGTCAAAAGATTAAACATTAAAAAATCACCATTATAGACCTTCTTGAGAAAGTTCAACAGGTCGGGGTCATCGTTTTTATCAGAAAATTGATTTTGGGACTACATCCTTCGTGCTGACCGTCCTGGGGGAAAGACTGGTGGAGGAGTGGCTATGATTATTGGCTCCAACCTTCAATTTCAACTCCTTCCCCATCCTCCCATTACATCTGTTGACTTTTTAATAGCATGTTCTACTAATCTTGCGACCCCCTCACTATTATTCTGTTCTATCGCCCCCCCCAATCCATGTCTCATTTCATTTCAGCTTTTCAAGACTTACTAGCCACTCTGGTAGTCAATAATTCATCCCTCCTCCAACTAGGGGACTTTAACTTCTGGCCAGGTGACCCCTGCGAGGACACCATGTCCAAAGAATTTTCAGAAACCCTTCACAGTATCAACTTCACCTCTCACATTTCTACTTCTACCCACATACACGGTCATACTCTAGACCAAGTCTGGACCGCCAACCTCTCCATCTCGGCACCCAACATATCCCCATGTGCCTGGTCTGACCACTCTTTGATCACCTTCTCCGCCTATTTGGCAGAGCTTGACCTCCCCCCCTGTCCCAAAAACACCTTCGCCCGTAACTGGAACAGAGTAGACATGGCCGCCCTCGAATCCACTCTAGCCTCCTCAGCTCCCATCCTGACTAACATCCACCCCAATAAACAAGCAGCCCTCATTAACACGTGGCTTCTCGACGCTTGTAATCAAGTGGCCCCTCTCAGACGGGTGAGAACTTGTCGTCCTCATGACGCTAATAGATGGTTCTCCAGCACCCTTAAAAACCAAAAACTCTTGTTACGCCAGGCAGAGCACCTCTGGCGCCGCAAGTACCATCCTGACGCCAAGCTACAATACCTTTCCCTCCTGCAGGCTTACAAAAAATCCATCCTTTCCGCCAAATTAGAATACTTCTCGCTAAAAATTCAATTGGCTGCCAACAAACCTAAGGAGATCTTTACTATCGTGCACCAACTCTCCGCTCCTGATAGAGTCGTCTCTAAGCCCATCCCCTCTCAGACCCTCTGTGATGCCCTTAACGATTTTTTTATCGAGAAGATTGTTATTATTAAACAGAATATCCCTACAGCTCTCCCGCTGACCTCTGCCCTGCACATATCTTAAGAGATATTCTTTCTCGTTGCCCAACCTCTCCCATTACTCTTTTAATCACTTCCATCACTTGCGGCATGGTACCTGACATATTCAAAGCCGCCACTGTAATCCCCATCCTAAAAAAACCTGGTACTCATCCCTCCATCCCTTCTAATTTCAGGCCCATTTCTCTACTGCCGCTTCTTAGCAAAATTCTTGAGAGCCACATCACTTCTTCGCTCTCTAATCACATTGAAACCCACCACCTCTTAGCTACCCACCAGGCTGGTTTCCGACCAGCTCACTCTACTGAAGCTGTTATTCTCTCCGTAGTAGATGAGCTTAGGCGTAGCGCTGACACTAACTCTCCCCAAGCCCTTGTCCTTCTTGACCTCTCCGCGGCTTTTGACACGGTCGACCACTCCATTCTTCTCGACCGTGTCAAGGGCGCGGGCCTTCGTGGTCCTGCCCTTGCCTGGATCACTTCTTTTCTTACCGGTCGTACCCAGGCCGTCCGCCTGGACGGCTTTCTTGCTTCAACCCACTCCGTCACTTGTGGGGTTCCCCAGGGCTCCTCACTCACTCCCCTTCTGTCCAACCTCTACATTCATCCTCTCATTGCTGTACTACAAGACATGGAGGTCACAGCGTTTAATTACGCTGATGACTTGCAGCTTATTTTCAACCTTTCCCCCCTCTCTGACTCTATCGCCAAGGTTCATTCTACCCTCACATGTATCTTCAACTGGATGAATCTTAACCAGTTGAAGCTGAATCCTGATAAGACCGAGCTGGTCCTCCTTGGCGGTCCCTCCAATCCATGGTCCCCTGCTTTTTGGCCCCTTATCCTTGGTTCCCCCCCTACCCCATCAACCTCTGTGAAAACGCTGGGATTTAAAGTCAGTCAAGATCTCTCTTTGCGCCCCCAGGTCAGTTCCGTAGTCTCCTCATGCTTCTTGGTTCTCAGAACCATCCGAAAAATATCTTGTTATTTCTCTATGGAGGCCCTTAAACTCATCATTCTCGCACTCATTTCTTCCCGCCTGGACTATGGCAACGCCCTATATACGGGCATTCCTGCCTATGAATGCCGCCGCTTACAACTTTTTCAGAATCAAGCGGCCCGCCTTATCTATAGGCTCCCCAAAACCAGCCATATTACTCCCTTATTGAAGACCCTTCATTGGCTCCCCATCAAGGAACGCTCACTTTTTAAAATAGGATGTTTGACCTTCATGTCCCTAGCTGTCACTGCCCCCGTCTTCATTAGTGCCAAAATCAACACTTACACTCCCACCAGAAATCTTCGTTCTTCCACTCAGTCCCTTCTTCAAATTCCTCGTTTCTGTAAGAAAAAAACTGGTGGTTCCAGATTTACTACTCTTGCCCCTATCTTCTGGAACTCTCTGCCTCTCGCTATTCGTGCTACTCCCTCTTACTCTGATTTTCGGGCCAAACTTAAAACCCATTTGTTTTCCCTAGCCTACCCCTCTTAACTCTCCTTCCCTTTCTTGCTCTGGTCTGTTTCTGATCTACAGCGCCAAGAAACCGTATGGTGATAGAGCGCTCAAGAAATCTCTTTCAACTTCAACTTCATAACAAACGATTCAAAATGTCAATTGGATCATGCCACATGGTGAATAACCACTTTTTAAAGCCTCACAGTGACCAAAATTGCCATTTTTACAGACTTTTGCTCTTACTTAGAAGCTTCTATTTTGACCAATTTCAGGCAGGTAAATGACCCTAAACAGTTATTTTAGTTCCAGAAGTGAAATAACTGGAGAGACTTATATCACAAAGGCTTGTTCAAGAATCAAGAAACTTTACTCCAGGGTGAAGACGCCACACTACCGGAAGCCTTTATATATACCAAACTTAAGCAGGAGGTCAAGGCATACATCCCTGAGTTCCCCCAGAACCCCGTAGATTAGATTCACATACCTTGTTGCAGGCAACGACATCGGCACACACGGTATTTATATTATTGCACGCTGCTCAAATCGAACCCCCCATCATGCAAGACAATTCCAGGGTGGGATGGGACCAAGAGCTCGACACTCCACTCACTGATAAATAAGCAGTGGGTATTTTTCTGTCAGCAAACGGTAAGGATAATAGCCAGCAGCCAGCTACTCATTAAACATTTTTAGTTCATACACCGAGTCTATTATATACCAGAAAGTCTATAAAGATATACGCCAAATGCGTTTTAGCGTGCACAATGAAATTCGTTTTCTTTATTTATTTACTTACATTACTCTGGTCGGCCGTGAGCAGGAGTTTACTACCCCCCACCCTGCCCCTCCCCCGTCCTGCTAGTTTGAAAAACAGGAGGTCCTTCAAAAACAATACAATATGCGATAAATATAGACCAGAATCGGCTCTATATAATTATACAATGCCCAGCCGGACATTGAGGTTTTAATGATCAAAAAAAGGTAATTTTTAGACATAGGTTAGAATGTAGAGTGGGACACAGTCCTGCGTCCTTACACACTAAACAAAAGGTACAAACAGTCAAACATATAGAACATTTATCAGGCTGAAGAGAGAAGCTTATAGCCAATACGAGATACAGGGGCAAGCTTTCACGAAAGTACAATGTCATGCACAATTTTAACATATGCGTTTAACATGCATGTTTGTACATAGGGTCGACGACGTTTCGATCTATTCAAACAATACATAGATCATCATCAGGACTAGAGAATATAAAAGCCTGAAAGTGCAATTCCTGTGAAAATGAAGGGGGAGAGAATAAAGGAGAAAGGAGAATTACATTAAAAACCTAAAATTACTGAGAATACTCAATAATGCCAGTGGTCATGCACGACATGCCATCAGTGAGGTACAAGCCAAGGAGGCCGGTTGTGAGAGCTAAGGATATCGATTGATTCCAATTTGTGAACAATTATCAGAAGGGAGAATTAACACTGAAATTAAGGCGGATGATCGAGGCATTAGTGCTAGGAACGCAGTAATTCGACTGTGAGACGACGGAGAACGTGTCAACACGTGCAAAAGGATGGTAATAGTCCGCAGTGGAGCGTGTGATGGACCGCAATGTAAACGAGAAGTGGTATAGTTGTGCGGTGAACTATTGCGCGATTGAACCGGCAAACCGTCAAGGATGTGGGGAGTATGGAGGGTGAGCCGATCATCGTCGTGACAGAGAACACAGTACCGGCGAGAAACTGACCAGAATCGGAGACGAACAATTCCTAGAATTTGATAAGCCCAGGTCCGGGTGAGGAAGTGGGTGCGGGAATCCAGCGGCCAGGAGAATTCCAATTAGTGGCACAGCTGAAAACTAAGGAAGGGAGCAATTACGAGAGATCATGATCAATACAGTGAAGGGGGAATGAAGGATTGGGAAGGGGGACTCACCACTTGTTCGCCGTGGCGTGTGGAAGGAGCTAAGGGATTATTCAGCTTCCCAGCGTAGCGGCTTGACAATCCAAGGTCCGCCTGAGGAAAAGCGCATTGCGGGAATTAGAGGAGGAGGGAGCAGGGCCGTGGAGAAGGGGTGAGCGCGCCGCTCAAGCACTTACCAGCAACAAGGTGAACTGCACGATCGCAGGTTGGCGGTGACGGGCTATGCTTGGTGGTTAAGGCAAACCCGGAAGACACGTGACAAACCAACCTTGGTCATGTGACAGGACGTGCAGGGTGTGTTGGGACGGGAATTCATGAGTGGATTAACGGCGGCCATGTTGGGTCAGTGTTAGTGAATAGGAAGCGATGAAGGTAATAGAAAAAAGCAGTACATTGTTAAGTTAAAACAATAACAATACAGATAATTTTGCAAATGTTACAGGCAAAATGAATTAAGTGTTAACCCATTAGAACAACAGTTAAGTTTCAGACTCACTAAATGAGAGACAGCCAGTCCTCATTCCTGTTGAGACCATTGCGGATTGTGTCAAGCTGAATAATAAGTTTCAACTCCTCTTTATTGAGGATTTGCGCCAGATCGCCACCTCTTGGTGGCAGCTTGATGATTCGTAGAACAGTCCATTTGATCTCATTGTCCTGGTGATTAGCCTGTTTGAAATGTTCAACCAGTGGTGCGTTAGGGACATTACAGCGAATCCTGCTACGGTGTTGTCCGATCCTTGTTTTGCGTCCTGCGGCACTCCCTCCACGAGCCGCTACTGCAGGCACACACACGTCAAGGCAACACAGCCCCTAAACCACTCCTTGCATTCCAGTGGCTTCAGATGTGCCAATTGAGGGTAGAAAGGTACATATTTGGGAAAGAACACAGGCCCTGGGACCTGATTGGTAGGAACCCAAGGCACATCAAGTCAAATTACATCAAATGTCAGGCAAAAAAGGGGTGGTAAGCATGCAGAATGGGGCACTTTCCATCACGTGTTTCACCAAAACCTTTATTATTTGTTTATTTTCCTCTTTTGTGTGAAGACAAAATGGTCATACATAAACCTGTTAGGGAATATCATAACAGAGTGGTGTGCACTGTGCGCTGACATGCACAGTGAAGTGTGAGAGACATAAAGAAACAGTGAGAGTAAAACAGAAAGGTAAGTAAGAGCAAAAGTAAGAATAAAAAAAGACTAAAGAAATATCTTCTGCAGGAAGGTAGGGCAAAAATATTAAACTGTGAAACAACGAAGATGAATAAAAGGATGGAAGGGTGAAAATGTGTGTGGATGGAAGGGTGAAAAGTATGGTGAAACGAGGGTTGGCTTACCTCGCTTAATATCTTTACTGGCACTATAGGCATGGTTCAGGCTGTGTGTTAATTTTCTGGCAACTCCATTAAGCTACCAGTTTGCAACATAAATCAGACAGATATGAAATTGAAATTTTAGGAGCTTTATTACAAATGTACATATTTACAAACTAGTACAAATATATATCTGAATATATGTGAGTCAGGCATCAGGTAGTTCTTTGAGAGTTTTAACAGTAAATTGTGGTAGCCAAAGCTTTAGGCGATCTGCTGGTCATTGTTGCGCTGGTCAAAAAACTGCAGCTTCCCCATTGAGGCGTAGAGGTAGGCATGCTTTCTCTCCAGCTGCGCTCTGTGCTTCATGGCCTTCTTCCCTGGTCTCTGTTCCTTGGAGATGGGTCAAGACACCTCCAGCTGTTTGGTGGGACACGCTAAATGAGGCAAATGTGACAGTAGAAATGTTCTGGGTATCTAATCGGTGCCACAGAATGCAGGTAGATGATCTTTGGAACCAGAAGGTGGAGCAGCAAGTTGTTGATTTTGAGCTGGTCTGACTGGTACCTTGAGGGCAGCAGAACGATAGGGTTTTGAATGAAGCTGAGCGGATTTGTTGCTCTAATTTTCTTTTTTAGTTCCTGCCCAGTGATCAATTGGACAAGGATCTCCGTTCACAGACAGAGATTGAGCTCTCCATTTAGGAAGTGTTTGTTTGTCTCCTAGGCATTTGTAGTTAGACTTGTTCATTGTGGAGGCTCTGTTTTCTTTCCCTTTCCTGATTTCCTTTCCAGGCATTATTCTGACTTCTGACCTGATGTTGTCAGTTAAACCAAGCTGGATCCAGCGGTTGTTAACCATAACTTGCGAGATTACATGCAAAGCTTTCTTAGTGGTAATTTTGGACTTTTCAGAGATTATGTAGTCTCTTTGGGCAGCCAGCAAGGGCATTTCAGGAGCCTTTGCAATCACACATTCAGTTCCATCTTGATGCTCTTTTGTGGAAAGTGGAGCTGCAGAATTCCTTGAAACATGATCTGCACCAGAGCCACCATTTTGTTCTCCAAGCTGATTGAAAACCTGAACAGATTCAAATATGTGCATGATGAAATTATTCCAATGGTTTTTAAATGACTCTTGCTCTTTTTCTCCCCATACTTTCTTTCTTTTGCCCAGGTCTTTCTTAGTTTTCTCATTTACTCTCATTGTGCTTACATGATTAATTTTTGTGCTGTCATTTTCGATTCCAAGAGAAGCACATCTGCTCTTTTGTGCAGATTCCTCTTTTTTAGCGGCTAAGATCTGGCTCTTTTCTTTCTTGGCTGCCTGCTTGCTCTTATTATTCTTTCTCCTTTTGCCAGCTCTGCTCACTCCAGCTCCAGACTCACATTTCAGAGCTCCAGTTCTACAAACATTTCTGATATCAATTTTCTTGATAGATTTAGAAGCTCGCAGCCATTTCCTGAGTAGAATTGTTGCAGCCTCTTCGCACAAAGAAATCCTTTTTTCAATTAGATGGGACCTTTGGCGCACTAGAGTCTTGCAGAACTGAAACATAAAACATAGTAAAGGCAATGAAAAAATCTTAGTCAAGTGATCTTATAAATCATAAATGTGCGTATATTTATTTCTGCTAGCACTGCTAAGACACAACCCCTTGAGACGTTATGCCTCACTGCATCTCCTGAGTCTACAAATTCTCGCTAAATCCTTGATTGAAAGTCCAGTTGACCTGTTAATCATGATGTCTAGTGAATCTATCTCTAGGCAAATGGATTTTAAACACTGAATGACATAGCAAGGAGGAAATTGGATTTTAGGTTTGAATGTCCAAGCCATGTATGAGGAAGCAGTGTGTTAGAAACTGGAAAAAATTAGATAAATAGAATATGTTTCTAACCCACCATGAGATCCAAGGTTCTTATTGTATATAAGACTGATTATTCAGTAATAATAAATCACATTCATCGGTTTCTTATAGTTATAACATATCTAACTATATTATTTCACCCCTAAGGATAACTCTATTGAAAAATGAAAATTAATTTTTCATTGAAAACATGACAAACTTTCCTGCTTTACCTGAAGAACTTTACAGAGAAACGGGAAGAGCAAGGCTATGTACACACTTCTTATTATCAGAGCCTCATCTCACTCTTAAATCAGTTTGCAATTGAAGCTATCAAAATTCAAGATTCCGATAACTAGGAAAGGAAACTATTTGAAGGAGTGTCACAGCTGTGTGACTTTTAATATATTTTTAGGTATAGAAATGCATTTGCTAAACCAGAATTAAAGACAGTTGTTAGCACCTGACTCCGCAATAAGACAGGACAATAATAGATGAAGGATAAAACGGGTTAATATAAAGATACTTGATGAAACTGAGATGGCACTCTGTTGTACAAAACCACAAAACCACTCAAATCCCTTCCAATCAACTATATGGGTTAGCTAATAAGTAGACATATACTGAAAGAGACCAGGTGTGAAAGTCAAGTGACAGGTATGACAGACGTCTCATTGGAAAAGCAGCACATTGGGTGACTGTAGGAAAATAGGATCTGATTCTTATGGTTACTCCACTTTTTGCTTGATGTGATACTGTTTTTGACTAGTCTGACTGGCATCCTGCTAATCAGGACCCCAGTCTATCTGCTTTCTCCCTAAACTGTAACTGGGGTACCTAGTATATGGTACCAATGTACCAAGGGCATAGGCCCCACAGCGGTCTCCCATGGGCTGAAGCATGGATTATGCCACCCATGAGAGACCACTCAAAATGGAACTACAGGCCTTCCATTGCAGCCTGTGTAAGTTGGAGCATGCACTACTTACTAAAGATTTAAGTTTACTATATCTAAGGGTCACTCCACTTAAAATCCATAAGTCACCCCTCTAGCAGCCTTTACAATCCTAAAGGCGGGTTGCTTGGTTCTAAGTGAGAGGTGTCCCTGCATGAGCAGGACACCCCTGCAGCCTACGGAGTCCATTCTCCCGGGTAGTCAGTGAAGCAGCCATATACTATATAGAGGGGCATTGTGTGACCTTACGATGACCAACTCAAAAACGGCTGCAACAAATCTTATCATGTTTGGTATCAAACATGTTTAAATCATACCCCCACACCATAAACAGTGTGGGAGGTATGATTCCAAGCACCGGGAGAGTCCTTCGTTAGTGTTATCTGTACCGCTCTCAGTGTTACCTGTACCAGCCTTCTAGTCTCGGACAGCACAAAATGGTTGCTGCCGACCAAAGACACATTTCTGCCCTCCTGCTGCTGAGCCAAGGTCGAGCAGGGGAAGGCCAAACAATAGGCATCCTGTCACAGGGAGGTGTGGCCACCTCCCAGGATTTAGTGTATTAGGTCTGGGTGGGTGCGCTTGCTAGCACCTGAAAGTCTGCATCAGGGGGACATTTGGTGTCCCTGTGCATAGTCCAATTCAAACATGTCCTGGGAGCCATTGCCTCCTGCTGTGGCGTGAAACTGGACAAAGGAAATGGGAGTAACCTCCCCCCTGTCCAGACCCTCCCCTGTGAGATCTCGTGAATCTTCCCAATCATTTCCTTAGGGTACTTAAGGGCTTACCTGTGTGTAGGTCCCTAAATTCATCATGGACAAGATTCAGAATTGTGTTACATTTGAAATGTTATTCCCATAATACACATGATTAAACTGTGCTAGTTGCTATGTTCGAGCCTCTATTCTTGTAAAGTTAGCATGCATGGCGCCATCTTTATTGACGCCATGTTCTGTAACCAAGATCAAGTGTCTGTTCCTAAAATGCTCGCCTCTGCAGAAAGCTGCCCTGCTCCTCCAGTTTGTACTTTTAAAGGTTGAAGCTTTGCTGTACTAAAGAATGTACTATTTATCGTTGCATACCTTTACCGTTAGATACATTTGTTCTCACCGCTTTACATGGTAGAGAGCTGCCGAGTGGCCATGAGACTGAGATAGCATGTTCCCTGCCCAGTGGCACTGCCCATCTTATGTGCCTTCTTTGTTCACCAAGGCCAGAGCTGGAAAATTCTGGTTTGGACGGGACTCTAGAGGTGTTGGAATTGTAAAATTTGAATTACCATGGGGAGGGAGACTAGACCCCTCGACAGTCATCTCAGGAGACTGGTCAGACTGGGCTCCGCTGCAGCGTATTACCAATAAACTAGCTGGTTTGTATTCTCTTCTGTCTGACCGACTCTTCGTTTATTAGGAAGGCATATAGGTGGTCCTAAGCGACAAGGGTGACCCGAATTGGGCCACTTCCTTCATTGGGCGCCCAAACAGGGACTCCATCGGGTGTCCCATCCTCGCCCGTAATTGGGTGTAAGGAGGACGGGGTTGCGGCTGATCGGATGGGCGGATCAGGGTACCCTGCACGATAGAGCTGCGCACTCGCAGCTGCCCCGCCCGTCTGCTTGAGCAGTGCCTCGTCTAGTGGTCATCCCGGCTGGGGTCCTGAAAGGCAAAACCCTTAGAGCAGACCGTTTGGTCCGGAAGAGTCGGCAGTGGAGAATAACTTTGTTCGACCTGTGTGCACCAGGTGAGTTTTTCTTGATTTTTGGTAGATACAGCGCCGTACTGAATAATTTGGCGTTGATTGATTTGCATATTTGATAGGTCTGCGGACCATCTTGGAGGTACATGGTGTTTCTGTGGACCCTCTGCCAGCCAACTTGGTAATTTGGTTTTCTTTGAAAACGCCTGGAATTTGATTATGTTTGAGACTCGCAAGGTGGAGTCTAATTCTAGGAATTGGTGTGGTCTGGTGCCCGGTTGTTGAGTTTCGAGCGTGTTTAATGGATGTAAGTAGTGAATTCACTCTGCACTTTTGGGAGATGCCTTGTTTTAGCTGGTTTTGTTTTTTCGGATACCGTTGTTGCTCTGCTGATGCTCGATTGGAAGAGAAGCAACCTTCGCCTCCAAAAGGAACTACAAATTTTGATATGTATGTTAAACATGGCCTTGCCCCTATTATATTTAGTACACTGTGGCACAAGTATACGAGGGACAACGCTGAGGTGCAGTGGCCTTTGACAGGTACTTTTGACAAACAAAAATTGAATTTCCTGCAGGATAAATTGTTTGCCAGGAGAAGTAGACAGTCTGTGTTCGACAACCTCCAAGTATGGCAAAAGGAGGCTAAGCAGAGACGGCTGAGGGCGGAGAAGGAGGCCCGGAGGAAGACAACGCAGACAGTAACACAAAAGGATATAGCTTACGAGAGGGAGAAGATAGAGAAGAGTATACAATGTGCTGATCGAAAGTTTAGGCTGCAATGTGATAAGTCTTATGTTACACTTGAAGAGGGGGATCCTTTTGTGGAGGACCTGTTGGATGTTCAGCCCCCTCCCCCATATACCCCGCAAAGGGTATATACAACAGTTCCACCCGTACCTCCCGCTGCTGCCCCTGGCACCCCTGTCTCTAATCTGGCTGTTTTAGATGGCGCATCCCACACTTCCTCTTCGGCTTCAGTGGCCGAGACAGCGGCAATGATGGGCCGATCTGCTGTGCCTGTCGTCCCGGACTCCCCCCTATCTTCTTCACATACACCTACCCCACCGCATTGGTGTCCCCAGCTCCTGCTACGTGCTAGTGAGCATGCCCCCCACTTTCTTACCCCCCCGCCCTCACTGTATGTGGGGACACCACTTAGATGAGAGAGTGATGGGTCTCAAGAGGCTGCTAAAGAACGGATGGGTGAGTGTTGATTCGGTCTGATGTGGGTGATGCGGAAAAGAAGATGGTGACCGATCAGGCTTCTCAGTGGGCTCAGAATCCGATTTACAGTGTGGAGGACGTGTGGAGTGTATTGAAAGACTATGAGCCATTTATGCAGCAGCACGCCCTTAAGCATATGTCGGCCACTTTGATCGGGATCTGGGAACAGTGCTTTAATGGTGTTGCCCCTCAAATTATTTACGACATCCAGGATAGTGAGTACACAACTGGTATGGCTCCTAATGATGTTTTTAGTAATGTCGCTATGTTAATTGGCTACCGAGGTAGGTTGATCCAAAAGAGTCCGATTGCGGTGTCCCAGTTCCCTATGAGAGAGGTGCATCCCATCTACCATCCTGAGATACCGAAGTTACCAAATGGACAGAATGAGGTCATTAGACAGCGGGTGGAAGGCCGTTTTCAGGAGCAGTGGGTTTATACTCCTTGGAAAAGGACTGTGGTTTTATCTCTTAAGGCCCAATACCCGACCCCCGAAAGAATCCGACAGCTTATTCTAAAGAATTGACAGAGGCTGTGTCCTCGACGGTGATGACACTGGCCGACATTGAGATGTTTTTCAGCTTATTGGTGCAAGTTTATATCTGGCTGCAGGTACACACACAGGATCACGTAGTAGAGTTAGGTGGCACTTGGAAGGAGATTTGAGTATGGGATCAGGTAGGAAGCCTGGTGACAAACCTAGAGCTGAGATAATAGCGTTGCCGGGCTGGGCCGGATTATCACGTATATGCACTCATTGATCCCACCGAGGTGAGTGGATTGGGATAAGTTGAAGGCCTGTCGCCAGAAGAAGGATGAAAGTGTTTCAGATTTTCTCACCAGGTTCGAAGGGGTGTTCTTGGATTTTAGCGGGCAGGATTTTTTAATGGAGGGAGGCATCCGATTGTTTGTTAACAGGTTTGTTACGAATCTGCTTCCTGAGATCGCGTACCGGTTACAGGCGTCGGAAAGCACTTGGAACACTTCCTCCCCATTGGTTATCTTAGTATGATGAGCATAGGGAGAATGAAGAGAAGGAGAGAGTGGAGAAGAAAAATAAAAAATGCAGCAGGTGTCCTGGGGTGGTGGTAGAGGTATTGGTCCGGCTCAGCAGTTGCCCCGCACTAGCTGGAACTCTACGCCCGTGGGACCACACCAGTGTGCCTATTGCAAAGAGGAGGGGCATTGGCGAAGGGAGTGTCTGGCGCTGTTGCAAAGGGTTGAGGCTCAGAGAGGTCGAGGCTCACGGCGGAGAGGCAGAGGAGCAGTTGGATACGGCGGGAGCCGGAGAGGAGGAAAACAGCCAGGGCTGTCAGAGCAGAACTATTTTGATGATCCAAGGGGGCACCAATATAACTATGATGATTATGATTTGGATGAGGTTACAGGACTTAGCCACCGCTAGGACAGTCAGAGACAGGGTGGGGGATCAGTCCAGATCCCTGTTGACCAGCGAGGAACCTATGTCACCGCCGGTCTCAGTGAAAAAATTCCTGCGTGGACACAGGCGCAATGAATAGCTCGGTTTCTCGTTCACTGGTCCCAGGCCAGCCCTGTAGACTCGCCTTTCTTATTGACATCAAATTGCAGAGAAAATTTAATGGGTTTGGACCTGTTGAAGAAGTAACACGCGACTATCTTGTGTTCTCCAGATGGCGTCTATATGACGATCGGACCCAATGTGGTGAATTCCAAGCAATGCCTGTCCAAAGACGAGCCCCTTTCTGCCGAGTTTAGGGAGGTGCCGATGACATTATGGGCTACGGATGACACAGACATAGGGCTGTTACAGATACCTCCGGTCTCCATTAGGGTTAAGGACAATGCTGTTCTACCTCACCTTCCCATTTTAAAAAGAGCACCCTCAGGTTCCCTGGATGACCATCCTAATGTTTTGTGATTGACTTGCGTGCTGTGAACAAGATAGTCGATCCCCAGTTCCCTATCGTTCCTGACATCACAGCCCTCTTGACCATGATTCCTCCTACTGCTACCTATTTCTCCGTCATTGATTTGAAGAATGCCTTCTTCAGCATTTCCATACATCCAGAAAGTAGGTATCTTTTTGGATTTTCCCTGGCTGGTAGAAGTTTCAGATTCTGTTGTGCTCCTCAGAGCTGTACTGAAAGTCCTAGTACATACCGCCAAGCCTTGAAGCCCAATTGGACTCCCTCATTCTTCCCTCAGGAAACATTTTGCTCTAGTATGTGTATGACCTCCTTATTGCCTCCTACATGGAAGAGGGATGCAAACAGAGTCCAGTTAAATTGTTGCAACATTTGGCCCAACATGGACATAAAGCGTCCCTTTCTAAATTTCAATATTGTCGACAGGAGGTCACCTATTTAGGTCGCCTACTGTTAAAGGAGAGAAGAAGACTAACACCTGAGCATGTGGCTGCTATAACTAAAATGCCCGTCCCTAAGACGCAACGAGATGTGCAAGAGTTTATAGGTATTACTTCGTATTGTCGCCACTGGATTCCTAATTTTGCTTTACTAACAAAACCCTTATTGCAACTAACCACTAAAGATGTGCATGAACCCCTGCCCTCGACGTATGATTGTCAGCATGCTTTTGAGCAGCTAAAAATAGCGCTTTGCTCCACAACTGTGCTTGGCACCCCGGGCTACCGGAAGCTGTTCGTGTTGTATGTACACAAAACAGCTGGCTGCACACTCTCTGTCTTAACACAGGCCTTTGGAGGTAAGCAAAGGCTGTGTGCTTACTTCTCTGCTCTGCTTGACAATGTGGCCAGAGCCTTCCCAAGCTGTCTGAGAGCAGCCGTGGCAGTGGCAATTTCTATCCGACAGTCGGCAGGGTTCGTCCTTAATACTGATCTCACAGTTATGATGATGCATGCTGTGGACATACTTTTGAACAGAACGAAGACGCAGCATCTTACTAGTGCTTGTCTGACTGGCTATGAGCTGACCCTGTTTGCACCACATGTCACCATCAAAAGATGTGCCGCTCTGAACCCGGCCATGTTACTACCCCTCCCTTCTGAATGTGAGGAGGCAGATGTGCATGATTGTATTTACCGCACGGAGGAAGAGACGAAGGGATGGGTAGACCTGACTTATGTTTCCCTATCTTATTTATTTATTTTATTTTGAGTGTTTTGTATAGCACGAACAAGACCCTTGCGGGTATCAGATCGCTTTACAAGGCAGATATTGGGGGTAGACATAGGCGCAAACACTGTGAGTTAGATAGATACATAAATGGTATCAAATATAAATAAACACTTATATACATGAATACAAAATAGTTCAGGTGAAATTGGCCAAAAGGATGGCTTTCATTTCTTTTTTGAAAAACTGTTGTGGAGGGGTTCAGTCTTGTGTCAGGAGGCAAGGCGTTCCAAATCCTGGGGGCCATTCCTGAGAAGGTATGGTTATATGTTTTCTTCTTGGAAAATCGTTGTGGTTTCAATAGAAGGTTATCGGAACTTCTGGTAGTTCTGATACCACCTGATGGTACCAATGTCTCCGCTAGATATCTTGGGGTTTTGCGGTGCAGTGCCTTGTGTGTCATGCAGGCAATTTTCAAATTGATTCTGGCTTCGAAAGGTAGCCAGTTGAGGGCACGAAGGTCAGGGGAGATGTGAGAATTTCTTTTGGAGCCTGTGATGAGTCTGGCAGCTGCGTTGATTGAGGCTCTGAGGGGGGCTGTAGTGGATCTGGGAAGGCCGCAGAGAGCGACACTCCCATAGTCCACTCTGGGAATTACAAGAGTCTGAACTGCCTGTTTAAAGTCCATTGCGGGTATGAAGGGTTTTAATCTTCTCAGCGTAGTCATTTGGAAATTTGCTCCTTTCGTTGCTGCGCTTACGTGATTCTGCATATTAAGTTTATTATCCAAAGTTATTCCAAGTGATTTCACATAGCCTATAATTCGAGGTTGGCCCTCGAGTGCAGTTAGATGCTTCATCCACTCGCGGATGGTGTTTGTTTGGCTGGGGGTGCGATTAGGAGGAATTCTGTTTTGAAGGTGTTTAGCTTTAAGTGGATTTTGGAGAGCCAGGTCTGTGTTTTCTGTAGCGTCGAGTTAAGGGACTTGATGTCTTCCAGTGAGATGACCTTAATGTAGAGTTGTGTGTCGTCTGCGTACATGTGATATTGGACATTTGAGGAGTTGAGAAGCATGGTGAGTGGTTCCATAAACAGAATGAAGAGTGTCGGAGGGACGGATGAACCCTGGGGTACTCCTAGAGTGACAGGGGTGGGCTTGGATAGAGACTGATTGATCTTGATTTTTTTGTGTTCTGTTTTGGAGGAAGGAAGTGAACCAATTTAGAACTGTTCCAGATAGTCCCATTCTATGCTTCAGGAGGTCTATTAGGTTTTCGTGTTTGACGGTATCAAAGGCTGAGGATTGGTCGAGGAAGATTAGCAAACAAGCTTTGTTTTCGTCCAATATTTGAAATGCGTCATCTATAATAAGGGTCATGGCTGATTCGGTGCTGTGCCCGACCGCAAACCAGATTGGAATTTAACAAGCAGGTTGAAGTGTTCTATGTGGTTGCTAAGCTGATTGTGGACACACTTTTCTAATAGTTTGGCCAGGGTAGGGATGTTGGATATAGGGCGGTAGTTATTCAGGTCAGACGGGTCCGCCGAGGGTTTCTTCAGTATGGGGTAAACCTGTCCAGCTTTGTGGATATCTCGGGATGGCTCCTTGGAGAAGGGAAGTGTTTATGATCCTAGTCCAAAGGGGGACTAACATTGGTATGAAGTCTTTTAGGTGGGTTGCAGGGAGAGGGTCAATAAAGTGATTGGAGGGCTTCAGAGACGTGAAACTTTTTAGGATATTTTCTCCGCTGTAGAGGTTGAAGGCGATCCAGGAGGCATTGTTTTTGAGTTCATGCTTTGCGGGACAAGTAAGCAAGGTCATCGTTGATGTCAATGAGGTGGGCATGGGTGCGTCAGTATGGGATAGTGGATCATTAAGGAGTTCATTCTTTATGTTGTCGGTCTTGGTTGTGAAAAAGGAGGCAAATTCTTCGCAATTGGGGAGTGATTCTGAATCGATTTGGGGGGAGTGGGCGAAGCCCTTAGATTGAGATTTGATTATTTTAAATAATCTTTTGGGACGATTCTTGGCCTGATCTAATTGTTTGCTAATAAAGTCAGCTTTAGATCATCTGATCTTTCTGTAATAGGAGTTTCTCGTGCTTCTTAGTAGTTGGAGGTGGTCAGAGGATGGTGCAGCTCTCCATTGTCGTTCAATTGCTCTAAGTGATCTTCTGTCTTCATTTAGCCTTCCATCATACCAGGGGTTTGTTACTTTAGAGGTGACTCTTTTCAATTGTAGGGTAGCTAGATTGTCTAGTGCCAAGTTCAAAGCGTGGAAGTAGTGTGATTAGTCAGATCATGAACATCCTCTAATCCATCAGGTGGGGACAAGAGGGTTGGACAGGCGGTTACGAGTGAGACACGATTTACGTTATTAAGATTTATCCTTCAGATTTTTGATCTCGTGGGTTGTACAGAGAGTGGTTTAATAGCTACATTGATATGGAAAGTGATGAGGTGATGGTCAGACCAGTCACAGGGGAGGATCGATTCTAGCTGGGTGGAGTCCGTTTTGGAAATTACCAGATCCAAGGTTGAACCTTTATCATGGGTGGGATTATCACAAATTTGGGACAGGTTAAGGTTGGATAGGAACGTTTTGAGGCTATTAACCTCTGGGTCAACAAGGTCGTTCCAGTGGAGGTTGAAGTCCCCCAGGAAAATCTGAGAGTTCTGTTGTCCATCATTAATGGCTAGGATATCCATTATGTGTTCAATGAAGGTCAGGTTATTGCCTGGTGGATGGTAAAATGCATGTAGTGAGCATATTGGCTTGTTATGGTTAGTGACGTATAATCTTAGGTATTCGCAGGATGAGAGGACGGGCGAGTTGGACCGGGTCACCGCGAGGTAGTTTCGGTGAATGCAGGCAATGCCCCCGCCTTGCCTATCAATTCTATCTAGTCTTGTTTTGTGATAGTTTGGGGGAACTAGAATGTCTTGGATAGGTGTGGATGCTTCATTAAGCCAAGTTTCAGTTAGGATTATGAGGTCAGGTTCATTGGTTAGTATGAGGTCAGCTATGTCTGCGGCATGCCATGCGGCTGACCTACAGTTTAGTAGGATACATTTTAGACTGGTCTTGGTAGGAGTACTCTCTTGAGATTACTTTCCATAATACCTCTGGGAATATGTCTTATAATACTAGAGGCATTGGGAGGGATAGGTTGAATTAGGGATGATATCTGTGTGTTATCCGTGAGCTCAAAATGATAGGGGGGGTTGGGTTGGGGGCTTATAAGAATGTAGCATGGAAGTTAGATCCTTCGCTAAGAGCGGATTATTACTTCTGATTGGGAGGGATGAGGCATTGGGGAGAGGTAGTGTTTTCCATCTGAAGAACTTCTGTAGCATGGAGTTAGCTCGACGCTGATGGGTGAGTTTCGCTTGTGACTTGGGTTGTTGCTGGATCAGGTCATGGAGTGTTTGAATATCCTGTATGATTTGCTGTTGGGATAGTACTATTTCGTCTAATCTAGGGTCCGGTGTCAGAGATATCGTGTTCATATCCTGGGCTGTAGTTATGTGAGGAGAAGGTGACCCCACACATGTTATTGTTTGTGTGGGGTCCTATGATGTGGGGTGAACCGGTTCGTAATGTGAGAGTATTACCGCGATGTAATCAGCGGGGGGAGTAGAGAAGGGAGGTGAGGGAGAATTGGTGTGTACTGTGGGTGGGCAGATGGTGAGGGGGGAAGGAGAGGGTGGTACTATAGATTGATCGGGTGTGGGGATATCGGGGACAGGCACAAAATTTGTGATGGGATTGCTGGGAATGGAACGGAGGGGAGTGTCGGAGGGAGAGTGTCTAGGTGGGGAGTCGGGCTGAGAGATGGGCTATCAGCTTGATGGAGAGGTGGGATAGTGTGTTGCAGCCTTGGTTTTGATGAGCGGAAAAATGTTGTCTAGTAGCTTTAGGTTCTGGTCTGAAGCTTGCATGAGTATGATCCCATTATGATATATGGTAATTGTAGCCGCCGCATTGTAAAACGGGGAGGGAATGATGGATAATGTAAATCCATGTGCTGTTTTTTTGGAGGATGCAATTGAGAATAGGGCAAGGAAATCTTTCCGCCACTGGGCTCTTCTTTTAGTATAGAGGATGATGTCATTCATTAAATGCCCTTTGTTAATGGAGTAGTAAGGGTCAGAGATTGGGGTTTCTGGGTGTGATTTTAAAAGGTTATGTTTGTGGCTTTTTGCTGCTTTTTTAGTAAGGTTGGGAGGGTATTTAATGGCATAGGTGTATAGGCCCGTGAGTTCCAAAGTATAAGTGTAGCCTTATAAAATGGGTATAGGATGTCATAGGGTGAAATCATGAGCATACAAAGCGTAAATTAGGTAATATAAAAGCCATTTTAAGATGGCTTCTTACTTGAGTCCATAGCAAACTCGGGGTTGTTGTCCTATCGCTCTTTCCATGAATCAAGCATCACTGTGTATAGTCCTTTTTCACTTTCTAGAGAGAGATCATTGGGATAGTTGGTCCTTTCTTTCTGTTTTGTAGTGCATTGTCCATGGTAGTCCTACTTCTATTCCCATGAGTTGATGTGGACTAGGTAGTCCTGTTTCAATTTAGGAATTATGAGCTCCATTTTGAAGGGAGGCACTGCTGGTGAATTATACCTTGCGTGCAAAATGGAGACCTTGTGCTGGAAAACGGGCTATCCAGGTGATCATCGAGCAAGTGAGGCACTCAGCATAAACTACACAGTGAATTACAAGAGAGATTGATCAAGACCCAAAGGCCTTCAGTATACTGCCAAGCAGGATTGGTTGCTCATAACACAGGTCAGCGCTCTAGTGCCCATGCAGTTGTGAACAAAGCACATCTCAGTCCCCTAGAATCGGGAGGAAAGCAGCCAAAAGTCCGCGATTTGGAAACCTGGGGCAAGTCTCCTTTGCATTTTTCGCCGTGAGCCTCAGACCCTGGAGGCTCGCGCCCAATGAGAGGGAGGGAGGGCTGGTCCAGACGGTAGCGATCCCAACCCGGTGACTCCCGCGGGTTGAGGGTCTGCCTCTGAGTCTGAGGGGGATCGTAGGCAGGGGGAGCAACACCCAACAGTCTAACCTTAGCTCTGATTGCTGTCACAGCACACCGTGGTTCACAACTGTGGACTGTCTGAACCCCAAGGGGAGCTATATGTCGATGGCTCTTGTTTCAAGTTATCAGATGGCACAACAACGGCAGCTTATGCTATTACCACATTATGAAACAAAACACAAAAGAAGTATGATAGGGTCTAAGGGAGAGTTTAATGACCTGCCTCAGTTCTAATCCCCTAATCCTATGATTGCAAAACAAATGAAAGGAACTGGGGGTCTAACAAAATCCTGCAGAGTGAGCAGAAGTGTAGATAGAGGGCTAATTAGTCCCACATGGCAGAGGAGGGAGTAAGAGAAGAAGAAAGAGACATCCAAATGCGATCTATGAGGACCTCAGAGCGAAGTTTGGATACCCATCAATTGTCTGAGTGATCAATCTTATCATCTGGTCATCCAATCCAGGATAAGATGCTTCTCTTGATCATAGAGAGCATCTAATTTGGAGTGATTTCACTCAAGAGTGGCCCAAGATCGTCAAAGGATTGGAGCGAGGAGACCAACAGTTGTAAGATGATAGAACAATTGAAAGGAATGCAGTGCTATCAAAAGAAAACTAAAGTGGTGTGTTAAAATAGAATTGTGAGAAAACACTACTGATTTAATATGTGTTTCACACTCTAAATAAAACAACAGTGCAAAAAGCAGTGTTAAACAAATAACTGCTATATAGAGAGGTCGATATGTTTCAGCCCAGTGGGATCCATTTCTCCCTGCGGCTTTCTTGAGGACCCTTGTTGTTAAATTTTCGCTACTGCAATGGTGTGTAAAACATAATGTATAGTGAAAAAAAGGAAAAGAGAAAGTTTATCTCACTATCATTTAAAGGTGGCACTTTGTACAACCTTAAGTTGATCCTCCGCTTCAAAAGGATGCGGCGTGCATCTGTCAAGAAAACATATGGAGAGTGTCTCAGTCTTAAAAATAGTACTCCCAAATGTGTTTTTGTACCAAACCTCGTGTTAGGGGGTGCTTACCCGTAATGATCGAGGAACAGACCTCACCTCGCCTGGATCCTGGGTTAGGACTAGGAGGCCCCGCTCTGTATGGAAGAAAAATTAAACTGCCAACAACCAGAAAGTAATCATAAAAGCTTAATGCATCTTCAGAGGGGTGCTAGTGAAAATAACTACTAGCAACTGTATACCAAGTGTATATATGTAAAATTCACACGTATGTCAGCCTAAGAGAAGAATCCCTTGTCCATTAACTGTGATAATTAGCCGTAAAACGTGGGAATGGGCAGTGTAAAGAGGCCATGTTTTTTTGCTTCACCGTGGTAATAAACGCCATGTTTGTAAAGGCGCTGTGAAAGCTCCTACAAAATATATTGATTGCCAAATAGTTGTGCATATTGTAAATTACTGCGGACGGAAGGGAGTTCTATGAAATATCAGAAGCGCAGTAAAAATGTCAATCTGTATCATTCAAACACGCTATGGTTTCAAATAAGCTCCAGTATGAAGTACACACCAACAAGACCTTAACCACAAGAGATAATAATATCACCGTAATATGAAACACTCCATATGAACCAGGGAGCGCAATGATAATGTTAAAGCCTGTCATGGAGGTATCATCCAAGGGCACTACGAAATAAGTTGCCTTGAAGAAAACTAGTATTTGATAGGGGGAAAGTGCTCACCTATCCGTCGTTGCCCCGTTGTGGCTGCAGAGTCAGGAGAAAGGAGGTTACCGGAGCATTCTGCCAAGGATGTTTATAAAGCCGGGAAACCTCGTCAATTACAAACGCGGGAGCGTGTAATGCGCGTCATCACCTGACCCTAGGCGGATGCTGGAAAAACTACAAGGACTACAAAATGACGTCAATGTGATGACGTCTGTAGTCCGTAGGATATGTTGGCACGCTGGCTGGTTCCATCACTTAGGTAGCTATATGTAACTCGCTTGTTGCAATGTTGGAAGGCCGTGTCAAGGCACTGAAGACCTCCGAGTTAACAATAACGAAAACGAACGAGGAAACATAAGCGCGTGATCCCTGATAGGTAATAACCGCCTCAGAGGACTACAAAATGACGTCAAAAAGATGGCGTCTGTAGTTCATAAAATGTGTAGGTGCTCTGCCTAGCCACATGTATGATATCTAAATGCAGTGTAGCCTGTAACTATAATGCAAAATAATAAACCTAATAAGGATACCACAGTGCCAGGACATTCTAAATGCAAGATGCCATAACATAAGTGCGTGATCCCTAATGGGTAGTAACAACGTCAGAGGACTACAAAAAGACGTCAAAAAGATGGCGTCTGTAGTGCATAAAATGTGTGGGTGCTCTGCCTAGCCCCATGTATGGCATCTGAATGCCGTGTAACCTGTAGCTATAATGCAACATCATAGACCTCATGAGGGTACCATAGTGTCAGGACGTTCCAAATGCAAGATGCCATAGCAGCATGAAGATGGGTATAGATACCAAGTATTTCAGAAACATTTAAAGGGTGGTCCACGGGATGTCATCATTAAGACCCCTGACATCGCTTTGTAATTTAAACACCCATTTCTGTTCCTTAATAAATAGGTATTTAGTGATATCACAGATATGGGACGGTATCATGGGCTTTTCAAGCACTGTCCAAGTGAAATCATCTGCCTTGTGATTGTTTTCAATGAAATGTCTGGTTAATCTGGTGATCGATTTCTTGCATCTGAATGAACTCTTGTGTTCTAACATGCGAGTCCTGACTTTGCGAGTTGTCATCCCTACATATTTACATTGGCATGGACAAGTAAGTAGGTAAATGAGATTATCGCTGTTGCAATTAGTGAACTTCCTTTGCATCCAAGGTCTGTTAGTACCTATATCAATGGAAGTGGTATGTGTAGTTTGTGGGCAGATGGAGCAATTGCCACAAGGAAAATGGCCTGTCACTGCGGGGAGATCCCATAAAGTGCCTACAGCTCTCTGAGGAATGGATTTCGGGCGTGTGTGTACTAGACGATCTCGTATGTTCCCAGATCTCTTAAATGAAAACAGAGGAGGTGCCAAAGATCCATCGCAAGAATTCAGAATGCGCCAATGTTTACGGACACTCTTTTGTATCTCATTGGCCATCGTGCTGAAAGTAGTGACAAACGTCATCCGTTCAAGTATTGGTTTCTCAAAAGCGGGTTCCAAAAGCGCTTGGCGATGATTGTTAGTAGCCCGCTTGAGTGAACGCTTAACCAATCTCCGAGGATATTGTCTAGAGACCAATTGTTCCGTTAGGGCCTCAGCGTGTTTACTGAAGGTGTTATCAGTAGAACAGTTCCTACGAACTCGTAGGAACTGTCCAAAAGGCAAGTTGTCCCTTAATGATTTGAGGTGTTGACTATCATATCGTAGTAGGGAGTTCCGTGACATCGGTTTTCGGTAGAGTTCACTCTCTAGCCCTGTGGGGGTGACAAAAATCGACAGATCTAAGAAAGCTAACCTTTTGTCATCAATTTCAACCGTGAACTTCAGGAACTGATTTCTGGTATTGAGCCATTGATGAAAGTGATGGATCGACTCACGATCGCCTCGCCACACCACCAGCACATCATCAATATAGCGTTTCCATAATCGGATAGATGGAAGAAACGGATTAGTGGAATTGAAGATGTGCTGTTGTTCATAGGAATGGACGTAGAGGTTGGCCAGACTCGGCGCAAAAATGCTGCCCATGCTGGTCCCGGAGACTTGCAAATAGATCTGGTCTTCGAATCTAAAAAAGTTGTCCTTCATGGCAAGTTTATCCTGGATTGGATGAACAGATGATAAGATTGATCACTCAGACAATTGATGGGTATCCAAACTTCGCTCTGAGGTCCTCATAGATTGCATTTGGATGTCTCTTTCTTCTTCTCTTACTCCCTCCTCTGCCATGTGGGACTAATTAGCCCTCTATCTACACTTCTGCTCACTCTGCAGGATTTTGTTAGACCCCCAGTTCCTTTCATTTATTACCACATTATGCACTGTAGTTGAGACGTCACAGGTTCCCTTCTTCGTGCCTGCGAGTTGAGTGAGGGACTGGCTGTCAATATATATACTGACAGCCAGTATGCATTTGGCGTGGCTCATAATTTTCGGCGGTTTTGGGCGGAGACAGGGTTCTTGACATCTCATGACATGAAAATTCAAAATGGCACAGATTCTTGTCAGCCTTGACACTCCCTAAGAGACTAGCAATAGTGAAGTGCAGTGCTCATAAGGCAATCACAGATGATGTCGGCAGGGGGAATGCATTTGTGGATCAGACAGCGAAGGAGACAGTTCGGACTAAAATGAAGAGGATGTTTGTAGGGGGTCCAGCTAGATGGGTGCCTGAGAATGGGATGTTTGAGGATACTCTAGACAATGTGAAAGAGATTCAAAGTGAGGCAACAATTGAGGAGTTAGCAATATGGCAAGAGAGCATGGCTAATTTGGACGAGGATGGGTGTTGGACAGACAAAGCCGGGAAGCAGTGATGTATGCTTCCGGATGCATACGTCCTCCCTGTGGTCACTATGGCACATGGACCCGCACATATTAGCGTGAAGGGAATTTGCAGGTTGTTAGACCCCGTATGGCAAAATGACAATATCCCCAAGGTTGCAGCTCACCTGGTAAAATACTGCATGATTTGCTTCATGCATAATCCTGGAAAGGGTAGTCCTACTCCCGTGGGCAGCTTTGCACCACCCTTCTTCCCTTTCGAGGTTCTCCAGATGGATTACATCGAGATGGAACGGGTCGACAACTTGAAGTAGGTATTGGTGGTTGTCTGTGCATTCAGTAGGTGGGTTGAGGCCTACCCCACTAAAGAGTATACCACCATGGCGACAGTGAAGGTACTCTTGAAAGAGTTCTTCCCGCATTTTGGGTTGCCCCGTTTGATCTGCAGTGATAACGGCAGCCACTTTAATGCTAAAGTCATCCAGTTGGTGTGTGATGGGTGGCACATTAGGCAGAAGTTCCATGCGGTGAACCACCCACAGTCAGCAGGCTTAGTTGAGAAGTACAACGGTACTCTCAAGTTGAAAATGGCCAAGATCAGAGAGAGCACAGGATTGAAGTGCCTCGATGCTTTGCCCTTAGCATTAATGTCTGCGAGAGTCTCAGCCCACTCTAGAACAGGATTGGTCCACTTACAGGGTCATTTTTGGCCTCCCGGCAGATGTCCGGGGCATCCCGCGACCGCGTAAGTTTCCAGAAATAGAATACCCCCTACTGATCGATTACCTTTATGAATTTACCAAAAATTTGCGTTCTATTCACCAGCAGATTGCTGAGACACTTCAGCAGCATCCAGAGGCTCCTGGTCATGACATCTGGCCCGGGGATTGGGTGCTGGTTAAACATTTTCAGGGGAGCAGCTTGGAGTCACGCTGGAAGGTACCTCTCCAGGTACTCCTAGCCACCTGCAGTGAAAGTTGACAGTCTGAAAAACTGGAAACATAGCACCCATTGTAAGCAGGTGCCCCTTCCGCTGCCCTATGACCAGTGGGTCGTGGACGGGATTGGGGACTGCGAAGGAGACAAAGTACCACGATTCATTCCCTTTTCGGATGCCCAGCTCACATGGGCCCAGTCCGAGGAAGAGAGTAATCCAGTGATGACTGAAGCGGTGCCACCTGAAATTAGGGCCATCCAAGAGCCCCAGTCTGTTGGGGCCTACCTTTGATTGAGACACATCCAGTAGAGACCCAATCTGCTAATATACCTGAGTCTGCCCCTTTGCCCCATGGTCTCCTCGAGCCTGACCCCTTGTTTTCCAACCCTACTGTGCCTGGAGTGTAGAGATATCATGTGCGTCCTCGTAAAACGAACAGTGCACCAGAGGGCCAGTCAGGTTAGAAGGGATGGACTGCATTGCTGAAGAATTGAGTGTGTGTACCGTGCTTGTGGTACCAACGATAGTTTAGGGATAGAGTAATTAGTATGGTATTTGAACAGTCTCCGAACAGGGCAAGTGGACAGTGTTTCCGAGGAGAAGGTGTTCTGCCCTGCAATGTGAGACCCGTTTCCGAGCTGGATGAACAGCTCCAACGCTGGTGCTCAAAAGTTCCAACGATAATGAATAATAAACTGCCTTGGTTTCCTTTTAATTTTTCCTTTTTCATTCCAGCTTGGCTGCTAGTGTAACACTCTTCTGTTGTTGTTGTGTGAATAAAGAAAAATACACATGTATCCCTTTGGCCGCCCCATTCAGGAGGAGGAGCAGCCCTTTGCATCTCCGCGCCCTGAGCAAAATGGGCCTCTTTTGTCCACCTGGTCCGTTGAAAGCAAGGTTGTGTTTGTGCTGATTATCCTGATCTCTTGCTATTGGTACTTGGGGTGACCTATTTCCTTAAGGAGAAATATTCTGCTCATGCTCTAATTGGCACAATGCCTGTCCCCCCTGTACATATCTTTATTACCTTAGCACCTAACAAGGAGGAGCACAGAAAGTCCTATAAAGATAATGTTTTCATTCAAACATTGCATCAGACACAAGCTACTTACAATACGACAAAGTTTTGGGTATGTGGACTACTGCCCTCAGTGACACATAAAAGTGAGAATTTGTCATTGATACTCTTATCGTATGTTAAAAGTTGTGAGGGATGTTTTGATTTACTTCGCATGGACCGTTCTTTTCATCCGGCTGATACATTGGAGCGAAAGAGTACTAGTTCCCGTACCCTGATGCAGAATGTGCACTTCTAACATAGAGTTGCCCCGTGCCCCCGCAGGTCAAGAGCCGTTTGGCAGGTTGTTTCTGAGCTCTTGCATGCAAGGATACAAGGGAGTGAGAGGGGGAAATTGGTCTCAGGTAGAGAGAGATAATATCCTACAGTTCATTTCATCAGAATAATACCAGTCTTTCCAAGCCCATAATGTTACTGAGGACAAACCGATACCCTTGTCCGTGGTGGACATTATGGCCCCATTCTGTGTGCGGGGGTAGGGGACATAGAGGTGGGAGAGAGCTGATGCAACACCACTTATAATTTGAGAGTAACGAAAAGTCCACCCTTGATCCCGCCACATAATGTTTATTTTGTTTGTTGCTTGTAGACACCATAGTTATGTTTGGCTTCCCGAAGGGTGGTCGGGGAGGTGTTACCTTTCTTATCTCCTGCCGCCTGCGTACATAACCTCTCCCAATTATCATAAGGACCATAGTTTGCAACGAAGAGAGGCCCGTGTGCCCCAGACTAAGAGAATGATTAACACAGATGGCATTGATCAGACAGACACCACATTGCAGCAGATCACAGATGCCATGAAAAGCATCATATCTATTTGGGGCCCCATAGCCAATAGTCTCAATATTATAAGGCTTACAAGGGTGGTGGAAGGGATCATTAATATGACTGCAGGAATACTGACAAATTTCACGGTAGAGGTACAGGCTACGATACTTGTTGCGCTTCAAAATCATATGGTTTTAGACGTTATCCTGGCTGATCGGGTGGGGCCTGTCGCATCATCGGTAGTAGTTGCTGCATGTACATTACTGACGACGCCCCCACTGTATACACTGCCATACAGAAATTGTATAAGATAGCATCAGAGATACACCAAGATAATGGTATCTGGTCATTCACAGGATGGTTCAAGAGTTTATTCGCTACCGGGGTTTGGAAGATTCACCTTCCTCCTTGCCATAGCAGGTATCGTTCTGGCATGCTGCCTGTGTATACACTGCCTCCCTGCCTGTTGCGCATGTTGTGCATCAATGCTCAAGCAATGTCCTAGGCCCCCTGAGGTGAAATTCTGATGCAAGAGTTATGATGATACAAGGTATTCAGGATTTACTGAACATCGATGAGGGGCTATTCGAATATTATTTGTAGGCTTTCCTGTTTTCGGTTTCTATTTTTGGTAAATTCTGGTGGGGTTTCTTCAGTGTTTTCAATACCTTAAAAAAACAGTGGTTATCAGTGGTTACACATTTTCGCGACATTAAAAACAACAGAAACAGTGTTTTTAAGGTGTTTATGGAATGTTTTCCTTTTAATTAATGCTTGCTTTCAACACTGATAGTGCATGTGTATAAACAGCATGTGCAGAGGGTATATGAGGTCCAAAAACATTTTTACAGATCAAACTTATTGTAGTACACCATACAATACTTCTTTAGTGAGCCTTTGATCATGTGTGCTAGCTCTCTCCTTCCTATGTAAACGTTTATCAGTAAAAAGGCCCTCTCAACATTGGCACTTAAGACGGGCAACACTAAAATAGCCAGTACACAATTTACTAACTCTGCCCAATAACATAGCTTTCCATGCCAATGTGGAGCACCTGAAGATTGTGATTCTCTAGGACATGTTCTCCAACATATGCATTGAATTAGGCGCATATGCCCTCAGTTATTGAAGCGGTCAAAAATGAATCAGTACTTTTCAAAGTCTGGAGAAAATTCAGAAGGGATCTAGAACTTCTGAAAAGTACCCCAGTGAGGCTTCATTAACTTCAAATTCCATGGTTGGTGAAGGGACATTTCTATGCATCATTGCAAGCTATGTCCCATAGACTGTAAAATTAAATTTCCAATTGGCAAGAAATCTAACATGGAGCACGTTGCAGTGCCAAAGTGACTAAAGGTGTCGCCCATCCTATTTTCATGGAGATGTTTCACATCTACACCAATTACACTGAAAACTTGGTAAACAACAAAACTCAAACAGACTATTGTTAGCCCAGTATTTCTTGCTGCTGCCTTATGTAGCAAAGTTACATCGTATTAGCCCCTTCAGGAAGAAATAAAAATTACTCTTTCACTCATCTTTTCCTTTCTTTGACTGGCACTTAGTTTGTGGTTGTGAAGGTGTTATTTCAGTGTTTATATGTTTACACTGGTGATGGCGATTTTTCTTTCGGTGGGGTTTTATCAGTTAATATAGGTTTAAACCTAAAACCAGATAGCCTAATTATTTGTATGTGTGCATATTTCCTTTCTTCTAGCTTTAGAATTGTGAAGACCCTTACCTGATGGTGCTAATAAAGCCTCTTAGCATGCATGCTAAAAGGAGGGTCTGTTAGATTTGAAATGTTATTCCTGTAATACACATGATTATTTACTATGTTCGAGCCTCTATTCTCGTAAAGTTAGCATGCATGACGCCATCCTTATTGATGCCATGTTGCTCTGTATCCAAGATTGAGTTTCTGTCTCTAAAATGCTCACCTTTACAAGAAAGCTGCCCTGCTCCTTCGGTTTGTACTTTTCAAGGCTGAAACTTTGCAGTACTAATGAAAGTTCTATTCATCGTTGCATAGCTTTACCGTTAGATACATTCGTTCTCACCGCTTTACATGGTAGAGAGCTGCCGAGTGGCCTTGAGACTGAGATAGCATGTTTCCTGCCCAGTGGCACTGCCCATCTTCTGTGCCTTCTTTGTTCACCGTGGCCTGAGCTGGAAAATTCCGGTTTGGGCGGGACTCTAGAGGTGTTGGAATTGTATAATTTGTATTACCATGTGGAGGGAGATCAGACCCCTCGACAGCCGTCTCAGGAGACTGGTCAGACTGGGCTCCGCTGCAGCTTATTACCAATAAACTAACTGGTTTGTATTCTCTTCTGTCTGACCGACTCTTAATTTATTAGGAAGTCATATAGGTGGTCGTAAGTGACCCGGGTGATCCGAATTGAACCACTTCCTTCAATTGAAACCACTGCACTTCTACCGTCTGGGCACTCTGGACTTTGCTGGACTTTGTTTGGGACTGACATTTTCTCTCTTTTAGTCTGCTGCATCGTCTGTGCCTGTGCACCATACAGGATCCGTGCAGGACATGTGGAGCATCCAAGACACTTGATGATAATCTCCCTGGAAGTGAAGGAGTCACTTCCCTGCATTCGCAGGCACCTCAACACTGCTGACTGGTCTGCTGATCTTGAGCGCCTGCGGACTCCGAAGGGTTCAGCAACACAGGTGGTGGTTATCTACGTCTCACGAGGCCCGAGCTGTCCTCTCACTGAGTTTGAGGTCAGAATGCATCGTGGGGGCTGCATTAACCGAACCCCTGTGCACCACGTAGTTTTACAAGTAGAAATGCTTGTTGGCAACTTTGTGACAAGTGCATTTGGCTCCAAGTAGCCCCAACCTCCGTCAACTTCTTCCACAAAGATCTTCAGCCTCACCACCTCGTGGGCACCGTGGCCTGCTCCTGTGAGTGAGCTGCTTGAGGTCCTCTTGCAACTACTGTTCCTCCTGCCTGTGGGTCCATATGAGGGTCACCTTTGTTTTCCTTGGGCTCCCCTGATTGTGTGATGTCTGCCCTGACTCTCCTGCTTGTAGTGAGTTTCCTGGACCTTTCTGGTTCCAACTGTGCACCTTCTTGACATCCTGCGTGGGTTGCATTTGCCAAAGCTTGTTTGTGCTCCCGCCAGACACCGACCCCTCAGCACTCGACATCCTTCATGGGACAGCTTGCATCCGGGTCCAGGTTGTCCTCAGCAACCCCTGTTCCTCGCAGCTGCAGAGTCAAGCCACCGTCATCTTTCCTGAAGCAAACAACATCGGAGGGCATCCATCTTCCAAGTCTCCTGGTCACTTCAGAGTGACATAGACACTGTACCCTCTGCTTTCAGGTACTCCTCTTCAATAATCCACATTTGGATTCCTTCGGATACTTTTTCCTCTTTCAGCAGTGGCAATTCCCTTAAGTCCTCCATTGGATTCGACAGCAGTTTCCGACGCCACTTCACACCTATGCACCAGGCTTCCCTGGGATAGGTAACTGGGGTACCACGGTATTCACGGGTGGGGTGGCTCTCCAACCTTCTGTCTTCCATGGGGTTTCTTCAGAGTCCACTGGGAAGGGTCCCTAATCTTTAAAATTGCAACCGCGACTTGTTCATAGACTTGTACGGAGCACGCAGTTGTGTACTCACACTGCACACGCTCTCCGTGGGGTCCTTATCTACTTACCTTGGGTGGTTCTGTGGGTCCCTCGCAATTCTACGTCCTCTTCACATTGTTCTGACTCGACTCTTATACCACTTTCTTAGTATGTGGTTTGGCCCCCCCACCCCCCGGGGCCCACTGTGTATTAGTGCTATTTACTGTGATTTTTTTGCTAAAGTATTGTGTGCTTTGTGTCTATCTCCGTAAAGGAGATACTGTAACGTACTAAAGAGTGTTATATAATAAATACATAATTTGTGTTGTTCCTTTTCATTTACTCTATAGTATAAGATTGCCTTCTGTTAAAACAAGCTGCTTTACACTCCTTCAAGACTAAGCCTGAAGGCTGCTCTCCACAGCTACCACTTGGATAGCTTTCTAAGGTTGTCTGAGACCTCTTAAATCACCATAAGGGTGTCTGGACTGGTGCAAGGTGCCCACTTACATGAATGGACATCATATACCAGGCCAGCCTCTCACAGTGACATCTATGAATTTCCATGCTGCTAGACTGTGTTCTATATGCATATCTAGGTATCTTTATTCTAGTGACCTGGGTCTGAATGAGGAAAATGAGGGAAAGACAGTTAGAAATAGCTAGTAGGTCTTATCTTGGAGTCTGGTTTAGAATTTGGAGAAGAAGGTTCTTCGCAACAGTGACGGAGTAACTTCTCAGCCAAAGTGAGGGTCTGTCTGCCAGGTTTACAGTCGGGCAGATTTTAGGCATGTCAGATTCGGCGCCTTCTATGACTCTGTAAGAGACATACTCATCCGACAGAGTAATGACCGTGAGAGGTTTATCCATTTGAGTGGGCTGTAGAATGGTTATTTTTACTATCCTTTACTGCACTGAAAAACTTGACAGATTGGAACAGTAAAACCATTCAAATGGCTCCCATACCATGAGAGAAAATTCCCATGCTATGGGCATCATTAGTTTTGCTTTTTTCAAAAACAATATTCTACTTTGGGATTTTCTTTTTGAAGAAAGAAAAACAAGTTAAAAGTTTGACGGTGGCAACAATGAGTTAAAGGTTTGGCAGATGACTCTGTCAAACCTTTACCTTGTTTTTGTTTCTTCAAGAATAACATTTCAAAGCAGAATATTGTTTTCGAAGAATCCCCAAAAAGTAATCAGCCAAATCTTTAACTCATTGACAATAACCACTGTGATGGCAGTTCCTGTCAATGTCTAGCGGTGTGTGCTAGGCCAGAGGACAATTCTACATTTAGAGGTCGGGAACTCTTAACTCTAATTGAGGCCCTCAATCTTTGTCTCCTACCTCATAGCCATCTGTAGCTCTCTTTTTAAATATTCATTATATGGAGTGATACTTACTTTGTAACCCAATTGCTCCTTGGGCATCTTTTTTGAGGAGGCATTCAGGCAGTTGGTCATTTGTTGCGAAGGTTTCTTGCTCCACCTCTGATGAGTTCCCTTCAAGCCAAGAGGCACAGGTTTGTTGGCTGCATTATTATCCCTGATGTCCATAGGAGCAGGAGCAACACAGGAAGACTGTTAAGTGGAATCTGCTGCCCTTTGATGCAGTGGTTGCAAGCTTGAATCATTTGTGTAGGATGCATCCTTGGCATCTCTATGCTTATAAGTGGAAAGAGGTGTCCACATGGGTTGCTGTTCGAACTGGCTGAACTAGCCTTGCTCTGGTTGGAAGAGGCTGTATGTGGTGCGAGTGCAGACAAAAGGAGATGTACCCCTTCCTGTAGCTTACTTCCTTGGGACCGCTGTGCACCAAATGCTTAAAGTTTCTGTTTCCAAAATAAGGTTGGTTACCACGTGTAATGTATGCAGAAGTTGGTGGGTACTTAAACTGCATATAAGGCTGTTGTGAGAAATAAAGCAAAGTTCCATGGATCACAAGGAATGCATGTATATCTTCTAGCCTATACATGTAACCAGGAGCACTCCCATAGATGGGTTGGATACCAGAGGCCCATGGCATCATACTAGTGGCCTGGCATTTATTGTTGGCAGAAAAATGTGTGATGGAACTTTAGGCACAAGGGGATGCCAAAGTGGATCGACAGAAAAAAGAGGTTGTGCAAAGACTCACGCTGCTTTATACCACAGAGGAAATTATTCTTTTCATACTGATATGACAACTCAATATTGATAGCGGGAGAAGGGAATACTTCCACTCTCCATACAGAGTAAAGTCTAACAACAGAGTCATGTCAATGAAGATGAAATCAATTACTCAGGCATGTTGCTGTATGGGTCCGAAGAATGCGAAGAATCCCCAAAAAGTATTCAGCCAAATCTTTAACTCATTGACAATAACCACCGTGATGGCAGTTCCTGTCAATGTCTAGCTGTGTATGCTAGGCCAGAGGACAATTCTACATTTGGAGGTCGGGAACTCTTAACTCTAATTCAGGCCCTCAATCTTTGTCTCCTACCTCATAGCAATCTGTAGCTCTCTTTTTAAATATCCATTACATGGAGTGATACTTACTTTGTAACCCAATTGCTCCTTGGGCATCTTTTTTAAGATCTCCTGATGAGGAGGCATTCAGTCATTTGTTGCGAAGGTTTCTTGCTCCACCTCTGATGAGTTCCCTTCAAGCCAAGGGTCATTCCTTTAAGAGGCACAGGTTTGTTGGCTGCATTATTATCCCTGATGTCCATAGGAGCAGGAGCAACACAGGAAGACTGTAAGATGGGGATCTTCTCTCCCTCTACCGGCTGCCCCAGCATGGGCTGGTTGTAAACATAGACACCTACAGTAATGTATCAATTTATTCAATGTGGGTCACCTGGTAGTGTCTTCAGATAAGACTCTCACTCTCGTTTGTGATTCTATTGGCATGGCAGTAATATCGACGAAGAGTTTAGAGCTGCTGATGTGCTAACAGCTTAGCACTTAGATGTACAATGTGTGTTAATGATTGGAAACACCAATAGGAGCGGAAGTGGGGATTTTTCCAGCTCTTAGTAATGCTTGCTTGCTATGTTGTGTTTACATGTCAAATCAAGGTATAAGGGGGTTTACTGAGCTACAAGTGCTTAGATAGGGTGGGAAGGAGAAGGAATAGATAAAAGAATCTCAGACATTTGTTTGTTGATTCATGGTATAGATTTTGAAATAAGTGGATAGATGTAGCCGAGGTATAATAATTAAGTAGGTTTATTGATGAAAGATCAGGTCTTCAGAACAGGATTACAGAACCCCACCAGGAGCAGCTCCCTTGCTGCTCAGCCCATTCTATCAACTGACACTCACCCACTAGGCATCCCCAACATTCTATCATCTAATCACACATACCAACATTCCACTGAACATCCACACTGACTGAGCAGCAAGACAGATAAATAGGGAAGTTGCATTGCACGCAAACCAAGATTCAACACACCTTCCCCCCTTAAGGAATAGAAACAAATGAATAATACAAGTAGTGAGCATAGAAATAGCAAAATTTAAACTTGCAATAAATCCATAAAGGAATGCAATAAATTAATTAACAAAGAATGACATGACGCATGACCACCTCTTCCCCCTTTACCAAGCAAATAAAGAATGGTCATAAGGAAATGCAAAGTTCAAACTATGGTTTCAATAAACATAAATCTTGCAATCAAAGTTGTAGAAAGAATACAAGAAATTGACCTCTAGGTTACCAGCAGGACACACCAGTTGGCCAGCCTAGCATGGAGATGGCAAGCAGAGAAAGTCAACCAATGAATAATTAGTGAAAGACAAGAAAAAACACTATCAAAGGAACATAACGCAAGACTCTCTCACACACACATGCAAGAAAAAGGTTGGGTATGCTCCAACATACAATTCTTGAATGGAGAAAACTAGGGAGGAGAAAAAGAGGAGTGGAAATTCCCCCCTGTTGAATTTTAAAATAATCCAACATGACAGTAAGTATGTGAAATCACTCACAGGTACCATGTGAAAGTGAAAAACACACTGTCAGATAATCGTAGCTAATAGCTATCACAACACATACCTAAATTAACAACAATTCCCATAGAGAAACTTGTGAACAAAGTACTGTTGATTAAATAACATGTAGGAACCGTATAGGTGACAATCCACGTGCAAAAATGTAAACAAAGGCGGAAGGTCACATGCTCAAATGCTATCACATAGCACTGTAAACTAAAATAAAACATCATGCACTAAAAATGTAGGTGACCAATCCACGGGCAATAATTTAAACAACGGTGGAAGGTCACATAGCCAGTAGGCTGTTTCCATGCATAACTTAAATAAGGTGACGTATCCACGACTAAGTGGAAGGACACAGGCTATCAAACGTATATTTGAATGAAAATTCCTTTACAACCTGGAACAACATAAATGCAATGTGTAAAATGCGCATAAGATGTGGTTGTACCACATGAAACAACAAAATATATCGCAACGTACTTATTTTAAATATGACTGAAATCACTTATCTTAAACATGACAGTAATTCTGTATGACCAAATCAGCTTGTTGAGTTCATCATCCCAATTCTTGTTGCTTTTTTTTGCTAACTGTAAGACACCTTTCAATACTCTATTAACTCTCTCAACAACAGAATTACCCCTGGGGTGATACAAGGCAGTAAATGTCTATTCAATGCCAGTATTATGCATGAACTTTTTCATCAAATCTGATTTAAATTGAACTCCGTTGTCGGTTAATATGGAAACCAGAAAACCCTCTCTTAAAAAACATTTTCCTAAGAAACCAATAACGCTCTCAGTGTCTACCTTTCTGACAACATCAACCTCAAGCCACCTTGAAAAAAGGTCAATCAATACTAAAATGTACTTGGCAACTCCATCTTGCCAAACCACGGGTCCCATGATGTCTAATGCGACGCATTCCCATGGTAAATTGGGACAAGCAAGTGAAGACATAGGAGGGTTGAGTGTCTTTTGTCTGAACTTTCACAACTTACACATGCAAGTACAAATCTTTCGATGTCTAAATCAATTTTCGGCCACTAATACAATGCCCTAATGTTTCTCTTAGTATGAGATACACCTGGATATCCCTCATGACCGATCGAAACAATCCTTGCCCGCATGCCTTTAGGTGGTACGGTTTTTTCTCCTCTACAGATGAATTCACCGTCTATACCCAACTCGTCACGTACCTCCCAGAATGCTCTTAACTCCACATTGAGTTTGCACTCGTTAGACCACCCGTTCATGATCCTGTTTTTGACATCTAACAAAATATCATCCTTCTTATATTCTTCTTCCCAATCACTCTTATGTAAACCAGTAGTGTCAGTAAACACTCCAGCAACACAAAAATCACACCAGAGATCGGGGTCAATTTCCTTCAGAGGTAAAGACAGTCTACTGAGAAAATCGGCAATAAAAATGTTTCCTCCAGGGACATATTGTACTTCGTACAGAAAATCTTGAAGTCTCATTGACATCCCAGCAATTCTTGCCGAAGCTCTCGAAAGACCCTCAGTAGTGAGCAGTTTAGTCAACGGTTTATGATCAGAGCGTAAAATACATTTCTTCCCCCATATAAATTTCCTAAAATGCTCCATGGCCCACATGAAAGCCAACATTTCTCGTTCTATCACTGAATATTTCTCTTCAGTGGGAGAAAGAGAACGTGACGCAAAGGCAATGACAACCTCTCTGCCTTGCTCAGATATTTGGGACAAAACACCCCCCAAACCAGTTCCACTGGCGTCAGAAGTTACAAATGTGTTTGCGAGCGGATCAAATCCTTGTAATGTAGGACCATAAGCAATAGCTTCCTTGATGCTATCAAATGACCTTTGACAAGCGTCATTCCATACAAAGGTAGCTTTGTTCTTCATTAGTAACCGCATTTCATAGGTTTTCTGTTAAAAGTTGTTAACAAACTTCGAATAAAATTCTGCTAAACCAAGGAAAGATCTAAGCTCGTCCTTTGATTTGGGTGAAGGAGCACTGAGTATGGCTTCACCAAATTGCTCTTAGGTTTAATGCCTGTTCCACCTATTTCATGCCCCAAGTATGTAACAGACTTTTCTGCAAATTTGCATTTGCTACCTTCAGCAACCAACCCATTGTCTTTAAGAATAGTTAAAACCTCTCTAAGAATGGCATCATGCTGTAATCTGCCCTTTCCCATTATCAGAATGTCATCCTGAAAGAAAACGACCTCAGGAATGTGACCAAATAAGTTCGACATCAGCCTCTGAAATACAGCAGCGGCTGATGCCAAACCAAAAGGCATTCGTTTAAATCTGTAACAACCAAATGGTGTACAAAACGTAGTAAACTGTCTGCTCATTTTGTCTAACACAACTAGGTGATATGCAGCCGATAGGTCCAACGTGGAAAACCTACGTGGAAAACCATTTAGCATTTTGTGTCAAAGATAACATTACGTCAATTTTGGGAAGGGGAAACTGGTCAATCAAAATATTGTTATTCAGATATCTTAAGTCCACACATAGACGGGCCTTCCCATTGGATTTACGAGCAACGACCAATGGAGAAACCCATTCGGCTGCTTCCACAGGTTCAATGACGTTATTGCTTAACATTTTCTCTAATTCCCCTTTAACTTCCTCCCTAACTATAAAGGGAATATTTCTTGCTCTATGTACGTTCGGAATAGCTCCCTCCTTTAAACGAATATGATGAGTAAAACCCTTTAATTTTCCCATACTATTATCAAAAACTTCAGGAAACTCTTTTAGAACCCACTTCCTAGTGTCCTCACAATCACACGACACTAAAACTTGCTCCGTACTGTTCGGATCCAGAATGATGTTTAACAACTTTTGGTCTTTCCACCCAAAACCAATGGTCCTTCCTTAGCTATATAAAGTTTCCCAAAAGATTGTCTCTCCTTAAAACAAAATAGTTAGGTTCTAAAACCTAACATGTCAATTTTTTCCCCTGTGAAACTCTCAGCAGAAATGTTATTTGGTTCTAACCATACCCCAATATTGTTGATGAATTGACTTTTCCATACCTCTTGGGAAACAATGGTAAAGGAGGACCCTGAATCTGCAGCTAATTGGACTGCAATGCCCCCAAAGGAGACCAAACACAAAGGTTTTGAAGAAGAACCACAAGTGATATTTAGTACCACTTTCTTCTTCTGGACACATTTAACTTGTACATCATCATCACTAGAGCTTGAGCAACTTTCATCCTCCCCTTCTTGTACACAGGCAACTTTTCCTTTAGACTTCTTTTTAGGCTTACGTTTGCAAACCCTAGAGAAATGCCCAATTAAGCCACACTCCAAACACTTTGCAGATTTAGCAAGACATTTCTCGTATGCTGCAGAGTGCGAGTAACTACCACATCTGTAACAAATCAAATTACCATATTTCTTTTGCTCAGTATTATCTGCCTTTCTTCTTTCCATCTTTGCAAAAGTCCACTGACATCTTCTAAGTTCGTAATGTAATTGATAAAATACTCTTTCCAGTCCAACCACGCCACTGCAGGTTCTCCAGGTGTTGGAGAATTGATGTGCAAGTTTGACAAATTGACATCTCCTGCAGCGTTTGTTCTTGATGAACTTGCGTCAGTAGAATTGGTAGGCATGACTTGAGATAAGTAAAATGAGAAACAAGTAAAAGCAACACTAATACTTTGAAAAACAAACACTTCTTGCACACGAAGAAAATCGCACGGAGAACAGAACCACAATAGATCCCACTGGAAAGTGTCGGAAATCCAAAGGAAAACAGTATCACGGTAGTTCAAAATGAGGATGGATGGCCCAATCTTTCAAGTGTTCAACTTCAAGTAAATAGCGCTGCATGCACTGGTAAATGTACATAAAAATATAAGCAGTCACAAATAAATACCATAATGCGAGGTTTCCTGACGTGCGAAATTCAAAATTACCGGTATTTTATTCACATACATCTGAAATCCACTTCGTCCTTTCTCCACGGAGCGTTTTACTTCAAAGGTAATAAAAAAAAATACCTTCAAAATGGCCTCCGTGCGTGAAGTGCAGTGTAACTATGTGGAAACGTACAGTCCTCTTTCTTTGTTTATGACGGTGACGTGCGGTTGAGGAAGAACGCTGACAATCAAGGATTCTCCACAGTAACGGGCCAGCAGCGCGGCATTTGAAAAATTGCTTAATGTAGTTGATTCTTATAATAGGTAAGTGTACTAATGTAATTAGAAACATACACTTACGAATAAATAAAAAGTAGTCCCAAACGCCGTCTTCTTCCCTCGAGTGCACAAGATTTATTTTCCTTGTTGAGCTGTAGTGGTGGTAGATGACCGCTAGGTGGCACTGTTGCGTAGACAAAACTGCAAATGCTGTACTCACGGTCTTCGTGCTTTGACGATAAAGATTGTACTCCCGCCAACCGGCAAGAAGATTGAAGAACAAATTGAAGTCCTGATCGGAAACTGGAAAACACCTCAGGATTGGCACTCAGAAAGGAATGGAAGTACCTGATGTGCAGGTCAGGACGAAGTGACAACGTTGTCAAAAGCTTGAAAAACGTGGTTGGCGTGGTTGGCAGGGGAGCGCAGACCAATAGGAAGTCCAAGAGCCCTTCGACTTTAATGTGCTCCGGTGGTGCCAGACAAAATGGAGGCACGTAGCACGATGACGCTCTGGGAGGCTCCAGGTACGTCGATGCATGCAGAGATCCAGAAGGAGAAAAGTAGCTGTAAGTAGAGGAGACGTCACAAAGACCTGAAGGCAGGCGAGGCCAGGTAGCGTGAAAGAAAGTAAGAGCGCGAGCATGCTATGTCTGCGCTCGAGCAATGTTTAAAAGTATAGGAAAGGCAGTTAAACTGCCATTGAAAGGCGCACCAGAGAATATGAGAAAATAAATAAATGATTAACTCACTGCTCAAGCCTCGAACCACGCAAGGAAAAGTGGTCGAAGAGTAAGAGCAGGACTTACTGACGCGCCTGGTCGCGCAAAGTAATTATGGAAACGCAGTTCACAGCAAGGACTCTCCCAAAGTGTACACCACGTAGTAGTCCTCTCCATGAAGACGGGAGCAGGGAAAAGAAGACTCTGGGGCAGTAGATAGCATGAGGCTGAAGCACTGGTTATACAAAGTGTAGAGACCATTGTAGGCAGGAAGACAGCAGTGATAGGCTTGGTGCCACCAGAGCGAAGCTCTGAGAGTTGTCCCTGACGTTCTCAGGATATTAAATAGTAGTAGCCCTTGACACTCTTCCACATGGAAACAGGTAGTGCCTTCATGGCAAGTAGAGGCAGGCAGGAAGAAGCGTGATGAACAAGCCGCAGGACAAGTAGTCAAACAGGTAGTTTAAAGTGGAAGATGGCAGGAACTGGCACACTTCAGTTGTGTGCAGGCAGGAACTACTGACAAAACTGGGAAGCATCAGGATCTGCATACAGGAACTGGTACATTTCAGTTGTCAGGTAGCAGGTCAGCAAGTAGAAACAGAAGGTAGAAACTGGCACAATACCGTTGTGGGCGACCGATGGGAGGTCACTGGTGGGGCTCCAGGGGTGCCAAGTTTCTTTAAAATCCATAGCTTTAAGTTTCAGTAGGTTGATGTAGTTACCTTATTGTTTCTTCATAAATCCAACTGTATCCATAAAGTACACGTAGATTCTTTCTAGATCGCCGCCAAATGAAATAAGCAGAGAAAATAAAGTGGATAGGAAGTGAGTATGTGATATCCTGCTGCTCAGCCAGAATGACTGCCTGATGGAATGTTAGTGTTTGGAATGTGTGCGTGCGTGAATCAGTTGGATGAAAGGCTGAGCAGCAGGGAAGCTGCTCCTGGTGGGGTTCCTACTTAGACTCTAACTTTATCTCTCTGTATATAATTTACCACCTCAATAAATCTACGTGATAAACTACCTGGCTTGGAGCGTCCTTTCATCAATACTACATTTTGGTACCAGGAGTGCTGAACTTCATCAACCTGAAGAAGCTTTCACCTCATGCTCAAGGTAAAGGAATTTCCCTGAAATTAAGCTTTTAAAATTACACTGGCCCCACCAGTGACCCTGCCATCGGTCGCCCACAACCCAGTCTAAAAGTGCCAGTTCCTGCAGCCTGCCATTTCCTGCCGCAGACTTGAGACAACTTTATTTTACCAATTCCTCCTGCCTGCTGTCTGCCGTTCTTACGACATCCTTCGCCCTCATTTTGTTGTTTCCTGCTCAGGTTACAGAGCAGGTTACACAGAGCACAGATCGGGGGAGAGGAAATCTAAACCGGTACTTTCAATACCAGCGAAGGAAATTTGAAACCAGGGAAATTTTACATGACAAGAGGCCGTTTGACAAGCTCAAGAGCCAGCTGTATTGTCAATTTCACACTTCGACAATTTAAACAGCAGTCTAATTTTCTTGGTTTTTAAAACGGAACTGTATAGATATTTGCTGCCATCTACTGGGGGTTAGTGGGAAGTTTATTAGCCTGCAATTTCGTTTTGTTGAAGGACAATGTTCCCGTTCTCCTTTCACTCCGGTAATTAGTTTCATGTGACTTTTGAACACGGAGCAGGTGCAGTATTTGTGTGCTTTTGTAAGACTACCTAATTTCTCACAGTGAAGGCGACATTGAAATTTTGGGGCTGATTGAATACTTTGAGTTATCTTGCCCATTTTTTTTTTTTTTTTTTTTTTAAACCGTTTATTACAAATCTCAAGAATATACAAATATGGGCCCACAACCTTCCGGCCGGCCGCTAGGAATGGCAGAAACATATGACATACGTTCATAGAACACTTGGCGTTACAGAGGAGCATAAGCAGGAGTTATCAACATCATGGGCCACAGCCGTAATACCCCACAGTACGGTTTCATTTTATACAAACAACAAGAAAACAACACCCACAAGGCTACCCACAGTCGAAAGTAGCAGCACGTGCTCCCCAAGTGGGGAACCCCAACTATCCAGAGGAGTCCAAAGAGGGGAAGGGGAACAGAGCGAGGACTGGGGGAACCCTGTGCCCGGGGCTGGGGGAAGGAGTCAACTAAGGGGACGGGGCTGGTGAGGCAGCAGGCAGCAACGGTGGCGCGCAAATACTCCCACGGTAGGCGTTCCAGGGGCCCCACACTTTCACCCATGTCCCAGGCTTACCCCTCGCCACATACACCACCTTTTCTCGAAACATGCACCAGTCCATGTGTTCTTTCCAGGCCGACACCGCCGGGGGGTTCTGGGATCCCCACAGTTGAGCAATATCACGCTTAGCAATCATATATCCCAGAGTCACCCACCACGTTTGCGGAGCCGAATAGTCAGTTGGTTCCCACACATTCAACAGGCATCTCCTCGCTTCAGGCAGCAGCGCAACACGCGTAACCACTCGCAGGACTTCGTGCACACCGCGCCAGAATCGCTCCACCTTCGGGCATTCCCATAAAATATGCAGGAAGGTCGCCAAGGCACCACAACCACGCTTACACAATCCATCCTCCGTATAGCCCATACGCTGAAGCCTTGGCCCCGTCATGTAGACCCGGTGGAGTATCTTAAGCTGGACGAAGCGAAGGCGAGCCGGTATAGCCACCTCCTTCGGAGAGGCCACCGCGGAGATCCAGTCCTCATCGTCCAACTCCAGACCGTCGGCAACCCAAGCCTCGCGGAGGCCAATCAGCAAGCCCGAGCGATCATTAATCAGTTTTTTATAAATAAGGGAGATCGTACTGTCTGGGACGTGGCCATCTAGCACTCTATCCTCCAGGGGGGAAGACTCCGGGATGGAGGCGACGTCTGGGAAGACGGAGCCCAGTGCATGACGGACCTGCAGGTACCGAAAGTATTCACTGCCCTGCAACTGAAACTCCGTCTGCAGCATCTCGAATGTTTTAAGTCCTCCCCTCGACCAGAGATCCCCCACTCTACTGATGCCTATCATGTCCCATTTCTCGAAGCCCTTCGAGGTCCAGAGAGAGCCCAACTTCTCAGACGCATACAGCGGTGACGCCCGGGTCAAACGGTCCTTCCACCCCATAGCTGCATTAGCCGCATGCCATACTCTGACCATGACACGCGTAGGTCCCGTCAAGCGAGCGTCGGGCGCGCCAGAGTAGAGCGCTCGATTGTAGTCGCCACCGGGCAGTAGCATCTTGTCCATCTCAAATGCCGGGTTCAAGGCGGGCCCGTAGAGGCCATGGTTAATTGCAGCTAGCTGGGAGGCCCAGTAATACCGTTTAATATCCGGGAGGGCAATCCCCCCGTCATACCATGGGAGCGTCAACTTCGCCAGGGCAATGCGCGGCCTCCCGTCCCAGAACAGGCGGCGCTGTAGACTCTCCACCTCACGGAAGTAGCGCGCCGGGACTGGGTCCATAGTGTTCTGGAGAGCGTATAAGAAACGTGGCAACGACATCATCTTAAACAACGCCGCCCGGCCGAGCGGCGATAGCGGCAGGCGCCGCCAACGCACGACGTCCTCCTTCAAGCGCTGGAGGGGGGGAAGCAAGTTCCGCTCGTAGCGGGCCTCTGGGTCCAGAGTAATGTAGACACCCAGGTATCGAAACCCCTGAGAGGCAATCTGAATCGGACAACCCCGCGGGAGGACAGGAGCCTCCCCAGAGAGCACATACACACATGATTTAGCCCAGTTGATGACAAGGCCTGAGTTCCGGCCGAATGAACGTAAAACATCAACCAGGACTATGAGCGACTTACGTGGGGAGGCTAGGTACAAAAGGATGTCATCAGCGTATAGGGACACACGGTCCTCATACTCGGGGGTCCAACGGAGACCACGGATGGAGGGATGCCACCGCAGCCACTCCGCCAGGGGCTCCAAGGCCAGCGCAAACAGGAGCGGCGACAAGGGGCAGCCCTGTCGCGTGCCCCGGCCCAGCTCGAATGGGGCCGAAACTCTTCCATTCACCACCACCTGTGCCAATGGGCCCGAATACAACAATTTGACCCAACTGATGAAGCCCGGGCCAAATCCAAACTTCGCCAGCATCGCCCAAATGTATGGCCACTCAAGCGTGTCAAACGCCATAGTGGCGTCTAAGGACGCCAAAATGGCCGGCTCCCGCACGAATGGGACACGTGCGAGCACCCCGTGCAAACGCCGCAGATTAAGGGCCGTGTTGCGATGGGGGATAAAGCCGGACTGGTCTTGGTGGACCAGAGCGCCCACCACGCCGACCAGCCGATTGGCCAGGACCTTGGCGAGAATTTTGGGCTCCGCATTCAAGAGCGAGATGGGCCGATAGGATGTAACCCGGTCCCGAGGTCTCCCCTCCTTGTGGATCACCACGATAGTAGCCAGACGCTGGTCCGGCGGGAGGGAGCCCAGCGAGTGGGCCGCCAGGAACATCGCGCGGAGGTGGGGTGCCAGTACATCTGGTCGCAACTTATACAGCTCGATAGGGATGCCATTCGGGCCCATGGCCTTGCCAGAGGCAACCGAACGTATGGCGAGGGCAATTTCGTCGGATGTGGGAGCGGCATCCAGCGACACCCTGTCCTCCTCCGAGAGGGAGGGCAGCGCGATATCCCTAAGCAGGGAATGGGAGTCCTCCTCCGAGCAAGGAGAGACCGGAGAATACACCTCGCGGAAATAATCCGCGAAACAGGAGACAATTTCTTCTGGCTCGGTTACACTCACACCATCCGTCCTCTCAATCAGCGGGACCACACGATTCACTCTCTCCTTTTTATCCAACCACGCTATCAGTTTGCCCGCCTTATCACCCACATCATACAGTCGCCCCTGTTGCTCCCTACTGAGGCCCCTGGCCGCCTCCGTAACGAGGGCCCTGTAGGCCGCCTGCTTAAGTTGTAGGACATGTAGTGCAGCATCCGTCACTCCGCCCTCCAAATCACCCTCCAATTCAGCAATTTCGGCCTCCACCCGGGTAACCTCCTCCCGCTCGCGCCTCCGGGCATGGGAAATAAAGGACAGGGCCTCCCCTCTGAGAACTGTCTTGAAGGCTTCCCACAGGGAGATAGCCGAAGGGACGGACCCCACATTCTCATCAAAGTATCGCTGCAAGGATTTAATCACATCAGCGCGAATGGTGGGGTCGCGCAGGTACCAGGCATTGATTGGAACTACCCTGCCCTCACCCCTCGGAAAGACATCAAAATGGAACAGGAGCGGGGAGTGATCTGAGATACTCCGCGCCAAATGGCGAACCTCCCCCACCCTCCCAGCATAGGCCGCCGGGACAAGGACATGATCAAGCCGTGAGAGGCTACCATGGGCCCCCGAGTGGAAAGTGTACTGCTGCTGCGTGGGATGTTTTAAGCGCCAGCAGTCCACCAATCCCAATGTATCCAAGAGGCCGGATAGCCACGCCTGCGCCCGGGGGAGGTCCCTAGGGGGGTGACGATCCAGAGTCCCAGAAACCACCGCGTTGAAGTCCCCCCCGACCACTAGGAGTCCCCCCGGAAGGCCCAGGAGGAGGCGCCCCAGGTCTGCAAAAGTAGTCGCCTGTAGCCCCGGTGGGACGTATACTGATACAAAGACCACTACTTTGCCTTCCATTCTCCCCACTAAAACAGCATAGCGTCCCCTATCATCATGGCGCACCTCATCAATTTCCAACGGGAGCGAGTTCTTCACCATAATGCCCACACCCCGTGAGCCCGACGTGAAGCCCGAGTGGGCCACCAAACGATAGCCACGCCGATTCATGGCACAAAAAGAGTTTCCAATAAGGTGTGTTTCCTGCAGGAAGACTACATCGGGTGAGATTCGTTTCAAATACTGCAGGACCACACCTCGTTTGATCCTATCCCCCAGTCCATTAACGTTCCAAGACAACAAAGTCAAATCCCTACCCCCCATCACACACAAGAGCCATCAGTCGTCCCCCGGAGAGCACCTTAAAAACAACACAAAAAAGGGTTTGCCTTGTGGTAAAAACGAACAACACCCCACCCCAACTCCCCCACCCCAACAGAACTCCCCCCTCCCTGCACCCCTGCATGAGCCCAAACAGCCCCCCCAAAGTGCAGTGTGCCTGTCGCCCCATAGATGGTGAAACTAACTAGACCCCCAGAGGAGGAGGGAGAACCCCCAAGAGACCCCACACGACCTCCACAGGAGGGAAACTTACTCGAACAGACGAACAGTCAAAAGTGACATCAATTTTGTCCAGAGCGAGGCATAATATTAGTCCCTCAGTCCTGATCCGGCGGGCCCTCTCCCCCAACCGCTCCCCCCCCACCCCCCCGATCCCGATCCCCAGGCAAGGTATCTAGCCAGTCCCCGGCTGCCTCGGGACGATCAAAAAAGTGTGTGCGGCCATCCAACTCCACCCGCAGCTTAGCCGGGAAAAGCATAGCATACTTGAGATTTAGGTCCCGTAGACGACGTTTGACTCCGAGAAAGCTTAGTCTCTGCTTTTGGACCGCTGGGGTGAAGTCAGGATAAAAATTTATATCCATATTGTCGAGTCTGACCGGTCCCTGTAGTCTGGAGGATTGCAGGATAGCGTCTCTGTCCCGAAAGTTGAAAATCCGGGCGATGAGAGGCCTCGGAGGGGCTCCGGCCTTAGGCCTTCCCCCGGGAACCCTGTGGGCCCGCTCCACCGCGAAGAATTTACTCAGCCCCCGGGGCTGGAGATGGGTGAGAATCAAGTCCTCCACGAATAGATCCGCCGCCGCCTCCTCACGTCCCTCAGGCACCCCGAGAATACGGACATTGTTCCTCCGGGCCCGACCCTCAGAATCCTCCAGGCGACGATCCATCAGCGCGCTCGCCTGGCCGAGCCGGCGCACCTCCTTTTGGAGGGCTGCCACATCCGTCGTAAGGCCCGATGTGGTGTGGGCCAAAGAATCGACCCGGTCATTAGTCTTGGATAGATCGGCCCTTACCAGGCCAACATCCACGAAGACCGAGTCAATTTTCTGCGCCAGTGTATCAAAACGCTGGTCCACCGAGGCCTTCATCTCAGCGATAGCGCCCATTACATCCCGCAGGGTCAGATCCGCGGGTAGAGCAGGAGCATCAGTCGGGCCCTCAGGGGTCCTACGCGGCACCTCGGGAGATCCCTTCTGGAGGGTATAGCGGTCCATGCTGTTAGACTGGTGGGCTGCGCCACGTTGGGTCGATTTCACCTTTGCCCGATCTCCATCTTGCTTTGTGGACATGGTTCCAGTCCCACGGCCGTGCCAGGCACGTCGTAAAGGGCGGGCAAGCCGGTTCACGGGATCCGGGGGGGGTCACCACAGGGCCGCGGGGCAGGTCACAGCCGGCGGGCCGGCAGGGTACCCCAACGAGGCCACACCACCTCACAGTGCCCCGCGACCCAACCTCGCCGAGACAGCAAGGAGGGTGCAAAAGCGAAAGTGAAAGTGCGGGGTACGCGAGCCGCCGCGCCCAGCCCGCCGCTGTTGTTCACTTTGCCTCCGGATCACCCCACAGCTCCAATCCGGGGTCCGGCGTGGAGAAGGCCGCAAATCTCAATCGGTGCTACCGCCGGAGTCCGAGGTCCAATTTGGAAGCGGAAAGCGGGTGCCACCTCAGCTCGGGCTCACCAACACAGTCCCCTCATCTAGGACAGGATATTGTCAGGATATATGTAGGAGGTCGCGGAGGTCCTCGGGAGCCTCGCACCTACGCGGCCATCTTGGTTGCGCGCCTATCTTGCCCATTTTTACTTCGTTTTCACTATTGCCAGTTTAACCGCTCCTTCATTTTGAAAAAAAAATTACAAATCTGCCACGAGCACACACAGAGCACGCAGCCTTACCTCTGTCAGCCTTACTTTCCTCCTGCTACCTCGTGACTTCACTCTTCACTCCACTGTGACGTCTTCAGTTGGTTAAGAGATACAAGCATATTTGGTGCACGGTGATGCCGGGAACCATCCGGCGCGGCGTCACCGTGCGTGCCGCCATTTTCAGTTTGCCACAACATCTAAGCAATACTGTCTGCCTTTGCCAACCACATTTTTTTCCACCTGTTACAGCGTTCTTCTTCGACATGTGCCTTGATTACTATGACATCATTTTGCCTTCAGCTAAAGCCCTGCATGTTTCTACCCTTCTACAGTGAGGTGGCAGTATCTATTTTGTTTGGTTCCTGTGATTGTCGAGTGTTTTTTTTTTTCAGGCTCATTACTGCCTGTTCCCAACTTGACATCCTGCTCACAGTGAGTATCTTTCTTGTCAAGACGCCTATGCATTCCCTGCAGTGCCTTTTCAACTCCTCAGAGAAAACGGAGATCAGCGCACTTTGTTCTTATTAATTTTGGTGGGACTATTTGTGTTTGTTCGGTAATTGTTCTTATTGTTTTTACCGACTTTAATATCAGCCTTGACAGTTTCATTTCAATTAATTAGAACCATGACAATGTCATTACAATTAATATCAGCCTTGACAATGTCAGTTCAACCGCCGTCCTTCTTTTGAGCTTTTATTCATTCAACCTGCTGCGCTACAAAGATTCAACTTGCTGCGCTACAAGGCTTCAACCTCCTGCGCCACAAGGCTTCAACCTGCTGCGCTACAAGGATTATTCATTTTATTTTATTTTCTGATGTCATGAGCAGTTTATATTTACATGCTACATGTTTTTGTTTCCTTTTAGGGAACCTTTCATTGAGTGATTTGTATTTCTGCATGTGTCATGTGCTATTGTGCTTCTTTTATTTGCATTTTGTTTGACACGGTGTGGTTTTACTCCACACATTTTACACTGTGTGGTCTTTCTCCACACATTTGACACGGTGTGGTCTTTCTCCACACATTTTACACGGTGTGGTTTTGCTCCACACATTTTACACTGTGTGGTCTTTATCCACACATTTGACACGGTGTGGTCTTTCTCCACATATTTTACACGGTGTGGTCTTTCTCCACACATTTTTTGTCATGTGGCTTGTACCCACATTTATTACATACATTTTGCATTGTTCTGTGTGCTTTGTTCACACTTTCATGTGGTACTCCCACATACATTGCACATGTTGCATTTTAAAATTTAGCTTGTGCTGTGTGGGTATCGCTCACACCTTTCACCCAACCTGCTTTTGGGGGAAGTTCTGTAGTGTAGCTCACCTTTCCATTTTCATCCTTTCCCACCCTTGTGAGCTTGACACTTGTTTATTTACTCTGTTTCATACCACTACTGTATACTGCTTGTGTGAAGGCCAGCCATCAATTTCTTTTTCCTTTCTTCGGCTGTCTTCCACTCTTTCACTGTTATCTGTACTTAATTTTTTTCAATTTCTTTCTAACACCCTGTACTTTCTTGTTTACCTGGCCAACATACATGATCTTAGTACTTGGTTTCCTCTTTAGTCTGTTGTACGGGTTTGTATTTATTTTGTTTCTGTGGAAAGGAAGATTTTTGTGATAGTCGCTTATACTTCTCTTTTCTCTCACTTCCTATCCACTTTATTTTCTCTGCTTGCTCTTTCCACATTTCATTTTTACGCCATCTTTCAGTGTACCATTCACTATATTTCATTCTCTTTTTCTCTTGCCTCTTTTTGATGCCTTTTGAAATTTCCTTCGTTTGCGTTGTAAAGGGGGGAGATATGTGATATCCTGCTGCTCAGCCAGAATGACTGCCTGATGGAATGTTAGTGTTTGGAATGTGTGCGTTTGTGAATCAGGAAAGCTGCTCCTGGTGGGGTTCCTACTTAGACTCTAACTTTATCTCTCTGTATATAATTTACCACCTAAATAAATCTACGTGATAAACTACCTGGCTTGGAGCGTCCTTTCATCAATACTACAATAATGTAGAGTGATCAGTAGACATTTTTAAAAACAGATTGATTGATTGATCGATGGTTCACTAGTTTTGCAGCCTACTTTGATATCCTGAGGGGTGATCATTTAAAAGAAGCACCAGGTGTGTGATTTTATGTTAGCTCAACAGTGGATTTGTAAAGAGAGACTGTAAAATGATTTTTTATCAAAAGTTTTGAATTTGGTGCGATGATGTGGACAGTTATACTGGAGATGTTGGACCAGAGGGCTGATAAGGGCTGAGAATGAGAACAGCATATGTTCAATGCTTGCATCACGTTCAATGCAATACCAGCTGGATTGTTGTTAAAAAGGGCAGCATTGTCTAGCCTGCTAGGTGGCAATAGTGCTCAATGTAAAAATTACAAAAAATGATTGTGTAATGGGAGCAGTTTTACTGAATTCGCACACCGTTTTCCAGATTCGTTTCTAGGTATGATGGTTTGTGAAACTCTGCGAAAGGTTAAACAGGTCTTATTTGAGGGGGAGCATCAGGAGAAGTCTGTGGATGTCTTGATGAGTTTTTATATTAGAATCGACTTTTGTTACATGGTGATGGAACTTGAAATGCTGATGTTCAGTTAAAATGGCAGCCGTCTTTGAAGTAATTGAAGTGCCTTGAAAATGTTTCAATATAATAATAGAAAGTTCCTTTATTTTATAGGGCATAGTTTAAATTATTACGCGGACACTCTATGTCAGTAGCGCCGTGAGGGGAACGGCTGAATCTGTGCTCCTGTTGCCAGTTTGCCCTGCTTCTTCTGCCTTTTTGCTAACGCGCCGTGAGGGGAACGGCTGAACCCGTGCTTTTGTTGCCTGTCTGCCCTGTTTTCCCTGTCACTTCGCAAACGAGCCGTGAGGGGAACGGCTGTACCGGCACAACTACATCTCCCAGAGGCCCCCAGCGCCACACGGCAATAGAGGGCGCCAGAGGCCCTTTAAAAGAACTACACGCCTCCCGCTGCGCGGGACGCGACACTCTATGTCAGTAGCGCCGTGAGGGGAACGGCTGAATCTGTGCTCCTGTTGCCAGTTTGCCCTGCTTCTTCTGCCTTTTTGCTAACGCGCCGTGAGGGGAACGGCTGAACCCGTGCTTTTGTTGCCTGTCTGCCCTGTTTTCCCTGTCACTTCGCAAACGAGCCGTGAGGGTAACGGCTGTACCGGCACAACTACATCTCCCAGAGGCCCCCAGCGCCACACGGCAATAGAAGGCACCAGAGGCCCTTTAAAAGAACTACACGCCTCCTGCTGCGTGGGACGCGGACACTCTGTCAGTAGCGCCGTGAGGGCAACGGCTGAATCTGTGCCCCTGTTGCCAGTTGGCCCTGCTTCTTCGGCCTTTTTGCTAACGCGCCGTGAGGGGAACGGCTGAACCCGTGCTTTTGTTGCCTGTCTGCCCTGTTTTCCCTGTCACTTCGCAAACGAGCCGTGAGGGGAACAGCTGTACCGGCACAACTACATCTCCCAGAGGCCCCCAGCGCCACACGGCAATAGAGGGCGCCAGAGGCCCTTTAAAAGAACTACACGCCTCCCGCTGCGCGGGACGTGCGCGGGCACGCCCGGGCCAGGGGCGGGCCCGTCCTTGCCCGTCATTGTCAGGAAGAGGCAGGGCTGGGCCCCCCCCCTAACGCTGACTGCCTGCTGGTGCACATAAGGTACTGTTGATTAGCTGCTGTTGGTAGGAAGGACGCCATCTGTTGCATAGTATATCTGGCCAAACACTCATCATGGGGAAAAGAATACCAGCTGTGTCCAGGCGAAATGGTAAGCAGAAAATGCCTGTAACAACTCCCACTACCCCATTGCCCAGCTTGACAGCCATAGACAAAATGCTACAGAAGACTATTGGTGTTGTCGCTACGGCCATCCAGAATACTGAAAGGCGTCTCTCGCTTCCACCGAGCTTGCCCCTATTTATGCACCAAGAAAACTCATTGGATTCCCTGCTTGCTACATCTTATGCGGGGCTTCCAGGCGTAGATTCTAATGAGAACTGTATAATTGTAGATACGGTACCTCCTGGACATTTCTCTACAGATAGCAGGCTCTCGTCAACCCCTACTATGCTAAGGTCAAGCATGAATAGGGGCTTTGATTCTTCTTTACCCTTAGTTAATGACCAGGCACACTTAGAGGGGACAGGGCTATGGCCCGATTTTGATGTGTGAACTATAGACAGGGATAAAAGCGTCAGTATATCGATGCAAACTAGGGGGCAGAAAGCTAAGAGGCAAAAAGCTAAGCGAAAACAGAAACACATAGAGCCAGCGCCGAATAAACACAGAGATAAGGGTGGGCACAACCAACTACGGAGGACCCCTGTCCCTGTAGAGCAAAATAAGGGTAAGGGGGAAGATCAATCTATTGAGATGGATTCCCAAATTATAGAAGCCAATGCAGCGTTGAGGAACGAGGGCTTTTGGGGGAGATTGGAGACCCTGATAACCACCCTTTTAGGGCCAATTAACCAACAAGTCCTCAATATAGATAAGAGGCTGAGAGCATTAGATGATCATGTGATAAAATTGGGCATAGGGCACAATTTAACAATTATACCAAATTCGGGGATAACTACTGTAGACAAACCCAAAAACATCGTGGTTAGTACGAACACAAATGCCCATACTAATGCCCCTTTGCCAACACCAAAACCGAGCACAAGTAAAAACTCATCAAATGCGGAACTTCTAGCCAAATGGGCACCCAATCCTAAAACAACTAAGGCAGATACCCCAGAAGGTATGGATCAAACCACTGCCAAAAGCAAAAGGGCACAATCTAGACAAGCTAATAACGATGCCCGAAATTCCCTAAATCCCCCATCAGCTAAGTTGGATCAAACTACAGCAACTAATATGAGACAGATCCCGGCTCGTATTAGTTTACCCCCAGAGTGTGGAGCCTATGTGTTGGTCCTAGTTAATGTGCCTAAATTGAGGAAGGACCAAGAGGAAAACTTCACAACTCTTAAAAATAGAACCCTCCATTGGTTATCTGGAAATTGTAACTTTCCTATGGAAGGAGCAGGGGAGATTATTCATACCCAAAGAGTGGGGTGGGTGGGCCCGTTGAGAAAAAAGTTTGAGGGGGACTGCATAATTATAAATTTTAGGTCCCCGCAATGGGCGCAATCCACACTTGCAAAAGCTCCACTGCCCTCACCTTGGGAATATAATACTACTCTGCTCCCTCTGTGATACTTCTACAGGCACTTAATAGACTCCAATTTTAATTTCGGGACTAACCCCCCAGCATATCAACCGGACCTAAATTTCAATATCAGGAATAACCGCCGATTGTGCCACCAGGATCAAAATTCCAATTTTAGGAACGGCCCCCCATTAGGTCACCTGACCGCACCCCCAGTATACCCAATGTCACACCCATTCTTTCCCATTTTGCCCCAGCATATCCCAAGGGAGAGGCTTCACGCAGGGATTAATCAAAATTTTAACATGCCCCAGAATGAGTTGAGGTATATGTACAACATCCCAACTTATAATCGGTTTGAACACGTCTTCTCAAACCTAGAAGATCAGGATTGACTGGGGAACAGAGAAAGTAATATTGAATGTGAAGAGGTAGTTAATGTTACTGGGGAACATTCACATCTAATACAAACTAATACAACCCAGTCAATGGTAGCTCAGGACGTTACTGTCCTATCCTCAGTCATACATGAGGATATAACAACCATATCAACTCAACCTAAGCAGAGTGCAAGGGACAAGCTCCCAGGTTCCTCTAGTCATTCTGATTTGTCAATCCTTAGCTGGAACGTTGCTGGCTTAGATTCAAGATTGTCAGACCCTCAATGGGTCCAGCTATTGGATGGCAAAGACATTATCATGTTTCAAGAGACATGGGCTGTAGGGAATCTATATATAGAGGGCTACCATTGCTTTAGTGTGACTGCATCCAAGCCTGTTTTCGGTAGTGCAGTGGGAGGACTATTTATTGGTATTAGGACATTGGCGGGTGGCACCATTAAAGATTTATCAGGAGGGAACCCGAATATTCAGGTCCTTGAATTCAAGCGAAAGACTAGGATTTATTTAATTAATTTTTATAATAATGATTTTTACTCTGTACCCAACAAGAACTACACAACACTCTCTAAGACCTTACGACATTTGGAAGCAAATATAGAACTAGAAGAGGAGGCAGGGATTTTAATCGGGGGGGATTTTGATGCGAAAATTATAAAAAAGCGCTGGCCTGAGGATATTAATTACTTAGATCAAGCTGAACGAAGGGGTATTGAATTAGCCAACATGCTAAGTGAACACATTCTTAGCAATGCTATGGAAACAAGTCAAACCTCTAGGATGGACTGCGTCCCCACGTTCAGAGGGAGGGACTGCCGTTCAACTATTGACTTTATCTTTATGTCCCCTTATTTAGTAGACTGTGTAATAGAATCTAAAGTGATAGAGACATCATTTGGAGATCATAACCCCCTCACAATCACCCTACATTTAGTCCCCAGTCCGGTATATGTTAATTTAAATGGAGCAAGAGATATCACACCATCTGGCGATGGCCTGCGTTTAAAATGGAGGGGAATTGACTGCGGGGCCATACTAGAAAGTGTGAAAAATGAACATCCCGAATTAATTAACTCCTGTTTATCTTTAGATGGGAATAGTCACAGAATAATTACGGACTTTGGCAAACTGTGTTTAGTAATAAAAACGTATTTGTCAGTCCCACTACCAACGAAAGGGAAAGAGCCAAGGTGGTTTGATTCTGCCTGTTCAATAGCAAATAGGGAACTGCGTAGGGCACTAACCACCAAACCAAGGAGCACAGCAGAGGTACAGACAGCTAGGAAATATTACAAACTAAAAATAGCTGAAAGGAAGGCTGCATTACTGACGGAACAGTGGGAATCGCTGGTTGGAAGTGCTAACCTGAAGAGCAGCGGCCCCTTCTGGTCAGCCGTCAGGAAAATGCGAGACATGGGCAAACATCTATCCCCAATTAGCTGTAATATAACCAGCAGCACCTGGGAGGCCCATTTCTCCAAAATATATGCTGCACCTTCCGAGCAAGTAACTATCTCGGCCTCTGGACAGATGCGCGGCTTACAGATTGACCTTTATGAGGTAGAAGTAGCCATCAGAGAGAGCCTTGGTAACAAGGCCCCAGGTCCTGATGGACTCCCTATAGATGTTATTAGGCACAGTCCGGATCTATGGGCACCAATTCTTCTTAATGTTTTTAATAGCCTGTCAACTGTGCCCATGCCCAAAACTTGGGCCACCAGTATTATAGTCCCAATTTTTAAAAAGGGCGACAGATCAGTTCCAGCTAACTACCATCCGATCTCGCTCCTGGATAATACCTTAAAAATTCTCGGGCGAGTTATCTATAACAGGGTGGTAGAGTGGACCGAAGATACAGATCTATTGGACCCGTGCCAGATGGGATTCAGGAGCAAGGTGGGTACGGTGGAGCAATGTTTAAACCTAAAGTTGATAATTGATAAGTATAACGTTGCTCGATCGTCCCCCATTTACCTCGCATTCATGGATCTTTCATCCGCTTTTGACTTAGTCAATAGATCTAAATTGTGGACCATGCTTCTTAATTATGGACTGGATGAGGCCCTTGTAAATTTCCTGGTTTACCTTCATACCGATCTTAAGGCACAAGTCAGGATTGGGATGGGTGGTGAAGTATCCAGAGCCATAAAAATAGGCAGGGGGGTCAGACAGGGGTGCGTTTTAGCACCCCTGCTGTTTATTATTTATATTAATGGCCTAGCTAAAGCACTGAAACAAGTGACTAAAGACGTTCCAATTATCCAGGGGCACCCACTGCCAGTTCTATTATACGCAGACGATGCGGTCCTCATGGGCCGCGCTCCAAACGCCCTCCGTTTGCTTGTTGAAACCTTCGTTCAACACATGGAGGCTCTAGATCTGCGTGTAAATTTAAAAAAATCTTTTATTATGCCATGTGGGCCTGGGAAACGAAAGCTCAATACTATACATATAGGGTCAGACAAACTAGAATCTGTAACCTCATTTCCATATCTAGGGTTGGTTTTCGCTGCGAACGGCTCATGGAGTGGGCATTCTGCCCACGCCATGGGCAAGTTCTCGAAAGCCACTAATTCTATATTGAGTCTCTCACGTCCAAAGAAAATAGGCGCCATTAGAGCTATTTTAAAAATGTTTAGATTACAGTGCATTCCTGTAGCCACTTATGGGGCTGAGGTCTGGGGATCGGGGAAAAGTCCCGGAATTCAGAGTGAAGAGAGTCGTTTTTGCAGGAAAATACTGGGCGCCCCAATCTCATCCTCTGAATTTATTTGTCACAAAGAACTAAACCTCCCCTATGTTTGTGACTTTATTAGAACTAGACCAGCTCTATTCTGGATTAGGATCTGGAGGAACAACTCAGCAGCTGACATTATAAAAGACTGCCTCAAATGTGACCACGGCTTATTAATCCCCTGGCTTGCCGGAGTTTTAAAAACATTGCGTGCCGTGGACAGAGGCGATCTTTTCTCCGATCCATCCAGAATTGAGCCTAAAGACAAGCTTGAGGTCAAACAAGCACTATATTCACTTTTTAACACAGAAAGAATGGGAAGGGAATTATTCAAACCCACCGTTGTTACATACATAGGGAATGATCTGTGTAGGCAACCACTTCCACCCTACCTTACCCTCCCCATGTCCAACTGGGAAAGGTCCTTGTTATTTCGCCTTAGGGCAGGCTCTGTGAAATTTGTATTGGGCTTTCCCCTGGGTTATCGCCACACAACACAATATAACCCATGTCCGTGCGATGGCATTAGTACACAGAACGATTTGCACTTTCTATTTTTTTGTAAATTTTACTTAAAATATATGAATTGGTTTTTAACACCTTATTTGAGAAAACAAAGACCCTCTCCTTGGGGGAGTCTTGCTCAATGCTATTCTCCCTGGATACAGATGAATTCATCTTTCGCACTAGCACTTTTTTGAGACTGATAACACATGTACGTAAAACGATGCAAAACCCCTGAAAATCGATTGATGAGAGCTGTATTGGTTTTTAATAATTATGAAATTGTACTTTGATTTATTGTGAAAATGAATTGCTCTTATTGTTGTACTTTTATGGATTTTATGAAATTCGAATAAATGTCTTTTGAACTTGAACTTGAAATTATTAATGATATACCAGATAATAAGAAATGAACCCCTTTTAAAATATTTGATCAACAAGATGCCTTTGGTCACCCGTGTGTTCGTGAATGGACAGAGTTGTTTTTATGTGAATTACTGAACCAAGCAGATTTGGTTACTTGGGCATTTATTGTATTTGTGTATCATTCTTTCAGTGGAGGCAAGGACGGTGAATTTCATGGTAGCTGTCCTTTTGTTAGTGGGCGAGAATACAGCTAGTGGAACAGAGAACGTAAGAGGGGGAATTCTGGACTTTAACAAATTGAAAGCAGTCTTGCAAGCATAAGTGTATGACTACAGGAGGTAAAGGTGAGAAAAAGCATGCATCTGAAAAGGCAAAAAAACAGACAGCTTTATGTCTTGGCAAGGTAATCTGTGAACAGTGCTGAAAGACTATGTTGTCCCTTGCTCCTTTCGATGCACAATGCTTTGTTAAATCTCTATAGAAACACTTTCTGGAAAAAAGGTTGACTGCACTGACTGAAGTGGATGAAGAGGTTTGGCTGTACTGCCTACATCCAGATAAAGGTGACCAGTGACTGGAGTGAAGTTCCCGAAAAGACATTCGGCCTGTTATGAAGGAGGACAACGGTTACTTCTTGAATGAGTTTATTTGAAGAACGGAACAGGCGAGAGCCAGGCAGCACGTCTTCCAGTCCAAGGTACAGGCAGCAAGTGACCAATGGACCGGAACACCGTGGAAGAATGCAACCGGCATTCCATGCCTCTCTCCCAACAGGGAAAAAAAAGTAAGCAGTACACAACACTGCCCTAGGCTGCTTCTTGCAGAAATGCTGCTTATGAAGACTTAGATCACTAAGGATGGTGCTTCATTGAGAAAGGGAATCATGCTGTGACTGGTGGGCGGGTCAACTTGAGGGACGCTGCTAGACTGAATTATCAGGTCAGAAGCCAGAATGGAAGAGTTAGATGCCTGTCATGGTAGGAAGTGGTAGTTCCTAACGGGTCAATGTCTTACATATGTGTTACAATGATTATAGAGTAACAGGTACTTTATTGAGGTGGAAAGGAGGAGAAACATCTAAAAGACCCACATCAGTTCTCTGTTTTCTGGTTCCCCCTTGCATACGATATGCCTGAAACACATTTTCAGGCCTCCTGTGTCATAATGACTGCATAAGTAATATTGTTCAGTGAGGGCTGTTGATGCTGATTTTGGCTTACCTAAGATGTAGCATTACCTCACCTTTGAATTTTAAGGACAGATGCTATTCCTCTGTGCTATATTCCGGCTATACAAGTTAATTAACAAACAGCCAGATACCTTGGAAACAGCTAACAAATATTTTACGAGCACTTTAATCTCAAAGTGTTTGGAATTTTGGTGCGTAAATTTGAGATCTGTAAATGGAGCAGAGTAATAAGAGGCTGAAATTACTAAATGATGGTCCCTAGGGCTTCAGATATCTACAGTGAACATCTGGAACAGGTGATAAGTCTGGACTGTGGTTGCAGCTGGTTGTGACACAAGACTGACCGGGGGATCTTGAAAATAGGGGTGTTGAGGGGTAAGGAAGGGATAGTGAAATGGACTGGTTGGCAGCCCCTTTGATTGAGATGTATGCCTGTCTGCTGGGGAGGTGGAATTCTGGTAAGTGGAAGGAATATGGGAAGCAGGAGGGAAACTGAAAATCACTTTCTGGGTGCACGAAGAGTTCATCGCATCATCTGAACTTTTTCCAGGGGTTTCTTCCCATTAGTTGGTAGGGTGATTCCCCTCCAAGCCATTCAGTGTCACAAAAAAAGGGAAAGGAATATTTTCCAATCACTCTGAACATCAGCAGCAGAATGCAAGCCCTAAGCACTGGGCGGCACATGTGGATTTGGGAGCAAATGATCTCCTGCAATTCAAGTCCGGAGATGATGATGTGGCTAACAGTCCACAGCAGTCAAGGCACATCCTGCCCCCCCCCCCCACCCCCACCCCCTACGGCTTCTTCAGGATTTTTGGCAATACCACAGCAAACTTTTTTATAGCCTACACAAGGAGAAGACTTCAACAAAAAAGTCTTGTTCTGGGGGAGGAGCCTAGCGCTTGACCAAGATGGCCGCGTGAGCTCTGAGCTCCCGAGACCCTCGCGCCCTCCGTCGACTATCCTGTCTCTAATCCTGTCTGTATGCATGGCATCGTGTAGATGACCTGTCAGGGAGGTGATTGATGCTACCCGCGGTCGGATCGCCCACCGGGAACCGGAGTTATGCATGGCGGAAGATTGCGGCCTATCTCCGAGGGATGCCAGGGGCTAGAGTTGGCAGGATGCCCGACTTCTAGTTGAACAACAACGGCCAGGCGAGGTGTGAACTGTCGGATGGAGGTCCCCGTCCTTTCACTTTCTCTCCCTTTGTCTGCCCTGCCCCTGGAGAGCTCTTGGTGGCTTTATTATCCTTTGGATGCTCTACATGCTCCTCTGGCGGCCCATTGCAGAACTGATTACTCCTGATTCCTCTCGTTGAGAGAGGGCCGTCTTATCTGAACCGACCTGCTTGGTACCAACCATGTCGGGCAAAGCAGAGGTGGATCGGCTGAAGCCTAAGTCTACCAGGCGGGGAGCCTATACTCAAGTCAATAATATGGACCGCTATGCTCTGCAGAAGGGATCACCGAGTGGGTCGAGCCAGTCGCCGGATACCCAGAAGGAGGCCTCGCCCTTGGCCCCGGAGCTCTCGCTGCAGGATGTCATGGGCGCGCTCGAAGGGATGCAGACTTCGATTGGGAGACAGTTTGATGCCCTGGCGCATAAGGTGGATGCCATCTTGGTAGATGTTAACCTGATCCGTGCGGACTTGGGCAAAACGAATGAACGGGTTAAAACCCTGGACCTCAAGACCACGGGCCTCGCCGATGATGTCACGGAACTGTAGACTGAGGTTCGTAAGCTGAGGACCGAGAGTGATCTCGCCGCCCGCCGGCTGGAGGACTTTGAGAGCCGGGCCAGGCGCAACAACGTGCGCGTTATCGGGGTCCCGGAGTCCCGGAGTCCTCGGATGAGGCTTCGGTTGACCTGCTCGTCGAGGACTTGGTGCTTAACCATCTGCAGCCTAAGGGTCTTGGGAAGTTCTTTGCGGTTGAAAGGGCCCATAGAGTGCCGGGTGGGAGGCCCAAGGTGGGAGCCCCACCGAGGCCGATTGTCGCCCGGCTCTTTCATTTTCGAGATCGGGACGCTATCCTGCAAGCATCGAGGGTGACGGGCCCGGTCCCCTTCCAGAACGCGTCGGTGAATTTCTATCCGGACTTCACCCAGCAGGTGCAGAGGCAGAGACAGGGCTTTCTGGGGGTGAAGAGGCGACTTCGGGAGAGGGATCTGAAGTATGCCATGCTCTTCCCTGCCAGACTACGTGTGGTGTACGAAGATCGGACATTCTTCTTTGAGTCTCCTGTCATGGCCGATGAATGGCTGGACGCTTTGCCCCGGCGGCGGACGGGAGAGGACACTGCCGCGGATGGGGACAGTGGCCGGGATGGGCAAGGCTGATTTTTCGGAGCCGGTCTGACTCGATTTGACTTTATTTGATGACTTGATTAGAGTGCAGTAAATGCGGAGGGTTGCGGGAGGACGAGGGGAGCTCTTTCCTCCCTTAGGGTGCTTTTTGTAGATTTTGGGTTTTGTAGGGCGACAGGCACACTGCAAGTTGGGGGGGCTTTGTAAGCTGCAGCAGGGGTGCAGGGTGGGGGGGATGGTTGGGATTTTGGGGTTGTTGTTGGGGGGTCTGTTTCTGCAAAGCGTAATGATCATCTTCGGTATTGTCCCATGGTGGCTCTTCGGGGGGGGGTGGGCCTCTTTGTGTTTGGGGATGGGGGGTAGAGGTTTAAGTGTTATTAGCTGGAATGTTAATGGTTTGGGGGATCGCATTAAGCGCGGGATAGTTTTGCAACACTTGAAACGGTCAATGCCAGATGTTGCCCTACTGCAGGAGACACACCTTATAGGTAACACGTGCTATGCTCTTAATAGGAAGGGTTATAAATTCATAGCTCATTCGGGATTTTCCTCCGGGTCTAGGGGTGTGGGCATCCTTGTCAGGGCCTCGCTACCATTTGAGGTGGACTCCACCGTTGTTGACGATAGGGGGAGGTTTGTGGCGGTGGCGGGGAGGTGGGAAGGTAGAACTTTGGTTTTAGTTTCGGTTTATGTCCCTCCAGCCCTGCAGGCCTCCACGTTTGTAGATCTGGGTAGGGCCTTGCTGGATCTCCCGGGGGGTATGTTAGTGGTAGGGGGGGACTTCAATGCTGTCGGCTCTGGGCTGCTGGATAGGTACCCGCCCAGAGACACAAGGGGGGCTCAGAAGTGGCTTCCAGACTTCCTAGACACACTCGGCCTGATAGACTGCTGGAGGCTCCGACACCCCACACAGCGTCAATACACCTTCCACTCCGGGGCGCATGGTAGCCTTTCTAGGATTGACTATCTGCTCACTTTGGCTGTGCACGCCCCTTTGGTGTCTGAGGCCAGGCACATGGCGCGTGGCATATCGGACCATTCGCCAGTGTGGGTCAGGCTGGATGTCGGCCGAGAGGGAGGGGGAAGGGTGGCTCCTATTAACCCCTGGTACTTTCGAGATTCCAAGATGCGCAGCGCACTGGTGAAGACAGTTGATAATTTTTTCAAGGATAATCAGGGGTCCGTGGACTCGGCAGTGTCGCTCTGGGAAGCATTTAAGACCGTGCTGCGAGGGGAGGCCCTCTCACTTGTAGTGGCGGCCAAGCGGCGGAGAGATGGCGAGGTAATGCAGGTGGAGGAGGAGATCGTGGCTTTGGAGGGAGCGCTAGAGGAGGAGGTAACAGCGGCCTCACTGCATGAGCTGAGCTTGAAGCAAGCCGAGTATAAGGACCTTGTGACAAATGCCGCTAAGACCCTCAGTAGGGAACAGCAGGGCCGCCTGTATGATGTTGGTGACAAGGCCGGGAAGCTCCTAGCTTGGCTGGATAAAAAAGAATGGGTTAATAGAGTAGTGCCGGAGCTGACGGGAGAGGGGGGAGAGGTGATTGTGGAACCTGAGGGGATTGTCCAATGTTTCTCGGACTATTTCCGTAAGGTTTATGCCTCAGTGTCGGATAGGCCGCCCGAGGACTCGCGTGACCTCTTGCGGGATATCGCTCTGCCCTGTCTTTCTGATGTAGATAGAGATGATCTTGATGGAGACTTAACGGTCGATGAGGTGGCGGGAGCTATTCGCGCGCTGAACTCGGGCAAGGCCTCGGGCCCGAATGGCTTGCCGATTGACCTGTATAAACTGTTCCCGGATAGGGTAGCCCCTCACCTGCGCGCCATGTTCGTGGAGGCGCGGGGGAGTGGGACCCTCCCGTTGGACCAGAGGCTGGTGACAATTGTTGTGATACATAAAGATGGTAAACCCCGAGATAAGTGTGCCTCATATAGGCCCATATCACTCCTCAACGCCGAGCCGAAGATCCTGGCTAAAATCCTGGCGGGCAGATTGGTCAGGGTACTTGGAGACTTGATTCACCCTGATCAATCCGGTTTTATTCCGCATCGCAACACCGCGTTGAACCTTCGGCGCCTTCATGGGGTGATCGCCAGGGCTGGCACGCTGCGAGAACCGGCTATTGTGGCGTCTCTTGATGCCACGATGGCCTTCGATACGGTGGAATGGGAGTATTTGTGGGCTGTGCTAGCCAAGTTCGGCTTTGGCCCTGGTTTCGTGAGCTGGGTGAGGTTGCTGTATGAGGGACCCCTTGCGAGTGTGGTGGTAAATGGCCGGGCATCGACTCCGTTCCGGCTTGGGAGGGGGACTCGGCAGGGCTGCCCCCTGTCGCCTCTGTTGTTCGCCCTTGCTCTTGAACCTCTGGCGGCGTGGATACGCTGGCACCCGGATATACGTGGCCTTCGGTGGTCGCCCGAACATGAGGACCGCATTTCGCTATATGCTGATGACATCTTGTTGTATCTTGCCTCGCCCAAGAACTCACTCATAGTGGTCTGTGACGTTCTTACGTCCTTCGGTAGGAATTCGGGTCTCGTCATCAACTGGAGTAAATCGTATTTATACGTCCTGAGTGGTGAGGTTCCGCCGGTCCCGCGAACTTGTTCGATCCAGATTGCTCAGCAGGGCTTCGTGTATCTGGGGATCTTTATCTCCATGGACCCCGCTTTGCGGTATGAGAGAAACCTGCTCCCCCCCTGGCGCGCCTGCGGCGGGATGTTGAGGGCTGGCGGAGGCTGCCGCTCTCCCTCGTCGGGCGCGCTGCCTTGTTCAAAATGATGTCCCTTCCTCGGTTCCTCTACGCATTGCAAAATACTCTAGATTGGGTGCCGGCCAAGTACTTTCGGGAGGTCGAAAGCCTCCAACGGACGTTGTTGTGGGATGGGCGGCCGCGGATAGCGATTGCTAAATTGACGCTTCCATGGTATGACGGGGGTATCGCGTTTCCAGACATCCGACGCTATTACTGGGCCACCCAGTTGTCCGCGATTAACCACGGTTTCTATGGCCCGGCCCTCAGCCCTGGTTATGCCATGGACAGATGGTTGTTGCGCGGTGGGAACTATCTTAGGGCGTTGTACTCGCGGTCCCTCGACTCATCCCTCACGGGGCCCACTGGGGTGGCGGTGCGTGTATGGAGGATGGCGACTGACTCTCTGGGCTGGAAGGATAGGCTCACCCTAGCTGCCCCGTTGTTTGAATCTGAAAGGTTGGGTAGGCTTTGGCATACGAAAGGGTTTGATAAATGGGACTTGATCGGCATCTCCAGGGTTGGAGATATGCTGATTAAGGGTAGGGTGAAGTCCTTTGAAGAGTTGCAGAAGGAGTATGAGTTGGGGGCGTCTGAGTTTTTCCGATATGTTCAGGTGCGTCATGCCCTGCGGTCAGTCCTCGTGGAGGGTGAGAAGGTGCCTGAGTCCTCTCCTTTGGAGGACCGGATCCTTGATGGCCATATGCCGGAGAGCACGATCTCGCTCATCTACAAGAAACTGATAAATGTTCGGGCTGATATGCTACTGGGGCTGCGGGACCAGTGGACTAGGGACGGACTCGAGTTGGATGATGAGGACTGGCAGTCTGCTGTTTCCTCTCCTATGGAGGTTGCGATCCCGTCGCGTCTGAGGCTGGTGCAGCTCAAGATCCTGCATCGAGTGTATGTGACGGGGCCGCGACTGGTTCATATGGGATTCTCTGAGGAAGGCCTATGTAGGAGGGGATGCGGTATGGTGGGTACTTTCCTACATATCATCTGGGAATGTGGTGTCATCACGGAATTTTGGAGGCGAGTTCATGCGGTGATGGGGGAGGTGACGGGCATTGCTATGCAGCCGGAAGCGCGGTGTTGTCTCCTGAATGTCTGGGGGCCCACTGACCATGATGAGGCACAGACCCAGTGGGTGACCCTGGGTAACATGGTTGCTAAGAGGGACATCGCGCGCTTGTGGGGTTCCGGGGGGCCCCCCACGTTAACTGCGTGGAAAGAAAATATGGACTGGAGTATGCTCAGGGAGAAGACAGTATATTGCGCCAGAGGCCGCCCTCGGAAGTGGCATGCCATCTGGGGGCGGTGGAATCAATACAGGGGGGGAATATGTCTTGCCCCTGATCTGGATCCCCCCGAAGAACAGCTTTCTTCTTGACCTTCTTTCCAGCTCAGTATGCAGATGTGATGGTTAATTGACTTCTTGGGCCTCTGCTTTTCCCCCTTTTTCCTCTTATCATAGTACTGTGACTGTTAGACGATTGGGGTCCGGCTCCCCCTGAGGGGCTACCACCGTGGGCATTCAGTGTTGTTGCCTTGCTGGGGTTTGTTGTGTGTTTGTAATTATTAAAAATGGAACCTTCTCACTGCTCCTTCAGTGTACTGTGGACGATTCTTTGTACTCTCCTATCGAAGCTGCCGAACCTCCGGGTTGTCGGCTGAATAGCTGTGTCCAGACTCTTGAAGAAATAAAGGTTTTAAAAAAAAAAAAAAAAAAAAAAAAGTCTTGTTCTGGAAAAAAAACTACTAAGTGCAGAGAGCTCCAAGACAAAAGTTTTTTTTAATCACCTCTCATCTTTAGGTAAAATTCCAAACAGTGTCAACAAACCCTGGGAAAAGAGGTTGCCTCGTCAAAATGGCACTGGTCTTGCCTCAGTGACGAGCATTTTCTGACCTGTACTCTGTCCCAAATCTTTTCTATGTCTTTGAAGGCTGGATCTGTTCTGGAAGGGGATCTCAATTTGCAAGGTTACCAACCACGGTAGGCAACATGGTCTCTTGCTCTGTAGAAAAGAATCAGAAAGACACCAGAGCAACTGTGTTTTGTTAAAATGGTCCTGTCTGCTGTGGGTGAACCGTAGAAGGGAGAGCAGGTGAGGGCACGGAGAATGAAGCATCAGGAGACAAAAGACAGTTTGTTCTGACGACAAAGTACCACATACAGAACACGGTAAACATCTCACAAGGTGCGCACAGTAAGTATAAAGTTAAATATTGCTTTAAGTAAATGTCAATGAGGATACAGAACAGAACCTACTGCATACCTTGCATTTTGTTAATAAAGTGAGCCGCATCTCTGATATAAAAGTGACACTAAAGGAATGAGGGCACTTTACTTTCCAATGTTGGTAGGTTTTAATTGTATTCCTTTTGTTAGCCTGTTAACTGTCACAGAAATGTGCTCTCTTATCTCTAGATTTCTTGCACTTATAGCTACCCTAGAGATATAGGGCAAAATGTACAAAGCTATGTTGCAATTACAAATCCTGCCAATCCCAAAAGGATAGGGCCTGTGCCTGTAGAATGGCTCTTTGGGGTGAATTAAACGCACTTTGTGGGTCATAGAGACACTTTGAAAATGTGTTTATGGATCCATACTGATATGCTATTAGTAAAGAGCATGGAATGGGCATTGCTTCCAAATTGTTTTTTATGGTATGTACCAATGGTTTGATTTGCAGTTACTGACAACTCAAATGAGGTGGCAGTGAATTTATTTGTAAAGGGGAAGAGGTGTCCCCCTTGGGACACAATCTTAATTTTGAATGGTGTCATTCTCCTCAAGAAGACCACTCCTTGCTCCAAACCCCAAATGTGTTCTCAATTGCAAAGATTTAATTTAATTAGCACCGGTTTTAAAAGGAAGAAATGCTGACTTTTAAAAAAGAGTTCCCTGTTTGGGAAAGTAAACACAGGTATGGTGGTCTACTGTTCATTGCAGGCTTCCATCCCTGTGTGTTTAGCTATTCACAAGGGGTTGGTAATATTCACCTCCCAAATTATTATTTAATATGTAGGTTACTCAGCAATGCCTGCATTTGGACTTTTTGTGATGCAGATTATTGGTTCATAAATTGCAGTATAAACCCCCCGCCAGCAATATTACAGATTAAATGGAGGGTGCCACTGTAGTGTGTTGTTGTTGCTTCATCCTCGCGCTGCACCCCGGCGCGAGGATGCTTCATGTTGTTGCTGTATGTGTTCAAACGAGGTTCCATGATCAGATGCTGCTCGATGAGTTCCAGGGATCTGACAACGTTAGTCAGTTGTCTGGAGTCCTGGTGCGCAGCGGGAGCGTCTGGTTGTGGGTGCTAACTCAATGGTTAGAGCGGCAGACCCTGATGCAGAGGTCTGGCCCGGACCAGGGTTCAATTCCCGCCTCAGCGGGTCTTGGGCTCAATTTCCCCGGACCCGATAATTCTCGCCTCGGTGCCTATTCTAATCATGGGTCTCACTCTGCAACTCTGGGCAAAAGCTTGCTTAATCTCCACAATGGCCCCAAAAGCGCTAGGATGCCTGGCTTTCACCTTGGGGGTGCCCAGGAGTGGGCACTTCAAAGGGAAAGGCCAGGAAGGGTTCCACAGCGGTATGTGCACAGCGCCTGAGAGACCCTTTCGGGGGTGTGCGGAGCGCTATATAAATGCACTACATTTACATTTACATTTACAACTTTAATTGAAATAAACTTCAAGCTTATTGCCTAAAGAAGCCTCCTGACTCGTTCACTACATTTGGCGACGAGGATGGGATACGAACCCACGCGTGCAAAGCACAATGGATTAGCATTCTAATTCCACTAATGCTGATAAGTTTTTAAAAAATATATTTTTGGTAGAAGGTTCACCTTCTGTCATTGTTACTGACAATGGCACACATTTCATTTCTGAGAAGTTTAGTTCATTCTTGGCTGAACGTGATGTCAAACATTTTAAAATCGCGCTATATTCACTGACCTCTAATGGTTTGGTAGAAAGAGAAAACAGGTTGGTTAAAGATGCCATTCAAGCAGCCATTTCTTCTGTTCAAGTTGTACAAGATTTTCTTGAAGCTAAGTTGTGGTCTTATAACATTTCTCCACAATACACCACAGGTGTTTCTCCGTTTTCCCTCTTAAGAAACAGGACTGTTCACACCAGTTTATGTCCCAATTGGTTACTTAATAAGAACAACAAGAGCAGTGTTGGAAATCAAGAATTGACATCCAAAGTTTTGCAAAAACAAAATCTAATGAAGTCAGTGTATGACTCTGCAAAAAACTTTGATTTACTCGAATTAAAAATTGGTGATTGGGTTCTCATTAAAAATCCTAAGAAAGTAACTAAGGGTTTGTCGAAATTTTCCCCTCCAGTACAAGTCACCGGTGTCAGCAGAGGTTCAGCCTTACTTGGTGTTAAAGGATGGTGGAACAAAAGATCTCTGGTACATCTTTCTGCCTCACAGGCCCGCTCCTTACTTAATTTGACCAAAAAGGAGTTTGAACATTGTGACTGGTGTTTTTGGTTAAAAACCCCAACATCCGACATTGGAAGTTCTTCCACATCCTGCATTCCAGTTACACATTCCAACTCATCTAGTCCATCCACTTCTAACACTGATGTGATCAATGCTGACACCTATTCCTTACCACCGGAAGAGGGAGATGTTGTAGTGTGTTGTTGTTGCTTCATCCTCGCGCTGCACCCCGGCGCGAGGATGTTTCATGTTGTTGATGTATGTGTTCAAACGAGGTTCCATGATCGGACGCTGCTCGACGCGTTCCAGGGTTCTGACAACGTTAGTCAGTTGTCTGGAGTCCTGGTGCTCAGCGGGAGCGTCTGGTTGTGGGTGCTAACTTTAATTGAAATAAACTTCAAGCTTATTGCCTAAAGAAGCCTCCTGGCTCGTTCACTACAGCCACTGAGCCACATTTGGTTGTTGCTTGTGTTTCACTAAAACATTTATTATTTGTTTATATTCCTCTTTTGTGTGAGGACACAGTGGTCATGAATAAACTGGTTTGGGGACAGTATAACAGAGTTATGTGCACTGTGCGCTGACATGCAGAGCGATGGAAATAGAGTTAGAGACATAAAGAAACAGTGAGCGTAAAACAGAAAAGTAAGAGAAAAAGTAAGGATAAGAAATAAGATGAATTGAGGAAAGAACTTGAGGGGGGAGGTGGGGCGAAAATAAGAAACTGTGAAACAACGGAGACTAGATAAATAATAGGATGGAATGGTTAAATTGTGAGTGTATGGAAGGGTGAAAAGTATGGTGAAACAAGGGTTGGGTTAGCTCGCTTAAGTGTCTTTACTGGCACTAGAGGTCTGGTTCATGCTAGCATGTGTGTGTGTGTTTGTGAATTTTCTGGCAACTCCCTTGATCTACCAGTTTGCAACATGAAACAGATAGATATGAAATTGAAATTATACGAGCTTTATTACAAATTTACATATTTACAAACCAGTACAAATATATATCTGAATGTATGTTAGTCAGGCAGCAGATAGTTCTTTGAGAGTTTTAACAGTAAATCGGGATAGCCAAAACGTTTGGTGAGCTCCTGATCACTGTTGCACTGGTAAAAAAACTGCTGCTTCCTCTTTGAGTTGTAGAGGCAGGAATGCTCTCTCTCCAGCTGCACTCTGTGATTCATGACCTCCCTCTCTGGTCTCTGCTCCCTGGAGATGGGACTAGACACCTCCAGCTCTTTGGTGGGCTGCGATAACTGATGCAAGTGCGACAGTGGAAACCTTCCGGTATATGGTCTTTGCAGAATGCAGGAGCATGATCGTTGGAACCAGAAGGTGGAGCAGCAAGTTGATGATTTCGAGCTGGTTTGACTGGCACCGTAAGTGCAGCAGAAGGATGGGGTTTTGAGTGAAGCTGAATGAATTTGTTGCTCTCATTTTCTTTTTTAGTTCCTGCCTAGTGATCTATTGGATAAGGATCCATTCACAGACAGAGATCAAGCTCTCCCTTTGGGAAGTGTGTGTTTGTCTACTAGACATTGGCTGTAGACATGTTCATTGTGGATGCTCAATTTTCTTTACCTTTCCCGATTTCCTTCCCAGGCATTATTCTGACCCCATGTTGTCAGTTGAACAAAGCTAGATCCAGCAGTTTTCAACCATAACTTCCCAGATTATAGACAAATCTTTCTGAGTGGTGATTTTGGACTTTTCAGAGAGTATGTTGTCCCTTTAGGCAACCAGCAGGGGCTTTTCAAGAGCCTTTATCACATGTCCAGTGCCATCTTGATGATCTTCTGTGGAAAGTGGAGCTGCAGAATTCCTAGAAACATGAGCTGTGCCAGTGCCACTTCCTATTTCTCCAAGCTGATGGAAAACCTGAACAGATTTAAACATGTGCATGATGAGGTTACTCAGATGACGTTTAGATGACTTTTGCTCTTTTCCTGTCTATATTGTTATAACGTAATAATCATAATCTTTATTCGATTTTAAAAATAAAATTATAAAAGACAAATCAGTAAAAATAAAAAAATGAAATTAACACCCACATAACGACACATGCTTTAAAAGCCCGAGAGATAACGTACAAGAAAAAGACAAACTGTGGGTGAATTAAAAAAAACTGTAACTACAGTATGGCCGGCCTAAGTTGATTGAAATTCATTAATTTTAAAATTGGTTGCAAAAACTTATATCGTAAAGTATTTTATTTAGAGCAAATCATAACAATGTGTAAGGTGTCATTGAATAAAATATTGTCACAGTCACAAAGGAGCAATTCCAAATCCTTAAAACAATCATGATTGAAAAAAGACTAAGCATGGAAATAGATTGAGCCTAAAATAAGTCAATAAGCGTTGCTGATGACGTGTCATGTTCCAAGTCAAATATGGTTTTAAATTACCAACGGTTCGCACAAGAATCGCATGTCTGACTGAAAGTTTCAATATTGCTTCCGGTCCGCTGCCTTCTTGCCCATAAATGCCGCTAGAACTCATTTATGATCAGAGCTAACTAAACTGCTGGGATTACCATATAAATCGGGCCTCCACAAGAACATCATATTATGGGAGATATAGGCCAGCCACGGGATCAGAAAGGGCTTATCCAATTTTTAACAATCCTACAATATTAATCTTTTAAAACCAAGCTCTTCCTTTGTCTAAATTGATAACCAGAGTTTTAAGGGGGCAAGTCGGATCTGGTCAGTAATGTAACCTAATCCCAGTTCTTCATGGACAATTTCATAGGGTACACTTTTGTATTTTCTGCTACTTGAATCGGGGCTATCGGGCCATAGCCCCATATTCCACTGCCATAACTTGCTATTGGGACACACTTACCCCAGAAGATTTCAAAGACAGATTTAATGTGGGTGCGCCCTCACCAGTGTGAGAAATCACCAATGCCAAACGTGGCTCTGTTAAAAGACATCTCATTCTTGGTTATAAATTGGTGCCAGTTTAGACCAGAATCCAACTGGACCCCTATTTATTTAAACTTATCTACCTGACTGACGTAGTGTCCATTTATGACAAACTTCATAGTTTTCGTGTTGGATGGACAGCACTTCGTTACATTTGATTTTGAGAAGTTGGTAGAAAAGTCAAGGCTGTTCATAAAATCAATAAAAAGTTTAAGAAGGTTTTGTAAACCCTTGGTTGTCCGAGTAATTAAAACTGTGTCATCTGCGTAAAGCAGGACCGATATAGAACGGCCTCCTACTTTAGGAACATCCACACCCGGGTCTGAAAAAACATGTTCTAATTTATTAATGTAAAAAATAAATAAAAACGGTGCTAAAATACAGCCTCAATGAACCCCAAATGACAATTTAAAGTGATCAGTGATTTCTCCGTTGGGACCAAACCAAACACTAGCAGAGAGATCTTTGTGCAAATCATACAATAAATGAATTAATGTAGAGTCCACTCCCATCTGAGCCATCATGGACCATAACTTGGAGCGATTAACTCTATCGAAAGCAGAACTAAGGTCTATGAAGGCCACATAAATTGCCCCGTTCTTGACCTTAGTGTACTTACAGATCAGTTGGTAAAGGTTCAGATTTTGCTTGATAGTACCTTGACCTGGCCTAAACCTGTACAATAGGTTGGATAAAAGCCTCTCTCCTCTGCCAAATCTGAGAGACGATCCAGTAGGATCTGACCAATAATTTTCACCTCAGAGTCAATCAGAGAAATAGGCCTAAAACAAGCGGGGTCTGACCTGCTGCCCTTTTTAAAAACAGGGACTGTCAATATTGTCTTTCTTTTGCTCAGTTTTTGCTTAATTGTTTCATTTACGCTCAGTGTGCTTACATGATGAATTGTTTTGCTGTCATTCTTGCTTCAAATAGAAGCATATTTGTTCTTTTGTGCAGACTCTTCTTTCTTAGCGGCTATGATCTGGCTCTTTTCTTTCTTGGCTGGCTGATCACTAGTATTATTCTATCTCCTTTTGCTGACTCTGCTCACTTCAGCTCCAGAATCACTCTTCAGAGCTCCAGTTCGAGAAACATTTCTTATAATCGTTTTCTTGACAGGTTTAGGAGCTTGTAGAATTTTTCCGAGTAGAACCGTTGCAGCCTCTTTGAATAAAGAATCCCTTTTTCAATTAGATGTGCCCAATGGCATTGGGCAATTGCACCAGGGTCTTTCAAAACTGGAACATAAATGAAGAAATAGTGAAGACATTGAAAAACAATCTTAGTCAAGTCATCTTATCAATTATAAATTGGCATATATTCATTTCTGCTAGCAGTGCTAAGACAAAAAAACCATGAGAGCTTTTACCTCACAGCAACTCACGGCAAATTAAAGGATACTGTGTTGTCAGTACCCTATTAAAATGTTACTGGGAAAAGACAAGGAAAACTAGTTTGCCAGTTTCACATTTCAGTATTTGCATTAACAATATGAGGACTGTGATATTATGTTTCAATCAGAAGTAGCGTCATGAAGTAAGTTATAGCAATAACTCCTAATTGAGAAAGGAAATCTGACAAGACCCACCAATGCCAACGTTGTATTGTCTCTAAAGAAGACCAAAGATGGTAAGGGGAGAGGAAGGTACAGTGAAAGATGTAAAATAAATATGGGTCTGTCTTTCTCTTCACAAAAGGTAGAATGGGAACAGACCAGCCTGCTCCTCAACTTTAATACTGGTTCAGCATCAAGTCTTCCCAGTATTTGGACAGTGGCGCTTTCTTGAATTATAGAAATTCCCTTTTATGCTCTCTATGATTGGGCTATGGGCTATGCAAACTGAAGCACAGTGCAAATTCAGCCTCCATGTATCAACTCCACTTCCACACCAGTGTGAATGTGTAATATAGCAACAGTTTATCCACTGTGTGGATCCTCTGTCCAAACCAATGTTGAGTTTTAACCTGTAATAGACTTTTCAATGGTTTGTATGTTATAAACATTGATGTGCATGGAGCAGTGGGTATTATGTGCAACAAAGGCATAAATATTTAAAACTGCACTTTATTTATTACGCTCATAATATTTATTGAGAACAGATCGGTGCAGAATGGATCTTGCCGTCCCATCCGACAGAAATATTTTTGAAGCAAACAAATGAACTAAGGCCCTCATTACAAGTGATAGTATTTCACCCAGAAATGTAATTCAACGTGGAATTCCACCATTCTCAATTCTCTATGGTCCGGTGTCTCTTGGTCTGCAAATCCTGGGTCTACAAATTCTCGCTAAATCCTTGATAGAAAGTCCAGTTGACCTGTTACATATGGTGTCGAGATGATCTATCTCTAGGCAAATGGATTTTAAACACTAAATGAAATAGCATGCAGGAAATAGGATTGTGGGTATGAATGTGCAAGCCATGTATGAGGAAACAATGTATTAGAAACTGAAAAAAATTAGATAAATATATTATGTTGCTAACTCTCCATGAGTTGTAAGGTTGTGCCTCTTGTGGTATGTAAGATGGTCTATTCAATAATAATAAACCACATACATCTGTTTCGTATATTTATAATATATCTAACTATATTATTTCACCAACTAAGGATAACTTTATTGAAAAACATAAATTAATTTTTAATTGAAAACATGACAAACTTTCCTGCTTTACCTGAAGAACTTTACAGAGGGACGGAAAGAGCAAGGCTTTGTACATACTTTTTATTATCAAAGCCTCATCTCACTCTTAAATCAGTTTGCAGCTGAAGCAAACAAGATTCAAGACTCAATCAACCAATCAATATAAACTGTATTCAGTTGTAAGTATAAAAACCATAAAAGCAATACAAACTTAAATTCCTGCGCATGTTTGGGGGTGGCTATGATTTGGTCCATTATGTGATAAAAGGAGGCCATTTACCTTTCTGCCAAGGGATCCTGTTCCACTTAAAGGTGTGGTGTCAATACCGTTTGATTGTGTGCTCAAATTAATGAGGTTAACGTCTCCAGTTACTATGATCTTGTAGCTTGCATATCTGCAAATGAGTTCTCCTTAAGTTTTGTAGAAGCTTTCTATACTGTTTATCAGGTCCCTTCTGCGCAAGTTCAAATGTACAACGATGATAGTATTGACTTAATCTTGCCTCCTAATTTACATTGGTTAAGTGATTTTGCTTGAAATTAGGATTTTTGTTTGTCTGTTATAGACTGTTAGATTCATTGCTGTTGATACATTAATTGTTAACCCTCCAAGTAGCCAACCAGAGTTGTTAGATTTGGTGGTTGGGTGATGAATATCATAAAACCTTCTATTGGTAGTGGATTAATGGACCTTGTCTCTTGTAGGAACATGTAAGGCGTTAGTCTGCGTAAAGGTTTAAGATGTGCAACATTCCATGATACGAATTTCAGATGTCTAGCACGTGGCCAACAAGGCCTTCTTTTTTTAAACAAAGACTTTGGTGGGTCTGCGTAGAGATAAATAGTTTTTGGTGGAAGTTGAGGTAAATGCCAACAAGCTTCAGTCTACTTCTTTCTCTTTTGGAGAACTGGCTGTGCAATTCCTTTGATTATATGCCATATGATGTATAGGAATTTGGTTGTTCTAATTAGGTGATGTTCCCGTTGCTTTGCTTGCACCTTTGAAAATGCTGTTTGAACTCAGTTTTGTGTAATCTGCTTCTCTCTACTTGGTTAGAACATAGGGATATCTTTATGGCTCCCTGCTTTGTGTAGTAATAACCCATTGTTCAAAAAACTATTTTGCGTGGAGGACTTGTGCTACTAGTGCTGGAGACCTAAAATGTATTAATTTATTGCCGATTCCATTATAAGAGATAGTTTTAGGGTAACAAATTGAATTATAGTAATGGCTTCTGTGGGTATATATTTCAACGGCAGAATATTCTGGAATAGATATAGTGGTTGGTCCATTTTTATATGTCCCCTCGCCTATGTGAGTGTGAGGAAATGGGGTGTATTATATTGTGTGGTTGTGCACCCTCACCACCTAAAAACACTTACCAACCCCTTTAGGACCCTTGGGCTTCGTCTGTTAAACTTGCAGCTCAAACCTGGGTAGCAATGGCACTGAGCAGCAAGGCTTACACAGAGGAACACGTGTAAAGCATTTAAACAGTTCCCAAAAAACTGAAGAAAAAATCAACACAACATTGAAAAAATCAGATACTAATTTATGAAAATAGACTGTCTTTTTATAAGAATTTAAACACTAGACTGAAAAAGATCCATTGGAGTGTTCCGAAGATATACATTTTACAATCAATAATAATTTAAAGCAATTGCACTCAACCGCGAAAAAGCTTCGGCAAAGTCAATCAATTGGACCCTTAGAAACTTTTTCAAGGAAAACGTAGGTAAGTGTCAATGCGGTAGGTTAGAAGTACTTGGGGTGACCAGCCCCAGTAGGGAGCTCGCCAGAGGTGCCAGCAAGGTAGTCAAGAACAGTTACCTTTACAGAAGAAGCAGACCCTCAGCACTTTAACCATGTTGCAATGGATTCCTATGGCGTGGTCCTGATGCGAGGGATGAAGGGATTACTCGGGCCACAAAGATGGTGAGGGGGTCCTGGTTGGAGGGTCGATGGCCCACGAAATTCTCTCTGGTCTGGCCGAAATCCATTCCCCACTGGACTCCCAGTTGCCCGTTGTCAAAGTAATTCACCGTCTGAGGGTTTCAGTGACTCTCCGACAGCACTCCTGGGCTCAGTGAATTCGGGTGCAACTCTGTATATCGGGTCTCAGTCCTTGATGCTACACAGCAGCACTGGTAGCGGCTAGAAGACATTGGACCACCACTTGCCCCAGCAGGCTTAATCAGCTGGTTTGTCCCTGTGCTGTGAACAAGAGGCCATTCAGCTGGCCCTTGCAGTTCTCTTGGGTTGACTGGGCTCTGGATACAGCTTTTCCCTGAGGAGGACATGGCAGGCACAGTCCCTATCCTCGCAAGCCATTAGGTGCAGCAGGTTCAGTCCTCATTGGTACAGACTCTTTGCTGGTCCATTGGTGCAGCAGGGCAGTCCTCTTTTGGTCTTTCTTCCAAGTCGGTCAAGATCTGACATCTGGGTGCAAGGGGTGCCCCCTTTATGCCCAGAAAGTGCCCTCAGGGCAGGATGCGGTTGGTAGCCAATGGGCTACCAGGTTCCCTCCCACCTAGCGACCATTGTGGAGTGTGGCATCTGGCTATCCCAGGATGCACCATTCTGCCCACTCGCAAGATGGCGAGACCCCTCTCTTGGTGTACAGACCTCCACAGCCCACCCCGGGGTGTGGCTACCTCAGGACTACATTTTCCATGGGAAACCAATTTGGCAACTGGTTTGCCCTCTCTGCCATCGTGCCAGCCTGTCTACCTAAACAATGGTGCAGCCCTCCCCTAGTGCTACATATCCGCTCTTTGAAGGCGGCTTCACCTTTGAGGCCTGCCTTTGCGCTAAAACCCAAGTGGCTTCCTGCAGGAGGGAGGTGACATCTCCCTGGCCTGCAGTCCCTCATTGTTCTTCTCCCTAAGAGTCGTTAGCATGTCTCTGCCGAAGGGCAGAAAGCGGTCTTGTAGAGCAGGCTCCATGTGTGACCAGGAAGGCACAGAAGTTTGAAATGCAATAAAGTGGCTGCTTTACTAAGGCTGCACACTGCAACAAGTTACATTGGCTTAATGTAACAAGTAGTTTACATTACACGGCTTAATGTAACAAGTAGTGTGATGCCTTGGAGTGCCTAGTTTTGTTGCACTATTCAGAAGTTAGCACAGCTGAGGGGGTCACCCTGTACTCACCAATTGGGCGACCAAGCCTTTCCACAGTAAAAAATACAGTTTTGCATGTTTTACTGCCAGGTCAAGCCAGGTACATTTCCTGCCCGGGTCGTATGTTGCAGTCTGCCTTTAGGGATCTGGAGACCTGCCAGAGGGGTGATTTACACACATGTCCAGGAGTAATGGTGGCGTTGCTATTGCTTTCAAAGCCTAAGTTGGGCTAGCAATGCACGACTGCTCTACCAGTCATCAGTGGCGGACTGGGGGACTTGTTTTACTTAGTGGACCACCAGGTGGCACAACCAATGCTAATGGCCCTGAAGTAACCCTATAACTCACATGCCCTGGGTACCAGGGTCCCGCTTACTAGGGACTTACAGGTAAGTTAGCCATTTCCAATTGGATATAGCGAATTTGACAAAATGTTAGGGTCAGGGCATTGGCACTGAGGTCTGGTTAGCAGGTCTCAGTGCACTCTGAGTCGCAGCATCAGTCGAAACTTGGGGATGACCATACAAAAGGTGGCATTTCCTTATAGTGAATTATATTGAGGAATAAGAAATGGTAACCTGCATTTCTTAATTTGTTGTTTATTACTGTTTGGCGGCTATTGGGGGTTTGAATTTATTTTTTAATCGAGGAAAACCTCCACTTTTTATTAAGGATTTTTTGCAACTGGACTTGTGTTAGCCTTAGAGTGTCTATATTTATTGTTTCGGCTGACCTGCTTCGCTCCTTTGTAGAGGCAGAAAGATCCCGCTTATGACGAACATTTTCCTCATTGTGGACAGTTTGGAAGCACCATTTTGTTACAGCTGCGATCTAGTTGTTTTTTTCGGTAGGGCAATAAAGACTCCCTTTAAAAGCAGGCCCGCTGCGCAGATGAGCAGAGGGCATGCCACTGTGTGGGTGTGTGTTTTATATTTTTATTTTGCATTTTAAACAAATGGAAACACCATATAGGGCACCAGGCATGCACCCACAAAAAGATAAAAACATTAAGAACCAAATCTCTCTCCTGCCTACTCCCCCAGACATCAAGCAGCTGGCAAATTTTAAAAAAAAGAAGGAAATAGATGAGTCAATAGTAGAATTTCATAGACAGGTATCATATTTACACCCTTTGCGACACCCGTTGTTCTGTGACTTCTGTGCCCTGGCTCTGTCCAACATCATCTCTCTGTGGCCCCAATGAATAGTACCTCTGCCAGCCACCTCAGACCGTATGGGATTTTTGCGGGGCAACCCCTATTAGCATATGTGACTTTTTCTGCTATCATGTAGATGTCCACGCCCTGTCTCCATTCATGTACCATCGGGCTTTCACTTGCCCCCCCTTACCGAGCTATTTCTCTCTTTGCTACTACCAGGTCTAGGCCACAAAATAATAGTTTGGCCCGTTGAAGGTCCACATCGGTCGGGATCCCCAAAAGAATGATCTTCGCCTCAAGCAGGATATGCTCCTCAAGGATATTACTAAGTTCCTCAGTAATTGCCACCAAGTATTCATGAACGACACCAACTCCACCACCTTGATCAACAACCTCGCCAACCTCGGACCAGACAGCTCGTCACAACACCCACCCACTCTGCCGGCCACACGCTTGACCCAATCTTCTCCGCAAGCTCCCACGTCTCCTTCAGCCACACCACCGAATTCCATTGGACCGACCATCGCTGCATCCCCTTCACCTTCCGGAAACCCACCACGCACCACCGCACCCAACAGATCCCTCACCGCTGCTGGAGCAAAGTCATCGAAGACCAGCTAACCACCACCCTCGCCCGGAGCCCAATCCCCCAACCCCACACTGCCACCCGCAACCTCAGACAGTGGATTGACGACTGCGCCAACACCCTCACCCCGATCAAGAAACCCTCCAACAGACACACCAGCAAGAAAGCCAGCTGGTTCACCGATGACCTCCAGGCCTCCAAGCAAACCTGCTGAAAACTAGAGAAGAACTGGCACCGTGAACAAACACCGGACAGCTACGCAGCCCACAAGAACGCCACCCGCAGACACCATCACTTCATCAGATCCGCCAAAAGGGTCTCCTTCAAAGACCGCCTAGTTGACAACGCACACAACAGCAAAGAGCTCTTCAACATCGTGAAGGAACTCTCCAACCCCAGCTCCAACACCGACATCCCACCTTCGCAAGACCTGTGCGACTCCCTTACCACCTTCTTCCATTGCAAGATCGCAGACATCCACGACAGCTTCAACATCACGACCGCCCCGACAGCCACTGAGACCTCCGTTCTCACGGCCACCATCCGCACCAGCGCCCGCTCTCCTGGACCAACATAAACGACGACGACACCATCAAAATGATGAACACCATCCACTCCAGATCTCCGTCAGACCCATGCCCACACCACATCTTCAACAAAGTCAGCACCACCATCGCACCCCATCTCCGGAAAGCCATCAACATCTCCTTCGAGACAGCAACCTTCCCGGAGAGCTGGAAGCACGCCGAGATCAACACCTTACTCAAAAAACCCAAGGCCGACCCTAAGGACCTCAAGAACTTCCAGCCCATCTCCCTGCTCCAGTTCCTGGCGAAGGTCATCAAGAAGACCGTCAACAGACAACTGACCTGCTACCTCGAGGAGAACAGCATCCTGGACCCGTCCCAGTCCGGGTTCCGCAGCAACCACAGCACCAAAACTGCCCTCATCACTGCCACCGATTACATCAGGGCCCTGCTGGACAACAGCAGAACCGCGGCCCTCATCCTCCTGGACCTGTCAGCCGCATTCGACACTGTCTGCCACCACACCCTACGCACAGGCCTCCATGACGCTGGGATCCGAGACAAGGCTCTGGACTGGACCACCTCCTTACTCTCCGGCAGAACCCAGAGCGTCAGCCTCCCCCCTTTCCACTCCGAAGCCACCGAGATCATCTGCGGCGTACCCCAGGGCTCATCCCTCAGCCTGACATGTTCAATATCTACATGGCACCGCTGGCCCACGTCGCCCGACTGCATGACCTCAACATCAGCTCCTACGCCGACGACACCCAGCTGATCCTATCCCTCATCAAGGACCCCCTCTCTGCCAAAACCAACCTCCACGAAGGAATGAAAGCCGTTGCCGAGTGGATGAAGAACAGCCGCCTGAAGTTAAACTCGGACAAGACATAAGTCCTCATCCTCGGCTCCACCCCCTCGGCCTGGGATGACTCCTGGTGGCCGACCGCACTGGGAACAGCACCAACACCCTCCGACCACGCACGCAAACTGGGGTTCATCCTCAACTCTACTCTCTCCATGACAAAGCAGGTCAACGCGGTCTCGTCCTCCTGCTTCAACACCCTCCGCATGCTCGGCAAGACCTACAGGTGGATCACCACCGAAACAAGAACGGTCACCCAGGCCCTCGTCAGCAGCAGGTTGGACTACGGAAACGCCCTCTACGCAGGAGCCTCGGCCAAACTCCTGAAACGACTACAACGCATTTAGAACGCCTCTGCATGCCAGATCCTCGACATCCCTCGCCACAGCCACATCACACCCCACCTGAGAGACCTGCACTGGCTTCCTGTCAACAAGAGGATCACCTTCAAGCTCCTCACCCACACACACAAGGCACTCCACAACACCGGACCAGCATACCTCAACAGACGACTCACCTTCTACACCCCAACCGCCAGCTCTGCTCCGCCGAACTCGCCCTCACCACCGTCCCCCGCATCCAAAGAGCGACCTCCGGTGGCAGATCGTGCTCCCACCTCGCCGCAAAGACCTGGAACACCCTCCCCATCCTCCTATGGCAGACCCAGGACCTGCTAACCTTCAGAAGACTACTCAAGACCTGGCTATTCGAGCAGTAGCAGCATCCCCCCCCAGCACCTTGAGACCCCCACGGGTAAGTAGTGCACTTTACAAATGTTCTGATTGATTGATTGATGAATTAGTGCCCCACCAGAGTGTGCGCAAGAAAGAGCTGTCTGTACCCTTGCACGTAAGCAGTTTGGGGACATCGCCCTTCCCAGACTATTTAGACTCTGTCGTACTAGACTCTCTGAAGAAACTTGGAATTAATCAATCGTAGTCATGACTTTATTGCCATCTCACTCGGGGGCATCAGGGCTGCCTCACAATCTATATCTTCCATGTCAGCCACATCACATTCCCACTTCTCGCGCAATCTACCTAGAATATCCGGCATGTTCTTATTCACGTGTTTTATTGGTAAGGGAAACTGCTCCTTTTCCCAGTTCTTCTGTCAACAGCCACCATTCCAGTGGAGCATATTCCAGAATGCCCTCCCCAGGTAGCCACTCAGAGTGCCATGCATGTTGTATCTGTGCAAAGTTCAGAAAATTGGTCAATGTTCATTCTGTATTCATGTTGCAACAAGGAGAATGGCATAATATCCCAATTTTATAACAAATCCCTTACCTTGGATATCCCCAATAAGATCCCAGGTCTAAACCCCTGTAGCTTCCCCATCTCCGAGAGCCAGGTCCACTCACACTAGGGCATTTCTCACTTGGTCCTATGGTATCAGCCCAAACATTTCATGGCTTTGCCCCAAGCTGCTATGGCAACTTGTGTGGCTGGGAGTAAAAGCTGTGTCCCCTTTCCCCAGTAGAGGTAGTGCATGTACGACCGTGGCCCCCATTTCGCCCATTCGAGTCTGAAGGCAGAATGATCATGGGGGGAAGCCATCCCATCATTGATATTGTTTTAAATAGTCTGCCCAGTAGTAAGCATCTAGGTCCGGGAGCACTATACAACCATGACAGAGATTGTGTTGCAGTGCCTTCAGGGCAATTCTGGGGTGTCCCCCCAATCCAGAGCAGTGAGCGCACATCCCCTTCCCATGTAGTGAAACCCTACTGGGGGATCAGGTAGTATGTGTTCTGTAGAATGTACAGCAGTGTAGGGAGCAAGATTATTTTAAAGATAGCTGCTCGCTAGGGTCAGCCCTCACCACCTCTCCTCGTCCTCCTGAAGGGCTTTAGCTACTCTCCCTAAATTCCTGTGGAGGCTCCTTCTCCAGTGTCACGAGGATCCCCAAGGCTTAAAGCTGTCTTCCACTAATATCAGACAGTGTGGGAGCAGGGACCTGTCCATCCGTCCCCGGATAAGATACACCACTGACTTATCCCAATTAAACCTGTAACCGGAGTAAGTCCCATACTCCTCAATATATTTGGAAGATCAGCGGGAGGGTGGTCGGATCAATAACATAGGACAGGTTATCACCTGCATAGAGTGAAAGTTTTCTGTGGTCCCCCTCTGTCTCGGTGATATGGAATCCGCGTACTGCTGGATGGTTCCATACTATACATGCTAAAGACTCCATTGTAAGAGCAAATGAAAGGGGGAACAAGGGGCACTTCTGTCTGGTCCCTCTACCAGTGCTGGAGAACCTTGCCTCAATAATTTTCTTTAATAAGTGACCACTCCTACTCACCAGGCGGCTCACATCCTAGACCTCATTTTTTCTAAAAGTCTAATATTGGTCAAGGATTCCATTGCAGTTAAGTGGTCCGATCATGCCATCATCCCTTTAATGTGGGGTTGGGATAACGTCCTGAAGAAGTGGGTGGCTTTGTATAACTCTGCTTTTTATCATGATCTAAGCCATCTGAGATAGAGCACATACTGGATAATTCTGCCCCTGAACTCTGCAGAGACATCGTGAACAATATTGAAACTACAGATAAATGAGATTGTGATATGGCTAAAGGCACTAGCCAAGCAGAAGCAGATCTTCCGCATTGTTGTTCTCTATGGCGTTGAAGGAGGAGAAAACACAACGTAAGAAGCTGGAGGGACTGTGGAGCAGGCATTATTCTGTTGAAGATAAACTAGGTATAGAAAGGCCCTTAGGAAATATCATGTAGTGATCAAAGGGGCACAGGCTATCTACTTTGAGGTTAAAATAACTGAAGCAGAGAACAGCCCACGTAAAATCTATAAAATTGTTAGGAATATCCTTCATCCCACGGCTTGCACACAAACAATTACTCCAATCCCTGACATGTGCAATAAGCTACAGGATTTTTTCATGCTAAGATTATTAAAATTGCCCAACCCTGTTAGACAGCTTGTTGAAATTAAGACGGGTGGTCTTCTGTAGGATGATGTCACGTGGGTTGCTTGCGTTTAGTTACATTTTGTTTGAAACATTTGAGTATGCTAATTTAATTTGCAAATCAGGATCCTCTTATCCTCACATTGGTTTTTAATACCAAGTGAAACCGTCTAAGAATTTAAAGGATGGTTTGGGATATCACTTTGGTTTTTAATCTTCATATTTTACGGGTCCGTTCCTAGGTAGAAGTGCCTCCATGACTTCATGTGTAGGTCCGCTGTCCATCAAACTGGGTTTTTGGAGAGTGTGGGGAGTCATATGATGAAGCATGCCACCTGGTGGTGTGTGAGGACATCTTGTCACATCTTTGTGTATGTCCAAAAGTAGATTGTTATGAGGTTGAGTGTTGGCGGATATATAAGGAATACATTTAATCTCACTGTTGTGTTGAAAAAAAAGAAACAGGCCCGATGCCAGTGCCTTTCCCTAAAACAAACCCCATGTTCAGTAGTATCCCAGTTGACAAGGACTTTAGCAATCCTGTACAGTCCTAAGTAAATGGTAGCCCTGGTACCTAAGGCACAGGTACTAAAGAGGGTTCCTATGGGCTGCAGCATGAATTGTGCCCCTCTGAGTGACCCACACACAAATCCATGAAGACTGCCATCGCAGGCTGCGTGAAATGGAGCAAACCATTTAAAAAAAAACAACATGGTGCACTCAACTGTTTGCCATACCCATACACTGCATATACTATATGTAAGTCCTGGAACGGGACGCCAGCACGATCGGCACGGTGCACGGCTCAATGACGTGTTCATAGTTGGAGCAGCTACACTCTACTGAGAGACCGCCTAAATACTATCGGCCCTTCGTGGGAGAGCGATTGGATTCCTCCTTTAATTTAAATGGAGTGCATATTTTTTTTAAAAAATGTCTTCACTTGTTTTGCACAAGTGCACTTGGATTACGACGGTGTTTTGACCACAAACCCCTACAGAAATATGTACTGGCGTCCCGGAGTTCACCAGCACGATCATCACCGTGCATACCGTGATGACTTGCTTGTGGTTAGAGCAGCTACACTCTACTAAGGCACCGCTTAAATACTATCTCGCCCTTCGTGGGAGAGGGATTGGATTCCTCCTTTTATTTAAGTGGAGTGCCTACTTTAAAAACAATGTCTTCACTTGTTTTGCGCAACTGCACTTGGATTACATGCCAGTGGAGTCCACTATTATCTATGCCTCGGACTCCTCGTGATTAGGTGTTTGAATCAATTGCTTTATTGGATTTTTCTACTGGACGCTCTATTATTGAGTATTGTTTGTCCTGATGATGACCACCCAAGTTTAATGTGGTCGAAACACTGTTGATGCCTACATAAGCCCTTGATTGAAAGGGATGCATTCCTTGCTATTCTTGTTTTGTCTAAACAGTTTATATGTAATATTCCTCAGCCACTATTTATGTTTGCACTGTTTATCGTCCTTATGGTTTTTTGTGTAACGTATTAAGCGCCGTTGTTTTTTGAGTTTATATTATTGTCTTATTATATTTTGTATATTTTTGAATTTGTGTAGGGGTATTACTTGTTAAGAGTTTTTCATTACTTGTTTTGTTCTATGTGATCTATATTCTATATTTTTCTTAATTTTAGATATATGGAAAATCCTACTTGAACCCTTGTTAGGATTCTAGTCTCTATCCTTGTTAGGCACCAGAAAGTAGCAGGAATAACAACCACATCTTACTTTTGGCATTGGCACCCTCTCGACAGCTACTTTGGCCAAAAGGGCTTGCACTTCTTGCCGTAAAATGTAGATGGCCCTTCGTCAGTTACTGGGTGGATGGTGGAAGCTGCAGCAGAGATGAAAGAAAACATAAGGCATAACCTATGCAGGCAATTTGCAGGACCCACCTGTCCAATGTGATTGCTAGCCAATCCTGATAGAATTGGTGGATTCTGCCTCCTAACTGGTGGTTGTGGCCCACAAGGGCATACTAAAGAAGTTTGGCAGATTTAGCTAAAAGGGGGGGGGGGGAATGGAACTGAGTGGCAAGCTGACCTTGGCCACAGGGCCAGAAGGCATCTCACTCTCTGCTATGAAACTGCTGGGTTCCCCATTGGGACAGGACAGGCTGGGAATATGGGATGCATCGGCCAAATCTGAAAAAAGAAAGGTGTAATTGTGGCAGCTGGACAGAGAGGCCCAGAGAGCGAGCGGTAGCCTTATGCTTCTTGAATCATTCAAAGGCAGTGTCAGCCTTGTCTACAAAGAGGCGAGTCCCATCAAAAGGCATGTCCACCTGGAAGGAATGGACATCACCTGAGAACCCAATCGATCACAGTTACACAGGGTGATAAATGTAAACACTGGAGCCTATAGCTTGCTCAATAGAGTTGCTGGTGCACAAGCCACAGCAAATTGTGAACTTTGCCGCCTCACAACCATCTTGAATCACTTGCAAAAGGACAGGGTGAGGTCTTGCGGTACACCAGGGAGGACTTTTGCCTCTGAGTCCCAAAGGACGTGTAACGGCCCAACTGGGGGTGCAGGATATAATTGGCTGATGAGAAGAGGTGTGCACTGAATTACTTCACTCGCTTTGATTCCATGTCAGAGGGAGTGATAGGAACATTTTTGGGGTGTTCCGGCTGGTAGAAGCCCACACCACAAGGCTTCCTGGAGAAGGGTGCTGTAGGAAAATAAGATCTACTTTCATGGTTACCCCCACTTTTTGCTGGTGTCAATATTTATTTTGACTAGTCTGACTGGGATCCTGCTAATCAGGAGCCCAGTCACTGTGTTTCCTCTCTAAATTTGACTTTGTAAGTACTTCTGTACCTCCTCAATTTGCTACTGGTGTACCCCTGTAAGTCCCCAGTATATGGTACCAAGGGTCCTAGGGCATAGGTACACCAGAGGTCTCCCATGGGCTGCAGCATGTATTATGCCACCCAGGAGAGACCACTTAAATTATGAAATTATAAAGGCCTGCCCTTGTAGCCTGTGTAAGCTGGTGCGAGCACCACTTACAACAGATATATGTTTTCTTATATCTGAGGTCACCACACTTAAAACCTAAAAGTCACCCCTAAGGTAGGCATTTCAATCCTAAAGACAGGGTGCTGGGTTATGAGTGTGAGGGTGCCCGGGCATGAGCAGGACACACCTACAAACCCCAGAGTCAGTTCTCCAGGCTTTTTGAGTGTTGTCAGCCATTTTTGATACATATAGTGGGCATGCATCATTACACGATGGCTAACAATATAGTGGGTGTGCCGAAACTGGGCATGTTTGGCATCAAACATGTTGGAATCATACCCCAACACCGTTACCAGTTTTGGGGGTATGATTGTATGCATTGGAGGCTTCTTCAGAAAGCACCCAAGTACTCCTGGTAACAGCCTTCCAGGGTCTGCCAGCAAGCTAGTGCTGCTGCCGACCCCCGACACAATTCTGCCCTCCGGCTGCTGAGCTGAACTAGAGAAGGGAAAGGTAGAACAATAGATTTCCTTTCCCAGGGTGGTGTGGCCACCTCCCAGACAGGACTGAGTGTATTGGGCTGAGGTGGGGACGTTTGCCAGAGCACCAGACTGCTTTGTAGGGCGCATATGGTGCCCTCCTTGCATACTCCAGTTGGAACCAGTTCTGGAAGCCCTTGGCTCCTGCTCTGGTACGAAACTGAACAAAGGACATGGGAGCATCCTCCCCTCTGTCCAACCCCTCCCCTGTGAGGGACCCCTGAGTCGTCCTAATCTCTTTTTTAGGGTATAAAAGTGTTTACCTGTGGGTGGGTCCTCAGATTCATTGTGGGATAAGACTCAAGCCTGAAACCACGTCACTCTTTAACCTTCTGGACACTTGGGCTTAGCTGGACTCGCCCTGACCTGAGACTGCACCAAGGAAGACTCCTGCTGCTCCTGGTCTCGCCTTACTGCAAGTCTTCTTCGTCTGTGTCTGTACTTCTTCCAGGATCTTAGACCGATGGGCATCAAGGACACCCAAAGTAATCTCCCTTAGAGTGAATGAGTCACTCCCCTGCATCTGCAGGCATGGCAACGAAGCTGACCAGGCTACTGCTCCTGACGTCCCACGGACTTCAAATTGCTCAGCAACACAGGTGATGATTCTACAACTTCCTTGAGGCCTGATCTGTCCTCTCTTCAATTTTGAGGCCAGTATCCATCGTCAGAACCACTGGGACCAAACCCCTGTGCACCTCATTGACTTGCTGTTGCCAAGGCTTTGGCTCTGCACTCCGGAGATCTTCAGGGTACAAGAAGCTGCAGCCTCTCTTCCTGCCAAGATCAGCATCCTCACCACATCCTCTGCCCCGTGGGCCTTCATCTTTGGTGAGCTGCTCAAGGTCCTCTTGTGACTCCTGTGCCTTTTGCCTGTGAGTCCTCTCGAGGGTCTTTTCCTGCTTTAGTGGGCTCGCCTGTTTGCTCGGGGACTGCTCTAACTCTCCTGCACTTGGTGAATTCCTTGGACCTTGCTGGTCCCACATTGCTCCTTCATCGCTTTCTACATCTGTTGCTGCTGCCAAGGCTTGTTGGTGCTTCTGCCGGACACCAACCCCCTGGTTCTCCACTTCTGACATGGCACAGCTTATGCATGGTTCCTGGTCTTCCTCGGCGTCGCCTAGTCCTCACAGCTGCAGTGACAAGGTCACCGTCATCACTCCTGCATCTTCTGTCATATGTTGGCTCCTGTTTTGCTCAAATGTTTTTTAATACTGTACCTCCTCACCTTCCTGTAAAGCGCTCTGATACCCCTGGGTCTAGCCAGCGCTATAGAAAACCTTTAAATAAATAAATTGCTCTTACCTCTGAGTGGCATAGACTCTGTCTCCTCTGCTTGCAGGTTCTTCTCTTCAAGAATACACCCTTGGATTCCACCGGTCTCTTGCAGTGTCTTCCCCAGCAGCATCTTTATTGAAGTCCTCCATTGTGGTCTATGGCGGTTTCTGACGTCACTTTGCACCCGGCTTCCCTGGTGTAGGTATCCTGGTTCCTGGGGTATCGACAGGTGGGGTAACTCTCCAACCTTCTGTCTTTCACAGGGTTTCATCGGGGTACACTGTGAAGGGTCCTTCTTCAAAACTGCACCATGACTTTCTCGTTGACTTCTATTGAGTACGCAACTGTTTTTCCACTCTGCACACAGCCTCCGTGGGGTTCCAGGGTACTTACACAAGGTGGTTCCTTATGTCCCCAGCCCTTCTGAGTCTCCTGGTCCAAGTCCCGACTTCGGTCGTAGTTCGCATTCCACTTTCTTAGTATATGGTTTTAGCTCTGCTGGAGACCACTGTGTATTGTGCTTACGTACCTCTTGCAATTGACGTATTCTTGTGTATTTGTGTTGATATCTCCAGGTAGGAGATATACCATTAAGTTAGTGAGAGTAATAAATAGACCTATTTCTATAAGTACACTTTTTCTTTTAAACTACACTACATGAAGTTCTTTTTCGTTTAAACTACACTACATGATTAGATCTGGTAAAACAAGCTGCTTAACACTCCTTCTGGGCTAAGCCTGAAGGTTGCAATTTACAGCTACCACTTAGGGTGGTTTTTAAGGTTGTCTAAAACCACTAAAAACTCCATGAGGGTTGTCTGAATTAGTGCAAGGTGCTTCACTTAAATAAGTGTGCACCATACATTAAGCCAGCCTCCTACAGGTGCTGCGCCAAAAAGGCTGGGTTGCTTAGAGCAGGGTGATGGCTGTGAGACGTTGGCCCGGTATATGCTGTCCACTAGTTATAGTGGTCACCCTGCACCAGTCCAAACAACCCCTTATTGATGATAGGTTAAAGACAACCTTTATTGAAAATTACCCTAGTGGTGGCTATGGAGAGCAGCTTTCAGGCTAAGTCTTGAAGGAATGTACGCAGCTTGTTTTACCAGTCTAATATAATTATATTATAATGTATATATATATTCTGTATATATATATATATAATATGTATTTATTACTTTATGACTCAACACATCAACACACACCCCTAGTCTCTTTATGAGACTAGAAGCAAAAGCACATACTTGAAATGTTACAGTAAAATAGCACAAATACACGTTAGGCCCTAGGGGCGAGCAAAACCATATACTAAAATAGTGGTATAAGAACCACGACTTAACTAGACACAAGGCCTAGAGCCTGTAGAGTCGCTAGGACCCCAAGGAACCACCCAAGGTAGTAACACAGGGGACCCACGGGGGCCGTGTGCAGTGTGAGAACACTGCCGCAATCTCCCGTTAGCTTTTATGGGGAAAGTCGCGGTTAGGTTTTTAAAGATTAGGCACACTTAGAGATGAGCTGGGATGAAACCCTTTTAGACTTAGGAAGTTCTAGGGTCAACACCCACGGGAGCACCGGAGTACTCGAGTTACCTCACCCAGGGAAGCCGGGTGCATAGGTGTCAAATGGTGTCGGTCGCTTCGTCGTTTTCAATGGAAGCTGGCGAAGAAGTGCTTCTTCCGGGAAGATGCGAAGTGTCCGAAGAGATCCAAGTCTGGATCGAAGATGAGAAGAACCTGAAAGCAGAGGGGTCAGAGTCTGGGTCACTTGCCGATGTCGGGTGTTTCAGGTGAAGAAGGTGAAGCTTGACTCTTCAGCCACGAGGACCAGGAGGCGTCGAGGATGACCAAGAGCTGGATTCGAGCTGTCTCACGAAGGATGTCGAGTGCTGCAGAATCGGTGTCTGGATTGGACACAACAAGCCTTGGCAACAGCAACACATGCAGAAAGGAGAAAAATGCTTCCTCTTCCTGGGCTGCAGATACTTCGGAGTCCGGCGGGAGCTTCAGAGATGCAGACCGACAATTGCTTCGTTGGTGCCTGCCAAGTAGGGGAGTCACTCCTTGACCCCAAGGGAGATTTTTTCAGTCCTCTAGTCTTGAATAGAGTGAAGTACCAGGATTCAGTTGCAGATTTTCGTCCAGGGATATCTAAAGTCCTGTTGCCAGGGGGTTCCTTACTTATACCTAAGAAAGGGGTTGGACTAACTCAGGGGACCCACCTATGGGAGGGTTTGGAAAGAGGGGTGGCTACACCCATTTCCTTTGTCCAGTTTCGCTGGTAGCCCCTGCAGCTGGTTTGAACTGGACTATGCACAAGGACACCAAATGTGCCCCCAGTGCAGACTTCAAAGCACTATTGGAGTGCTCCCACCCAGCCCTAATCCACTAAGGCCTGTCTGGGAGGTGGTTACACCTCCCTGTGACAGGAAACCTATTGTCCAGGCCTCCCTGGCTGGAGTTTTGGTCAGCAGCAGGAGGCCAGACTTGTGTCTGTGGCTGCAGCATGCATTTTGTGATGCCAGGGCTCTGTTCAACTGGTACCGGGTATACAGGTGCTGTCATGTCTCTTCCTCTAGAATGGTGGGATCATATTCCCACACCGGTTATGGATGTGGGGGTATGATTCCAAGATGTTTGACACCAAACACAACATGTTTCCGTGTAGCCAGTCCAAAGTTAGCATTAACCATTTTAGTTATAATGCACTTAAGAGTATATGGTCAGGCTGCACTACTGACAACCCCAGAGGATAGAATACGAAGGCTGCAGAGGGGCTCAGCTCATGCCTGGGCACCCTCTCACATATATCCAAGCACCCTGCCTTCAGGATTGATAAGGCCTGCCATAGGGGTGACTGATAGGTTTCTACGTGCAGTGATAGGGGAGATATAGTGAACCCATATCTCCGTAAGGGGTGCATGCATCACCTTACCCAGGTTGCAGTAGCAGACCTGTGGTGTCATTTTGGAGGGCTTTCGAGGGGTGGCATAATCCATGCTTCAGCACCTGGTAGGCCTCTGGGGCACCTATGCCCTGGGTACATAGTATACCATATACTAGTGACTTATAAGGGCACCTCAGATTCCAATCTGTGGTGTACCTAAGGTACTAGGAATCAATTTGTAAGAGAAAGCAGATAGGCTGTGGACCGGATTAGCATGTTCCCAGCCAAACTAGGTCAAAAACCATCAAAACACCAGGAAAAAAAGTAGTCCGATTCCACCTTCCTACAATGGCTACGGATGATTTGTCTGTTAACTGGAGGGCCTGTACAAATCCTGTTCCAAGGCCCTAAGAGGTTATCTTTTAGAGCTTCATTGAATGGGAAGAGGGGCGCAGAAGTAGCCTGGCTTGGCTGTAAGACCTCAACCAGCACGTTTCTTTTCACCTCCATGGTGGGGAACTGGAGGTCAAGGACTTCAGGTGCCCTACACATAACTATAGCGTAGGAGGCAGATTCTTCAGTGGCTGGGTTGAAAAGAGCGGTCGCTGTGGATGTGTCTAGCCCGCTAGTCTCCTGCAAGTCCTCATACCAATTGCCTTCAACATAGGGCTGAGCGAAATCATCACCTTGATTATAGTCACTGTCAGTGCTTGTAAGAAATGGGGGTCTCTTGTTGGCAGAGGTAGGTACCTATTGACCAAATAGGGACCCTTGCTTCTAGTCAGGGTAAGGGGGATACACACTTTAGACCCCTGCTCACCCCCTTGGTAGCTTGGCACGAGCAGACAGAGAGCAGACAGGCTTATCCCTATCCCAAAGGCAATGTGTAAAGTATTTGTACCAACACTCACAGTTTCCAGATCCAGTCTGATACCTGGAGAAGATTCATAAGGTGAGGAATCTGCAGCTAGAAGACTCTATTAGAAATTGATTACACTATCTTCTAATGGTGATTTTGGTAACTGGAGTTCCTGTTTACCATAAAACATTTGGAAGAATGTGTTCTTTCCCGTATCTCCTATGTTTCCTATATCTTCTGCATAATCATTATGAGTTATTTAGATCATATGGGTCTATTGACATTATTTATATGCTTCTGCCATCTTTTATTTTCCCCTCTGCTGAGAGATTTGCAATTTTGCATGGGTTCTTGTGGTACAGGAAGATCATTTTGTGGAGCGATGTCCCTGCAGGAAGATCATTTTGTGGAGCGATGTCCCCCGAATATGTGATGATCTCTCTATGTGAACTTCTGCTGTCCTCTTGAGAATAAGATGTGTTTTCTGAAATTTGTAGTACAATCTCAGTCTTTTGTTCCAGGATGATTGTGTTAGAGGCGGTGGAGACTAAATGATGTTCTGCTAGAGGTTTAAGGGCTCGTGCTTGTTTTGACAGAGGGTGCGGTCTACTTTCGAAGAGCTAATTTTCTTTAAGGTTTTCACCAGGATTGAGAGCAGGTCAGGAAGAGTGCAAAGTCTGTTTACTATTGGAGTTCGTGCACAGCTTGGATTAGTGTTTCTAATGATAAAACTGCACAATTTAGCTTCGAATGCATTGCTTATGTTATCCATGTGAGTTAGGCAGTTAGCAAGAGATTGCATTAAACCACCTGAACCTCAAGTTTGTGTGACTGCACGTTAGAAAGCTTGTGGCTGCAAGTAGGGGTGAATTTATAGCTGTTAATATAGTGTCTATTGATGTCTCGGGGATGTAGGTAGTGATGCAGGCAGTGTCTTCTTCTCTAAACTGTTTTTGTTCGATTTCATCTAGTATTTGGACATCTGTTTCGTTAAGAGCAAAACTTACTGTATTTCCCATATCTCTGAGCGAATATGAAAGAGGAATCGTTGTTAAAGATAATTTAATAATCAGTGTGCCTACAATTTTCTCCTTATAGCTATAGTGCACCTGTGCTAGTTTTTCAACTGTGTTGCAATAAAAAGTTTTCTGCATCGATATAGAAGTTTTTTTGTTCATCTTGGGCAGGTGTGCAGCATCAAGATCACTGTGTGATCACTGCTGAAATAAAGTTTAATTGTTGTTACATCAGCGTTTCCTCCTACGTTAACTTAAATTGATTAATGGTATGCTACGGATTTCCAGGAGGGTGACACAAAGTTGTTCGTGATGTTGATGTTTTTCTTGCTTGTCCTTCTTTGCCAGTATTACATTATTGAGCTTCATATGGCAAACTCTGTGAGATAGTTTCCAGTTTGATATGAAACCAGTGTTGCAATTCAAGTGCCTCTGATCTCCTAGTGGAGACATGGGGGCCTTCTGGGCAGTGAGCATCATAGGTTCATGCCAAGTGGGCTGCGGTCAGTTAATGGTGATCTGATTGTTGTTTAAACCTGGTTGTGGTGTGTTTAGAGACCACATGTACGCCAATAATTTGCTTTAGATTAGAGTCCAACACTTAAGATTAACATGAATACTGGCACAGTTCCCATATGTAAGGAAATGCCTCTTTGTGTATGGTCACCCTCAAAGTCCTGGACTGATGCTGCTGTGGTTTTTAACTCTGAAAGTGTAATGCCTGTGCCATGACCCTAAAACTGTATATGGTTGATTGGTTATACCTGATTAGCATAAACTAACTTACTCGTAAGTCCTTAGTATATGGTACCCAGAGCAGCAACGGCTCCTCTACTATGACGGAGGAGCATTGCCTCCCGCCAGCATCCTTAAAAATGTGAAAAATAAAACGATAATAAAAAGGATTTAAAACCCGTTTTATTATCGTTTTATTTTTCGTGTGCAGAGTCTTGGGGGCAGGGCCAGGGTGATGACAGGCTGGAGGGGGAGTGGTGGGCACTGCCTTCACTGCACATGTGGGTTTAGCCGGCCATCTGAGGCCGGCCAAACACACATGTGCAGTGAAGATCTCTCTAACTCCAGCTGCATTGAGAGAGCAGGCACAGGCTCTCAGTCTGTCCTGAAGCGCAAATCATCGGAGCTCAGGCCAATCCTGAAGCTACTCTCATGCATGAGAGAAGCTAAATGATTGGCTGCAGGGCAGTCTGGGAGCCTGTGCCTGTCTGCAGTGAAGAGGAGAGAAGCAGAAGAGAGCGATGCAATGCTGGAGGGTGGCAGGTAAGACCTTTTTTTATTTTTTTGTGTTTGTCTCTCTCCTCCATCATCCAACCCTTCACCCCACCTCTTTTCCCTCACACTAGCCGCTCATGACCCAGAGTACTCAGTAAGTTAGTGGGTCACCCCAGTAACTGCAGCACTGGTTGTGCCACCCTGGGTGTGACCAAGATACAACATGGCTCCCGTTCAACCACTGCAGAGAGGAAGGGCAGTTTTAAACTGCTAACTCAACTTTTCCATTTAAAGTAATGGCAATGCCAAGTCCTCCCGTTTTAATGTACATAAGTCACCCGTAAGACAGGGCCAGCAAGCCCTAATTCAGGGGTGCTGTATATTAATAATTGAAACGTGATTTTACACTTTTGCTGGAGCGGGTAGTACAAAATTTTTGTATACCCCCCACTCTGCATGTTCATACTAATTAGAATAATCTAAACCTTTCTTAAATTGAACTTTGCTGAAATCAGGACGGACGCCCTCATTCCTGCTTTCACTCCACCCACACCTTCTGCAACTTACCGCAGCAGCTTGCTGGACCCGCTGCGCGGGTGAAGTCAGCGGGTGTTACCAGCGGGTGTCATCAGCGCCTCGGGACCTGTTGGGGCCAGGATCGTGAGGGGGGGCCTTTGGAGTTGAGCAGGGCTGCGAGCTGTGTCGCAGGGACTCCATTACCCATGAGTCCCTGCTTGACTGACCCACAACACCTGGGCCGCTCTCCCTGCTTGACACGCCCCCTAACCTTCTTTCCTCAGTATTTAGTTGGCCCACTGAACCGCAGCGCGGGAGCGCCTGGGGCGAAGCCCGGGCAAAGGGCGGGCCGTCTGAGGCCGTCCTAGGATGAACGAGGACGGGCCGGGCTCACCCTCTTTCTTCTTGAGCCTTGAAGTATTAATTTTTAACCTCTTTGTTTTATCCTTTTATAAAGTAGTCCCATGATGGCCTATGCTCTAGAAAAGGTAGGCAGGTTACTATGAAAACGAGTAATGTTAAAGCAACCGGAACCATGGATGATTTTATAATTCGGGCAACTGGGATTTTGGAAAAAGAAATCGCATTTACTGAAAAGCGATTATCATTTGACCTGGTATCTGGGAAACGTTCCTCATTAGGACGTATTGGTTCTATAACTACGCCTGAACAAAGTAGTGTAATTGACCCTGTAGTCAGCTTAAATCCCCCTACTAATCCTGTTTCTGTTTCTCAACTAACATGTTCTAACGACCTGGTTGATGATTTAAATGCAGACTGTATATCATCAAGTACTGCTAGTAAGGATAGTACTCAAAACTGTAATTTGAGTCTTATAGTTCACATATCAGCACAACCTCAGGTTTTAGAATCCGATTTTTTAGTAATTGAAACTACAAAAACTAGTAAACGGAAAAGAGGAGGGGGTCATAATGGGGGTAGTAGAGCTAAAATATCTAAAATCAATGCTCAGAGTTGTGGCCAAACCTGCGAAACAAAGGGGAACTTCATCCGGGGATGTTATACCCATAAACCATTCTTGTTCAAATGATGAACTGCTTCTTAACATTGAAAAGCTGGTTAAAACTCTTTTGATGCCTTTATTGGCAAAAACCCAAATAATAAATTTGAAATTGGACCAATTAGAACACCTTATATCAGTTAACACGCACTCCCTTGACACATTGGCTAAGAATAATAAGGCCATTGAGATTTCGGGGGATAAATTTACTGCTATAAAGAAAGTGGGTCCAAAAAAGCCAATAGGGGTGTTACAAATGGCTACAATTGCTGATCCTGCTAAAGCAGTTTCACAAACAGCTTCAAAGAATACCACTTTGATAGATGGTGGTCAGCAAAAGCCTGCAGCGGTTGCTGCACCTGCACCAAAGCCATCGGTCCCTAAGCAGGTGGTTACCACCAGGCCTAAGGTAACATCACAACAGGGTCCTACAAATCAGGGGGAAAAAGCTCCACTAAAGCGGACAGTCTGTGTAAATCTACCTCCTGACTCCGCCCCTTTTACAGCAATTTTGACGGGAGTGCCAGGGTTCAGACCTAATCAAATGGAATCAAATAGGGATCTTAGAAATAAAGTAATTTTTTGGCTCAATAAAAACAGACCACTTCCCCCTGCCTCTAGGACAGAAATATTAAATGTTAGAAGGGTCCCTTGGGTGGGTCCAAGTGATAAAGACCTGGAGGGGGATTGCATTCTTATAAATTTTAGGGACAATTGGGTTAAGGAATTTATTTGTTGTGAAACTAGGTTTGGTAGATTGGGGGATATACAATGTATAGGTTTAGAATATTTTTACCCCAATCTAAAGCATGTTACTTTCCATCCACCCCAGAAGTACCCTAGAATTCGACTCCAGGGTGAGGAATATCTTGGGTGGATACCAAATAATATTCCTCTGAGAAACCGTTTTGACCCATTGATGGGGATGGAGGGGATAGACTGACTACCAACTAGCCAAAAGCCCGTTAAGCTATGTGGTGAAATGGGTAGTCCTCTAGTGGAACATAACAGTGAAAGATTGAGGGGTAATGCCAATAAGGTGGCATCAATTTGTATTGCACCGAGTGAAAATTCTGTTGAGGCAGAGGTTTGTGATATTGTAAACAGCGTGTCAGATTTGCCTGCCCCCAGGTTTGATATGGCCACGTATATAGATCAACCAGGTGATTCACCAAGGAAAACAGGGTTTCAGTTGATTTCGTGGAACATCGCAGGTTTCTCTAGGAGGTTACAGGATGAGGCTTGGCTGGATTATGTTGCAAACCATGATATCATGTGCCTCCAAGAGACATGGAGTAGAACTGACCAGGATTTTGACGGATTCTAATCATTTAACGTATTAGCTGTGCCATCACAGGCAGGCAGAGCTAAAGGTGGGATAATGACCGCTATTACTCTCAAATGGAATAATTTAATGACATCTAAGATAGTAGATACTCCCTGGTAGCAATTACTTTTGCTAGAATCTCTGTTTCCCGTGCCCCTGCTGCTGATTAATTGGTATTACAATGTTTTTGCTAACCATGACACAGCTGTAATTGTGAGTTTGCAGGAGGCTATATCCAAGGTGCGTAGTGATCTACCCTTGTTATTTACTATATGGGTTGGCGATTTCAATTGTACCCTGTGTAAATTTGGTGGGTCAAATGTGTGTGGTTTGGTGGACCTAAATGAGCACCCTATCCAGCATTTTAAGCATACACCTCAGGGTGATGCGTTAAATAATATTATTGTAATTAATGACTTATGTATAATGGAATCATGTGTTGCCCCAAATTTACTTCACATACCAACCTTTCAGGGTGCTAGTGGATCTATGAGTGTTATTGATTTTATTATTGTGTCCAGTAGCTATTTACATTTTATTGATAAATTTGAGACACATGCAAATCCGGCAAGCGATCATAATCCTTTGATCTTAACTTTGTGCCCCCCCGTTGCAACAAGGCATCCAATCTGGGACCAACCTGTAAGATGTAATAGGAATCAAGGTGTTACCATGAAGTGGGAGAAAGTAGATGTAATTGGGCTGGAGACGGAGATTTTAAGTGCTAATAGTTCTGTAATTAAGTCTTGTCTGTCACCAACCACAGACCCTGAAAATGTAATTATGAATTTCGAAATTCTGTGTGGGAATGTGGCAGAGCATCTTAAAAACCAATGGTTAATAGACAGTCCAATGGCTTTAAATGGTTTGATGCTGTGTGTTCTGCAACCCAAAAATTACTAAAAAGGGCTTTGCAACAAAAACCAAGGAATAAGGAGCTGGTAAGAACTGCGAGAAGCGCATATAGAGAGGCAATTAGAAAACGGAAGCTGGATTTAAAAACCTTAGCTTGGGACGACCTAGAAAAAGCCTCAGAGTTAAAAGACAGTGGGCTTTTTTGGGAAGTGGTAAATCGTCCCTTATTTTCTAGTGATGGCAAGGAAAATATGGTGATGCAGATAACGGGTGAGACATGGGAAGCCCACTTTGGGAACATTTTTAATCCTAAGTTAGTATCCCTCTTAGGCTTGCAGGATGATACAAAGGATGTGGACTTCCCGCTTACAGCTTCCTTGCTTAGCTCGTCGCTTACTCTTCGGGAAGTTGAAGATGCCCTGAGGAAAGGCGTACCACTAAAAGCCCCTGGCCCTGATGCGGTGCCGTTGGACCTTTTCAAACATAATACTGTCGTATGGACACCTTTGTTATTGAATGTATTCAAAGCAGCTATTGTCGGTCGCATTCCCCTATCCTGGAAGGAGGCAGTGCAGGAGCCTATTTTCAAAAAGGATGACAAGTGCGACCCATGATGCTATCACCCAATATCATTAATTGATGCATCATGCAAACTATTGGGATGGATAATTTTGGCCAGATTGGAGACGTGGGCAGACTCCGTGGGCCTAATTTTGAACTCTCAATATGGGTTCAGGAGAGGAAAGGGAACAACCGAACAGTGTCTAAATTTGGCACTAATTATGGGTAAGTACATGAAGGCCAGGGGTTTTTCTATCCACCTGGCCTTCATGGATTTATCCAGTGCCTTTGACACTGTTTGTAGGAATAAACTATGGCGGATGATGGAGGACATGGGTTTTGAAGAACCTTTGGTTACCCTGCTCCGCAGACTACATGCGGCTACAACTGTGACAATAAGATTCGGGCCAGGGGGGAAAAACCAAAATCTATCCCCTCAACTGAGGGTGTACGACAAGGCTGTATATTAGCGCCTTTTCTGTTTTTAGTTTATACTAATGGCCTGGAAAAGTTCTTGTTGGAACATTGTTTGGATTTCCCGAAGGTGAACGGCAAGAAGATACCTATGTTATCTTATGCCGATGATACGGTATTAATGACCCTTACAGCGAATAGTATGCAGACCTGTCTGGAAGCATTTAATAACTTTATGCTGGACCTGGACCTAAAGGTAAACTTTTCAAAATCTTTTGCAATGGTCTGTGGCCCTAAAGGGACAAAAACCCGTAAGTTCATGGTAACTAATTCAACCATTGACAAAGTTGATAATTTCCATTACTTGGGAAATTTATTTAACAACAGACTGAGCTGGGTCCCTTTGATGAAGGCGCGTGTACAATGTACCAGTAGATCTATTGAGGGTTTATTTCGTTTTTGTAGTAAATTGGGACAAAAATCAGTCCCACATTTAAAAACCTTGTATAGAGCAAAATGCCTATCTGTGGCCACCTACGGGGCAGGGGTCTGGGGATGGAAAGCCCAGCCATGATCCAGGTCATGGAAAATCAATTTTTAAAGCGTTTATGGTCAATTCCATCAGGTTCATCTAACAGTTTTTGCCACACTGAGATGGGAATGGAATATGTGACTGACATCATCCGCGTTTCCCCTTTATTATTATGGGGTAAAATATGGTTATCGGAAGACCTTCAGCTCTCCAAAGATATCCTGAAGGACTGCAAAAACCTTGAACATGCAATGCAGATCCCATGGCTTTCATATGTTAGTAATACTTTGCATAGAATTGGTTTGGGTCACTTTTATGATAACCCCGAAAAAATGCAGGGGTACATAAAAACTCTGATTAAAACAAGTTATCGTAAAAGTTTAAGTATGTTACACTCAGACCAGCCAACAAATTGTTTGGGTAAATTGCAGTATCAATTTTATTTAACATTTACTACTAATGTGCAATGGCGCTTTTACCTAACAAGGTTTAGATTAAACACTCTTCATTCTTCTTCAAAACTAGTCAAAGTACTATTCATGTTGTCCTTTTTTGTTCTCTTTATAAGGAACCAAGAATTAGGTTTATTAAGCCTATTCTAAAAGGGCGACAACCATGTAGTTATAAAGAGGCTTATGACTATTTGTTATCGCTATCATCTTCTGGAATATGTTGTGCCATGTTAAGTTTTATACGACTGTCACTCCAGATTAGGAAACGGTATTGTTAGTTTGTTTAAAGACCTTCTTGCTGCCAGTGCAATAAGCACTAAAAAATCAATGTCCAACTGGTTATATAGTATGCTAATAATCTCTGTTATAGGGCGACTAATATGGTTTCGCATTGTAGGTTTCCATTCTTCCTGATAAATGATATGTTAAATTTGTATAAACTTTGTTTTAGTAACAATATGTTTTTAAATTAAGGTCTGTATACTTTTATGATTCTTTTTTTTTTTTTTTTTTTGTTATTCCTCATATACCAAAGTGGGCATTCTAGATGGAGAAAACCCGTCCCCTCTCCTCTTCTCGCGTTATTCCGATCTCGATGTTTTGAGGTCTGAGGAGAGATGGGAAGGAAATACCCCTCTAGTAGCAGCTGTTTTCTTATTCCACTCCATTCCATTCGAACCGTTAGACCCTTAAATGTTTTGGAGACAAAGAACCAACAGTGCCCAGGTGAAAATCATTGGAATATGCTCATCTGTTCCGCCATGCCACAAGGGCCGCCCAGATCGTGTCTTGGCTTGTGCTATCGCAGGCCATATCAATTTCACTTATGTAGATAAGGTATTTCAGACAATCTACAAAATTAGGGGCATTTTCACTCTTCCAGGCCTTGCATATTTCCCGTCGTGCCAGGATGATAACATAAAAAATGAATTTAGAAGCCGGATCATTCTGATCGCCATGCGCTGTTGCTCCAAACATGATCATCCTGGTAGTTACTACTAATTGTCTGCCAAGTACCTCGGCCAGAAACCCTTGTATTTTAAACCAGTGATTCGTTAACATTGGGCATTCTACGAACATGTGCAGGTCGTCTGCGGCTAGCAGTTTGCATCTCGGGCAATAATAATCTAAACTTGTTATTTTGACTAATTTTTTAGGTGAAACATATACTCTATACAATACAAAAAGGTGATTTATTTTTAGGGGGGCAGACTTAACCACCGTGTGGAGCATTGTGAAAGAGTCCACCCACAAATCTCGCAGATTAGCGTCAATACCTATAACATTGCCCCACAACTTTTGGAGTTCTGACTCGGTTACACCCTCTATCAGAGCCCAATACCAGTAAGAAAGTTCTTTTGGCCATCTGCCCTTTTTATTTACCAAATCGAACTTCGGGTTTGGGATGTTGATATTCCATGAAATGGTGGCCCACCAACCCGAAAGCTGATAGTATTTAAATCTAGTAAGTGTTCCCCCGGTCAGGCTCGAGAGAGATTCCCAATCCAGAAGCTCCGAGTCTCTCTGTAAGTCCCTCCAATATATTAATCCTGCTGTTTTAAGTGGGGATGAAAGCTTATCCCTAAGGCAGTCCGGTGTCCCCAGTGAATCCCATATCGGGGCATTAGGAGCATAATAAGAGATGCCCAGTCTTTTCCTAATAAACATCCAATTTTTTAATGCCGTACTTAGAATTTTTAGTTTCACCTTTTTGTAGTATTTAGGATCTCCGAATTTGAACAAAAAATATTCCTGTCCTTGTAGAGTACCATGAAGAAGTGCCTGATACAAGAGACCCAAAGAGGAGGCATCTATCTTATCAGCCAGGAGTCTAAAATTCTTAAACTGAAAGGAGTGGCAATATATAAGTAAATCAGGTAAAGCTAACCCACCCGTTTTCAAGGTTCTCCTCATTTTCTTCCAAGAGATTCTCGAAGTCTTTGTGTTCCAGATGAAGGAGCCTATTTTCCCCTGGAGTCTAGCTATATCTAATGGATTGAACATTAAAGGAATGGAATTAAACAGGAAGGTGATTTTGGGTAATATGATCATTTTAATTAGATTCACTCTCCCGAATATGTTCAACGGGAGGCCTGACCACCGTAGCAAAAGGTTACATACCTCCTTATGTACTCTACTTAAACATGGCGGCGGGCTGACGCAGGCTGCAGGAGCGTTGTCCCGGACTGCGTGAAGCGTTGCTAATATGATGCGGTGAGAGAACGGAATCTTTAAAATAAAAATAAAACAGAATTATGAGCTTACTTTGCTTTTCTTCTATTCTTCTCCTCTGAGAAAACTCCGTGGCGCCTCTAACTACCTCTAACAGCTTTACCTCCGCTGAGACTGGAGGACTGAAGAAAGAGCTGCCGATGGGTGTGGAGACCCTGCCATCGCCAACGAAAGAGGACTGGTCTGATTCAACCCCAGGAACTGGTGTCGGCAGTGGACGACGAGCAAGGCTCTGGAGTAGAGCTTGTGCAGCACTTAGAAGGTTTGATTTTCGGCATCGACGTGGTGTGGTAAGCTGTTTCGAACCTCGCTCTGGATTAAAAATACGGACGACAGAATTGGGCTCGGCGCAGAGGAGGTTTGAGATAACCGTCTTTAGCGGGGAGAGAGGGGACTTGCAAGGGAGTAAAACCTACGTGGTTAATGGGCCTAGGAGTCCCAGGAGTCGGCCCGGAAGGGAAGGAGAAGGAAATCAGGGAGGAAGTGGGATGGACCTATTGACAGATCAGCCTCAATTGATCTCCCATAAAGAGTATCTCGTGGAACAAATACCCCACCAGGAAGGGACCACGGATGAGGCTGGGGAGGCGAGTAGGCCAGGCAATATACAGAAACAGGCAATATACAGAAACCCCATTAGAGGCCAGAAATAGATATTCACTCCGCTCTCAACCTGAGAAGGATCTGCTAATCCCCCACTCGGGCAGGACAGAGAGACCTATCCCTATTATCCCCCGTCAGAAAAAGAGGGAAAAGAGTAAGATTGGCGAAGCAAAAAGATCAAAAGTCTGTTCAAACGCAGTCAAGCCTACCCCTTCACTTAAATCTTATTTCAAAATTATGGAAAAAATGACGGCTCAGAAGACCCCTGCAGTCGCCGACCCTAACGCTGCTGCTTGTAGAAGTAAGGTGGCCAAGACAGGCAAACAGATTCTCCCTTCTATAATTCAGCCCCCGGTTACTCAGATTACCCAGGCAAATAGATATTCCCCACTGCTTTCGGATCCAGAGACAGACCTGGGTGCGGCAGAAATGGTAGAAGAGAGCCCAAGTATAATGTTAGGAGCTAGCCCAGGCTCGGATATTCCATCACCTGTTCGAGAGACCCAGGTCACGGAAGAGGGAACTAGTCAATCTCAGATTGCATTGCTCCTTCAGTCCCTACGTGAAGATCTCCTTTCAAAGCTATTGCCCAGATTTGAAATCTCGGAGGGCAACCAGAAAGAAATCAACGAGAAATGCTCTAATTTGGAGAGTAAATTAGATGATATCTGTTCTCGCACAGAGGCTTTGGAGAGGGAAGTGGCTGCTCTCACCCAAGTTTCCCAAGATCAAATAAGAGATATATCGGAGCTAAAAACTCAAAACAGATCTCTACAGATGGATATGGAGAGACTGGAGATCCATGCTAGGCGAAATAATTTAAAAATTTTAAAAATTCCCGAGGGGGCGGAAAATGGTGATGTAAAGTCCCTAGTATGCAGATTACTGAGAGAGGGAGTATTGAAAGATAAGCCTGATCTAGATATCGAGAGAGAGATACAGCGGGCTCATAGAGATCCATTTAGACAGCACCCCAATAGGAAAGCGCCTAGAAGGATATTGGTGAACTTTCAGACTTACGCAGTGAAAGAGTTGATTCTGAGCAGGGCTCTCACAGATACATCTTTGCAGATAGAGTCTACCAAGTACCTGATACGTTCCGATGTAGGCAGAGTCACAGCGCAGAGGCAGTGGGAACTGGGGTCACGAATGACTGATATAAGAAGCTTAGGGGGACAAGTGTCAATGAAATTTCCAGCATCACTGAGGGTGGTTTGGAGGAATAAGACGTATAACTTCACCTCACCTCAGGAGGTAGACACTTTTCTGGCTAGCATGAAGGAGTCCCAAGGATAGTTTCTCTTAATGAATGTTATGATCTCACTTGGGAGGTGAAAAAAAAAAAAAAAGGGGAAGGAAGGGAGGAGAAAGGGGAAGAATAAATGAAAAAAAAAAAAGGGGAGAAAGAAAAAAATATATATATATAAAATATATTAAAAAAAAAAAACATATATATATGCTCGCATGGGGATTATTGGTTTAATTATCATTTAGTTCTCTTTTTCTTTCTTTCACTCTCACTTTGGTTCTTAGAGGTAAAACACGCGCACGGGATCTGGGCTCCTAAATGGGGGGTGGTGGCAAAAAAAAGAAAAAATATTCCTCATGTAACCTTAGCATATGGGTGTATCCTGAAGCAACTCCTCTGTAGTAAAAGCTACAGGTTGTATATGACCCTTGTATTCAATAATCTTTCCCAACATGATAGATATGACTAGAAAAATAATAAAAATAGTAAATTTGAATGTTAATGGATTAAGGGAAAGGAGGAAACTATTTAGGATCTGTGAATTTTTGAACAAATCAAAGGCCGATATCTGCCTTCTAGAAGAAACCCACCTGGAGCAACAAAAATGCAGGATAGCGTTTAAGAGCCAAAAATGGATTCAGGAACTACTCTGCTCTAAGCAGAGTGGAAATACTAGGGGAGTGGCAATTATAGTCCGAGCAAATAGTAGAATTAGGGTGGAGAAGTCTGAAACTGATTGCTCAGGTAGATGGTTGACCGCTTCCTTCGCGTTAGATAGTTCACGTTTCACATGCGCAGTATATTACGGACCCAATTCCGACTCTCCAGGGGCTCTCTTGAGTCTAAAAATGAGTCTGTTAAACTATGAAACACCTGTTATCCTAGGAGGGGACTTTAACCTGATCCTCAATGAAGATCTGGATCGTACCTCAAGAGTTAAATTTATCCCCCCACGCAAAACGCAAACAGAGCTTAAAAATATTATGAAGGATTTCAATTTATTTGATATCTGGAGGGTCAGAAATGGCACTAGAAGAGAGTACTCGTTTTATAGTCATAGGCATAGACATCACTCTAGAATAGATTTCTTTCTGTTAGACCAAACACTAATATCTGGGGTTACCACCGTATCCTATATTCCGGCTATACTTTCAGATCATTCCATGGTTGAGCTAAAGGTTAGGCTCGGGCAAGAAGATCAAGTAAGGAGGTGGACCCTAGACAGGTCAATACTCTCAAAAGAGGAAATGAGGACAGAGTTGGCGGCCGAAGTTGCTGAGTTTTTTAAGGTAAACAGTGGTACTGCGACAGATCAAATGGTTTGGGAAACCTTTAAGGCGTGGTTAAGAGGCTATCTAACTTCCTATATGATTAGGAGAAATAAGATACGAAGAAGAGAGGAAGATGATCACCTCGCAAACATTACATTTAAAGAACAACAGCTGCAGAAGGCCTCTCTAGACCACCAGGTCAACTTAGCCACTATACAGAAAGAACTTGACGCCTTGAGAGTGGAATATTTGGCTAGGGTTGACAAAATAGTCAAAGATAGATGGGACGCTAGAAATCTGCAAAATTTTGCATATGGCGAGAAATGCGGCAGACTTCTTGCTTGGAAGGCCAGATCAGACCGGGTTGGGAATTTAATTAAGGGTTTAATTATAGGCGACACGGGGGTTATCTCCCATGATAATGATTTAATCTCTGGGGAGGCAAAACGGTTTATGCAGGATCTTTACACAGAGGAGAGCGTCTCCCCAATACAGGACGCCGAGAATTGGTTAAATCAGCTAGAAGTACCTCAACTTTCAGAGGCCGACAGAAGATATCTGAGCTCTGAAATACAAGAGGGCGAAGTTTATACCCAAATAAAAAAAATGGCAAAAGGGAAAGCAGCTGGTCCTGATGGACTTCCTGCAGAGATCTACCATTTAGGTTTGAATAAGGTTGCCCCGACCCTTACTATACTGTTCAATAAGATACTGATATCAGGAGAGGCAATCCCACAAACCTGGTCAGAGGCAACAGTCACGTTGATCCTAAAACCTGATATGGACCCAGCAAGGGTTGAGTCGTATAGGCCAATTTCATTATTGAACGTGGACTATAAGATCTTTGCTGGGGTCCTGGCGGCAAGAATGGCTAAAGTCATAAAATCCATCGTTCACGGAGATCAGAGAGGTTTTATCCCTGGCAGACAGCTAAATGAACTAACCTTTCAGGCCATTGCTGCCATAGACGTCGCTATAGATAAAAAACTCCCCTTGACCATTGTGGCAATCGATGCTGCCAAGGCCTTCGACCAAGTTAATTGGTCATACTTATGGTTGGCCCTGTCCAGGTTTGGAATCCCTGAAAACTATATAACAGCAGTTAGATCACTTTATCTATCTCCCAGGGCAAAAATACTGATAAATGGGTCACTCACGGACTGGGTGCATATTTCGCGTGGAACAAGACAGGGTTGTCCTCTCTCTCCCTTATTGTTCAATCTTTATATCGAGCCCTTTGTCTGCCAGCTGAGAGGTGACCCAGTAATTAAACCTTTTAAGATAGCAGATCTCACCTTAAAATTGGCCTTATATGCCGACGATCTCCTATTGTTCACATCTAACCCGGCAGAAGCCATTCCCTGGTTATTCACTCAGGCAGAGTCTTTTGGGAAGATCTCGGGATATAAGATAAACAGGGAAAAGACTGAGATCATGCAATGGAACCAGGGGGTGGCAGCTCCAGATGTAAAACTGCGCATGAGATATCTTGGCATTCATCTGGTTCAGGATATCATAGAGATACCGAATGTATACTTTTATGATTCTATCTTTTTTGAATCGAATAAAGTTCATGAATCAAATCGAATAATCTATTAACTATAATACTAATGTGTTTGTGTAAAGTTTAACCAACATTACTAATGTACGAAACATACGTGGGATTTGCATTTTGCATGGCTAAAATAATTTGTGATAAACATATGTACACATACTAATACTAGGAAAATTGAATATCGCATGATGTATGTTGCTTTCGTGATGTTATCGTATGTTGCAACAGATGACATCAATGAGTGAATATGAACGCTTTAAATGTCGCCATATGCTGGATAATTACAAGCACATAGGGGAATTAGTGAGGGTCTAACATTTTATTTGTTATTTCTATGTTTTAATTACTTTTTGTGTTTGTTTCGCTTAAGCTATCCGTTGGGCCTAAAAACAAGATGGCCGCCTGACATACTCGACGAGATGGCCACCATTCCACAAGGTTTCAGACCAAGTGCGCTTGCGCCAACCGCACGTACCAGTAGCCTCGAGATGACCCCAGACACGATGTGCCTTATCAAGGTCACGATGGAACGCTGGCCAAATGTTCAAACAAAGGACTTATGCAAGGAACCGGATGGATCATGCCTGACAATATAACCTCTTGAACTGTGTGAAACTTCACCGGACGATCCCAACCGACCAATGAGATGAGCCCAAATTCTTTCATTTGTATCACTTAGACCTTATTTCCATTATTAATGACGTTAGAATAGACAGGACAGCTCTACTCTTTCTCGTACTTGCTTTTGCTGGCGGAGACGACGGTGACGCTACGTGACGGCTGTGTTCCTGAATCTTGGACAGACTGAATTGCTGCCCAATTTCTTGATGAACTACAGACTTTTGAAATTCTATGGGCACTGATCGATATTTGCGCGTCTCTGGTCCTTGACCTGATCTTTGGGACTGTAGCGTGCTGACGACTAGATTTGATGGCTTAAGAGGACGACCGATAGCCAGAATAGGTAAATATGGTGTTCTGTGATTTGCGTAATGATTAATAAATTTACTAGATGGAACTAAAATTCTTGCATTATTTAGATAAACAAAATATTGATTAACCAGAAAATGTGTTTGGTCGTTTATTGAAAGGGAATAGATCAGGAATTCTGAGTATGCTTTAGCTGGACTAAATCATCAAACTCAAATCAACTAATTTGATCCGTCGATTACGTGGAAGGAGTATCTTAATGTTTATGTTTATGATGTGTAGTGATAAATGTATTAGGGTTTAGAAGTGTAAATAATTTTCTCTCTATAGGTTATAAGGTATTCCTTTCATGTCAGCGCTTGGAACACTCATCTCTCCTGAAAGTGCAGACCAGTAAGAAACAAAGTGTGAATGTTGGTGTTATGGGCCCCACCAAGTGATTTTAGGAGTGAATGTGTTAATGTGATATTTGGTCTGTGCCGAAGGGAGGATATTAGGTACGGGGTTTTGTCCTGGTTCCCGTTACCCAGGTTTCCGCGCTGCATCAGTTTTTCTGGTAGCAGAATGATGGTTTTTATTGTTTTGATTTGATGAGTATTGCTTGTACATTGCTTATTGATTAGTATTGGTTTATGTATTAACACTCTATGTTGAGTCGCGTTGAGTTCTATGTTGTTTGCACGGCTTCTGGGATGTAGGAAGTCGGAAGTTTGTAACGGTTCCGTAGTAGAGCAGAGGTAAGCGCTGCTCTCGGGAAAGATGGAATTGTTGTTGCCCTGTAGGTACACAGGGGAAACGTGTAACGATTGGAGTTGCACAACGCATTGTCTGGGTTCGATTCGGTAGCATTGTCGTGTGTTGCCATTAAAGATATTTCTTGTATGAGCGGAGTGTAAGGTAGCGAAAGGTCATCTGTGAAATTTCGGTCTAAGTACCAGGAGGCCAGAAGGTACTCTAATACCGCTTATCACTGGAAAGGTAACAGGTGTTCCCTAAGCTTGCTACAAGGATAAAGTAGAGGGAAGTGCTACTTTATTAACGTATGTTATAATTTTGTAGTAGGACAGACTGTTCGCTGTTCTCGGGAAAGACAGAATTCTGTGTGAATGTACTACATTTTTCTGTACGAAAGCGCGTGAATGAAAAGGCATTCAGGTTAATTGTGAAACTCTGTTTTTATTTCTCAGGAGCATTGGGTCTCCAACTAGGTGTCTTAATTCTGGAGAAACGGTTAGCCGATGCTTGTTAGAAGGGTAAGGTAGAGGGATGTGCTACTTTATCAACGGAAGTAACGATTCCGTAGAACGGCAGAGGTAAGCGCTGCTCTTGGGAAAGACGGAGTTCTTGTGATAAAGGTCATTGACTGTTCTTTGATTAGCGAAGCGGACAATGGTGGCGTTTTTATGTTGTTACTAACAGATTTGTGAATCGGAAAAACTTAAAAAGCTTACCGAGAAAATTTTGTAAAGGAGGGGTCAACAGGAGCAGGAGCTGCGGCAGCAGCTGCTGACGTCAGAAAGACCGCGCTGGGATTGGTCAGTCAGCTAGAGAGGTAGACGCTTCGGATTGGTGCATTAGTGTGTGCCGCGCTAGGATGGGAGAATTGCAGAAGTGACGTAGACGCTCCGGATTGGTGCGTTAGTGTGAGTCGCGCTACGATTGGTCAAGAACAACAGTACAGTCGTAAGGAGAGACTAGCGATACATGGAAGACAGAAATGATGTATTACGATCCACCAGAAAAAGAGAAAAAGTCTTGGGGCCATATGTAGGTAAATTACATTTATCGATTCTTAAATACCGAATTTTACCGATTCGGTATTTATGAATCGGTGAATGTAATGTAGGTAAAAATATACCGAGTCAGTAAGTGTCGGTATTTTAGAATCGGTATTTACCGATTCGGTAATGGTAACCTGTATCTCATTGATTCCTATGGGCCAGGAGGCCCATAGGAATCAATGGGAAGCCAGTTACCATTACCGAATCGGTAAATACCGAATCGGTAATGGGGGGAGCTCAATCAAGGGTGGCAGGGTGTCACATTGACACCCTGTTGCACCCCTGATTCCTGCATGTGTGCACATGTGGCACACATACATGCCCTGAGGGCATGTGTGTCTGCCACATTGCATACATCTACGGGCCAAATAATGCCTTAACTGAGACATTCGTCATTTACCACCAACTTTTAGTTGGTGGTAAATAACGAATCCCCACACCCACCACACACTCCCCCTACATCTCATTTCTGTATTCGGTATTTACCGAATCGGTAAAATTACCGATTCGGTAAATTACCGAATACAGAAATGATCCCCCTACATATCAAAAGCCTAAATACCGGTCGGTAACGGTATATTTACCGAAAATCGGCCGTTACCGACCGGTATTGGGCTACCTACATGAGGCCCTTGGTTTGGAAAAATTAAGAAGTGGTTTAAAAAGGACAAACCGATTGTGTCTAGAGAAGGACAGTTGCTTCCTCCACCAAAAACGCCTGCATCCTTCATGGTTGCGAAATACGGATATCATACTTGTATTTGGTTAGACAATTAGGTAAAATACACTAAAGATGACGGAGTTTTGGCATTTCCAGAGCATGGTTCGTTTACTTTAGCAGTTTTGAGAAATTTGTGAGAAAGAAGGATGAATCTAGAACCAAGACCAACACAGTTTGAAGCATTGACCGAATGGGAAGATGAAATGCATGACAGAGAGAGACAGAGGAGTGGCGGAAGATATAAGTACATGTTTGGTAGATATGGGCATGACACTCATGATGATAGAATGGGAAGGTGGCGGAATGCAAGTATGACTGAAGGTTTGTTTCCCATAAGAACTGCTGAAGAAGCTTGAGGTAGAAAATGTACGGAAAAAAGACATAATGTTGAATCAAGAGGGTATGGAGTGAATGAATCGGAGGATGATGTTCTTTATGATATGTTTTATAAAAATCCACCTCCGTATCAACCCAATGAGAGAAACTTTGCGAATCATTAAGACTGAACCAGTTCCCCAAGAATTAGGGAAATATAATGCCATAAGAGAGATAGAGAAAAAATTAGATGATAAAATGAGTGGTGAAAATTCGGCAGAATTAGCAAAAACAACTTTAGAATTAACTGAAAAAATAAGAGAATTAACTAAAAATGTAGAAGCTGTAACCGTTCCAGTGACTATAGGCCCTGTGATGCCTATTTTTGATAAACAGAAAGATAGTGAACATTGTTTAACAGTTCCTTATAATAATAACAGAATAAACAGATTGAGAAGCCAAAACAGAGCCTAAATGAAAATCCATGGAGACAGACAATGAGTATGATCGAACCAAATGTTTCGAGTAACCCATTTATAGGCTCAAATATAGCAGAAAGACATACAATGACCATGGAATCAATATTAGACACACAAAGGGATTTAGAACAAAGTAATGTAGAGAAACCAGTAGGTCCATCTTCAGAAGAATTGAGTGAATGGTTGAGAAGCTTGCAGAAAAAGAACAAAGAATCCCAATCAATAGATGTGGCCAAATTACGAATGGTTCTGGAAGAGTTAATAGTAGGAACTATTCCCAAAGAGAAATTAAAAACTTATCAGGATGAGGAATTACTATTTTTATGCAAAAGTGTAACATGGAGAGCGAAAAATTTGCACAAAAGACTAGAAGAAGTAGCAAATGAAATGGGTATAGATATTGAAAAGGTGAAGGCTTTACAAAAACCATATCGAATAGATTTTACTGAAAAGGATATTGAAAATTTGAACACCACAGGACGGATAAGTCAGATCAAGGAGATAATTATTTTATTAAGAAAATGGAGAGTAAATAAATGGAGAAGCAAATAAATGGAGAAGCAGGTGGTACCGAAAACGAGATGATGCCTCAGATAAAACATTTGCAGCATTCCCAGTGAGAGAAAAGGAAAAGGTAGTAACAGAAGGCCCCATGAGAGAAATTCCAGGAGGAGGATATGTACATGTTCCATGGACTAGACAAGATATTTTATCATTTACAAATGATTTCCCTTGACTACGCGAAAAGCCTGTCAAGTGGTATAGGCAAGTGGACCGATTTGTGAAGTTATCTAAAGTATTGTGGTTTGATCTGAATAGCTTATTTGACATAATAGTACCAGCAGATTTATGGACAGAATGTAAGCTCATGATAAATTGGCCAACGCAGGAATACCCTAGGTATCCAAAGACAGGAGCCCCTGATCCAGAGGTTATGAAGAAATATGAACAGGTTATTGCCTTTCTGAAAAATAAAGTACCACCTAAAGAAACAGATTGTGTGAAAATTGACCGAACTCATCAGGAAAGCAAGGAGTCGGTACATGCAGAATATGAAAGGCTGAGTTTGGCCTTTAAACAGTTCAGCGGTGATGAAAATTTGAGTGAAAAGGATTTAAGTCATTTTGTATACAGAATGGTAAATGGTCTATGTCCAGAGATTAGTGAAATGATCAAACAACATACTTTAGATTGGCAAAATAAGAAAATAGATGAAGTATTGAGACATGCAAAATATTTCAATGATGAGATTGAAGCAAAACAGCGTAAATTAAAAGAGAAGGCTGTTTGGGCACAAGTAAAAGTAGCAGAGAGGCAGGAAGCTCAGTTAGCGGAACAAGCGAATAATTCAGGCCCCAGACAAAAATTCATTCCTGGGAAAGGTAAGGAAAATTTTAATATAGAAGAAGCTAAAAAGAAATTCCCATGTCATAATTGCGGCAGAGTAGGGCATTGGAAATCCGAGTGTAAATTTCCCCCAAGTACTAACAATGAAAATGCATCATTGAATCCACAGGTGCAGAATGAGGTGAGTGGTCAACCGCAGCGACAGCAGCAGGTTGTTACCCAACAGAATCAGGTGCCAAAACCGCCTTTTCCACAAAGCAAAAACTCACAGAAATAAAGTAATGAGACAGGATTCTACAACGAAGAACAGGTAACTAAGCTGCCGCGCGCTAGCGCTGTTTCGCAGTATTGGCAACAACGCAATGAGAGGGATACAGAAGAGGGTTATTGACGGTGCCGAAGGGAGGAAGAAGAGTGCGTACTTGGCGCAACTCTAGAAGTAGACCAGACAGGCCCATTTGTGGATGGGAAGATAAATAATGAAAGTGTTACTTTCCTAGTTGATACTGGTGCTACTCGATCAACTATTAGGTCAGCTGATGTTAAGAATCTTCCTCTCTCGGATGAAACGATCCAAGTAGTTGGTGTATCCAACAGACAGATTAAAACTTATCTTACAGAACCAGTGAGAGTTAGCATAGGCAAATCTTTAGAAATGCACCGCGTTTGTAGTGTGCGATACAAGTCCTGTGAATTTGTTAGGTCGGGATTTTGCACTATATTCTGTACCCCTGATGGGATAGCATTCGAAACTCCTGATGAAGACGTGTTGTATAAAATTACTATGGCAAACAGAGAAAATGAGGTCACTGAAGCTTATGCTGTATTTAACCCTGATGAATTACCTAAAGAATTGAAACAGTCCATAAAAGCCGAAGTTTGGGATTTCACAGGAGAAGATGTGGGACTAATGAGAAATGTAGATCCAGTAAAAATAACAGTGAAGGAAGGAGTAAGCTATCCAAATGTCCCTCAATATAAATTGACACCTGAAATATTTGAAGGAGTTACTCCTGTGATTGGAAAGATGATAAAACAAGGCATTCTGAGAGAAAGAATGAGTAGTCCATGTAATTCCCCGATTATGGGACTGAAAAAGCCTAATGGAAAGTTCAGGATAGTGCAAGATTTGAGAAAGATAAACAAAATTGTTGTATCTTGCTGTCCCATTGTACCAAATCCATCTGTGATTTTGTATCAGATTCCCCATAATGCAGAATGGTATACAGTGATTGATCTATGCCATGCTTTCTTTTCCATCCCATTGCACCATGACAGTCAGCAGATCTTTGCGTTTCGTTTTGGCGAACGTATTTTGGCTTGGTGCCGAATTACACAGGGGTATACAGAAAGCCCCTCAATATTTAATCAGATATTGAAGAAATCTTTAGAGAGTTTAGAAATGCCCGAAAATTCAGTGTTAGTTCAATATATCGACAACTTTCTTGTGGCGTCGAAAACCCGTGAAGCATGTGAAATTGACACTATAGCCTTGTTGAATCATCTGGCTGATGGAGGACTTAAAGTGTCACCATCAAAATTACAATTTTGCAAGAAAGAAGTACAATATTTAGGCCATAATATTGAAAAAGGACTGAGAAAGATAACAATAGACAGAAGAACAAGTTACTTACCTTTGGTAACGATGTATCTGTAAGAAACATTAGTCAGTTAGATTCCTCATCTTAGAATATCCCCAGGCGTCAGACTGGATCCGGAAGATTTTTGTAGCAATACCCCTTGCTCGTCGCTAGGCTTCGTCTGCGGCTCCGCGTCCGTCGTTGGCGTCGTGCGCCGGGATGACGTCGCTGGAGTACTTAGACGCTGCCCTCGTGCGCTGACGTCAGTTCTTGTACATAGCTTTCTGCGCCAGGAACGCAGAGCCATGCAAGAGACCGACACTGGTGCCAAAAAAGTCTGGAGCCTGAAAAGGATAACCTTAACCCTAGATGTCAGTTCACAGAACGGGGAGGCTGGGTGGGTCGGTGAGGAATCTAACTTACTAATGTTTCTTACAGATACATCGTTACCGAAGGTAAGTAACTTGTTCATCTGAAAGAAACACGTTAGTTAGATTCCTCACCTTAGAATAGATACCCCAGCAATACCAACCCCGGTGGTGGGTCTGCGAACCAAGATCACACCAGAAAGTCCTGGAGAACAGAACGGCCAAAGAAGCCATCCCTCCAGACTTGGCTATCTAGGCAATAATGCCTGGCAAACGTGTCCAGTGAAGCCCACGTCGCCGCCTGACAGATGTCCTGCAAATGGACTCCCCGTCCCAGGGCAGTAGTAGCCGCCGTGGCCCGGGTGGAATGGGCTCTCAGCCCAACAGGAGGGTCCTTTTTTGCCAAAGAGTAACAGGCCTTTATACACAAAACGACCCACCGCGAGATGGTCCGTTTGTGTACAGCTTTCCCCTTCTTAGCACCTACGTATCCAACGAAAAGTTGGTCGTCCACCCGGAACTGTTTGGTGCGGTCCAAATAAAAGGAGAGCGCACGTTTTGGGACCAGACGGTGGAGCCTCTCTTCCTCTTTGGAAGGAGGCGGAAAGAAGGTGGGCAAGGTGACAGATTGCCTGATGTGAAAGGGGGTCCCCACTTTCGGAAGAAAAGAAGGACGAGTCCGGGGGACAACCTTGTCCGGATGAACAGACAGAAAAGGAGGTTTAGATGATAGAGCCTGGAGCTCACTCACCCGTCTAGCCGAGGTGATAGCTACCAGAAAAGCAGTCTTAAGGGTCAGAAGACGAAGGGAACAATTGTGAAGAGGCTCAAAGGGAGCGCACATCAGAAATGTCAGGACAAGATTCAAATCCCACTGAGGCATTACAAAAGGACAGGAGGGAACGTGTGGGTAATGCCTTTAAGAAAGCGTGAAACTACAGGGGACTTGAAAAGAGAGGGCTGATCAGGAAGCCTCAAGAAGGCAGAGATCGCAGCAAGATAACCTTTCAAGGTGCCCAGAGCAGAGCCCTGCTGGGCCAAAGAAAGAAGAAAGAGAAGAACCTCAAAAAGAGGGGCGGAAAGGGGATCCACAGCCTTTGCTGTGCACCATGCCACAAATTAGTTCCACCTGCAGGCGTATACCGCCTTAGTGGAGGGAGGCCTGGCTGCCAGAATGATATCACAGACTTCAGGAGGCAAGTCAAATGGCATCAACTGCCGCCGCTCAATCTCCACGCATGGAGGTGGAGACTGGACAGATTCGGGTGGAGGACCGTCCCCTGCTGCTGCGACAGAAGGTCTTCCTGAAGAGGCAGACGTATCGGAGGATCGGTTAACATACTGAGTAGCTCGGGATACCAGTACCTTCGTGCCCAATCCGGAGCCACTAAGATGACTTGGGCCTGGTCGTGCCTGATCTTCTTCAGCACTCTGGGCAGAAGTGGTATAGGAGGAAAGGCGTACAACAGACCGCAACTCCACTCGCGACGAAAAACGTCTCCGAGCGAGTTCCGCCTTGGAAATTCCAACCCGCAGAACTGCTGACATTGCGCGTTCTCTTCGGTGGTGAATAGATAAGGCTCTCCCCACGGCAGAAAGAGACCATGCGCCACGTCGGAGTTCAGACGCCATTCGTGATCCATCATGCACCGGCGGCTGAGTTCGTCTGCTCTGGTTTTCAGAGAACCCGCCAGATGTTGAACCACCAGGGTGATGCCCTGGTGTTCCAGCCAAGTCCAGAGGCGCAGAGCCTCCTGACAAAGGGTCCACGACCCCACCGCACCCTGTTTGTTGCAATACCACATGGCGGTGATGTTGTCCGTGAACATCTGCACAACACATCCCAGAACAGAGGGAAGGAAGGCTTTCAGTGCAAGCCAGATCGCTCTCAGCTCCAACAAGTTGATATGGAGCCGAGACTCCGCCGGAGACCAGAGGCCCCTGATCTCCGCCTCTCCCATATGGCCCCCCCCATCCCAGGAGGGACGCATCCGTCACTACTACATGCTCCGGTTGGGGTAGGGAGAGGCATCTGCCCATGACTCAATCGCGGTCCGTGAGCCACCACTGCAACTGCTTTGCAGTGCCCTCCGAGATCAAGACATGGTCGGACAGGTTGCCTCGATGCTGGGCCCACTGAAACTTCAGTTCCCACTGCAGAGCCCGCATGCGCCGCCTGGCGTAATGCACTAACAGGATGCAGGAGGCCATCAGCCCCAGAAGCCGCAGCACCAACCTGACCGAAACCCAGGATAGAGGCCGAAAGATGGGAATCAGAGCCTGAATATCCCAGACCCGCTGTTCCGGAGGATAGACCCGGAACTGCGCTGAATCGAGAACCGCTCCGATGAAAAGGAGCTTCTGGGAGGGACCCAGGTGCGACTTCGGCACATTGATGGAGAACCCCAGCAAATGCAGGAGGTCGGCCGTAGTCTGGAGGTGGGAGACGACTTGCTGGGGCGAGCCCGCCTTCAACAACCAGTCGTCGAGATAGGGGAAGACTGGAACCCCTGATCTGCGCAGATGAGCTGCGACCACCGCCATCACTTTCGTGAACACCCAAGGGGCACTGGTGAGGCCGAAGGGGAGCACGGTAAACTGAAAATGCTCTTGGCCCACCGTGAACCGCAGGTAACCCCGATGGGCCGGCAGGACGGGTATGTGAAAGTAAGCGTCCTGCAAGTCCAACGCTACCATCCAATCTCCAGGATCGAGGGCAGCCAGAACCCGAGCTAGCGTGAGCATCTTGAACCGCTCCTTCCGAAGGAAGGCGTGGATGCTCCTGAGGTCCAAGATAGGGCATAGGCCCCCTTTGCCCTTCTTGGGAACCAGAAAGTAGTGGGAATAGCAACCACGACCTACTTCTGGCCCAGGAATGCGCTCGACGGCCTCTTTGGCCAAGAGGGCCGTGACTTCCTCCCGCAGCAGATTCAAGTGATCCTCCGACATACGGTGGCACTGCGGTGGCATGGCTGGAGGGGTCATCTCGAAGGGGAGGGAGTTGCCCCTTCGGACGATTTGCAGCACCCACCTGTCTGACGTGATGGAGCGCCAGTGGAGCAGGTGATGGCGAACTCTGCCGCCTACTGGGGGGGTGGATGTGGACTGACCGGCACATTGACCTCCAGTACCGCCTCGGTGGAATCCACGTCCGCGACCGCGTGCAGGTTGGTTCTGCGGCCGGTGGCTGGGCGGACGTGAGGAGGCGCCCCTTCCATGGCCACGAAAGGGACGAAAGGTGGAAGTTTGCGAAAGACCCAAGGACTTGGCCGTGGCCCGGGAGTCCTTGAACCGAGCCAGCGCACTGTCCGCCTTCTCACCAAAAAGGCGAGTGCCATCAAAGGGCATGTCCATGAGGGAACTCTGGACATCCCCCGAAAATGCCGTGGACCTCAGCCAGGCGTGACGCCGAAGCGCCACCGTGGTGGAAATCGCCCTACCCAGCGAGTCCGTGGTGTCAAGTCCACACCGGATGGCATGTCGTGCTGCATCTCGCCCGTCAGCAAGTGCCTGGGAGAGACGTGCCCAGGCCTTCTCCGGACACAGGGGCAGCACGTCCTCCATCGCATCCCACAGGGAGTGGGAGTAACGGTCCAATATGCAAGCGGTGTTCAAAGACCGCAGTCCCAGACTCAGAGACGAGAACAGTTTCTTCCCGAACTGTTCTAACCTCTTGGATTCCCTGTCCGGAGGAGCGGCCGGGAAGGAGGATTGGGACGTAGAGGCCTGGATAACCAGACTCTCAGGGGTGGGGTGTTTGGACAGGAAACTGGGGTCGCCCGGAGCAGGGCGGTGGCGCCGGGCTACGTTCCGATCCACAGGAGGTACTGTGGAGCGCTTGGACCAAGTGCCCTGGAGAACGTCGACGAGGGCCTCATTGAACTGCAGCAGAGGCTCTGTGGAGCTTGCTGTCGGTTGAAGCACCTCAGTGAGGACGTTAGTCCTCACGGCCACAGCAGGCAACTCTAGCCCAAGGGCTTCGGCCGCCTTGCGCAGCACCACTGAAAAAGCTGCACCCTCCTCCATTGCCACAGTCGGAGGAGAGATGAAACCAGCGTCCGGGGAGAGGTCCAGACCACTGGCATCCCCCAGTTTGTCTGCCCAGTCCTGAGAAAGATAGGCCTGTCTGGCCAAAGGATCCTCAGATCCCTCCCAGTCACCCCCGTCATCCGAGTCCTGATACACAGGAGGAAGGGACGGAGCCAGACGGTAGATGACATGCTCATCCAGCGGCGCCGGTATCGGCGTCCATCGACGCCGAGCCGGCGTCGCGTCCGGAATGGGGGTAAATGGGAACGGTATCGTCCGGCGGAGGAGGCGGGACGAGGCTGACCGGCGCCGGCAGAGATCCAGGCTTGGATCCCTCGGGGACTCGCGACGTCGGGGCCGGAGCCGTCGACGGCGCTGGGGCCGCCGGCACGCGAGGCCGCCCAGTCCAGTCCGCGGGGCCCGAAAGCGCGCGGGCGGGCATCGACGGCGGAGCCAGGCCTCTCATGGCCGAGAGGAAGGCACTGATCTCCGCTGGCGTTGCGTCAGTCCCAGGGACCGGAGGGTATGGGGACGGACGTGGCGCCTGCAGCTCCGACGGAGCCGCGGGGGTGGAACCACCTGGACCCTCGGCCGAGTCGCGCGACCGGCGAGGGGATTCCAAAGAGCGATGTCGCTTCTTGGACTTCTTGGAGTGCTTCGACTTACCCGAAGAGCCCGACGAGCGATGTCGATGGCTGCAGCTCCGCCACCGGTCCTTGGACCGCCTCCTGGACCGGGACTTCGAACGGCGCGGAGCCGAGTGGCGAAGTTCGAGAAGCTTGCGGGACCGCCTAGCCTTCGATGTCAAGGCCTGACAGTCGGGGCACGAGTCCGCGTCGTGGTCGGCCCCCAGGCAGAAGAGGCACCGGCGATGATGATCCGTCACCGACATCAGTCGATGACAGGCGTCACAGGCTTTAAAACCAGGCATTCTACCGGCACCAACAGTCGAGTCGACCAAAAAGAGTCAAAAAAGTTAGTCAAAAATTGACTAGGGGTAAGCTCTCCCGGATCGGCTCTTACTGGCGCGGAAAAAAGAAGAACTGACGTCAGCGCGCGAGGACGGCGTCTAAGTACTCCAGCGACGTCATTCCGGCGCACGACGCCAACGACGGACGCGGAGCCGCAGACAACGCCTAGCGACGCGCAAGGGGTATTGCTACAAAAATCTTCCGGATCCAGTCTGACGCCTGGGGATATTCTAAGGTGAGGAATCTAACTAACATGTTTCTTTCAGATTCAGGATTATAAAAGGAATGAGAGCTCCCATGACTCAAAGAGAGGTGAGAATGTTTCTTGGAATGGTTGGATACTGTCGTCAGTGGATTAGCAACTTCTCTTTGATTGCAAAGCCTTTGGTACGTTTGACAAGAAGTGATGTGTGAGATCCCATTGATTTGAGCAAAGAGGAATTGGCAGCTTTTAAACGATTGAGAGATGGGTTGTGTGAAGCACCTGCATTAGGTATTCCTGATTATGAAAAGGAGTTTGAGTTGTACTGCAGTGAGAGAAATGGATGTGCACTCTCTGTTCTAATACAGAAGCATGGAAAACTGAGAAGACCAATTGCATACTTCTCATCAATGCTGGACCCAGTAGCTGTAGCCTTACCTGGGTGCTTGAAAGCAGTGGCTGCTACCTGTCGGAGTTTGGAACAGAGTGAAGGAATTGTGATGGGATATCCTGTGAAATTGTTTGTACCTCATGATGTGGCAATCCTTTTAACAAGGAGTCGCACTCAGTATATGACACATAGTCGGCTAAGTATGAGAAAGTTAAATTAGGTGCAACGAATGTAAGTCTTGTGAGATGCTTGAATGTGAATCCTTCAACATTGCTGCCTGATGCTGAGAATGTGGAAGTCAGAGATGAAGCAGATCACGATTGTCTGGATGTACTCGATTTCTGTACCAAACCACGACCTGACATAAAAGATGTAGCATTACCAGAAAGTGATTTTGTGATGTTTGTAGATGGGTCTTGCTTGAGAACAGATGATGGAATGTTGAGTGCAGCATATGCAGTATGCACAGTTGCAGCAGTAATGGAAGCATCCTACCTGAAAGGAGTAAAATCGGCCCAAGTAGCTGAACTTGTCGCTTTAACTAGAGCATGTAAGATTGGGAAGAGTGTGAGAGTGACTGTGATAACTGACAGCCAGTACGGATTCGGTGTGGTACATGATTTCGGCCAAATATGGCTGCAGAGAGGGTTTTTAACGTCGAGTGGAACTCCCATTAAGAATGCTTAGGTGGTTGGAAAATTGCTTGAGGCGATACAGCTGCCTAGGCAATTGGCTGTTGTAAAGTGTGCTGCCCACAGTTAGACTGGTGATTACATTGCCATTGGAAATAAGTACGCCAACGATATGGCTCAATATTGTGCACGTAATCAGAATTTGATAAACAGGGCCAAGGAGAAAGAGGTGAATTCTTGCACTTTGATGTTTACTAACACTGTAGGTACCTGGGAGGAAGTGAGGCAATTACAGGAAGAAGCAGGAGATGAGGAAATGAAGCAGTGGGTAAAAGCAGGATGTGCACCAAGAGAGAAGGATCATGTGTGGGTCTATCGGGATGGAAGACCAGTTATGCCTGATAGCATGATGTCTGCCATGGCACGGATGTATCATGGCCTGGGACACATAGGGAGAGATGCTATGATCAGGTCGTTCAAGCAGACCTGGTACAATGCAAAATTTAGACTTGTAGCTGAAAATCTCTGTCAAAGATGCCTTATATGTCAGCAATACAACCCTGGAAGAAAGACAGTAGTGAGACTAGGAACAATAGGTCGAGAAGGAGGGCCTTTTACCAGAATGCAAGTGGATTTCATTGAGATGCCTCCCTGTAACAGGTTGAGGTATGTTTTAGTTATGGTCTGTTTGTTTTCTAGATGGGTGGAAGCATCCCCCACAAGGAGAAATGATGGAATAACAGTGGCAAAATTACTTTTGAGGGAATTTATTCCTAGATTTGGATTCCCAGTAACAATTGAATCAGACCGAGGAAGACATTTCCATAATGAGATCATAAAATTGATTTGTGAAGCATTGAATGTACAACAAAAACTACATTGTGCCTATCGCCCAGAGGCTTCTGGTGTGGTAGAACAGATGAATGGTACTATCAAAAACAGGATAGGGAAAATGTGTTTAGCCACAGGAATGAAATGGCCTGATGTCTTGCCTCAGGTACTCATGACTATTAGATCAATTCCAGACAGAACTACAGGGTTGAGCCCCCATGAAATCATCATGGGTAGGGCGATGCGACATGTGTTCATACCAGTCAACAAGCTGATGCCTATAACTGATGACATGGTGTTGGATTACTGTAAAAGCCTGGCTGACGCAGTTCATTCTGTGTTTCATCAGGTTGGAGCGGATGCCACCACCCTTGAAAAGAAGCAAGCCCATGATCTGAGCCCAGGGGACTGGGTAAGAATAAAAGTACACAGAAGAAGAAACTGTTTGGTTCCAATGTGGGGAAAACCTTAACAAGTTATCTTGACCACAACAACAGCTGTGAAGTATGCCGGACTGAAAAACTGGATTTATGCAAGTCACACATTGAGAATTTTAAATCCAGTGGATAGCACAGAAAAGGAGTATTTTGACGAATCAGAATCTAGTACTGAATCAGATGACGAAGAGACAAAAACAAAAGAAAACCCTGAAAGGGGGGAATCAGAGCCAAGTCTAAATTTCGTCCCCAGAAGTATTTCCCTGAGTAGAAGGGTACAGATTTCTGATACCAGCTCAGACTCAGAGACTGAACAAGAAACTCAATGTTCTAGAAAAAGACAAGGAAAAGACAAAGAAAAAGACGACAGTGAAGAGACAATTAGAGAAATTACTGAAAGAGAAGTTCCGGATGAAAGATTGAGAGAAATGCCACCTGAAATAACTCATTTAGATGGACAGGCGCCAGATACAGAGAGAGAGAGGGGAAGATTTCTGCGGAAGACCCCCGAGGAGGTGTAGGGAATTCCAACATCTAGTTAGAAGTAGGGACAAGTAGTCAGCAGGAAGATTGCATGCCGGAGATTCGAGGAGGGACAGAAGTAGGGAAAACGAAAGACGTGGTGGAAAAAGAAGCTGTTGAAAGTAAAAAGCAAGTTGAAACAGAGTCAGAGGAAAGCGAAGACGAGGTACCTGAAGGTCGAGTTCTAAGAAAGAGAGCTTGGAGAACTGAAAAGAATGATAAAGGAACTAAACTGAAAAGAGCAGCAAATGATGACGTTTGGCCGAATAAAATAAAAAGACTGAGATATCGACTGATACGAGTAAATTCATCAAGAGCTGAACAAGTGAATGAAGTAACGAGTCAAGAGAAATCAAAAGACGAAGAAATAGTTGTAATTAAAGAAAACAACAGAACGAGGAAACCTAACCAGAAGTATAAGTCGCCAGAATGGACGTATGTGGCTCTGCCTGAAGTAAAAGAAGAGGTGGATAGCCAAGGAAATCCAGAGGTGATTGTACCAGAAGTGGTTGAGGAGGACAAAGAATCGGAAATCCTGAGAGTTATCTTGTCCGATATTGGAGAAGAAGCGGACTTTCAGGACATTCTGTATTCAGATCACGAAGGAAAGCTGAAAGATAATGAGATGCCAAACTGAATGAGACAAGGAAGCTGCTAATGGAAAAACAATAAAATACGGTGAAAAAGACAAAAACTGGTAGAACCAAGTAGGGGCTTAGAACCTTGGGTTAGAAAAACTAGTTGTGAAGTAGAAGAGGCTAAGTCAAAAGACACTGTTCATTTTAACAAAATGGCAGACACAGATAGTAGAAAAGGTAGATGTATATTTCTGAAAAGATGGTGTAAAATGTGTTGTTGTTGTACAGGATTACTAATGCTTCTATGGAGTATACTTGCTCTAATGATCTCATTTAAGGTTACTATAGATACAATAGAAGGACATAGTGAAAACAAAACGAATATAGAAAAGATTCAAAAGATAGTTCCGACTAGAATAGATAGAAGCTATTTACATAAAGACAGGTCTGTAACTGATTTTTCTAATAAAGTATTTTCAAAATTATTCTATGAATATGTAAAGACAATGGACGCAAGGGACTGCTACGTTTGTATACAGTTACCTGCATCTGTATCGGAGGGAGTGACTTATCACCACCTTCCAGTAACTTATGGAATAACGTAGTGTAATAGCTAGTTTATTTTACCAAACAGGGAAGTTAGAGTATTATTTTTCAGACGTAGATAACATATTTTCACAAGTACCATCAATTAACAAGCTAAACAAGGTAAAACCTGCAAAAGTATTAGGTGAATTTTTCTTAGAGACTAAAGAACTAACATTAGAATATATATTTTAAAACAATTTGACTTGTAGTTTAAAGAAAGAAGAAAATACATTTTTGGATATGGTTGAAGAAAGGAGATTAAAAATGCAAAGGAAGGCATCTGAAGGAAAAGTGGAGAAGACAGTCTGGGATGTAGAAATGGAAAAAACACTTGCAAGGAGAAGCTAGTTCAACTATGGCTTTAGATTGGCCTCAGAAAGGGAAATTATGTATTAGAAGGAATCAAACTGCATATGATAATTACTTTGTAGGTAATTGTGAGTGCCATGATACATACCGAATCATGGGTGGATGGGGATTTAAAGGTGGAAAAGATCCAGTTTTTTCTGGGTTATACTTTATTTGCGAGAACAAGGCGTATTATCGTTTGCCAGATCATTGGTATGGCACATGTTATGTAGGCCTGGTTTTTCCGAAGATTTTTCATATGGGAAGAGGTGAAGATGGTGTACATAACTTAGGTAGTTATTTAGCACGTAGGAAGAGAGAATCTTGGTCAGGAATTGTGGGTGATATCTTTGGAGCCTTGATACCAGCAGTGGGAATATCTCTGAATGCAAACAAAATTAGAAGGCTTTCAACAGTAGTGGATCGCTTGTCAACAAGCACCGCTGGAGGATTTTTATTGGTAAACACTGAAATGGTTGCCATGCGGGCCATGGTAATGCAAAATCGACTTGCCCTTGATATGTTATTGGCAAAGGAGGGTGGAGTCTGTGGGATGCTGAAAGTTCAACATTGTTGTACTTACATTCCAGACGAAACTAAAGATTTTAAAATTTATATTAAAAATATAACTGAACTGCATGGCGAAATTGCACCACTGGAGGTTGAAGGTGTTTGGGAAAAGATTGGAAAGAAAATATCTGCTATTAAGAATTTCTTAGTAAACCTAGGTAGTACCCTTATAGGTAAAATCTTATTTTCATTAACATGTGTGATTATCATAGTACTAATAATAAGATTAGGGTGTATCTGTCGTAAAAAGAATAAAATTCAGAAAAAGTTAAAAAGAGAAAAGATAAGAAACAAGAGAGGGAATTTGAAGAAATAGAATTAGACGAAGGCAAGGAGAATATGTATAAGACAGCGAAAAGAGAAGACACAGGCATTAGTGCGGAAACAAGCCGAGAGACCCGATTTAAAAAGGTTATGTAAAGTCACGTGAAAAAGCGGGAGCAAGCTGGAGCCAGCCGGCAAGCTAGAAAGCGGACAATAAACAGTGTGGTGAATGGAAATGGATCCGGAAACGGATATGAAACGAAGCCTAACTGAAAAACAAAATGAAAGACATAACCACACATATAGAAGTGGTATTTACTTACATTAAATAAATATAATAAATGATACTTAAAAGGGAAACTAATGTGACCTTTATTAATAGAATTTACAGGTAATAAAGGAATTTTGCAGCCATTAACCTTTTTGTTAATTCCAATGGGTCTGTTTTCCCGGCATAAGGGATCAATATTCTCCTTTATTGGTTGATTTTAGATGACTGTATGATATGTATCATAATATGCTCCTGATCTTTTTTCTCTCATTATACACAGGGAGTATCTTTATCGAAAATAGGTCTTGGTTGGACCATATATCTTTATCTATATCTACGACAATTATCTAAGTAAGATTTTCTATTCATCAAGTTATTTACTTGGCAAATATTGGTTTCTTTATCTAATTCACTTTTTGCTCTTTATTGACGTTTATAAATTTTTCGTATCTTCTCTATGTTTACTCATCACTGGCACTTTCTTGGATATTAGAGCACTCCTTCCACTCTATTCACATCTGCACACATCTTTCGGGTTTCTTCTCACTTTGGATATTCAGTGAAGGGTTGCTTTGACAGCACCTCAATATAATCAGAAAAACAATATGTGAAGGGTCTCAGTGTTTTTAAGAAAAATTCGTAAAAATGTTTATTCATGTCTTTTACATGACATTTTTTGTATATTTATACGACAAAAGATTGTGTGGCTCTCCTGATGAAGACGCTTTTCTAGCGTCGAAACGCGCGTTGAGAACATCTCGGCTTCAGCCACTGTGACTGTGTTTGTCTTTTTGTATTTTTGTCCATTACATTATATATTGATTTATTTTACTATAAGTGTTACATTGCTTATTTGTTTGACATTTTGGAATTATATACTCTAATGTAGAATTGCCTATTATCAATATTTTCGTGCAATCGACACATAATACAAATTAAATATGCTTTTATAAACATTATGCACACTGTGTTCCCTTCTGCAATATCTAAAATGACTATTGTATTATATAGTTGCTTATTCTAGACTGCCTAGGTGTTTATGTTCATATTTGCTATTTACCCTGCCCTAGGAGATCTGTAGTCCCAGCAGGGGGGTCCTTTTTACTTGCATTAATAAACATATGTACGCATACTAATACTAGGAAAATAGAATATCGCATGATGTATGTTGCTTTCGTGACGTTATCGTATGTTGCACCAGATGACGTTAATGGGTGAATATGAACGCTTTAAATGTCGCCATATGCTAGATAATTACAAGAACATAGGGGAATTAGTGAGGGTTTAACATTTTATTCGTTATTTCTATGTTTTAATTACTTTTTGTGTTTGTTTCGCTTAAGTTATCCTTTGGGCCTAAAAACAAGATGGCCGCCTGACATACTCGACGAGATGGTCACAATTCCACGAGGTTTTAGACCAAGTGCGCTTGCGCCAACCGCACGTACCAGTAGCCTCGAGATGACCCCAGACACGATGTGCCTTAGCAAGGTCACGATGGGACGCTTACCAAATGTTCAAACAAAGGACTTATGCAAGGAACCGGATGGATCATACCTGACAATATGACCTCATGAACTGTGTGAAACTTCACCGGACGATCCCAACCGACCAATGGGATGAGCCCAAATTCACTTGGACCTTATTTCCATTATAAATGATGTTAGAATAGAGAGGATAGCTCTACTCTTTCTCGTAATTCCTTTTGCTGATGGAGATGACAGTGACGCTACATGACGGCTGTGTTCCTGAATCTTGGACAGACTGAATTGCTGCCCAATTTCTTGATGAACTACGGACTTTTGAAATTCTATGGGCACTGATCGATATTTGCACGTCTCTGGTCCTTGACCTGATCTTTGGGACTGTAGCGTGCTGACGACTAGATTTGATGACTTAAGAGGACGACCGATAGCCAGAATAGGTAAATATGGTGTTCTGTGATTTGCGTAATGATTAATAAATTTACTAGATGGAACTAAAATTCTTGCATTATTTAGGTAAACAAAATATCGATTAACCAGAAAATGTGTTTGGTCGTTTATTGAAAGGGAATAGATCAGGAATTCTGAGTATGCTTTAGCTAGACTAAATCATCAAACTCAAATCAACTAATTTGATCCATCGATTACGTGGAAGGAGTATCTTAATGTTTATGATGTGTTGTGATATAGGTATTAGGGTTTAGAAGGGTAAATCATTTTCTCTCTATAGGTTATAAGGTATTCCTTTCATGTCGGCGCTTGGAACACTCATCTCCCCTGTAAGTGCAGACCAGTGAGAAACAAAGTGTGAATGTTGGTGTTATGGGCCCCACCAAGTGATTGTAGGAGTGAATGTGTTAATGTGATATTTGGTCTGTGCCGAAGGGAGGATATTAGGTACGGGGTTTTGTCCTGGTTCCCGTTACCCAGGTTTCCGCGCTGCATCACTTTCCAACAGTAGAACACTGCAGAACCGGAGGCGAGGCACGGACGAACCGGCAGTAAACAAGTCTCCAGGGCAGTCTAGGGAGTGCTGGGGGCTGCCGTGGCCTCGAGGCTGTCTGCCACCGGCCTGACTTACCGCCCTTTCACCTCCTCCTCCTCTCCGCACAGGGGGCTGGAGTTCGGATCCACTCAAGGAAAAGTGGCAGGTGCAGCGCAGGAGCAGAGTGGCATCAGTGAGGGGCAGGTTTGAACAAGCTAGGGCTATGGCCTCCCCTCTCTGGCGCCGAAGCGACCGGCACTAGGCCAGTACGGCTAGCTCCAATGGGTGGGACCGCAACCTGCCTATTGCCATCCACTGCCCAATCCACGTTCTACATCAGGCTCATGTGCTCCTCCCCCCCAGCCTTGCTCCATCCTCACCAGGCACAATTTTGCTCACCCATCATCCCTCAACTGAAGACGAGTACAGGTCCAAGCCTAACAACAAGCGCCATCTCTCCACCTACCACCTAGTGCTTGGAAGCTGTTCCTGACACCCTGCCTACCTCAGCCTTGCTCACCCCTAGCCTGCAAACAAGGGGACTCCTGAGGAAGAGGGAGTGAGAGCTCCCGAACAAGTTAAAAATGGTGAACAAAGGCGCAAGTAATCGGACCTGACCCCAGAATAGAATGGAACTCTTTTGTATTATCTGCTTGTTGCCAAGAAACAAAGTTTACCGGGAAGACCAGACTGGTCTTACTTCAATATCTCCACTCAAGAGGTTCTTGCAATTTCTTTACCGGAGGCCTGATCTAGCCACAGGCGTCTGCTGGAAAGCAGAACGAACTGGCCTCCAGGAGAGTCGAGGAATAGTAAGCGCATCTGCAGGGGCCGGGCCACTCTTTACAGCCACACCTAAAATGGCTGCTGCACCTGGGCATCTGGGAGTTGAAGTCCAACTAAGCAAGACTGGGCTAGGATGAATAAAAGCAGCAGTTAGGCAGCAGTTTAAAGGTGGCAAATACAGTGCAAGCACCAGTGTGCTCACCTAGCGGTATTGTGGACCTAACCACAAGGCAGGCCCCAGTGACCTGAGGGCCCTGTGGTTGGGGCGGGCCCTAGAGCGTGCACCACTTTGATGCTGGAAATATTCCCTTCTCCCAAGTGCGCTCTAGGGCCGAGCTTGTGGGGGTGCTGGAGATGGAACTGCTGATTTAATCGGGGAGCATGGATGTTCCGGGCAAGTTCCCAGGAGTCACTCTCAGCACCTTAACCCTTCCAAGACACTAAATACCAGAGGGAAGTGCCTCATAGCCTATTGTCTAGAATTGCTTGGAACTCGCACTCCTACTCCCCTTGCACCAATACTAGGGTGGGCATCTACAGCAATGATGCGGGGTTGGTTTCAGAAGGGAGGTATGGAAAATGGGGGATACACAAGGTACGAGGCAGTTTCAGCTTGTAAGTCACAGGGTTGACCTGTTTCACCACCTGATATGGCCCTATATATTTGAAGTGAAACATAATTTTGTGTTTAAACGTGATGAGTTTGGTGAATAACCACACCTTGCCCCTGGAATGGTACGCAGGACCATGATACCGATGTTTATCATAGTGCATTTCGTACCTGCGCTTGGCGTTGTCAAAATGGGACCTTATTAAGGAGTAGATATGATGAATGCGAGTCAGAGAATCAAGGTATCGAGTCTATGCATCAAGGTAATGTCACGGGAAGCGTGTGTGGATGAAATCCATAAAACCTGAAAAACGCAGTCATTCCAGTGGAGGAATGATAAGAGTTTTTGTATGCCAATTCTGCTAGCCAGAGATCTACCCAAGAGTTGGTAGTGTCCTCTGTGTAGCAGCGTAAGTACTGTTTGAGGGTTTGGTTTAACAGCTCCATCGGTCTGTGAGTGCTGGCTAGGGGATTGTGCTGGTGAAATTCTAAGTTTTGATTTTGCGGAAGGCAGGTTTAGCTTCTGGTGCCCATACAAACGTTACATTTTTGTGTAGTCATTTGGAGATTGGCGCCACTGTTTGTGAGAAATGGTCAAGGAACCTGCGATAAAAATTTGCAAATCCAAGAAAGCAGTGTACGTCCTAGACAGTCTTCTGTGTGGACCAGTCCGCAACTGCTTGAACCTTCGGTTCTGCCATTTGCATGCCTGGTGGGGACAAAGTTACTCCATAGAATTCTAAATGAGTGATGTGGAACTCTCATTTGCTTAGTTTATAGTTTATATGATGTTCCCATAACACCAACCGGACCTTTTTTTACATGTTGTTCATGAGCGGATTTACTCTCGGAATAGATAAGGATGTCATCTATATAAACTATAACAAATAGGTCAAGGTAGTCTCTCAGTACGTCATTTAAAAAAAACTGAAATGCTGCAAGAGCGTTATACAAACCAAAAGTCGTAACAGTGTATTCGAACAGACCATAGAACGTTTTAAAAGCTGTTTTCGATTTGAACTCTGCTTTTATTCGGACCAGATGGTAAGCTCCCATCAGGTTCTAATTAATATAGATGACTGCAGTTTTACTTGGTCTACTAGGACCGGAATGAGAGGGAGCGGGGACTGTTTTTTAATTGTGATTTTATTCAAGGCCCGTTAATCAATAGAAGTTTTTAATTCTCAATTGGCCTTGGGGACATAGAAAAAGAGTGATGCTGCAGGGGACCTGGAGATTTGGATGAATCTGTTAGCCAAATATTTGTCCAAGTAATGTCACAAATGCTTGTTTTTCTTGCCTTGTGGAGGCATTATCTCAGCCTTTTTCTCACTGAATATATCTGCAAATTGTTTGTACTGCAGCGGCAACTTAATGTCTTTTTCTGCGGACATAGCATTTTTCAATTCTGAGGATAGGCTGGTACTAGTGGTCTTATGACACACAGTTTTGCTGTAATAAGGGGAAAGAAACTGGAATGACTGTGTCGTCCAGTCAATACTGGGATTATGCAGTACTAACCAAGGTATCCCTAGAATAAACCCATATTGCAGAGCCCTAATAACGTTGAAGACTATCTGCTGTGAATGATCTCGATCTCCAACAGGATTGTGGTACACCATTATGACCTCTGATGTTTGTAAGGTTACCGAACCACTAGAAAGAACACTACCATCCACAGCCTGCGCCATCTCCAGAGTTTTCTTTTAAACACATGGAATATTTTGTTTTTGAGTTGTATCATAGTTCACAGAAATTCCAGTAGCTCATTACCATCCACAGTCCGCACCATCTCCAGAGCTTTCTTTTTAACACATGGAAGTTTTAGTTTTTGAGCTGTATTATAGTCCACAAAATTTCTAGCAGCATTGGCATAGGGCAGCGCAGCAAGTCATTTTGCTGTGCTGCACTATGCCAATTCGAAAGGGCAGGAATGCACCGTATTTCCAAGATATGGTGCATTCCTTTCTTTCCAGTGGTGCACAATTTGCAGGCGAGAACAAATGCAGACACCCTTGCACCATGATGCATGGGTGTCTGTGCTGTTTGAATGATTGTTTTTGTGCAGGAATGGGCACCTTCCTGCACAAAAACAATCACAAGAGGCGCTTTCATCGTTCTATGTGTGCAGCACACGTGGAAACACAATAAGAAAAGTAAATATTTCTCCTCGTTATGCCTGCCTTGGGAGGCGTAAGGTTTTGGTGCCGCCCTAGATTTTCCTGACATTGTAAATCTGCGGCAGCATCAAAGTTCATGGGAGTTGCGGGCAATCACCCACTGCAATACTCATGGAACACCTCTTTGACACAGAGTAAGGCAAGGCAGCGACTTGCGCTGCTTTGCCTTACTCCATATCTACAAGGCCATGAAAAGCAACGCAAAGTGATAGAGTTAGGCTCTGTGCACGTCACTTCTGGCATGCCCTACGCTGATGACGACACGAGGAGCCGAACAAAGCCACCTACCAACCCGCATGAGTACTGCTCACTAAAAGTTTCTGTATGCAGTCTGACCCCTGGGGAATATTCTAAGGTAAGAAATCTGTGGCTAGATAGAGTCTCTACAAGAGAAGACGTTACCCAAGGTAAGTAACTTGTTGTACGATAGTAAGAACTAACATCAAAGGTTCCAAAAGCAATATCACTGAACGCTTATCCGTCGCAAGCAGTTATACTTGTGACAACTTTTCTGACACTGAGAATATAAACCACCCATGACTCCTCAATAATCAGAGGACTAATGGAAGGTTGGATGGATACAGAAATGATGACAATGATCACGTTGGTGAGTGATGGGAATCCAATCACTGACAAGGGTCTTTTCACTCTATAATTCTTTTCCTTGTGGTACTACTCTTGATGACAAATGCATTTAATTCTCTCTCTTCTTTTTCTTAATTAATAGCTTGTATATTTAGACCCCGGATTACTTGTGATGCTTGAAACCCAAAAAGTCAGTCAGATTGCAAGGGCCACTTTCTGAGTCTATTCACACAGAAAATCAAGGTCTAGAAAGCTCTTGCCCATTTGCTACACAGGAGGTTTTTGTCCTTGCCTTAAAACACCTGTGTCATCATTTGACAGGTGTACCGCCTCAGTCAAGCTCCCCACCTGCCACTGGCCCAGGAGCAGGTCGTACCCAGCAGGTGAGGGTTGCTGAGACCAAGAAGCAAAACTTTCATTGGACTTGTCCTTCTACCTCATCTGATAAGTGAAAACAAAACAGGAGTGATAACCCAATGTAGGTAAGTGCCCCTTTTGACATGGTTACCCCCCACTTTCTGCCTGGTATCTGGTGCAATTTTCACTGAAAGTGTGCTGGGTTCCTGCCAACCAGGTTCCCAGCACCAGTGTTCTTTCCCAAGACTGTACAATGTTCCACAATTGGCAAACCCATAGGATCCAAGCAATCTCCTAGTAGAAGGTACCCCTGCCACCCAGGGCATTTGACCTAAAGAGGGTCCCCAGGGGCTGCAGCATGAATAGGGCCACCCTAAGGGACCCCTCATCAAGCTCATGCAAACTCACATTGCAGCCTGCTTGTCTTGGTGCAGAGAAAACTGAAGAGTTGAAATGGCACACATCCCTATGTTCCATGGCTGCCAGCACTACATGTGGCATAGGTAAGACACCCCTAAGGCAGGGTGCACTAAACCCATGTAAGGGAATATCTGCAAGAGGGGATATGTCCCGTTGATATCTAAGTTCACCCTTAGATATTACCAGTGCACAGGGAAGCCATAACAAGTACATGGGCTGGATACTTGTCATTACGAGTTCCCCAGCTACATGATGGCTTCACTGTACCCCAAGGTGTTTGGTAACCAATGTCAGTGCTGGATTTATAAATAAATGCCCACAATGGGCACCTTAGAGGTGCCTCCTAAAAACTTACCGACTACTAGTGTGTTGACTGGTCTCGACCAGCCAGCCACCATAGACAGGTTTCTGACCTACTGTGGTGATAGCCTTCGCTCTCGGAGGACAAGAACAAAGCCTGCTCTAGGTGGATATATTCACATCTTCACCAAGCACGATGGACCCTCCAGGTTGGGAAGCTTCAAAGGCCCTGTCGCCTTTGATATGTGACCCCGGGCCTATCTAAATAGTGGAGGTACCCAACCGCTGTCCTGATCCCACTTTTTGGTGGCAAGACAGGTGGAAAAGTTAGATAAGGAGATGTACCCACATTCAGCCAGTACCATCCCTAGTGCTTAGCCAGCTGATATGGACCCCACTTTTCATAATCCTCTATCTTATGGTGGAGAGAATTAGCCTATTAGAGTCAAGCACGAACCCCTGCCTTCCGCTTCAAGACTCATTCGAGGTGAATGGACTCATCCTGCTGCTGAGTGGCCTCTATGAATCCCAGAGGTTTACCAGCCTTTGGAAGCAGCCCAAGAACTCCCTAATCCCCTGCAGAATGCAGGCACTGACACTGCAGAGTCTGGTCCACTGACTTGCAGCCCCCCAGATCGACTGGCGCAACAGCGGACTAGGAAGAGGTACTCATGCTCTGGAAGGTCAGTTCTGTCTCCCCACTGAGTGTGGAGGCACCAGGAAAGACCAGAGCCGTGCGATACCAATCCCTGGGGTACTGGACGATGTGCAATCAAGACCGACATTGAAGAGTCCAGTCGGGACTCCAACTGTACCCGAGACCAGCAGTCGTCAAGGGACATCAAGTCCCCCGAAACCCACTCCAAGATTAGCCCACCAGGCCTGATTTGACCCTGCCAGCTGTGGCCCCTGACTGCACGGAGCGCCATTAGACACTGGGGCTGGCCAACCTACCTGCTCTGCCCCAAGCCCGCCCGGCCTAACGACGAACCAGCTGTGCTCCTTTATCCCCAAGGCCCTTGCAAACCTAGCCCCTGTTTGGGAGCTCTTTGGCATGCTGCAAGTCCCCTTGTGCAGCCTTTCTTCAGAGGACCCCACTTCCCTGTGGCACACCAGCAACCACCTCTCTGCGGAATTCAGGACGCACACAACAAACTGTTGGTAGAACATTGAACATTGGCTTCCTGCTACTCTAACCCTGGATGGTGAACCCCTAGAACTGTCTGTGCTGTGTGCTTTATCTACCTGCTTGTCCTTCCATATGATTGCATGGTGTGTAACTGAACACAACTTTGAACTATTTGCTTATCTTTGAAAATTTGTAAGAAATACAGTACTTACCTTTGAACATAGTTCTTGGTTTAAAAATATATATATATAAATAATTATTTTTCTAAACTGGGCATGGATTTATTTTTTGATTGCATGTCTTGTCTATTGCCTTTGCGAGTATAAATGCTTAGCACTACTCTCTGATAAGCCTAACTGCTTGCCCACACTACCACCAAAGAGAGCGTTAGTATTATCTACTATAGCCTCTGTAAACCAATTGGGGACCCACTGGGCTCTGGACAGTGTACTTAGGTTAAGTACACTGCATAGATAGCCAGCTTCCTACACCCAAAGAAAAGTTGATCATCCACCCGGAAGTCTCTGGTACGATTGAACAAGTTACTTACCTTCGAAAACCCATTATCTGGTTGAGGCAATATCTAGCTGCAGATTCTTTACTTTTAAATTTCCCATTCGGCTCCGTGTGACGTCGTTGGTTATGACGTCCTGGTCACCTATTTAGGCGCCACCCAGGCGCATGGATGTCAGTTATTTTAGTTTTTTCCACAACAGAAGCGCATAGCCGTGAAGCAACTGACGTAAATGGATACAAACTAGGGCTTTGAAAAAGAGAAGAACCTTTTCCCTAACAAAATCAGTCCACAAAGCGGGGAAGCAGGGAGGGGCCTATAAGGAATCTGCAGCAAGATATTGTCTCTACCAGACAATGCATTACCAAAGGAAAGTAACTTGTTCATCTGTTAAGGACTTCTAGCTGCAGATTCCTTACCTTTGAATTAGATACCCAAGCCATGCTCACCCGGGGGTGGGTTACGGACCAATTCCTCACACTAGGAAGTCCTGCAGGACTGAACAAGCAAAATGGCAATCCCTGCTGACCTGACTGTCCAGGCAGTACTGCTTGGCAAACGTGGGCAAAGATGCCTACGTTGCTGCCTGACAGATGTCCAGGACTGGGACACTCCGAGCCAAGGCCGTAGTCGCAGCCTTTCCCCTAGTGAAATGGGCGCTTAATCCCTCAGGGGGTGCTTCTTAGACAGTGCATAGCAGATCTTAATACCGAGGATGACCCAGCGAGAAATTGTCCTTCTCTGCACTTCCTGACCCTTCTTAGCTCCCACGTACCCCACAAAGAGTTAGTCGTCCACCCGCAACTCTTTTGTGTAGTCAAGGTAGAACGACAATGCGCTTTTTGGGTCCAGGCAGTGGAGACGTTCCTCTTCCTTAAAGGGATGCGGGGGAGCAGAGAAGGGGTCACTACCTTCGGCAAAAACAAAGCACGGGTGCACCAATTTGTCTAGAAAAGACATGTAGGGAGGCATACAAGATAGTGCTTGCAACTCGCTCCCCCTCCGGGCAGATGTTATCGCGACTAGAAAGGGTGCCTTGATCGTAAGGAGCCAGAGGGCTTCAGCTGTGCAGAGGCTCGAAAGGAACACACAAGAAAAGTGAGGACCAAATTAAGGACTCCCCAAGTTCCCCATACCAGTCAATCTGCTCTCAACTGGCGCAGAAAGGAAATAACTGACGTCCGGGCACCTGGGCAGTGCCTATATAGGTGACTGCGATGTCATAACCGACACTAATGGTGCTGACGACGTCACATGGAGTCGAATAGAACCATCCAACATCACGAGCAAGGTGTAATGCTCGAGCAAATGTTTTTGGATCCGGCCTGGTGCCTGGGAAATTCAAAGGTAAGGAATCTGCAGCTAGAAGTCTCTATCTGGTAATGTAGAAAGAGAATGCTCTTTTTGGGTCCACTCAGGAGTCTCTTCTGTTCTTTGGAAGGGTGAGGCAGACCAAAGAAGGTAAGTAAGGTGATGATCTGGCCCACACGCCAAGGCGTCACCACTTTCAGAAGAAAAGTGGCACATGTTCTCAGCACCAGTTTGTCTGGGAAGAAAGATGTGTGAGGAGGGTGCACAGAAAGTGCTTGCAGCTTACTAACCCTGCTGGCAAATGTAGTGGCCACTCGGAGGACAGTTTTTAAGGTTATTAAGCGGAGATAGCAATTATGCAAAGGAAAAAAGGCATACACAAAAATAAAATTAAAATTAGGTGCAGGTCCCACTTGGGCATGGTGAAGGGTTTTGAAGACCACATATGCTGTAGTTCCTTGAAAAAAGGAGTCTTAACTGGTGACTTGAACAGGGAGGACTGATACTGCAACTGCAAGAATGCAGATATCGCCGAAAGGTACCCTTTTAACAGTGCGCCAGGGCAAAGCCTTGCTGGGTCAATGAGAGAACAAACAACAAAACTTCAGATAAGGTTGCAGAAAGGATATCAACCTGTTTGAATGCACAATGAGCCACAAATGTATCTCAACAGCAGTCGTATACTGTCTTGTTTTAGGACGCCTGGCTGCCAGAATGACATCATCAACTTCAGGAAGGAGGCTAAAAACTGTCAGCTGTCGCCGCTCCATCTTCACACATGAAGGTGGAATGTGTGCAGGTTCGGATGCAGAACCCTGCTCTGTTGCTGGTCCTACTGAAAATCATATAAGGTAAACTGCCAAAAAGGGGATCATTTATGGAGTTATTTGGTCAAAAAGTAAAATAAGTTGTTGTCAAAAAGAGTTACTCTAAAGACATACCAAGTCAACTGCACTGTGTTCAGAACAGCCAAGATAATTGGGAGCGTCTGAGAAGGAGTCAGGTGTGTCTTCTGCACATTTATAGAGAACCCCAGAGAATGCAGGAGGTTCGCCATAGTCTGAAGGTGAGAGACAACAGCCTGGGCGAGCCCGCCTTCAACAGCCAGTCGTTGAGATAGGGGAAGACTGGAACCCCTGATCAGCACAGATGAGTTGCGACCACCACCATCACTTTCGTGAACACCCGTGGGGCACTAGTAAGGCCAAAGGGCAGCACAATGAACTAAAAAATGCTCGTGGCCTACCGTGAACCGCAAGTAGCATCTGTGGGCTGGCAGGACGGGAATATGGAAATAGGCGTCCTGCAAGTCCAAAGCCACCATCCAGTCTCCAGGGTTGAGGGCAGAAAGGACCTGAGCCAATGTGAGCATTTTGAAGTTCTCCTTCCAAAGGAAACGGTTGAGGGCCCTGAGGTCTAGGCTAGGACGCAGGCCTTTGCCCTTCTTTGGCACCAGAAAGTAGTGGGAATAGCAACCACGGCCTACTTCTGGCACAGGGGTCCTTTTGATAGCTCCCTTGGCCAAGAGAACTGAAACTTCCTGGCGGATAAGCGCCAAATGATCCTCCGGCATGTGATCGAAAGACGGTGGCATGGAGGGAGGGATAGTATCAAAGGGGGAGGGAGTAGTACCTAAGGGTTATCTGCAAAACCGCCCTGTCTAACGTGATGGTTTGCCAGTGGGGGAGCTGATGGCAAAGCCTGCCACCTACTGGCCGGCGATGGGCCTGAAAGGTCAGACTAGGAGGGTTTGGAGGCTGCTGTAGGGGGGAAAGGGTGGACTGGCCTGCTCGCTGGCTCCCAGACCCGCAAGGTCGCTGGCTCCCACGTCCGCGGTTATGCAGAGGCTGGGCAACTTGCGTGGACCGGACGTGGTGGGGTGCCCCTTCTCTAGCCACTAAAGGGGCAAAAGGCAGACTGTGGTGGGCGGGAGGGGGACGCGAGGTGTAAGGATCTGGCTGTAGCTCGAGAATCCTTAAAGTGCTCCAGTGCTGAGTCTGCCTCTTCACCAAAAAGGCGACAGCCATCAATGGGCATGTCCAGCAGAGTGGCTTGGACATCCCCCGAAAAGCCAAACTTCCTCAACCAGGCGTAGCGCTGAAGGGCTACCGACAGGGCAATCGTTCTGCCCAGTGAGTCGTGGTATCCGGTCCAAATCGAATTGTGAATTTTGCTGCGTCTCTCCCATCTGCCAAGGCCTGTGAGAGAACGGCTTGGGCCTCCTCCAGGCACTGAGGCAGCACTTGCACAACTGTATCCCAGACTGCCTGGTTATAACAGCCCAAATGGGCATGCGGTATTCACGGACCGCAGTGCCAAGCTGGAGGACGGGAATATGCGCTTCTAAAGATGATCCACCTTCTTGGATTACCTATCTGGGGGAGCTGAAGGGAATGCTTGGAAGAAGAGGCTTGGACCACCAAGCTCTCGGGGGAAGGGTGTTGGGTGAGGAAAATGGGATCTCCGGAGCCGGCAGTGGGCAATCATCCGTTCCACAGGAGCCCCATGTGCTGAGCTTGGACCAACTGCCCAGAAGGACGTTCGTGATGGCTTCGTAGAAGGGCAAGATGGGTTCCGAGGAAGTTGTTGCAGGTTGAAGCACCTCTGTCAGGAGATTAGTCCTGAATGCCACTGTAGGGAGCTCCAGGCCCAAGGCCTCGGCTGCCCTATGCACCACCACTGCCTAGGACGCTCCCTCCTCCGTAGCCACGGTAGGGGGAGAAACCATGCATAGATCTGGTGAAGTGTCCAGACCACTGGCATCACCCAAGTCCTCTCTCCAGTCCAGTTCTTCCAACTGGTCTGCCGAAGGGTCCAACGACCTTTCCCAGTCCTCATCACCATCTTCAGGGCGATAAGGAACACCTGGGAAGAACAAGGGAACAAAAGTACCCTCCGGCGTCGGACTTGACGTCGGCCAACGTCTGTCCGGCTCCAGGTCCCTCTTGGGGATGAGCATGGGGACGGCATCGGCTGGGGCACAGCCGATGTCGGGGGGGTCATCGCTAGGATCGGTGCCGGGGAAAGTCGAGTAAGTTCAACCGGCGTCGATCCTGATCCAAGCATGGATCCACAGGGGCCCTCCAGCGCCGACCGACTAAGCGGGGCCCGAAGACGCGCAAGCGGAGTCTGGCTGCCCACAGATGCGGTGGAGGGCTTCGTAGAATGTTCGAAGTTGGGCAGGGGACACCCTGGCTCCTGGAAACAGGGGAGGCGCGGAGTCGTCCCTAAATCAGGCACCGGAGATGGAGCCTTAGAGTGACGACACTCCGGATCCCGGGTCATGTCAGCCGACCGACGGGGAGAAGACAAAGAGCGATGGCGCTTCTTCGCCTTCTTCTTCTGCTTCGATTTACCAAAGGAGTGCGAAGACTTAAACGAGGTGTGGTGGCTCCGCGAATGGTCTCGAGACCTTCCCCTCGAGCGAGACCAGGAGAAACGTGGAGCCGACTGCCGGGCATCCAAAAGCTTTCGGGACCGTTCCTGTAAAGAATTCAGATAAATGGCCTGGCAGTCGGAGCACGACTTTGGGTCGTGGTCGAGCTCCAGACACCAAAGGCACACGAGGTGTGGGTCCATCACAGACATCAGTTTGTGACAGACCTCACAGGGCTTAAAGCCGGTCCAACAATGGGACATCCCTCCCGCACCAGGAGTCGATGACTCGAAAAAAGCTTAGATCTCTCTGGATCTGTGCTAGGATGGCGTGGAGAAAGAAAGAACTGACGTCAGCGTGCTGGGGCGGAATCTATGTAGGCGCAGCAAAGTCATCCCGGCGACCATGATGCGACGATGGATGCGGAGTCAACCGATGCCACCTTCCAATGCACAGGGGTACTGCTAAAAGAAAAATTCTCCAGATCCAGTCTGATGCCTGGGGGTAATTCTAAGGTTAGGAATCTATAACTAATAGCCTCTTTCAGATACACTCGCAGTTTACCACCTATTTCAAGTAGGTGGTAAGCCACTCGCAAACGGGAAGGGGTCCCCGGGACACCCCTTCCCCTTTGCAACCGGCAGCAAATATATTTTTTAAGAGCAGTCAGTGATCCCATGGATGGCATTTGGAAAAAAAAACTGCTCTATTTAAAAAGCAGTTACAGACTTTGTGATCTGCTGACCCCAGCATGCCACCATCCCTGTGAGTGATGGCCATTCCCAGTGGTGTCGCAAATTGCGACCTGTCTCTTTAATCTTAATGAGGCAGGTCATTTGCGACCCTATTGGGTATAACAAACAGTGTTAGAGACGCTGTTATACATTTTATTTCGCGAGTCGTAAAATGGAAGGGTCGTACATCTGGCCCTTTGTGGATTGACACTTTAGGTACTGTAAAGTATTTATTCATTTATTTATTTTAAGCAACTTATAAATCGTGCAAATACCAGACATAGTTTATTACAATATAAAGGCCAATATTAATTTAAACAATACATAAAATATCTCTTAATGCCGTATTTTATGTCAATAACACATAAATTCATTACAATACAGATGATCAATAACATAAAATGCACAGACTTAAACTGTGGCAACAAAAATATGTCTTCGACGCGCGTTTCGGCGCAATCTGCGCCTTCGTCAGGAAATGCCACACAATTACCTAAAACATAATATTTGAAAGTTACTCTGAGATTCTTGATGAATGCAAAGTAGATTGACCACCACCTAGTGACATTAGCTAAAAAGCAGTAAAGAATAATAAAGGGATAACTTGTGGAAGAAAGTCTTATAGTATCACCCTTGAAATGTGGGAAAGAAAGAAAATATAGTGACTAATTAGATGTAGTCGAATTTATAAGAAAGAAGCCAAAGGCCACCATTGGTTCCTTTTCAGCTTAATTAAAGACTTAAATGGACCCATAAGCCTACCAATGATAGTGCTTACTTTTATTTTGCATATAAGTCACTTATTTGAATTGTGGGCCAGCGTAAGGATAGACGTTCAGGATCTAAAAGGATTAATAAGACAATACCAAATTAAATCGTATTTATAAAACGAGTTGCCCTTGTAAAAAGTGTAGAGGGCATAATAATTACCCTAATATATATCCTTCAGGGCACTGATATATCTTTCCCGAAGATGTTTGTATATTTTATATTTAAAAACGATGTATATTCCTTTAAAATCTGTGTAACAAGACAGTAATTAAATGTTGAAATCATAGTATAATAAGTAAAATTTTCAGAACTTATCTTCATATGGATGTTTATCAATACCTGATACTCTCACAACACATGATCGTTGCGATGAGATAATTAATAAACTCTTATTCTGGTATATATTCAGTCAATTTCCGTAATTGGTTTCCCCTCAGGAATACTCTGGAAGGACAACCAAAAACAACAATTAGAATACTATAGTCTCTAAAAAGGATAATTCACAAAAAGCTTCTTCCGGGATACTGGGACCCTGGGGAAGGTGGCGTACACTCCGGCGAAGCGTGCCAATACTAAATCTCCAACCAAGCAAAATAATTACAGTACGCTCTCAGGAAGGAATCAGGCAGCACATAGTGGAAATCATCCACATTTTTAATCTACACAACGCGTTTTGGCGACAGCCTTGTTCCCGTGTAGAAGTGCAAAGTATAACAAACACTAATAAAGTTGTGACACGATCAGCAATGTTCAGACATCAACATAGACATAGGACAATGTTTTCTTGTTCGGCTGTGGCATCCATCTTGTAATGATGCAAATATATATGGAGAGTATTTAGTTACAGTTCGAAATGTCTCCACTGTTTGGATTGGAACGAACACTCGTTGCTGTTGTGTACCTGTATTGACTGCTTGGGGACACCGTTGTGTCACTTGCTTTTGCGTGTCCCTGCGAGGACACCGTATCAAGGTTGTTGACAGCTGTGACATCACCAGCTGGCAATTGATGACAGTTGACAGCTGGTGATCCACAGCAGCGGATGCATTCTTGCGCTCCACGTGTGGAGCTGTGTTGGCGAATAAAGAACTTCTACATACTGTACGGATCCGCTTTGTTCTTTACAAAGTGGCGACGAGCGCCAACACCGGAACCCACTACCGGTATTTTTTAAGTAAGAAAAACCGGCGTAAAGGAAATCTGCAGTCCCTGAACAATTACCTTCACGTTGAGGAGTTGATAAACTGTGGAGAAAGCTGCTGCGGAGGAAAATACGAATTTATGAAGAATTCAAGGTGCGTTCAGCAACCGATACGTAAAAGAAAATTAAGGCAACAATACATGAAGAAAGAAATGTCGAAGGATCTGTGAAGGAAAAGCAAGAACGAGCATAGTGGACACTGTGAGTAACGAAGTGTAAAAATTTATGTCGGCGTATTAGACGTTAAACACCGTTATTAACTCTGTCTATAAGGCTTCTGTGAGGAAAAACGCTTCGCACTCCCCAACGGCAAAAATATGACAGTTTAACGAAGTAAACTGCCAGCTGATCAAGCGTCACGCATGCAAATTAGATGTGACGTAGGCTGACGCGCATAAGAATTCTTCAGAAAAAGCAGTGACGTATTACGTACTCAACGTGCGGCCATTTTGGAATCTGTGAAAAGTAAACAAACCAGTGAAATTGAATCTCCTGGGCAACGCGCGTTACGCGCAAGGAAAAAAAACATCGGCAACTCTGAACTGAGCTTCAAATCAGCTGCCGGAAGTAAACAGAAGCTGAATTTCGAATGCCAGCAACACAATTTAATAAAAAAAAATACACCAGTATTCAAAGACACTAAAAGTGAACTGTCATCACAGTTGCTGCACTGTATTTAAAAATAAAATATAATAACAAATTAGACGTAGAATGTCATCAGGTTACTTGTGGAATCTTTCCCCACCACAATCATTCCTACCTGGCAAGGGAGAACCATTACTAAAATGGGAAGAATGGAGGGAGTATTTTAATAACTACATCTCGCAGTTTGATGATGATGACGAATTTACACCAAAGAAGAAATACAAACTCCTGCTACATTGCCTTGGAGCTGGTGGAATAAAAGTGTACAACAGCATCAACAAGAAAGCGAGAGGTGAGGGAGAAGACGACGTTTACGCTAATGCAATAGATGAACTGAATGCGTATTACAAGCCTAATGTGTGTGTTGGTGTGGATAGATATAAATTCTTCCACAGGAAGCAAGGGAAAGAAGAGTCGGTCGATGACTATGTCTCTGCACTAAAGGAGTTGGCATTGAATTGTCGTTTTGGGAATCTACACGACGAGTTCATTAGAGACCAAATTGTTATGCAGGGGTCAAATGCTGACATACAGGACAGCCTCTGGGCAAAAGGAGAGTATCCACTCCAGAATATTATCGACGTTGCAAGAAAATCTGAATTAACAGGACGCTGTGCAAAGGCAGTGATAGCCGAAAGCAATGGGAAAAAAGATGGCGGAACTGTCAGCAAGGTGACACATGTCAAGCAAAACACGAAGAATACATGGAACAAGTCAGCAAAGAAAATAAGCAACAAATCTACGGATAGCGAAGCAAGGCGTTGCTACAGATGTGGAGACAATACACATTGGGCCGACGACAAAAAATGCCCAGCACGGGGAGCAAAATGCACATACTGCGGAGTCATTGGGCATTTCCAGAAGGCATGTCGAAGGCGTAAGGCACGCTCTGTGAAGAACATCTATGAAGCAGAAGAATCAGAGAGTGAAGAATCGGAGGATGACGACGTCAACATGTATGTCCTCAGCATCGAGGAGGAAATGATAAACGAAGTCAGTACAGATGGTGTAAATAAAAAAAAGAAACCAACATGCAACATGGTAATTGGAGGCGTGGATATCAACATAGTTGCTGATTCAGGCTCACCATATACTATAGTGAACAAAAAAGTATGGGAAGAAAAGTTTACACCACATATTGGCAATCACCTTGAGAAAGCTGACATCCTGATCAAGTCATTCACTGGAGAAGCAATTGACGTGTGTGGCTACAGAAAACTAAATTTCGCCTACAAAGGGAGAGAAGCAGAAGGCAAACTCTATGTATCCGCTGTGGGGCCATCGGTCTTGGGCTGGATGGACCAGGGGAATTTGAGCATCATCTTGGACCCCAGCAGCTCTGACCCTGTCCTAGTGGTGCAGAACGCGTACGACTACAACAAATCCATTCTAAACAAGTTCCCCAATGTCTTTAAGGAAAAAATTGGTGCACTTAAGGGATACCAACATAAGATAGTCGTCAAACCAAATGCTACACCTGTGGTACACAAGACTCTCAATCTACCATTTGCAATCAAGGACGAAGTTAAAAGACAAATCGAGAAGCTCCTAAAGGAAGGTATAATTGAACAAGTGGAGGCAAGTGAATGGGTCGCACCTTTGGTGGTAGCCAAACGACCAAATGGAAAATTGAGACTCTGTGTGGACTTGCGGGACCTTAACAAGAGTATAATAATTGAGCAGTTCCCGTTACCTAAAATAAGCGAAATGCTTGCAACAACCAAAGGTGTCAGATGGTTTTCTACAATTGACCTTAAGTCTGCTTACCACCAGGTGCCACTGCACCGCGAGAGCAAAAGGCTTTCAACGTTCATTACGCCATTTGGGTGTTACCAATTTACGAGAGTACCCTTTGGATTGGCATCCGCAGCAGCGATGTTTCAGAGACTAATGAACAACATCTTCAAGGGAGTAAAGGGTATTCTGATGTTTCAAGATGATATCCTTATTATGGGAAAGACAAGGGAAGAACACGATGACAAGGTTGAGCAAGTGCTAAAAATCCTGGAGACGAAGGGACTCACGGCTGAGTACAGTAAATGCAAGTTTGCATGTGAGTCAGTGAACTATCTAGGGCACGAAATCAATGGTAAAGGAATCTACCCGAAGAAAGACTTGATGGAAGCAATTAAAAACTCTCCAGTACCCAAAAACAAAGAAGAGTTGAAGTCTTTCTTAGGCCTTGTAGAATTCTATGCGAAGTTTGTAAAGAATTTCTCGGAAAAGACGTACGATCTACGACAACCATTAAAAATGAGAAGCGAATTTGTTTGGACCGACACGTGCCAAGCTGCTTTCAACACCATTAAGGAAGACCTGTGCAATGCGATACCCCTACAAGGATTTGACCCTTCACTCTACAACACCATAACAACGGACGCAAGCTCTAAGGGTCTGGGAGCGGTCTTGACTCAAGGAGATGACAAGGGTCTACAGTACACCATAGCATTTGCATCACGGTCATTGACACCAACGGAGGAAAGATTCTCTGTTATTGAACGTGAAGCATTGGCGTGTGTGTGGGCCTTGGAGCATTTTCGGAACTATGTGTGGGGAAATAAGGTCACGCTATGCACGGACCATAAGCCACTCACCAAGGTGTTCACCACTAAGGGTCTGTATTCGGCTTCACCAAGGCTGGCGCGTTTATCGGTACGCCTATTTGACTTCAATTATAATATTGAATACGTGCCAGGGGTGAAGAACGTTGTAGCGGACTATTTGAGCAGATTGCCGATAAAAAACAAAAACCAGGAAAATGGAACTGACGAGGTAGAATACTGTATTGCCAGCCTTGACGACAATATCCAGGGAATCTCTAAGGAAGAGTGGCTCACTGAGCAAGAGAAGGACAAGGACATCTGCCAAGTGATTAGAATGTTAGAAGGAGAATGGACACACAAAAATAAACTCACTGAAGCTATGAGACATTTCTATGAAGTGAAGCAGGAACTGTCACACGAGAATGACTTACTGTTGAGAGGTTGTAGGGTGATACCCCCAGTCACGTTAAGAAAAAGAATCCTTGATATTTGTCACGAGGGACATTTAGGCATAGTTAAATGTAAAAGGAGAGTCAAGGAAAGCTACTGGTGGCCCGGGGTAAGCAAGGACATGGAAAGAGTAGTCAGAAACTGCAACATGTGTCAGCAATCTGACAAGACCCAGGTAACTCTTAGACCACCACTACACCCCATTAGTTGTCCGTCTATGCCATGGGAAAGAGTGGGGATTGATATCATGGGCCCCATAGAAGGAAAAGAGGAGCAATGGTATATAATAGTACTCATTGACCATTTTACCAAGTGGCCTGAACTCACGTTCACGGTTAAACCTGATTCTAGGGCGGTGGTAGAGTTTCTAGATTCTGTTTTTACGCAAGAAGGGCTCCCCAAACAAATCACCAGTGATAATGGCCCGCAGTTCCTCTCAGACCTGTTTAAGGCCTACACTTCTAGGAACCAAATTACACACAAAACTACATCAGTGTACCACCCTGCCGGTAACGGAGCGGTGGAACGCTTCAATAGAGTACTCAAAGGCATTATCCAGTTGTCCAACGACAACAGACTGTGTTGGAAGAGTGAGATCCTAAAAACTGTGTGGGCCTACAGGATCACACCGTGCGAATCAACTGGTCACAGCCCCTTCGTACTTATGCGGGGCAGAACGCCTCTCTCTAAGGATAATGTGGGTTGGGCATTAGCTTCAAAGAGTGTACACTGGTCCAGTGACCAAGTAAGAAGGAAGGTTGGGCAGGGTCAGAATAGAACAAAAAAAAGATACGACCACAAACATGGTTGCAAGGATGTGCAACTCTCCTTAGGGGAAACCGTTAAGGTAAAGAAAAGTGGCCACATAGCTAAGGGACAGAACAAGTTCTCTCCACCCCTAACGGTTAAAGAGGTGTATTGCAACTCCGCCCTCTTAAGCGACGGTAAGGTGCATCACTTCTCAGCCTTATCTGTGTGCAAGCCTACCATGGGAGTCACTAACGGAGTGCACTGTAAGCCAAAGGATAACAAGCACCACATTTCCCTATCTGACTCATCCGACAGTGAAGCCACCCAGTACCCTCTCACTACACACGCTGAAGCTCCTAACCCCGAGACACGCACCCTTAGCACAGATCCTGGTAGAGTAGTCAGAGTTTTGCCACCCACTCCTAGATATGACGTGTCACTACCTTCTAGTACCAGCAGGTGTGGCAGAAGGATAATACCACCTGCGAAACTTAACGATTACATTTGTGACTAGGCTTTTCTGTTTAGTTTTGTTAGCCATTGTCACTCTGTTCATAAAGGGGGAAGATGTGTTGTGTACCTGTATTGACTGCTTGGGGACACCGTTGTGTCACTTGCTTTTGCGTGTCCCTGCGAGGACACCGTATCAAGGTTGTTGACAGCTGTGACATCACCAGCTGGCAATTGATGACAGTTGACAGCTGGTGATCCACAGCAGCGGATGCATTCTTGCGCTCCACGTGTGGAGCTGTGTTGGCGAATAAAGAACTTCTACATACTGTACGGATCCGCTTTGTTCTTTACAGTTGCATTTAAACAAGTTATATAGCTTACGAATGCACATAGGACAATAAATTAGTTGATTTGTATAATACAAAAAGAGAAACAAAGATCAAAAATCATTTGGCAGCCATCCTGAAAAGATAAATTCATAGTGGCGAAAGAACAGTCAACCATACAGTGCCAGTGCACATATTTACAATCAAAACGATATCTATTTACTCATCCTAAAGTACACTTCTCCTTGTGTGATCGTCTTACACCACCATGGTGTTTCAAGCAAGCGAGAGTGTGCAGATACATTAGTCTGTCTCTGCTCAATGTCACATTTAAAGGGAGGAAACCCAAAATGTAATGCAACGTATTCGCAAAATATTTACAATAGAAAATGTGTACAAATTATGTGCATCGTAATAACAGCTAAAAAGGATATAGGCTGTAATCATAATTGAATTTCTAGAATATGTATTATTGACATATAAAATACGGCATTAAGAGATATTTTATGTATTGTTTAAATAAATGTTGGCCTTTATATTGTAATCAACTATGTTTTTAACTATTTCAAATTAAAATTTTAAACCTCATTTTTTTTTGTGTTACACTGAGTTCATAGTAGAGTAGTGTGTATTATATGATGTGTGTATTTTGAGATTTGCAACAATTGTAATTCTATAATTGCCTAGGGATTTGTTTTCCATTGAACATGTAGTGAAGACTTACTGAGGTTCGAACCTGTTGGCTGTTTGGTGTCTGTAGACTAGTGGCTTTTTTATAGGTTTTTTTTTTACTTTTTATATAGCGAAACTCGACCCAAAGGTATTAGAGCACTGGGCATGAGCACCAGCTATATTACATAAGGACACATTAATTGTTGGTAGGCACAGGGAGATAAAGTGATTTGCCCAAAATCACAGGATGTTGAGCAGATGACGAGAGTCGAACCTAGTTCCCCTGTTCCAAAGTCGCCAGCTCTGGCCGTTACACCACATCCTGTCCACTTTATAGGTTGATTAGTGAATTGATGTTTTTTTTGTGTTTTACCAGTTTTATAGAATGTGCTGGCGTTTTCATACATCTTTTGTCATCAAAATTGACAAGTAATAGTCAATTATGTATCAGAAATTAATCATGTTTGAAAATGGACTATGGGATGCAAGTTAATTTCTTAAATTATGGTTTCTGAATTTGGATACTATTTGTCAATAATTAAGGATTGAAATGAGACTCACAAAATTAAGGTGGGAATTACTGCATGCCATTTGTTTAAGTGTAAGTGTTGTTGATTGATCCATTTAGTAGATGCTCTAGGAATGATGATTTAGTCAGAGGGATTAGGGTTGCATTCCTTAATAGATCTATGCCTATGTAATAGGTTTTTAAGGAGGTATTATGGCAATGGCAGTGACCCTGGTTCGAACCTACGCTTTACTAAGTGGGATTTTATTTGATCGGTCAGGAACCTGGACTCAGACAGATAAAGCCAGAAGGCTGTTGTTTATTAAGTCATTGACGACATTATCAAATTTTAGTAGAAAATTAGGCAGACGCTCTCCGGTGGAATTGTTGCATATCTACAGAGCAAAATGTGTAGCAATTGCCACCTATGGAGCTGGAATTTGGGGATACGCCAATGTAAACTCATTACAGATTGCAGAAAATATGTTTCTTAGGTTCCTTTTGGCAGTACCAGATAGTACCTCAACTTATATCTGTCACTCGGAACTGGGCATGCCATACTTAGAGAACACGACTAAGATTCAGCCCGTCCTCCTGTGGTATAGAATTTGGACCGCTGATGAGACTGTTTTTAATCGCCACATATTGAAAGACGCCCTAGGGATTGATGGGGTCAATCAAATAAGATGGCTAGAATATGTTAAAATGGTTTTATTCAAACAAGGCCACTTAGAATACTATAATGACCCTCATACTATGTGTAACGTGTCTAGGAAAGACCTTAAAGCTAGTGGTATGCGTTTATTAGGTGAAATCAGAATTACAACAGAAATGAAAAAATCAACGGTCCAAGCCCATCATCTTACCCTGCCGACATCAACTATACAACCTTATATTTCATTAAGTACTGGGGATTATGACCGATTCCTGCTAACACGTTTTAGATTGAATATTTTACATAGATCCTTAAGTTCCCCTGAATTAAACGGCTGGTCGAGAGACTTATGTAAATGTCCGCTCGATGATGTTTCTGTACAGTCGACCATACATATATTATTCTTTTGTAGATTTTATTCTATCCCGAGAAGGAGATTATTCCTGTACTAAAAAAACTTGGACTGAGACAATGTCGCCCCGCATTACTGGTACTGCAAATCCTAGAAAAAGAAATTGTCATTGCCTTTGTTACTGCCTTATAAAAACATGTTTTTACATTTCGTAAATCTATTATGATGGGATCTCTCTTTGTGTATTTAGTCTTTGTTAAAAGTACTGTCGACATGATAATGTTTTTATAATTTTTAATGGAGTTTTAAATGATTGATATATGCACTGTGCTTTTATGGTTATCTTTTACAGTAACCGAATAAAGAGCTTTTGAAGTTGAAGTGGGATGTGATTTCTATGCTTGCTCTAAATTTGTTTCTATTTAGTTTTTATTATCTTTCTTCTTTCTCTTTATGATACGATAGAGTTATCAAGTTGATCTTGTAGAATATAATTGTGCCTGATTTAACATAGTTGGTCAGGTAAAGAATGTTTGATGCAGAGTTTAAAATACGGTTGCTAAAGATAGAATTCATAGTTATTGGCTGTTTTTTAGAAACTGTTAGGTTAATTGCCAGGAAGTGATGTCAGATGTCAAAACCAGGAAAACACTATATAAGTGGTGAGATTTCTTGGCTTGATTTGCATTCTTGTTCATGCGGCATGATCACGAACATTCAGGTGGGGTGGCAACAGGGTGTTTGCTACTTTTTGGTGTGCAGTGTGTGAGGTCTTCATAATTTTCATTTATCCTTTTTCTTATGTTGTAGAAATTGAGGATGAGAAATCTTTAACAATTTTAGTGTTGAATAGATTTTAACGTGGCGCATTGATTTTTGGAGCAGTCTTTCAGGGAACTTACATTTGTAATGGTAGGAAATCAGGGGTTATTAGGATTTAGGTAAGGACGACTATAAAGGTTGTCAGCGGATTGATTATTTTTGTTATTGAACATGTTACACTAGGAAATATTGGTTTCTTAGATTTTATTGTTGGGGCTTTGTTGGTGATCTGCTGTCAGTGTGTCCATACACCACATAATAAAATATATGTTGCTTAACAGAATTAACAAATAAAGTTTATAATTTTAATTTGATACGTTCTAAAGATTTTTTTTTTAAAATGCCTGAAATGTTTATTTAGGTGAACTGTTTCACTTCATGTGCTTGAGTTCTTTAACTTCTCCAAATGTCTCCCTTTGAATCCTTTTTTTCTTACTTCTTTGATTCAAACTATCTTTACATAAGAACATATTCTTCGCATTAAAAATATGGGATGACAATATAATGTTATAGCTTCAAGTTTACCTATATACAATCTTGACTAAAGTGCTGCCTCTGAAACAGATCCGAATAGTTTCTATAAGAACAGGTTACTTACCTTCGGTAACAATATATCTGTAAGAAACATAGGTTAGTTATAGATTCCTTACCTTAGAATCTCCCCCAAGCATCAGACTGGATCCGGAAAGTTTTTTGGCAGCAGTATCCCTGCGCGTCAGAAGGTGTCGTCGGTCGACTCTGCGTTCGTTGTCGGTGTCGTGGTGGCCGGGATGACTTTGCGGTAGCTACATAGACGCTGCCCTCGCGTCAGGTCTGTACACGACTTTCCACGCCAGAAGCGCAGAGCCATGCAAGACACTGACCACTGGTGCACAACACTGAGGCCCTGAAAGGATGTCTTTAACCCTAGAAGTCAGTTAGCAGAACGGGGAGGATGGGTGGGGAGGTAAGGAATCTAAAACTAACCTATGTTTCTTACAGATATATTGTTACCGAAGGTAAGTAACTTGTTCATCTGAAATAAACAGTTAGTTATAGTTTCCTTACCTTAGAATAGATATCCCAGCAATATCAACCTCAGAGGTGGGTCTGTGAATCAAGTTCACACCAGAAAGTCCTGGCGAACAGGACAGCCAAAGAAGCCGTCTCTCCGGACTTGGCTGTCCAGGCAGTAGTGTTTCTTAAACGTGTGCAGCCATGCCCACGTAGCAGCCTGACAGATGTCATTTAGGGGGACTCCTCGTCCCAAAGCAGTAGTAGCTGCCGTTGCCCTGGTGAAATGGGCACGCAGCCCCACTGGAGGCTCCTTCTTAGCCAAAGAATGGCAGGCTTTGATGCACAGAACGACCCACCTGGAGATGGTCTGTTTGTGCACAGCCCGACCTTTCTTAGTGCCCACGTAACCAACAAAGAGCTGGTAGTCCACCCGGAATTGTTCGGTGCAATCCAAGTAGAAAGAAAGCACACGTTTTGGATCCAGACAGTGAAGCCTTTCTTCCTCTTTCGAAGGATGCAGAGGTGGAAAGAAGATGGGCAAAGTGATGGTTTGGGCAATGTGGAAAGAAGTAACCACCTTGGGAAGAAATGAAGGTCTAGTTCTAAGGACGACCTTGTCCGGATGGACAGCCAGAAAGGGAGGCTTGGAAAACAGAGCTTGAACCTCACTCACCCGGAATGCAGAGGGGATGGCCACCAGAAAAGCAGTTTTCAAAGTGAGAAGTCCAAGAGGACAGTTATGCAGTGGCTCAAAGGGAGAGCACTCAAGATATGTCAGAACTAAGTTCAAGTCCCACTGGGGCATTACGAAGGGAACATGAGGAAAAAGAGGAGTAATGCCCTTAAGAAATCTATTTACAACAGGGGACTTGAAAAGAGAAGGCTGATCAGGGAGCCTGAGGAAGGCTGAAATGGCCGAGAGGTAGCCCTTAAGAGTGCCCAGAGCAGAGTCCTGCTGGGCCAAAGAAAGGAGGAACAATGAACCTTAGAAAGAGGGGCAGAAATGGGATCCACAGCCTCTTACTGTGCACCATGCCACAAATGTATTCGATCTGCAGGCATATACCGTCTTAGTGGAGGGACGCCTGGCTGCCAAGATTACATCACAGACTTCGGGAGGCAGGTCAAATTACGTCAACTGCCGCCACTTAATCTCCACACAAGGAGGTGGAGGCTGGACAGGTTTGGGTGGAGGACTATCCCCTGCCGCTGCGACAGAAGATCCTCCCAAAGAGGCAGTCGGATCGGAGGATCGATGGCCATGTTGAGCAGCTCGGGACACTAGACTCTTCGTGCCCAATCTGGAGCCACAAGAATGACTTGAGCCCAGTCGCGGTTGATCTTCTTCAGCACTCTGTGCAGAAGTGGTATAGGCAGAAAGGCGTATAGAAGACCGCAACTCCACTCGTGACCAAAAGTGTCGCCTAGCGAGTGCCGCCTTGGAAATTCCAACGCGCAGAATTGCTGACATTGCGTGTTTCCTTCGGTGGCGAATAGATCTAACCAAGGCTCTCCCCACTGCTGAAAGAGACCTTGCACCACCTCCGAGTGAAGATGCCATTTGTGATCCATCATGCACCTGCGGCTGAGTTTGTCTGCCCTGGTGTTCAGTGAACCTGCCAGGTGTTGAACCACCAGGTATTTGCCCTTATGTTCCAGCCATGTCCAGATGTGGAGGGCCTCTTGACATAGGATCCAGGACCCCACCCCGCCTTGTTTGTTGCAGTACAACATGGTGGTGGTGTTGTCCATGAACACCTGTACCAGTCTTCCCCAGACAGAGTGAAGGAATGCTTTGAGTGCAAGACTGATCGCCCGAAGCTCCAGAAGGTTGATGTGGAGCCTGAACTCCGCCAGAGACCAGAGGCCCCTGATCTCCGCCTCTCCCATGTGGCCACCCCATCCCAGAAGGAATGCGTCAGTCACCACTGTGTCGTCTGGTTGGGAAAGGGAGAGGGATCTTGCCGTTGACCCAATCCTGGTTCGTGAACCACCACTGCAACTGTCGTGCAGTGCCTTCCGAGATCTGGACGCAATCGGACTGATTCCCCTGATGCTGCACCCACTGGAACTTCAGGTCCAACTGCTGAGCCCGCATATGCCACCTGGCATGATAGACCAGCAGGAAGCAGGAGGACATGATGCCCAGCAGCCTCAGGGTCATCCTGACCGAAACCCAGGATAGGGGCTGAAAGATCGGAATCATAGCCCAAATATCCCGAACTCGCTGTTTGGGAGGATAAACCCGAAACTGCGTTGTGTCCAAAACCGCCCGATCAAGAGGACCTTCTGAGAGGGAGTCAGGTGTGACTTCGCCACGTTGATGGAGAACCCCAGCGAATGCAGGAGGTCGGCCGTAGTCTGGAGGTGAAAGACGACGCCTTCAACAGCCATTCATCGAGCTAGCTGAAGACTGGAACCTCTGATCTGCGCAGATGAGCTGTGACCAACACCATCACTTTCGTGAACACACGAGGGGTGCTGGAAAGGCCAAAGGGGAGCACGGTAAACTGAAAGTGTTTGTGGCCTACCGTGAACCGCAGGTAACACAGCTGGGCAGGCAGGACGGGTATGTGAAAGTAAGCGTCCTGCAAGTCCAACGCTACCATCCAGTCTCCAGGGCAGACAAGACGTGAGCGAGCGCCAACATCTTGAGCTTCTCCTTCCGGAGGAAGCGGATGACGATCCTGAGATCCAAGATAGGATGCAGGCCTTTGTCCTTCTTGGGTACCAGAAAGTAGTGGGAATAGCAACCACAACCTACTTCCGGGGTAGGAACGCGCTTGATGGCACCTTTGGCCAAGAGTGCTGAAACCTCCTGTTGGAGAAGGGCCGGGTGATCCTCTGACATGCGATGGTACTGAGGTGGCATGGAGGAAGGGGTAGTCTCGAAGGGGATGGAGGAGCCCCTTCAGACTATTTGCAAAACCCACCTGTCCGACAGGATGTTTCGCCAGTGGGGGAGGTGATGGCAGATCCTGCCGCCCACTGGCATTTGGTGGCCCTGAAAGGTCGTACTAGGAGGGTTTGGAGGCTGCTGCAGAGGGGGCTGTGGTGGACTGGCCTGCCCACTGGCCCCAGAACCACACCAGTGGTTCCCACGTCCCCGGCCGCACTGGGGCTGAACAACTTGCGTCGGCCTGTGGCTCTGGGTGGGACGTAGCGGGGCACCTCTTCCGTAGCCACGAAAGGGGCGAAAGGCAGACTGCGCAGTGCAGGTGATGGAGAGGCCCAAGGACCTGGCCGTAGCCCGAGAGTCCTTAAAGTGCTCTTGCACATTGTCTGCCTTGTCGCCGAAAAGGCGACGGCCATCAAAGGGCATGTCCATAAGGGTGAATTGGACATCCCCAGAAAAACCAGTCGAACGAAACCAGGCGTAGCGTCGAAGGGCTACTGACATGGAAATCGTCCTGCCAAGTGCGTCAGCGGTATCCAGCCCACAGCAGATGGTTACTTTGCCACGTCTCGCCCCTCGGAAACTGCACGGAAGAGTATGACCCCGGCCTCTTTCGGGCACTGAGGCAGCATCTGCGACACCGTATCCCACACAGAGTGGGTGTAACGGCCCAACAGACATGCAGTGTTTACCGACCGCAGCCCCAAGATGGCGGGAGAAAACATTTTATTCCCAAGGTGGTCCAGCTTTTTGGATGCCCTTTCCGGTGGTGTGGTAGGGAAGGCGCCTTTAGAAGTGGAGGCTTGAACCACTAAGCTCTCAAGGGTGGGGTGTTGGGAGAAGAAAGTAGTCACCCGGGGCCGGGCGGTGGCGTTGGGCAATCATCCTGTCCACAGGAGCCCCTGTATTGGGCCTGGACCACGTGCCCAAAAGGATGTCTGTGAGGGCTTCATTAAACAGCAGCAGGGGCTTCAAAGAGCTTGCTGCCGGTTCAAGGACCTCTGTCAGGAGGTTAGTCCGCAACACCACTGCGTATGACGCTCCCTCCTCCGTAGCCACGGTAGGAGGAGACAACATGCCAAGGTCTGGTGAGGTATCTAGACCACTGGCTTCCCCCAGTTCCTCTCGCCAGTCCGGTTCGTACACCAACTGGTCGGTTAAAGGGTCCCCAGACCCCTCCCAGCCCTCCTCACACTCCTCTTGCTGCCAATCTGGTCTCAAAGAGCGAGGGTAGAACAGGGGCACAAACGTACCCGCCGGATTTGGATCCGGCGTTGGTTGACGTCGGTCCGACTCCGTGTCTACCTTGAGGTGGAGGCCGGGGTCGACGTCGGCTGTGGACACAGCTGACGCCAGTGGCGGTCGTGGTGTTGGTGAAATCGGCGCCAGGGGAGGCGTAACGAGGTCGACCAGCACCAACCTGGATCCAGGCAGGATCCAAGGGGACCCTGCGGTGCCAAGGCCGAAGCCGCCGAAGGCCTACGGCTCCCAGCCGAGACGCGGGGCACGAAGGTGCGCCGGTGGAGTCGGACTACCCAAAGATGGTACGCATCGCTTTGTAAAACTGACGAAGCTGGGCAGGGGTCGGTCCCAGGAAGAAGGGGAAACCCAGAGCCGACCCTATGGGCTCCGCACGCGGAGCTGCAGGAGGGGCACAACCAGCATCCCTCGTCACGTCGGCTGATGGACGGGAGAAGTTGAAGATTGACGATGCTTCTTCGACTTCTTTTGTGCTTCGACTTACCTGACCCCGAGTGTGAAGACTTAGAGGATGAATGGTGGTGACCGGTCCCTCGACGTCCTCCGCGACTGGGACCTCGAACTGCACAAAGCCAACTGCCGGGCCTCGAGTATCTTTTAGGACTGCTCCCGCAAAGACTTCGGGGCCGCAGTCGGAGCACGACTTGGGGTCATGGTCGCGCTCCAGGCAGTAGAGGCACACGCTTTGGGGATCCGTCACCGACATCAGTCGGGTACAGGAAACGCAAGTCTTACAGCCAGGCATCCCTCCTGCACCAGGAATCGTGAGGACTAAAAAAACAACGAAGTAGACAAAAGTAGAGAAAAAAGCTCAGTCAAAAAAATGACTTGGGGTACCGCTCTATCTGGATCTGCGCTTGCTGGCATGGAAAAAGAAAGAACTGACGTCAGCGCGCGAGTGCAGCGTCTATTTAGCTACCGTGAAGTCATCCCGGCGACCACGATGACGAACGCGGAGTTAACCGACGCCACCTTCTGACACGCAGGGGTACTGCTGACGAAAAACTTTCCGTATCTAGTCTGACGCCTGGGGGTGATTCTAAGGTAAGGTATCTATAACTAACTGTTTCTTTCAGCTATATCTGTTTTCGTACAATCTGAAAAATGTGATGTAACCAAGTTGTTTTGTTATTCTTGCAGCCCTGAAGGACTGGTTTTCTTTCTGTGAAACACCTGTTGGCTGCCCAGGTGTTTTCTTTCTCTATGACCTATGAACTTCACAAATTGTATTTTTCGAGGAGGTCTGTATGGATGTGTAATTTTGGATACTGTTTCAATATTAATCACTCAATCCATACTGACTTAATGTATCCTGCATACAAAAGGTACATGTCTTAAGAATAAGACTAATAAATATATTTCAGATACTCTAGATTCAATTGCGAACTATACACTATATAAAACTACTCCACGTATTACATTACTAGTGTTTTAAAGCTTTAAGTCAAAGGGGAAAGTAGCTTAGTGGGTGGAGAGTGCAAGGGCTAGGTGTTCTGTTATCCCCTGTATTTATGTTCAAGTGATTAATCATTTGACTTGGTGTGTCTTTAGATTAACTCTTTTTGAAACTAACTTATTACATTTTTTGACTAAATAACTTCATACATTATCCACTTGTTGGCAATTTACCTTATATGATGACATTGATACACTGGCCCCTGAAGGATTATTGGGTTGCCCATCCACGAAGCAGTGCTCCTCCCAAAAAGGCAGCATGACCGGAGAACCGATTCTCATGTCATGACTTCTGGATAACATATTCTCCATACCCAATCAGGATCCACAAGAATAACTTGGGCCTGATCATTCCTGATCTTCTTGAGAACTCTGGGCAGGAGTGGTATCGGCAGAAAGGTGTACAAGAGGCCTGAGCTGTACTAGAGATGAAAAGCATCTCTGAGTGAGACTCACCTTGAAAACTCCAGTGTGCAGAAGTGCTGACATTACGCAATCTCGGTGGTGGCAAATAGATCTAACCAAGGTTCTCCCCAATCTCTGGAGAGACCTTGCACAATCTCCAGACGGAGCCGCTATTTGTGATGCTCTAGGCATCAACTGCAGAATTCGTACTCTGGTGTTCAGCGAGCACATCAGGTGTTGGACCACCAGGGAAATGCACAGACTTTACAGCCATGTTCAAAGACACAGGGCCTCTTCACACAGGACCCACGACCCCACATACCCTGCTTGTAGCAGTACCAAATGATGGTGGTGGTGTCTGTGAACACCTGAACTAGCCCCACCTAGTTGGAAGGAAGAACGGTTTTCAATGCCAATTGGATCCTTTTCAAATAAAGCAAGTTGATGTGGAGCTGTAACTCCCCCATAGACAACTTCTCCCAGATAGCTGCCCCAGCCTAGCAGTGACTCATCTGCAACTACAGTCAGCTCTGGTTGGGGAAGGATGAGGGGTCTGCTGTGGTCCGTCAGCCACCACTGCAGGTATTTTGCAGTTCCCTCTGATATCTGGACCAGGTCTGAGTGATTCCCTTGATTGCGTGCCCACTAGGACTTCAGGTCCCATTGCAGAGCCTGCATGTCAGTGGGTATTTGTTACCAGCAGGATGCAGGAGGCCATGAGGCCCAGCAAACTCGCCAAAATCCAGGATGGAGGATGAAATATCTCAATCATAGCCCAAATATCCTAAACCTGCAGTTGCGGAGTTGATACCAGAACTGCACTATATCTGGAGCATCTCAGGGGGAGTTAGGTGTGACTTTAGCATGTTTATAGTGAACCCCAGGTAATGCAGTACCTCATCCATTGTCTGGAGGTGGGAGGCGACTGCTTTGCGCGAGTCTGCCTTCAACAGCCAGTTGTCGAGGTAGGGGAGGACTGGACCTCCACGGGTGTGCTGCAACCACCACCATTACCTTGGTGAATACCCAACGGGTGTAAGTCCATAAGGGAGTACTGTGAACTGATAATGTTTCTGGCCCATTGAACCGCTGATAATGCCTGTGATTAGGCAGGATGGGAAAATGGAAATATGTAAGCCCAGTTCAACCATCCAGTATCCAGGGTCTAGGGCAGACCAAACCAGAGCTTACATGAGCATCTTGAATTTCTTAATTTTCAGGAAGAAATTGAGAGTGTGCAGGTCTAAAATAGGGCATAGGCCTCTGTCTTTCTTTGTCTGCAGAAAGTAGCCGGAATTGCATCCACTGCCTACTTTTGATGCCGGCAATCCCTTGGTAGCTCCTTTGGGAAACAGAGCCTGGCATGGCATCCAAATGCCACTGATGAGGCAATCGTTCTGCCAAGCGACTCGGTCGTATCCAGTCCGCAGTGAATGGTAAAGTTGGCTGTCATCTTCAATAGCTTGTGACGGGCACTTGTGCAACTGAATCGGAATGGTGCGGGTGTATCGGCCCAAAAGAAACGCGGTGTTCCCCAACCGTAGTGCAAGTCTAGAGGAAGAGAACATCCTCTTGCTAAAGGTGTCCAGCCTCTTGGATTTCCAATCTTGTGGTGTGGTAGAGAATGCACCAGGATTAACTTTGGTGGTGGAGGCCTGGATGATCAGGTTCTCTGGGGTGGGGTACTGGGTGAGGAAAGTTGGATCCCCAGGAGCAGGGTGATGGCGGCATGCAATTGTCCTACGCACAGGCGCCCCTGTGCAGGGCTTGGCCAAGACCCCAAGCAGGACATCAGTGAGGGCTTCATTAAAAGGGAGAAGGGGTTCTCAGGGAATGACATCAGCTAGAGCACGGCATTAGTCTTGACTGCCACCGAAGTCATCCGAAGGTCCAACTGCTCAGCTGACCTCCTCACCCCTATAGAGAAGGAGGCCTCTTCCTCCATAGCCACACTAGGAGAGACCAGACCAGTGTTGTGTTCAGACCAGATCAGCCAGTTCCTGATGCCAGTTATCAGTGGCCTCCTCAAGAGGGTTGTAACTACAAGGATCCTCTGGTCCTCCCTAATTATACCCCTCTTCAGGCCTGTCAAAAAAAGAAGCACTGGGTCTGACTTGGAAGTTCAAACTCTGGCCAGCACCAGATTCAGCGTCAGGCGATTCAGTACAGCTCCGTATTGAAGTCAGGTGTGATGATGGGGTCGGCGCTACCGCGAATGACGTCAATGCAACGGACTATGGGGAAGGTCACTGTCTCACGATTGGAGCAGTTCAGAAACTAGCATCAGATCCAGGGGGCCTGACTGGTGCCCAGGGCATACCAGCTAGTGGAAATCTAGTGGGCGCACCAGCCGAACTCATGGGGCCTGAACGAGCTCCAGAGGGACTGGCCCACCCAAAAATGAGGTGCATTTCTTCATAACTCACCAAGTTAGGTGAGGGGCGCTAAGGCTCAAGGGATCTCGGGATTGCGTGAACCAGACTCAGAGGCAGGCTCCACCTGGGTTTGGGGCCTAGCGTGACAGTGTTACAGCAGCTCTGCCAAAAATTCGGACCGGTGTGAAGTCAACTTAGACTTTTTGTGGGTCTTACCCGACAAGTTCAAATGTGAGGATGAGCACCTGGAATGACTGGAAATGGGCCGGGACCTTCCTTGTGACGAGGACCTGGAGCATTGTGGAGTTGAACGCCATCTGGCAACTAGGAGTTATAAGAAGCGCTTTCTCAGGTCCTTTGGGTTCCCACAAGTCTTGGAGTGCTAGTTCGGCTCTGAGCACCACAGTCAAACCAGATGGGGTTCTGTCACAGACATCGGTCTGTGACAGGAGCCAGAGGGCTTAAACCCCACTTGTTTCTTTGTGGACATCCCTCCCTACACATCGGGAGAAAAGTCTCAAAAAAAGCTTCTCAACAAAATGTTGATAAAGTCAGTCAATCAAGAAACTTTATTCGATTTTTTGTCACATAAAAAATCATAAAAGCATACACATACGTTTATAAAAATTGCCAATTAATTTTTGTTTTTCACTTATTCAAATCCATTTTTAAAAACGTTTTCAGAACTTCTATTAAAATGTTAATACACTTGTAAAATACCTCCCACATTTCATTGTTTTTAAAGGTGAATAAACCAAGAATGTGAAAAAAGCGTTATAAAAATTTCCCATAGATTTACAATTTTTCATACAAAAGATAAGAGAAGATTGAACCCTGATATGTACATTCTAAATTCTTAACAGTCTTCAGAAAAGAGGTTACAATACCACCCCACTGTTACAGTCAAAAGTGTCTAAGTCAAGTTGTTTTCTATTCTTAATAGTCTTCATAGAAGAAGTTACAATGTCACCTACTATTACAATCAATCAGAGGTGTCTAAGTCAAATTGTTTTCTACACTTGATTGATTTCTTCAAAAATAAAGCAACATTGCTTGTTAGACATTCATTATCTAAAAATTGAAGTGCAATAAAAGCTGGGCGGCATTGTCGCAAGCCCCATATTTTTAAAATGGGTTTTATCCACTTTTTTCTTAGATCCTGGTAAAATTTGCAAAACAACACAACATGTATCGTCGATTGAGTAGACATTGTCACACGGACAGTTCAATACGTTTTTAGACCAATCATTGACCGTTGGAAAACTAACCAACCTATGGAAAACATTTAACCTGAAGCGGGTAAGAACGAATCTGTCGTACCCTTTTAAGGTATATTGAAGGTATGGTTGAATGTTAAAAGAAACAATTATCAATAGATTTGATTGGACTGTAGATTTTGACACCTCGTTCACAAATCTAATGCTCTCCATATGCTGCATACACTGTTTTTTTAAGTCTTTTCCAGGGATGGCACAGATTGTCTGGGGGTTATAATAATATTCTGGTGTTCCAAGATCAATCATAAAATCCCTTATATATCTCATCCATCCTATCTCTAGGGTATGTTCTAGTTTTAAGCTATCTTGCAAAGCCAACTGATTGAATGTATTATTCGGTGATTTCCAAATCCGGTGCCTAAGACAACCGGTTGCACCTTTATAATATATGTAATGTATGGCTCGGTGTGACAAATAAAGGTAGATGTGGTTCTGGGCACTGCCAGTAAGTATCTAAGAAACGCATTTTCCACTTTCTGTATTTCTGATACGTTTCGATGGCCCCATAACCCTGCCCCATATGTTGCTACAGTTATACTCTTGCAGGGATTCTGCTTATGCACAGAACTATGCACAGGAAACCAGGACCTCAGTAAATTGTGGTGTACCAAAAACTCACCTCAGCATCCAGAACCCCTATCCGACCAGCATCAGTGTCCCATTCGTTATCCATATCATCCCAATGTATAGACAACCCAGAACAAGCGACTAAGAGTATTCTCAGGAATGGTGGGAATCGGAAATACCTGTTCGCTATTATACATATATCAATCCACAACAAAGGAATCAGAGACACAGTGAAGTTTAAAAGGTTTATTTTATAAACTACGTGTCCTAAGATGCAGTACTTTGGCTAACATAAGCAGACAAATGATTATAATCAAAACCATCAGCATTGTTACAATACCATAGAAAATGAAAGGAGAAATCATAGTCTAAATGACAGTGGCATACAGCCACCTTCCTTTCGCTAGTAAACTAATATTATTAGACTAGCAGAAGGTCTCTTAGGCTTGAATGGGGAACCCCATACCGTAAAGATCAGTTTTAGGTGGATCGCATCACAGGATCAGCTTTGCTCTGCGCCTGGAAATGTTCTTCTCCAGAATGTGTTTCAAACGCATGCAAACTGTAATATTAAAGGCTCTCGACATTCAGGTATTTGCAGCTGTGTGCATATTATGGCTAGAGAGTGGGCCGATCAACCTGGATTCAAAAACATACATTGTCTGGCTGCTCAAAGTGTTTTGCACACAATGTTCAGACCAAGGTCGCAGTGCACGTCTACGGAGGTGAACAACAGACGGTTCTCATGTGAAGCAAAGGCAAGCAAGCAGTTTCTCAAATAATAACATGTATCTGCAGTGTCGTGTGCAAAAGCAGCAAAAGTGGCAAGATGGCTTTCTAAAAGCTAACGCGCTTATGCTAACATAGCAATGTATGTGGACACCTTCACTACAATACATTTAGCTTTGTAGATCCTAATTATTCAGTTGGGGGCCTCTTACCCAATTTTTGTGAGAAATTTACAAGAGCTGTCGTGGTTCTTGTAAACAGAAGCTTCCTAATATTAATAGCTTGACCCCAAGAACCCTTGTCATCAATTATTATCCCTAAATAGGGGTAGGTGGAAGTAGTCGCCAACTTCTTCCCATTTAGAAAAATGTCCTTCTGCTTCTTACCACCCCTACCGCAATTCATTACATAGGTTTTTGAGACGTTTATTTGTAAACCTAGTTTCTTCATAAAAACATTCTAAGATTCTAGTGCTCGTTGCAACGCCAATGGGGTCCTAGCCATAATGACAGCGTCGTACGCATATAATAATACGGGTATTGGTCGGCTTTCCAGTTGGGGTAGGTCCTGGCACTCCTCTAACATTGTCTTTTCTAGGCCATTTGTGTATAATGTAAAGAGGAAAGGTGCCAGGACACACCCCTGTCTTACACCTCTCCACCTGGAATGATGTAGTGCATTCCCCGTTAAACCCATAACGGACGCAGGCTTTTGCGTTTGTATAAAGGGCTTTCAAAAAGTCAATTAAGAGGGCATCTACCCCCATTGTCACTAGAATACTCCACAATTTCTCGTGGGAAACACAATCGAAGGCGGCGGAAAGATCTACAAACGCCAGGTGTATTTTCCCCCTCCTTGCCTTCATATATTTGCCCATAAGTATAGACAAGTTAAGCCCTTGGTCAATTGTGCTCAACCCTTCCCTAAATCCAAACTGCAAATCCGAAAGTATATTCTTCTCCTCAGCCCATTTTTGTAGGCGATTAAGCAGTATCCTGCCGGCTACCTTCCCCAGTGAGTCCAATAAGGAGATGGGTCTGTAGCAGGCTGGATCCTGCCTATCTCCTTTTTTATAAATGGGGACCATAATAGAATCAGACCAAGTTTCGATTAGTCCCCTCATAGTGGCAGCGTTTAGGACGCGGGTTAACAGTGGAGCCCAGAGATCTGGGTTATGCTTATATATGTCCACAGGGACCCCATCAGGTCTGGGGGCCTTGCTTCCTTTGCTCGTGTTTAATACTGCTTGAACTTCTTTTAAGGTAAAGAGGACGTCTATTGGATAATTTACTACTTAGTTACCTATTGAGGGTATGATATCTTGTCTGTCTAGAAACACCTCTGCCTGTCCGAAAATTTTTGTAAAATGGTCCACCCACTGGTTTTCATCGATTGCTGTTTCAATTGAGGGCTTTCCTTCGGAACTAAAAAAAGGAGCTCTAACCACACGCCAGAAAGCCCTACTATCTTTTGCAGCACTGGCCCTATGCATATCCTCCCAGATGGATTATTTTATTTCCTTTTTCCGCAATTTTACCGTCTGATTGTAGGCCTTACTGCTCCGTTTTATTTCGGTCTTATCTTTGTTATTATTTTGTATTGGTTTTTTGAGTGCAAAATGGACTTTCGTGCATTCTGTGTTAAACCACCCCTTTTTCTTGGCAGTCCCCCTTTTTATCTCTACGTTCAGACTGTTTTTTATTTTTTCTGTTATATGTAAGAAACTTTTAAGAACCGTCTCCTGTGGGGTATTTTCATTTAAACAATTCATTATTAAATCCATTGCCTTCCCAACCACTATTCTTGTTATTTTGTCTGGATCAACCTTTTCCCACTTCAATGAGTAACCATTTACTTTATCGATCTCCAAATTAATACATGTTTGGTCCCGTTCTTTATTAGGATAACGTTTTAACTTTTTGCACAATATCGTAACTGTTAGTGGGAAGTGATCACCGATGGCTATTTTGTGCACTTTAAATCCTATTATGCTATGTGAAAAGTGATTCGAGGACAGAATGAAATCTATAGTAGAGATCAAGCCTCTCCCGTTAAAAATCTGTGAGAATGGGATGGGGGGTGAGACTAATGAGTTAACGAAGCCCAGATCTAACACAAATATGCTCTCGTTTAGAGCTTTGCCATAGACATTATGCGGGAAATGAAATAAATTGCAATTTTCCTCATCCACCAGACCACATGTTGAGTCGTTATTGTATGGACATATGTTGGTATTAAAATCCCCGCCCCATACAATCTGGGCAGTCCCCGAATTTGAATACTGGATTTTTTGCAATGCATGTCTTAGTTGGTTCACCGTATCTTCCACATTTTCCTTTGCAATGTTGTTATAAAAATTTACTATAATTACAGATTTATTACTATCCATATTCAGTGTCACAATTTGATAATTTGGTTCGGACGCTACAAAGGAAATTCTTTTTATTGAAATGTATATACTTAGGCCACCCTTTGGCCTCCCAAAATTGGATGTGGTGGCCGTTGTATGATAGGTTTTAAACCCGTCTATATGCATTTCTCTAAGAGCCCAAGTCTCCTGAAGACAAAGAATATCAGTTTTCCTAATAAAGTCTAAAAAGGGATCAATAGAAAGTTTAGATGATAGTCCCGCTATGTTCCAAAAAGTGATCTTTATCCTCCCCTCATTAACTGTTAGTATTCCTTGAGTAGGGCCCTCGTTTCCCAGTATTCTGACCTTTTTTAGTACGTAATTTGATCTCTCGTTGCTGTTAGGTAGTATACTGTGGTCAACATGTAGATCTGGTTTATTTTACCCCTTCCTTTGTATACTTTCATCGTGGCCTACTGTAAGTTCCTCTAAGTCCTTATAAGTAGATGCCAAATCCTTTCTCCTGTCATTCTTATAGTTAGTTAAGACAGATGTTACTGGATGACATAGTCAATCTAGTTCCTCTAAAGGGGATAATAATCTAAAACGATTTCTTACTGGTACATTATACGTGGGCCAAATGCTACTCTCAAACTGGCGTGGATTCTCTAATTCGGGAGGTGGGTGATAGAAATAACTTAGAGGTAATATGTTAATCCCTCCCACTAACATATTGTTTCCCCCTTCCCTCAAGATCATTTCCACTGTGATGTACGAAATGTTAATATCACACAATCACCAGCGAGACACTTATCTTTACCTACCCATCCCACCCTACGTGCCATTTTGAATTCTTCAAACAATCTGGTCGTAAGGCCTACTTTTGTACTTAGCCAGTGCAATGACTTATTTCTAAGTTTTTCACATGTCTCAGTGTCTTGCAGCCCTCGCTGCGGTACATTTGCGAGGACAACTGTATAGGGAGTGCAGGCTGGGGGTAAGTCCAAATGGCTTGATTCTTGCAGGTAGAGGCTTTCGGGTTGCATTGTTTTTAGTTGGTCTTGAGGTAGAGGTTTTAGATTTAAGTTTTTAGATGGAACAAATGTTGGTACAGCAAGCGATTTAATATGACATGTATTTACGTTGCTTCGCGTGTCCCTGACCTGATCTTCTCTCGGTTGGTTCCTTTCTGGCTCCCTATAACTACTCACTTCATTCTTATTATGTTGTATTGTTGTGGTCTAGCTTCTTCTTTCCTAACTGGAAATCTTTCTAGACGAGCCTCTACCTGGCTTAATCTGTCTTCAATATTCGTAAGCGCACCTCTTAAATAAGTCTCTAAGCTTTTTATTGCTATGGCCGTATTACCCACATCATCATCCCTCTTGCTTGTCTTTAATTTTTTCTCCATGCTCGGGAATGTTCCTTGCAGCGGCTAGTTTTAATCCCGCGGTTTTATTCTCTGATCCATTTTGCTTGTCAGATGTTACTCTTCCTGCTATTTTTTTTCTTGCTGTTATCAGTTTCCCTGTTATTTCTACCTCATCTCTTTTTTCCATGGATTTCTTAGCTAGCGTTTTTTTCCTTTTTTGTGGGGGGAGGTAGTTAACTCGGGATCGCTAATTATTGTTTCATCTATTGCCCCTTGAATACAGCCATTCGCTGGTATAATGGCCATTAAATCATCGCTTAGTGAGATTGCCTGAGCGTAAATTGTATTTTCTGAGTTCTCTATTACTACTGGTGTACCTGCAGCTAATGTCTGCCCTACAGATGTAATCTGCTTCTCAATTGCTCCCATCACCCCAGTCAGATAGGTCAACAGTGTTTGTTTTTTGGGCTTTTTAACATTCTTTCCAGTCAATGGATAATTTGTTTGTGGTTTTCTTTTGCCCATTTTGATTTGTTTACTGCCAGTTCCCTAGGTGCTTCACTTTGCGTTCGGCGACCCTGTGATATGGTCAATATTATTCTAAGAAGTTCAAACCCCGTTTCTCATAGGTCAAAATGCCTGGAGAATAATTCACCTTATATGGCATACAGTTCAATAACACACAGGACAAAAATATTGATCAATCCCACCGCCTTATGTATACTTATAAAGTTCCTACCACATGTCCATGGGGAAACACCTCCAGAGTTCTCTCGTTAATATCCAAGAGAGTAGGCCCAGCCCGGCCTTTAACGGCCCCTGACAGGCAAGGACTGGCCCGCCCTTGGCCCGGGCACGGCCTGGGCGCAGCCCGCGGCGCTTTTAGTGCGACAGCGGCAGATGTCTCCTCCCTTCTGGGAGTAGAGCAGCCTGGTACTGGGAGTCCTCAAAAAGTGCTGGTGCAGGCAGTAATGGTCAGCGCGTCCCGCGCCACGCTGGTGTGCGGCGCTTTTAGCGCGACAGCGAAAGATGTCTCCTCCCTCCTGGGAGTAGAGCAGCCTGGTACTGGAAGTCCTCAAAAAGTGCTGGTGCAGGCAGTAATGGTCAGTGCGTCCCACTGGTGTGCGGCGCTTTTAGCGCGGCAGATGTCTCCTCCTTCCTGGGAGTAGAGCAGCCTGGTACTGGGAATCCTCAAAAAGTGCTGGTGCAGGCAATAATGGTCAGCGCGTCTCCTGTACTATTGCTTTGCAACTCAGAAATCTGGGTCTGCCAAATTTAAAAGCTTATCTTTTAGTATTCTCATATATTTCCTAAGTTACATACAATTTTAGAAATATTTCAAAAACATAATCTTCTCAACTGTTTAAGAATAGCACACGTTTAGAAAATCACTGTTAAGATCTCTATAAATTCTGAAAGCATCGCCCTTTCAAGATGGCAGCAACAGCCAATAAAGTCAGTCAAAAAATGACTGGAGGTAGCACTGTGGATCTGTGCTGATTGTCGCATATATACACCATGTGCATTTTGAGCGGATACACTCACACTGTTGAGATTTGGTCGCGCAAGTGCTCGTCACAGGATATTGCAGATGGCAGCAACATTTACCATTTGCTGCGGATTGGATATGACAGACTCGCTAGGCAGAGCGATTGAGTACTCAATGGCCCTACGCACATCACTTACAATGTGGGCAACACTGACACAGAGCCAAACACCACCACCTACCGATGCACAGGGGTACTGCTCAAAAAGTAATTGAACCAAGTCTTAAGCCTGGGGAATTATTCTAAGATAGGAAATCTACAGCTAGAATTCTCTATCAAGTATAACGTTACTGAAGGTAACTAACTTTTTTTCTGGCTCCTTCTTACCTGCAGATTCCTACCTTCTTTAATATATTCCCAACCAATACCCACCTACAGGATGTAAGACCTTGATGGATGCTTATACCAGAAACTTCTGTAGCACAGATTGGGCTAAATTCCCATTCATTGTCACCTCCGAATCCAGATTATAATGCTTGGCAAGAGTGTGGATAGCCAAGGCAGTTGTTGAAAGCTTGGCTCAAGTGGAGTGTACCCTAATGCACTCCAGTATTTCTTTTTGCACCATGGCGTAGCAGATTTTAATGCACCAAAAAAGCCATCAAGAAAAGGTCCTTTTTTGCTGCCTACATAGTCTACGAAGAGCTAGTCATCCTCACAGAAGTACTTTGTGCGGTCAATAGGAAATCTCACTGTTCTTTTTGGATCCAGCCTGTGATATCTCTTGATAGGTACGGATGTCCCCATTGTCCTGACGACCATATCCGTAATATCTGGGCAAGACAGAATACCTTGCCCGGATGCTGCTTATTTGGCCCTGACCCGGTCATGAAAAGGGGCCTATAATTCCCGAGGATGATGAACGATTAGCGACCAGCATACTTACCAAAGTACATGCATATAGGGTCCAAGCAGACACATGGCATTAGGCGATTTGAAGACCAGGCTCCTGGCTGCAGGGGCTTTTTGGCCCAAGCTTCAATCCATTTTGACTCCTATGCCAGGAGTCAGAAAGGGCTTCTGAATGGGAACAAAAGCTCAGATGTGTCTGGCCCAACTAGTAAGATTTCCAAAAGGACATTTGTCTTACCCTACATAGAGGGCAGCTTTAGGTCTGAGTCCTCAGCTGCTTGTCATATTTCCACAGCAAATGATGCACTGTCTTCAGTTGAGAATTAAAAATGGTGAGTTCATACTTGCATCAGGGAAAGTGTCAAATGTGATTGGCCTCTTGTAGATCCATGTAAATACTGTTACCATCATAATGAGGGGGTAAATCATCCCCATCCCACCATAATCATTACCGTGTCTGGGTGGTAACAAGCAATGGTCAGAAGCAGAGCCAAAAAGATATTTGTTCTCTGATGGCGCTTCGGCTCTATTAGGGGCACAGTATCAGAATCAGGCTCCATAATGACCAGTTGCTTAAGGTGCTATCCTTCTTTTACTTCCTATAATTTACAGCTTTGTACCCCCCCAGCCCCGGAATCCATATACCTTGCTTTCCAAGAAGCTGCTCCGCAGCTTAGGGGAACCGTGCCACCAGCTTGCTAGTTAAAGACACACAAATGAAGGATGGAATGCGGAACGAATCAAAACATTCACCCCCAGCAAAGAGATCTGGGTTAAACCCATCGTTCTTTTGCTCACCATGCCACCCTAGTTAAGACCCAGCCATATGCGAATCCATCTTGACCCTACACCTCATGGGAACGGTCCAGCCCAAACTGCCAAGCCAGGTCTTCCCTGGACCCAAATGTTTTGCATTTGCACACTCGAGTGGGAAGGGTATGCCCAGGCGTGGGTCCCTTGCTCTCCATGCCACTGGAGTCAAGCTAGCTTGGCTGATGAGGGGTGAAACCCCGAAACCGGTACCAGGATGCTGGTTTACGGGTTCAGGGAGGACCTAGCCTGGCAGATCGAGCTGGACTGTTGCCATGGGAATCAGGGTCAAGACTGATTTGCATATGGCTGGGTTTTAACTGGAATGGCATGGGGAGCAAAACGATTTCAGACCCTGAACTCTGTACTGGGGTGAATGTTTGAAATTGTTCAGCATTCAGTCCATCAGTTGTTCTTTTTGCACCGGATTGCTAGTTGGCATAGTTAATGGGTGGCCCTATGACATTAAATATTGTCTTTGAACCTCCAACTATCATTGTTGATTAATAAAAACATTCTTGCTTTTGCTTCGTCTTGCGCTGACCCAAGAATTTCAGTTCTAGCTGTACATTGTGAATACCCTCAGCAGTCCCTCTTAATACTGGCCCGTGTTCTTAAAAATAAAAAAAAACACTGTCTGACTCCTAGTCCATTATTCCTAGCTGTAGTATGCAGGTAAACTGCCTGCTTTGAACATGTTAATATTTGTGAGTGTGAGAAGCAGCTCAGTACTAAGAGATAGCTGTATGTATTATTTTGACCAAATCTATTTAGATTTCATGAGTTACGGTTTGAATGATCCCCTTGTCAGCATTTTTTCATTTGGTTTATAGTTATGCAACTTCCCATGGGGTTACTGAGTTGCCCTTGTTTACTGCATCAGCTGTGCGTGGTCTGCATAAATCGCTGTGATGATGAAGGAGTGGGGGGGGGGGGGGGGGGGGGAGGGTGGAGAGGGGGTGAACAACCGGTGGGGACAAAATGAAAGACAGCGCATAGCTCCTTTGGAGGGTTTGAAAAACTTGGTCTAATGTGATGGACTTCCAGATTGGGGGAAATATTGTATCCTGCCCCCTATCAACTGATCGTGGCCTTGAGAGGGCAAATAAAAGTTGCTTGTGGTCTGCTGCAACAGGAGGAAGAGTTGGACGATTGCTGTGCCTGCAGAGCAAACAGCCTCACTTACCAGCCGCCCTCTGTTGGTGCAATTTTCTGGCCCGGGACAATAACCACAAACATAGAGCTGTAGCGCAACTATCTTCGAATCGCTCGAGCGCAGAGTCAACTTTTTCTCCAAACCATTAAATTGCATGTCTATAAGGAACACTTGGAGAGCCCCATAAAACCTGCCTTACCACATCCAGGTGTCTCTTTTAAGCACTACACTAGTGCCAATAGCTTGGCGTACACAGTCTTTGGTTTCCAGGCCTGCATGTAATCTACTTTAATGCTTCCTGTCCGTCTTGGCAGTGAGGTCCTGAATTTTTCTGGAATACCCGGCACAATTTTACCGCCATTGATAATTATTGGTGTACCTGCTTAGAACGTACACTGCATTCAGAGAATGTATAGCTAGTCTAGCCGCGAAAAAAAAAATTGTACCATAGATGTCTCAACCCCATTTTTGCTGGTACCTGGGGAGTTTAGTGGAAAACCATTTGGATTGACTTTACTTATGATTGCCTACATCATAAGGCTTTCAGGCGTTGGGTATCTTGTCAGAAAGTTAGAGTCACCAGGGGCTGGCTGGCCTGTGCCGTCTGACTAAAGGGAACAATGGCTTAGATGAGTCGCCATGGGAGTGTCTGTAAGGGCTTTGTTAAATAATAGTGGTAGTGGTTCAGACAAGGTGGGCCCTGGCTGAATAATTTCCGTCAATAAATTGTCTTTATTTTCTAGATTATGCAACTCCAAATCTAGTACTTTTGCTGCACTTCTCACCACTACAGCAAGAGAGACTGACTTTCTTTGGTCGACCAGATAGTGAGTCCCGCTATCTCTGGTGAAGTATTTAGCCCACTTGCATTCTTCAAATTGAAGTACAGACCTTAATCATCTAATAAGGGGGGGCAGATTGTCTCCCTCCTAGCTATCATCAGTTTTGTGAGGGAAATAAGATATTTACCAGACTGCATCGGAGTCAGAGCTTAGGAGGGCCTTTAGCCTCTCATACTAATGGCATTGAGAGACATCTCGAGACTGAAGGTCTAACTATACAACAACAAGTTGCATTTTTGTTATTTCAGAGTGCAACAAAGGCGAGGTGCGAGACGATGTTGGTTCAGTGTCGGAGACCTGTGGTTGTGATTGGCTCCGACAGATCTGGATCAGCTTTGGTTATGTGAACAAGGGGCCAAGGCTGCAGTTGGGGGAAGGGCCCACCGGCAGAAGTCCAGCTAGAGGCCCCTTTGTTCTTTGGGGCCGGAAGGCACACCAGAGGGAGCCAGTAGCGCCTGGGAATTTTTCAGCATGGCCTCCTTGAAGGCTGCTATTTGCTGGCTTGATCAGGGCCAGGGAACTCTGCGGTGTGCTGGGAGGAAATGCAGGAATTCCTTGGAGCAGGACTTTTTGTGTGTCGCTTTTGTTACTCTTGCCAGATTTCAAGTGGCAGAATGGTGACGAGTCCCACTTGACTTTATTGCACTTATGGCGCTTTTTCGACTTTTCCAGAAGACTTCAAGCAGGAACAAGACTTTGAATAAGTCTGACCTCATGACTATGACGGAGAACAGGCTCGCAACTCGGAGCTGGACATCTGTTTACAATGCAACATATTTATATGATCAATGACGTAAAGTTTGCCTCCTTCTCCATGATTGTCTTATGGTGCACAACGGTGCACTAATAGCATGACTTAAGGTTGTAACCGAAGTCTAAGGATCATAGGAATTGCATTGTGGGTCTGTGACCGACATCAGTGTTGTCTTGCAGTCACAGCACAGTTTAAACTCTGTTGTTTTTGGGAGAGTCATCTTCACTCTGGATAACTTTGGAGTCGTTAGATAAAGGCGGGGTGCAAGACTTAGAACACGTGTTATTCGTTTGCCCAAACGTGAATGTCATAGAAACTAGAAAGAGATTTTTAAAAACAATTAGAACAAAATGTAAAATTAACTCTGATCAGAACCTGCTTTCTCTCTGTATGGCACCGTCCAATGAATTCATGTGTATTAATATGTTTACATTTTTTAAATAATTTTTAACTTTGTATTAGAATGACAATTTTTCTATCCAAATGTAATTTTTAAATATTTGTTGTTCTCAGTCGAGAACTAAATCAAATAAACCTAAACTTGTGAAACTTGTTGGAGTCGTTAGAATTTCGACAACGTTGGGAGTGGAGCTCTGAATCCAGGTTTAAGGGCAAAGAAAAAAGTAACTGATGAACAAGTTTTTTACATTTGACAATGCATTATCTGGTAGAGACTATCTAACCACAGATTCCATACCTTAGAATAATCCCCAGGTGTCAGACTGGATCTGGATATTTTTTGTGCTCCCGTAGGCAACGTCTCCATGTGCTGTCATCTTCGCCGGTGATGTGTACAGTGCCTATATAGGCGTCATCCCAGCGCACTGACATCAGTTTCTTTTAGTGACTTTCCATGCCAGAATGCAGAACCACAAAGAACACTGACCACTGGTGTGTGACAATAGAGCCCTGAAATGGGAATAACCTGTATCTAAAAATCCATTCCCAGATGGAGAGGATGGGTGAGTAATTATAGAAACTGTAGCTGGATGGTCTCTACCACATAAGGTGTTACCAAAAGTGAGTAACATGTTCATCTGTTAGAGACTACTAGAAGCAGATTACTTACCTTAGAATAGATACGCAAGCAATGCCTCCTCCTCAGAGGGTCCGCAAACTCTATTTAGACTAGAAAGTCCTGCAGGACCGAACAGGCAAAATGCACATCCTGATGGACCGGACTTTCCAGGCAGTAGTGCTTAGTGAATGTGTGTAGTGAGGCCCATGTTGCTGCTTGGCAGATGTCAAGGACCAAAACTCTGCATGCTAACGCAGTGGTCGCACCATTTGCTCTGGTGGAATGAGCAGGCAAGCCCTTTTTCCGGCACGGCCATCCCTTTCTTGGCTCTGAAATACCCACGAAGAGTTGATCGTCCACCCAAAATGGTTTTGTGCGGTCAAGGTAGCACAACAATGCTCTTTTTAGGTCCTCTCCTCTTCCTTAGAGGGTTGAGGCAGACTGTAGGTGATGAAAGAGGATACGTGGAAAGGGGTGACCACCTTCGGCAAAAAGAATGCTCAAGTACGAAGGACCAGTTTGTTTGGGAAAAAAGAGAGGTACGGAGGCTGAGATGACAGCACCTGCACTTCACTGACCCTCCGGGCAGATGTAATTGCCACCAGAAAGGCCTCTTTGATGATAAAAAGCCTATGATGGCAGGTATGAAGCAGCTCAAAGGGAGCGCACATTAGAAAGGTAAGAAGGTCCCATTGAGGAATAACGAAGGGAGCTGGGGAAAAGTGCTGCAAAGCTGTAAGGAACCTATTTACAATAAGGGACTTGAAGAGGGAGGGCTGATCTGGCAGCCGTAGAAAGGCGAAGAGACCAGACAAATAACCCTGCAGTGTGCCGAATGCACAGCCCTGCTGGGGCAGGCTACAGATAAACATAAGAATTTGGGGAAGGGGTGCAGATAAAAGGTCAACCTGTTTGGTGGTACACCATTCCACAAAGTTCTTCCAACATCCAGCACATACTGTCTTGTTGAAAGAACACAGAGTTGCCGAGAACATTACAGACTTTTGGAGGGAAAGACGAAAACTGTCAACTATCACCGCTCAATCTCCATGCATGAAGGCAGAGTGTTGACAAGTTCGGTGGAGAACCCTCCAATGCTGTTGTGACAGAAGATCCTCCTGAAGGGGCAGCCTGATCGGAGGAGCAATGGGCATACTCACAACCTCAGGATACCAGACTCTTCGAGCCCAGTCTGGATTAGTGGAAGGGTGTACGGGAGGCCAAAGTTCCGCTCAAGACCAAAAGCGTCTGAGTGAGAGCCGCCTTGGACACTCCAACACACAGAACTGCTAACATTGCACCTCTCTGCGGTGGTGAACAGATCTAACTAAGGCTCCTCCTACTGTTGAAAGAGATGCCATTTGTGATCCGCCTGGCATCTTCGGCTGAGTTCATCTGCCCTGGCGGTCAGAGAGTCCACCGTGTTGAACCAAAAGGGAAATGCCCCAACATTCTTGCTATGTCCAGAGGCACAGATTCTCCTGACAAGAGAATCCACAACCCCATCTTGCCCTGCTTGTTTCATTACCGCATAGCAGTGGTGTTGTCCGTGAACACCTTGATGGAAGGTAGAAAGGCTTTCAATCCTAACATGATCATACGGAGTTCCAACAGGTCGATGTGGAGTCTGGATTCCGCCGGAGAACAGAGTCCTCTCATCACCACCTCTCCCAGATGGTGGCCCGTTCCCAGGAGTGGCGCATCTGTCATTACCGTCAGATCTGTTTGGGGAATGAAGAGGAGTCTGCCGCTGACCCAATCGTGGTCTGCAGATCTTTTGGAGTGCCCTCAGAGATCTGCAACATGTTGGAGAGATTCCTGTGAAACTGCGCCCACTGAAACTTCAGGTCCCACTGCAGAGCCCGCATATGCCAATGGGCATGCGTCACAAGCAGGATGCAGGAGGCCATGAATCTCAGCAGCCTCAGAGTCAGTCTCATCGAAACCCAGGATACAGGTTGAAAATATTGGTATCAAAGCCTGAATATCTTGGAGACTGTTCGGGAGGAGAAGCCCAAAACTGCAGTGTCCAGAACATCTTTGATGCAAGGAAGCATCTGAGAAAAGATCAGGTGTGACTTTGGCACGTTGACAGTGAGCCCCCACCATGTGCAGAAGGTTCGCAGTAGTCTGAAGGTGGAAGATGATCAAGTGAGGCAAGCTCGCCTTCAACAGCCAGTTGTTGAAATAGGGAAAGACTAGTATCTCTGATCTCTGCAGACAAGCTGCAACCACTGAGGGTTGCTGGTAAGACCAAAGGCGAGCATGGCAAACTGAAAGTTCTCCTGGCTTACGGTGAGCCACACTTAACTTCTGTGGGCAGGCAGGACAGGAATGTGGAAGTATGCGTTCTGCAAGTCCAATGCTACCATGCAGTCTTCCGGGTCCAGGGCAGACAGAGATTAAGCGAGTGTGACCATTTTGAATTTCTCCTTTATCAGGAAGAAATTGAGAGGGTGCAGATCTAGGATAGGACGAAGGCCTCCGTCCTTCTTAAGCACCAGAAGTTAGCAGGAATAATAATCATGACCTACTTCAGATGCCAGCACCCTCTCTATGGCTCCCTTGGTAAAGAGAGCGGTCTTTTCCTGGCGGCGTAATGTGATGTGGTCATCCGTTAGCCTGTGAAAAGAGGGTGATGAGGGTAGAGTGGTAGTCACAGGGGGAGGGAGTAGCCATTTTGGACAATCTGGAGAAACCTGCTATCAGATGTTATTGAGCTCCAGTGGTACAGATGATGGCGTGTCCTGCCTCCCACTGGATGCCCATTACGGTCACAGAGGCTTGGAGGGTGGGGTTGCCAGGGTTGGGGGTCAGGTGGTGTAGGGGGCTGATGTGGTGGTGTGTGACTGGCCCAACCTCTGGCCACCTGATCCACGAGGTCAGTGGGTACCAGGTCTTCAACCACGCAATAGCCGGGAAGCCTGTGGGCCGCGGTGGCTGGGCAGGTATAGACACAGCTGGAAGGCCAGTCCGCAATCATGAAAGGAGTGAAAGGTGGACAGGGGTTGGCGAGGGGCCATCGAAAGGCCCAAGAACCTGGCTGAAGCCCTGCTGGCTTTGAAGTGCTCCAGCACCGAGTTTGCCTTATTACCAAAGAGGCAGTAGCCATTGAAGTGCATGTCCATAAGAAAGGCATGGACATGCCCCGAAAGGCCAGTGCTTCTCAACCAGACATGGCACCAAGGGCCACCAAAGATGAAACTGCTCTGCCTAGTGAGCGGTCATATCAAGCACACAGCTTATGGTGAGCATAGCTGCGTCTCTCCCAGCAATAACTTGGGAGAGTATGGCTCGGGCCTCCTCCGAGACAACAGGCAGCACTAAGCTCCTTGAGTTAGGGTGCTGGGTGAGGAAATTGGTGTCCCCTTGGGCGATGAAGGTGGCAATTGTCCTATTTAAGGAGCCCCTGTGAAGGGCTTGGACCAGGCCTTGAGTAGGACGTCTGTAACAGCTTTGTTAAATGGGAGAAGTGGTTCGGAGGGGGTGACTCCCGGCTGAAGCACGTCTGTCAAGACATTTGTCTTGAAAGCCACAGTGGGTAGCTGAAGGTCCAGGCCCTCGGCTGTCATCCTTACCACCATAGCAAATAAAGATCCCTCCTCCGTAGCCATGGTAGAGACCAAGCCAGTATCTGGAAGGTTCCCAGTTCACTGCAATCAACCAAATTCTCACACTGGGTGTCCTTAGTGATATCCAGGAGCTGGTACTCATCAGGGTTCAGCGGCCCTTCCCAATCATCCCCAAGTCCTAGCCCAAACGAATAGGGCATGGGTTCCAACATGAGTGGAATGCCTCCAGTCGGCGTTGGATGATGCCCATCTGGCTCCGAGTCAGAGTCGGGGATGAGTATGGCGCTGGGGACATCGGCAGTGGAGCCGGCACGGGGGAAGATCTAAGTGACATGATCAGCGCTGGTCCGAATCAATCCATAGATCCAATGGGCCCGACAGGTGCCGGGGGTAAAAACACAGGCAGAAAACCAGAAGGAGCCCCTCCAGAATCCACATGGCCTGAAGCCACTCTAGCTGGAACGGACAACCCAAATATGAGGTGCAGGGCCTCATAAAATTCACTGAGTTGGGTAGGGGTTGCTCCCGGATGCTTGGGAGGCGCAGAGTTGGCCCAGACGCAGGCTCAACTGTTGGACCAGGCCTCGAATGCAGACATTTCCTCGTCTCGACATATGACTTTGACAGACGGGGCAAACTCGAAGACCTCTTCGGCTTCTTGTTTTTCTTACACTTGTGGGACTCACCTGAAAGTCCAGACTACTTTGACGATGAGCGCTTGGATGGCTCCGCAAACAATTCCAGGACCTTCTTCCTGACTGGGATCGAGCCCGTTGTGGTGTCGTACATTGAACAGTAAGGAGTTTGAGAGACCACTTTCTGAAGGCCTTGGGGTGCATGGCGCAACAATCAACGCAGGTCTTGACACCCTGGTCCCGCTTGAGACCAACGGCGGACGAGATGTAGAACTGTCACTGACATCTGTGGGTGACAGGCGCCACAGGGCTTGAAACCAGCCTTCCTTGTGGACATCACTGCCCCACCAGGAGAGAATATATTAAAAAATCTTCGACAAAAGGGTAAAAAAAAAGTCAGTCAATAAAAAGCAAATAGGTGTAGCTCTTACCGCATCTGTGCCGACTGGCACCAAATGAAAATAACTGACATCAGCACACTGAGCTGGCGCCTATATAGGCACCGCACCCCTCACTTCTGGCACTGGTAATGCTACTTAGAAACAAACTATGCCTTCTACCAGCACGCAGGGGTACAGCTCACAAAAATATTCCGGATCCAGTCAGAGGCCTGGGTAAGGTAAGGAATCTGCAGCTAGAAGCCTCTATCAGATATCAGCAAGCAGGGGTGTGGCTTATATGTGACTTCACTCCATCACTTCCGGGGCAGTGTGAAGTCACCGTTGGGCCAAACAATGCCATCTCCCACCATGCGGGGAACATTGCTGAATAAATCTCCAGATCCAGTCTGGCACCGGGGAAAATTCTACAGGTGAGGAATTGGAGGTCAGAAGTGTCCATCAGAAATATTATATAATAGCGTAGTTATTTTCATAATAGATGTATTAAGGAATGTCTGAATAATTAGTGTGCAAAACTTCTTTGGCCTTACATGCAATAAGAGAAAATATAGTTACCAACACATCCAAACAAACTATTTTAAAACGAATATGCAGACAATATTTGCAATTACAGAAAACAAGAAAAAATATCATTTTATGTAATCACTTTCTTTCACTTATTTGCTACCACATAATTCACAATCTAATTATTCTTTCTGTTTTTCCTAGATTTTGACTTTCTAACTTAAATACACTGGGAATAGTTTAACCAACTATGTTTGTATGACTGAAATAAACATTCATTTTACTTGCAACAAAATGTATTTATTTCTTTTTACACATTTACATCTTAAATACTTTTAAATCTTAATAACAAAAACAATTCAAATGTGCAGCCGGAAGCACGCGCAAGTCAGTTTTCTACCTTAATACATCGATAAATGTATATGAGTGATGTTATAGCGCTGTAGGGGAGCAGCTGTACCAACATAAAATACCATATCAGACGCAAGTAAAAACCAAAAAAAAACTACAATTGCGAATATTATACATTTCTTCATAAAAAGGTCATTTAAATGAAACAGTACAAGGCGTTAACTTTATTACACTAGGTTTCAATGCTAGAAGCACATATCTACAAATAAACACATGCAGTGGTTTAAAAAACTGTTTGAAACAGCAACTCTATGCAGCATGTCCATTTTTCACATAAGAATTGTATTTACAGCTTTTTCGGTAAAATCCTTTTTGTATGATTTAACAAGTCATCTTAAAAAATAAACATTCTGATGTTCAGGGAGAGAACACGTTAACATTCGCATTGCCGAGTGTCATGATTTGTTTTAAAGTATATAATAGTCGTAACTAAAGCCTTCCTAGAGAACTACAGGACCTCTCATGTTGTACCATTTGCCAGAAAAAGGTATATTTAGCTTTTGAGTATTATACAGTACAGCTAATATCTAAATTTTCAACTTTTTTGTGGAAATGATACTTGGACAAACCTTTATGGGCATGGAAAACTGTAAATAACAACAATTCACACTTTGACTGGCAGGACAGATCCAGACTTTGAACGTTTATAAATGGTTCCACATTGTTTTCTTCCAAAAAACAGACCATTACCTCTTTGTTACACGTAATTTATATGTGTCTCCAACCACTTCACCAAATTTGCTTAAAGAGAAGGCGAAGACCGCTTGTTATAGCAGACCGTGTGTCCCACTGGAAAGACCACGTGATTACTCTCCCACTGCAGACATGGAGATCTAGACGGACCTCCAAAATAGGTAATCCTTTTAAAGATAACGTAAACTGTTTTAATCCTAGCGATGTATGTTCTTTTGCATCATCTTCAAAATGAGTTCATAATAGCCTTCTAAAACAGCGACGGCATTTTCTTTACTGTTCTTCATTTCTTGCACTAGTGAGTTTAGTTCATCAGAGTTCTGAGGAGCGATGTCACGGTCACATCCACAAGAGTCCAGTTGACTTTGAATAGAAAGGAAGGCCTTGGCGAATATAGACTTCTTCTGTAGCTGTTCTTCAACGCATCCAGTATCCGTGCAAGAAGTTACCTTTAGAAAATACATACACCGATTTAAAAAAAGAGCCAACAGAACATATTTAAACTTTCTTAACATAATATATGCAGGACTCGCACTGTACGTCTTCAGTATGTAGCAGAAGTTATGAAATGTACAGAATTACACTTTCCTTGACCTACAAGATTTGTCTAGAACCATCTTGTAGGTATGCAAATTTCCAACATTTATTTGTACTTTATCAGAAAGAACATGTTACTTACTTCCGATAATGTTCTTTCTAGTGGATACTCAGTTCAGTTATACTTTAATCGCAATTTTTCTTTGCATAAAAGGAAATGCAGACAAATACATTCATTTCTTTAAAAAATGTGTTAATTAACTAAAATACTATTGACCGTATAAAATGACATTATAACAAAAACAATTTCATCAGTGAGTACAATTTTCATAGAATAGTATTCCACCGCTTATGAGTTAATTAAACATGAGGACAAGGCGATGCAATACCCCCCACAGCCCCAAGTCCAGCCCAGCGCCCTTTATCCAATAGCAGCAAACATGTGCAACTGTAACTTATCCTTTCTTGTCACTAAAGTGCTTTCCTGCGTTCAACAATTGCACATAAATACGTTGCCAATACCAAACAGACAGCAGAGCTATAGTGAAAATCCACCGATTCCATTCCTTACCTTTAGAATATCCCAGGCATGAGACAGGAGCCAGAAGATTTAAAAAGCATTGTATCCATAACCCTGTAGATGGTGTACTCTTGTGGCTCCACGCTGACCTTGTTCTGCCCTGGAAGTGACGATGCAGCCATAAAAAAGCACAACCGCTCCAGTGGACGTCAGTTTCTATCTCATAGAGACTTTTAGCCGCATAACTCCGTATCTTAGAATATTCCCCCTGGCATCAGACCGGATCTGGATGTTTTCAACCAGTACCCTGCATGCTGGTATTTTGCGCCTTCCAGCTCCGCGTCAGCCACACTATGAATGATGGGTGTGGTGCCCATATAGGCTTTTTGAGAGACTTCTCTCCTGGTGAGACAATGTCCTCAAGGAAACCTGGGTTCAAACTATGTGGTGCCTGTCACAGGCAGATGTCTGTGACAGACCCACACTTGGTTTATCTGTAGTGCTTGGAGAGGGACCACAATCCCGAGACCTGTGAGGATTGCTGTTCCATGCACCCGAATGCACTGAGGGAGCATTTCCCTCAAGCTCCTCGCTGACTGACATCTGACGACCCTGCGACATTTAAGATCCAGGTCACATGGAAATCCCTGGGACCACTCACGGAGCCGCACCTGGCAGTGGTCATCCTGTTCTAAGTCATCAGATAAGTCAAACAACAAGAAAAAATCCAAAAAGTCGAAGAGATCTCCAACTTCACCATGCCCTCCTAAGTCTTCAGATGAGGCGCAGGAAAATTAGCACTCCAGGTCACACTATCTGGGGTCCACTCCGTGCTTCACTGACTTTCCAGGACCCGGAGTGACACCGACCCCCCAACCAGATGAAGATTTTTATGAGGCCATGCACCTCATATTTGGATGGCCCGACCACTCTGGAGCTCCTTTGGGCCCCACGGGCTTGGTCCCCACTATATCCCTGCAGATTGGTCCGCCCTCGGCACCAGTTGCGCTCCATGGATCCTGTGGTGGATCCGGAACAGAGCTGCCTGTGAAATGGACCCCTTTCTTGGCGCCCACTCAAGTGCCGACTGCAGTGCTATCCCCTTTGTCATTCCTGACTTGGACACGGAGCCTGGCGGGCGTCATTCAATGCCGGTTTTGGCACAGACTAGGACCATGCCATCCAGGTCGGAACCACAGCCTTTTTCATTCGACAGGCCTGGAGAAGGAGGTGAATGGGAAGGGTCTGAGGGCCCTTTTTTACACCACAGACGATACTGAGGACAACGATGATGGTATAAGGAACTAGCAGATGCCAGTGGGTTAGACAGCTCACCGGACACTGGCTTGGTCTCTCCCTCTATTGTCGCTATGGAGGAGGTTGCCTCATTTGCTATGGCAGTGCCTAGGGCGGCAAAGGTCTTGAAACCTTCAGCTTTCCTCAGTGGCAGTCAAGACGAATGTCTTGACAGAGGTGATTCCGCCGGGAGTCGCTCCCCATCTGAACTCTTACTCCCCTTTAATGAAGTCCTTACCGATGTGCTACTCTGGGCCTTTTCCAAGCCCGGCACAGGGACAAATGCACACCAACGCCCCGCTCCTGATGACCTCAGTTTCCGTATCCAGCACCCCACCCCGCAGAGCTAGGTGGGCCAAGCCTCCACTTCTAGAGTCATCCCTGGGAAAGTTCACTTCTACTCCACTGAACAGGGAATCCAAGAGGCTGGAAACATTTAGGAAGAGGATGTACTCTTCTACCAGCCTTGCACTTTGTCGGAGAACACAGCATGCCTCTTGAACCGATACACCCATATGATCTGGCATTTGGTTGCGCAAGCGCTACTAATGGCCTTGCTGAAGGCCTGAGCCATACTCTCCAAAGCTATTTCTGTCGGGATAGGCGCAGCACAGTTCACCATACTATGTGGACTGGACACGACAGACTCACTGTCCTAGCTGAGAATCACTGGCTTTTCAGGTGATGTCCAAGCTTTGCTTATGGACATGCTCTTTGATAGCTCTTCCTTTTCGGAGAGAAAGTGGACTCAGCGCTGGAGTGCTATTAGGATAGTAGAGCTACAGCCAGGTCCTTGGGCTTCTCCATGGCTCCTCGCCTACTCCAGCCCGCCTTCCGCGGCTACGGAAGGGGTTTACAACCACATCCGTACCCACCCAGTCACCAGGCTTCTCAATTTTTTCATGGCCCAGGAAGCGGGTACCACAGCTCAGATGGGACAAGTAGCCAGGTTGGGTTAGTCCACCCCACCCCCACCAGCCAGTGGAAGACTCCAAACCCCTTTAGTTTGCCCTCCTACCATCATGCGCATCGGCAGGATACCCTATCACTTGCACCACTGGATGTCTTCTGCTTGTTCTATTCTCGGCGCAACAGGGCTCTGCCCTGGGCACCTATCTGCCATTTCAGTGAGTCTTGTGGTTGCTGGGCCAACCTCCTTTGTTCAAGTCACCCTTTTTTGCCTAGGTTCCAATAAGTTTGCAACACATGTTTACTCTGAGACCAAGCATTATGACCCAGTGGGACTTAAACCTTGCCCTGACTTTTAAATACGTGCACTCTTTGAGCCACTGCACAACTGCCCTCTCCGGTTATTAGCCATCAAGACTGCTTTGCCAGTGGTCCTTACCTTGGTCAGGAGGGTCGGCGAACTACAGGGACTCTGTACACCCTCCCTACACCACATTCTAACCGGACAAGCAGGTGCTCTGTTCTTCCAAAGGTTGTGATCCCTTTCCTTGTAGTTATAATTAAAAAAAAACACTGGTCCCTTGTACTTTAGCTGCAAAGAACCAAATGGCAAATAACATTTATTCAAAGGAGTTTATGAAAAACATAATTCAAGACGCATATCAGCGTAGTGAATATTGGAGCAAAACAAACACGCTCAGTGATCTCTTTGGAAGAGATTAACGCAAATGATGGATCGACAAGGGTATCAACAAACACATGAACAGCAAAGCTCTTTACAGCGAGTTCTCATCAGTCATATAGTTCTCATCAGTAATATAGGATCCGTGTTTTCAAAGTCGAAGGCATTTCGATTCCAATAAAAATGGCAGGTTCATCAGGACTCTGGGGGATACAACGAGCTAGAGAGTGAGCTCAACAAAAGTGATGAGCACCATTTCCACTCCTGAGAGAAGAGGAGATAACAAATCCCTCTTAAACAAGGAGGAATTGCCTTAAATGCTCTTTTGGACACTTAACTCACAGATCTAAATTCTGAGGAAGATTGGACATCCTTGATTTAAAATGAACTCTCCTCATACAGAAACAATATGGACTCTTAAATCTTGTTGCCCTTACCTGGTTGGCTCTTTTGACAATGTGCATATGATTTTATTGCACTGTCTACATTTCTGGTGTAAGTGTATTTATGCTGTTTCATTTTAAGGTTTGTCAATGTCTTTTAAACTATTACAAAATGGTGACCACTACTCCTCTCTTTTTCTGTCCCTGGGCCTAGTCTGTCTTCAGTTTCATTTTCAGCTCTTAGTCCTTCTTCCCTTTCTATCACCTACATTAACTAGCATGCTGCCCTCTCATACTTCGCTTGGAGAACTCATTGTCCTGAAAGTAATCCATGCTGCCAGTCAGCACTACCAACACCCCTCCATTATTTTATTTGTGGGCCTATTTGAGCCAAATGAAGGAATCTGGGACTCCAAGACCATGCATGTGCCTCCTACTGCTGGCCGACTGGTGCCCCCTATTGGTATCCACAATATATAGACAGTGGCTCAGCCATGGGGAAGGAATTTCTTCAAAGAAATCACTTGTGCACGATTCACCTGCAATATCATTACTAATCTCCCTGAGAATTTTCTCAGACAGGCCATATACACTATTGGTTTACAGTCCTGATGAATACCTCACGGTGATGTTGTCTACCCACACTCCTGTATAAGGGGTCGAAAAGTCGGCGTTAATCATATAAGCGTTCTCTGCCAAAATAGATAAAGCTTGTATATGAAAGAGAATTCACATCTCTATTTAGGGCCTTCTGAGATATTTGGACGCTGTAAAAAGTTTTTGTTTTATTTATCTGTAACATTTTGGTTCTTTTTGTCTCAGCCACACTTTTATGTCACAAATTTGTATTTTTATTGTTAGGAGTTGTGCAATGTGTATCGGTCCTGTCTTATATTATTAAGTTATATATTCAATGACATATGATATACGAATTTCAATATATCGGACACAATCTTTTCAGCATGAATTGAGTCCTTGTCATTTGTAGTTGATATTTATGTCTATGGTCAGTGTTGTGGGTATCATTGATTTATGGTCCTACATCCAAGAGGACGAAGTTATTTCTTTGAAGAAATTCCTTCCCCATGGCAGAACCACTGTCTATATATTGTTGATATTCCCCAGGTTCTGCATGATACTGGGACACCCTATTATTAGTATTGCCCAATGGGTATCCAGCATAATTTCAGCTCCGGTCAGTGCCTTTCATACTACTGCACACTCTCCCCTTCTCCAGTATCACCCATATTGAGGGTTTTAAGCAGCTCTTCTTTACATTTATTTTTATTTAGGCCATTGCCGCCCACCCTGTTTCTGAGGCTTGTCACCAGGGGCCCCCTCCTTTAACAACTGCATTACCTTTCATAATGTAAGTACGGTCTCATGAGTATTGACTATGACTTGTACTGGCTCACTTTTCTTTTTCTTTGCTCAATCTGATCACTCTCTCTCTATTACTGTTTCAGTTCTATCTTGGGCTCGTTGTAGACCTGATGATGATTCTGCCATTTTTATTGGGGTCAAATCATTATTGACTTTAAAATCACAGACCCTATATGATTGTTGAGAACATGCTGTATTGGGCCGCGGACCTCTAAAGAAAGTATAGAGCACATTTATTTAGCACCAATATTCACTGCGCTGCTTTGTGTCTTCAAATTGTTTTTCATAAACTCCTTTAAATAAATGTGATTCTCCATTTGATTCTTTGAAACTAAATGTTGATTTGTACGTTAGTCTTTCACATAATTTCTGATGTATTTACTTGTTCAGTTAGTTCTGTGCAACTTGTGGGGTGTTGGGGGTTTACTACCTGGGCAAGTAAGTCTTTTAGCTCGTCTTAAAGTCCTTGCTAAAATAAGTATGCCGTTTTGTCCTCAGGCCAATTGGCTTCAAAGACTAACCTGTTAAATGTTGCCAAATATGAACACAAATGCTGGCTGCACTGTTTTAGGTTTAGGAGTTTGTTATCTCTATGGACTACATAAAGATATGCCTACATATGCATTTCTTCCTTAAAATCTGTAGAGCTATAAAGCAGTGTGCGATCTTGTTCTACAAGCAAGATGGACCAAAACGCCGCATTGCTGTTGAAGTGTGAGATCACAGAAGGGACTTTGGATTCTTTGTCATGGAAGGCAGCACATGTAAGTGTACTGGTTCACTAAGGATACACCAACTACAAGACCACAAAATACTGCTCACTCTACTACAAAACAAAGTCACATCATCACCAAAGCACATTCTCTAAAATGCCTACTAATAATTGCTCGATCACTCTATAAAAATAAGCATCACGTCTACGACTTTTGCACTGACCCATACCATAGGACTTTATTTTGATCTCTATGGATCATAAAAGTATAGACAAACAAAACAGCCACAATACACAGACATAAAAGGGCAAATAAAAATATCCATTTATAAATAAAAAGACAGTATAAAAACCACAGACATTCATGGCACAAACCACTATGAAAAGGTGTGAAAGGAAAAAAAATTGCATAAAAACTACAGCGTAGAAAATGTCCCACCACAAAACCCCACAAACATCAAATAATTATTTTCAAAAGTCAGTAGCAGCCTGTAGTAATTTAGCGCACTTTATACAAAATGCCTTTAAAAACATAGCCAGAAAAAAAACTACCACATGACTAGTATCAAGGTGCAATATTCTGAACGTTTCCTGAAGCTATCTACAACCAAGATTTTTGCACAGGGGAACAATCCATTTTGCACATATGTATTTATAAAAGGGGCAAAAAAACAGAACATGGATAAGCGACTGAGAGCATCCTTCACAGCCTGCATACAGATCATCGTATGGACCATTTTCCTGTTGCCATCTACAAGTAAATGATATTATAGGTAAAGTGCCATACTTAAATTGAAGATAAGAGTTTCTTTGCTAATAGAGGGACAGTTTCATCAATAGCACTTTCGTAAAAGGTCATTGGATTCCAGTCAGTGAAAGACACAGATAAGGAGCCCTCGCACTGTTCAAAGTTATCAATTGTCACACATTCCCAAAATAGTCACTTTAAACTAGTATTTCCAATCAAACACATGCTATCTGGTGAGGTCCAATATTTGTCCAATTTCAATCTGTGAAGGAGGGCCTTAATGGCACAGAGCCACGGTATTTTCCATGCGATCTGTGGGACCAAAAGATCTTTGATTCCCTCCCGATAGGAATCGAGGGTAGGTGTTGACTATAGCCTATACCAATATAACAACATTCTGCTTTCAATCGTGTGGGCAATTTTCTGTTGGGCCAAGTCTAAATATATATGGGGGATCAACAGTGTACTTAAAGGGAGATTCAGTAGAGTTCTTAAAAACCTTTGCTCCAATATGAAAAGGCACTGTGTACTTGAATAGCCCCACAGCTCTCAACATATAGAACCGTCCCTAGGGCCTTCACATTATATATTTCCAATGCCAGAGCCACCCTTCTCGATTATGTTTTTCTGTGGCTTTTCGCTACATACGCAGTAGTTTGGATCAAAAATAAATGAGCTGGGGGAGGAGCCTAGCGCGCAACCAAGATGGCCGCGTAGGTGCGAGGCTCCCGAGGACCTCCGCGACCTCCTGAATTAATCCTGGCGATATCCTGTCCTTGTTGAGGGGACTGTGTCGGGGAACCCGAGCTGAGGCGCCACCCGTTTTTTGGGCTCGAATCGGACCCCGAACACCGGTGGGAGCATCGATCGAAGGTTGCGGCCTTCTCCTCGCCGGCCCCCCGGATTGGAGTAGTGGGGCGATCCGGGGACGAAGTGAATAACAGCGGCGGGCAGGGCTGGGCAGCTCGCGTACCCCGCACTTTCACTTTCGCTTTTGCGCCCTCCTTGCTCTCAAGCGGGGTCGGGTTGTGGAGCGGGGTGCGGCGGTGTGGTCTTGTCCTGGAGCCCGACTGACCCGCCGGCGGTGGGTTGACTTGCGGTTCGGTGGTCGCCCCCGCCCCCCCCCTGGCACCAGCGACTTGGTATAGCGGCCCGTTCGGGGAGCTTGGCACGACGGTGGAAGAGCCAGCATGTCCACCAAACAAGATGGCGACCGGGCGAAGGTGAAGACAACCCGCCGTGGCACGGCGCACCAGGCTAACAGTATGGACCGCTACACGCTCCAGAAGGGTTCTCCGGAGACATCGCGTGCATCCCCGGTGGGCCCGACGGAGGCATCTGCTCATCTGGTGGATCTGACCCTCCGGGACGTCATGGGCGCCATCGCGGAGATGAAGGCCTCGGTGGACCAGCGTTTCGACACCTTAGCGCAAAAAATAGACTCGGTCCTGGTGGATGTGAGCCTTGTGAGGGCAGACTTGTCCAAAACGAACGACCGAGTCGATTCCCTGGCCCACACCACAACGAGCCTCACGACAGACGTGGTGGCCCTCCAAAAAAAGGTGCGCCGGCTTGGCCAGGTGAGCGCCCTGATGGACCGGCGACTGGAGGATTCCGAGGGTCGGGCCCGGAGGAATAATGTCCGTATTGTGGGGGTGCCGGAGGGACGAGAGGCGGAGGCGGCGGATCTTTTCGTGGAAGACTTGATCCTGACCCATCTCCAGCCCCGGGGGCTGAGTAAGCTTTTTGCGGTGGAGCGTGCTCACCGGGTCCCCGGGGGCAGACCTAAGACCGGTGCCCCGCCGCGGCCTCTCATTGCCCGGATTTTTAACTTTCGGGACAGAGATGCTATCCTCCAGACCTCCAGGCAACAGGGACCGGTCAAGCTTGACAACATGGAGGTACATTTCTACCCAGACTTTACTCCGGCGGTCCAGAAGCAGAGACAGAGCTTTCTTGGTGTTAAACGTCGCCTAAGGGACCTGAACCTCAAGTACTCAATGCTCTTTCCAGCTAAGCTGAGGGTAGAGGTGGATGGTCGCACGCACTTCTTCGACCGGCCCGAGGCGGCTGGGGACTGGTTGGACACTCTGCCTGGAGATCGGAGCCGGGGGGGCGGGGGGGGGGCGCGGCTGGCGAGGAGGGCCCGCCGGATCAGAATTGAGGGGTGACTGTATAGGCCTTGCTCTGGACGTTGTTCCTTCACCATTTATTGATTGCCTATGTTCCCCTCCTATGGAGGTCGTGTGGGGTCTGTTGGGGGCTTCCCTCCTCCTCTGGGGGACTAGTTAGTATTTAGCTATGGGGCGACAGGCACACTGCACTTTGGGGGGGCTGTCTGGGCTCATGCAGGGGTGCAGGGAGGGGGGAGTTCTGTTGGGACCGGGGGGTGGGGGGGGTGTGTTGTTTGTTCGTACCGCAAGGCAAACCCGCTACTGTGTTGTTGTTTTTAAGATGCTCGGTGGGGGACGACCGATTGTTTCGACGTATGATGGGGGGTAGGGATTTGACTGTGTTGTCATGGAATGTTAACGGCCTGGGGGATAGGATTAAGCGTGGTGTGGTCCTGCAGTACTTAAAACGTATTTCGCCAGATGTTGTCTTCCTGCAGGAGACGCACCTTATAGGTAACTCCTTTCACGCAATGAATCGGCGGGGGTATCGTTTGGCGGCCCATTCCGGCTTCACCTCGGGCTCGCGGGGGGTGGGTATTATGATCAAGAACTCGCTCCCGTTGGAGATTGACGAGGTGCGCCATGATGAGAGGGGACGCTACACTGTTCTGGTGGGAAGAATGGAGGGTAGAGTGTTTATCTTTATATCAGTGTACGTCCCGCCTGGGTTACAAGCCACCACATTTGCGGACCTGGGGCGCCTCCTTCTGGACCTTCCGAGTGGCCTGCTGGTGGTTGGAGGGGACTTTAATGCGGTAGCCTCTGGGTCTATGGATCGCCATCCCCCTAGGGACCTCCCCCGGGCACAGGCGTGGCTGCCCGGCCTTTTGGACACGCTGGGCCTGGTGGATTGCTGGCGATTAAAGCATCCCGCATTGCGACAGTACACCTTCCACTCGGGTGCCCATGGTAGCCTCTCGCGGCTTGATTACATCCTTGTCCCGGCGGCCCATGCAGGGAGGGTGGGGGAGGTGCGCCATCTGGCGCGGGGTATCTCAGACCACTCCCCATTGTTGTTGCATTTCGATGTCTTCCCGAGGGGGGATGGCAGGGTGGCCCCAATCAATGCATGGTATTTGCGCGACCCCACCATTCGTGCCGATTTGATCAAATCCTTACAGCGATATTTCGACGAGAATGTGGGGTCGGTTCCTTCGGCCATCTCCCTGTGGGAGGCGTTTAAGGTAGTTCTTAGAGGGGAGGCCCTTTCCTTTATCTCCCATGCCCGGCGGCGCGAGCGGGAGGAGGTGACCCGGGTGGAGGCCGAGATTGCAGAACTGGAGGGCGACCTGGGGAGCGGGGTAACAGACGCCAAGTTGCATGTTCTACACCTAAAGCAGGCGGCCTATCGGGCCCTCGTTACGGAGGCGGCCAGGGGCCTCAGTAGAGAGCAGCAGGGGCGATTGTATGATGTGGGGGATAAGGCTGGCAAATTGATAGCGTGGTTGGATAAGAGGGAGAGAGCGAGCCGCGTGGTGCCTTTGATTGAGAGTGTGGATGGTGCGTGTGTCACCGAGCCGGAAGCCATTGTCTCCTGCTTTGCGGATTATTTCCGCGACGTCTACTCCCCGGTTTCCCCCTGCTCGGAGGAAGATTCCCATGCCCTGCTTCGGGACATCGCACTGCCCTCCCTTACAGTGGAGGACAGGGATTCGCTGGACGCCCCTCCCACCTCGGACGAAATTGCCTTGGCTATTCGCTCGGTCGCATCCGGCAAGGCCATGGGCCCTAACGGCATTCCCATCGAGCTATACAAGCTACGCCCGGATGTGTTGGCGCCCCACCTGCGCGCGATGTTCCTGGCGGCCCACTCGCAGGGTTCCCTCCCGCCGGACCAGCGTCTGGCCACAATTGTGGTGATCCACAAGGAGGGGAAGCCCCGTGAACGGGTCACATCCTATAGGCCGATTTCGCTCTTGAACGCGGAGCCCAAAATCCTCGCCAAGGTGTTGGCCAACCGGTTGGTTGGCGTGGTGGGCGATTTGGTCCACCAAGACCAATCTGGCTTTATACCACACCGCAACACGGCGCTCAATTTGCGGCGCTTACACGGGGTGCTCGCACGTGTCCCATTTGTGCGGGAGCCGGCCATCTTGGCGTCCTTGGACGCCACCATGGCGTTCGATACGCTTGAATGGCCATACATCTGGGCGATGCTGGCGAAATTTGGGTTTGGCCCGGGTTTCATTAGCTGGGTCAAATTGCTATATTCGAGCCCGTTGGCGCAGGTGGTGGTGAATGGGCGAGTCTCGGCCCCATTCCCGCTGGGGCGGGGCACGCGACAAGGTTGCCCCCTTTCGCCTCTCCTGTTTGCCCTGGCCCTGGAGCCCCTGGCGGAGTGGCTGCGGTGGCACCCTTCTATCCGTGGTCTCCGCTGGACCCCCGAGCATGAGGACCGCGTGTCCCTCTATGCGGACGATATCCTTCTGTATCTCGCCTCCCCGCGTAAATCACTGATCGTCCTGGTTGATGTTTTGCGCTCATTCGGTCGCAACTCAGGCCTGGTCATCAACTGGGCGAAATCCTGTGTCTATGTGCTTTCCGGGGAGGCTCCGGTCCTACCACGGGACTGTCCGATCCAGATTGCCTCCCAGGGTTTTCGGTACCTGGGTATATATATCACTCTCGACCCGGAGGCCCGCTATGAGCGGAATTTGTTGCCCCCCCTCCAGCGCTTGAAGGAGGACGTGGTGCGCTGGCGGCGTCTGCCGCTTTCGCCGCTCGGCCGAGCGGCCTTGTTTAAAATGATGTCCCTGCCGCGCTTCCTGTACGCCCTCCAGAACACTATGGACTTGGTCCCGGCACGCTACTTCCGTGAGGTGGAGGGCCTCCAGCGGCGCCTGTTCTGGGACGGGAGGCCGCGCATTGCTCTGGCTAAATTGACGCTCCCGTGGTACGATGGAGGGGTCGCCCTCCCGGACATTAAACGGTATTACTGGGCCTCCCAACTAGCTGCAATTAATCATGGCCTCTACGGGCCCGCCCTGAACCCGGCGTTTGAGATGGATAAGATGCTCCTGCCCGGAGGCGATTACAATCGAGCGCTCTACTCTGGCGCGCCCGACTCCCGTTTGACGGGACCGACGCGTGTCATGGTGCGTGTCTGGCACGCGGCCAATGCAGCTATGGGGTGGAAGGACCGTTTGACCCGGGCGTCACCGCTGTATGCGTCTGAGAGGTTGGGCTCTCTGTGGACGTCGAAGGGCTTCGAGAAGTGGGACACGATCGGCATCAGCACGGTGGGAGATCTCTGGACGAGGGGGGGATTCAAAACTTTTGAGACGCTGCAGGCGGAGTTTCAGCTGCAGGGCAATGAGTACTTTCGGTACCTACAAGTCCGCCATGCGCTGGGCTCCGTCTTCCCGGACGTCGCATCCATTCCGGAGTCTTCCCCCCTGGAGGACAGAGTGCTAGATGGCCATGTCCCGGACAGCACGATCTCCCTCATATACAAAAAACTAATCAACGATAGATCGTGCCTGCTGACTAGTCTCCGCGAGGCTTGGGTTGCCGATGGGCTGGAGCTGGACGACGAGGATTGGATTTCCGCGCTGGCCTCTCTGAAAGAGGTGGCCATCCCGGCTCGCCTTCGTTTCGTCCAGCTCAAGATCCTTCACCGGGTTTACGTGACGGGGCCAAGGCTTCTACGTATGGGTTTTGCTGGTGACGGAATGTGTAAGCGTGGCTGTGGTGCGTTGGCGACTTTCATGCATATACTGTGGGAGTGCCCGAAGGTGGAGCGATTCTGGCGTGGTGTGCATGAGGTCCTGCGTGTGGTTACGCGTGTCGCGCTGCTGCCTGAAGCGAGGAGATGCTTGCTGAATGTATGGGAACCAAATGACTATTCGGTCCCGCAGACGCGGTGGGTGACTCTGGGATATATGATAGCTAAGCGTGATATTGCTCAATTGTGGGGATCCCAGAGGCCCCCTGCGGTGTCGGCCTGGAAAGAGCATATGGATTGGTGTATGTTTCGTGAAAAGGTGGTGTATGTGGCTAGGGGTAAGCCTGGGGCGTGGGTGAAACTCTGGGGCCCCTGGAACGCCTACCGCGGGGGTATTTGTGAGCCGCCACTACTACCGGCTGCCTCGCCTGCTCCGTCTCCCTAGACGGCCCCCCCCTCCCTCGGCCGCGGGCGCGCGGTCCCCTAGTCCCTGATCTACTCCCATTCCCCTCTTCAGAGTTCTGCTGCTGGTTTGGATCCCCCACTTATGGAGCACGTGCTGTCACTTTGGATCGCGGGTTGCCTTGCGGGTGTGGTTTTTTGGTGTTGTTTTGTTTCAAGAAAAGGGAACCGTACTGTGGGCACGGAGCTGTGTGGCCTGCACCATTGATTACTCCTGTTTCACTACTCTGCACTGCCGAGAGACTTACTACTGTATATATGTAATATGCTTTTGTCACTCTAGCGGCCGGCCTGGTGGTTGTAGGCCCATACCTGTAACTTTTGCAAACTGCAATAAACGGTTTCAAAAAAAAAAAAAAAAAAAAAAAAATTAGCTTTTTCCACCTGAGGTGACCAGCATAAATTCCTGGTCAATTTAATACCCAAATACTCAAAGCTGGACACTACATCTAGAGTTGTATCACACACTAGCATCCTCCTCTCACAGAAAGTCGATGTCTGTCCGGTGAAAATCATACATTTGGTCTAGCCCCACTCCACACACAACAGTTGAAAGGAATTCAGGAGTTGTTGCAGAACCTGCAGCGACTTAGAAATTAACAAAATGTTGTTCGCAAAAAGAAGTGCGGGAACCCTCCGCCTTCCTATCTTGGGTGCATTTCATCCATCTCTATCTAAAAAGCCATTTACACCGTTTATATATAGTTTAAAGAGAGTGTGAGCCAGAACACACCCCTGCCTGACCCCCCCCATTAATGTGGATGGAGTCGGTCAAGGCCCTGTCCTGCCCCCACCTCATCTAAGCAATGTATCAACAGCAAACCTCAAAATGATGTACAACAGGGGAGTTGGTAGCCTCATCTCCTCAAGGACCCTCCATAGCTTGGCACGAGTAACCAAGTCACATGCTGCATGAAGATCGACGAAGGCAACATATAGTTTGTCCTTGCCAATAATCACCTCTCTCCAGTACATGCAGGCAAAACTAAAAATCTGCTCCACAGTACTCAAATTTGGCCTAAACCTGCCTGCCAATCCGAGAGTATACTCCTGTCCCTAATCCTCTTGTATACGAGCCAAAACCTGTTTACAAAAGATTTTTTGTAGGGAGTCGATAAGGCTTATAGGCCATTTGCCCGGTCCCCTTCTTAGGTCTCGCCTGACCCAGCGCATGCGCTGGTCTGACGAGACTGATTGAGAGGGCTCCAAAAAGTGTTACCAGGCCAGCCTAGAGCTACAGTGCATGTGCGCGCGCCGCGCTTGACCGCAATTACTTTCACTTTCGCAGCCGCACTGCCGCTTGACATAGCCAATAGGTCTCGCTTTTGGGACCTTATAAGTATTTAGTAATGCAACTGTTGCATGGCTAAACACTTATAAGGTCCCAAAGGCGAGACCTATTGGCTATGCCAATGCTTGTTATAAATAGTAATAATTTCCAACAAATTTCCAGAAGGGTTGAATCTCCATATCAGCTAGGATTGTATTAGAAAACAGATTGATGTATAGCCCCAAGATTCTGGGTTTTCCCTATATAGGTCGTTGTGCAGTCTGTCTGGCCCCATAGCGAGACTGGGAATACAGGAATTAACAGATGTTAGTGTTTCACTAAGCAAAAAGGTCAGGTTGGGACACTTAGGGGTGTAACTGATTTGTATAGCCTCTACATCGCTTTCGGTAGTGACACACTAATGAGAATAAAGTTGTTCAAAATGTGCCATCCAATCTTGAGGCTGGATAAAGAATTCAAGGGTTTGTTCACAATCATTGAGACAACCAGCAACTATTTTCCAAAATGACTTATTGTCTTTGTTGGAAAGTGCTACATGCAAATTAGTCCATAGCAAACTATTGCATTCTCTTTTAGCTTTGTTTATCAGTTGGTGATACAACTTCCTTTTCTTAGATATATCTGGCTGTGCTTTTGTCTTAAGCCGCAATGAGCTCATTCTTAACTTTCCTGCATTCACCATTGTACCAATTATCAGAGTTAGGCACAGTATTACCCCAGCGCCTTTGTTTCCCCAATACCTCTGATATGGGTTGTTCATTTTTCATGATTGATAGCACAATTCTTGGTTCTAGACATAAGAGGGAGCTTTGATGGGGACTCGTAGGTGACAATTACACTATTCTTAATCACTTCCAGTGCTTCTGGGGTTTTCATCACCCAGTCCCATCTAATTGTCCTAAGATTGTTGGTGTACGAGAGGGAACCCGTGTCTCTATTACCATAAGATGCCTGGGCTGGGGGTACTTCATCCTGTAGCAGCATACAAAGGGAATTATGGTCACTTTCTGAGCGCTCAACTGCATCCATATCGACAATTACCGGCCAGAGCTTTACGTCGGCCAAAAAGTAGTCGATTCTGCTACTATATCCTACCCTGTTAAAAGTCGAATTTGCCTTGGCGGTCTGAGTCACATCTACTGTAAGTGAAATGCCCATCTCAAAGGACCAGACTATCCAAGTAGTAATGCTTCATGAACATGTGGAGTGAGCCCACATGGCAGCTTGGCAGATGTCCAGGACAGGTAGCCTGCGTGCCGACGCATTAACAGCGGCCTTGGCCCTGGTGGAATGGGCTCACAAGCCCTCAGGGAGCTGCTCCTTCACTCATGTGTAGCAGATCTTAATGAACAAGTTACCTACCTTCGGTAACACATTATCTGATAGAGACAAGATTTAGCCGCAGATGCCTTACCTTTTAATTTCCCAGGCGTCCAACTGGATCCACAAGATTTGTGCATGACTAGTACCCCTGCACGCCGGACTTTCATGACAGATGGGAGGAAGGCTTTTAATGCCAAGCAGATTGTCCTGAGCTCCAGAAGGTTCATATGGTGCTGAACTTCCATTGGAGGCCAGAGTCCTCTGATTTCCACCTCTCTCAGGTGGCCACAACAACCCAGAAGTGATACATCAGTCACCACTGTCAGCTCTGGCTGGGGAAGGGAGAGGGTCGGCCACTTACCCAATCGTAGTAGGTTAGCCACCACTACAGATCTTTCACAGACTCCTTCGAAATCTGGACCAGGTTGGAGAGATCCCCCTGGTGTTTCCGCCACTGGGACTTAAGACCCCCCGCTGCAAATCCTGCATGGACCATAAGGTACACTTTACCTGCAGGATCAGGGTTCGAAAAATCATAAACATTTTATTAGACCTGAAAGTCCAGTAACTTGAATAATGTATTTGACCTAACTATAATGTACTTGACCGGAAAGCTGGTCTCAAACTGTGTGATAATTGGCAAATATTTTATTTTACAGAGTCACCTTTTTCTTTATTTTCACACAAGTGCACCTTCAAACATGTGAGTTCCTCATTTCTGCTGTAGAAAAAAAACCCTCTTTTGATTGATTAAACTGACTAAACATTTGCTCCATGCGTAATAAGCATCTAGCCCACATATAGGGTACACATGACCCCTGATTTGCCTCTCAGTTTACTGATAGAATTGCCATCAGGGTGGGGCAGGAGTGTTTCTCACTTCATGTTTAAACATCCACTTTTAATAAATATATTACTAAAGCATGATGTGGTAACCCACTGTCAGTTACAGACAGCACATTTCCAAGAACTGGCCAGAAACCTTCCCACTACCTTGCAGCTTTCCTGATAAAACTATATGGTGTATTAACAAGAATCTGTGAAACTGGGTTTCAGAAAACATATTTATCATTTACACATCAAGTAAAGATTTTTTATCCTAATAAAATATATTTTTCATCATACAGAAGTAGAAAAAATTGGGTTTCAGAGCTACTTAAATATATTTCGAATTATTTGTACAGTTGACTTATTAGCTGTTTAAATGTGTGTTAGGAAAAACCTGACAGCCTACAGCCTTTCATTTCACAATTCGTACAGAAGGTTAGACAGATCACTTCACGAAATCCTAGAACTCTGAAGCCAGAGAAGGAAAAGTAATTGTACACTGACTTCTGACCTCTGTCTCTGAACAGAGCAAAGACAAGATAAAAACAAGATTTAAGGGCATCTTTATTGCTCCTTCACTCTCTGACTGAACAGAAAATTTGACTCACCTTAGTGAGTGTGCAAGTAGATTTTTTGAGGCCTGTGGATGCATGAGGTTATCAGTCCCAGAATCAGTGTCACCAAAATTCAGGATAGGGGCTGAAATGTTGGGATCAAAGCCAAATATCCTGGACTCACTTCTTCGGAGGATAGCTGTGGAACTGCACCGTGTCCAGAATCGATCAGATGCAAAACAGCATTTGAGTTGGAGTCAGCTGTGACTTTGGCATATTGATCGTAAACCCCAGTGTGTGCAGAAGGTTCGCCGTAGTCTGGAGGTGGGTGAGGACAGCCTGGAGCGAACGCACCTTCATCAGCCAGTCATCGAGGTAGGGAAAGACTGGCACCCCAAGCTTGGCAGATGTGCTGCAACTACAGCCATCACTTGTCAAAACCCCGGGGCCCTAATAAGACCTTTTAGAAATGCTGTGTTTTGTTGGTAGAGGTATGCACCCTGTTCAAGTAGGGATGAGCATTCTAGTCAGGGTAAGTCAGATACAACCCTAAATTAACCTGGGTTCACCCTCTGGTAGCTTGGCACAGAGCAGTCAGGCCTAACTTAGGAGGCCATGTGTATAGTATTTGTGCGACACTTAATACAGTAAAACAGTGACAACACCCCACAAAAAAACTCCACACCACGTTAGGACAATAGAGCCTAATTTAACAAACAAAACAAGAGCAATACAACAAACATCCAATAGGCAGAACCGGAGTTATGAATTTTTAATGATTAAATATCATCCTCAGAATCATAAAGCGCCAACCGGGGTGAAGTAATGAAGATGCAGGAAACAGATGACAGGAACAAGGTAGGCTTTGTAGGTTCTTTATTGTAGGATGTATGCAAGAGACCCCATCCTTCAACATCCAAGAGTAACTGCCACAGCGTTCAAGAAGTAACATTCTGCCTCAAGAACATTCCACATTAGAATATGCCAACACAGTATGACATAGACAAGTGACCTAAGCCCACTCTAGAACATTACATCATCTCCCTCTTACAACCTAGAACACTACTTAAAACACTACATCACCTCCCTTTTTTCCAAAACATCAAACCCAAAGAACAAAAATAAAAAAAAAATAAACTAAAAACAACACTGTGACTAACAATAAGCCTCAATCTTGAAATCTTCGAGGAATTCTCCTCAACCTGATAGGTCTCGACGATTCAGGTTGAGAAGAAATGGAGGGAACAGGTACAGCTTGAGACCCATCTCCCTCTACACATTTGGAAGGACATTTTGCAACCCTGTTAAGATTCCACACTCTATGATCCTGAGTTCTGACAGCATTACCTAGAAGTTTTATCACTTTAATTGGTTGACCAAATTTAGACTTCCCGAACCTCCTCTCAGGTAGCTTTACCCTGACCCAATCACCCACCTGAATAACCGTTCTCTTAACACTCTTCTTGTTGTCATACAACTCCTTTCTCTTAACCATTTTATCCATTTCACGATCCCTCCAACCTTCAGTTTTGTCAATAGGACCACCCAGTTCCAACCTTCTTGAAGTAACCCAAAGAGGATTCACCTGCGTGCTGGGGACCTTTCCTCTAAACAGAGTAAAAGGGGAAACACCAGTAGAGGAATGGGGTGTGACTCTATACTCATAAACCTTTTTAACAACAGCTTCCTCCCAGTCATACTCAGACACTAATGCCAGCTGCATAGTTTCCTTGAGCACCCTCACAAACCTCTCAACCACACCATTGCATTCAGGGTGATACAATGCAGCCCTTTTATGCAAAATCCCTCTTTCACGGAAAAATTCCTCCACCATACTAGACACAAACTGCACTCCATTGTCTGTCAGTACAGATGCTGGCAACCCTTCACCAGCAAAAAGACCATCAAGAAAGTTGATGACAGCAGCAGAATCAACACTGTTCACAATTTTGATGACTGGCCACCTGGAAAACATGTCCACACAGACCAAAACATACTGATCTCGAGACTTCACCCTTACCGGTCCGAGAATGTCTACAGCAATATCAGACCAGGGACCATCTGCTTGCTTTCTGATAACCAAGGGTTGAGTCCTACATTTGAGAACCTTGTCACTACCCGCACACTGAGGACACGAGCGCACCAATCTTTCAATCATAGTGTCCATTGCAGGCCACCAATAACCTTCCCTCAGTCTTTCTTTCGTCTTTGCTATGCCCATGTGACTGGAATGAGCATTCTCAACCAATTTTTGGCGTACAGCAGTAGGAACAACCAGTCTACTTCCTCTAAAGAGGAGCCCATTAGAAAACGACAACTCGTCTCTGACATTCCAAAAACCCTTAATCTCCTCATCACACACATGCTTCTCACACCACCCATCACGAACAAAACAAACAACACGCTGAAGGACAGCATCATCCCTCAACACAGCATTCCATTCATCCTCAGTGACCACCCCCTGGGTGACCAGACACACACTCCATTCACCACCAGAAGCTTCACCCAAAAAATAATCCTCCTCATCATCACCTTCATCCGAAATAGTGGACCCACCAAGTCTTGACAAACAGTCAGCAAGAATATTGTTAGCACCAGGCAAGTACTGGACAACAAATTCAAATTCTTGCAATGCAACGACCCATCTCCTTATCCTATGTGACACACGGTCAATCCCTTTTTTCCCGAAAACTTCCTTCAACGGTTTGTGGTCTGAGACTACAACAAACCCTTTACCCCACAAAAATTTTCGCAGTTTACGAATCGCCCAGTACACAGCTAGAGCCTCTTTCTCAACGACCGAGTAATTGCACTCAGCCCCTCTGAGAGGCCTTGATATAAACAGAATGGTATTGTCCCCTGCATCACCGGACTGTAGTAACACAGCACCCAGTCCTTTGGAGCTGGCATCAGTCATAACATATGAATCCTTATTTGGATCAAAACTTGAAAGATTAGGAGCTTTTTTTAGATGATCCTTAATCAAATCAAACTCAGAGCTACAAGATTCATCCCACTTGAATTCACAACCTTTCTTTAATAAGGCCCTGATCTTTTCTGTATTTTGAGCAAACCCAGGAACAAACTTATTATAGAACTCTGCCATCCCTAAAAACTTTGTGAGTTCGTCTCTACTTGCAGGATAATTCAACTTACAAATGGCCTCTACCAAAGACGGTTTTGGCTTAATTCCTGAGCCAGAAATCATATGGCCCAGGTACTCAATCTGCTTCACATCAAATTTGCACTTGTCCAACCTGAGAGTGAGACCAGAATCTTCCAACCTTGAGAGAACTTGATTTACCCTTTCATTGTGTTCTCCCAAACTGGACCCGTACACAAGGATGTCATCCTGATAGACTTTGACCCCAGTAACACCCCGTAAAGCATTTTCCATCACCCTTTGAAATACCGATGCAGCTGATATTAAGCCAAAGGGCATTCTAAGAAATTTGAAAGTGCCAAAAGGCGTGATGAAAGCAGTCAAATCTTGGCACGAGGGATGGAGTCTGACCTGATGGTAGGCAGAAGATAAATCTAGTGTAGAAAAGTGTGTGGCTTCACCTAACGATGACAACATTTCGGTGATGTTTGGAAGGGGGTAATGATCTACAACTACCGCCTTATTCAGTTCTCTCAAATCAATGCATAACCTGGCCTCTCCGTTGGCCTTTTGGGCCATAACTACCGGAGAAACCCACTCTGTGGCTTCAATTTCTTGAATGACCTCACTATCCAACAATTTTTTTAATTCCTCTTTCATTTTATCTCTTACCAATAAAGGAACATTCCTGACCTTGGCCACCACGGGAATAGAATCTTTTTTGAGTTTAATCAGGTGCACGTACTTTCTAAGACAGCCTAGTTTCTTTTCGAACACTTTAGGGAACTTATTTATCCAAACACTGTTATCAGAGATGGAAGCAACAGTGGAAAGATCCCTCAAACACACTGAAGGAGATTCATTGGGATCTAAATAAACCCCAAGATCACGTTGGTGTGACCAACTGATTAATGAGTCCCCTTTCATTGAGACATAAATCTTCCCAGCCGTGATCCTCCCTTTGTAATCTATAGTTCCCATAAAATATCCCAACAGGCTTATGACCTGACCACCATAACCTCTAGGAATAATATCAGGCTTAAAAAGCTTCACTTTGTTGATTAGGTGTTTTACATAGAAAATTTTTGGTACCAAAGTGATCTTGGCCCTGGAATCAAACAACATATCCACCTGATTGTCATTCACCAAAACCTTCTCTATAGGACCATCTGCTTGCTGACTGTAAATTTGTGAAACAATAAGATCGCCCTCATCTTGCTCATAGATGTCTACCTCATTCACCTTTTTTGTATTCTTGCTAGCCCTACAACACTTAGAAAAATGTCCTTTTCTTTTACAAATAGAACATGTAGCTTTCCAGCCAGGACAGTCTTTAAAGTTAGCCACATGACCTGCATTACCACACCTAAAGCACTTTACAGAGAATTTTGGATTCCAGTTCTGACGTAAGGTCTTAGAGGAACTTTGTCCAGATTGTACCGAAGACTTTACCAAACTATCAGAATTCACATTAGGTTTTATGTTGATCTCTTTGACATCCGTGTCAGCACTTTTTTCAGAGACCGACCCCTTTTTTATGGCTTCAGAACAAGCCTTAGAGTGTTCATGCATCTTTAAAGTAGTGATAACATCTTCCAGCGGTGGATTGTCTTTCTGCCAAAGTGCATCTTTCGCCTTCTCAATCGAGGACCCCAACATGAGTTGGTCTCTAAGTCTTTCCTCCAAGCTACCAGCAAACGAGCAAGTGGAAGCTAGTTTGCGCAACGATGTAACATATTGCTCCACAGTCTCATCATGTCTTTGAACCCTCTTACCAAAATGATATCTTTCTAAAACCATGCTCATTTTTGGTAAATAATGCAAATCCATCTTCTTAATACAGATTTCGTACTCATTGAGGGAGTCTCCATCAGGTAAATCTGGGAGATGTTCAAAGACTTCCTGGCCCTCTGAGCCAAGGCAATGTAAGAACAGAGCAGATTTTCTTTCTGCACTCAGAGACGTACCACACACCCTGGCGTAATTGGCAAAAACCTTTTTCCATTTTATCCATGGAATAGTGGGATCACCAGGAGCGGACAGAAAGAAAGGCGGAGCAGTGACGTTCTGCATGACCGCAAAGAGAAGAAGTGAACAGCAAGAGAAAAAAAAAACAAAAGATGGAATGTAAAATATGTGAGCAGGCTACAGAACCTCTTCTTTTATCTAAAATAAACAGATGCCTATGTCTGCATTACTTAAGGTACCTAAGCATATTTTAAAACAATGAGACATGCACATCAACACCTTGTAACCCCTAAACGATCTGCAAATGAGGAGGGCTGAGCAGATCAGCGTAGGGAGAGAAAACGAGGCTATGCAGATCAGCGTTGTCACTAAATATCCAGACAAGTCACTGTAAACCCAAAAACGATCTGCAATGAAAAACCACAAAGCTGTGCAGATCAGCGTTGCCAAAATGTGAAAATACTAGACAGTACCTTGTTTTCCAGCCCTGGACTTCTAACTGCCTCTACTTGCGTGTGCTCCGTAAGCGTAAATTGGTGTTTCCAAACGCAGGGTGAGTTGCCAGGTAACTCTGCGAAAGACGGAGGAGACAGAGACGTGTACGGAGTGACGTCAAAGCTTCCCCCGTTGCTTGGTGACAGGAAACAATAGCGGAGACTGCAGCGTGTGCGGAGCGACGTCAAAGCTTCCAACGTTGCTTGGTGACAAGAAGCAGCTTGAGCCCAGCGCGAGGTGAGTTGCTAGGCAACGCTGCGAGCGCGCACGGGCTTTCAGAAGTTAAAAACAACAAAAAAAACTTTATTGATGCCTGCGAGTGTCCGACCCCTTTCCTAGGATTCAGGCAGAAGCAAACGGCGTAGTGGGCAGCTGGGCCGCTTGATTCAGGCAGAAGCAAACGGCGTAGTGGGCAGTTGGGGCGCAGACGCTCTCCAAAGGCCAGGGAAATCACCGCGGCAGCAATCGTGGTCCCGATAGGATCTCCCACACGCCTCGATGATCGGCAGTAAAAGCGACAGCAGAAGAGTGCGCGAATTGAATCCGAGGCAGCCCAAAGTCCAAAGAAAGCAGCGAGTTGGGGTCTCTCGACAATCACAATTTCCAGTCGTCGCCAAAATGAAGTAATGAAGATGCAGGAAACAGATGACAGGAACAAGGTAGGCTTTGTAGGTTCTTTATTGTAGGATGTATGCAAGAGACCCCATCCTTCAACATCCAAGAGTAACTGCCACAGCGTTCAAGAAGTAACATTCTGCCTCAAGAACATTCCACATTAGAATATGCCAACACAGTATGACATAGACAAGTGACCTAAGCCCACTCTAGAACATTACATCATCTCCCTCTTACAACCTAGAACACTACTTAAAACACTACACGGGGCTATCTGGTCGTGCTGGGCCGGGTCAAATCTGAAAAGCCAAGCCGACTTCGATGGAGGATGGGTTGGCTACAGAAGCGATGCAGGCATTTAATTTACAGGCCCTGGGCACATTTAGTGCACTTTACTAGGGACTGTTAGACCTGGTACCATTAGCGTGAGTCTCCCTTCCATTTTTTCTGATTGCCTGCTCTGTTTTTGATAAGTTTTTCTGGTTTATATGCTTTGGGCACTGTGCCACTGCCATTCAGTGCCACAGAGCAAGTGCTCCCTATGTTAAATTGATGTATTGATTAGCGACTCCATGATTGGGTTATTTGATTTACATGTCAGACCCTAGTACAGTGCACCATGTGTGTCCGGGGCTTGTAAATCAAATGCTGCTGGTGGGCTTGCAGCACTGGTTGTGCCACCCACAGAAGCAGCTTGTAAAGTGTGTCTCAGGTCTACCATTGCAGAGCCTATGTGCAGTCTGGTACTGCCATACTGACTGACCAAGTGCACCACTTGCCAGTCCCTAAACCTTCCCTTGTCTTCATATCAGACACCCCTATGATAGGCCCAAGGGCAGGGTGCATTGTAAGTATAAGGTAGGACATGCCCTGGTATGTGTGGCATGTCCTAATAGTGAATTACAGCCATTTTCGTTTTTCACTATTGCAAGGCCAGAATGGGCAGTTAGATTATTACATCTTATAATCCTAACTGACTCAGGGAACATGGTAGAAATTCGAATTTAGTATGCCTGAACTCAGAATTATAAAATAAATATTTTAGTAAAGTTGGTTTTAACATTCTGTGTTTGAAAATACCACTTTTAGAAAGTAGGTATTTTCTTGCTTAACTGTCCAAGCCTGTCTCTGCTAGGTGGTGTATTGTGTGTCTGGTTCTGTGACAGGGGCTGGGGATTCCAGGGGAGAGGGTGAGTCAGCACAGTGCTGAATAGGAAGATCTGCATGTAGGTGGGTGGGAGGAGTTGCACCTGGGACCTGAATAGGGCTGGGCCTTCCCTCCACAATGCTGGCTCCACCTCCTGTGGTGTGTCTGATGTCTCTGCCCTGCACTCTGAAAGGAAAGGAGGAGTCAGGTAAACAAAGTGCTCCAGGACTGACCAGAACTGGTTTGGACTAGGCAAAGGCCTCTCTGCCTTCAGAGAACAAAGAGAAAAGTAGTATAAATATGGGGACCCAAACCCCAAGACTTTAGATCACTTCTGGAACAACAACAAGAAACCTCTGCCAAGGAGAAGAACCAAAGGAAGCTGTAGGAGTGTGCTGTGTTGCTGGGTTGGCCTGCAGTGGTGTCTTCATTGCCAAGGAGAGGAGAAGGAACTTTTGTGTGTACTTCATCATCTTGCAGAATATTTCTCCAAGGGCTTGAACTTGTGCTTGCCTCCTGCTGAAGTCTCAGGAACAACAGACTTCACCACAAGCTCCCCTCTGAATTTCCTTGCTGGGAATTCCATCTGCAGAAGCCTGCGTGTCGCTGGGAGCTGGAAGCGCGACGCAACGAGAAGAAGCGTGTTGCAGCTGTAGTCATCGCATCGCCGGAGAAGCGTGCCGCATCTCCTAGAAGCGTGCCATCGTTGCGGCTGTCTGCTGTCGCATCACCGGAGAAGCGCGTCGCAACCATGAGGGTCGCCATCGCATCATCGGAGAAGCGTGTCACAGGGCCTGTCGCGGCTCCAAAGTAAAGAGTCGCTGCAAGGCTGCCAGGGCGTGTCGCATCGTATCAACATTGTCGCATCAAGGGCGCCATCTTATCGCTTCGCACCGGATTGTCGCATCGCATCGAGGCGCCATCTTCTGCAGCATGAGAAGCTACGCATCACCTCCTCTCCGGTAAGGATCAAGACGCATCCCCTACTCTGTGCAAGCACTGAGGCGCGACGCATCCTCTCCCCCGAAGCAAGGAACCGACGCATCTCCAACGCTGCGAGCCTTTTGTTTATTTTGCGTTACGCATCCAGTTACTTTTGTGAGAACTGTGTCGCATTTACCAACAACCTGAACTAAGCTACTTGTACCATCTTTAAGTCAATTTTGAGTACAATATTGTGGATTTTTGTAATTTGTGGTCTTGTGTTAAACCTATATAAAGAATACTTATTTTTTTAAACCTGTGTGGTGTCCATCTGTAGTGTTTTCACTGTATTACTGTATGTGTTCACAAATGCTTAACACACTGCCTCTGAGATAAGCCTGTCTGCTCGTGCCAAGCTACAAGAGGGATGAGCAGGGGTTATCCAGTAGTGTAATCCCCTCTCCCTGACTTAGAAGCAAGGGTCCCTATTTGGTCGAAGGTACTTACCTCTGCCAACTAGAAACCCACAGTTCTAACAGGGACTTATATATTAAATAACAAACAGTGGATAAGCTAATGCAGCCACATTTTAAGAAGAGAGCATATGCACTTTAGCACTGATTAGCAGAGGTAAAGTACTCGGAGTAGTACAGCCAACAAAAACGAATTCAGCAAAAAGGGAATGGAGAAGGCAAAAGGTTTGGGGGTGATCCTGAGGAAAGACCAGGTTCAACAAGGCCCAAGGGGAGTACAGTAAACTTGAAATGTTCATGGCCCACCGTGAACCCAAGTGTGGGGGATGTGGAAATATGCATTCCGCAAGTCCAAAGCCATTCAGCCTCAAGGGTCCAGGGCAGACAGAACCGGAGTCAAGGTAAGCATCCTGAACTTTTTTCTCCGCAGAAAGACGCTAAGAGGGTGCATATAAAGTACGAGACAGAGGTCTCTGTTCATTTTCGGCATCAGGTAGTAGAGAGAATAACAACTATGCTCTATTTCTGGTGATGTGGCTCTCTCAAGGGCTCTTTTGGCCAACACTTCCTAATGGAGCAGGTAGAGATGGTCCTCTGTCAGCCGTCCAGGAGATGATGGCAAAGGTGGAGGGGATTCCATGAATGGCAGTGCGTAACCCCTCTGAACAATTTGGAGCACCCCGTGTCGGACGTTATGCTGCTGCATTGGGGCAGGTGGTGCTGGAACATGCTGGAGGACTGCTGTGTGGAGGGCTTACTAAAGCAGTATGGAGGCTGTTGCAGCTGGAGGTGCGGGGGCACTCAACAGCACTCCTGCATCCTTTTTGGGATCTACAACTGTGACCACAAAAGGACTGGGTGCCTGCTGGGATGGGGGGTAAGACTGGTATTGTAGATTCCCATGTGTGCCCTGGCTGCGACAGGGGCGAAAGGACTGCTGCTGTGATCAGGACGTCAAAGGGAGGCTCAGGGTCCTGATGGTAACTTGACTTTCTCGATAATGATCAAGCACTGTATTGGTTTTAAAAAAAAAAAAAAAATTTAAGAGTTTTATATAGCGCAAACTAGACCCGAGAAATCGGGTATCAGAGCACCAGTTTCATTACAGAAGGACACATTCATTTTTGTTAGGCACATGGAGATTAAGTGATTTGCCAGAATCACAGGATGTTGAGCGTTGGTGCTGAGACTGGAACCCGGTTTCCCAGCTTCGAGGTCGACCACTTTAGCTGTAAAGCTACATTCTCTCCCCAGCTTGTCGCTAAACAAGAGGGATCCATTGAACATGTCAATTAGGAGGGGGATTTAAAATCCACTGAAAACCCAGGGACCACACCCAGGCGTGATGACAGTGGGTCACAGTAGAGGACATTGCCCTGCCTAGGAAGTCTCTGGTGTCCAGCCCACACCTTATGGTGAACTTCGCTATATCCCTGAAGTCCACCAAGGGTTGGTTCGGGATAGTGCAGCCCTCTTCAGAAAGCATGGAAAGCAGCTGCATAATCAAATCCCATTACGTACGGGAGTATTGTCCCAAGAGACACACGGTGCTCACTAACCGCAAGGCTAAACTGGCAGAAGGGAAAATTTGCTTCCCTAAAGTATCCAGGATCTTGGTTCCCCTATTCTGTGTCGGTGGGAGCAAATGCATTTTGTTTGATCCTGGCTATTAAGGCCTGTACCACCAGGCTCTCAGGGAAGGGATGCTGGGAGAAGAAGACTTGGTCTCCAGGTGAGGGACAATGGAGATGGGCAATCATGCGGTGCACAGGTTTACCCACGGCCCTCAGAAGAACTTAGTCATGACCTCATTGAAAGGTAGCCAAAGTTCAATGGAGCGCTGCTCGGGTTTAAGCATCTCCATCAATATGTTGGTCTTGACCTCGACTGCAGTCAGTTGTAGGTGAAGGAACTCCACTGCCCTGCGCATCATGGTAGTGAAAGATGCGCCCTCCTCCAAAATGGGGTCCAGAGGGGAAAGCATGCCAGAGTTTGTGGAGGGCTCCAGGTCGCTGGCATCATCCAACTCCTCATACCAGTTTAATCCTGGTCAGGGCCATCGTAAAAGGCCTGAACCACTCTTCCTTATCTCCTCCTTCAGGTGAGAAAGGAATGACCAAAGGCTGCAAGTCCATTGGCTGGTAATGCCTCTATGGTGCCGGTATCTACGCCAATTGACATTGGGCAGCACAGACTCAGATATAGATGGGTTTTTTGTCTAGCGGCACCAGAGATGTTGATATCGGGCACTAGAGGGACAAGGGCCAGGGTAGGTATTGGTATCCATGGCAATGTCAAAATGGATCCAGGGGTAGATCCAGAAGGCACTGATGGAAATGGAGCAAACCCGCTAGTGGTTACTCAGCCAGGGCACCTCATGGCTCTGTGGAGCCCAAAGGCGCGCCAGTCATTGGAACTCTGGGTAGCGTGAGGTGGGGCCAGACACTGGCTCCTCAGGTAGAGTACAGGAGCATGGCCTCGAAAAATGATGTTTCAACGGGGAAGCAGAAGAATGCATCAATGACTTTTTCTTGTGCTTATTGGACTTAACTGACTTAGAGGAAGAAGTCTTGGAGCAGGAAGACGATTGTCGACTAGATCAGACACAGACATCTGTGTGTGACATTCCCCCGAGGCCTACACCACGTGGATTCGGTAGAGGACATGTTCCTAACACACTGGGACTAATTGCTCAAAAAAGGGTTGAGTAAAGTTGAAACAAGTGGTCAAAAAGTGGCAGAGGTAGTAGCTCTCTGGATCTGCGCTGTTGGCGTGGAAAGAAAGGAACTGATGTCAGCTCGCTGAGAAGGCACTTACATGGACATCGTAATGTCACTTCCAGCACGGACGAAGGTGACATGGAGCCAACTGACTACACCTATTGGCGTGCAGAGGCACTGCCTCAAGATTTTCCAGATCCAGTCTGATGCCTGGGAGGTATTCTAAGGTGAGGAATCTGTGGTTAGAAGTCTCAATCTGAAGACGATTTGTAGCAGGGACAACTTTAGGAATGGGACCTTCCCTTCTACTTGGACAGGACTTGGAGTTGAGTCTTGCGATTTTTAGTGATGCAGTGCTTGGCTTCTTGGTCCTAGGTGGCTTTCGGATGCAACAGGGTTTAGCCACTGCAAGCCTTGGAGCCGTGGTCCAACCGCAAAGGCAAACTTGATGTAGATCCGTCATAGACATTTGTTTTCAATGGTCCCTACAAGGTTTAAACCCCGTTGTTTTTGGGTGATATATTCCCTTGCACACTGGTAATTTTAGGTTAAATTTGTGAGAAGGTAGTCTTATGAAGAAACGAGGGGTAGCTCCAGATCTGCGCCTGCTGGCATGGAAAGAACAGAACTGGTGTCAGTGCGCGTGAGTGGCTCTTACATGTGGCTCCATTTGTCTCATCTTGAGCAGAATGTTGGTGTGGAGCGGTACAATGTCACTGCTAAAGATTTTCTGGATCCAGTCTCATGCCTGGGAATATTTAACAGGTAAGGATCTGCAGTTAGAAGTACCTATCACAAATATATGATACATGTGGCCCTTGATCTTATCTCCCAGCATATTTAGCACATGCCAAAACTGTGTGCATCACTCCAAAGCATTTTATTTATTGTGAAAGGTATTTTTACTATTTCAGCCTTTGAAAGGCCATTCCAAGCTATGGCATGCTAGTACGTTAATGTACTCCTTCGCAAACTAAATATCATCTGTAACGTCTAACTACTATGAACAGTATCAATTCACAAGTAATAATCTGCACAAAAAAACTGTTTGCATGCAATGGTAATAATAACAACAAAACTTTGAAAAGATAAAATAGAAACTGCTGCTCACATAAAAAATGCAGAAAGGGAAGACAAAGAAAAGGAGGAAACAGGAAACAAAAAGACTAAAGAACGATAAAAACACCTGAACACAACATTCTCCTGAAACTCAGAAGAGGAGGATGAACAACAGGAAAAAGCAAACAACCTCAAAAACAAAAACTGGGTGTAAGAATAAAGAAGGGGACAATATGGAGGAAGAAGGCGTGTCTCCCCATGTAGACGAGCAAACAAAAGAAGGCATAGGGAGAAAGTATAGGGGTGTGTAGGGTCTCTCCGACACTGTGGATTAAGTAAACTCAAAACAAGATATATTCATATCAGCACTTAATATTCTTAGAATTCTCTCTTACCAGACCCAAAGTGAAGCCAAGATTATCCAGGGTCTTTGAAGTGTAACTTAAACATGCCCTTCAAAGCTTATTCCATCATTACAAATAATTGATTTATAATATTATTGATAGAAATTGGACTGATAGGTCATCACAGATGCATGGAGAATTCTGGCCAATTACTTTCAGTGAAGGTGCCTAGCCTGGTCCATATTCAATCTTGTTACCTGACAGAGGCACTAAACCCCAAAAGAAGGCACACAACCTCCCCCCTCTAACACGAGTGTGGAAAACACAGTACAAACTCCACTACAGGGAGACAGCATCCCAGTTCCACTCTACTAAGCACTTCAGGACTCCCCCCCAACTAGTAGCACCAGCTATTCCTATGCAGGCTGGTCTGATAAAACTCTTCATTAATCTGCTTTGCTGGTAGTTTTAAAAACTCTGGTGCAGTAAACATGTTTTTGTGTCTTGAATCATAAACAGATTTGACTGCATGAACTGATCACCTAAATTGTCTAACCATTTAGGTCCAAAGTAATGAATTACTTACCTTAAGTAATGCTCTTTCTAGTGGATATTCTATTTAACTGCTAATTCTTCGTCTTGTTAATCTCCCCATGTGCAAGACTGCATTTGGAAACGCATGTAATAGCTCTTGCACATGGACAGGTAGTGACATTGGCCACCATGGCGACTATGTCCCGCCTCTGGTACCCATCTTGTCCATGCCCTCAGAGGAAAAGCGTGACTAGCAGATTTTAAAAATGCTGTGTGCTAACCCAAGTATGAACCTTATTAACTTCTGAAAGTCCACTCCATGGAATGGGGAGAAGGATGGACAGTAAGGAATCTCATAGTACTCTTGGTTGGATGAGAGGAGGGAAGAAGATCGGAAGAGTGACTGACTGGGCTATATGGAAGGTGAAACCACATGGTGTAAGAAGGCTTGATAGTTTTGAGAGGTCTGTTGCTTGTCCAACTGAGGTAGAGCAGGCAAGATTGCAGCTATTATACAGTCTCCTCCAACACGTTGATGGATTCAGATAAGCTAAGCCCACTGAGACTTCAGAGCCTGTATTTGCAGTCAGGCAAGGTCGACAAGCAGGATACAGGAGGCCAGCAGGCAAAGAAGCGTTGTAGTTATCCTTACTGAGATCCAGGACAAACGTTAAAACATTAGGATTATAGCCTGAATGTCCTGGATTTGTTGGTCTGGATTAAGGGTGAAAGCGCACTGTACCCAGGCAGGCTCCAATGAAGGGAAGCCTCTGTGAAGGAGTCAGGTGTGACTAAGGCAGGTTAATTGAGAACCTGGTTTGCCCTCATTTGGAGGTGGTCTGCAATGGAATGTGGCGAGACCGCCATCAAAAACGAGTCTTCGAGGTAATGTAAGACTGGTACCCCCAACTTGCGCAGATGGGCAGCGACAACTGCCATCACCAGAAGGGCACTGGTGGGGCTAAAAGGCTAATGCCCTCTTTGGATCGCATGTAGTGCCTGTGGGCATGCAGAACGGGATATGAAAATAGAAGTTTGGCAAGTCCAATGCCACAATGCAATCTCTGGGTTCCAGGGCTCCTTTTGCTAAAAGAGCCTGTTAGATGGAAATCTCTGTCACTAGAGGTGAGGAGTCAACACATTAACAGGGAGAGGTCAGCCAGAGACAAGCCAAGAGTCTGGCTGGGCTCTAATAGTCAGTGCACCAGCTGAGCCCTAAAAAATAGTTGTCATTTAAACCATGCAACAGCATGTGAAAATATGATAGTGAAAAAAGATGTTTCTTTAATATGCGGAAGCTTTTCAAATTAATGCATCAGACTATTTTTGTACAGCGCACATTCTGAAATCACATATTAGAAGCCATTCTGATAAATGATAGTGAAGTAAAAGGAGGAGCTGAAAATAAAATATGTGCCTTGAATCACACAATTTATTCATAGCGTGGATGCCAGGATTGGTCTCAGGTTTTCTGGTTCCCCATTACGATTTTTCACCCACTAGATGATTACCTCTTTCTCTAATTTTTAACAACAAAGGTTTATTCTTTTTTATTTGCAATTGTTGGTGCATTATCGTAGAGCATGGTTGCCAAGGCAGTAGTCACATAAAAGCACAGCTCGGTTTCGGCTCAATGTCCTAATGATGATAAATCCATGTGAAAGTAGTGGAATGTACATCAGCATTTCAGTCTCCTGTTAAACAAATACACAAAACTATCCTCAGGACATAGGGCCAGATGTACGATCCATTTTTGTGTCCGCAAACGGGAGATCCTTCCGTTTGCGGCCGCAAAAAGGGTAATAGCATGTACAAATGTTATTTTGCGAGTCACTGACTTGCAAAATAGCATTTGCGACTCGCGCTACTAGGAAGGGACGTCCCTTCCTAATAGCGAGTCAACATGCTATGTACTAATGTTTTGCGGCCACATTTGCTGCCGCAAAATACTTGGTTTACCACCTAGTTCAAGTAGGTGGTAAACCACTCGCAAAGGGTAAGGGGTCCGCAGGGGACCCCTTACTCTTTGTGAGTATGTGGGAAAATATTTGTTAAGATCATGCAGTGGTCCCAGAGACCACTGCCTGCCCTTAAAAAAATGAAACTAAAAAGTTTCATTTTTCTTTTTTAAATGCATTCCGTGCTGCATTTAAAATAAAAAAAGAAACTCCTTTATTAAAAAAGCATTGGCATAGCCAATAGGTCTCGCCTTTAGGACCTTATAAGTGTAGCCATGTGGCAGACTTCTTTAATTGTTACAATTACAGGCCACATGTAGCCATAAATTCACAGAAAAGGCACGCATATACGAACGATGCAAGAAGCGGAATGAGTGCCACAAGCGCAGATGCCTCCCACTGATCTAATATCACATGTCAAGCTGCACGCTACCCATGGCTGTCCACAGCAAGAGTAGCTGTGTTGTCTGTTTAACAAAACGATTTTCGAATTTAGTACAACATCATTACATGGCTTCCGGTCACGAGATTCTCAGGGGTTACTCATCTATTTAAAATGCTTTAATAACCATCCCCTTTTCAAATATATTTTTTGTGTTTAATAGAGCGCGAACACGACCGAAGGTATCAGAGCGCTTTACATGAGCACTAGTTGCATTATAGATGGACATATTCATTTTGTTAGGCACGGGGAGATTAAGTGATTTGCCCAGAATCACAAGATGTTGAACGTTCTGCCGAGGCTCAAACCCGCTTCCCCAGTTTCCAGGTCGACAGCTCGAACCAATAGGGCACATTCTCTTTTGTCGTGACATCCAGACCTAGAATCGCACAAAGCCAGTGTCATATGTAATCCTAATCTAAAGGCGTAGGTGGTTTGAGTTCAAGGTATTAAACAACATTGGATTTGCAGTTACACAGGCACCCGTTTACCTATGTGTGTAATTACCCAGCTATAGGTGTAATGCTGTGAATGCGGTAAATGTCCTTGTGAGGTTCGTGCGAGTGGGCACTGCATGGGTAGGGTGACCAGACGTCCCCGTTTTCCCAGGACGGTCCCTGTTTTTGGAGAAGTGTCCCCGTGTCCTGACACTTTTCTCCAAGTGACTCATATGTCCCTGTTTTCAAACAGTGTCCAGGTTAAACACAGAAATGTCCCTGTTTTTCATTGTTCCGGTTGAGCATGCTCGCATGCTCTCTTTGCACTGTTTACGGCATGTGTTGTCACTGAGGTGAGCGCTGTAGCAAGAAGGGAAATCCTTTGAAGAGAGACATTTTACACGCAGCGCCACCTACGTCATCGTGCCAGCCAAAGTTTCTACTTTGGATAAAACAATATTTCTTCGTCCTGTAGCTTGTATTCATAGCCATACAAACTTTTCAGTAGCCCTTATGCATACCGTGCAAGGATTAATGCATTGCTCATTGCATGTTTTATTCCTAAACAATTGATGCATACTCTGTGTTCTCCATATCAAAACTATGACTTGACCTTTTGACTGACCTTTCAGATCACGGCAAACTGTTTAGCTGGAAAGGACTTAAAGGTGCAGGGTTAACGCCAGTGGGAGAGGCGAGCAGCGCTGCTCGAGCTTTTTGCTCAGGTCTTCACACTATTGCACTATGAGATGATACCAATGGCTAGAGTGCACAATACATACCCCAGTAAGGTAACATGACATCCCAGCAGTGACCACGCAAATGTGGGAGGACTGTGTGGTCGGCCAGCCTTTGCGACCCTTAAGACCCTAAGGCAGTAATACCTTAAGAGAAGTGTTTTTTTTTTACATTGTTCCATAGCTGCCCTTTGGTAATTTAGCATTCCGCAGTTTACCTCCCATGCTTTTCTGTCATGAACAACTAAGCAACATTGGTGAGTTGTACTTTACGTGGTGCTGACGCGCAGCTATAGAAACGAGCATTGATAAAGCTAGTAAATCTGGGGTTTGATTTTTGGCAAATATATGTTATAGTACTTAGTGTAAATGTAATAAAAAGTACTAATGCTGCTGTGTAAAGGAGAGGGGTGCCAATAAAAGACCGCGGATTTGTTGTCTGTAATGCTTCATGTCGGTCTGTGGAGGGAGCTGTCATTGTAGTCCTTTTTCTATGTCTGACAGCTGTCAAATAGTCCTACTTCTATGTCGATGGTTACTGCAAACCGTAGTCCTACTTCTATGTCTATGACCTGTTTTGAGAATCTGGTCACCCTATGCATGGGGCAGGTCCTGAAAGGTTTGGAAACACACGCGGAACTTATGGGTATTCATAAACTTCTCAATGACCTATTCCCACCCTGGAAACGAACTTCTGTTTAAAGCAGGAATCAGTTTTTTTTTATTTTCCAGTGTAGGAATGAGCACGGAACAGTTTAAAAACAAGCATTGGCATAGCCAATAGGTCTCGCCTTTGGGACCTTATAAGTGTTTAGCCATGCAACAGTTGCATAACTAAATACTTATAAGGTCCCATAAACGAGACCTAATGGCTATGCCGTGCGGCCGCAAAAGTGATCATGATCTCAATCAAACATCAAAGCGGCCGCGCACATGCACTGTAGCTCTAGGCTGGCCTGGTAGCATTTTTTGGCGCCCTCTCAACAAGTCTCGCCAGACCAGCGCATGCGCTGGGTCAGGCGAGACCTAATGAGTGACACTTGCAAGAAAATGGGCGTAGAGGAGAAATATACTACCACTGTACAAATCCGAAGGTATTTTTGTATGCAAAGTTTTACTCGATATACACTTGTTCATGCAAAAAGTATTTTCCTTATTTAGAAGTCGGAATTCATAAAGGAGAAATATTTTCGGAAATATTTGTGAATTCCTAAAATGGCACCCATCCGAGGGAGATAGATGGTAGGTGCAGATTTCCAAAGATTTTTGTGATTTGGGGCCCCCGCGTGTAAGAAGAGCTCTTGGCGGGCAGGAACGTCGGCAACCACTTCCGGATTGTTTCCAGCTCACAATCCCACCACTCATATTCCAGAAAAGTACGCCTTTTGCAGTGTGCCCAGTGTACCCCTACTAGCAATAGCTATAGAGAGAGAGGATGCGGCGTAACGTCAAGAGCTGCCGACTGGGGCCCAAGATCCTGTGATTCTGCGCCCGTGTCTACAAAAAAAGAATGTGTCTTGTGTAATAAAACGGGTGCTCATGTAAGGCGCTCCAATACTTTCGGTCAAGTTCGCGCTGTTTAAAAATTCAAAAAAATGAAGCAAACAAAAAAGAAACCCTACAACATATGGAAATCATGTTGCCGTGAACGGAACCTTTCTCTGCGCCCCCTATGCCCAATTCTACCTTTTCCAGGGGCAGTTAAGGTGAAGAAATCATTGCATGTGTTTGAGAATGTTCACATAGCTGCAAAATTGTGGGTATTCATCACTTCTGCCTGGCCACTCCTGTCTCACGGCATTCCTAGAGGAACATACATTGCCTGCCCCACGGCCTGTACATATGACTGGACACTCCAGCCCTGATATATTCCCCCTGTAAAGATCTGCAGATCAGGCGCCTGCATTGCTGGCGCACGTGACAGCTTGTGTTTGACTAAGTATTATTACGAGGCACAAATGTTCGCGCCTCTGCATCTGAAAGATTAGAGAAACAAACCCATTGTGAGCCCGGCTTTCCCACCTTGTGTTTTCATCGCCAGAACAATGACCGATTCCCCTGCACAAGAGTGGAGGTGTTTTGCATGCAATGGTTTTATCTCTTTGCTTAAACACTGGCACACGCGCACACGACCAGAGCTGTCCAATCGCAAGGCCTATATGCAAACACGGTGCTGTCGTAACATGCACGCGCTTGTGTACCATGTAGTTATATGGCCATGAAGGAGTCTTTAAGAGAGGGCCCTGCGCCTACAACAATCTCAAGCTCCACCTTGGTGGGTGCTGGGTGCCAGCCAGGCTGGGGTACATACGGGCCCCGCAGTGGGCATCACCGGGAAGAAGTTCTTCTGCGTTTTTAAATGTGGGCAAAAGTCCCACCAGCTTTGCCATGGAAACGCCTGTCATTGTTGGGTTAAAGCTGAGACTGGGTACACTCTATGGTCTTTTTCTGCGGTCCCTGGAGCGCCCGAAGGACGCCTACTCGGTAGGCGCTACAAAAAGGTGTGGAATGAGTCAATGAATGAAGCACTTAGCTTCACACATTTGTTTCAAGGTGGCTTAGTTGTTTATCTTTTTTATTATACAATTATTTTGGTTGTGAATGACGTTTTTGTCTTCTACTGCTTAAAATGAGACGGCTGTTTACTTTAAATACATTGGTAAATGACTAAAGTATCCTGATAAGCTACATTGTGACATTTCGGTACAAAATTGGGAAGAAGGGAAAAGTAGGAGTTGAAGAGGTTGACATAAGAGAGCGAAGGATAACTACAGCGTTATCAGCAACTCCTTACTCCAGGTCTCTGTAGACAGCTCCCTGCTCCCTATGTGTCTCACATAGAACCAGCCCGGGAGTGGGGCGCGCGTGCGCATGTGCCTGTCGCTGCACGCGAAAAACAGATGGCACACTCCGCGCGGCTTAGCGTAACCGCAAGCCTTAGGCCGTTGGCGGCTACAACTCCTGGCAAAGGTGGGCCATGCACCTGCCTTTGCCCAATTGCGTGCTGCCTTGGCACGCAAAGACCAATAGAAAGAGAGCAAAAGAAAAAAAAAAAAACACACGCACGAGCGTGTGAAAAGTACAGATTGATTCCAAGAGGTCGTTTTCCTAGAGCAGCGCATCGACGTACAAGTAAATTACCTTCGGTAACGATGTATCTAGTAGAGACAATTCTAGCCGCAGATTCCTTAATGTAGAATTATCCCCAGGCGTGAGACTGGATCCGGAAAAATCTCTTGCCCAGCATCGCTGCACGCCGGCACCTCGCAACTCCGCCACAACGTCCTCCGTAGGCGTGACGTCAGCAAGGTCACATAAGCCCCACCCTGGCACGCTGAGATCAATTTGCTTTGGAGAACTTTTCCGCGCCACAACGCGGAGCCATCACAACAAAACTGAGGAGAGCATGGGAACAGTGTGTGAAAAAAACAGAGAAACAAAAAGAGAGAGACAAAAGGTGAGGAACAGCACCAGTTGGCACCGAGGCACCAGGAGGCTACAACAGTAAAGCCAAAGCAGGGAAAGAGCACAGCACCTTTGAGGAACAACCGTGCAAGCCAAGGCCATAGCACTAGGCAGCACCAAAGCACCAGAAGGCCACAGCAGTAAAGCCACAGCAGGGAAAGCGTAAAGCACCCCTCCGTGGAACCACTGTGCAAGCCAAGGCATTAGCCAGGCTGGAGGCACAAGCAGTGGAAAGCGCTGTAGGAGAGAGAGAGAGAGAGAGAGAGAGAGAGAGAGAGAGAGAGAGAGAGAGAGAGAGAGAGAGAGAGACTGCAACAACAGACCACACAGCAAAGGGCCATAAGCCCGGAACAGAGGAGCAACAGCAATCCACCTCCAGACTACACAGTCAAGGATGGCTAGCGCCTCCGAAAGGAGCAGGAGGCCAAGGACAGGCAAAAGAACCCCCAGCGTAGAAGACCGCAAGGGGATCAGAAATTGTAACAACAAAGGGAAAAAGAGCAAAAGTAGGCCCCTACACTGGAGAGAACCCAGTTGGAGGGAAGCCCGACAGACATTAACTAAAGGAACCCCCACAGAGGACAAGCCACCCAGAGGGAGGCAAGCGCAGAAACCCAAGCTGAGGGTCCTCGCAGAACGGGGAGGAAGGGCGGGTTGTGAGAAGTTGGCCTGATATATGATGTCACTAGTTCTAGTGTACACCTTGTATCAGTCCAAACAACCCTTATGGTGATTGGTTGTAAAGTCAACCTTATAGACCAGCTATCCTAGTGGTAGCATGGACAAGAGCAGTTTTAGGCTAAACTATGTATGGCATGTGAAGCCAGCTGTTATACCATTTGTAATCCCTTGAATACCAAATGAAAGGACACCACAACAGATATATATAAAAATAGAATGCATTTATTCTAGTCAAACCCTCAGCACTCTTTATGAGATTCGAGGTAAGTACAACACAGTCTTATTTAAGCATACATTAAGTCACACAGGTAAGTAATACAGTTAGGCACTAGGGGCCATGCAAACCATATACTAAGTAAGTGGTATAAGAACCACTGTCACGAACACAGGATAGGCCTAGGCCTAGGGAATCGCTGGGGCTCCACTATACTAACAAAGGTTAGGAAGTGGGAGGCCCACGGGATTCAGGTGCAGAGTGGAAACACTCACGCGTAATGCGTAAAAGTCGATAGAAATAGTAGTTATTAGAAATTAACAGTTTTAGGACACTTCTGGAATAGCTAGGAAGTCGAGACTTGGAAACTAGACCCTAGGATAGTCAATACCTTTGTGAGCACCGGAGTACTCAAGTTACCTAGCCCACGGGATGCAGGTGCATAGGTGTGAACTTGTGTCAGGTTTCGTCGTTGACTCCTTTGGATGCCTGAAGGAAAGTTGCTGACAGGCAGACAGTGAAGAGTGTCCGGTGAATCCCAAGGATGGAATCAAGAAGGAAGGATACCTGCAAGCAGAAGGGACAGAGTCTAGGTCACCAGCCAGGAGCCGGGAAGGAACCAGGAAGGAACCAGGCGATGTCGTGAAGATGCAGGTGAAGAGGTGAAGCTTGTCGCAGCAGCCACGGGTACCAGGAGGCGTCGAGGACGACCAGGACCAGGAGGTGAGCTGTCCCACGAAGGCTCTTGCTGTTGGCGGCGTCGATGTCGAGCTAGGACCCAACAAGCCTTGACAAGCGGAACCCACGCAGAATGGAGGACTTGCTTCTGGTGCAGACCAGGAAGGTCTGGGGTGCTTCTCTTTCACAGAGGAGCGGGTGCCAGTCTGGAGGAGCCGGACCAGCAAGATAAAAACAAAGGTTCGTCGTCGCAGAGGCTACTAGCCAACGGGCCAGCAACCAGACAACACGTCGAGCAACTCAGGTGCAGAAGGGCCCCACGCAGAACACGTGAAGTGTGGGGAGCTCATCTTCTTTGCAGATGGTGCTCGGGATTGGGGCTTCTCAATTCCCCAAGCACAGCCTCGAGGAAGCCTCAGAAGTCGCACTAGTCAGTTACTAGCCACTTTTCCCAAGTCGCCGGTCCCACGTCCCTCGTCGCCTCCACGGGTCTCAGCTTCGCTGGAGATGTGGATCTGGTTCAGAGGTGTCTGGAAGTCTCGGCGCTGGTCAGTCTCTGCAGTCGTCCCTCGTAGGATCAGTCGCAAAGCAAGTAGCGGTCGCTGGATGGTGCCTGGTTGCTCAGGGTGGTCACTCCTTGGCCCCAAGGGAGATGTCTTCAGTCTTCTTCCTGAGGTCGAATGTCGAAGGTCCAGAGTTTCTGTTCAAGTTGCAGATTCAGGTTAATCTAATTTAGCAGGGCTCAGCTACCTACTGATATACTGGGCTGGGCTACCTGCAAGGTCCCTCCTATGGGTGGGACCAGGAAGGGGAGTGGCTACACCCCCTTTCCTTTGTCCAGTTTCACGCCAGAGCTGGGGCTGGAGTGCCCCAGCGCCGGTTTGAACTGGACTATGCATGGGACACCTTGTGTGCCCCAGGCATGTCTCATTCCTTTCAGCCCTCCCTGTCCCAATACACTAAAGTCGGTCTGGGGAGGTGCTAGCACCTCCCCAAGCAGGAAACCTATTGTCCAGGCCTCCCTGGCTGGGAGGGCTCCCAGCTGCAGGAGGTCAGACTCGTGTCTGTGGCAGCAGCATCCATTTTGTGATGCTGAGGCTTTGGGTGAGAGTTAAACAGCAAAGTAGGATTTTAACATGTCTCTCCCTCTAGAAGGGAGGAATAATATCCTCATCACCAGAAATGGTATGAGGGTATTATTCCAAAGTGTTAGACACCTTACACGACATGTTTTGATAAAGCCAAACCATAGTTACCATAACCGTTTAAGATTATAAGGTACTTTAAGAGTATATGGTAGGCTATATCATAGAACAGCTATAAGGACATGGTTTCGAAAGCTGCAGACAGGCTCAGCTCATGCTAGAGCACCATCTCACATGTTACCAAGCACTCTGCCTCCAGGATTGTTAAGGCCTGTCATAGGAGTGGCTCACAGGTACACATGTGTCTATTTTAAGTGTAGATATAGGTATACTATATCTAAGCAAGGGGTGATTACACGACCTTGCCCCAGCTGAGTGATCAGCCAGTTGTGTCATAATGGAAGGCCAGGCCAGGGGTGGCATAATACATGCTGCAGCCCCTGGTAGGCCTAGGGTACACCTATGCCCTGGGTACCTAGGGTACACTGTACAGGGTCCAATAAGGTGATCCTTACCAATTGGGTATGTACCTAGGGTACATGGAGTCCTTTTCAAAGAGAGAGCAGACAGCCTGAGACCCTGAATGGCAGGATCTCAGGCCAACTAAGTCGAAAAACCAGCTAGACACTAGGCAAAACGTTGGGGGTAACCATAGTCAGATGTTCACCTTCCTACACGGGTCATGAAGGAATCTGCAGCTAGAATCGTCTCTACCAGATACATCGTTACCGAAGATAAGTAACTTGTACATCTGATAGAGACTACTAGCTGCAGATTCCTTACCGTAGAATAGATACCCTCGCCATACCCAGATGGGAGGAGGGCCTGCGAGAGAGCCTCCCTACCAGGAGAGACCAGGGCCCCAAGAACAAGGAGGAAAAGGCCAGGATAGCCCAAGCTCAACCAAGGGAGAGCACCCAACACCCTGCAGGGGCAGACAGCGCTGTAAAAACACCAAGGAACACAAGGGCCACCTCAAACCCAGTGAGAAGAGGTAGACCAGAGGCAGGGCCCACCGTAAGAACACATGCACAGAGAGAGAAAAGGGGGCTGAATACACTCGGCCGCAAGCAGCGGGTAAGGCCAGAACAGTTCCACCGCCAATAGCACAGGCAGAAGAAGAAAGCACCAGTGCGCAAAGCCCCAGCGGAACCAGATGCAGGGGCGCAAGGGAACACATCAAGATCTCAACGGTGGAGTAGAATAAGAAGCTCTGCACGGGCAGGCACCGCCAGCAACAGGCAACACTACGGAACCGCACACCCAGGATAAAGCAGATGCCCACCTAAGGCAGAGGCCAAGACACACCCCAAGGGAGGGGCCAGACCAGGTACACACACACACACACACACACACACACACTGACCACGAAGAAGTGGAGGAACCGGCAGAGGAGAAAGAGACGGAGGACGGCCCCAAGCCAGCCACCAGAACACAGAGGCCAAGAAAGCCAAACTACAGGACAAAAGTGCGGAACCGCCACAACACGATGCCGCAGACCGCAGGCCAGACCGGCAGAGCGACGTAGCGACAAGGAGAAAGACGGACCCAGCGCAAGCTGCACCAAGACAATTGGCAAGACGATCGCACCTGCGACATACTGTGACGCCACGGAGAGCAAGGAGCCCGAAAAGGGTGACCACACCTCCCCAGCACATGACAGAGCTATGTAATAGCTACAAGTACCCCACATTGGGTAGGTTATGTCCCATGAACCATGGGAACACATCTTAGGAAAATATTTCCGCAGCAGAGGACGAAACAGAAAAACCGGCGGAGAAAACCACAGACGGCTTGTCAATCAGCCAATAAAGAATACACAGAAGACCTAATCTCAGGACCTACACAGCTTCACCAACAGCCAAAACCACAAGTCAAAAAAGGGCCAGACCAGCAGCCAACAGCACCAAGGTCCCGGAAAAAAGGGGGGACCCTAATGCACATCAACCACACAGAACACGCAACCAGGGCTACTCGTTACAAGACCCCAGGAAAAAAACAGAATAACACATCCCAAAACACAGACCGACAAACAGGTCACTGAGGGTGAAGAGGGGGGGAAGGGGTGAGGAGGAGGAGGACGACGAAGCCCCGCAAGAAACCTCTGAATGGCAGAATCCGCAGGGGCGCGGAACAAAAGAGCGCCATCAAAGGGAAGGTCAACCAGCCGTTCCCTAACTTTCTCAGGGAACACACTATCCCGTAGCCAGGCATGGCGACAAAGGGCCACCGAAGAAGCCATGGTACGACCAAGCACCTCTGAGATGTCCAGAGCCGAGCGAAGAATAAACACCACCAGCTCTAGGCCATCCAACACATGGTGCCGCAAATCAACACAGGCACCCTCCTGAGAGGCGGAAGACATAAGGTGCTCCGCCGAATCCCACAAGCAAGAAGTGGCCCTAGCCAATACACAAAGAGTGTTAAGGGCCCGCAAACCCGAACTGGAGGAGGCGAAGTTATTGCGCCCCCAGCAGGAATCTAACCAGCGGGCCTCCCTTGACGGGGGAGGTAAGACCGATGGCAGGGAGGGAAAGGTAGAGTGTAAAAGAGGGCCCACTGGTAGAGGGGTGGAGGGAAAGACAGATCGGATCATGCGGGGCAGGATGGTGGCGGTGCAGAAGTGGCTGGGGCACCGGTTCCTGCGTGGCAGGACGCCCCCAAGTCCCCAAAAGGGAAGAGTGGAGCGAAGCCTCGAAGGGAAGAAGCAGCTCCCAACCACCAGAGCCCTGATGGAGGATCTCCAGCAGATGATCCGTGGGGAAATGGGCAGCTGGATCGCCCATGCGCAAGATTCCCGCAGCCGTGGGAAGAGCCCGAGAGAAGGCAGCACTCGTCTCCGTAGGGCCCTGCGGCGGGGAAAGCAGTTCCTCCATGGGCAACGGCTGCAAGCTAAGGCAGCCGTCCCGCAGCCCAACCGGAGGAAGGAAAGGCCATGCTCGAAAAGTGGGAGGGTGGACCAATGAATGGGGAACATGAGGTGCCTCCGGCGAAGACTGTGGGCGTGGGGACGGCGAAGAGCCGTTCTTAGAAGACACCAGGGAAAAAGCCACGACGCGGCGAGCCGTCTCCGGAGAAGATGAAACCAACAACCGCTGAACCCCTGGAGAAGATGGGGCGTCGGAAGACGAATCAACGACCCGACACCGGCACGGCACCATAGAGTCCGCCACTGGCGTCAGCTCAACGTCAACCGGCGACGCCGACCTCCGCCACAACATGCGGCGCGGGAGAACGGGGCGGCTAAGAAACGGCGATGAAAAGGCGTCGACTCGCCCTCCGACGAGGCAGCCGCCTGAGTGGAGGAACGAGAGGGGCCCGGGGACACGCCCGAGTTGGCCTCTGCGGTGCCGCCAGGGCCAGCAGCCGCCTGGGCCTGAGTGCCGTCACCTCAGCCTCGGACAAGGCCACTGCCTGCCCAGAGGACCGAGGGGGACTCGAGGACACGCCCGAGCCCCGGCAACCTCCCGCGACACCACAGGGACCCCTGCAGGGGTTTGCGGCGAGGCAGAGGCACCGTGGTCCGAAGGTCCATACCCCGACGGCACCACATCTTCAGAACCTGGAGCCGAACCTGTCGGCGCCGGTGACGCCGCAGAAGTCCCCGCACGCGGCAAGGGATCCGCAGACGTCCCAGGTAGAGAAGGAGAAGAGGGAAGAGCCAAAGAGGCCTGCAAGGCCGCTGCACAGGCCTCCATCTGGGCCCTAGTCGCCCCCGCGCCAGGGAACGGCAGATAGGGTAGCGACGTGCGGGGCCACACCACCCGCGGAGAACCCGTGCCCCCAACAGGCCGGGGACCGGGCCTCGGGGAAAAACTGCGACACATACCAACAGGTGAGCGACGCCCTTGCGGCCTGGGAGAGGGACGATGTAGGAGACGGAAGCGGCGGGACTTGAAGCCTTCCACGGGGGACGTGCGCGGTGACGACTCAGACCTGGGCATGTGTGCCGAAAGGAGTTTCATCCGGCGCTCCCGCCGGGACTTCGGCTTCATTTGCTGATACGCCTCGCAATCTGTGGAGTTATGGTGCTCCCCCAAACACCACATGCAGATGAGGTGAGGATCCGTCGCCGACATCTGGCACGCGCAAGACCAGCACGTCTTGAAGCCCGAAGGCATTCGCACACTGTTCTAAAAAAAAAACGCTTAAAGTGGAAAAAGAAGGCCAGGAACACGATCCGGGTTCGCGCTGCACGCGGAAAAGAAGAAAACTGACGTCAGTGCGCCGGGGTGTGGCTTATGTGACCTCGCTGACGTCACGCCCGCGGAGGATGTCGAGGCAGAGTCGCGAGGTGCCGCCCCCGGCACGCAGGAATGCTGGGCAAGAAAGTTTTCCGGGTCCAGTCTCACACCTGGGGATAATTCTGCGTTAAGGAATCTGCGGCTAGTAGTCTCTATGAGATCTAAAAAGCAGTCACAGACATGATGGTTTGCTTACGCCAGCAGGCCACCGTCCCTGTGAATGCCAGACATTCCTAAAGGGGTCACAAATTGCGCCTGCCTCATTAATATTAATGAGGCATGCAATTTGCGACCCCATTAGGAATTGAAAACAGTGTCTGGGACACTGTTGTGCATTCCAATTAGTAAGTCACAAATTGCGAGCCTCAAATGCGACGCAATTTGCCACTCGCTAACTGGCGAGTCATACATCTGGCCCTTAGAGTAGTAGATAGTTAATGTAGAAGATACTTAAAAAACAGTTCTTCCCTATAGTAGGAGTTCACCTTGTTGGTCCCGCGTTTCAGTCACGGTTTCACACTGAAGCGGCAACTTGAACATTCCTTGGCAGAGCCTTGACCCCTCCAAGTAATCTCAAGGTTCTCCCTATTATAACATCATATGTAGCAGAATAATTAAGCTTATTCCTTTCCTCCTATTGGAAGACCCTTCAGTGTGTTGGGCATCCTGCTGCTTTTTGGATCCTGCCAATAGCATATCCTTGTTTCAAAGATTAAGCCATGCACTTGTAAGTATGCAAGGCCTGTAAAGTGAAACTGTGAATGGCTCACTAAATCAGTTTTGGTTCCTTTGAACACTCCATCTGTTAATTGAATAACTGGTAATTCTAAAAGTAATACATGCTAACTACCGCTGATGTATGTATTTATCAGACCAATTTAGGCTTGCCCAGCCGCTTTGGTGACTCTGGATAATCTTGGACTGTTCACATATACCAGTGATGGGGATAGTATATTTGGATGTCTGTCCTATCAGATTTCAATGGCACTTTCGGAGTCTACCATGATGACCACAGGTAACGGGGAATCGGGGTTTGATTGTGGAAAGAGAAACTGTTACCACATCAAATGAAGGCAGCAGGCTCCTGAATATTTCAGCTAGGAATAATGAGGGTAGGACTCTAGTACTATTTATTTCGTTTTTGGAAATGGGGCTATAATTAAGAGGTATGACCAAGGAAATTTTTATTGTGCCACTAGAGGGGAAATTCTTCGACCAACACAAGATGAACCTAAGAGAAAGCATGTGCCAAGAATGTTTCCATTAATCAAGAACAAAAGTCATAGGTTAGAAGACAATGCTGTTGTATTTCTGATCATAAATAATGCAGACCAGTAATGAGGCAGCATTATACCCATGACCTGCCAAGCATCTTACAGGAAACCAAAGACTTTCTGGTTTGAGGGAGTGGTTGCAAAGCTGAAACTATAAAGAATTAACGGAAAGGCACAATCAGGATGGAGCTTTCTGCTTAATGTGACTCCAGATTTGAAACCCTGCCGGGACACAGAAATGACTTACATACTGATGGGTCTTTCTTGATTCTGTGGGTGGTGGTACTCTTCCATGCTAACTAGTAATGTGATCACCAGTGGTCAGTGTTTGAGGTATGGGCAGTGTTCAGCCACACAAGATCAGGTAATAACAGGGCTTTGATTCCCTTAGAAGTCTGCACGAAAGCTACACTAAATGGATCAGCATGTCTCTACCCTTTGGGGATAAGTTCAAGGTAACCCAATGAACTCCGCTCATGATCTGCATTGGGGATTGCAGTTATTTTCTGGAAACAAGAAATTCAGGCCATAATCCTGTGCTGATGAAGTCCCTGCCCTTTAGTCACACTGCCTGTCAGTAGTACTGATAGGATGCTTGAGTGAAGTACTCGGATCAGAGATGATCAAAGATGACGATCTACAGGAAGTAAAAATCGTAACAAGGTCTCTGAAGGTGATCCTGAAAAAAGATCATTAACCATAACCTTGTTAGTCTCCAGATGGAATCCGGGCACAGGGCCCGGTACCTCACCTCACGTTCCATCTGCTTGATCAAAGACTGGTGAGGAGCAGGCTTCTATCCTCACCATGGAGCACCCAACAGATACTTGCATGGAGCAAGGACAGGAACCCCTGGCAGGTGGGCCCAGGAGGGGTCCGATGTGACAAAGTTCTCCCCAGATGGAACCCATGCTCACCTGGCTTGATCCGGGGGAGCTGAATTGCAGTGTGTGTGTGCTGGGTCAGAGAGAGAGACCCTTCCATCTGGGACCTCCTGTGCTTGATCATGGCCCGTCTGGGCTTTGAGCAACGAGAAAATGACCCAACCTAGGTAGCCTGGATTGCAAAGTAGCTTGAATCATTAATGGAACCCCGGCTCCTCTCATAGGAGAAATGCCCCCGAAGCTAACCTCAATGACTGGGCAATGTCACATCAAGGTGCGAGAAGGGAGCAGACGATGGCCGCTTGGGCTTCCATTTACCTGTACAGTGATGGTTTCGTGAGTCATAACAATATCAGAGGATTACCCTCTTCATCTCTGCCACACCACGGGGTGCTATGGGTCCGACTGCCAGCTAGTCAGGGTACTCTTGATGCTTAGGGGTCAGCCAAAGTGGGTGGTAGACAGCTGATGTGCAGGTGGAGCAACACTCCAATGTTGCCAGGTAACGGATTGCCCTGTCCGTGGAACTGCGCCAAGTTTTGAAGACCCGTGTGGACCTGCATGGATGTCCAGGAGGCTAGTGGAGGAGCTGCCTGCTTCTGGTGAAGTGGAATCTGCTTGGCTACCTGGTCTAGTGCCGAGAAACGTTTTCATTTGTCATGGCTGACTCCCAAAAGGGAAGCCAGATGCCGTGCTGTGCGTTCTCGCTCTGTAAGCTGAAGTTGGGCGGTGCTGCCTTATCTGAACCTTTCTGCATTGGCAATTGGGCAGACATGGCAAATGTTGACCATGACTCTTGGCGCTGAAGAGGAGCGATGCTAACTGCTGTAATTAGTGTGCAATGCAGGAAACAGTGATCATCAATGCTTTGACCACACTTTGCAGCCTCCTTGCAGTTCCTCCTTGAGTTTCGCAGATCTCAGCAAGCAGTTGAAGTAAAAAAAAGTATGGGAGCTGTGATGCTGTGTCCAAAGGGGATGGGGCCAGTAAGCCATGGCTAAAATGACAAAATATTCTGTAACTTTTTTCGGTCTTTCACCTTCGAGTAAATACATATAAAATAATGCACAGCTTAAATGAAAAATAAATACAAGCTAAGTTAATTAGTGGGAAATGCAATATCATACATTATGAAACATCTATTAGTTACGAGATCCCAGTCTCTGACATTAGAAATTTTTTATTTATTTGACTGTACAAAAAATGTTTCAAAATGTCAATTGGGTTGTACCTAATGTTGAATAACCACTTTTTAAAGCCTCATTAGGACCACAATTACCATTTTTACAGACCTTTCCTCCTAGTCAGAAGCTTTTATTTTCACATATTTCAGGCAGAAAAATGACTCTAAGCACACTTATTTTTGTTCCAAAAGTGATATTTTACATGCAATATGTATTTACAGTCAAAAGATTGAACATGAAAAAATTACCATTCCTGACCATCTGGAGAAGGTGCAACAGGTCTGGGGACATCGTTTTTCATCAGAAAATAGATTTTTTTGGAGTGTATTAACATGATTCAAAATGTCAATTGGATTGTGCCTCATTTTGTCTAACCACTTTTTAAAGCCTCTCAGTGACCAAAATTGCCATTTTTACAGACTTTCCTCCTAGTCAGAAGCTTTTATTTTCACCGTTTTAGGGCAGAAGAATGGCTCTAAACACACTTAATTTACTTCCAAAAGTGATATTTTACATGCAATATGCATTTACATTAAAAAAACTTGAACATTAAAAAATTACCATTCCTGACGATCTGGAGTAGGTTCCACAGGTCTAGGGTCATCGTTTTACATCAGAAAATTGATTTATTGGACTGTACAAAAAAATGTTTCAAAATGTCATTTGGATTGTACCTAATGTTGAATAACCATTTTTTAAAGCCTCACTAGGACCACAATTACCATTTTTACAGACCTTTCCTCCTAGTCAGAAGCTTTTATTTTCACCGATTTCAGGCAGAAAAATTACTCTAACCACACTTATTTTTGTTCCAAAAGTGATATTTTACATGCAATAGGTATTTACAGTCAAAAGATTGAACATGAAAAAATTACCATTCCTGACCACCTGGAGAAGGGGCGACAGGTCTGGGTCATCGTTTTGCATCAGAAGATTGCTTTTTTGGACTGTAAAAAAAAGCAAATATTCAATTTGTCAATTTGAGTGTGCCTCATGTTGAATAACACTTTTTAAAGCCTCACAGTGTCCAAAATTGCCATTTTTACAGATTTTTCCTGCTGGTCAGAAGCTTTTATTTTCACTGATTTTGTGCAGAAAAATGACTCTGGGGGAGAGGAGTTGGCCTAACGGTTAGGGCGCTCAACCTCGGAGCAGGGGAACTGGGTTTGAGTCTCGGTAACAACGCTAAAACATCCTGTGATTCTGGGCAAATCACTTAATCTCCCCGTGCTTAAAGTTTTTTTTTTTTTTAAATCCATGTTTGTCCTCATGTAACGTAACTGGTGCTATGTAAAGCGCTCTGATACCTGATTGGATTCGGGTCAAGTTTGCGCTATATAAAACCCAGTAAAAAAAAAAACCCACCTATTTTAGTTCCAGAAGTGATATTTCACACGCAATATTTATTTACAGTCAAACGATTTAACATAAAAAAATTACCATTTCTTACAATCTGGAGAAAGTTTGACAGGTCCGGGGTCATCGTTTTTCATCAGAAAATTGATATTTTGGACTGTATAAAAAAATATTCAAATTGTCCATTGGATTGTGCCTCATGTTGAATAACCACTTTTTAAAGCCTCACAGTGACCAAACTTGCCATTCTTGCAGAACTTTACTCCTCCTCAGAAGCTTCTATTTTGACTGATTTCGGGCAGGAAAATGACTCTAAGCACACTTATTTTTGTTCCAAAAGTGATATTTAAATGCAATATGTATTTACAGTCAAAAGATTGAACATGAAAAAATTACCATTCCTGACCATCTGGAGAAGGTGCAACAGGTCTGGGGACATCGTTTTTCATCAGAAAATAGATTTGTTTGGCGTGTATTAACATTATTCAAAATGTCAATTGGATTGTGCCTCATTTTGTCTAACCACTTTTTAAAGCCTCACAGTGACCAAAATTGCCATTTTTACAGACTTTTCCTCCTAGTCAGAAGCTTTTATTTTCACCGTTTTAGGGCAGAAGAATGGCTCTAAACACTCTTAATTTACTTCCAAAAGTGATATTTTACATGCAATATGCATTTACATTAAAAAAACTTGAACATTAAAAAATTACCATTCCTGACGATCTGGAGTAGGTTCCACAGGTCTAGGGTCATCGTTTTACATCAGAAAATTGATTTATTGGACTGTACAAAAAAATGTTTCAAAATGTCATTTGGATTGTACCTAATGTTGAATAACCACTTTTTAAAGCCTCGTTAGGACCACAATTACCATTTTTACAGACCTTTCCTCCTAGTCAGAAGCTTTTATTTTCACATATTTCAGGCAGGAAAAATGACTCTAAGCACACTTATTTTTGTTCCAAAAGTGATATTTAAATGCAATATGTATTTACAGTCAAAAGATTGAACATGAAAAAATTACCATTCCTGACCACCTGGAGATGGTGCGACAGGTCTGGGGTCATCGTTTTGCATCAGAAGATTGTTTTTTTGGACTGTAAAAAAAAGCAATTATTCAATTTGTCAATTTGAGTGTGCCTCATGTTGAATAACACTTTTTAAAGCCTCACAGTGTCCAAAATTGCCATTTTTACAGATTTTTCCGCCTGGTCAGAAGCTTTTATTTTCACTGATTTTGTGCAGAAAAATGACTCTGGGGGAGAGGAGTTGGCCTAACGGTTAGTGCGCTCGACCTCGGAGCAGGGGAACTGGGTTTGAGTCTCGGTAACAACGCTAAAACATCCTGTGATTCTGGGCAAATCACTTAATCTCCCCGTGCTTACATTTTTTTTTTAAATTCGTGTTTGTCCTCATGTAACGTAACTGGTGCTATGTAAAGCGCTCTGATACCTGATTGGATTCGGGTCAAGTTCGCGCTATATAAAACCCTGTTAAAAAAAAACCCACTTATTTTAGTTCCAGAAGTGATATTTCACACGCAATATTTATTTACAGTCAAACGATTTAACATAAAAAAATGACCATTTCTTACAATCTGGAGAAAGTTTGACAGGTCCGGAATCATCGTTTTTCATCAGAAAATAGATTTTTTGGACTGTATAAAAAAATATTCAAATTGTCAATTGGATTGTGCCTCATGTTGAATAACCACTTTTTAAAGCTTCACAGTGACCAAACTTGCCATTCTTGCAGAACTTTACTCCTCCTCAGAAGCTTCTATTTTGACTGATTTCGGGCAGGAAAATGACTCTAAACACACTTATTTTAGTTCCAAAAGTGATATTTCAAATGCAATATTTATTTACAGTCAAAAGATTTAACATTAAAAAATTACAATTCCTGACCATCAGGAGAAGGTTCGACAGGTCTGGGGTCATCGTTTTTCATTAGAAATTTTTTATTTATTGAACAGTACAAAAAATGTTTCAAAATGTCATTTGGATTGTACCTAATGTTGAATAACCACTTTTTAAAGCCTCATTAGGACCACAATTACCATTTTTACAGACCTTTCCTCCTAGTCAGAAGCTTTTATTTTCACATATTTCAGGCAGAAGAATGACTCTAAGCACACTTATTTTTGTTCCAAAAGTGATATTTTACATGCAATATGTATTTACAGTCAAAAGATTGAACATGAAAAAATTACCATTCCTGACCATCTGGAGAAGGTGCAACAGGTCTGGGGAAATCGTTTTTCATCAGAAAATAGATTTTTTTGGAGTGTATTAACATTATTCAAAATGTCAATTGGATTGTGCCTCATTTTGTCTAACCACTTTTTAAAGCCTCACAGTGACCAAAATTGCCATTTTTACAGACTTTCCTCCTAGTCAGAAGCTTTTATTTTCACCGTTTTAGGGCAGAAGAATGGCTCTAAACACACTTAATTTACTTCCAAAAGTGATATTTTACATGCAATATGCATTTACATTAAAAAAACTTGAACATTAAAAAATTACCATTCCTGACGATCTGGAGTAGGTTCCACAGGTCTAGGGTCATCGTTTTACATCAGAAAATTGATTTATTGGACTGTACAAAAAAATGAATCAAAATGTCAATTGGATTGTGCCTAATGTTTGAATAACCATTTTTTAAAGCCTCACTAGGACCACAATTACCATTTTTACAGACCTTTCCTCCTAGTCAGAAGCTTTTATTTTCACCGATTTCAGGCAGAAAAATTACTCTAACCACACTTATTTTTGTTCCAAAAGTGATATTTTACATGCAATAGGTATTTACAGTCAAAAGATTGAACATGAAAAAATTACCATTCCTGACCACCTGGAGAAGGTGCGACAGGTCTGGGGTCATCGTTTTGCATCAGAAGATTGCTTTTTTGGACTGTAAAAAAAAGCAAATATTCAATTTGTCAATTTGAGTGTGCCTCATGTTGAATAACACTTTTTAAAGCCTCACAGTGTCCAAAATTGCCATTTTTACAGATTTTTCCTGCTGGTCAGCAGCTTTTATTTTCACTGATTTTGTGCAGAAAAATGACTCTGGGGGAGAGGAGTTGGCCTAACGGTTAGGGCGCTCAACCTCGGAGCAGGGGAACTGGGTTTGAGTCTCGGTAACAACGCTAAAACATCCTGTGATTCTGTGCAAATCACTTAATCTCCCCGTGCTTAAAGTTTTTTTTTTTTTTAAATCCATGTTTGTCCTCATGTAACGTAACTGGTGCTATGTAAAGCGCTCTGATACCTGATTGGATTCGGGTCAAGTTCGCGCTATATAAAACCCAGTAAAAAAAAAACCCACCTATTTTAGTTCCAGAAGTGATATTTCACACGCAATATTTATTTACAGTCAAACGATTTAACATAAAAAAATTACCATTTCTTACAATCTGGAGAAAGTTTGACAGGTCCGGGGTCATCGTTTTTCATCAGAAAATTGATATTTTGGACTGTATAAAAAAATATTCAAATTGTCCATTGGATTGTGCCTCATGTTGAATAACCACTTTTTAAAGCCTCACAGTGACCAAACTTGCCATTCTTGCAGAACTTTACTCCTCCTCAGAAGCTTCTATTTTGACTGATTTCGGGCAGGAAAATGACTCTAAACACACTTATTTGAGTTCCAAAAGTGATATTTCAAATGCAATATTTATTTACAGTCAAAAGATTTAACATTAAAAAATTACCATTCCTGACCATCAGGAGAAGGTTCGACAGGTCTGGGGTCATCGTTTTTCATTAGAAAATTTTTATTGATTGGACTGTACAAAAAATGTTTCAAAATGTCATTTGGATTGTACCTAATGTTGAATAACCACTTTTTAAAGCCTCATTAGGACCACAATTACCATTTTTACAGACCTTTCCTCCAAGTCAGAAGCTTTTATTTTCACATATTTCAGGCAGAAAAATGACTCTAAGCACACTTATTTTTGTTCCAAAAGTGATATTTAAATGTAATATGTATTTACAGTCAAAAGATTGAACATGAAAAAATTACCAATCCTGACCATCTGGAGAAGGTGCAACAGGTCTGGGGAAATCGTTTTTCATCAGAAAATAGATTTTTTGGAGTGTATTAACATTATTCAAAATGTCAATTGGGTTGTACCTAATGTTGAATAACCACTTTTTAAAGCCTCATTAGGACCACAATTACCATTTTTACAGATCTTTCCTCCTAGTCAGAAGCTTTTATTTTCACATATTTCAGGCAGAAAAATGACTCTAAGCACACTTATTTTTGTTCCAAAAGTGATATTTTACATGCAATATGTATTTACAGTCAAAAGATTGAACATGAAAAAATTACCATTCCTGACCATCTGGAGAAGGTGCAACAGGTCTGGGGACATCGTTTTTCATCAGAAAATAGATTTTTTTGGAGTGTATTAACATTATTCAAAATGTCAATTGGATTGTGCCTCATTTTGTCTAACCACTTTACCACTTTTTAAAGCCTCACAGTGACCAAAATTGCCATTTTTACAGACTTTCCTCCTAGTCAGAAGCTTTTATTTTCACCGTTTTAGGGCAGAAGAATGGCTCCAAACACACTTAATTTACTTCCAAAAGTGATATTTTACATGCAATATGCATTTACATTAAAAAACTTGAACATTAAAAAATTACCATTCCTGACGATCTGGAGTAGGTTTGACAGGTCCGGGGTCATAGTTTTTCATCAGAAAATTGATTTTTTGGACTGTATAAAAAAATATTCAAATTGTCAATTGGATTGTGCCTCATGTTGAATAACCACTTTTTAAAGCCTCACAGTGACCAAACTTGCCATTCTTGCAGAACTTTACTCCTCCTCAGAAGCTTCTATTTTGACTGATTTCGGGCAGGAAAATGACTCTAAACACACTTATTTTAGTTCCAAAAGTGATATTTCAAATGCAATATTTATTTACAGTCAAAAGATTTAACATTAAAAAATTACAATTCCTGACCATCAGGAGAAGGTTCGACAGGTCTGGGGTCATCGTTTTTCATTAGAAATTTTTTATTTATTGAACAGTACAAAAAATGTTTCAAAATGTCATTTGGATTGTACCTAATGTTGAATAACCACTTTTTAAAGCCTCATTAGGACCACAATTACCATTTTTACAGACCTTTCCTCCTAGTCAGAAGCTTTTATTTTCACATATTTCAGGCAGAAGAATGACTCTAAGCACACTTATTTTTGTTCCAAAAGTGATATTTTACATGCAATAGGAACATGAAAAAATTACCATTCCTGACCATCTGGAGAAGGTGCAACAGGTCTGGGGACATAGTTTTTCATCAGAAAATACATTTTTTTGGAGTGTATTAACATTATTCAAAATGTCAATTGGATTGTGCCTCATTTTGTCTAACCACTTTTTAAAGCCTCACAGTGACCAAAATTGCCATTTTTACAGACTTTTCCTCCTAGTCAGAAGCTTTTATTTTCACCGTTTTAGGGCAGAAGAATGGCTCTAAACACTCTTAATTTACTTCCAAAAGTGATATTTTACATGCAATATGCATTTACATTAAAAAAACTTGAACATTAAAAAATTACCATTCCTGACGATCTGGAGTAGGTTCCACAGGTCTAGGGTCATCGTTTTACATCAGAAAATTGATTTATTGGACTGTACAAAAAAATGTTTCAAAATGTCATTTGGATTGTACCTAATGTTGAATAACCACTTTTTAAAGCCTCATTAGGACCACAATTACCATTTTTACAGACCTTTCCTCCTAGTCAGAAGCTTTTATTTTCACATATTTCAGGCAGAAAAATGACTCTAAGCACACTTATTTTTGTTCCAAAAGTGATATTTAAATGCAATATGTATTTACAGTCAAAAGATTGAACATGAAAAAATTACCATTCCTGACCACCTGGAGATGGTGCGACAGGTCTGGGGTCATCGTTTTGCATCAGAAGATTGTTTTTTTGGACTGTAAAAAAAAGCAATTATTCAATTTGTCAATTTGAGTGTGCCTCATGTTGAATAACACTTTTTAAAGCCTCACAGTGTCCAAAATTGCCATTTTTACAGATTTTTCCGCCTGGTCAGAAGCTTTTATTTTCACTGATTTTGTGCAGAAAAATGACTCTGGGGGAGAGGAGTTGGCCTAACGGTTAGTGCGCTCGACCTCGGAGCAGGGGAACTGGGTTTGAGTCTCGGTAACAACGCTAAAACATCCTGTGATTCTGGGCAAATCACTTAATCTCCCCGTGCTTACATTTTTTTTTTAAATTCGTGTTTGTCCTCATGTAACGTAACTGGTGCTATGTAAAGCGCTCTGATACCTGATTGGATTCGGGTCAAGTTCGCGCTATATAAAACCCTGTTAAAAAAAAACCCACTTATTTTAGTTCCAGAAGTGATATTTCACACGCAATATTTATTTACAGTCAAACGATTTAACATAAAAAAATGACCATTTCTTACAATCTGGAGAAAGTTTGACAGGTCCGGAATCATCGTTTTTCATCAGAAAATAGATTTTTTGGACTGTATAAAAAAATATTCAAATTGTCAATTGGATTGTGCCTCATGTTGCATAACCACTTTTTAAAGCCTCACAGTGACCAAACTTGCCATTCTTGCAGAACTTTACTCCTCCTCAGAAGCTTCTATTTTGACTGATTTCGGGCAGGAAAATGACTCTAAACACACTTATTTTAGTTCCAAAAGTGATATTTCAAATGCAATATTTATTTACAGTCAAAAGATTTAACATTAAAAAATTACAATTCCTGACCATCAGGAGAAGGTTCGACAGGTCTGGGGTCATCGTTTTTCATTAGAAATTTTTTATTTATTGAACAGTACAAAAAATGTTTCAAAATGTCATTTGGATTGTACCTAATGTTGAATAACCACTTTTTAAAGCCTCATTAGGACCACAATTACCATTTTTACAGACCTTTCCTCCTAGTCAGAAGCTTTTATTTTCACATATTTCAGGCAGAAGAATGACTCTAAGCACACTTATTTTTGTTCCAAAAGTGATATTTTACATGCAATATGTATTTACAGTCAAAAGATTGAACATGAAAAAATTACCATTCCTGACCATCTGGAGAAGGTGCAACAGGTCTGGGGAAATCGTTTTTCATCAGAAAATAGATTTTTTTGGAGTGTATTAACATTATTCAAAATGTCAATTGGATTGTGCCTCATTTTGTCTAACCACTTTTTAAAGCCTCACAGTGACCAAAATTGCCATTTTTACAGACTTTCCTCCTAGTCAGAAGCTTTTATTTTCACCGTTTTAGGGCAGAAGAATGGCTCTAAACACACTTAATTTACTTCCAAAAGTGATATTTTACATGCAATATGCATTTACATTAAAAAAACTTGAACATTAAAAAATTACCATTCCTGACGATCTGGAGTAGGTTCCACAGGTCTAGGGTCATCGTTTTACATCAGAAAATTGATTTATTGGACTGTACAAAAAAATGAATCAAAATGTCAATTGGATTGTGCCTAATGTTTGAATAACCATTTTTTAAAGCCTCACTAGGACCACAATTACCATTTTTACAGACCTTTCCTCCTAGTCAGAAGCTTTTATTTTCACCGATTTCAGGCAGAAAAATTACTCTAACCACACTTATTTTTGTTCCAAAAGTGATATTTTACATGCAATAGGTATTTACAGTCAAAAGATTGAACATGAAAAAATTACCATTCCTGACCACCTGGAGAAGGTGCGACAGGTCTGGGGTCATCGTTTTGCATCAGAAGATTGCTTTTTTGGACTGTAAAAAAAAGCAAATATTCAATTTGTCAATTTGAGTGTGCCTCATGTTGAATAACACTTTTTAAAGCCTCACAGTGTCCAAAATTGCCATTTTTACAGATTTTTCCTGCTGGTCAGAAGCTTTTATTTTCACTGATTTTGTGCAGAAAAATGACTCTGGGGGAGAGGAGTTGGCCTAACGGTTAGGGCGCTCAACCTCGGAGCAGGGGAACTGGGTTTGAGTCTCGGTAACAACGCTAAAACATCCTGTGATTCTGGGCAAATCACTTAATCTCCCCGTGCTTAAAGTTTTTTTTTTTTTTAAATCCATGTTTGTCCTCATGTAACGTAACTGGTGCTATGTAAAGCGCTCTGATACCTGATTGGATTCGGGTCAAGTTCGCGCTATATAAAACCCAGTAAAAAAAAAAACCCACCTATTTTAGTTCCAGAAGTGATATTTCACACGCAATATTTATTTACAGTCAAACGATTTAACATAAAAAAATTACCATTTCTTACAATCTGGAGAAAGTTTGACAGGTCCGGGGTCATCGTTTTTCATCAGAAAATTGATATTTTGGACTGTATAAAAAAATATTCAAATTGTCCATTGGATTGTGCCTCATGTTGAATAACCACTTTTTAAAGCCTCACAGTGACCAAACTTGCCATTCTTGCAGAACTTTACTCCTCCTCAGAAGCTTCTATTTTGACTGATTTCGGGCAGGAAAATGACTCTAAACACACTTATTTGAGTTCCAAAAGTGATATTTCAAATGCAATATTTATTTACAGTCAAAAGATTTAACATTAAAAAATTACCATTCCTGACCATCAGGAGAAGGTTCGACAGGTCTGGGGTCATCGTTTTTCATTAGAAAATTTTTATTGATTGGACTGTACAAAAAATGTTTCAAAATGTCATTTGGATTGTACCTAATGTTGAATAACCACTTTTTAAAGCCTCATTAGGACCACAATTACCATTTTTACAGACCTTTCCTCCAAGTCAGAAGCTTTTATTTTCACATATTTCAGGCAGAAAAATGACTCTAAGCACACTTATTTTTGTTCCAAAAGTGATATTTAAATGTAATATGTATTTACAGTCAAAAGATTGAACATGAAAAAATTACCATTCCTGACCATCTGGAGAAGGTGCAACAGGTCTGGGGAAATCGTTTTTCATCAGAAAATAGATTTTTTGGAGTGTATTAACATTATTCAAAATGTCAATTGGGTTGTACCTAATGTTGAATAACCACTTTTTAAAGCCTCATTAGGACCACAATTACCATTTTTACAGATCTTTCCTCCTAGTCAGAAGCTTTTATTTTCACATATTTCAGGCAGAAAAATGACTCTAAGCACACTTATTTTTGTTCCAAAAGTGATATTTTACATGCAATATGTATTTACAGTCAAAAGATTGAACATGAAAAAATTACCATTCCTGACCATCTGGAGAAGGTGCAACAGGTCTGGGGACATCGTTTTTCATCAGAAAATAGATTTTTTTGGAGTGTATTAACATTATTCAAAATGTCAATTGGATTGTGCCTCATTTTGTCTAACCACTTTACCACTTTTTAAAGCCTCACAGTGACCAAAATTGCCATTTTTACAGACTTTCCTCCTAGTCAGAAGCTTTTATTTTCACCGTTTTAGGGCAGAAGAATGGCTCCAAACACACTTAATTTACTTCCAAAAGTGATATTTTACATGCAATATGCATTTACATTAAAAAACTTGAACATTAAAAAATTACCATTCCTGACGATCTGGAGTAGGTTTGACAGGTCCGGGGTCATAGTTTTTCATCAGAAAATTGATTTTTTGGACTGTATAAAAAAATATTCAAATTGTCAATTGGATTGTGCCTCATGTTGAATAACCACTTTTTAAAGCCTCACAGTGACCAAACTTGCCATTCTTGCAGAACTTTACTCCTCCTCAGAAGCTTCTATTTTGACTGATTTCGGGCAGGAAAATGACTCTAAACACACTTATTTTAGTTCCAAAAGTGATATTTCAAATGCAATATTTATTTACAGTCAAAAGATTTAACATTAAAAAATTACAATTCCTGACCATCAGGAGAAGGTTCGACAGGTCTGGGGTCATCGTTTTTCATTAGAAATTTTTTATTTATTGAACTGTACAAAAAATGTTTCAAAATGTCATTTGGATTGTACCTAATGTTGAATAACCACTTTTTAAAGCCTCATTAGGACCACAATTACCATTTTTACAGACCTTTCCTCCTAGTCAGAAGCTTTTATTTTCACATATTTCAGGCAGAAGAATGACTCTAAGCACACTTATTTTTGTTCCAAAAGTGATATTTTACATGCAATATGTATTTACAGTCAAAAGATTGAACATGAAAAAATTACCATTCCTGACCATCTGGAGAAGGTGCAACAGGTCTGGGGAAATCGTTTTTCATCAGAAAATAGATTTTTTTGGAGTGTATTAACATTATTCAAAATGTCAATTGGATTGTGCCTCATTTTGTGTAACCACTTTTTAAAGCCTCACAGTGACCAAAATTGCCATTTTTACAGACTTTCCTCCTAGTCAGAAGCTTTTATTTTCACCGTTTTAGGGCAGAAGAATGGCTCTAAACACACTTAATTTACTTCCAAAAGTGATATTTTACATGCAATATGCATTTACATTAAAAAAACTTGAACATTAAAAAATTACCATTCCTGACGATCTGGAGTAGGTTCCACAGGTCTAGGGTCATCGTTTTACATCAGAAAATTGATTTATTGGACTGTACAAAAAAATGAATCAAAATGTCAATTGGATTGTGCCTAATGTTTGAATAACCATTTTTTAAAGCCTCACTAGGACCACAATTACCATTTTTACAGACCTTTCCTCCTAGTCAGAAGCTTTTATTTTCACCGATTTCAGGCAGAAAAATTACTCTAACCACACTTATTTTTGTTCCAAAAGTGATATTTTACATGCAATAGGTATTTACAGTCAAAAGATTGAACATGAAAAAATTACCATTCCTGACCACCTGGAGAAGGTGCGACAGGTCTGGGTCATCGTTTTGCATCAGAAGATTGCTTTTTTGGACTGTAAAAAAAAGCAAATATTCAATTTGTCAATTTGAGTGTGCCTCATGTTGAATAACACTTTTTAAAGCCTCACAGTGTCCAAAATTGCCATTTTTACAGATTTTTCCTGCTGGTCAGAAGCTTTTATTTTCACTGATTTTGTGCAGAAAAATGACTCTGGGGGAGAGGAGTTGGCCTAACGGTTAGGGCGCTCAACCTCGGAGCAGGGGAACTGGGTTTGAGTCTCGGTAACAACGCTAAAACATCCTGTGATTCTGGGCAAATCACTTAATCTCCCCGTGCTTAAAGTTTTTTTTTTTTTTAAATCCATGTTTGTCCTCATGTAACGTAACTGGTGCTATGTAAAGCGCTCTGATACCTGATTGGATTCGGGTCAAGTTCGCGCTATATAAAACCCAGTAAAAAAAAAAACCCACCTATTTTAGTTCCAGAAGTGATATTTCACACGCAATATTTATTTACAGTCAAACGATTTAACATAAAAAAATTACCATTTCTTACAATCTGGAGAAAGTTTGACAGGTCCGGGGTCATCGTTTTTCATCAGAAAATTGATATTTTGGACTGTATAAAAAAATATTCAAATTGTCCATTGGATTGTGCCTCATGTTGAATAACCACTTTTTAAAGCCTCACAGTGACCAAACTTGCCATTCTTGCAGAACTTTACTCCTCCTCAGAAGCTTCTATTTTGACTGATTTCGGGCAGGAAAATGACTCTAAACACACTTATTTGAGTTCCAAAAGTGATATTTCAAATGCAATATTTATTTACAGTCAAAAGATTTAACATTAAAAAATTACCATTCCTGACCATCAGGAGAAGGTTCGACAGGTCTGGGGTCATCGTTTTTCATTAGAAAATTTTTATTGATTGGACTGTACAAAAAATGTTTCAAAATGTCATTTGGATTGTACCTAATGTTGAATAACCACTTTTTAAAGCCTCATTAGGACCACAATTACCATTTTTACAGACCTTTCCTCCAAGTCAGAAGCTTTTATTTTCACATATTTCAGGCAGAAAAATGACTCTAAGCACACTTATTTTTGTTCCAAAAGTGATATTTAAATGTAATATGTATTTACAGTCAAAAGATTGAACATGAAAAAATTACCATTCCTGACCATCTGGAGAAGGTGCAACAGGTCTGGGGAAATCGTTTTTCATCAGAAAATAGATTTTTTGGAGTGTATTAACATTATTCAAAATGTCAATTGGGTTGTACCTAATGTTGAATAACCACTTTTTAAAGCCTCATTAGGACCACAATTACCATTTTTACAGATCTTTCCTCCTAGTCAGAAGCTTTTATTTTCACATATTTCAGGCAGAAAAATGACTCTAAGCACACTTATTTTTGTTCCAAAAGTGATATTTTACATGCAATATGTATTTACAGTCAAAAGATTGAACATGAAAAAATTACCATTCCTGACCATCTGGAGAAGGTGCAACAGGTCTGGGGACATCGTTTTTCATCAGAAAATAGATTTTTTTGGAGTGTATTAACATTATTCAAAATGTCAATTGGATTGTGCCTCATTTTGTCTAACCACTTTACCACTTTTTAAAGCCTCACAGTGACCAAAATTGCCATTTTTACAGACTTTCCTCCTAGTCAGAAGCTTTTATTTTCACCGTTTTAGGGCAGAAGAATGGCTCTAAACACACTTAATTTACTTCCAAAAGTGATATTTTACATGCAATATGCATTTACATTAAAAAACTTGAACATTAAAAAATTACCATTCCTGACGATCTGGAGTAGGTTTGACAGGTCCGGGGTCATAGTTTTTCATCAGAAAATTGATTTTTTGGACTGTATAAAAAAATATTCAAATTGTCAATTGGATTGTGCCTCATGTTGAATAACCAATTTTTAAAGCCTCACAGTGACCAAACTTGCCATTCTTGCAGAACTTTACTCCTCCTCAGAAGCTTCTATTTTGACTGATTTCGGGCAGGAAAATGACTCTAAACACACTTATTTGAGTTCCAAAAGTGATATTTCAAATGCAATATTTATTTACAGTCAAAAGATTTAACATTAAAAAATTACCATTCCTGACCATCAGGAGAAGGTTCGACAGGTCTGGGGTCATCGTTTTTCATTAGAATTTTTTTATTTATTGGACTGTACAAAAAATGTTTCAAAATGTCATTTGGATTGTACCTAATGTTGAATAACCACTTTTTAAAGCCTCATTAGGACCACAATTACCATTTTTACAGACCTTTCCTCCAAGTCAGAAGCTTTTATTTTCACATATTTCAGGCAGAAAAATGACTCTAAGCACACCTATTTTTGTTCCAAAAGTGATATTTAAATGCAATATGTATTTACAGTCAAAAGATTGAACATGAAAAAATTACCATTCCTGACCATCTGGAGAAGGTGCAACAGGTCTGGGGACATCGTTTTTCATCAGAAAATAGATTTGTTTGGCGTGTATTAACATTATTCAAAATGTCAATTGGATTGTGCCTCATTTTGTCTAACCACTTTTTAAAGCCTCACAGTGACCAAAATTGCCATTTTTACAGACTTTTCCTCCTAGTCAGAAGCTTTTATTTTCACCGTTTTAGGGCAGAAGAATGGCTCTAAACACTCTTAATTTACTTCCAAAAGTGATATTTTACATGCAATATGCATTTACATTAAAAAAACTTGAACATTAAAAAATTACCATTCCTGACGATCTGGAGTAGGTTCCACAGGTCTAGGGTCATCGTTTTACATCAGAAAATTGATTTATTGGACTGTACAAAAAAATGTTTCAAAATGTCATTTGGATTGTACCTAATGTTGAATAACCACTTTTTAAAGCCTCGTTAGGACCACAATTACCATTTTTACAGACCTTTCCTCCTAGTCAGAAGCTTTTATTTTCACATATTTCAGGCAGGAAAAATGACTCTAAGCACACTTATTTTTGTTCCAAAAGTGATATTTAAATGCAATATGTATTTACAGTCAAAAGATTGAACATGAAAAAATTACCATTCCTGACCACCTGGAGATGGTGCGACAGGTCTGGGGTCATCGTTTTGCATCAGAAGATTGTTTTTTTGGACTGTAAAAAAAAGCAATTATTCAATTTGTCAATTTGAGTGTGCCTCATGTTGAATAACACTTTTTAAAGCCTCACAGTGTCCAAAATTGCCATTTTTACAGATTTTTCCGCCTGGTCAGAAGCTTTTATTTTCACTGATTTTGTGCAGAAAAATGACTCTGGGGGAGAGGAGTTGGCCTAACGGTTAGTGCGCTCGACCTCGGAGCAGGGGAACTGGGTTTGAGTCTCGGTAACAACGCTAAAACATCCTGTGATTCTGGGCAAATCACTTAATCTCCCCGTGCTTACATTTTTTTTTTAAATTCGTGTTTGTCCTCATGTAACGTAACTGGTGCTATGTAAAGCGCTCTGATACCTGATTGGATTCGGGTCAAGTTCGCGCTATATAAAACCCTGTTAAAAAAAAACCCACTTATTTTAGTTCCAGAAGTGATATTTCACACGCAATATTTATTTACAGTCAAACGATTTAACATAAAAAAATGACCATTTCTTACAATCTGGAGAAAGTTTGACAGGTCCGGAATCATCGTTTTTCATCAGAAAATAGATTTTTTGGACTGTATAAAAAAATATTCAAATTGTCAATTGGATTGTGCCTCATGTTGAATAACCACTTTTTAAAGCCTCACAGTGACCAAACTTGCCATTCTTGCAGAACTTTACTCCTCCTCAGAAGCTTCTATTTTGACTGATTTCGGGCAGGAAAATGACTCTAAACACACTTATTTTAGTTCCAAAAGTGATATTTCAAATGCAATATTTATTTACAGTCAAAAGATTTAACATTAAAAAATTACAATTCCTGACCATCAGGAGAAGGTTCGACAGGTCTGGGGTCATCGTTTTTCATTAGAAATTTTTTATTTATTGAACAGTACAAAAAATGTTTCAAAATGTCATTTGGATTGTACCTAATGTTGAATAACCACTTTTTAAAGCCTCATTAGGACCACAATTACCATTTTTACAGACCTTTCCTCCTAGTCAGAAGCTTTTATTTTCACATATTTCAGGCAGAAGAATGACTCTAAGCACACTTATTTTTGTTCCAAAAGTGATATTTTACATGCAATATGTATTTACAGTCAAAAGATTGAACATGAAAAAATTACCATTCCTGACCATCTGGAGAAGGTGCAACAGGTCTGGGGAAATCGTTTTTCATCAGAAAATAGATTTTTTTGGAGTGTATTAACATTATTCAAAATGTCAATTGGATTGTGCCTCATTTTGTCTAACCACTTTTTAAAGCCTCACAGTGACCAAAATTGCCATTTTTACAGACTTTCCTCCTAGTCAGAAGCTTTTATTTTCACCGTTTTAGGGCAGAAGAATGGCTCTAAACACACTTAATTTACTTCCAAAAGTGATATTTTACATGCAATATGCATTTACATTAAAAAAACTTGAACATTAAAAAATTACCATTCCTGACGATCTGGAGTAGGTTCCACAAGTCTAGGGTCATCGTTTTACATCAGAAAATTGATTTATTGGACTGTACAAAAAAATGAATCAAAATGTCAATTGGATTGTGCCTAATGTTTGAATAACCATTTTTTAAAGCCTCACTAGGACCACAATTACCATTTTTACAGACCTTTCCTCCTAGTCAGAAGCTTTTATTTTCACCGATTTCAGGCAGAAAAATTACTCTAACCACACTTATTTTTGTTCCAAAAGTGATATTTTACATGCAATAGGTATTTACAGTCAAAAGATTGAACATGAAAAAATTACCATTCCTGACCACCTGGAGAAGGGGCGACAGGTCTGGGTCATCGTTTTGCATCAGAAGATTGCTTTTTTGGACTGTAAAAAAAAGCAAATATTCAATTTGTCAATTTGAGTGTGCCTCATGTTGAATAACACTTTTTAAAGCCTCACAGTGTCCAAAATTGCCATTTTTACAGATTTTTCCTGCTGGTCAGAAGCTTTTATTTTCACTGATTTTGTGCAGAAAAATGACTCTGGGGGAGAGGAGTTGGCCTAACGGTTAGGGCGCTCAACCTCGGAGCAGGGGAACTGGGTTTGAGTCTCGGTAACAACGCTAAAACATCCTGTGATTCTGGGCAAATCACTTAATCTCCCCGTGCTTAAAGTTTTTTTTTTTTTTAAATCCATGTTTGTCCTCATGTAACGTAACTGGTGCTATGTAAAGCGCTCTGATACCTGATTGGATTCGGGTCAAGTTCGCGCTATATAAAACCCAGTAAAAAAAAAAACCCACCTATTTTAGTTCCAGAAGTGATATTTCACACGCAATATTTATTTACAGTCAAACGATTTAACATAAAAAAATTACCATTTCTTACAATCTGGAGAAAGTTTGACAGGTCCGGGGTCATCGTTTTTCATCAGAAAATTGATATTTTGGACTGTATAAAAAAATATTCAAATTGTCCATTGGATTGTGCCTCATGTTGAATAACCACTTTTTAAAGCCTCACAGTGACCAAACTTGCCATTCTTGCAGAACTTTACTCCTCCTCAGAAGCTTCTATTTTGACTGATTTCGGGCAGGAAAATGACTCTAAACACACTTATTTGAGTTCCAAAAGTGATATTTCAAATGCAATATTTATTTACAGTCAAAAGATTTAACATTAAAAAATTACCATTCCTGACCATCAGGAGAAGGTTCGACAGGTCTGGGGTCATCGTTTTTCATTAGAAAATTTTTATTGATTGGACTGTACAAAAAATGTTTCAAAATGTCATTTGGATTGTACCTAATGTTGAATAACCACTTTTTAAAGCCTCATTAGGACCACAATTACCATTTTTACAGACCTTTCCTCCAAGTCAGAAGCTTTTATTTTCACATATTTCAGGCAGAAAAATGACTCTAAGCACACTTATTTTTGTTCCAAAAGTGATATTTAAATGTAATATGTATTTACAGTCAAAAGATTGAACATGAAAAAATTACCATTCCTGACCATCTGGAGAAGGTGCAACAGGTCTGGGGAAATCGTTTTTCATCAGAAAATAGATTTTTTGGAGTGTATTAACATTATTCAAAATGTCAATTGGGTTGTACCTAATGTTGAATAACCACTTTTTAAAGCCTCATTAGGACCACAATTACCATTTTTACAGATCTTTCCTCCTAGTCAGAAGCTTTTATTTTCACATATTTCAGGCAGAAAAATGACTCTAAGCACACTTATTTTTGTTCCAAAAGTGATATTTTACATGCAATATGTATTTACAGTCAAAATATTGAACATGAAAAAATTACCATTCCTGACCATCTGGAGAAGGTGCAACAGGTCTGGGGACATCGTTTTTCATCAGAAAATAGATTTTTTTGGAGTGTATTAACATTATTCAAAATGTCAATTGGATTGTGCCTCATTTTGTCTAACCACTTTTTAAAGCCTCACAGTGACCAAAATTGCCATTTTTACAGACTTTCCTCCTAGTCAGAAGCTTTTATTTTCACCGTTTTAGGGCAGAAGAATGGCTCTAAACACACTTAATTTACTTCCAAAAGTGATATTTTACATGCAATATGCATTTACATTAAAAAAACTTGAACATTAAAAAATTACCATTCCTGACGATCTGGAGTAGGTTCCACAGGTCTAGGGTCATCGTTTTACATCAGAAAATTGATTTATTGGACTGTACAAAAAAATGAATCAAAATGTCAATTGGATTGTGCCTAATGTTTGAATAACCATTTTTTAAAGCCTCACTAGGACCACAATTACCATTTTTACAGACCTTTCCTCCTAGTCAGAAGCTTTTATTTTCACCGATTTCAGGCAGAAAAATTACTCTAACCACACTTATTTTTGTTCCAAAAGTGATATTTTACATGCAATAGGTATTTACAGTCAAAAGATTGAACATGAAAAAATTACCATTCCTGACCACCTGGAGAAGGGGCGACAGGTCTGGGTCATCGTTTTGCATCAGAAGATTGCTTTTTTGGACTGTAAAAAAAAGCAAATATTCAATTTGTCAATTTGAGTGTGCCTCATGTTGAATAACACTTTTTAAAGCCTCACAGTGTCCAAAATTGCCATTTTTACAGATTTTTCCTGCTGGTCAGAAGCTTTTATTTTCACTGATTTTGTGCAGAAAAATGACTCTGGGGGAGAGGAGTTGGCCTAACGGTTAGGGCGCTCAACCTCGGAGCAGGGGAACTGGGTTTGAGTCTCGGTAACAACGCTAAAACATCCTGTGATTCTGGGCAAATCACTTAATCTCCCCGTGCTTAAAGTTTTTTTTTTTTTTAAATCCATGTTTGTCCTCATGTAACGTAACTGGTGCTATGTAAAGCGCTCTGATACCTGATTGGATTCGGGTCAAGTTCGCGCTATATAAAACCCAGTAAAAAAAAAAACCCACCTATTTTAGTTCCAGAAGTGATATTTCACACGCAATATTTATTTACAGTCAAACGATTTAACATAAAAAAATTACCATTTCTTACAATCTGGAGAAAGTTTGACAGGTCCGGGGTCATCGTTTTTCATCAGAAAATTGATATTTTGGACTGTATAAAAAAATATTCAAATTGTCCATTGGATTGTGCCTCATGTTGAATAACCACTTTTTAAAGCCTCACAGTGACCAAACTTGCCATTCTTGCAGAACTTTACTCCTCCTCAGAAGCTTCTATTTTGACTGATTTCGGGCAGGAAAATGACTCTAAACACACTTATTTGAGTTCCAAAAGTGATATTTCAAATGCAATATTTATTTACAGTCAAAAGATTTAACATTAAAAAATTACCATTCCTGACCATCAGGAGAAGGTTCGACAGGTCTGGGGTCATCGTTTTTCATTAGAAAATTTTTATTGATTGGACTGTACAAAAAATGTTTCAAAATGTCATTTGGATTGTACCTAATGTTGAATAACCACTTTTTAAAGCCTCATTAGGACCACAATTACCATTTTTACAGACCTTTCCTCCAAGTCAGAAGCTTTTATTTTCACATATTTCAGGCAGAAAAATGACTCTAAGCACACTTATTTTTGTTCCAAAAGTGATATTTAAATGTAATATGTATTTACAGTCAAAAGATTGAACATGAAAAAATTACCATTCCTGACCATCTGGAGAAGGTGCAACAGGTCTGGGGAAATCGTTTTTCATCAGAAAATAGATTTTTTGGAGTGTATTAACATTATTCAAAATGTCAATTGGGTTGTACCTAATGTTGAATAACCACTTTTTAAAGCCTCATTAGGACCACAATTACCATTTTTACAGATCTTTCCTCCTAGTCAGAAGCTTTTATTTTCACATATTTCAGGCAGAAAAATGACTCTAAGCACACTTATTTTTGTTCCAAAAGTGATATTTTACATGCAATATGTATTTACAGTCAAAAGATTGAACATGAAAAAATTACCATTCCTGACCATCTGGAGAAGGTGCAACAGGTCTGGGGACATCGTTTTTCATCAGAAAATAGATTTTTTTGGAGTGTATTAACATTATTCAAAATGTCAATTGGATTGTGCCTCATTTTGTCTAACCACTTTACCACTTTTTAAAGCCTCACAGTGACCAAAATTGCCATTTTTACAGACTTTCCTCCTAGTCAGAAGCTTTTATTTTCACCGTTTTAGGGCAGAAGAATGGCTCTAAACACACTTAATTTACTTCCAAAAGTGATATTTTACATGCAATATGCATTTACATTAAAAAACTTGAACATTAAAAAATTACCATTCCTGACGATCTGGAGTAGGTTTGACAGGTCCGGGGTCATAGTTTTTCATCAGAAAATTGATTTTTTGGACTGTATAAAAAAATATTCAAATTGTCAATTGGATTGTGCCTCATGTTGAATAACCAATTTTTAAAGCCTCACAGTGACCAAACTTGCCATTCTTGCAGAACTTTACTCCTCCTCAGAAGCTTCTATTTTGACTGATTTCGGGCAGGAAAATGACTCTAAACACACTTATTTGAGTTCCAAAAGTGATATTTCAAATGCAATATTTATTTACAGTCAAAAGATTTAACATTAAAAAATTACCATTCCTGACCATCAGGAGAAGGTTCGACAGGTCTGGGGTCATCGTTTTTCATTAGAATTTTTTTATTTATTGGACTGTACAAAAAATGTTTCAAAATGTCATTTGGATTGTACCTAATGTTGAATAACCACTTTTTAAAGCCTCATTAGGACCACAATTACCATTTTTACAGACCTTTCCTCCAAGTCAGAAGCTTTTATTTTCACATATTTCAGGCAGAAAAATGACTCTAAGCACACCTATTTTTGTTCCAAAAGTGATATTTAAATGCAATATGTATTTACAGTCAAAAGATTGAACATGAAAAAATTACCATTCCTGACCATCTGGAGAAGGTGCAACAGGTCTGGGGACATCGTTTTTCATCAGAAAATAGATTTGTTTGGCGTGTATTAACATTATTCAAAATGTCAATTGGATTGTGCCTCATTTTGTCTAACCACTTTTTAAAGCCTCACAGTGACCAAAATTGCCATTTTTACAGACTTTTCCTCCTAGTCAGAAGCTTTTATTTTCACCGTTTTAGGGCAGAAGAATGGCTCTAAACACTCTTAATTTACTTCCAAAAGTGATATTTTACATGCAATATGCATTTACATTAAAAAAACTTGAACATTAAAAAATTACCATTCCTGACGATCTGGAGTAGGTTCCACAGGTCTAGGGTCATCGTTTTACATCAGAAAATTGATTTATTGGACTGTACAAAAAAATGTTTCAAAATGTCATTTGGATTGTACCTAATGTTGAATAACCACTTTTTAAAGCCTCGTTAGGACCACAATTACCATTTTTACAGACCTTTCCTCCTAGTCAGAAGCTTTTATTTTCACATATTTCAGGCAGGAAAAATGACTCTAAGCACACTTATTTTTGTTCCAAAAGTGATATTTAAATGCAATATGTATTTACAGTCAAAAGATTGAACATGAAAAAATTACCATTCCTGACCACCTGGAGATGGTGCGACAGGTCTGGGGTCATCGTTTTGCATCAGAAGATTGTTTTTTTGGACTGTAAAAAAAAGCAATTATTCAATTTGTCAATTTGAGTGTGCCTCATGTTGAATAACACTTTTTAAAGCCTCACAGTGTCCAAAATTGCCATTTTTACAGATTTTTCCGCCTGGTCAGAAGCTTTTATTTTCACTGATTTTGTGCAGAAAAATGACTCTGGGGGAGAGGAGTTGGCCTAACGGTTAGTGCGCTCGACCTCGGAGCAGGGGAACTGGGTTTGAGTCTCGGTAACAACGCTAAAACATCCTGTGATTCTGGGCAAATCACTTAATCTCCCCGTGCTTACATTTTTTTTTTAAATTCGTGTTTGTCCTCATGTAACGTAACTGGTGCTATGTAAAGCGCTCTGATACCTGATTGGATTCGGGTCAAGTTCGCGCTATATAAAACCCTGTTAAAAAAAAACCCACTTATTTTAGTTCCAGAAGTGATATTTCACACGCAATATTTATTTACAGTCAAACGATTTAACATAAAAAAATGACCATTTCTTACAATCTGGAGAAAGTTTGACAGGTCCGGAATCATCGTTTTTCATCAGAAAATAGATTTTTTGGACTGTATAAAAAAATATTCAAATTGTCAATTGGATTGTGCCTCATGTTGAATAACCACTTTTTAAAGCCTCACAGTGACCAAACTTGCCATTCTTGCAGAACTTTACTCCTCCTCAGAAGCTTCTATTTTGACTGATTTCGGGCAGGAAAATGACTCTAAACACACTTATTTTAGTTCCAAAAGTGATATTTCAAATGCAATATTTATTTACAGTCAAAAGATTTAACATTAAAAAATTACAATTCCTGACCATCAGGAGAAGGTTCGACAGGTCTGGGGTCATCGTTTTTCATTAGAAATTTTTTATATATTGAACTGTACAAAAAATGTTTCAAAATGTCATTTGGATTGTACCTAATGTTGAATAACCACTTTTTAAAGCCTCATTAGGACCACAATTACCATTTTTACAGACCTTTCCTCCTAGTCAGAAGCTTTTATTTTCACATATTTCAGGCAGAAGAATGACTCTAAGCACACTTATTTTTGTTCCAAAAGTGATATTTTACATGCAATATGTATTTACAGTCAAAAGATTGAACATGAAAAAATTACCATTCCTGACCATCTGGAGAAGGTGCAACAGGTCTGGGGAAATCGTTTTTCATCAGAAAATAGATTTTTTTGGAGTGTATTAACATTATTCAAAATGTCAATTGGATTGTGCCTCATTTTGTCTAACCACTTTTTAAAGCCTCACAGTGACCAAAATTGCCATTTGTACAGACTTTCCTCCTAGTCAGAAGCTTTTATTTTCACCGTTTTAGGGCAGAAGAATGGCTCTAAACACACTTAATTTACTTCCAAAAGTGATATTTTACATGCAATATGCATTTACATTAAAAAAACTTGAACATTAAAAAATTACCATTCCTGACGATCTGGAGTAGGTTCCACAGGTCTAGGGTCATCGTTTTACATCAGAAAATTGATTTATTGGACTGTACAAAAAAATGAATCAAAATGTCAATTGGATTGTGCCTAATGTTTGAATAACCATTTTTTAAAGCCTCACTAGGACCACAATTACCATTTTTACAGACCTTTCCTCCTAGTCAGAAGCTTTTATTTTCACCGATTTCAGGCAGAAAAATTACTCTAACCACACTTATTTTTGTTCCAAAAGTGATATTTTACATGCAATAGGTATTTACAGTCAAAAGATTGAACATGAAAAAATTACCATTCCTGACCACCTGGAGAAGGTGCGACAGGTCTGGGGTCATCGTTTTGCATCAGAAGATTGCTTTTTTGGACTGTAAAAAAAAGCAAATATTCAATTTGTCAATTTGAGTGTGCCTCATGTTGAATAACACTTTTTAAAGCCTCACAGTGTCCAAAATTGCCATTTTTACAGATTTTTCCTGCTGGTCAGAAGCTTTTATTTTCACTGATTTTGTGCAGAAAAATGACTCTGGGGGAGAGGAGTTGGCCTAACGGTTAGGGCGCTCAACCTCGGAGCAGGGGAACTGGGTTTGAGTCTCGGTAACAACGCTAAAACATCCTGTGATTCTGGGCAAATCACTTAATCTCCCCGTGCTTAAAGTTTTTTTTTTTTTTAAATCCATGTTTGTCCTCATGTAACGTAACTGGTGCTATGTAAAGCGCTCTGATACCTGATTGGATTCGGGTCAAGTTCGCGCTATATAAAACCCAGTAAAAAAAAAAACCCACCTATTTTAGTTCCAGAAGTGATATTTCACACGCAATATTTATTTACAGTCAAACGATTTAACATAAAAAAATTACCATTTCTTACAATCTGGAGAAAGTTTGACAGGTCCGGGGTCATCGTTTTTCATCAGAAAATTGATATTTTGGACTGTATAAAAAAATATTCAAATTGTCCATTGGATTGTGCCTCATGTTGAATAACCACTTTTTAAAGCCTCACAGTGACCAAACTTGCCATTCTTGCAGAACTTTACTCCTCCTCAGAAGCTTCTATTTTGACTGATTTCGGGCAGGAAAATGACTCTAAACACACTTATTTGAGTTCCAAAAGTGATATTTCAAATGCAATATTTATTTACAGTCAAAAGATTTAACATTAAAAAATTACCATTCCTGACCATCAGGAGAAGGTTCGACAGGTCTGGGGTCATCGTTTTTCATTAGAAAATTTTTATTGATTGGACTGTACAAAAAATGTTTCAAAATGTCATTTGGATTGTACCTAATGTTGAATAACCACTTTTTAAAGCCTCATTAGGACCACAATTACCATTTTTACAGACCTTTCCTCCAAGTCAGAAGCTTTTATTTTCACATATTTCAGGCAGAAAAATGACTCTAAGCACACTTATTTTTGTTCCAAAAGTGATATTTAAATGTAATATGTATTTACAGTCAAAAGATTGAACATGAAAAAATTACCATTCCTGACCATCTGGAGAAGGTGCAACAGGTCTGGGGAAATCGTTTTTCATCAGAAAATAGATTTTTTGGAGTGTATTAACATTATTCAAAATGTCAATTGGGTTGTACCTAATGTTGAATAACCACTTTTTAAAGCCTCATTAGGACCACAATTACCATTTTTACAGATCTTTCCTCCTAGTCAGAAGCTTTTATTTTCACATATTTCAGGCAGAAAAATGACTCTAAGCACACTTATTTTTGTTCCAAAAGTGATATTTTACATGCAATATGTATTTACAGTCAAAAGATTGAACATGAAAAAATTACCATTCCTGACCATCTGGAGAAGGTGCAACAGGTCTGGGGACATCGTTTTTCATCAGAAAATAGATTTTTTTGGAGTGTATTAACATTATTCAAAATGTCAATTGGATTGTGCCTCATTTTGTCTAACCACTTTACCACTTTTTAAAGCCTCACAGTGACCAAAATTGCCATTTTTACAGACTTTCCTCCTAGTCAGAAGCTTTTATTTTCACCGTTTTAGGGCAGAAGAATGGCTCTAAACACACTTAATTTACTTCCAAAAGTGATATTTTACATGCAATATGCATTTACATTAAAAAACTTGAACATTAAAAAATTACCATTCCTGACGATCTGGAGTAGGTTCCACAGGTCCGGGGTCATAGTTTTTCATCAGAAAATTGATTTTTTGGACTGTATAAAAAAATATTCAAATTGTCAATTGGATTGTGCCTCATGTTGAATAACCAATTTTTAAAGCCTCACAGTGACCAAACTTGCCATTCTTGCAGAACTTTACTCCTCCTCAGAAGCTTCTATTTTGACTGATTTCGGGCAGGAAAATGACTCTAAACACACTTATTTGAGTTCCAAAAGTGATATTTCAAATGCAATATTTATTTACAGTCAAAAGATTTAACATTAAAAAATTACCATTCCTGACCATCAGGAGAAGGTTCGACAGGTCTGGGGTCATCGTTTTTCATTAGAATTTTTTTATTTATTGGACTGTACAAAAAATGTTTCAAAATGTCATTTGGATTGTACCTAATGTTGAATAACCACTTTTTAAAGCCTCATTAGGACCACAATTACCATTTTTACAGACCTTTCCTCCAAGTCAGAAGCTTTTATTTTCACATATTTCAGGCAGAAAAATGACTCTAAGCACACCTATTTTTGTTCCAAAAGTGATATTTAAATGCAATATGTATTTACAGTCAAAAGATTGAACATGAAAAAATTACCATTCCTGACCATCTGGAGAAGGTGCAACAGGTCTGGGGACATCGTTTTTCATCAGAAAATAGATTTGTTTGGCGTGTATTAACATTATTCAAAATGTCAATTGGATTGTGCCTCATTTTGTCTAACCACTTTTTAAAGCCTCACAGTGACCAAAATTGCCATTTTTACAGACTTTTCCTCCTAGTCAGAAGCTTTTATTTTCACCGTTTTAGGGCAGAAGAATGGCTCTAAACACTCTTAATTTACTTCCAAAAGTGATATTTTACATGCAATATGCATTTACATTAAAAAAACTTGAACATTAAAAAATTACCATTCCTGACGATCTGGAGTAGGTTCCACAGGTCTAGGGTCATCGTTTTACATCAGAAAATTGATTTATTGGACTGTACAAAAAAATGTTTCAAAATGTCATTTGGATTGTACCTAATGTTGAATAACCACTTTTTAAAGCCTCGTTAGGACCACAATTACCATTTTTACAGACCTTTCCTCCTAGTCAGAAGCTTTTATTTTCACATATTTCAGGCAGGAAAAATGACTCTAAGCACACTTATTTTTGTTCCAAAAGTGATATTTAAATGCAATATGTATTTACAGTCAAAAGATTGAACATGAAAAAATTACCATTCCTGACCACCTGGAGATGGTGCGACAGGTCTGGGGTCATCGTTTTGCATCAGAAGATTGTTTTTTTGGACTGTAAAAAAAAGCAATTATTCAATTTGTCAATTTGAGTGTGCCTCATGTTGAATAACACTTTTTAAAGCCTCACAGTGTCCAAAATTGCCATTTTTACAGATTTTTCCGCCTGGTCAGAAGCTTTTATTTTCACTGATTTTGTGCAGAAAAATGACTCTGGGGGAGAGGAGTTGGCCTAACGGTTAGTGCGCTCGACCTCGGAGCAGGGGAACTGGGTTTGAGTCTCGGTAACAACGCTAAAACATCCTGTGATTCTGGGCAAATCACTTAATCTCCCCGTGCTTACATTTTTTTTTTAAATTCGTGTTTGTCCTCATGTAACGTAACTGGTGCTATGTAAAGCGCTCTGATACCTGATTGGATTCGGGTCAAGTTCGCGCTATATAAAACCCTGTTAAAAAAAAACCCACTTATTTTAGTTCCAGAAGTGATATTTCACACGCAATATTTATTTACAGTCAAACGATTTAACATAAAAAAATGACCATTTCTTACAATCTGGAGAAAGTTTGACAGGTCCGGAATCATCGTTTTTCATCAGAAAATAGATTTTTTGGACTGTATAAAAAAATATTCAAATTGTCAATTGGATTGTGCCTCATGTTGAATAACCACTTTTTAAAGCCTCACAGTGACCAAACTTGCCATTCTTGCAGAACTTTACTCCTCCTCAGAAGCTTCTATTTTGACTGATTTCGGGCAGGAAAATGACTCTAAACACACTTATTTTAGTTCCAAAAGTGATATTTCAAATGCAATATTTATTTACAGTCAAAAGATTTAACATTAAAAAATTACAATTCCTGACCATCAGGAGAAGGTTCGACAGGTCTGGGGTCATCGTTTTTCATTAGAAATTTTTTATATATTGAACTGTACAAAAAATGTTTCAAAATGTCATTTGGATTGTACCTAATGTTGAATAACCACTTTTTAAAGCCTCATTAGGACCACAATTACCATTTTTACAGACCTTTCCTCCTAGTCAGAAGCTTTTATTTTCACATATTTCAGGCAGAAGAATGACTCTAAGCACACTTATTTTTGTTCCAAAAGTGATATTTTACATGCAATATGTATTTACAGTCAAAAGATTGAACATGAAAAAATTACCATTCCTGACCATCTGGAGAAGGTGCAACAGGTCTGGGGAAATCGTTTTTCATCAGAAAATAGATTTTTTTGGAGTGTATTAACATTATTCAAAATGTCAATTGGATTGTGCCTCATTTTGTCTAACCACTTTTTAAAGCCTCACAGTGACCAAAATTGCCATTTGTACAGACTTTCCTCCTAGTCAGAAGCTTTTATTTTCACCGTTTTAGGGCAGAAGAATGGCTCTAAACACACTTAATTTACTTCCAAAAGTGATATTTTACATGCAATATGCATTTACATTAAAAAAACTTGAACATTAAAAAATTACCATTCCTGACGATCTGGAGTAGGTTCCACAGGTCTAGGGTCATCGTTTTACATCAGAAAATTGATTTATTGGACTGTACAAAAAAATGAATCAAAATGTCAATTGGATTGTGCCTAATGTTTGAATAACCATTTTTTAAAGCCTCACTAGGACCACAATTACCATTTTTACAGACCTTTCCTCCTAGTCAGAAGCTTTTATTTTCACCGATTTCAGGCAGAAAAATTACTCTAACCACACTTATTTTTGTTCCAAAAGTGATATTTTACATGCAATAGGTATTTACAGTCAAAAGATTGAACATGAAAAAATTACCATTCCTGACCACCTGGAGAAGGTGCGACAGGTCTGGGGTCATCGTTTTGCATCAGAAGATTGCTTTTTTGGACTGTAAAAAAAAGCAAATATTCAATTTGTCAATTTGAGTGTGCCTCATGTTGAATAACACTTTTTAAAGCCTCACAGTGTCCAAAATTGCCATTTTTACAGATTTTTCCTGCTGGTCAGAAGCTTTTATTTTCACTGATTTTGTGCAGAAAAATGACTCTGGGGGAGAGGAGTTGGCCTAACGGTTAGGGCGCTCAACCTCGGAGCAGGGGAACTGGGTTTGAGTCTCGGTAACAACGCTAAAACATCCTGTGATTCTGGGCAAATCACTTAATCTCCCCGTGCTTAAAGTTTTTTTTTTTTTTAAATCCATGTTTGTCCTCATGTAACGTAACTGGTGCTATGTAAAGCGCTCTGATACCTGATTGGATTCGGGTCAAGTTCGCGCTATATAAAACCCAGTAAAAAAAAAAACCCACCTATTTTAGTTCCAGAAGTGATATTTCACACGCAATATTTATTTACAGTCAAACGATTTAACATAAAAAAATTACCATTTCTTACAATCTGGAGAAAGTTTGACAGGTCCGGGGTCATCGTTTTTCATCAGAAAATTGATATTTTGGACTGTATAAAAAAATATTCAAATTGTCCATTGGATTGTGCCTCATGTTGAATAACCACTTTTTAAAGCCTCACAGTGACCAAACTTGCCATTCTTGAAGAACTTTACTCCTCCTCAGAAGCTTCTATTTTTACTGATTTCGGGCAGGAAAATGACTCTAAACACACTTATTTGAGTTCCAAAAGTGATATTTCAAATGCAATATTTATTTACAGTCAAAAGATTTAACATTAAAAAATTACCATTCCTGACCATCAGGAGAAGGTTCGACAGGTCTGGGGTCATCGTTTTTCATTAGAAAATTTTTATTGATTGGACTGTACAAAAAATGTTTCAAAATGTCATTTGGATTGTACCTAATGTTGAATAACCACTTTTTAAAGCCTCATTAGGACCACAATTACCATTTTTACAGACCTTTCCTCCAAGTCAGAAGCTTTTATTTTCACATATTTCAGGCAGAAAAATGACTCTAAGCACACTTATTTTTGTTCCAAAAGTGATATTTAAATGTAATATGTATTTACAGTCAAAAGATTGAACATGAAAAAATTACCATTCCTGACCATCTGGAGAAGGTGCAACAGGTCTGGGGAAATCGTTTTTCATCAGAAAATAGATTTTTTGGAGTGTATTAACATTATTCAAAATGTCAATTGGGTTGTACCTAATGTTGAATAACCACTTTTTAAAGCCTCATTAGGACCACAATTACCATTTTTACAGATCTTTCCTCCTAGTCAGAAGCTTTTATTTTCACATATTTCAGGCAGAAAAATGACTCTAAGCACACTTATTTTTGTTCCAAAAGTGATATTTTACATGCAATATGTATTTACAGTCAAAAGATTGAACATGAAAAAATTACCATTCCTGACCATCTGGAGAAGGTGCAACAGGTCTGGGGACATCGTTTTTCATCAGAAAATAGATTTTTTTGGAGTGTATTAACATTATTCAAAATGTCAATTGGATTGTGCCTCATTTTGTCTAACCACTTTACCACTTTTTAAAGCCTCACAGTGACCAAAATTGCCATTTTTACAGACTTTCCTCCTAGTCAGAAGCTTTTATTTTCACCGTTTTAGGGCAGAAGAATGGCTCTAAACACACTTAATTTACTTCCAAAAGTGATATTTTACATGCAATATGCATTTACATTAAAAAACTTGAACATTAAAAAATTACCATTCCTGACGATCTGGAGTAGGTTCCACAGGTCCGGGGTCATAGTTTTTCATCAGAAAATTGATTTTTTGGACTGTATAAAAAAATATTCAAATTGTCAATTGGATTGTGCCTCATGTTGAATAACCACTTTTTAAAGCCTCACAGTGACCAAACTTGCCATTCTTGCAGAACTTTACTCCTCCTCAGAAGCTTCTATTTTGACTGATTTCGGGCAGGAAAATGACTCTAAACACACTTATTTGAGTTCCAAAAGGGATATTTCAAATGCAATATTTATTTACAGTCAAAAGATTTAACATTAAAAAATTACCATTCCTGACCATCAGGAGAAGGTTCGACAGGTCTGGGGTCATCGTTTTTCATTAGAATTTTTTTATTTATTGGACTGTACAAAAAATGTTTCAAAATGTCATTTGGATTGTACCTAATGTTGAATAACCACTTTTTAAAGCCTCATTAGGACCACAATTACCATTTTTACAGACCTTTCCTCCAAGTCAGAAGCTTTTATTTTCACATATTTCAGGCAGAAAAATGACTCTAAGCACACTTATTTTTGTTCCAAAAGTGATATTTAAATGCAATATGTATTTACAGTCAAAAGATTGAACATGAAAAAATTACCATTCCTGACCATCTGGAGAAGGTGCAACAGGTCTGGGGACATCGTTTTTCATCAGAAAATAGATTTGTTTGGCGTGTATTAACATTATTCAAAATGTCAATTGGATTGTGCCTCATTTTGTCTAACCACTTTTTAAAGCCTCACAGTGACCAAAATTGCCATTTTTACAGACTTTTCCTCCTAGTCAGAAGCTTTTATTTTCACCGTTTTAGGGCAGAAGAATTGCTCTAAACACTCTTAATTTACTTCCAAAAGTGATATTTTACATGCAATATGCATTTACATTAAAAAAACTTGAACATTAAAAAATTACCATTCCTGACGATCTGGAGTAGGTTCCACAGGTCTAGGGTCATCGTTTTACATCAGAAAATTGATTTATTGGACTGTACAAAAAAATGTTTCAAAATGTCATTTGGATTGTACCTAATGTTGAATAACCACTTTTTAAAGCCTCATTAGGACCACAATTACCATTTTTACAGACCTTTCCTCCTAGTCAGAAGCTTTTATTTTCACATAGTTCAGGCAGAAAAATGACTCTAAGCACACTTATTTTTGTTCCAAAAGTGATATTTAAATGCAATATGTATTTACAGTCAAAAGATTGAACATGAAAAAATTACCATTCCTGACCACCTGGAGATGGTGCGACAGGTCTGGGGTCATCGTTTTGCATCAGAAGATTGTTTTTTTGGACTGTAAAAAAAAGCAATTATTCAATTTGTCAATTTGAGTGTGCCTCATGTTGAATAACACTTTTTAAAGCCTCACAGTGTCCAAAATTGCCATTTTTACAGATTTTTCCTCCTGGTCAGAAGCTTTTATTTTCACTGATTTTGTGCAGAAAAATGACTCTGGGGGAGAGGAGTTGGCCTAACGGTTAGTGCGCTCGAACTCGGAGCAGGGGAACTGGGTTTGAGTCTCGGTAACAACGCTAAAACATCCTGTGACTCTGGGCAAATCACTTAATCTCCCCGTGCTTACATTTTTTTTTTTTAATTCGTGTTTGTCCTCATGTAACGTAACTGGTGCTATGTAAAGCGCTCTGATACCTGATTGGATTCGGGTCAAGTTCGCGCTATATAAAACCCTGTTAAAAAAAACCCCACTTATTTTAGTTCCAGAAGTGATATTTCACACGCAATATTTATTTACAGTCAAACGATGTAACATAAAAAAATGACCATTTCTTACAATCTGGAGAAAGTTTGACAGGTCCGGAATCATCGTTTTTCATCAGAAAATAGATTTTTTGGACTGTATAAAAAAATATTCAAATTGTCAATTGGATTGTGCCTCATGTTGAATAACCACTTTTTAAAGCCTCACAGTGACCAAACTTGCCATTCTTGCAGAACTTTACTCCTCCTCAGAAGCTTCTATTTTGACTGATTTCGGGCAGGAAAATGACTCTAAACACACTTATTTTAGTTCCAAAAGTGATATTTCAAATGCAATATTTATTTACAGTCAAAAGATTTAACATTAAAAAATTACAATTCCTGACCATCAGGAGAAGGTTCGACAGGTCTGGGGTCATCGTTTTTCATTAGAAATTTTTTATTTATTGAACTGTACAAAAAATGTTTCAAAATGTCATTTGGATTGTACCTAATGTTGAATAACCACTTTTTAAAGCCTCATTAGGACCACAATTACCATTTTTACAGACCTTTCCTCCTAGTCAGAAGCTTTTATTTTCACATATTTCAGGCAGAAGAATGACTCTAAGCACACTTATTTTTGTTCCAAAAGTGATATTTTACATGCAATATGTATTTACAGTCAAAAGATTGAACATGAAAAAATTACCATTCCTGACCATCTGGAGAAGGTGCAACAGGTCTGGGGAAATCGTTTTTCATCAGAAAATAGATTTTTTTGGAGTGTATTAACATTATTCAAAATGTCAATTGGATTGTGCCTCATTTTGTCTAACCACTTTTTAAAGCCTCACAGTGACCAAAATTGCCATTTTTACAGACTTTCCTCCTAGTCAGAAGCTTTTATTTTCACCGTTTTAGGGCAGAAGAATGGCTCTAAACACACTTAATTTACTTCCAAAAGTGATATTTTACATGCAATATGCATTTACATTAAAAAAACTTGAACATTAAAAAATTACCATTCCTGACGATCTGGAGTAGGTTCCACAGGTCTAGGGTCATCGTTTTACATCAGAAAATTGATTTATTGGACTGTACAAAAAAATGAATCAAAATGTCAATTGGATTGTGCCTAATGTTTGAATCACCATTTTTTAAAGCCTCACTAGGACCACAATTACCATTTTTACAGACCTTTCCTCCTAGTCAGAAGCTTTTATTTTCACCGATTTCAGGCAGAAAAATTACTCTAACCACACTTATTTTTGTTCCAAAAGTGATATTTTACATGCAATAGGTATTTACAGTCAAAAGATTGAACATGAAAAAATTACCATTCCTGACCACCTGGAGAAGGTGCGACAGGTCTGGGGTCATCGTTTTGCATCAGAAGATTGCTTTTTTGGACTGTAAAAAAAAGCAAATATTCAATTTGTCAATTTGAGTGTGCCTCATGTTGAATAACACTTTTTAAAGCCTCACAGTGTCCAAAATTGCCATTTTTACAGATTTTTCCTGCTGGTCAGAAGCTTTTATTTTCACTGATTTTGTGCAGAAAAATGACTCTGGGGGAGAGGAGTTGGCCTAACGGTTAGGGCGCTCAACCTCGGAGCAGGGGAACTGGGTTTGAGTCTCGGTAACAACGCTAAAACATCCTGTGATTCTGGGCAAATCACTTAATCTCCCCGTGCTTAAAGTTTTTTTTTTTTTTAAATCCATGTTTGTCCTCATGTAACGTAACTGGTGCTATGTAAAGCGCTCTGATACCTGATTGGATTCGGGTCAAGTTCGCGCTATATAAAACCCAGTAAAAAAAAAAACCCACCTATTTTAGTTCCAGAAGTGATATTTCACACGCAATATTTATTTACAGTCAAACGATTTAACATAAAAAAATTACCATTTCTTACAATCTGGAGAAAGTTTGACAGGTCCGGGGTCATCGTTTTTCATCAGAAAATTGATATTTTGGACTGTATAAAAAAATATTCAAATTGTCCATTGGATTGTGCCTCATGTTGAATAACCACTTTTTAAAGCCTCACAGTGACCAAACTTGCCATTCTTGAAGAACTTTACTCCTCCTCAGAAGCTTCTATTTTTACTGATTTCGGGCAGGAAAATGACTCTAAACACACTTATTTGAGTTCCAAAAGTGATATTTCAAATGCAATATTTATTTACAGTCAAAAGATTTAACATTAAAAAATTACCATTCCTGACCATCAGGAGAAGGTTCGACAGGTCTGGGGTCATCGTTTTTCATTAGAAAATTTTTATTGATTGGACTGTACAAAAAATGTTTCAAAATGTCATTTGGATTGTACCTAATGTTGAATAACCACTTTTTAAAGCCTCATTAGGACCACAATTACCATTTTTACAGACCTTTCCTCCAAGTCAGAAGCTTTTATTTTCACATATTTCAGGCAGAAAAATGACTCTAAGCACACTTATTTTTGTTCCAAAAGTGATATTTAAATGTAATATGTATTTACAGTCAAAAGATTGAACATGAAAAAATTACCATTCCTGACCATCTGGAGAAGGTGCAACAGGTCTGGGGAAATCGTTTTTCATCAGAAAATAGATTTTTTGGAGTGTATTAACATTATTCAAAATGTCAATTGGGTTGTACCTAATGTTGAATAACCACTTTTTAAAGCCTCATTAGGACCACAATTACCATTTTTACAGATCTTTCCTCCTAGTCAGAAGCTTTTATTTTCACATATTTCAGGCAGAAAAATGACTCTAAGCACACTTATTTTTGTTCCAAAAGTGATATTTTACATGCAATATGTATTTACAGTCAAAAGATTGAACATGAAAAAATTACCATTCCTGACCATCTGGAGAAGGTGCAACAGGTCTGGGGAAATCGTTTTTCATCAGAAAATAGATTTTTTTGGAGTGTATTAACATTATTCAAAATGTCAATTGGATTGTGCCTCATTTTGTCTAACCACTTTACCACTTTTTAAAGCCTCACAGTGACCAAAATTGCCATTTTTACAGACTTTCCTCCTAGTCAGAAGCTTTTATTTTCACCGTTTTAGGGCAGAAGAATGGCTCTAAACACACTTAATTTACTTCCAAAAGTGATATTTTACATGCAATATGCATTTACATTAAAAAACTTGAACATTAAAAAATTACCATTCCTGACGATCTGGAGTAGGTTCCACAGGTCTAGGGTCATCGTTTTACATCAGAAAATTGATTTATTGGACTGTACAAAAAAATGTTTCAAAATGTCATTTGGATTGTACCTAATGTTGAATAACCACTTTTTAAAGCCTCATTAGGACCACAATTACCATTTTTACAGACCTTTCCTCCTATTCAGAAGCTTTTATTTTCACATATTTCAGGCAGAAAAATGACTCTAAGCACACTTATTTTTGTTCCAAAAGTGATATTTAAATGCAATATGTATTTACAGTCAAAAGATTGAACATGAAAAAATTACCATTCCTGACCACCTGGAGATGGTGCGACAGGTCTGGGGTCATCGTTTTGCATCAGAAGATTGTTTTTTTGGACTGTAAAAAAAAGCAATTATTCAATTTGTCAATTTGAGTGTGCCTCATGTTGAATAACACTTTTTAAAGCCTCACAGTGTCCAAAATTGCCATTTTTACAGATTTTTCCTCCTGGTCAGAAGCTTTTATTTTCACTGATTTTGTGCAGAAAAATGACTCTGGGGGAGAGGAGTTGGCCTAACGGTTAGTGCGCTCGAACTCGGAGCAGGGGAACTGGGTTTGAGTCTCGGTAACAACGCTAAAACATCCTGTGATTCTGGGCAAATCACTTAATCTCCCCGTGCTTACATTTTTTTTTTTAAATTCGTGTTTGTCCTCATGTAACGTAACTGGTGCTATGTAAAGCGCTCTGATACCTGATTGGATTCGGGTCAAGTTCGCGCTATATAAAACCCTGTTAAAAAAAACCCCACTTATTTTAGTTCCAGAAGTGATATTTCACACGCAATATTTATTTACAGTCAAACGATGTAACATAAAAAAATGACCATTTCTTACAATCTGGAGAAAGTTTGACAGGTCCGGAATCATCGTTTTTCATCAGAAAATTGATTTTTTTGGACTGTATAAAAAAATATTCAAATTGTCAATTGGATTGTGCCTCATGTTGAATAACCACTTTTTAAAGCCTCACAGTGACCAAACTTGCCATTCTTGCAGAACTTTACTCCTCCTCAGAAGCTTCTATTTTGACTGATTTCGGGCAGGAAAATGACTCTAAACACACTTATTTGAGTTCCAAAAGGGATATTTCAAATGCAATATTTATTTACAGTCAAAAGATTTAACATTAAAAAATTACCATTCCTGACCATCAGGAGAAGGTTCGACAGGTCTGGGGTCATCGTTTTTCATTAGAATTTTTTTATTTATTGGACTGTACAAAAAATGTTTCAAAATGTCATTTGGATTGTACCTAATGTTGAATAACCACTTTTTAAAGCCTCATTAGGACCACAATTACCATTTTTACAGACCTTTCCTCCAAGTCAGAAGCTTTTATTTTCACATATTTCAGGCAGAAAAATGACTCTAAGCACACTTATTTTTGTTCCAAAAGTGATATTTAAATGCAATATGTATTTACAGTCAAAAGATTGAACATGAAAAAATTACCATTCCTGACCATCTGGAGAAGGTGCAACAGGTCTGGGGACATCGTTTTTCATCAGAAAATAGATTTGTTTGGCGTGTATTAACATTATTCAAAATGTCAATTGGATTGTGCCTCATTTTGTCTAACCACTTTTTAAAGCCTCACAGTGACCAAAATTGCCATTTTTACAGACTTTTCCTCCTAGTCAGAAGCTTTTATTTTCACCGTTTTAGGGCAGAAGAATGGCTCTAAACACTCTTAATTTACTTCCAAAAGTGATATTTTACATGCAATATGCATTTACATTAAAAAAACTTGAACATTAAAAAATTACCATTCCTGACGATCTGGAGTAGGTTCCACAGGTCTAGGGTCATCGTTTTACATCAGAAAATTGATTTATTGGACTGTACAAAAAAATGTTTCAAAATGTCATTTGGATTGTACCTAATGTTGAATAACCACTTTTTAAAGCCTCATTAGGACCACAATTACCATTTTTACAGACCTTTCCTCCTAGTCAGAAGCTTTTATTTTCACATATTTCAGGCAGAAAAATGACTCTAAGCACACTTATTTTTGTTCCAAAAGTGATATTTAAATGCAATATGTATTTACAGTCAAAAGATTGAACATGAAAAAATTACCATTCCTGACCACCTGGAGATGGTGCGACAGGTCTGGGGTCATCGTTTTGCATCAGAAGATTGTTTTTTTGGACTGTAAAAAAAAGCAATTATTCAATTTGTCAATTTGAGTGTGCCTCATGTTGAATAACACTTTTTAAAGCCTCACAGTGTCCAAAATTGCCATTTTTACAGATTTTTCCTCCTGGTCAGAAGCTTTTATTTTCACTGATTTTGTGCAGAAAAATGACTCTGGGGGAGAGGAGTTGGCCTAACGGTTAGTGCGCTCGAACTCGGAGCAGGGGAACTGGGTTTGAGTCTCGGTAACAACGCTAAAACATCCTGTGACTCTGGGCAAATCACTTAATCTCCCCGTGCTTACATTTTTTTTTTTAAATTCGTGTTTGTCCTCATGTAACGTAACTGGTGCTATGTAAAGCGCTCTGATACCTGATTGGATTCGGGTCAAGTTCGCGCTATATAAAACCCTGTTAAAAAAAACCCCACTTATTTTAGTTCCAGAAGTGATATTTCACACGCAATATTTATTTACAGTCAAACGATGTAACATAAAAAAATGACCATTTCTTACAATCTGGAGAAAGTTTGACAGGTCCGGAATCATCGTTTTTCATCAGAAAATAGATTTTTTGGACTGTATAAAAAAATATTCAAATTGTCAATTGGATTGTGCCTCCTGTTGAATAACCACTTTTTAAAGCCTCACAGTGACCAAACTTGCCATTCTTGCAGAACTTTACTCCTCCTCAGAAGCTTCTATTTTGACTGATTTCGGGCAGGAAAATGACTCTAAACACACTTATTTTAGTTCCAAAAGTGATATTTCAAATGCAATATTTATTTACAGTCAAAAGATTTAACATTAAAAAATTACAATTCCTGACCATCAGGAGAAGGTTCGACAGGTCTGGGGTCATCGTTTTTCATTAGAAATTTTTTATTTATTGAACTGTACAAAAAATGTTTCAAAATGTCATTTGGATTGTACCTAATGTTGAATAACCACTTTTTAAAGCCTCATTAGGACCACAATTACCATTTTTACAGACCTTTCCTCCTGGTCAGAAGCTTTTATTTTCACATATTTCAGGCAGAAGAATGACTCTAAGCACACTTATTTTTGTTCCAAAAGTGATATTTTACATGCAATATGTATTTACAGTCAAAAGATTGAACATGAAAAAATTACCATTCCTGACCATCTGGAGAAGGTGCAACAGGTCTGGGGAAATCGTTTTTCATCAGAAAATAGATTTTTTGGGAGTGTATTAACATTATTCAAAATGTCAATTGGATTGTGCCTCATTTTGTCTAACCACTTTTTAAAGCCTCACAGTGACCAAAATTGCCATTTTTACAGACTTTCCTCCTAGTCAGAAGCTTTTATTTTCACCGTTTTAGGGCAGAAGAATGGCTCTAAACACACTTAATTTACTTCCAAAAGTGATATTTTACATGCAATATGCATTTACATTAAAAAAACTTGAACATTAAAAAATTACCATTCCTGACGATCTGGAGTAGGTTCCACAGGTCTAGGGTCATCGTTTTACATCAGAAAATTGATTTATTGGACTGTACAAAAAAATGAATCAAAATGTCAATTGGATTGTGCCTAATGTTTGAATAACCATTTTTTAAAGCCTCACTAGGACCACAATTACCATTTTTACAGACCTTTCCTCCTAGTCAGAAGCTTTTATTTTCACCGATTTCAGGCAGAAAAATTACTCTAACCACACTTATTTTTGTTCCAAAAGTGATATTTTACATGCAATAGGTATTTACAGTCAAAAGATTGAACATGAAAAAATTACCATTCCTGACCACCTGGAGAAGGTGCGACAGGTCTGGGGTCATCGTTTTGCATCAGAAAATTGCTTTTTTGGACTGTAAAAAAAAGCAAATATTCAATTTGTCAATTTGAGTGTGCCTCATGTTGAATAACACTTTTTAAAGCCTCACAGTGTCCAAAATTGCCATTTTTACAGATTTTTCCTGCTGGTCAGAAGCTTTTATTTTCACTGATTTTGTGCAGAAAAATGACTCTGGGGGAGAGGAGTTGGCCTAACGGTTAGGGCGCTCAACCTCGGAGCAGGGGAACTGGGTTTGAGTCTCGGTAACAACGCTAAAACATCCTGTGATTCTGGGCAAATCACTTAATCTCCCCGTGCTTAAAGTTTTTTTTTTTTATAAATCCATGTTTGTCCTCATGTAACGTAACTGGTGCTATGTAAAGCGCTCTGATACCTGATTGGATTCGGGTCAAGTTCGCGCTATATAAAACCCAGTAAAAAAAAAAACCCACCTATTTTAGTTCCAGAAGTGATATTTCACACGCAATATTTATTTACAGTCAAACGATTTAACATAAAAAAATTACCATTTCTTACAATCTGGAGAAAGTTTGACAGGTCCGGGGTCATCGTTTTTCATCAGAAAATTGATATTTTGGACTGTATAAAAAAATATTCAAATTGTCCATTGGATTGTGCCTCATGTTGAATAACCACTTTTTAAAGCCTCACAGTGACCAAACTTGCCATTCTTGCAGAACTTTACTCCTCCTCAGAAGCTTCTATTTTGACTGATTTCGGGCAGGAAAATGACTCTAAACACACTTATTTGAGTTCCAAAAGTGATATTTCAAATGCAATATTTATTTACAGTCAAAAGATTTAACATGAAAAAATTACCATTCCTGACCATCTGGAGAAGGTGCAACAGGTCTGGGGACATCGTTTTTCATCAGAAAATAGATTTTTTTGGAGTGTATTAACATTATTCAAAATGTCAATTGGATTGTGCCTCATTTTGTCTAACCACTTTACCACTTTTTAAAGCCTCACAGTGACCAAAATTGCCATTTTTACAGACTTTTCCTCCTAGTCAGAAGCTTTTATTTTCACCGTTTTAGGGCAGAAGAATGGCTCTAAACACTCTTAATTTACTTCCAAAAGTGATATTTTACATGCAATATGCATTTACATTAAAAAAACTTGAACATTAAAAAATTACCATTCCTGACGATCTGGAGTAGGTTCCACAGGTCTAGGGTCATCGTTTTACATCAGAAAATTGATTTAATGGACTGTACAAAAAAATGTTTCAAAATGTCATTTGGATTGTACCTAATGTTGAATAACCACTTTTTAAAGCCTCATTAGGACCACAATTACCATTTTTACAGACCTTTCCTCCTAGTCAGAAGCTTTTATTTTCACATATTTCAGGCAGAAAAATGACTCTAAGCACACTTATTTTTGTTCCAAAAGTGATATTTAAATGCAATATGTATTTACAGTCAAAAGATTGAACATGAAAAAATTACCATTCCTGACCACCTGGAGATGGTGCGACAGGTCTGGGGTCATCGTTTTGCATCAGAAGATTGTTTTTTTGGACTGTAAAAAAAAGCAATTATTCAATTTGTCAATTTGAGTGTGCCTCATGTTGAATAACACTTTTTAAAGCCTCACAGTGTCCAAAATTGCCATTTTTACAGATTTTTCCTCCTGGTCAGAAGCTTTTATTTTCACTGATTTTGTGCAGAAAAATGACTCTGGGGGAGAGGAGTTGGCCTAACGGTTAGTGCGCTCGACCTCGGAGCAGGGGAACTGGGTTTGAGTCTCGGTAACAACGCTAAAACATCCTGTGATTCTGGGCAAATCACTTAATCTCCCCGTGCTTACATTTTTTTTTTTAAATTCGTGTTTGTCCTCATGTAACGTAACTGGTGCTATGTAAAGCGCTCTGATACCTGATTGGATTCGGGTCAAGTTCGCGCTATATAAAACCCTGTTAAAAAAAAACCCACTTATTTTAGTTCCAGAAGTGATATTTCACACGCAATATTTATTTACAGTCAAACGATTTAACATAAAAAAATGACCATTTCTTACAATCTGGAGAAAGTTTGACAGGTCCGGAATCATCGTTTTTCATCAGAAAATAGATTTTTTGGACTGTATAAAAAAATATTCAAATTGTCAATTGGATTGTGCCTCATGTTGAATAACCACTTTTTAAAGCCTCACAGTGACCAAACTTGCCATTCTTGCAGAACTTTACTCCTCCTCAGAAGCTTCTATTTTGACTGATTTTGGGCAGGAAAATGACTCTAAACACACTTATTTTAGTTCCAAAAGTGATATTTCAAATGCAATATTTATTTACAGTCAAAAGATTTAACATTAAAAAATTACAATTCCTGACCATCAGGAGAAGGTTCGACAAGTCTGGGGTCATCGTTTTTCATTAGAAATTTTTTATTTATTGAACTGTACAAAAAATGTTTCAAAATGTCATTTGGATTGTACCTAATGTTGAATAACCACTTTTTAAAGCCTCATTAGGACCACAATTACCATTTTTACAGACCTTTCCTCCTAGTCAGAAGCTTTTATTTTCACATATTTCAGGCAGAAGAATGACTCTAAGCACACTTATTTTTGTTCCAAAAGTGATATTTTACATGCAATATGTATTTACAGTCAAAAGATTGAACATGAAAAAATTACCATTCCTGACCATCTGGAGAAGGTGCAACAGGTCTGGGGAAATCGTTTTTCATCAGAAAATAGATTTTTTTGGAGTGTATTAACATTATTCAAAATGTCAATTGGATTGTGCCTCATTTTGTCTAACCACTTTTTAAAGCCTCACAGTGACCAAAATTGCCATTTTTACAGACTTTCCTCCTAGTCAGAAGCTTTTATTTTCACCGTTTTAGGGCAGAAGAATGGCTCTAAACACACTTAATTTACATCCAAAAGTGATATTTTACATGCAATAATCATTTACATTAAAAAATTACCATTCCTGACGATCTGGAGTAGGTTCCACAGGTCTAGGGTCATCGTTTTACATCAGAAAATTGATTTATTGGACTGTACAAAAAAATGAATCAAAATGTCAATTGGATTGTGCCTAATGTTTGAATAACCATTTTTTAAAGCCTCACTAGGACCACAATTACCATTTCTACAGACCTTTCCTCCTCGACAGAAGCTTTTATTTTCACCGATTTCAGGCAGAAAAATTACTCTAACCACACTTATTTTTGTTCCAAAAGTGATATTTTACATGCAATAGGTATTTACAGTCAAAAGATTGAACATGAAAAAATTACCATTCCTGACCACCTGGAGAAGGTGCGACAGGTCTGGGGTCATCGTTTTGCATCAGAAGATTGTTTTTTTGGACTGTAAAAAAAAGCAATTATTCAATTTGTCAATTTGAGTGTGCCTCATGTTGAATAACACTTTTTAAAGCCTCACAGTGTCCAAAATTGCCATTTTTACAGATTTTTCCTCCTGGTCAGAAGCTTTTATTTTCACTGATTTTGTGCAGAAAAATGACTCTGGGGGAGAGGAGTTGGCCTAACGGTTAGGGCGCTCGACCTCGGAGCAGGGGAACTGGGTTCGAGTCTCGGTAACAACGCTTAAACATCCTGTGATTCTGGGCAAATCACTTAATCTCCCCGTGCTTAAATTGTTTTTTTTTAAATCCATGTTTGTCCTCATGTAACGTAACTGGTGCTATGTAAAGCGCTCTGATACCTGATTGGATTCGGGTCAAGTTCGCGCTATATAAAACCCTGTAAAAAAAAAACCCACTTATTTTAGTTCCAGAAGTGATATTTCACACGCAATATTTATTTACAGTCAAACGATTTAACATAAAAAATTACCATTTCTTACAATCTGGAGAAAGTTTGACAGGTCCGGGGTCATCGTTTTTCATCAGAAAATTGATTTTTGGACTGTATAAAAAAATATTCAAATTGTCAATTGGATTGAGCCTCATGTTGAATAACCACTTTTTAAAGCCTCACAGTGACCAAACTTGCCATTCTTGCAGAACTTTACTCCTCCTCAGAAGCTTCTATTTTGACTGATTTCGGGCAGGAAAATGACTCTAAACACACTTATTTTAGTTCCAAAAGTGATATTTCAAATGCAATATTTATTTACAGTCAAAAGATTTAACATTAAAAAATTACCATTCCTGACCATCAGGAGAAGGTTCGACAGGTCTGGGGTCATCGTTTTTCATTAGAAAATTTGTATTTATTGGACTGTACAAAAAATGTTTCAAAATGTCATTTGGATTGTACCTAATGTTGAATAACCACTTTTTAAATTCCTGACCATCTGGAGAAGGTGCAACAGGTCTGGGGACATCGTTTTTCATCAGAAAATAGATTTTTTTGGCGTGTATTAACATTATTCAAAATGTCAATTGGATTGTGCCTCATTTTGTCTAACCACTTTTTAAAGCCTCACAGTGACCAAAATTGCCATTTTTACAGACTTTTCCTCCTAGTCAGAAGCTTTTATTTTCACCGTTTTAGGGCAGAAGAATGGCTCTAAACACTCTTAATTTACTTCCAAAAGTGATATTTTACATGCAATATGCATTTACATTAAAAAAACTTGAACATTAAAAACTTACCATTCCTGACGATCTGGAGTAGGTTCCACAGGTCTAGGGTCATCGTTTTACATCAGAAAATTGATTTATTGGACTGTACAAAAAAATGAATCAAAATGTCAATTGGATTGTGCCTAATGTTTGAATAACCATTTTTTAAAGCCTCACTAGGACCACAATTACCATTTTTACAGACCTTTCCTCCTAGTCAGAAGCTTTTATTTTCACCGATTTCAGGCAGAAAAATTACTCTAACCACACTTATTTTTGTTCCAAAAGTGATATTTTACATGCAATACGTATTTACAGTCAAAAGATTGAACATGAAAAAATTACCATTCCTGACCACCTGGAGAAGGTGCGACAGGTCTGGGGTCATCGTTTTGCATCAGAAGATTGTTTTTTTGGACTGTAAAAAAAAGCAATTATTCAATTGGTCAATTTGAGTGTGCCTCATGTTGAATAACACTTTTTAAAGCCTCACAGTGTCCAAAACTGCCATTTTTACAGATTTTTCCTCCTGGTCAGAAGCTTTTATTTTCACTGATTTTGTGCAGAAAAATGGCTCTGGGGGAGAGGAGTTGGCCTAACGGTTAGGGCGCTCGACCTCGGAGCAGGGGAACTGGGTTCGAGTCTCGGTAACAACGCTAAAACATCCTGTAATTCTGGGCAAATCACTTAATCTCCCCGTGCTTAAATTTTTTTTTTTTTAATTCATGTTTGTCCTCATGTAACGTAACTGGTGCTATGTAAAGCGCTCTGATACCTGATTGGATTCGGGTCAAGTTCGCGCTATATAAAACCCTGTAAAAAAAAAAAACACTTATTTTAGTTCCAGAAGTGATATTTCACACGCAATATTTATTTACAGTCAAACGATTTAACATAAAAAAATTACCATTTCTTACAATCTGGAGAAAGTTTGACAGGTCCGGGGTCATCGTTTTTCATCAGAAAATTGATTTTTTGGACTGTATAAAAAAATATTCAAATTGTCAATGGGATTGTGCCTCATGTTGAATAACCACTTTTTAAAGCCTCACAGTGACCAAACTTGCCATTCTTGCAGACCTTTACTCCTCCTCAGAAGCTTCTATTTTGACTGATTTCGGGCAGGAAAATGACTCTAAACACACTTATTTTAGTTCCAAAAGTGATATTTCAAATGCAATATTTATTTACAGTCAAAAGATTTAACATTAAAAAATTACCATTCCTGACCATCAGGAGAAGGTTTGACAGGTCTGGGGTCATTGTTTTTCATTAGAAAATGTGTATTTATTGGACTGTACAAAAAATGTTTCAAAATGTCATTTGGATTGTACCTAATGTTTGAATAACCATTTTTTAAAGCCTCACTAGGACCACAATTACCATTTTTACAGACCTTTCCTTCTAGTCAGAAGCTTTTATTTTCACCGATTTCAGGCAGAAAAATTACTCTAACCGCACTTATTTTTGTTCCAAAAGTGATATTTTACATGCAATAGGTATTTACAGTCAAAAGATTGAACATGAAACAATTACCATTCCTGACCACCTGGAGAAGGTGCGACAGGTCTAGGGTCATCGTTTTTCATTAGAAAATTTGTATTTATTGCACTGTACAAAAAATGTTTCAAAATGTCATTTGGATTGTACCTAATGTTGAATAACCACTTTTTAAATCCTCATTAGGACCACAATTACCATTTTTACAGACCTTTCCTCCTAGACAGAAGCTTTTATTTTCACATATTTCAGGCAGAAAAATGACTCTAAGCACACTTATTTTTGTTCCAAAAGTGATATTTAAATGCAATATGTATTTACAGTCAAAAAATTGAACATGAAAAAATTACCATTCCTGACCATCTGGAGAAGGTGCAACAGGACTGGGGAAATCATTTTTCATCAGAAAATTGATTTTTTTGTTGTGTATTAACATTATTCAAAATGTCAATTGGATTGTGCCTCATTTTGTCTAACCACTTTTTAAAGCCTCACAGTGACCAAAATTGCCATTTTTACAGACTTTTCCTCCTAGTCAGAAGCTTTTATTTTCACCGTTTTAGGGCAGAAGAATGGCTCTAAACACTCTTAATTTACTTCCAAAAGTGATATTTTACATGCAATATGCATTTACATTAAAAAAACTTGAACATTAAAAACTTACCATTCCTGACGATCTGGAGTAGGTTCCACAGGTCTAGGGTCATCGTTTTACATCAGAAAATTGATTTATTGGACTGTACAAAAAAATGAATCAAAATGTCAATTGGATTGTGCCTAATGTTTGAATAACCATTTTTTAAAGCCTCACTAGGACCACAATTACCATTTTTACAGACCTTTCCTCCTAGTCAGAAGCTTTTATTTTCACCGATTTCAGGCAGAAAAATTACTCTAACCACACTTATTTTTGTTCCAAAAGTGATATTTTACATGCAATAGGTATTTACAGTCAAAAGATTGAAAATGAAAAAATTACCATTCCTGACCACCTGGAGAAGGTGCGACAGGTCTGGGGTCATCGTTTTGCATCAGAAGATTGTTTTTTTGGACTGTAAAAAAAAGCAATTATTCAATTTGTCAATTTGAGTGTGCCTCATGTTGAATAACACTTTTTAAAGCCTCACAGTGTCCAAAATTGCCATTTTTACAGATTTTTCCTCCTGGTCAGAAGCTTTTATTTTCACTGATTTTGTGCAGAAAAATGACTCTGGGGGAGAGGAGTTGGCCTAACGGTTAGGGCGCTCGACCTCGGAGCAGGGGAACTGGGTTCGAGTCTCGGTAACAACGCTAAAACATCCTGTGATTCTGGGCAAATCACTTAATCTCCCCGTGCTTAAAGTTTTTTTTTTTTAAATCCATGTTTGTCCTCATGTAACGTAACTGGTGCTATGTAAAGCGCTCTGATACCTGATTGGATTCGGGTCAAGTTCGCGCTATATAAAACCCTGTAAAAAAAAAAAAAACACTTATTTTAGTTCCAGAAGTGATATTTCACACGCAATATTTATTTACAGTCAAACGATTTAACATAAAAAAATTACCATTTCTTACAATCTGGAGAAAGTTTGACAGGTCCGGGGTCATCGTTTTTCATCAGAAAATTGATTTTTGGACTGTATAAAAAAATATTCAAATTGTCAATTGGATTGTGCCTCATGTTGAATAACCACTTTTTAAAGCCTCACAGTGACCAAACTTGCCATTCTTGCAGAACTTTACTCCTCCTCAGAAGCTTCTATTTTGACTGATTTCGGGCAGGAAAATGACTCTGAACACACTTATTTTAGTTCCAAAAGTGATATTTCAAATACAATATTTATTTACAGTCAAAAGATTTAACATTAAAAAATTACCATTCCTGACCATCAGGAGAAGGTTTGATAGGTCCGGGGTCATCGTTTTTCATCAGAAAATTGATTTTTTGGACTGTATAAAAAAATATTCAAATTGTCAATTGGATTGTGCCTCATGTTGAATAACCACTTTTTAACGCCTCACAGTGACCAAACTTGCCATTCTTGCAGAACTTTACTCCTCCTCAGAAGCTTCTATTTTGACTGATTTCGGGCAGGAAAATGACTCTAAACAGACTTATTTGAGTTCCAAAAGTGATATTTCAAATGCAATATTTATTTACAGTCAAAAGATTTAACATTAAAAAATTACCATTCCTGACCATCAGGAGAAGGTTCGACAGGTCTGGGGTCATCGTTTTTCATTAGAAATTTTTTATTTATTGGACTGTACAAAAAATGTTTCAAAATGTCATTTGGATTGTACCTAATGTTGAATAACCACTTTTTAAAGCCTCATTAGGACCACAATTACCATTTTTACAGACCTTTCCTCCAAGTCAGAAGCTTTTATTTTCACATATTTGAGGCAGAAAAATGACTCTAAGCACACTTATTTTTGTTCCAAAAGTGATATTTAAATGCAACATGTATTTACAGTCAAAAGATTGAACATGAAACAATTACCATTCCTGACCATCTGGAGAAGGTACAACAGGTCTGGGGAAATCGTTTTTCATCAGAAAATAGATTTTTTGGAGTGTATTAACATTGTTCAAAATGTCAATTGGATTGTGCCTAATGTTGAATAACCACTTTTTAAAGCCTCATTAGGACCACAATTACAATTTTTACAGATCTTTCCTCCTAGTCAGAAGTTTTTATTTTCACATATTTCAGGCAGAAGAATGACTCTAAGCACACTTATTTTTGTTCCAAAAGTGATATTTTACATGCAATATGTTTACAGTCAAAAGATTGAACATTAAAAATGACCATTTCTGACCATCTGGAGAAAGTTTGACAGGTCCGGGGTCATCGTTTTTCATCAGAAAATAGATTTTTTTGGAGTGTATTAACATTATTCAAAATGTCAATTGGATTGTGCCTCATTTTGTCTAACCACTTTTTAAAGCCTCACAGTGACCAAAATTGCCATTTTTACAGACTTTCCTCCTAGTCAGAAGCTTTTATTTTCACCGTTTTAGGGCAGAAGAATGGCTCTAAACACACTTAATTTACATCCAAAAGTGATATTTTACATGCAATATGCATTTACATTAAAAAATTACCATTCCTGACGATCTGGAGTAGGTTCCACAGGTCTAGGGTCATCGTTTTACATCAGAAAATTGATTTATTGGACTGTACAAAAAAGTGAATCAAAATGTCAATTAGATTGTGCCTAATGTTTGAATAACCATTTTTTAAAGCCTCACTAGGACCACAATTACCATTTTTACAGACCTTTCCTCCTAGTCAGAAGCTTTTATTTTCACCGATTTCAGGCAGAAAAATTACTCTAACCACACTTATTTTTGTTCCAAAAGTGATATTTTACATGCAATAGGTATTTACAGTCAAAAGATTGAACATGAAAAAATTACCATTTCTGACCACCTGGAGAAGGTGCGACAGGTCTGGGGTCATGGTTTTGCATCAGAAGATTGTTTTTTTGGACTGTAAAAAAAAGCAATTATTCAATTTGTCAATTTGAGTGTGCCTCATGTTGAATAACACTTTTTAAAGCCTCACAGTGTCCAAAATTGCCATTTTTACAGATTTTTCCTCCTGGTCAGAAGCTTTTATTTTCACTGATTTTGTGCAGAAAAAGGACTCTGAGGGAGAGGAGTTGGCCTAATGGTTAGGGCGCTCGACCTCGGAGCAGGGGAACTGGGTTCGAGTCTCGGTAACAACGCTAAAACATCCAGTGATTCTGGGCAAATCACTTAATCTCCCCGTGCTTAAAGTTTTTTTTTTTTAAAATCCATGTTTGTCCTCATGTAACATAACTGGTGCTATGTAAAGCGCTCTTATACCTGATTGGATTCGGGTCAAGTTCGCGCCATATAAAACCCTGTAAAAAAAACCAAAACACTTATTTTAGTTCCAGAAGGGATATTTCACACGCAATATTTATTTACAGTCAAACGATTTAACATAAAAAAATTACCATTTCTTACAATCTGGAGAAAGTTTGACAGGTCCGGGGTCATCGTTTTTCAGCAGAAAATTGATTTTTTGGCCTGTATAAAAAAATATTCAAATTGTCAATTGGATTGTGCATCATGTTGAATAACCACTTTTTAAAGCCTCACAGTGACCAAAATTGCCATTTTTACAGACTTTCCTCCTAGTCAGAAGCTTTTATTTTCACCGGTTTAGGGCAGAAGAATGGCTCTAAACACACTTAATTTACTTCCAAAAGTGATATTTTACATGCAATATGCATTTACATTAAAAAACTTGAACATTAAAAAATTACCATTCCTGACGATCTGGAGTAGGTTTGACAGGTCCGGGGTCATCGTTTTCATCAGAAAATTGATTTTTTAGACTGTATAAAAAAATATTCAAATTGTCAATTGGATTGTGCCTCATGTTGAATAACCACTTTTTAAAGCCTCACAGTGACCAAACTTGCCATTCTTGCAGAACTTTACTCCTCCTCAGAAGCTTCTATTTTGACTGATTTCGGGCAGGAAAATGACTCTAAACACACTTATTTTAGTTCCAAAAGTGATATTTCAAATGCAATATTTATTTACAGTCAAAAGATTCAACATTAAAAAGTTACCATTCCTGACCATCAGGAGAAGGTTCGACAGGTCTGGGGTCATCGTTTTTCATTAGAAATTTTTTATTTATTGGACTGTACAAAAAATGTTTCAAAATGTCATTTGGATTGTACCTAATGTTGAATAACCACTTTTTAAAGCCTCATTAGGACCACAATTACGATTTTTACAGACCTTTCCTCCTAGTCAGAAGCTTTTATTTTCACATATTTCAGGCAGAAAAATGACTCTAAGCACACTTATTTTTGTTCCAAAAGTGATATTTAAATGCAATATGTATTTACAGTCAAAAGATTGAACATGAAAAAATTACCATTCCTGACCATCTGGAGAAGGTGCAACAGGTCTGGGGACATCGTTTTTCATCAGAAAATAGATTTTTTGGAGTGTATTAACATTATTCAAAATGTCAATTGGATTGTGCCTCATTTTGTCTAACCACTTTTTAAAGCCTCACAGTGACCAAAATTGCCATTTTTACAGACTTTCCTCCTAGTCAGAAGCTTTTATTTTCACCGGTTTAGGGCAGAAGAATGGCTCTAAACACACTTAATTTACTTCCAAAAGTGATATTTTACATGCAATATGCATTTACATTAAAAAACTTGAACATTAAAAAATTACCATTCCTGACGATCTGGAGTAGGTTTGACAGGTCCGGGGTCATCGTTTTCATCAGAAAATTGATTTTTTAGACTGTATAAAAAAATATTCAAATTGTCAATTGGATTGTGCCTCATGTTGAATAACCACTTTTTAAAGCCTCACAGTGACCAAACTTGCCATTCTTGCAGAACTTTACTCCTCCTCAGAAGCTTCTATTTTGACTGATTTCGGGCAGGAAAATGACTCTAAACACACTTATTTTAGTTCCAAAAGTGATATTTCAAATGCACTATTTATTTACAGTCAAAAGATTTAACATTAAAAAATTACCATTCCTGACCATCAGGAGAAGGTTCGACAGGTCTGGGGTCATCGTTTTTCATTAGAAAATTTTTATTTATTGGACTGTACAAAAAATGTTTCAAAATGTCATTTGGATTGTACCTAATGTTGAATAACCACTTTTTAAAGCCTCATTAGGACCACAATTACCATTTTTACAGACCTTTCCTCCTAGTCAGAAGCTTTTATTTTCACATATTTCAGGCAGAAAAATGACTCTAAGCACACTTATTTTTGTGCCAAAAGTGATATTTTACATGCAATATGCATTTACATAAAAAAAACTTGAACATTAAAAAATTACCATTCCTGACGATCTGGAGTAGGTTCCACAGGTCTAGGGTCATCGTTTTACATCAGAAAATTGATTTATTGGACTGTACAAAAAAATGAATCAAAATGTCAATTGGATTGTGCCTAATGTTTGAATAACCATTTTTTAAAGCCTCACTAGGACCACAATTACCATTTTTACAGACCTTTCCTCCTAGTCAGAAGCTTTTATTTTCACCGATTTCAGGCAGAAAAATTACTCTAACCACACTTATTTTTGTTCCAAAAGTGATATTTTACATGCAATAGGTATTTACAGTCAAAAGATTGAACATGAAAAAATTACCATTCCTGACCATCTGGAGAAGGTGCGACAGGTCTGGGGTCATCGTTTTGATTCAGAAAATTGTTTTTTTGGACTGTAAAAAAAAAGCAATTATTCAATTTGTCAATTTGAGTGTGCCTCATGTTGAATAACACTTTTTAAAGCCTCACAATGTCCAAAATTGCCATTTTTACAGATTTTTCCTCCTGACTCAGAAGCTTTTATTTTCACTGATTTTGTGCAGAAAAATGACTCTGGGGGAGAGGAGTTGGCCTAACGGTTAGGGCGCTCGACCTCGGAGCAGGGGAACTGGGTTTGAGTCTCGGTAACAACGCTAAAACATCCTGTGATTCTGGGCAAATCACTTAATCTCCCCGTGCTTAAAGTTTTTTTTGTTTAAATCCATGTTTGTCCTCATGTAACGTAACTGGTGCTATGTAAAGCGCTCTGATACCTGATTGGATTCGGGTCAAGTTCGCGCTATATAAAACCCTGTAAAAAAAAAAAAAAACTTCTTTTAGTTCCAGAAGTGATATTTCACACGCAATATTTATTTACAGTCAAACGATTTAACATAAAAAAATTACCATCTCTTACAATCTGGAGAAAGTTTGACAGGTCCGGGGTCATCGTTTTTCATCAGAAAATTGATTTTTTGGACTGTACAAAAAAATATTCAAATTGTCAATTGGATTGTGCCTCATGTTGAATAACCACTTTTTAAAGCCTCACAGTGACCAGACTTGCCATTCCGGCAGAACTTTACTCCTCCTCAGAAGCTTCTATTTTGACTGATTTCGGGCAGGAAAATGACTCTAAGCACACTCATTTTAGTTCCAAAAGTGATATTTCAAATGCAATATTTATGTACAGCCAAAAGATTTAACATGAAAAATTACCATTTCTGACCATCTGGAGAAAGTTTGACAGGTCCGGGGTCATCGTTTTTCATCAGAAAATTGATTTTTTGGACTGTATAAAAAAATATTCAAATTGTCAATTGGATTGTGCCTCATGTTGAATAACCACTTTTTAAAGCCTCACAGTGACCAAACTTGCCATTCTTGCAGAACTTTACTCCTCCTCAGAAGCTTCTATTTTGACTGATTTCGGGCAGGAAAATGACTCTAAACAGACTTATTTGAGTTCCAAAAGTGATATTTCAAATGCAATATTTATTTACAGTCAAAAGATTTAACATTAAAAAATTACCATTCCTGACCATCAGGAGAAGGTTCGACAGGTCTGGGGTCATCGTTTTTCATTAGAAATTTTTTATTTATTGGACTGTACAAAAAATGTTTCAAAATGTCATTTGGATTGTACCTAATGTTGAATAACCACTTTTTAAAGCCTCATTAGGACCACAATTAACATTTTTACAGACCTTTCCTCCTAGTCAGAAGCTTTTATTTTCACATATTTGAGGCAGAAAAATGACTCTAAGCACACTTATTTTTGTTCCAAAAGTGATATTTAAATGCAACATGTATTTACAGTCAAAAGATTGAACATGAAACAATTACCATTCCTGACCATCTGGAGAAGGTGCAACAGGTCTGGGGAAATCGTTTTTCATCAGAAAATAGATTTTTTGGAGTGTATTAACATTGTTCAAAATGTCAATTGGATTGTGCCTAATGTTGAATAACCACTTTTTAAAGCCTCATTAGGACCACAATTACAATTTTTACAGATCTTTCCTCCTAGTCAGAAGTTTTTATTTTCACATATTTCAGGCAGAAGAATGACTCTAAGCACACTTATTTTTGTTCCAAAAGTGATATTTTACATGCAATATGTATTTACAGTCAAAAGATTGAACATTAAAAATGACCATTTCTGACCATCTGGAGAAAGTTTGACAGGTCCGGGGTCATCGTTTTTCATCAGAAAATAGATTTTTTTGGAGTGTATTAACATTATTCAAAATGTCAATTGGATTGTGCCTCATTTTGTCTAACCACTTTTTAAAGCCTCACAGTGACCAAAATTGCCATTTTTACAGACTTTCCTCCTAGTCAGAAGCTTTTATTTTCACCGTTTTAGGGCAGAAGAATGGCTCTAAACACACTTAATTTACATCCAAAAGTGATATTTTACATGCAATATGCATTTACATTAAAAAATTACCATTCCTGACGATCTGGAGTAGGTTCCACAGGTCTAGGGTCATCGTTTTACATCAGAAAATTGATTTATTGGACTGTACAAAAAAATGAATCAAAATGTCAATTAGATTGTGCCTAATGTTTGAATAACCATTTTTTAAAGCCTCACTAGGACCACAATTACCATTTTTACAGACCTTTCCTCCTAGTCAGAAGCTTTTATTTTCACCGATTTCAGGCAGAAAAATTACTCTAACCACACTTATTTTTGTTCCAAAAGTGATATTTTACATGCAATAGGTATTTACAGTCAAAAGATTGAACATGAAAAAATTACCATTTCTGACCACCTGGAGAATGTGCGATAGGTCTGGGGTCATGGTTTTGCATCAGAAGATTGTTTTTTTGGACTGTAAAAAAAAGCAATTATTCAATTTGTCAATGTGAGTGTGCCTCATGTTGAATAACACTTTTTAAAGGCTCACAGTGTCCAAAATTGCCATTTTTACAGATTTTTCCTCCTGGTCAGAAGCTTTTATTTTCACTGATTTTGTGTAGAAAAAGGACTCTGAGGGAGAGGAGTTGGCCTAATGGTTAGGTCGCTCGACCTCGGAGCAGGGGAACTGGGTTCGAGTCTCGGTAACAACGCTAAAACATCCTGTGATTCTGGGCAAATCACTTAATCTCCCCGTGCTTAAAGTTTTTTTTTAAAAAAATCCATGTTTGTCCTCATGTAACATAACTGGTGCTATGTAAAGCGCTCTTATAGCTGATTGGATTCGGGTCAAGTTCGCGCCATATAAAACCCTGTAAAAAAAAAAAAAACACTTATTTTAGTTCCAGAAGTGATATTTCACACGCAATATTTATTTACAGTCAAACGATTTAACATAAAAAAATTACCATTTCTTACAATCTGGAGAAAGTTTGACAGGTCTGGGGTCATCGTTTTTCAGCAGAAAATTGATTTTTTGGCCTGTATAAAAAAATATTCAAATTGTCAATTGGATTGTGCATCATGTTGAATAACCACTTTTTAAAGCCTCACAGTGACCAACCTTGCCATTCTTGCAGAACTTTACTCCTCCTCAGAAGCTTCTATTTTGACTGATTTCGGGCAGGAAAATGACTCTAAACACACTTATTTTAGTTCCAAAAGTGATATTTCAAATGCAATATTTATTTACAGTCAAAAGATTTAACATTAAAAAGTTACCATTCCTGACCATCAGGAGAAGGTTCGACAGGTCTGGGGTCATCGTTTTTCATTAGAAATTTTTTATTTATTGGACTGTACAAAAAATGTTTCAAAATGTCATTTGGATTGTACCTAATGTTGAATAACCACTTTTTAAAGCCTCATTAGGACCACAATTACGATTTTTACAGACCTTTCCTCCTAGTCAGAAGCTTTTATTTTCACATATTTCAGGCAGAAAAATGACTCTAAGCACACTTATTTTTGTTCCAAAAGTGATATTTAAATGCAATATGTATTTACAGTCAAAAGATTGAACATGAAAAAATTACCATTCCTGACCATCTGGAGAAGGTGCAACAGGTCTGGGGACATCGTTTTTCATCAGAAAATAGATTTTTTGGAGTGTATTAACATTATTCAAAATGTCAATTGGATTGTGCCTCATTTTGTCTAACCACTTTTTAAAGCCTCACAGTGACCAAAATTGCCATTTTTACAGACTTTCCTCCTAGTCAGAAGCTTTTATTTTCACCGGTTTAGGGCAGAAGAATGGCTCTAAACACACTTAATTTACTTCCAAAAGTGATATTTTACATGCAATATGCATTTACATTAAAAAACTTGAACATTAAAAAATTACCATTCCTGACGATCTGGAGTAGGTTTGACAGGTCCGGGGTCATCGTTTTCATCTGAAAATTGATTTTTTGGACTGTATAAAAAAATATTCAAATTGTCAATTGGATTGTGCCTCATGTTGAATAACCACTTTTTAAAGCCTCACAGTGACCAAACTTGCCATTCTTGCAGAACTTTACTCCTCCTCAGAAGCTTCTATTTTGACTGATTTCGGGCAGGAAAATGACTCTAAACACACTTATTTTAGTTCCAAAAGTGATATTTCAAATGCACTATTTATTTACAGTCAAAAGATTTAACATTAAAAAATTACCATTCCTGACCATCAGGAGAAGGTTCGACAGGTCTGGGGTCATCGTTTTTCATTAGAAAATTTTTATTTATTGGACTGTACAAAAAATGTTTCAAAATGTCATTTGGATTGTACCTAATGTTGAATAACCACTTTTTAAAGCCTCATTAGGACCACAATTACCATTTTTACAGACCTTTCCTCCTAGTCAGAAGCTTTTATTTTCACATATTTCAGGCAGAAAAATGACTCTAAGCACACTTATTTTTGTTCCAAAAGTGATATTTTACATGCAATATGTATTTACAGTCAAAAGATTGAATATGAAAAAATTACCATTCCTGACCATCTGGAGAAGGTGCAACAGGTCTGGGGACATCGTTTTTCATCAGAAAATAGATTTTTTTGGCGTGTATTAACATTATTCAAAATGTCAATTGGATTGTGCCTCATTTTGTCTAACCACTTTTTAAAGCCTCACAGTGACCAAAATTGCCATTTTTACAGACTTTTCCTCCTACTCAGAAGCTTTTATTTTCACCGTTTTAGGGCAGAAGAATGGCTCTAAACACTCTTAATTTACTTCCAAAAGTGATATTTTACATGCAATATGCATTTACATTAAAAAAACACCATTCCTGACGATCTGGAGTAGGTTCCACAGGTCTAGGGTCATCGTTTTACATCAGAAAATTGATTTATTGGACTGTACAAAAAAATGAATCAAAATGTCAATTGGATTGTGCCTAATGTTTGAATAACCATTTTTTAAAGCCTCACTAGGACCACAATTACCATTTTTACAGACCTTTCCTCCTAGTCAGAAGCTTTTATTTTCACCGATTTCAGGCAGAAAAATTACTCTAACCACACTTATTTTTGTTCCAAAAGTGATATTTTACATGCAATAGGTATTTACAGTCAAAAGATTGAACATGAAAAACTTACCTTTCCTGACCATCTGGAGAAGGTGCGACAGGTCTGGGGTCATCGTTTTGATTCAGAAAATTGTTTTTTTGGACTGTAAAAAAAAAGCAATTATTCAATTTGTCAATTTGAGTGTGCCTCATGTTGAATAACACTTTTTAAAGCCTCACAATGTCCAAAATTGCCATTTTTACAGATTTTTCCTCCTGACTCAGAAGCTTTTATTTTCACTGATATTGTGCAGAAAAATGACTCTGGGGGAGAGGAGTTGGCCTAACGGTTAGGGCGCTCGACCTCGGAGCAGGGGAACTGGGTTTGAGTCTCGGTAACAACGCTAAAACATCCTGTGATTCTGGGCAAATCACTTAATCTCCCCGTGCTTAAAGTTTTTTTTTAAAATCCATGTTTCTCCTCATGTAACGTAACTGGTGCTATGTAAAGCGCTCTGATGCCTGATTGGATTCGGGTCAAGTTCGCGCGATATAAAACCCTGTAAAAAAAAAACCACTTATTTTAGTTCCAGAAGTGATATTTCACACGCAATATTTATTTACAGTCAAATGATTTAACATAAAAAAATTACCAGTGCCGCTCGAGGATTGTTGCCTGGCCACGGGACTCTGGGGCTTGCCTCCGTTATTGGACACCATCACCGCGAAGGACGCCCTGTTGCCTGCTCACAGCTGCCGTAGGGGAGAGTTTGCCATCTGCCACCAACGCATCCGGGACTGCGAGGACCAGGGAGCTGTGCGCGCTGCACATTGGCTGCACCTGGTCCTCTTCCCGACTCCTCCCCTTAGACTTTATTACGACTCGCGGCCCCCGCTACGCGGGAGCCGCTCGAGGATTGTTGCCTGGCCACGGGACTCTGGGGCTTGCCTCCGTTATTGGACACCATCACCACGAAGGACGCCCTGTTGCCTGCTCACAGCTGCCGTAGGAGAGAGTTTGCCATCTGCCACCAACGCATCCGGGACTGCGAGGACCAGGGAGCTGTGCGCGCTGCTCATTGGCTGCACCTGGTCCTCTTCCCGACTCCTCCCCTTTGACTTTATTACGACTCGCGGCCCCCGCTACGCGGGAGCCGCTCGAGGATTGTTGCCTGGCCACGGGACTCTGGGGCTTGCCTCCGTTATTGGACACCATCACCGCGAAGGACGCCCTGTTGCCTGCTCACAGCTGCCGTAGGGGAGAGTTTGCCATCTGCCATCAACGCATCCGGGACTGCGAGGACCAGGGAGCTGTGCGCGCTGCACATTGGCTGCACCTGGCCCTCTTCCCGACACCTCCCCTATCTCCGCCCCCTACCTCTTCTTTATTACCATACCATTGCCCTCACGCGATAGCGGGACGCGTGCGGGACGACAGCCGGGGCGAAGACCGGGCAAAGAGCGGGCCGTTTGAGGCCGTTCGAGGCAGTAAGAGACAGGACTGGACATCCCTCTGGGTGAGTGCTCTTCGTCAAAGGCCATAAGCAATGGCCACTGGTCTTGAAAACGGGCACGCTGTAACCAGTCCGAGATTGGACTGGACCCCCCTTCATCGCCTCACTTCAGACAAAGGAATTATCAGGGGATAGGTCTGAGCTGTGCTTATCAGATCATTTTTTGACACGAATAGGTGGCCATGGCTGCAAGGGAAACTAGGAGCACCGCTGCAAGGTCTGGAGCTCAAACACGTTCCACTTTGGGGACTATGGACAATTTTATTATAAGGGCCAATTCTGTACTGGACAAAGAAATTACCACGCTAGAGAGGAGACTTTCACAGGGCCTAGCTGCATCGAAACGCTCCTCCCTGGGGGCTATTGCTAGGGCTATATCACCTATTCAGCAGGGTCCTCCGGCGAATCCCAGGGATTTGAGCTTAACACCTCCATTACTAGGGTTAGTTGGTGATGCCCAACCCCTAACTAACATTGTTATCCCCGACACACAAGGTGATTCCCAAAGCCCCCTCCTTGTCCCCTTTACCCAACCTCCGCAAGGCCCTGTACTTAGGAATAAGACCCCAGAGCTAGGTCAACGCGAAGGTGCAATCAAGAAAAGGAAACAATGCACAGGGGGTTTGGGGGGGGAAAAATCCAAAAAATCTAAAATTCCAAAACATGATAACCTCCAATTCTCACGGAATATGAGCAAGGGACAAGGGAGGAACCCCCAGGTATATAACACCAACCCGAGGGCAGAAGCTACTCCCCTACTGTCAAGCAGTCTTTCCGCAATTTCCAACGTTGACGGGGAACTGCAATTGGGGGATAGAGACCTGAGCTCCGTTACAGAATGCCTGATAGACCTCCTTGAAGCCAGATTAACACGGTTAGAGGTTAGACTAAGTGGTATTGAGGAGGGTATAAATGCTACTCAGCAAACCCTTACGGAATCTACCCGTGGGCTAGGGAAAGTAGAGGGTAGGCTGACTAGAATAGAGGATTTAATGAAAGATCTGGTAAAGGGTGTAGGGACACTGAAGGTATGGCAAAACAGCAGTGGTACCTGTTTAAAGTGCGTAGCGAGGGGAGATGTAGCCCCCGCAACATCATCTACCCACCCAACGAATCCACTCAGTTCAGCCACCACTCTACCTATTACATCTGGTACCAACAATTTAGTCCCAAGCAACTTCACACCACGGGGTATTCCAAACCCTTCCCCACCACTCCCCCCATCTATACCTCCTAGGGGGGACACTATCAACAAAATCCCTGTGACAGCAACTCCTGTTATTCAGTTGCAGGGACCTAATCTCCCGGTAAATTTGCCAAAGGGACCCAATCCATATCTTAGGGAGCAAACCATGCAACCTCTAATGAAGATCCCTGATTCTAATTCCATCAGGAGACCAGCCCATCTACCTCCAGGTGCCGCTCCCTATGTGGTAGTCCTTACTGGTGTCCCTGAGCTTGCTGAGGGCTCCAATGAGACTCCCACTTCTATTAAAAATAAGACCATAGATTGGCTCAACAAATTCAGGCCCCTACCCCCGGGCATGCACAATGAGGTTATTCTGGCAAGGCGGGTTCCGTGGGTAGGTGAGTCAGTTAAAAGGGGCATAGGGGACTGCGTCCTGGTTAATTTCAGAGACCCAAGAACAGTTGCTTACATCTGTAATTGGGTCGGGGGCTCACCATATACCACCATACAGACACTTCCCTTATCGGCCTTCTATCCGGACAAATTAGAGCGGTTTGCGGAGGGAGGCGATGAGGGTTGGACATGGGTGGGCCCGAGAAAGTTGCACCAAGGGAGAAGAGTCCTTCCCCAAGGGGATCCCCGGGGCATAAATAGATGGGACGAACCAGCCTTGGGTCTGAATGGGGTCCCATTTACTCACTTTACTCACTTTAACAGATTTGACTGCCTTGATGCTGTGGATTGACGGTATAATTCCAAAGGGGAGCACACTGTCTGTCCAACTTCTGGGGGGGAGAGGAATACAGGGGTGGGTGGGTGCTTGTCAAGGAAGGTCTCTTTGCCACGGGCTATCCTAGGCAGTGAACACTCTACCACTGGGGATTCGGCCCGCCCCGGGTCAGACCAAAGTATTCCCGCCGAGATTGCCACAAATACAGATAAGGATTTGAGGTCTCTAGAAATCCTATCCTGGAACATAGCGGGGTTACCCAACAAACTAGATTGTTGTGAATGGGAAGACTTCTTCAAAAAATATTATATATGTATGTTCCAGGAGACATGGGCCAGAGAGAGCCACTGCTATGCTGGGTTCACAACTTTTAATGTTCTAGCCACATGGGGTGGGAAGGGACGTCCGTCCGGTGGCCTGTCAATATGGGTCGGTTCTCACCTCGGCTGCAAGGCAGAGATTGTAGAAACCAACTCTTTGGATATTCTGTGTGTGGCCTTGTGTTGGCCCACATGGATGGGTCTAACACTGGTAAATGTATATTCAAGACTGGTTGGAGTAGCGGGCATTTCAGGGACAATGGAGGACCTGGCTACATTTCTTGACTCTGTCTCTAGCTCAGTAACACTTCTTGTCGGAGGCGACTTTAACATTCAGTACGAACCACTCCTGGCTTATCTAGACGGGGTTAGTAGTGAGGAGGACGATCTCTGGGACATTCCAATTATTGCGGGCCCCCCGGTCAGGGCATGCTCACCGCTTGTATCCCAATTAACAACTATAACCCTTGCAAACTCACTTAGAGCTTGCCACGGCAGGTTTAAAGGGGACATACCACCGCGACCAACTTTTAATAGACTAGGCCATGAGTCCCGGATAGACTATATACTAACTAGATTACAGGACTGGAAACTAGTTAAAGAATTTAAAATAGTCCCTAGGCCGGATAGTGATCACAATGGCCTGTCCCTCTCCCTAGCAGCCGACGGATTCCTCAATCCTGATGTGGTAGAAAACAAAGTAGTGGCGACAAGTTTAACTATATCCAGTAACAGGCGAAGAATAAGGTGGGAAAAACTTTTGGAAAAACCAAATCGCATCCGGGCGATTTATAAGTTAGTGGCCCCAGCCCTCGAAAAGGTGGGTAGGCTCCTCCCACAATTGTCTTCGCCTGATGGATGCCGCTCCCTGGAGGATATTCATCTGACCCTGTGTAATAACCTTGCTGAGGTATTGAACCCAGTGGTTCGGGAGAGGAAAGTGAGAAGAGAAAAAGCATCTTGGTTCAATGCTAGCTGCAGGAAAGCCAAGGCAGACCTCCTCCAGGCACTCAAAAATAGGGAGGCCCATCTGGCTATTACGGAAAGGCGGGCCGCTTACAAGCTCCTCCTCGAAAATGCCAAAATAGATTGGGACTGGGAGAACTGGTCTGAAATGACATCTGCTCTCAAAGTCAGAGACCCCAGGAAGTTCTGGCAAATAGTGAAATATGGCTCTGTTGAGCCTGCTCTGGCTATAGAGGCTAATATTGCGCCCGCAGTGTGGGAGGAACACTTTTCTTCCCTCTATAGTGTAGCAGGGCTGGATCACCTGGGAACCGAGGCTGGAGAGATAGCGTCCCCAACCATTGGCAATTCTCCCATGATGGAAGATTTTAACTTAGAGGATTTGGAAATGGCGATTGCTCGCCTTTCCTCGGGAAAAGCGCCAGGACTTGACAAGCTCCCAGGAGACCTCTTCAAACACGAGGTTAGAATCTGGACCCCCTACTTCCTCGTACTTTTTAATGCCATTGTCCACGGTATGCCGGTTCCCTCTACTTGGCTGGGGGCAGAGATTGTCCCTATATTTAAAAGGGGTTCACCTCTGCTTCCAGCCAACTACAGACCGATCAGTCTGATAGACGTCCCCCAGAAGCTTTTCGCGAGGCTTCTGTTGGATCGGCTTTCGGACTGGATCGAAGATAGGGAAATCTTGAGCCCTCTCCAGGCTGGGTTTCGACAAAAGGTCTCTACCGTGGACCAGGTCTTCAGGCTTTCCCTCATATATTGGAAAACAATACAGTTGGAGGGTGGCAGCCTCTACACTGTGTTTGTGGACCTGAGGGCAGCCTTTGACCTGGTTCCACGAGGTAAGCTGTGGGAAGTGCTGGCTAGAATGGGGGTACCCAGTGGCCTATTGTCGATGATTATTCGACTTCATACCAACACCTACGCTCAAGTGAGGTGTGGTAAGCAGGGTGCCCTATCCAACAAGTTTCCCGTTGGCAGAGGGGTAAGACAGGGGTGCGTACTCGCACCGACCCTGTTCTGCCTCTTTGTCAACGGGGTCATTGACCACCTCAACGGGGTCCCTAATTCTGACGTCCCAAAGCTGGCAGGAAGGAGGGTTCCGGCAATTATGTTTGCGGATGACACCCTCCTCCTCTCCAAGTCACCGATGGGAATCCAGCGTGTTCTGGATGGCTTCGTGGACTTCTGTAGAGAGCACGGACTGGAGATTAACACCACGAAGACCAAATTTATGGCCTTCAACCCCCCGCCTAGGTTCCACTGCATTCCCCGTATAGGGAATAACACGCTAGAAAGGGTTAACACCTTTGAATATCTTGGTGTAACCCTTAATGAGAAAATGGGGTGGGGTCCGCACCAGGAGAAAGCAAAGCTAAAACTAGTTCAACATGTGGGCGGGATATTGAGGCTGTTGGGGAAGAATAGGTCGACTCTTAAACCTATAGGCCCTCCGCTCCACATTTATAGGGCCCAAGCCAGAGGAGCCGTTATTTATGGCAGTGAACTATGGGGCCACAAAGTCTCGTCTTGTCTGGCTAAGGAGGAGAACAGGTTTCTTAGGTGCTTAGTAGCCCTCCCCCCAAGCACACCTTTAGTGCCATTAAGACTTGACTTAGGTATTAGACCCCTGGAAGAAGATCTGGCGCTCCGTCCTCTGATCTACTGGCGTAGATTGTGGACGGTGCCCGAATTGATCCATTACAGGCAGGGCTTGCAGGAAGTCCTCAGCCTCTCGAATTCGGGGAGTATTAGTTGGCTCAAATTTGTAAGGAGTAGTTTGATGGGCCTAGGCCTTGACACCCTATGGAATGACCCTCTCGAGGCTTGCCCCAGGCTTTCAAAAAAGGCCCTCACTAAAATGTACTATGACTCCAAGGCTCCCGCATTGCTCCCCTCTACAACTCCTGGGACCCTCACGGAGCAATTCATTTGTTTTAAAAATGTTTACAGTTTGGAACCAGCCCTGGATAATATACATCCTGTACAAATAAGTAAGCTGTACCTGCAATGGAGGCATGGGTCCCTGCCAATCCGTGCACTTACTAGTCATTGGATTGAGTCCGCCCCTAGCACTTGCCCGGCATGCAGAATAAGTGATGAAACTGAACTGCATATTATATTTTTTTGTCCGGGCTATAGCGAGGTGCGGAGAAAATGGATTGTCCCCATTTGCAGGAATTTGGGTTTTACTAGGTGCCATGAAGCCTTTAGAATCCTGAAGAGTGAAATGGCTCCCCATATTGTGTTTGCTGTGGCCAAATTTCTGGGGGCTTTCTGGCAAACAAGGAGACGGTACTTGAAAACGCTCACCTGACTTAACTTGTACTGGCTTAAATTGTATATGTTTGTTGTAATGAGTGGCCATATAGATGTCCTGGTGTTCTAAATGTTTTAAAATATCTTAAACTATCTCTTCAATAATTCTATGCACGTTTTTAAATATTTTAATAATAGTATAATTGTATAATTGTATGTATCTTTTATGGAGATATTCTCCGAAATAAAGTTGTATTGACTTGACTTGACTTATTTACAGTCAAACGATTTAACATAAAAAAATTACCATTTCTTACAATCTGGAGAAAGTTTGACAGGTCCGGGGTCATCGTTTTGCATCAGAAGATTGTTTTTTTGGACTGTAAAAAAGACGCAATTATTCAATTTGTCAATTTGAGTGTGCCTCATGTTGAATAACACTTTTTAAAGCCTCACAGTGTCCAAAATTGCCATTTTTACAGATTTTTCCTCCTGGTCAGAAGCTTTTATTTACACCGATTTTGTGCAGAAAAATGACTCTGGGGGAGAGGAGTTGGCCTAACGGTTAGGGCGCTCGACCTCGGAGCAGGGGAACTGGGTTCGAGTCTCCGTAACAACGCTAAAACATCCTGTGATTCTGGGCAAATCACTTAATCTCCCCGTGCTTAGATTTTTTTTTTTTAAATTCATGTTTGTCCTCATGTAACGTAACTGGTGCTATGTAAAGCGCTCTGATACCTGGTTGGATTCGGGTCAAGTTCACGCTATATAAAAGCCTGTAAAAAAAAAAAAAAAACACTTATTTTAGTTCCAGAAGTGATATTTCACACGCAATATTTATTTACAGTCAAACGATTTAACATAAAAAAATTACCATTTCTTGCAATCTGGAGAAAGTTTGACAGGTCCGGGGTCATCGTTTTTCATCAGAAAATTTATTTTTTGGACTGTATAAAAAAATATTCAAATTGTCAATTGGATTGTGCCTCATGTTGAATAACCACTTTTTAGAGCCTCACAGTGACCAAACTTGCCATTCTTGCAGAACTTTACTCCTCCTCAGAAGCTTCTATTTTGACTGATTTCCGGCAGGAAAATGACTCTAAACAGACTTATTTGAGTTCCAAAAGTGATATTTCAAATGCAATATTTATTTACAGTCAAAAGATTTAACATTAAAAAATTACCATTCCTGACCATCAGGAGAAGGTTTGACAGGTCTGGGGTCATCGTTTTTCATTAGAAAATTTTTATTTATTGGACTGTACAAAAAATGTTTCAAAATGTCATTTGGATTGTACCAAATGTTGAATAACCACTTTTTAAAGCCTCATTAGGACCACAATTACCATTTTTACAGACCTTTCCTCCTAGTCAGAAGCTTTTATTTTCACATATTTCAGGCAGAAAAATGACTCTAAGCACACTTATTTTTGTTCCAAAAGTGATATTTAAATGCAATAAGTATTTACAGTCAAAAGATTGAACATGAAAAATTTACCATTCCTGACCATCTGGAGAAGGTGCAACAGGTCTGGGGAAATCGTTTTTCATCAGAAAATAGATTTTTTGGAGTGTGTTAACATTATTCAAAATGTCAATTGGATTGTACCTAATGTTGAATAACCACTTTTTAAAGCCTCATTAGGACCACAATTACCATTTTTACAGATCTTTCCTCCTAGTCAGAAGCTTTTATTTTCACATATTTCAGGCAGAAGAATGACTCTAAGCACACTTATTTTTGTTCCAAAAGTGATATTTTACATGCAATATGTATTTACAGTCAAAAGATTGAACATGAAAAAATTACCATTCCTGACCATCTGGAGAAGGTGCAACAGGTCTGGGGACATCGTTTTTCATCAGAAAATAGATTTTTTTGGAGTGTATTAACATTTTTCAAAATGTCAATTGGATTGTGCCTCATTTTGTCTAACCACTTTTTAAAGCCTCACAGTGACCAAAATTGCCATTTTTACAGAACTTTACTCCTCCTCAGAAGCTTCTATTTTGACTGATTTCGGGCAGGAAAATGACTCTAAACACACTCATTTTAGTTCCAAAAGTGATATTTCAAATGCAATATTTATGTACAGCCAAAAGATTTAACATTAAAAATTACCATTTCTGACCATCTGGAGAAAGTCTGACAGGTCCGGGGTCATCGTTTTTCATCAGAAAATTGATTTTTTGGACTGTATAAAAAAATATTCAAATTGTCAATTGGATTGTGCCTCATGTTGAATAACCACTTTTTAAAGCCTCACAGTGATCAAACTTGCCATTCTTGCAGAACTTTACTCCTCCTCAGAAGCTTCTATTTTGACTGATTTCGGGCAGGAAAATGACTCTAAATACACTCATTTTAGTTCCAAAAGTGATATTTCAAATGCAATATTTATGTACAGCCAAAAGATTTAACATTAAAAATTACCATTTCTGACCATCTGGAGAAAGTCTGACAGGTCCGGGGTCATCGTTTTTCATCAGAAAATTGATTTTTTGGACTGTATAAAAAAATATTCAAATTGTCAATTGGATTGTGCCTCATATTGAATAACCACTTTTTAAAGCCTCACAGTGACCAAAATTGCCATTTTTACAGACTTTTCCTCCTAGTCAGAAGCTTTTATTTTCACCGTTTTAGGGCAGAAGAATGGCTCTAAACACTCTTAATTTACTTCCAAAAGTGATATTTTACATGCAATATGCATTTACATTAAAAAAACTTGAACATTAAAAAATTACCATTCCTGACGATCTGGAGTAGGTTCCACAGGTCTAGGGTCATCGTTTTACATCAGATCATCGTTCATCGTCAGGTCATCGTTTTTCATCAGAAAATTCATTTTTTGGACTGTATAAAAAAATATTCAAATTGTCAACTGGATTGTGCCTCATGTTGAATAACCACTTTTTAAAGCCTCACAGTGACCAAACTTGCCATTCTTGCAGAACTTTACTCCTCCTCAGAAGCTTCTATTTTGACTGATTTCGGGCAGGAAAATGACTCTAAACACACTTATTTTAGTTCCAAAAGTGATATTTCAAATGCAATATTTATTTACAGTCAAAAGATTTAACATTAAAAAATTACCATTCCTGACCATCAGGAGAAGGTTTGACAGGTCTGGGGTCATCGTTTTTCATTAGAAAATTTTTATTTATTGGACTGTACAATTTTTTTTTCAAAATGTCATTTGGATTGTACCTAATGTTGAATAACCACTTTTTAAAGACTCATTAGGACCACAATTACCATTTTTACAGACCTTTCCTCCTAGTCAGAAGCTTTTATTTTCACATATTTCAGGCAGAAAAATGACTCTAAGCACACTTATTTTTGTTCCAAAAGTGATATTTTACATGCAATATGTATTTACAGTCAAAAGATTGAACATGAAAAAATTACCATTCCTGACCATCTGGAGAAGGTGCAACAGATCTAGGGAAATCGTTTTTCATCAGAAAATAGATTTTTTGGAGTGTATTAACATTATTCAAAATGTCAATTGGATTGTACCTAATGTTGAATAACCACTTTTTAAAGCCTCATTAGGACCACAATTACCATTTTTACAGATTTTCCCTCCTAGTCAGAAGCTTTTACTTTCACATATTTCAGGCAGAAGAACGACTCTAAGCACACTTATTTTTGTTCCAAAAGTGATATTTTATCCTGTTCCCGCCTGGAATTGGCACGTGTGTGCTTCCCTGCCCCGCTTCCCGCCTAGCTCAAAACTGGCTTCTGCATGTAGTGCTGCTGAGAGGAGGCTGCCCCCCCCCCGTGGGAGAGCAAGTTCCTGTTTATTGCCTCTCCTTCCTGCACACTAGCGGCCGGCCTCTGTGGTTGTAGGCCCATGATTGTACATAACTACTGTTTAAAATAAAGGTTTTGGAAACAAAAAAAAAACAAAAAGAAAGTGATATTTTACATGCAATATGTATTTACAGTCAAAAGATTGAACATGAAAAAATTACCATTCCTGACCATCTGGAGAAGGTGCAACAGGTCTGGGGACATCGTTTTTCATCAGAAAATAGATTTTTTTGGAGTGTATTAACATGATTCAAAATGTCAATTGGATTGTGCCTCATTTTGTCTAACCACTTTTTAAAGCCTCTCAGTGACCAAAATTGCCATTTTTACAGACTTTCCTCCTAGTCAGAAGCTTTTATTTTCACCGTTTTAGGGCAGAAGAATGGCTCTAAACACACTTAATTTACTTCCAAAAGTGATATTTTACATGCAATATGCATTTACATTAAAAAACTTGAACATTAAAAAATTACCATTCCTGACGATCTGGAGTAGGTTTGACAGGTCCAAGGTCATCGTTTTTCATCAGAAAATTGATTTTTTGGACTGTATTAAAAAAATATTCAAATTGTCAATTGAATTGTGCCTCATGTTGAATAACCACTTTTTAAAGCCTCACAGTGACCAAACTTGCCATTCTTGCAGAACTTTACTCCTCCTCAGAAGCTTCTATTTTGACTGATTTCGGGCAGGAAAGGGACTCTGAACACACTCATTTTAGTTCCAAAAGTGATATTTCAAATGCAATATTTATGTACAGCCAAAAGATTTAACATTAGAAATTACCATTTCTGACCATCTGGAGAAAGTTTGACAGGTCCGGGGTCATAGTTTTTCATCAGAAAATTGATTTTTTGGACTGTATAAAAAAATATTCAAATTGTCAATTGGATTGTGCCTCATGTTGAATAACCACTTTTTAAAGCCTCACAGTTACCAAGCTTGCCATTCTTGCAGAACTTTACTCCTCCTCAGAAGCTTCTATTTTGACTGATTTCGGGCAGGAAAATGACTCTAAACACACTTATTTTAGTTCCAAAAGTGATATTTCAAATGCAATATTTATTTACAGTCAAAAGATTTAACATTAAAAAATTACCATTCCTGACCATCTGGAGAAGGTGCAACAGGTCTGGGGACATCGTTTTTCATCAGAAAATAGATTTTTTTTGAGTGTATTAACATTATTCAAAATGTCAATTGGATTGCGCCTCATTTTGTCTAACCACTTTTTAAAGCCTCACAGTGACCAAAATTGCCATTTTTACAGACTTTTCCTCCTAATCAGAAGCTTTTATTTTCACTGTTTTAGGGCAGAAGAATGGCTCTAAACACACTTAATTTACTTCCAAAAGTGATATTTTACATGCAATATGCATTTACATAAAAAAACTTGAACATTAAAAAATTACCATTCCTGACAATCTGGAGTAGGTTTGACAGGTCTGGGGTCATCGTTTTACATCAGAAAATTGGACTGTACAAAAAAATGAATCAAAATGTCAATTGGATTGTGCCTAATGTTTGAATAACCATTTTTTAAAGCCTCACTAGGACCGCAATTACCATTTTTACAGACCTTTCCTCCTAGTCAGAAGCTTTTATTTTCACCGATTTCAGGCAGAAAAATTACTCTAACCACACTTATTTTTGTTCCAAAAGTGATATTTTACATGCAATAGGTATTTACAGTCAAAAGATTGAACATGAAAAAACTTACCATTCCTGACCATCTGGAGAAGGTGCGACAGGTCTGGGGTCATCGTTTTGCATCAGAAAATTGTTTTTTTGGACTGTAAAAAAAAGCAATTATTCAATTTGTCAATTTGAGTGTGCCTCATGTTGAATAACACTTTTTAAAGCCTCACAGTGACCAAAATTGCCATTTTTACAGATTTTTCCTCCTGGTCAGAAGCTTTTATTTTCACTGATTTTGTGCAGAAAAATGACTCTGGGGGAGAGGAGTTGGCCTAACGGTTAAGGCGCTCGACCTCGGAGCAGGGGAACTGGGTTCGAGTCTCAGTAACAACGCTAAAACATCCTGTGATTCTGGGCAAATCACTTAATCTCCCCGTGCTTAAAAAAAATTAAACAAAATTCATGTTTGTCCTCATGTAACGCAACTGGTGCTATGTAAAGCGCTCTGATACCTGATTGGATTCGGGTCAAGTTCGCGCTATATAAAACCCTGTCAAAAATTAAAAAAAACACTTATTTCAGTTCCAGAAGTGATATTTCACACGCAATATTTATTTACAGTCAAACGATTTAACATAAAAAAATTACCATTTCTTACAATCTGGAGAAAGTTTGACAGATCCGGGGTCATCGTTTTTAATCAGAAAATTGATTTTTTGGACTGTATAAAAAAATATTCAAATTGTCAATTGGATTGTGCCTAATGTTGAATAACCACTTTTTAAAGCCTCACAGTGACCAAAATTGCCATTTTTACAGAACTTTACTCCTCCTCAGACGCTACTATTTTGACTGATTTCGGGCAGGAAAATGACTCTAAACACCTTATTTTAGTTCCAAAAGTGATATTTTACATGCAATGTGTATTTACAGTCAAAAGATTTAACATAAAAAAAATTACCATTCCTGACCATCTGGAGAAGGTTCGGCAGGTCTGGGGTCATCGTTTTTGATCAGAAAATTGATTTTTTGGACCGTACAAAAATGTCAATTGTATTGTGCCTCATGTTGTCTAACCATTTTTTAAAGCCTCACGGTGACCAAAATTGCCATTTTTACAGACTCTTCCTCCTAGTCAGAAGCTTTTATTTTCACCGATTTAGGGCAGGAAAATGACTCTAAACACACTTAGGGGTCCATTAGGATGTCGGGCGGTGGGACCGCCGTGGCGCTGGTGGTGCAGAAAAATGCCTTTTTCCGCCCGCCAGCAGCAGACATCACGCCCGCCAAATTAGTATGGATAAACATAGGCCAATTCCCGACCGCCGCGGTGCGATGCTCACCGCCATCAAAGTGCGCCCGCCACCGCGGCGGTGGGAGCCAATGGAGACTTACCGCCGTGCGGAATGACGTCCGCCCCGCTCCACAAATTAGGATGACACAAGCAAGCAGACGCACCGCAGCGGAGACACCGCCCAACCAGAGACAGCGGAAGCTCGACAGCGGAGCGCGAGTCGCGGTCACGACCGCCATGGCCCCAGCTCTACACGTCTTTCCGGTGCTGTACCTGCTACATCACCAGGAACTCATGGAGCGCCGCGGACGCCGCAGCAGGTATGCAACAACACAACACACGGCCTGACACCGGTGCCAAATACACATCAGACACCCTAGGGGGGACAGGGACACATCCACAAGGGCACCCACACATCACCCACCTGCCACAAAGTCACCCCACTGCATCCTGGACACACAGCTACTGCCACCATGCAGCAATGTCTGGGTCATGTCATCGCAGCGGCGAACACAAGCAAATACCCGCGCACAATGCAGAAGTCAGGGCCACTGCTAGGCATTGGCAGGGCACAAAGACCACAGGGACACACCCACTCCCACCACACACTAGCACACCCCATGAAGGCACATGCCATGTTCCCCTCCTGTGCACACCATGCACAACAACAAGCCAGGGCAATACACACCCTGCACCACACAACAAACAATCATGGAGACACACACTGCAGGAGTGGCTGCACAGGAACACACAACACACAGCACAGGGCCAGGGCCAGGGCAACACACACAACACCACACTCAGGGAAATATCAATGAGGACAAGTAACAAATGAACAAATGAACACATACAAGGAATCAACATTCAAATGGACACACGGCCTGCACAGTCACACATACATACAATTACCCCAAAAGAGCACACCAGCAGCACTACACACAGGGTCCATCTACACACCTCAGGACTGACAAACACCAGTAAGAATCTACACATATACCCCCCTCACACCAGCAGCACACAACACCAGTGCCAAACACACTGAAGGCTGGCAATACTTGACACACAAAAACCCACATACCATGGGCTCAGCCACACACACACACACACACACACACACACACACACACACACAGGGGTGGAACCAAGTACAACAGACAAACACATAGCCCAACAGAAACACACACAGGGCCACAACAACAGACATGCCCTGTGCAGCTAAACTGGGGAGAGGCAATGGGAATATAGACACAACATGTGTGCACAACTCCATCACCCAGGAACAATGCACTGACAACATACCACAACACACCAAGAAGTGCACCATCACAGAACAACACAGCCACAGCAAACAAATAACAGATGCACAGGCAGAACAATCACATAGCAAACACAGCACAACATCAGGGGATGCACACAAGGCAACATACACACACAACACTGCATGGACAACAAGCGGTGTGTGCACACCAAGCATACCAGACACACACAGACAGCAGTAACAGAACAGCAACCCACACAACGCCACACAGCACAAAGACAACAGCACACCCAGGAAGTGAAGCAAAAACACAAACAACACACATGCATAAAACACAACACCCAATAGATGCACAAGTCTGGGACACAAAGGTGGAAACAACTTGATCACATGACTGGGCAGCACACACAGGTGAACTGCATAGGAGCAACCATGACTGACAAACAGCACCAGAACATCACACATTACCCACTGGGGAAATTCCCTGAGTGACACATTGACCATAGACAAGGAACTGCACACACATACAAGGCAAGGGAACAGCTCACACCAAAGTGAAGTGTACTGCATGTCAGTAGGGGACATTGCAGGAGTGTACCATACACAAAGAGAGGGAGTGCAGACCCACAATGGGTAGGCAGCTGAAGCACAGATAGGGGATGGCATGACAACACACACAACATGCCACACTGGAGGCAAGAAGGCACCATGTGCCAGCAAGGCATGAGAAAACACAACCACAATGCCAGTGTGGAGCAGCAGGTCTGCACAGTCCCCACAAACAGCCACCAGACACATGGATGTGCAACAAAACACAACACTGACTTGCCAGTAACACTCTCTGCATACTCACATGTGACACAAACAACAAGTAGGAGTACACAGAACTGTAAGGACACACCAACACAGTGCACAACACACAACTCACACATGGGCATACAACCACATCCACAGGGATGAACAATCAAAATAACAGGCACACAACTCCCCACAAACTCACCCCTTCACACTGCACACTAGCTGGCCATCCAAGAGCCCAAATGGAAAGTAAGTCATGGGACTAGGATGACTGGCCATCACAATATGACCACACACATACATGATGACCCTGGACAGCCTGCCTGCAATACTGTGTGCAGAAACCCACTCTGTGCTGACAGTGACCCCCCCTGACATGTATACAATAGAGCCAACATGAACTAATCAAGTAAATGACTACTGCTAACCATTCAAAATGTACACCATTGCCACCACAAGTATCTGGGTCAAGAAGAAATGAAGACCCTGTCAGCCCTGAGAAAAAGAGAGTAAGTGAGCCCAAACATTGACTATGTTGAAGTGCCACACAGAACATGTGGCACAGTAAACCATTTACACACAGCAAATTAACTTTATTCAGTAAGGACACTGACAAAATAGACAACAGGAGAAACTGTCTTTATACACATAGTGCACAGATATGTACCATGAGAAGAGAAGAGCAAGGCACAAGATGGAGAGCATGTCCATGAGAAGCTGCACAGGCAGGGGGCACACAGCAGTGAACGACAAGGCCAGTGGCCAGTCCAAGGTGTTGACTGAGTCCACGAGAAGCTGCACAGCTAGGGGGCAAAACACAAGGCCAGTGGCCAGTCCAAGGTGCTGACTGACTCCATGAGAAGCTGCACAGGCAGTGGGCAAAACACAAGGCCAGTGCCCAGTCCAAGGTGCAGACTGAGTCCATGAGCAGCTGCACAGGCAGTGGGCAAAACACAAGGCCAGTGGCCAGTCCAAGGTGCAGACTGAGTACATGAGAAACTGCACAGGCGGGGGCAAGACACAAGGCCAGTGGCCAGTCCCAGGTGCTGACTGCATCCATGAGAAGCTGCACAGGCAGGGGGCAAAACACAAGGCCAGTGGCCAGTCCAAGGTGCTGACTGAGTCCATGAGAAGCTGCACAGGCAGGGGGCACACAGCAGTGAACGACAAGGCCAGTGGGCAGGACAGACTGCAGACTGAGTCCATGAGAAGCTGCACATGGAAGGGTCCAACTCAGCGAAGAGCAACAGGGCCAATGGCCAGTCCAGGGTGCAGACTGAGTCCATGAGAAGCTACACAGGGAAGGGACTAGTACAGCAGTGAACGACAAGGCCAGTGGGCAGGACAAAGTGCAGACTGAGTCCATGAGAAGCTGCACAGTCAGGGGCTAACAATGTGCAGTACAGGCCCACCTGTGTGAGAGACAGGTGTGTGAGGGTGACTAACACTCAGACTTGGCTGTCAGGTGGACTGGGAGCTGGCTGTGTCTTGGGGACTGTCGGGGCACAGAGCGGAACAGCTGAGGTAGAGCTATCTGTGGCTTGGCGAGCCGGAGGGCTGCTTGGACCAGGTAGTGTAGTGGCACATGGAGGCGGAGTCATGCAGACGGGAGTCACGGTGTGGCTGGGAAATTGTGGAGGGGTGCCCTTCCACTTCTTGGGGATCCTAAATGGCTTGCCTGACTTTGGATCAATGGGAAGTGGTGTGGGCACAACAGGCACACTCACCACCACTGCTGCAGCAGGTGCAGGTGCTGGCAGCCACTCTGGTGATGTACTGGACCCAGCGGAACGCTTTGCCTTGCTTCGCCCCTGCCCCCCCTTCCCCTGTTTACTAGGTGTTACCCCTACAGTGCCCTCAGGCCTCTGCTTCACTGGGCTTGGAATGGGAGTCGAGGTGGTTGGTGATACTGCTTTGGAGCCCTTCCTAGGTATACCCTTGGCATGCACCACCTCCTTGGTGGGCACAGACACTGTACGATTATCTTTGCGTGATGCTTTAGGGGCAGGAGAGTCCTTGGATGGGGATGCCACTGAGGCATGTGTGCCTGAGGTCTGCTGCTTTGCTATTTGTCCACTGGTGTTGCCTGGCGGGCTTTTCTCCCCCCTGTGCTCTGGTGTGCCTCTGGTCTTCTGTGGGGATGGTGTCTGTGCCCAGGACCACTTGGGTTGCTGCTGCTGTGTGCTCCATGTGCTGTATCGTGACTTTGATGTATGTGTAACGTGATCACTATCGTCAGACTTGGCCTCTGCCAGGGGGTGGACAAAAGGACTGGAGCTGGACTGTGAGTATGTGCCTGTTGCGGGGCAGACGTCACTGGACGGTCCGATGCAGCCCACCCACGTCGGAATGTACATCCTCCATGAAAGCAACCACCTGGGCCAATTTCTTGTCGTGGTCATTGAAGGCATTGAGGAGAGCTGTCTGGCCTACACACAGCTGGTGCAAAAGGTCCACAAACTCAGCACTGATGGCAGCAGGGGGGACAGGGGCAGCGGTGCCAGGGCTGAAGGACACTCTTCCCCTCTTACTGAGGCAGACACGGGCAGCACCAGAGGAAGTGGCTGGGAGGGTGGGCAATCGCCGCTGTGTGGTGGAAGTCGATGTAGAGTACCCTTTCCCTGTGCCCTCCAACATGGATGCATCCCCGCTGGCATCGGATGATGTGGTGCTTTGCGTCTCAGGCTGGGACTCCTCCAGCAGACTCCTGTCCCCCTCTGAGGCACTGGTGACATCTGAGTCACAGGCTCCTGGGCAGCTGTGGTGCCAGTTTCACCCCCACGGGTGTCCATCTCCTGTCCCTCCGTAACCACAGGTGATGCTGCATGGGAGAGAGAGATGTAGGGTCAGGTCAGTGGCAGCAACAGAACAAACATATGCAAGAAATGCATAACAAAAGTTGACCAAATCTACATGTTGCACACCACCCTGTGCAATCACATCGTGCAAACTCACTACATTGACTCAAGCAATGCGTGGAAACATGATACTCAGGCATGAGTGAGTCATGTGATTACCACAAAGCACAACACCCTGCTTGTGGCTCTGTTCAAAGAGACACACAACTAGTTCTGAGCACACCTAGTGACATGATGGGGGCACACTACTTGTTGCCAATGACAGAACTGGATGGAACAAGAGGGGACAACACAGACCCAGACTACAACATGAGAGTCCACAATGGACATTAGTCCATGCCACCCACCATGCTGTACCGTGGGGACAATATAATGCTGCACATTGCTGTAAGATGTGTAGGCCTCCCCAATATGGGTGCATGCAATGGACGCATTGATGTACGCACAGTCAGATTAGCCACACTGCCGTTCCCTCCCATGGGATTCCCAAGACTACACCAATGCAGAAGAAACCTGAAGAGCACAACTCAGAATGTAATGTGAAGGCACAACATCCAAATCACCTTTGTAAGTACAGGTAGAGCAAATGCATGCCACAGGCACCCAGGCCAGCAGTCACTTACATACCACAGCCTCACACTACCAACATCACAGAGGCCAGCGCTGGCACAGGCTCTGTACACATGCAGCCACTCCCAGCCAAATTTAGACTCCCCAAATGCTCACCTGTGGCTTGCTGCTGATCCTCCTTCAAACGTGCATCCAGCACAGGCTGTGTCACAGCCAAGATGTGCCCCATTAGTGGTGTCATACTGCGCCGTGCCAGACGCCCAGTGCGAGGAAGGAGCTCCAAGGTAATCCCTACCACATTCTTTGCCAGCCGGCTGATGTCGTCCCATCTCTTGTGGCAGTGGGTACGCCGTCGGTTTGAGACCCCTAGGGCTCGCACCTTCGCTGCAATGGCCCTCCTCACAGCCTTACGCTGGTGTACCTTGAGCAAAAACGAAAGGAAATGATGGACGGAGTGTTGAACATTGCAAGCACTCACCCCCAGTCAACTGATCTGGGTTTAATCCATCACCGTTCTTTAGCCCACTCTGCCACCCCAGTTCAGACATGGCCATATGCAAATCAGTCTGACCCTGTGCCTCATGGGAACAGTCCAGCCCGAACTGCCAAGCCATGTCTTCCGAAGGGGGGGAGGCGGACTCTCTGGGTCCTGCCGGAGAGGAAGGAGATGATCCATTCGAGGGCCTTGCCTCTGATGCCGGCGTTGCTGAGGCGTCGTATCAGGGTGCGGTGGCAGACCGTGTAGAAGGCTGCAGAGAGGTCCAGTAGTATGAGGGCCACGGTCTCACCCTTGTCGGTCAGGGCTCTGATGTCGTCCATGGCTGCGATGAGGGCGGTTTCGGTGCTGTGGTTGGCTCTGAAACCGAACTGTGTGGGGTCGAGGGAGTCGTGGGTTTCCAGGGCGTTGGTGAGTTGAGAGTTGACAATTTTCTCAATCACTTTGGCGGGGAACGGCAGGAGAGAGATGGGTCTGAAGTTTTTGAGATCGGTGGGGTCTGCTGTGGGCTTCTTCAGGAGGGCGTTGAGCTCTGCGTGCTTCCAGCTCTCCGGGAAGGTGGCGGTGGTGAGGGAGGCGTTGATGACGTCTCGAAGGTGTGGTGCTATGATGTCGTCGGCCCTGTTGTAGATGTGGTGTGGGCAGGGATCCGATGGGGAGCCGGAGTGGATCAAATTCATGGCGCGGGTGGTCTCCTCGGTGGTGGTTGGGCTCCAGTTGAGGATGGCGGTGATCTCGTTGGCAGGTTCTGGGGGGGGGTTCGCGTCGGTGGTCGGGAAGCTGTTGTATATGTTGGTGATTTTCTGGTGGAAGAAGGTCGCGAGGGAGTCGCAGAGGTCCTGTGATGGAGGGATGGAGTTGTTTTCTACGTCCGGGTTGGAGAGCTCTTTGATGATGCAGAAAAGTTCCTTGCTGTTGTGGGCGTTGTTGTCCAGTCTATTCCGGTAGGCGGTTTTTCGTGCGGCGCGGAGGTGTTGGTGATGCTGGCGGGTGGCGTCCTTGAGAGCTGAAAGGTTCTCTTCGGTCTGGTTGAGGCGCCACGTCTTCTCTCGGGTGCGGCATTCTTTCTTGGAGTCTTTGAGGTTGGGGGTGAACCATGAGTTTTTCTTGTGGTTGTTGGTGCTGGCTTGAGTCTTCAGGGGGGCCAGGAGGTTTGCACAGTCGGAGAGCCAGTTGGTGAGGTTGTTGGCGGCTTCGTTTGGGTCGGTGGTGCCGGTGGGTTGGTTCTGGGAGAGGGTTGCTGCGATCTGTTCTGTGGTGATACGGTTCCAGTGTCTTCTTGGAGGTTGCTGAGTGTGGTGATGCATGGTGGTCTTCTTGAAGCTGAAGTGGACGCAGCTGTGGTCCGACCAGGTGAGTTCGGTGGTGTGGTTGAAGGTGACGTGTCTGCTGGAGGAGAAGATGGGGTCGAGTGTATGTCCGGTGTAGTGGGTGGGGGTGTTGACAAGCTGGTTCAGTCCCAGGTTGGCGAGGTTGTCCAGGAGGGCGGTGGTGTTGTTGTCGGTGGGGTTCTCTAGGTGGAAGTTGAGGTCTCCTAGGAGGATGTAGTCGGTGGAGGAGAGTGCGTGAGGGTTGACGAAGTCTGCGATGTCTTCGGTGAACTTGGAGCGAGGTCCTGTACATGAGGGTGCCTCTGAGGGTGGTCTTGGGGTCGCTGTGGATCGTGAAGTGGAGATGTTCGGCGTCGGGGAATGAGTTGTCGGTGTCAGTTGTGACTCGGATGGAGTTTTTGTGCGCGATGGTGATGCCTCCTCCGATGCGGTTGGTGCGGTCTCTCCGGATGATTTTATAGCCGTCGGGGATGGCTATGGCGATGTCGGGTGCCGAGGAGGGGTTCATCCAGGTCTCGGTGAGGAAGGCGATGTCCGGGTTCGTAGAGTTGATGAGGTTCCACAGTTCGATGGCGTGCCTGTGGACGGATCGGGTGTTGACCAGGATGCATGTGGAGGTTGTTTCCGGGGGCGTTGTTCTCGGCGGGAGCGGAGTGGGTCCGATGGCAGGAGAAGCGGCAGTTGTTGCAGGTGAAGGATCCGTGGGTCCGTTTCGGGGTGGTGCGGTAGCAGCCCGGCGTGCGGCAGGGGTTGAGGCTGGTGAGGATGGCGGAGTCGTAGGTCAGGTGGAGGAGGTGGGGACCAGGGGTTCGGGCGCTGGGCGTGGTCCAGGCGCGGACGGGCGCAGACGGGCTTGCCTTAGGCGCGCCCGCTGCGCGGCCTCGCAGCGGCCGCCATATAAGGGGGTAGCCGGGGGGGCGGGGTGAGCTGGGAGGCGGGAGGAGGGCGGGTAGGCGGCAAAAGGCGAAGGCGGAAGAAGCGGCGCAGAGAGGCCTAAAGGACGAGGCGGCCTCAAAAAAGCGGGAAAAACGGACGGCGAGGGGGGGGGGAAACAGCGAGTGGGACAGAGGGCACAGTCTTACAGGGGTACAGAAGGCAATAAACGGGGGGGTGCAATCACACGGGGATACAGAATGCAAGAAGGGGGGAGAGGGGAGCACAAGCACGCAAGGATACAGGAAGCAAAAGGGGGGGCGCGATCACACTGGGGTACAGTCAACTGATCTGGGCTTTTCAATGTGAAAAGACTGATGTCATACTCTGTCAGTTGAGTGAGGTGTCCTTGTCTTTGTAGGCGGGGAATGTGCAGGCCAGATAGGCTCACACTGAGAAGGACTACAGGGGCACACACATCCATCTAGCCAAGCAATCACTGTCCTGACTACAGCATGAACAACCTTCTGTGTCACTGTATGGCTGACAACACAACACAGGTCACACATACATACATGTGCAGGGAGGGAAAGCTGGGGCATTGGGTACACACACCCTCCCACTGGAGACAGCATGTCAGGCAGTGCATGACACTACCCCACACTCTCTCCCAGGCACATACTGCATCAGTTCAACTACAGGTGTGGCCCCCCTGCCCTAGACCACCACTGTTGAAAGACTTACCACGACATTTGAGGCACCATATAGCCTTGAGTACTGTGTGAGCACCTCGTCCACCAGGACCTCCAGCTCCGTGCTCGTGAAGGGACTGGCACGGATCTTCTCTGCTCTTGCCATCACTGTGGACGTGAGACAACAGCGGTGGAATTGGATGGTGAGGGTTCTCAGGCAGCAGTCCCTGGAGGCAGCAGCAGATGAGGGTCTCAGGAAGCAGTCCCTGGAGGCAGCAGCAGGTGAGGGTTCTCAGGCAGCAGTCCCTGGAGGCAGCAGCGGGTGAGGGGTCTCAGGCAGCAGGCTCTGGGAGCAGTGGAAATGCGAGGCTCACTCCCACACATATATAGCCCCCTGGGGTCGTTTCAAAGGTTCAAAGCTGCAGCAATTGGTGGTCCAGGTCTGCCTCTTTCAAATGCATCCAATGATGCCTCTGCGGTGGCGGAGCACGCCTACCGCAATCTTCAAAATTGCATCATGCCACCGCAATCATGGCTCCCATTGGCTGTATGGGCATGCTCCATGGTGGTGACACAACGCAGGGGCCCGGGGTGCGCTACCGCAATTTTGGCAGCGGAGCATGCCAACCGCCATTTGCCCATGTCTCCATGCCTATCACTACCGCACTTGTGTGAATGGGGGTGCTGGTGACACACCGCCGGGGCCAGGCAGTAGCTACCGTGATTTGGGTGCCATACATTGACATGAGGCTCTGCCATCCAGGCAGTGAAGCATGCCAACCGCCATTTCCCCATGTCTCCATGCCTATCACTACCGCACTTGTGTGAATCGGGGTGCAGGTGACACACCGCCGGGGCCAGGCTGTAGCTACCGCGATTTGGGAGCCATACAATGGCGATGGCCATCTGTCCAACATCAACAGTGCCAACATGTTCAATGGCACATCATTGCGCACACAATGCCAATGCTCAATTCACTCCACTGATGGCTACACATGCCATGTTTGTGTGTGTGTAACGTAGATTTGCCTGCACCCACTCACATGTCACTTATGTATTTGATGTTGCTGTAGGCAAGACAGTGTTGTTCTGGACTGTACAATATGTACACATGTCAATGTGTTGAGGTCCAGTGGCAATCACAGCGATGCTCGTCTCAATGAATGATGATCTATTGTTGCAGGGATTCTGCTTATACACAGAACTATGCGTAGAACCCCAGGACCTCAGTGAATTGTGGTGTACCAGAAACTCACCTCAGAACCCAGAACCCAGTATCCGGCTAGCATAAGTGTCCCATTCGTTATCCGAGATTTGACTCGGCGATCCCAATGAAAAGACAACCCAGAACAAGCTACTCAGTGTACTCTCAGGAATGGTGGGAATCGGAAATACCTATTCGTATATTATTCTCACATCAGTCCACAACAAGAATCAACACAGACACGGTGAAAATAAAAAGAGTTTATTTTTATAGACCACGTGTCCTAAGATGCAGTCCTTTGGAAAATACAAGCAGACAAATGATTATAATTAAAACCATCAGCATCGTTACAATACCATAGAATATAAAAGGAGTGATCATGTTATAAATGACAGTGGATACTACCACCTTCCCTTTACTAAGAAGCTAATATTATTATTATGCTAATAGAAGGTCTCTTAGGCTTGAATAGGGGACCCCATACCTCAAAGATCAGCTTAGTGAATTCACATCACAGGAGCATCAGGAGTCTTCTCGCAGGAAGGCTCGTCTTCGGTCTGAATATTTAACATGATGTCTGCAATATTAAAAGCCCCAACTTTCAGGTATTCGCAGCTGCCTGTGTGTTATGGCTAAATAGTGGGTCGATCAACCTAGAGTGGAAAACATGCATTGTCTAACAACCCAGACTGTTTGTCACACCATGTACAGACCAAGGTCGCTGCGCAGAGCTCGGGATGGTAACAACAGATTGCTCTCATGTGAGGCAAAGCTCGAGTCAGCAGTATGTTTAATCAATAACGTGTAAACGCAGTGTCGTGCGCAAAAGCAGCAGGATGGCTTTCTAACATCTAACGTGGTTATGCTAACTTAACAATTCATGGACGTATTAAGGGATTCCTTACTACACGCCCCCTTGATCGAAGCACTAACCAGCAGAGAAGAAATGAGAGAACGCAGAGTTCAATTTCGACAGAGCAGGACAAGGCGAATTCAAATTGAAATCAAGCAAAAAATATAAAAAACCTCAAAATGGGGAAAGAAAAAAATCAAAAAGGATGCTGCTTAATCCAGCACTCAAAAGTCACAGGTAACGTAAGGTTCATGACATGGCGGAAAAAGCATAGCAGAAGACAGTTCACTCAATCCATGAACGTGTATGCAGCATACGTAGCAACAGCTTCCAACAGAAAATCGTTGGCACTGCCACCAAAAGTTTCAGCCATCCAGTCAATCAAGGAAAAGGAACATACATGTTCTTCAATAAGCGGAGCCTCTAGCACGATCAGAGGGCAACCGACGTGTTCCTCCAGATAGCTCATATTCAAGAAGTCATAAGCAGCCCTTGCGATGTCCCAATTACCCAGGATGCCATGCGCCGCACCACAGGCCATAATCCGAACACCAGAACAGGCAAACTCGTGAGACACTAAGGGCCTCATCAGTCGATCATAATCCGGCACCGGAGACACCGTGTTCGTTAAGCACTAATCCAGAGGCCATTCAAAGGGACAATCTAGGCAGTGAAAGACAGGTTGCACGCAGGTGAAGTAGGAATACCGGAAGGATAATCCATACGCCAGGCTCAAAGTCGCCAATGGCAGCGTACCATAATAGTCAAGCATCCTGTCACGAAGAAGATGCAGACGGGACAGGTTGTCGTGTGGCACAGAAAGAGCAGCCATTCCGTAGTATGAAAAGTAAAAGTAGCACACCTGCCACCAGCACCAGAATCAGTGGGACACCTCCAAAGACGCTCGAGAAAATAGAATGAAAAAATGCCGGAATCACACCAAAAATAGTTTGGAAGGAGGTCACGAGGCCTGAGCCCACAAGTTTAAAAAAATGAGCCAGGCCGGTTGTGGACGAGGCATTGAAAATTGTTTGGATCAAAGCTCCAAAATGCAGGGGGAGGTCAGTATTCAAAAGCGCCTGTACCTCAGTGCGCGTATTTGCTACGTGAAGGACAAATGTTTCTCTGGAGGAAGTCAATGGCACCTCCTTTTGGGACAATAGAGCTCTTATTCTGCTCATCTTGTTGAACTCTGCTTTCAAGGTCGGAATCGAAGGCCAGATGGAAACATCCAGCCGCCCCTGCGGGGGAGGAAATAGAACATTATTGCAGCAGACTACTCTCTGCGATACAGTTACTATATATGGGATTCCCACTAACATCCCGCAGCAAGCTTCATTATTCAAAATCAAATAACTACCGTTTGCAAGCAGCGTGAAAGATGGTGTAATCACTGGCACTGGGATACCTTTGAGGACGCAGGCCAAATTCGGGGCGTGTACATTGCAAGCACCGTGCAACTGAATGTGCCTACATACTAAAGAATGATCAGGTGTCGTGGTACATTCCTCACCTTTCAGATAAACCTCAGTACCGTCTCTAGTACATCTATACGTAAAGGGGAGGGACCAAACCTCATGTATGAAAGCGGTACCCAGCTGTTCATATCTACCCAGAGCATAGTGTTTCATACAGGACGTAAACTTAAAAAGCGCGAAAGGGAGAGTGATCAACCCATGTACTAACCACACGGCTGAATTCAGTTCCGCCACAGAGAAAGGTAATGGCTCCAATTTTTCAATATGTAACAAGGAATATGTAGCATCTTTCATGGACATGAACTGCTGTTTTTCAGTAAGGTTAAAGGGAAGAAATAATGATGTTGTATTCAGATAGTCCCAGGGGACCTTTCCTGCCTTTAACGTTTGTAATGTCCATGCAAACTGCATAACAGAACGCAACTGGTTTTGACCATGATATAACACAGACATATCATCATGCACAATATCAACAACTGAAGAAACAATATTTTCTAATGTATAAATTCTTGAAGAGAGAGTGTTAATGCTGTTATCTATAACGGCTAATACCTTTTCCATATTCGCTTGGTCAATAGCTCTCAATCTGGAAGCCGCCTCAATTTGCGACAATTTCCATACTTCGTTGTAAATAGCATACGCCCACCTTTTGGATCTGCCACCCACAGGACCTTTAACAAAATCATTCAAATCTATTTTGTCATGTAATCTTGATAAATGAACTTTGACAGATGCCAAGGTGGAATGTCGCAGCCAGGACTGACATAATTTCCCTACAGAGTAGGTAGTTACTGTATGAGATGACTCAAACCGAGGGTCTACGCATTGCTGCGTATACCCCGGTTTCAGACCTAGAAAACGACGTTGACAGGTATCTGAACTGCTTTGCCAAATCAACCATCCTTCACTACTAAATTTCGAAATATTGAAAGATGTATTAGAAACCAATGACTGCAAAGCAGGAAGGGACAGATCTGTGTGGTTATCCCAATTTGGGTAAGCGCCCAGATCCGGAACAGAAGGGGAATTTAGTTTTTTAGAAGTGGCCAATCCGAAACAGGTGGTCTGGAAGACGGTTGAATTTAAAAACAACACATGATTTGGTACGAGACAGGCACGATGTAAAGCTTCAGTTCCCTGAACCTGCCACGGTTTGGAACCCCAAACCGATTTTAGATCAATAGTAGCCTTCCACAGATCATAACCTTTGATTGACAACTCATCCATAAAGGACTTAGAATAGAGTAATTTGGTGTGTGTCAGTCTAACCTTCGAGGCAGACTCAGGCATCACTTTAAAATAATAGGATGCCGGGCTGGCAACACTGAAATCAGTAAAATAAGTATACTTATCAACCAATGTAGGTGAACTGCCTAAAGATGGGGTGGGACAGTGTTCCCATTGGGTAAAATTTACAAAATTTCGAAAAGTATTCGCTTTATGCAGGAAGTGATTGCCATAATGCTGAAAACAATACTGTTCCGCATAGTTAGCCGCATTTTCATATAAATCTTCTGCATCAAAAGCGCATAATATTTTAAATCAGAAAACAGTGCTTCAATGGCATGAACATCCCAATCATCTAAACGAATGTTCTGCTTAACCACATCACCCATAGAAACACCAAATACATTAGGTACATTGATGACCTCTGTAGGACCATGAATTTGGAATTTAACAGCATCCCACGCAATTCCATCCAAAACGGGCCAGGCAGTAATATTCACAAAAGTCTGGTCCCTTTTCATGATGTGGGACGAGGAGTGGGGGGCCAAAGTTCCATTGATGAGTCTAATTGTTGATCTCTCTTTGAGATAGTGGCCATCCACCAGACGGAAAAACACTATTACAAATCCAATGGACATAAACAAAAAAATACTGAAAAGCAACAGCCAGATGTATGTCCAAGGGGTTACCAAAAAATGTCTTTTAAACCAACTAGCAAAAACAGCAATGTTCGAAGGGGGAGTGGAGGGCAATGAGTTAGTGTCAAAGGAGAAACGGGACTGGTCAACTGCCGTAGATTGTAAAACAGGCGAGTGACCATTTGTAGGATAAGCATACTCAGTCTCTTTGGGCAGACCACCAGCCGGTGGTATTAACAAGGGATCAGTAACTGACTGCATCTCGATGGCAACATCAGACAAGGTGTTAGAAGTAGGAACCAACATTGAATTTCTTTGCATCGTCTGGCATGAAACTGCTGGAGTCAGACTAAGAAGTATCGGCCACTCGCTGAAGTTTGACATTGTCAATAGAGATGTACCTGTTTTCTTTTCGACCAGGAAGTGGATGTAAAATGACTGTTCTTGTACCCTGCACTCCAAGCACTGGAACTGGTGCACGATAAGAGGGGCCGAACTCCTTCTTGTTCTCCACCTTCTCACGGACCAGGTCTCCAACTCGGGGTAACCAGCCGACTACCGGAATCTGAACCTCAGCTTCAGATGTGGAGGGCAAGTGTTCCTTCGAAAGAGTGTCTCTGGCTTCTTGTAGAGTCTGCAAAACAGCACAGTGATCATCTACGTCAAAGGGTGCGGTCGACGCCGCCATGTCTAGACCATCAAGGTCTGGGACAAACATTCTGATTCCGAAGAGCATCATGTACGGGGTCCGCCCACCCAGAGACCTTCTAGGGAGATTATTAAGTGCACGTTGGACGTTATACAAATGGGCTAGCCAGTTCCGGCCTGTGCCTAAAACACGTGCAGTCAAAGATTGCTTTAAGTCACGGTTCATTCGTTCCACCACACTATTACCCTCAGGTCGGTAGGGGGACGAAAATTTGACTTGGACCCCCAAATTTCTCATAGCCTCCTTGTAAGCCTTAGAGGCGAACGCAGGGCCCTGATCAGAATGGAAGGTACCACACGCAAAAGTTCCCACAAAGACATGCAAATCTCTGATGACAGTCCGCGAGTCAGCACTCCTTTGTGGCCATACCCAGAGAAAACGTGTGCACGAATCCACTGCAACCAAGATATACTTGTACGCAGTATCAGAAGAAAAAGGACCGCAGTGATCTAAATAAACACAGCCAAATGGTTTATTAGATATGTACAACTGTGTCTGTGGTGGGCGCGCAACAGAGGAAGATTTTATCTGTTGTTGTAACAGAGATATAGTAGCGGACACGCCGGCGTGGGCTGACGCCAACCCCTCGTGCGCTGCTAATATCAAAGCTGGTCTGCAGTCCGCATTGGGAATAATTCTGTCACCAACGTCGTTAATCCTCACTAACGGGACGTTTTCAGGACTTAAGTGATAAAAATAACGAGAAGGAAAACCCTTCGGGTAATCACTTCCTTTCTCTGTAGCAGCAATAGCTGCCAAGATGTCATCATCAATCTTACTTTTGGATCTTGTAACTGCTGCCACTAAGTATGTTGCCACTGCGGTTTTAGCTGCCTCGTCAGCCAAGCTGTTGCCGACAGCATGGACACCAAGTCGTTGGTGACCAAGAGTGTGAATAACATTCACAAGAGGGAGACGTTCTTTAAAGTCTGCCACTCGAACCCAAAGCAATTTATGCTTAATTGTGCTACCTTTGGTATCTCGATAATCGTTTTGAGACCAGAAGTGTAAATAGTCATTGTAGGACTGGACACAATAAAAGGAGTCACTCACTATAAGAGTAGTGACTCGGGGATCAGCAAACTCCAGTGCAGGCACCAGAGCTCGAAGCTCCGCCAATTGCGCGGTACAATCACCCAATGACTGTGTATGCACCGCATCAGATTGGAATTCACCATTTACGAATGTACCTACGACAATTGCGCAAGCCGCAGAATAGGCATGCTTTGATCCAATCGCCGGCTGCGCCGAGCCATCAGTGTATATGACACTGGTATTCTTCGAGCGGGCGCAAAGACAGAGGAGCTGGATGAACGAATTCATACTGCAAGTACTCCTGAGTCTGTAAAGAGGCGTCAAAGATATAAGTGACATCAGGTGATGTCAGAGTCGTGGCCCATTGTATCCACCGTGGATGCAAAGCTTTAGAATTCGGTACACTTGCTTTTGTCACTGCCTCCAGGGCAGGATACGGTGTTACAACCAGTATCTGTTTTCCATGCGACAGTGCGCGTTCTTTAAGGACCGCCATCTGTACTGCCGTCAGAACTTTCTCGACAGTGGAAAAATGTAATTCAGCAGAGGTGTACAAGTGTGATTTATACGCAATGGGGACTGTATCGCCCTCATTGAATGTCAAATACGTGAAACCCACTGCGCCTGGCACTATTCTTATTACCAGGTTAGTGCGGTTATCACGTGTCAGCAAGTATTGTGAAGCAAGAAGATCAGCCTGTAAAGACTGTAAAATAGCAGAATGTTCTAGTTGCCAGCTAGACTTCGAAAAAGAAGGTTGTACCAAGGCGTATAGTGGCTTAATACGCTGGGCATAATCAGGAATATACGTACGGCCGAAATTCAGAAAGCCCAGCAGAGATTGTAATTTTTTCAGTGTTGTGGGAGCACGCAAGCATGCGCACTTCTCCAGAAAGTGAGGAGCCAATCCCTTACCCTCATTATTGAGCTCGTAGCCCAAAAACAACACTGTATATTCCGCGATGTGAGACTTCGCAAAATTAAATTTGTAGCCATAGTCTGCAAAACTCACTATTATATTGTCGACCCGAGACAGATGTGGCATCAGCTCATCATCCGTGAGGTAGATATCGTCAACATAGGAGTATGCGTCGGGGTCTATTCTCTCTAAGAGCGAGACCACGCGAGTGGAAAAGACGCCAGGGCTGTTTTTATAGCCCATGGCTAATCTTGTGAACTGTTTTTGTTTGCCGCCCGAAGTAAACGCCGTCCACTGGCTACTCAGTGTGGACAGGTTATGGCTAAAAAAGCCATTGGAAATGTCAAGTGTCGTTTTAAATCTCTTACGCACGAGACTGCTGACTAGAGCCGAGCTGTGAGTATTTTGTACCGCGCAGGTCCGGCAATGCGAATTTAGGTGCCGGTAATCCAAAACTAAACGGTACGATCCGTCAGGCTTCGTCACAGTGAATAAAGGGTTATTCATAGGGGACACACAAGTTTCAATAACACCCTGATATTCCAATTGTTCAAGGATTGCCGCGACGTGCGGTCTAGCTTCACGACGCATGGGATATTGGGGTTGAGGCTGGGGCATAGACCGCAATGGAATCTCATGGCAGGGGGACAACCTGTCCCATCCCACCTGAGTACGATACACCGCCGGCGCAAGCGCCAGCGCCCACTCCTCAGCGTACACTTCAGCCTGGTCCTTAGGCACAGTGTGCGCAAAGGACGGGAGGATTACCTCCTCCCCTCTAGGAGCTTCTAAAATGAAAGCTGGGGGCCAATCTGCCTCCGCTAGGAGGATATCATAGGTGGTAGTCAGATTATCCCAAAAAATCCCCTTTATTGTACGTTGTATGTCACCCTCAATCAGTAAGACTATTTCATAAAGTCTGTCAGGGGGAGCCACTCTGGTGTCAGCTGTTTCAACAGTAACCAATACATCAGTTGCTGTCACCGCCAGAAATGGACGCAGAGCTTGACGGACTATGGTAATTTCCGCTGCGCTGTCCAGGAGCGTCAGCGCCCATGTCTGGTTCCGAAGCTGTGTCCGCACTATCTGAGGCATACCTTGCCGTCAGAGCCGCCACTTTATTCTTCTGAAACGGGGGTCTTTGTCGTGCGAATTCGTCCTGCTTGCCTTTACCCTCAGTCTGCCGGGGTTGGTCACGTGCTTGTGGAGCACCCCGACCTTTGCCACCGCCTCCGCCACCGGACTGTGAAGCCGATGTTTCCTGTGAAGAACGAGGAGAACGTTGTTCAGAAACCTGAACCTATCAGGAGACTTTATAGTAGCACGATCACGCAGATCATAAGTGCGTTCACTACCTGACTGAACGGGAGAGGCAGGCCGAGAGCCCTGTTTCTGCTGCTGCTTTCCCTGTTGTTTTGACCGCCAATTTTGTTTCGGAAAGTTTGGACGGTCATCCTTACCAGAGGCTTCCGCCTTACCCTGCTGCTTAATTTCGGGAGTTTTGATCACAGACTTAACTCCTAAAGAGCTACGACCCAAATCTCTGTACGCAGACGAGATTATTTTCGCAAATTCCCGCGGCTTATCCTCATCAGCAACTTTCTTCAGTTCATTACAAACTTGGAACTGCATAGCATCACCCTTAAGGTTACACATTATCATGGTAGCCACCAGGTCAAACTGTCCGAGGAGCCGCATTCCTAATTCTATCGCAGACTCCGCACCGTGGTTATCTTGAACACGTTTAATAACGGAGGGCAGCATCGACATAGATGGAGTGCCAAAGCACTGTGAGTACGTCGCTGCAAAGACCTTGCCCCAGTTCACACAATCATCAATGTCGGGGACCAAGTCTTTAGGTAAACTAATGGTAAGGATCCTGTGTTTCTCCACAGGAGACGTATTCGGATAAACCGCTTCTATCTGGTCAAATTTTTCAGCAAGCCAAAAGGGGAAATCATCCCGCGTTTGGGGGCGCTTGCCTATAACAGAATTAACCATAACAGGGCTAATGACCACCGCGTGGTGGTCAGTAGGCTGTCCCGCAACAGCAGGTGCCCCCGCCTGCACATTGCGCGACACATACTGCACCAACGCCATATATACCGTAATAAGGGCAATGTGTAGTACACGCAATTCAGCCACCGTCACCGTGAGGTAACGGGGATGAGGCGTAAATCCGGCTAGTACCGGCCAAGTGGCCCCGGCAATCGATAAAGGACCCATTCTCGGCGGTATAACCACATGGGGAAGGGCGCCATTAAACCAAATAACATGCTGCCAAGCAGATATTGGTATTTCCTGTGTCCTATACGGTGTATAGCTCGCAGGCACAGCAGTGGCAGTGTAAGAATGAAAGGTATTATCGTCCTCACTAACTGCCGGAAGCGTCACCCAAGAGTAGAACAACTCATAAGGATGAGCCGCATCGGCTCCTACCACAAAGATGACGTTCATACCAGTGTCCGGCACCCCATACTGCATCAAATGACGTTTCAGAGCTGCACGGCTATGCACCGCTATTTCCACCGACATAAGGACAAGCTACACGCGAAGTAATCAGTAGCACAAGGGTTCAATAACCTTTTTAATGATCAAGCTTGAAGAAACCTATATCAACAGAAATAGGTAGGTTTAAATCCGTCAGACTTGTTATCCGGAAACAAGAATGAGGGGGTTGTGGACTAATGTAAGCACTACTAAGGCGTTTCAACTCATAGACCAAACGTTAGGTGCGCCATGTTGCAGGGATTCTGCTTATACACAGAACTATGCTTAGAACCCCAGGACCTCAGTGAATTGTGGTGTACCAGAAACTCACCTCAGAACCCAGAACCCAGTATCCGGCTAGCATAAGTGTCCCATTCGTTATCCGAGATTTGACTCGGCGATCCCAATGAAAAGACAACCCAGAACAAGCTACTCAGTGTACTCTCAGGAATGGTGGGAATCGGAAATACCTGTTCGTATATTATTCTCACATCAGTCCACAACAAGAATCAACACAGACACGGTGAAAATAAAAAGAGTTTATTTTTATAGACCACGTGTCCTAAGATGCAGTACTTTGGCTAATACAAGCAGACAAATGATTATAATTAAAACCATCAGCATTGTTACAATACCATAGAATATAAAAGGAGTGATCATGTTATAAATGACAGTGGATACTACCACCTTCCCTTTACTAAGAAGCTAATATTATTATTATGCTAATAGAAGGTCTCTTAGGCTTGAATAGGGGACCCCATACCTCAAAGATCACCTTAGTGAATTCACATCACAGGAGCATCAGGAGTCTTCTCGCAGGAAGGCTCGTCTTCGGTCTGAATATTTAACATGATGTCTGCAATATTAAAAGCCCCAACTTTCAGGTATTCGCAGCTGCCTGTGTGTTATGGCTAAATAGTGGGTCGATCAACCTAGAGTGGAAAACATGCATTGTCTAACAACCCAGACTGTTTGTCACACCATGTACAGACCAAGGTTGCTGCGCAGAGCTCGGGATGGTAACAACAGATTGCTCTCATGTGAGGCAAAGCTCGAGTCAGCAGTTTGTTTAATCAATAACGTGTAAACGCAGTGTCGTGCGCAAAAGCAGCAAGATGGCTTTCTAACATCTAACGTGGTTATGCTAACTTAACAATGCATGGGCGTATTAAGGGATTCCTTACTACACTATTTAGCATTGCCTCTCATGTCTGCTCATGAACACATTCGTCATTCCAGCGCCGAATGTGGTCATTGTGTGGTGGATGTGTGCCAGGTTGCAATGACGCATTAAGGTGTGACAGGTACAGCAGCTAGGTATGAGACAGTGGTTTTGATTAGTTACACATATGCTGGATGCTATTCTCCCAGGCGTGCCAATGTGAACTGTGGCCATATCCCTATGTGCATTCACATTGACCAAGGTGGTGTTTGAGGTACTTGTCTTGTGTAAGTTGACACGTGTGCCCTTTGTGTAGTTGAAGGTGTCCTTCCATGTCAGCTGTTCTGTTAGTCACTATAGATGTCAGTCATTGTTGTGGTTGTGTCATCCAGAACGTGATATGCTGTGCACATCTCATGAAGTATTGCATTGACATGTGTCCACTATCATCTCAAATAGGAGGAGGCCAAATTTGACTCGTCACTTGACGCTGCTGGAAGACATGGAGGATGTTGCGATCATACGGAAATGCCACCTGGACAGAGCCACCCTGAAAACCCTTTGTGATCTGTTGGAGCCCCACCTGCAGCCCCGCAGGGTATATCCAACAGCTTTCACCACTACTTATAAGGTGATGGCATCCCTGCATTTGTTTGCCACTGGATCGTTCCAGGAGACTGTGGCCAGTGCTGGTGGGATGTCACAACCGATGTTCAGCATGGTGCTGCGTGAAGTACTGTCTGCCATGATGCTATACAAGGACAGATACATCCATTTCCCCAGGGTTGTTGAATTGCCAGCTGTGAAGGGAGAGTTCTATCTCCTTGGACTCATCCCCAATGTTGTTGGGGCCATTGATTGCACTCATGTCGGTCATGTGCCACCACAGGCAAGTGAGCACATATACTGCAATCGCAAGCATTACCACTCCATCAATGTGCAGGTGGTGTGCCTGGCAGATATGACCATCTCGCAGGTGTGTGCCAAACTCCCAGGCTCGGCCCATGACTCCTACATCCTGTGGAACAGCATAGTGCTCCAGCTGAGGGCTAATCTTCTTCCTGAGCGTGCATGGGTGAGTGTGCCTAGTCGTGTGGCGTGCTGTGTGTGTGAACTGCTGTCCTGAGCCTCAGCGAGGTTGCAATATCTATTTGTGTTTGTCATACCTAGGTGACTGCATATCCCAACCATCCCTGGTTGCAGAGCCCACTGCGGAATCCCAGGTCCCCGGCTGAAGTCCGCTACAATGAGGCCCATGGGAGGACACGTCGTGTGGTGGAGCGTACTTTTGGTCTGCTCAAGTCACGTTTCCGCTGCCTGGACAAGACCGGAGGTGCACTGGCATACTCGCCCGGGAAGGTGTGTCAGATTGTTGTGGCATGCTGCATGCTCCACAACATAGCCATTCGCTAGGAGATTCCCCTGCGCCTAGATGATTGTGAGGACCCAAGGCCCCAGCCTGCAAACCAAGCCGTGTCCAGTGATGAGGACAGTGGAGAGGAGAAAGGTGTTGACCTGCGTAAACAGCTCATCGCCCGCTACTTCACATTACGGTGGGTGTCAATGTGCAACATACCCATTGTCTGATTATATTGCTGTTGTCTTGAAGGGGCATGTGAGAATTGTGGCATCATGCAGTTGTAGACTCAGTGGTGGTTGGAAATATTTCTGGGACATGTCATTTGGGGACATCTACAGGACGTGTATGTTGACACTTGTTGGCCATTGTGACATGTGCATGTTGGGTTATCCTGATGGTAGGTGTTGTGTGATGCCTGTGAAGCCACTCCCAGACCAGTGACAGTTGTTCTGTTGTGTTTCCCTAGGTGCCTTCGACTTACCCTTGCCTACATACTGCCCATTTTCCTGGTACATTGTGATCATGTTGAAGACTGTACATCCTGCAATAAAGAAGGAGCGGACACACCAACATGTGTGTGAGGATATTTTATTTACAATGGTGAGATGCGAAGGGGGTGGAGCAGTGAGTTGACAGTTGTGGTAGATGAGATAGTCGAGTAGTCACCACATTGCTGTGGTGACCCAGTCCAACAGACAGATGCCATTCACATGACAGTGTGGGGAAGGACAGTCCAAAAAGTCAATGCAGTGGTGGAGAGGGTTGCCATCATGGCTGGCTCCGTGACTGGCGTCTGGCAGGTGCTTGGCCTCCAGATACCCCCAGGGTCTTTTTAGGACAGCCCCTTCGTCGTTTGGTGGGGGGGCTTCCTGCAGGGCCAGTGGGGTCTGAGGACTCACCCCTCTCTGTGGGCACAGGGGAGGATGGTGAACTATCATTGTGCGGCCCACAAGAGGGAGGTGGAGGTGTTCTCTGTGGCGCATGCCTGTCCCTCAGTACCGCCACTTGCTGGCCCAAGAGGTCCACGATTTGTCCCATGCGGGTGTCGATGGACCTCATCAGCAGGATGAGCTTGTGCAACAGTTGGTCCGAACGGCCCGTTTGTCCCTGGGCCTGTTCGTATGCACCCAGGACTCTGGTGATGTGTTCCAGGGAGTGGGTCCCAGCCTCCTGGTCTCCCTGGGTGACCCTGCCCCTCCCACCTACCGCCACGGACCTGTTGCCTCACAACTGTGGGCACCCGCATCCTCTCCCTGCCCTCCTCCATTGGTGGTGTGTGCTGGTCCTCCTCTGGGACAGGGAGGGTGTTGCAGGCAGCACTGGTGGTGGTGGCCGCAAAGGCTGTGACAGCAGGGGTCTGCTGTGGAGTTGTTGTTGGCGCAGATGTGGTGGGGAGACGATGGGGTCCTGGGACCTCTTGCTCCCTGGCACATCAGATGGGTCAGCCTCGAGCTCATTGTCCATGGAATCCTGGGAGTCAACATCCAAGAGTCCTTGTACCAGGGGTGGAGACTGGCTCTGTAGGTTGCTGGTATTGTCCTCTGCAGTGAGTTCTTGGTCACCTGTGGGTCAGATGTGAAATGGTCATTGCAGTGCACCCAGCAAGCTTTGTGTTAGCTGTGTGTCATTCACTTTTTGACATGCAGTGGTACAGGCATTACTTGTCCATGGTGTGAGGTGTCAAGGCATACCATGTGACCCATGCACAATTGAGGTTTACCGGGACTTGTTGCCATCTAGGACCTGGCACAACATGTGTTTAATTGAGAACTCATTGTTTATTTGTCTGATCTGGCAGACGTCACATCTGACCATGGACTGGCCGTTGTCATCTCCTGCATCTCTTTGTCCTGTCATGTGCATATCTTGATTTCTACCACCACACATGCAGTCTTATTTTTCGAATGATGCTTGTTGCTCTGGCCCCATGGCGATGCACCTGTCAATAAGTGCTGTGCATGATTGTGCCCTGACTTTACTTCTAGTTGTGCATTGGTGTGTCACACTTTGGTAGCTGTGACAGTTTCCTTAGATTACCTGTGTGCACACTGTGCTTTGCAATGGGGTAGGTATGCCTCTGTGTGCAATGAGAGGGCTGGTGTTGTCATATGGCTCATTTAATTATTTTAAAATGGGTGGGTGCACGTACTGGCCACTTACCTGTAAGTTTGTTTGGTGTACTGCAATGGCTTCCAACTGCTTCTGGGTGGGGGAGTGCTCCATCCTGCTCAGGTGTGGGACAGAGGGGATGTTGGAAATAGTGGTGCAGACCCCCCACCCCAGACACCCTCATTGTGAAGATGGCTACCTACCTGTAAGTTTGTTTGGTGTACTGCAATGTCTTCCAACTGCTTCTGGGTGGGGTGGGGGAGTGCTCCATCCTGCTGAGGTGTGGGACAGAGGGAATGTTGGGAGTAGTGGTGCAGGCCTCCCACCCCCAGACACCCTCCCAGGGAAGATGGATACCTACCTGTGAGTTTGATGTGGGTTGTATAATGGCTGACACATGCTTCGGGGAGGGATCCATCATGGTAGGCTCTGGGACAGGGGGTATGGTGGGAGTAGTGGTGCTGGACCCCCACCCCAGACACCCTCATTGTGAAGATGGCTACCTACCTGTAAGTTTGTTTGGTGTACTGCAATGGCTTTCAACCGCTTCTGGGTGGGGGAGTGCTCCATGCTGCTCAGGTGTGGGACAGAGGGGATGTTGGGAGTAGTGGTGCAGGCCCCCCACCCCCAGAAACCCTCATTGTAAAGATGGCTACCTACCTGTAAGTTTGTTTGGTGTACTGCAATGTCTTCCAACTGCTTCTGGGTGGGGTGGGGGAGGGCTCCATCCTGCTGAGGTGTGGGACAGGGAGCATGATGGGAGTAGTGGTGCAGACCTACCACCCCAGACACCCTCCCAGAGAAGATGGCTACCTATCTGTGGGTTGTGTAATGGCTGACACATGCTTCGGGGGGAGGGATCCATCATGGTAGGCTGTGGGACAGGGGTTATGGTGGGAGTAGTGGCGCAGGCCTCTACCCCCTGACACCTCATTGTGAAGATGGCTACCTACCTGTAAGTTTGTTTAGTGTACTGCAATGGCTTCCAAATGCTCCTGGGTGGGAGAGGGCTCCATCCTGCTCAGGTGTGGGACAGGGGACATGGTGGGAGTAGTGGTGCAGACCTCCACACCACAAACGGCCTCATTGTGAAGATGGCTACCTACCGGCAAGTTTGATGTGGGTTGTGTAATGGCTGACACATGCTTCTGGGTGGGGTGGGGGGAGGGATCCCTCTTGCTGATGCTGTGTGCCAGGGGCCCTGGTGGGAGTTGTAGTGCTGTCTGTCTGTAGACATGCCCCATGGTAATGTTGGTGGCTACGTTTGGGGTGAATGGGAGTGGGTGAATGTTGGATCTGTGAGTCATGTTTTTGTGAGTGTGGGGTGCAGATGGATGGTATGTGTGCTAGGTGTTGTAGCTTTGTAGTTGTGCAAGCAAGTACATACAGAGTGGTGGTAGTCATTTGTTTGTACTTACCAGCCTCCACTCCCCCGGCTATTCCTGTGAGACTCTCTGGATGCAGTATGGCAAGTACCTTCTCCTCCCATGGTGTGAATGGTTTTTGTGGAATGGGAGGGCCACCGCCAGTCCTTTGAGCCAGCTCACGGTTCTTGCTCCTCCTCTCCTTGACCACCCTCTTCAGATCATGCCACCACTTCATGATCTCCTTTTTTGATCTTGGGGTGGTCCCTACTGCATTGACCCTTTGGACTATCCTTGCCCACATTTGTGTCCTTGTGGCTAATGGTGTCTGTTGGACCAGGCTACCAAAAAGCTGTGGTTCCACTCCGACTATCTCATCTACCATGACCTTCAACTCAATCTCAGTGAATTTGGGCATTTTTTGTGTGGTCATGGTGTGTGGTGTGCAAAGTGATTGTGGGTGCAGGAGTGTGGTGGTTGTGGTTGTGCTGTGTGTGTTGTGCAGGGGGTTAGTGGTGCTGGTGTGGAGGTGTTGGTGGTGCTGTGTGTGGTGTGGCAAGTGATGTTGTGTCCTTTGACTCTCCTGTCAGCTGTGGTATATGTCCCTTCTCTTTGCAAGGGATTGTGGTCTGGGAAGGGGTTGGTTTTATACTCAGCTATGTGGGTGTGTCCAATTGGGGTGTTGTCCTGGGATTTGTATTTTTCGTTTTGCCATGTGGTTGTGTCATTGGGGTGTGTTTTGTGTATTTGTGGTAGCATGGCTAGTTTTCTGTGTGCACTTTTTGGCCTTCTTGTGGGGTTTTGACTTCGTCCACTATATTTTTTACGGTTCGTCCGCCACAGGGGCTGGACTTCAGCTCTTCCGCTGGCTCTCCCATTCATCCCATTGTGCGACCACGGCAGTCGGAGACGGCGGTATGTACCGCGGGAACGTCGGGGATATCCTAATTTTCAGTGCAGTGTCTCCGCTATACTTGCGGCGGGTTGGTGTTTTTCCGTCGTGATTACGACCACCGCGGACGGATTTTGGCCATCTGCGCCCACAATGGGCGGTTCTTCTTGGCCTCGTTCCGCCGCGGTCGGATTTTTGGGGCAGTTAATCCTAATTTGGCGGGTGGTTGTTTTCCGCTTCCATGGCGATCGGGGTGCTTTTCCACCTGCCATCCTAATGGACCCCTTAATTTAGTTCCAAAAGTGATATTTTACATGCAATATGTATTTACAGTCAAAAGATTAACATTAAAAAATTACCATTCCTGACGATCTGGAGAAAGTTTGACAGGTCCGGGGTCTTCGTTTTTCATCAGAAAATAGATTTATTGGACTGTACAAAAAATGTTTCAAAATGTCAATTGGATTGTGCCTAATGTTGAATAACCACTTTTTAAAGCCTCACTAGGACCACAATTACCATTTGTACAAACCTTTCCCCCTAGTCAGAAGCTTTTATTTTCACCGATTTCAGGCAGAAAAATGACTTTAAACACACTTATTTTTGTTCCAAAAGTGATATTTTACATGCAATATGTATGTACAGTCAAAAGATGTAACATAACAAAATTACCATTCCTGACCATCTGGAGAAGGTTCGACAGGTCTGGGGTCATCGCTTTCCATCATAAAATTTATTTTTTGGAGTGTACAAAAATGATTCAAAATGTCAATTGGATTATGCCTCATGTTGTCTAACCACTTTTTAAAGCTTCACAGTGACCAAAATTTCCATTTTTACAGACTTTTCCTCCTAGTCAGAAGCTTTTATTTTCACCATTTCAGGCAGGAAAATGACTCTAAACACACTTATTTAAGTTCCAATAGTGATATTTCATATGCAATATTTATTTACAGTCAAAAGATTTAACATTAAAAAATTACCATTCCTGAACATCTGGAGACAGTTCGACAGGTCCGGGGTCATCGTTTTGCATCAGAAAATTGTTTTTATAGAATGTACAAAAAATGATTCAAAATGTCAATTGGATTCTGCCTCATGTTGAATAACAACTTTTTAAAGCCTCACAGTGACCAAAATTGCCATTTTTGCAGACCTTCCCTGCTCCTCAGAAGCTTCTATTGTGACTGATTTCGGGCAGGAAAATGACTCTAAACACACTTATTTTAGTTGCAAAAGTGATATTTCAAATGCAATATTTATTTACAGTCAAAAGATTTAACATTAAAAATTACCATTTCGGACCATCTGGAGAAAGTTTGACAGGTACAGGGTCATCGTTATTCATCAGAAAACTGATTTTTTTGACTGTACAAAACATTATACAAAATGTCAATTGGATTCTTCCTCATGTTGAATAACCACTTTTTAAAGACTCACAGTGACCACAATTACCATTTTTGTTTACTTTTCCTCCTCCTCAGAAGCTTTTATTTTCACCTATTTCAGGCAGGAAAATGACTCTAAACACACTTATTTTAGATCCAAAAGTCATACTTTACATGCAATATGTATTTACAGTCAAAAGATTTAACATTAAAAAAATTACCATTTCTGACCATCTGCAGAAAGTTCTACAGGTCTGAGGTCATCGTTTTTCATCAGAAAATTGTATTTTTGGGACTGTACAAAATATGATTCAAAATGTCAAAGGGATCATGCCTCATGTTGAATAACACATTTTTAACGTCGAACAGTGACCAAAATTGCCATTTTTAAAGACTTTTACTCCTACTCAGAGGATTCTCTTTTGACCAATTTCAGGCAGGAAAATGTCTCTAAAAATACTTATTGTAGTTCCAAAAGTGCTAATTCCATTGCAATAGTAATTTACAGTCAAAAGAATAAATATTAAGAAATCACCATTACTGACCATCTGGAGAAAGTTCCACAGGTCCGGGATCAACAGTTTTTCATCAGAACATTTATTTTTTGAACTGTACAAAGAATGATTCAAAATATCAATTTGATCGTGCCTCATGTTGAATAATCACTTTTTAAAGCCTCACAGTGACCAAAATGGCCATTTTACAGACTTTTCCTCCTACTCAGAAGCTTCTCTTTTGACCTATTTCAGGCAGGAAAAGGTCTCTAAATACACTTATTTTAGTTCCAAAAGTGATAATTCACATGCATAGTCATTTACAGATAAAAGATTATACATTAAAAAATCACCATTAATGACCATCTAGAGAAAGTTTGACAGGTAAGGAGCCATCTTTTCTCATCAGAAAATTGATGTTTTTAGACTGTAGAAAATATGATTCAAAATGTCAATGGGATCATGTCTGATGTTGAATGACCAATTTTTACGCCTAACAGTGACCAAAATTGTTAACAGACTTTTTTTCTTACTACTCAGAAGCTCCTATTTTGACCAATTTCTGGCAGTAAAAAGACTCTAAACACACTTATTTTAGTTCCAAAAGTGATAATTCACAGGCAAGTAGTAATTTACAGTCAAAAGATTAAACATTAAAAAAATCACAATTACAGACCATCTGGATAAAGTTCGAAAGGTCGGGGGTCATCATTTTTCATCAGAAAATTAATTTTATGAACTGTACAAAGAATGATTCAAAATATCAATTGGATCGTGCCTCATGTTGAATAACCACTTTTAAAAGCCTCACAGTGACCAAAATTGCTATATTTACAGTCTTTTCCTCCTACTCAGCAGCTTCATTTTTTACCAATTTTGGGCACGAAAATGTCTCTATTTAAAATTATCTTATTTTAGTTCCAAAAGTGATAATTCACATGCATAGTCATTTTCCGTCAAAAGAATAAACATTAAAAAATCATCATTACTGACCATCTGGAGAAAGTTGGACTGGTAAAGAGTCATAGTTTTTCATAAGAAAATTGATGTTTTTTGGACTGTCCAAAATATATTTCAAAATGTCAATGGGATCATGTCTGATGTTGAATAACCAATTTTTAAAGCCCCACAGTGACCAAAATTACAATTTTTACGGACTTTTTCTCCTACTCAGAAGCTTCCATTTTGACCAATTTCACCCAAGAAAATTACTTTAAAAACATTTATTTTAGTTCCAGAAGTGATAGTATATATGCAATAGTCATTTACAGTTAAACGATTAAACATTTAAAAATCTCTGTTACAGACCATCTGGAGAAAGTTCGATCGGTCCGGGGTCATTGTTTTTCATCCGAAAATATTTTTATGGGACTGTACAAAGAATGAATCAAAATGTCAATTGGATCGTGCCTCATGTTGAATAAAAACTTTTTAAAGCCTCACTGTGACCGTTGTTTTTGCTGACGCTCTTTTCCTGGTCCCAGCTGCTGACGCCTTACTCTGGTGGGATCGTTGTCCCAGGGTATCCTTTTGCCTCTGCGCTGCTGCTTCCCGCACTATCACCCTGGTGAGGACTTTAACATCCAGGGTGCAACGTGAGTGCCATCAGGTGTTGCTGATGAGGGGGAAGCATCGGAACATCTCCGCGCATAAAGCGCAGCCTCTTCCCCCACAGCGTGGGTTACCGTTGTTGCTGCTGACGCTCTTCCTGATGCTCTTTTCCTGGTCCCAGCTGCTGACGCCTTACTCTGGTGGGACTGTTGTCCCAGGGTATCCTTTTGCCTCAGCACCGCTGCTTCCCGCACTATCACCCTGGTGAGGACTTCAACATCCAGGGTGCAACGTGAGTGCCATCAGGTTTTGCTGACGAGGGGGAGGCACTGGAACAGCTCCGCGCATAAAGCGCAGCCTCTACCCCCGCAGTGCGGGACGTGCCGGGCCAAGGGCGGGCCCGTCCGAGATCGAAGGAGACCGGGCTGAGCCACCCCCTGACATTGTATCCACTGTTTAAGCCGATAAGTTGCTCGTGTAACTTTACCATTTTATTTGTTTTCAAAGTCGGGAGATAATGAGGAAGAACAAGCGTACGGGGAGGGGGGTCAGGAGTAGTGGGGACTTTGGACGCTTTTCTTTCTCGAGCCGAATCCACCCTAATGCACGAGATCCAACTTACAGAACACAGACTTTCGTTAGAACCTCCACGACCCTTCATTGAAATGGCACTAACTCCCGTACTAGAGCACAATGCATCAGTTGACTGTACTTCCCAACTAAATCATATGTCCCTGGTGCACTTGCAATCGGGCCATCTATAGTATATAGTCCAGATAGCATTTCATTCACATTGCCTGCCTCCCCAGCTAAGGTACTTACCAGGCGGAAAACATCTACACAGGTTCTTGGTGGTGAACCCTTACAAAAAAAAGGAAAGCACTTGGTTTACCCAAGACCAGCTATCAGGCTTCCAAAATGGTGAAACGCAAGCCCACCATAACAGGAAGCGAGGGAGGCTTTAAGTCTGCATCTATATCTACAAACTTGGGTGCTGGTCACATTACCAATATTGTTGCAGAGGAACAGCCACCTCGTAATATTGAGGCTGATCTCTTAAACCAGGTTGAAGAGAAGCTCAAAGCTCTAATTGATCCCCTGATGTTGAAAATGTCAGCAATAGATATGAGACTAGCCAAAATAGAGCAGCATATTTTTAATGCCCCCAACCTTCTTGTGGGGTTCGGCAGGAAGGAATGGTTGATACCCGACAGGAGAATAGTAATGATAATAGACCACATACTAATTTAGCATTATGTCCTCCCCCTTTGGGGACAGTCGCATCTACAGCCACCCCTTTGGTAAACCCCCAACAAAGTGGCATATCGGCACACACAGTATGGCCAATGGGACCTCGGACTCCACTGCAAAGTATGGGTGGATCCACGAATACCCATACGTCCCTCCACCTCCCACATGAAGCAACACCATATACAATTGTACTGGCAAATGTTCCAGTGCTCCCAGCCAATGCCCAAGAACACTGGTCTTCCCTAAAAAACAAGGCATTACATCTGCTGAGTACTAGGACTGGAGTAAGGAAGCATCTTTTTTCAGAATTTAAGATGGTACGAAGAATACCTTGGATCGGTAAATCCCACAAGGCTCTCAGTGGAGACTGCGTGGTTTTAAGTTCTAGGTCCCCGGGCCTCGTCCAGTTAATATTGGATAGGGCAGGGACCAGTCACCTAAGCAAGGAAGATATCAACGTACTTCTGCTGGGCTTTTTCTATTAAAAATGTGTCAAACACGGAAGGGGAGTATTGAGGGAACCTGCTCCCGATTTGGGCCCCTATAACTACGCGGTTCCTACTTTTAACAGATTTGAAGCTTTTGCCTCATTGGATGAAATTGATTGACTTGGATTCAACTCCAGTTCCATTAGTCTCGAGACACATGTACGAAGGGAGTCTTGTGTGGCCGAACCCGAAGTAGATATTAATAAAATAGGAGTATCTCAATCATTAAAGTCAACTTTACATAGGGGTGCTACTAATGTGGTCAACAATACTGTGGGTGAAGTCAGGGACAGCGGGCTCTCTCAGACCAATGCTCTATTTTGTGAGGGAGACCTGGGTTATGTCCATGTAACTAACAAACAGTCTACAGCATAAACATGAGTCCCATCAAACCAAATCTACTTCTAGTATCCTGGAACATAGCAGGGTTATTGTCAAAAATACCCTCAGCAGAATGGTCAACATTTGTTGAAGGCAACGATATTATGGCCTTTCAGGAAACCTGGTCCATGGATCATGTGTATCGACATGGTTTCCTAGATTTTTCTAAAGCAGCTCAGGGTGGCCAGAGGGGAAGACCTAAGGGGGGCCTCACTACATGGGTAAGACAGTCAGATTGCTTCAGGGCAGAGGAATTGTGTATTGGTAGTAAAGACATTTTAATAAATAAACTACAGATGTTCAATGTCCCTGATTTGTTGATTATCAATGTATATGCGAGAGGGCTGCCAGGTGGAAAAGCTTCCAGTACCGTTGCTCTCTTAGACACCTTTTTAGATCAGCATAAAGGCGCATGTAATTTGATAATTGCCGGAGATTTTAATTGTTCTTTTGAACCACTAGACAATTACAAACTCAACCTTATCTTAGAGGAAGATGCTCAGTGAAACATTCCGTCCCTGGAACTTCCTCCAATTAAAAAATGGACCGGAGCAGTGCCTCAGCTAAAAGTGTTATGTTTGGAATGTGGGGTTAGGGCTGTCAATGGAAGGTCCGTTTCTGACAGGCAGGGCTCGCAAACTTACAATAATGGGTTGAGTAGTCGTATAGACTTCATTTTTCTCAACAAGGAATTCTTGCCCCCCCTAACGGATATGGTAGTTCAGGAGTGGACCGAAAGTGATCATAACCCCCTATTACTATCCTTGCAGCTTAAGGGTTTTCCTGTCATTGATTGGCACCAGACAGCGCCTTTGTAGAAGTGCAGCTCAGTAACGATACAGTCAAATGGACTAAAGTTATTAACAAAGAAGAGCACTTGGAGCAGATGTGGGAGCTGGTGGCAAGTGCAACAGCTACGCTTAAAAAACTGTGCTACACAAGAGGAAGGTAATTTTATGGTCTTACAGGTCCACAATGAATTGTTTAATAATCTTAAAGGCTTTTTTATTACAAAGGTTAGAAACTCTCAGAAATATTCTGGCCCTAAGGTGGCCGCATGGTATGGGAAATCTTGTAGAGAGGCTTATAGAATCCTGGCCAGGGCAATTAGATCAAAGAATATGGGAGACATCAAAAGGGCAAGGGCAGGGTACAAGTTAGCCCAACAGCAAGCTAAAATGGACTGGGATGAGCATCATTGAGATGAGTTGCTCAAGGCCAGCAATGGGAGAAGCATGGTTACCTTTTGGCATCTTGTGAGATGGGGCAGTGGCAAACCGTGCCAAGCTCCAGTCAACCATGTAGCCCCTGAGCAGTGGGTATCACACTATAAGGCCCAGTTCAACATTGCAGAACAAGACTCAGAACAGTTTAAAATGCCCCCTTTTAATTCCTCTCTGTATTTTACAAAGAAAGAGGTAGAAATAGCATTAAACTCAGTCCCGAGAGGTAGGGCCCCTGGGTTGGATTGTATTCCAGCTGATCTGTTCTTGCATGACAGAGCGAAGTGGGTAATATATATCCAGCTACTTGCGTATGCCATCGCCAGTGGTGCCCTCATGCCCGATACATGGTCAGGAGTTGAAATCCTCCAGATTTTTAAGAAAGGGGACCGCTCCAACCCAGGCAACTACAGGCCTTTAAGCCTCATTGATTGTATTCAAAAAGTCACAGCTAGGCTGGTACTAAGCCGAATCCAGGCCTGGATAGACGAATATGATATTTTGTCCCCATTGCAGGTGGAGTTCTGTTCACACACCAGCACTATTGACCAGGTTTTTAGGTTCATTTTAGTTTATTGGAGAGTGGTAATTATAGGAGGGGGTACCATTTACGCGGCTTTTATCGATCTCAAGTCAGCTTTTGATCTTGTTCCACGCACTAAAATGTGGAGAGCATTCGTGGAACAGGGCATGCCATTGGAATTATTGGCCATTTTAGTTATATTACATGGCTCAAATTATGCAAAGGTGCGCTGGGGCTCGCAGGGAAGTGTTACAGATAGGTTTCCAGTAGCAAAGGGGGTTCGACAGGGGTGCGTTTTAGTACCAACCCTCTTTTCCTTGTTCATCAATAGGGTAGTGCAGTATTTCCAGAATCATCCCACTGATGCTCGTACCCAAGCAGACATGAAGATTCCTTTGCTCATGTTTGCGGATGATACTTTGATAATCTCCAAGACACAAAAAGGACTCCAGTCGGCTATTGTTAGATTTGAGGAGTTTTGTCAGGACCATGACCTGATAGTTAATGTGGAAAAAACTAAATTTATGGTTCAACACAAACACAAGGTCATAAAAGGCAGAGTTGCTATGAACAATGTTACCCTAGAGCAGACTCATGTATTTACATATTTGGGGATTACCTTAGGTAGTAAACTTAATTGGAAGCCTCATATCAATCATTTGGTCCTCAAACACGCCCAATTGTCCAGTGCCCTGTTGAAGGAACAGCGTCTTTCCCACACCAAGCCTTTCGCACCTGTCCTAAAAATATATAACTCTAAAATGAGTGCCTCAGTTTTATATGGGGCAGAATTATGGGGCTTTGACAACTTAGTTCCCCTGGCTACAGCCCAAAACAAATTTCTGAGGGCCATAACTGGTCTTCTCCAATCAACACCACTATTGCCCCTCTTTTTAGATTTGGGTTGTTATTTTATTGAGGACACAGCGCAGTTTAGACCAGTGGCTTATTGGAGAAGGCTCTGGGTTACACCAGAACTCTCCCTGTACGCCCAGGCTCTTCTTGAAGTCAGGGAGGCAGATAGTATGTGTAAAATTCCCTGGCTGAGACGGACAAAAGATATCTTGAGCGAGATGGGGATGAGTAGACTGTGGAAAAATCCTGTTGATAATCCCTTTCCTTCAAAGAAGGAATTTAAGGCGGTGTACTGGAACATGGTCAAAATGAAGCGCTTCTCCTCTTTAACAAAGCAATCACTAACAAGGGAATTCTTAGAGCTTAAACATGATTTAGGGTACGAAGGCTATTGGGATCTCATTACTGTTTTAAATGATAGGAAACTTTATCATCAATTTAGAGTGGGTTCTCTCCCAATTAACTCGTTTGTTAGTAAATGGCATGCCCTGAACCATAGTAAATGCCCCTTCTGTCCTACACAGAACAAATCCTTAAAACACATTTTATTTGTATGCCCAGTTTACAAAATCCCTAGGAACAAATGGCTCAAACCAATTTGTTTGATTTTGGGCATTAGTTCTGGCAACGAAGCATTTAGGATCCTATAAACAGACACCAATGAATCCACAGTGATTGCTGTCGCAAATGTTTAAGTTGGATGTGTGCCATACAAGCTAAGAAGATGAGGCTACGATAACATGTTTTTAGGGTACACACCTGGTTATTTTTTTACATATATTCTGAGATTACTGGTACTAATTTTTGTGGCACAATCGTCAGAAGTTTCATTAGTTGTAATTCTTTATTACATATCAAGGCATCTTATCTTTGTGGATCTACTTTCTTCCTTTTGATCATCATTTTAATGTATAATTTTGCAAACACCTACGTAAATGAATTTGACTATTATGTTTTAAATGTAAATGTCTTTTATGATTTTTAATCGAAATAAAGACTTATTTGAATTGAATTGAATTGATAATATATATGCAATAGTCATTTACAGTCAAACGATTAAACATCAAAAAATCCCCGTTAAGGACCATCTGGAGAAAGTTCGACCAGTCCGGGGTCATTGTTTTTCAACCGAAATTCTTTTTTCTGGACTGTACAAAGAATGATTCAAAATGTCAATTGGATCATGCCTCATGTTGAATAAAAACTTTTTGAAAGCCTCACTGAGACCAAAATTGCCATTTTTACAGACTCAGAAGCTTCTATTTTGACCAATTTCAGGCAGGAAAACGACTCTAAATACACCCATTTTACTTCCAGAAGTGATAAAACTTATGCAATAGTCATTTACAGTCAAAATATTAAATATTAAAAAATCACCATTACTGACCATCTGGAGAAAGTTCGGCAGGCAAAGAGTCATCGTTTTTCATCATAAAATTGAATTTTTGGACTGTACAAAATATGATTCAAAATGTCAATGGGGAAGAGGAGCCTAGCGCGTGATCAAGATGGCCGCGTGAGCTCAGAGCTCCCGAGACCCTCGCTCCCTCCGGCAAATATCCTGTGAAGAATCCTGTTTTTAACACCCGGAATATTGGAGGCGAGCCGTTGCTGAGGTGATCGTCGCTGTCCGGACTGAAATCGCCCACCGGAGGCCGAAGTTGTGCCACATGGAAGTTTGCGGCCTACTCCCCGGAAGATGACCGGGGCTTGCGCTGGCACGGTGCCCGAGCACTAATTGAACAACAGCGGCCGTGTGAGGGGCGAGCCATTGGAAGGACGGTGTCATCACTTTCGCTTTCCTGTTTTCATTGCGCCCTGGCCTGGGAGTGAGTCGCGCCGGTCACTTGTTGCATTGTCGTCACGTGCCCAGGCCCGGCGTGGGTACTGAAGGTTCAGAGGGCCCCGTCTTCTCTGGATGGGCAAGGGGATTGTTTCTGCAGCAGATCACGATGTCGGCCAAATCGGAAGCCGAAAAACAGAAGCCCAAGAATACCAGGCGGGGAGGATACACCCAAACCAACAACATGGATCGTTATGCCCAGCAGAAGGGGTCACCGGGCGGATCGGGACGGCCATTGGAAGCCTTGAAAGAAGGTTTGCCCCCCGCTACGGAACCAACCCTGCAGGATATCATGGGGGCCATCGAGGGGATGCAGTCCTCTATTGGGCAGCAATTCGAGACCCTGGCACATAAAGTGGACACAATCTCGATCGACGTCAACTTGATTCGGGCAGACCTGGGGAAAACCAATGAACGGGTTCAATCCTTGGACCTTAAAACCTCTGGCCTCAAGGGAGATATCTCTGATCTGCAGCTGGAAGTCCGTAATTTGAGGACCGCAAACGACCTCTGTGCCCGACGGCTGGAGGACTTTGAAGGCCGGGCACGGCGCAATAACGTGCGCATTATTGGGGTCCCGGAAACCTCGGAGGAGCAGTCGGTGGACCTGTTCGTGGAGGACTTGGTGGTAAACCATCTGGCGCCCAAAGGCCTCAGTAAGTTCTTTACTGTTGAACGTGCCCACAGAGTCCCTGGTGGGAGGCCCAAGGTGGGGGCCCCCCCGAGACCTATTGTTGCCAGGATCTTTAATTTCAGGGACCGCGACGCCATTCTACAAGCATCACGAGTGTCCGGCCCGATGACTTTCCAGAACACCACAGTGAGTTTTTATCCTGACTTTACCCAGGTGGTGCAGAAGCAAAGGCAGAGCTTCCTGGCGGTTAAGAGACGGCTAAGAGGGATGGGACTGAAGTACGCCATGCTCTTCCCGGCCAGGTTGCGTGTGGTGTATGAAGAGCGGACTTTCTTTTTTGAATCACCGGACATGGTCGGAGACTGGCTGGACACATTGCCCCAATGACAGACTAGCGGGGAGCATGCTGGTGGAGCAGAAGGTGGCCGTGATGAACAAGAGTGAGGACTCTGGTGCCAGATCATTTTGACTTTGCCCAGGACAGTGAATCACAGTTTTCGGTCTTTCCGGGAGGGTAGTAGCCCGGGGGGCGGCGGGGGTATGAAGGGAGATTTTTCCTCCTCTGGGGTTCTTTTTGTAGACTAGTTTTAGAATAGGGCGACAGGCACACTGCAAGTTGGGGGGGGTCTTAAGCTTACGCAGGGGTGCAGGGTGGGGGGTGGAATGGGGTTGTTGAGGTGGTTGTTGTTGGTTTTTGTTTTGCAAGGCGTAGTGATGCAAGCTTCTGTAGCTCGAGTGCGGTTCTACGGGGGGGTGGAGGTCTCCTTACATTTCGGGATGGGGGTAGGGGCTTAAAGATACTCAGTTGGAATGTTAACGGCTTAGGGGATCGTATTAAGCGAGGGATTGTCCTGCAATTTCTGAAGCAATGCTCCCCTGACATAGTTTTATTGCAAGAGACGCACTTGATAGGTAACACGTGCTACGCACTCAACAGGAAGGGCTACAAATTCGTTGCACACTCGGGGTTTTCCTCGGGCTCTAGAGGGGCTGGAATACTTGTTAGGGCCTCGCTGCCGTTTGAGGTTGACTCCACCACTGTTGATGAAAGGGGGCAATTTGCGGCTGTGGCGGGGAGGTGGGAGGGCAGGACGCTTGTCTTGGTTTCTGTTTATGTCCCTCCTGCGCTGCAGCCCTCCACATTTGCGGACCTGGGGAGGGCTCTGTTGGATCTTCCAGAGGGAATGTTGGTGGTGGGTGGTGATTTTAATGCGGTTGGTTCCGGATTGCTTGATAGACACCCGCCAAGAAGCTCTGGGGGGGCGCAGAAATGGCTTTCAGACTTTGTGGATACCCTTGGTCTGGTTGACTGTTGGAGACTGCTGCATCCCACTCAGCGGCAGTACACTTTCCACTCCGGGGCGCATGGCAGTCTCTCTAGAATTGATTATGTTCTTACTTTGGCTGCACACGCCTCCTTTGTGTCCGAGGCTAGGCACATGGCTAGGGGTATTTCTGACCATTCGCCGGTGTGGATCTGTATGGATGTTGGTCGAGGAGTGGTGAGCAGGGTGGCTCCGATTAACCCCTGGTATCTCCATGACCCTAGGACTCGTAGCGCGGTGCTGAAGGCGGTCGACCTCTACTTCCAGGAAAATCTAGGCTCGGTCACGTCTGCGGTGTCTTTGTGAGAAGCGTTTAAAACTGTGCTGAGAGGAGAGGCCCTTTCCTTGATAGCGGCAGCCAAACGTCGGAGGGATGCGGAGGTCGCACAGATCGAGGCGGAGAGAGCGGCTCTAGAGTTGGTTTTGGAGGAGGAGGTTAAGGCTGCAACGCTGCATAAATTGAGCCTAAAGCAGTCGGAGTATAAGGCCCTGGTGACGAATGCGGCCAAAGCCCTGAGTAGGGAGCAGCAGGGGCGACTGTATGATGTGGGGGACAAGGCCGGGAAACTAATAGCGTGGCTGGATAAAAAAGAGCGGGTTAATCGTGTGGTGCCAGAACTAGTAACAGAGGGTGGCGTTATTGTCACTGAACCGGATGGCGTAGTCCAGTGCTTCGCAGATTATTTCCGCACGGTCTATACCTCTGTGTCGGACAGGCCGGTGGAGGACTCGTGTGAACTTCTGCGCGATCTGGCTCTGCCTTGCCTCTCTGACATAGACAGGGAAGATCTAGATGGTGACATCACAGCTGACGAAGTTGCGGGTGCTATTCGTTCACTGCGCCCGGGCAAGGCCTCGGGCCCGAATGGCCTGCCAATTGAGTTGTATAAACTCCGGCCGGACAAGATCGCTCCACACCTGCGAGACATGTTTGTAGAGGCGCGGGAGATAGGATGATTTCCATTCGACCAACGCCTGGCGACAATTGTGGTCATACACAAAGATGGCAAGCCCAGGAATAAATGCAGCTCATATAGGCCGATTTCGCTACTTAATGCCGAGCCGAAAATCCTCGCTAAAATACTGGCCAACCGTTTGATAAGGGTGATCGGGGACCTGATCCACCCGGACCAATCCGGTTTCATCCCGCACCGTAACAGTGCGTTGAACCTTAGGCGCATCCACGGCGTGCTTGCAAGGACGGGGACGCTGCGGGAGTCGACCATTGTGGCTGCACTTGAAGCCACGATGGCTTTTGACACGGTAGAGTGGGCATATCTGTGGGCTGCACTTGCAAAATTCGGCTTTGGACCTGGCTTTGTTGGCTGGGTGAGACTACTGTATGAAGGACCCTTGGCTAAAGTCGCGGTCAATGGTAGGGTGTCCTGCCCGTTCGAGCTGGGGAGCGGCACCAGGCAGGGTTGTCCCCTGTCGCCGTTGTTGTTTGCTCTCGCTCTTGAACCACTGGCGGCATGGATACGATGGCACCCGGACATAAGGGGGATCCGATGGTCACCAGATCATGAGGACCGCATTTCTCTTTATGCCGACGACATTTTGCTATACCTCACTTCACCCAGGAAGTCTCTCATAGTAGTCTGTGACGTTTTGACTTCTTTTGGTAGGAACTCGGGTCTCACCATTAACTGGGGGAAGTCGTATCTGTATGCCCTAAGTGGAGACGTCCCTGTTCTCCCGCGGAATTGCTCGATCCAGATCGCCCAGGAGGGCTTTTTGTATCTAGGGATCTATATCTCCACCGATCCAATTGTTCGATATGAGAGAAACCTGCTCCCTCCATTGACGCGCCTGCGGCGGGATGTGGCGGGTTGGCGGTGGTTGCCGCTTTCCCTCCTAGGCCGTGCCGCGCTGTTCAAAATGATGTCTCTTCCCCGCTTTCTCTATGCCCTGCAGAATACCCTGGAGCTGGTCCCGGCCAGCTATTTTCGGGAGGTCGAGAGCCTCCAGCGCTCGTTGCTGTGGGATGGCCGACCGCGTATAGCTATTGCAAAGCTGACCCTTCCGTGGTACGATGGGGGTATTGCGCTTCCTGACATTAGAAGATATTATTGGGCCACTCAGTTGAGTGCGATCAACCATGGAGTCTACGGTCCGGCGCTGAGCCCCGGCTTCGCTATGGTTCGGTGGTTGCTGCGCGGGGGTAATTACTTTAGAGCACTCTACTCCAGGTCAATGGATGGGTCCCTCATGGGGCCAACCAAGACGGCGGTGCACGTGTGGAAGGCCGTTACGAACTCGCTGGGTTGGAAGGATAGGCTTACCCTCGCTACTCCGCTGTTTGACTCTGATATGTTGGGGAAACTTTGGCACACGAAGGGGTTCGAGAAATGGGACCTGATTGGGATATCCAGGGTGGGGGACCTGCTGGTTAAGGGACGAGTGAAATCGTTTGACGAGCTACGGACGGAGTACGATCTGGAGGGTATGGAATATTTCCGGTATGCACAGGTACACCACGCTCTGCGGTCCGTCCTCGTCGAGGGGGAGACTGTGCCTGAGTCCTCTGCCTTGGAGGATCGGATCCTGGATGGCCATATGCCGGAGAGTACAATCTCCTTAATTTACAAGAAGCTTGTTAATGTCTGGACTGACCTCCTCCTAGGGGTGCGTGATCAGTGGACTAGGGACGGCCTTGAACTGGATGATGAGGACTGGCCATCTCCTCTCCTAAGGAGGTCGCGATCCCGGCACGACTAAGGCTGGTGCAGCTTAAGATACTTCATAGAGTCTATGTCACGGGGCCCCGACTGATTCATATGGGTTTCTCCGAGGATGGCTTATGTAAGAGGGGCTGTGGGATGGTGGGTACCTTCCTACATATCATATGGGAATGTGGTGTGATCACGGAGTTCTGGAAGCGAATTCATGTTGTGATGCAGGAGGTCACGGGTATTGCACTGCTGCCAGAGGCACGGCGCTGTCTTTTGAATGTCTGGGGTCCTACTGACTATGATGCGGCGCAGACTCAATGGGTGACCCTAGGGAATATGGTGGCGAAGCGTGATATTGCGCGACTGTGGGTTCTCAGAGACCTCCCGCTATGGAAGCATGGATGGAAAATATGGACTGGAGCATGTTTAGGGAGAAAACGGTGTATAGTGCCCGGGGGCGGCCTAAGAAATGGCATAAGATATGGGGGCGATGGAACCAGTATAGGGGTGATATATGTCTGCCCCCGGCCACTGAACCGTTAGAGGAGCAACTTTCCCCCTAGCTTCACTTCCAACTTGGGATTTTTATGATGATTATATGCTAGAATGTTAGCGCCTCTGCTTCTCCCTCATCCACCCGACCGGTGGCTTTGTTCTGACTTTGGGAATGGGGCCGCGCCCCCATCGGGAACTGGCACGAGTTCATTGTGTATACTGCCTTGCTTGTGTTATTTACTTTAGGTTGTTTTAAAAAAAAGGAACCTTTTTTTTTCCTGTACCAGAGCTGTGGACACTTCCATGTGTTGTACTTAATTGGCTGCCGAACCTCCGGGATGTCGTCTGAATAGCTGTGTTCCAGACTGACATAAATAAAGGTTTTTAAAAAAAAAAAAAAAAAAAAATGTCAATGGGATCATGCCTCATGTTGAATAACCAATTTTTAACGCCGAACAGTAAACAAAATTGCAATTTTTACAGACTTTTCCTCCTACTCAGAAGCTTCTCTTTTGACCTATTTCAGGCAGGAAAATGTCTCTAAACACACTTATTTTAGTTCCAAAAGTGATAATACACATGCAATAGTCGTTTAAAGTCAAAGATTAAAAAGTCACCAATACTGACCTTCTGGAGAAAGTTCGACAGGTGTGGGGACATCATTTTTCATCAGAAAATTTATTTTTGTGACTGTACAAGGAATGATTCAGAATGTCAATTGGCTCATGCTTCATGTTGAATAACCAATTTTTAACGCTGTTTTCCTTCTACTCAGGTGATTCTCTTTTCACCAATTTCAGGCAGGAAAATGTCTCTAAACACGCCTATTTTAGTTCCAAAAGTGATAATTCCATTGCAATAGTAATTTACAGTCAAAAGATTAAATATTAAAAAATCACCATTACTGACCATCTGGAGAATGTTCCACAGGTCCGGGATCAACAGTTTTTCATCTGAAAATTTATTTTTTGGATTGTACAAGGATTGATTCGAAATGTCAATTGGATTGCCCTCATGTTGAATAACGACTTTTTAAACTCTTACAGTGACCAAACTTGACAAATTTCTGGCAGGAAAATCACTCTAAACACACTTATTTCAGTTCCAAAAGTGAGAATTCCATTGCAATAGTAATTTAATTTACAGTCAAAAGATTAAACATTAAAAATCACCATTACTGACCATCTGGAGAAAGTTCGACAGGTCGAGGGTCATCGTTTTTCATCAGAACATGTATTTTTTGGACTGTACAAAGAATGATTCAAAATGTCAATTGGATCGTGCCTCATGTTGAATGACGACTTTTTAGAGCCTAACAGTGACCAAAATTGCCATTTTTACAGACTTTTCCTCCTACTCAGAAGCTTCTATTTTGACCAATTTCAGGCAGCAAAATGATTCTAAACACACTTATTTCAGTTCCAGAAGTAATAATACACGTGCAATAGTGATTTTCCAGTCGAAAGATTAAAAAAATCACCATTACTGACCATCTGGAGAAAGTTTGACAGGCAAGGAGTCATCGTTTTTCATCATCAAATTGATTTTTTGGATTGTACAAAATATGATTCAAAATGGCAAATGGATCATTGCAATAGTAATTTACAGTCAAAAGATTAAATATTAAAAAATCACCATTACTGACTGTTAGAACTGGCACTTGACGTGGGTCTCCCTTACACTTTTTTGCTGTTGCCTTATGTATTTTTGCTGGTGTTAGATGCATAGGGCACTGTGTCCCTATTGTAAATTAATGTGTGAATTAGTAATTCCATGATTGGCTGGTTTGGTTTACCTGTCAGACCCATAGTACAGTGCACCAGGAGTGCCCAGGGCTGGTAATCCAAATGCTGCTAGTGGGCTTGCAGCACTGGTTGTGCCATTGCAGAGCCTGCGTGCAGTCTGGTACTGTCATGCTGACTGGGCAAGTGCACCCACTTGCCAGTCCCTAAACCTTCCCTTTTCTTCATGTCAGACACCCCTATGGTAGGCCCAAGGGCGGGGTGCATTGTAAGTATAAGGTAGGGCAAGCCCTGATGTGTGTGGCATGTCCTAATAGTGAATTACAGCCATTTTCGTTTTTCACTATTGCAAGGCTACCTGTTCTCCATAGGCCACAATGGGCAGTTTGATTATTCTACCTTAGAAATTCGAGTTTAGCATGCCTGAACTCAGAATGATAAAATACATCTTTTAGTGAAGTTGGTTTTAACATTCTGTGTTTGAAAATGCCACTTTTAGAAAGTATTGTGTGAATTAACAGCGGTAATGCACTCTACTTTCGTTGTCATGCGTGTCGCATCTAAAGGTACATTGACTCAAAGTGTCGCATTTAAGATCTAAGAGAGAACTAAGCTAAAACTACAATTTTTAAGTAACAGTATTGTGCATTTTTGTCGTTTATGGTCTTGTGTTAAGTCTATATAAAGAATACTTATTTTTTATATAAAACCTGTGTGGTGTCCATCTGTAGTGTTGTCACGTGATTACTGTATGTGTTCACAAATGCTTTACACACTGCCTCTGAGATAATGTAATGTAATGTAATGTAAGTTGGTTCTAATAGAGCGCTGGCTGTCACTCCGCGAAGAGCATCCTGGTGCTGTGGAGGTTGGAGGTAAGAGGAGAGGAGAGGCACTAGTGTTTCTAAATAAGGGAGTGACATAGTTCCTCTGGGGCTGCAAATACCCAAGTCTTAAGAGCCTTCCTGAAAAGTGTCTCTGTTTCAAATGATCTCAGGTGGGGTGGTAGAAGGTTCCAGGCTTTGGATCCCAGGACGGCCACTGTTCTACCGCCCTTAGTTTTATATTTGAAGGAGGGTGGCTTGAGACAGTTGGCGGTGGAGGACCTGAGATTTCTAGTTGTGGTGTATGTGGTGAATCTTGCGGAGAGATACTTGGGTCCAAGTTTGTGTTTGGCTCTGAATGTAATGAGAAGGATTTTAAAAAGAATTCTTTTATGTACAGAGAGCCAATGAAGGGCTTGTAGGGCTGCAGATGCTGAGGATCTTCTAGGAAGCTTCAAAATGAGTCGAGCCGTGGCATGCTGGACAACCTGCAGCTTCTTTAATGTGGATTTCTTGGTACCTGCTAATAGACTGTTGCAGTAGTCCAGACGCGAGAGTATCAGGGCCACTGTCACTGATTTCCTGGCAGTAAGGGGGATGAGGTCAAAGAATTTTTTTAAGGATTTAATGAGACTGAAGCATGTCCCTGCTACTGCCGTGGTGTAGGGAAGAAAGGTGAGCGCGGAGTCGAATTTTACTCCCAAGTTTTTCGCTACCTTGACTGTGTCCGGGGGGGTGGTGTCCCATCTGGCCACCAGTTGCCAGGTTGGAATTGGACATTTTTCCCTATGGGGAGGATTTCAGTTTTGTCCGTGTTGCATCTCAAATGGTTCTCTCTCATCCAATGGATGATTGCGGTGAGGCAGTGTTTGAAGGTAAGTTCAGTCGAGGATGAGTTGTTGTCTAGGGAAAGGATCAATTGGGTGTCACCGCGTAGGACGTGACTTCAATGTCAAATGATCTTATTAAGTGGATGAGAGGGGTCATGTAGACATTGAACAGCAGTGGGCTCAGAGTTGAGCCCTGTGGGAAACCAGTTGTTATGTTACGTTCCGTTGAAATAAAGGGCAACTGCTTGTCTACGGTTGGTAAGAAAGGATTTAATCCAGTCTAGGGCAGTACCTGAGATGCCGCTACGTTCGAGTCGTTTCAGAAGTATGCTGTGGGAAATAGTATTGAACGCAGCCGACAAATCGAGTAGGATGAGGACAGCTTTCTTGCCATTGTTGGCTATGGTTTTTAGTGCATCAGTTATTTCCAATAGAGCTGATTCAGTGGAATGTTTGGGGCGAAAGCGTGATTGTTGAGGGTGCAGAATATTATTATCCTCAATAAATGTAGACAGTTCTTTATGCACAAACTTCTCTGTTATCTTGCCAAGCAATGGAAGTAAGGAGATAGGCCGAAGATTAGAGAGCACGGAAGAGTCAATGTTTTGTTTCTTCTTCAGTGGTTTCACAAGCGCGAGCTTCCACTCGTCCGGAACAATGGCTGTGCTGATGGAGGAATTCACTATCTGATTATTAATGGGGTTGACTGTCTATTATTTTGTGAAGAATCAGTGGAGGGCAAGCATCTAGGGGTGAGCCTGATTTGCAAGTTCTTATGGCCTCATGGGTCTGTTCTAATGAGACTTGCTTAAAGGTCCGGAGAAAGTGAGTGGGTGTTGGCTCGGAGCCCCCATCCAGATCTTGTGGACAGATAAGCCTGTCTGCTCGTGCCAAGCTACCAAGGGGGTGAGCAGAGGTTATTTTAGGAGTGTACCCCCTTCCCCTTCCCCTGACTAGAGGCAAGGGTCCCTATTTGTCACAAGTGCATAGCTGTGCCAACTAGAGACCCCCAACTCTAACATTGGTGGTCATCGGTGGGATTCTGGACTTGCATTTGTGACTCATATACAGTGATTGGTGAACACTACTAGTGAGTGCAGACCAAAATGCAACCACATACTTTTGGTAGATTTCTTTTTGGGATTTTCTATTTTTGCCAAGTTTAACTATCTTGGAGGACACAGCGTCCATCACCTCTGTTGATTTTGAGTGGGAAGAGGAGAAACTAGAAAGCTACAAAGTAAAGCAGCTGAAGTACTTCTGCAAGAAATTCAATGTTTCCATTGTTGGGCTCAACAGGAAGGAAGAATTCTACAAGGCGCTGAGGGCCTGGGTAGAAGCTAGGAATACCCCTGAGGATGTGGAAGGGGTTGAGAATGCAGAGGAGCGGCTGGGTGGGTCATTGGGTCCAGGAGGAAGGAGAGCACCTTCCCTCGCAGGTAGCAGTGTTTCTGCCAAGAGTCTGTCTCCAGAGGAGCTGGAGGACAGAGAAAGATGCAGGAGGCATGAGATGGAGCTGACCAAGCTCAAGTTAAACGGGCAGTTGGAATTTGAAATGCAAACTAGGAAGTTAGTCATAGAAGAGAAGAAAAGGCAGTTTGAACATGAAAAGGTTTTGAGGGAGTTGGAGTTAAAGGCCAAAAGCTTAGAGATTACTCCCTCTGGTGGCAGCACACGGTCATTTCCTGTTGAATCCAGGATGTATATTCCCAAAGATGTGGTGAAATAATTTTTTTCAAATGATGATATTGGGCAGTGGTTCAAGGCCTATGAGGGAGTCATGTCTTCCTACCGGGTCCCTGAGAAGGATTGGGGAGCGGGGTTGTGGGGGCGGTTCCTTAGTGAGGGGCGGGACACATTGTTAGACTCAGTGGTCGAAGTGGGGAAAAAAAAGTAGGGGAACTGTGGGCGGAGACTCAGGGGGCGGGAATAACCCAAGGATTGGACTAGTGGGCGGAGTCGGAGGTGTGGCTAGAAATAGCAAAACATACCAATTTTTGAAAGTTTGGCATTTCACTGACCAGTTACAGCTTATAACGTTATTTAATTCAAAGACTCAATAAACATGTTTATTTGAGGTTTAATATATAAGTTGTTTATATTTAATTCATTTACAATGTGGGACATGTTTCCAATCACAGAATATTCCAAATACGCTTATAAGTGGAATCATAAGCCATTTGTCTCCGAGCCATGCAGTTTCTTTCATCTGCACTTCTCCTCCCTTTTTCTAACCATTTCTGAACATAAAATTCAGGTTTAAATTCTATGACAGGTGGCCCCACGATATTTATGAACATTATAGAAGACAGACGATTGATTGATATTCTGTTCCGCAGTGGTGTGAGCACATCATTCATTACACTAAAGCCCCGTTCACATTCAGCAGTTGAGGTACAAAAGGTGTTTATAATTTGCATTAATGGTTTCAGGCTTTCAGGGATGCAATTTTTATTTTGTTTGTACTCTCTGAAACCAAGGATGTACTGCCTGGTATCAAATACATGCAACCTGCTACAAAGGTTTTGTAATTCTCCCTCACCGTATAAGATGTCTACTTGATCTGGCCAATAAACTGGTTGTAGGAGTTTCATTCTATGTACTAACTCTTTGTATTCTATTTCATCATTGTTTGTGGTTGTGCATCTAGAAACATTTGATGCATTAGACATTGTCATCCTTTTTCGCAGGTTATTTGCTAAGTTCCTAAAGAACTGTGCCCTATTGATGCTAACACAGCCTTTGTTCTGTTGCAGTCCTACACCAGCAAACTGCATCCGTTCAGCAGCATCTAATGCAGTTGTAGCAAAGGGCCCAGGTGACTCAGCCATTGATTCAAACACTAAAATCTGCATCTGTATTGAACGATCGGCCTCATATATGGTCATATCACGCCGCTGCAGCCTTCTGGATAGGTCACTCAATTCTGTGAGAGCATCATATAAAATGCCCATATTTTCAACAAACACCAGGGAGGTTAATAAACGGTTTAAACCAGCATATTTCCTCTGCTCAATGTCACTCCTCGTTGAGTCTTCGGAAGATTCCATGAAATGTTTACTAAGTGCTTTGTAGTTATTCCAAACAGCTCTCACAGATCTTTCACTTGAGGACACCCAACGTACATCTAGCACCTTTCCAATTGCCAGAAGTCTTACTTCTACCTCCAGAACACATTCCCCAAGCTCTCTTTGATTTTTCGGAGAGGCATGGTAGGTGGTATATAGTTTATCAAAAAAAACTTTGAGCTGATTAATGCCTGCAACTTCTTTACAAACATCACCCACTGCAAGCTCCAGCTTGTGGTTAGCACAGTGCCATACACTCAACTGTGGATATTTCAGTTTCAGAAGAGTTGCCACACCGGATTTCCTACCTATCATATTGGAAGCACCATCTGTCACAAGCTGAACCAAATGACTTTTTAAATACTCATCAGTAAAACCGTGTCTCTCTAAGCATGCAAGTAAGGTATCTAAGATTATATCTGCTGCTGTGCTTGGCAACTCAACAAGGTCTAAGAAAAAGGTCAGTGGCTCATTGTGTTTATCAATACATGCTCTTACACAGATAATTAGTGTGGTCAATTTACTAACTGTGGTAGATTCATCTATCATGAGGCTTATTTTTGATTCATTCTGCAAGATACAATCAATCAGCCTTGACCTCATTGTAGCAGCAATATGGTCTATTATATCAGCGCAGCTGTGATCTGAATGCAAGACTCTGCCCAAGTCTGCACCATTCATCTTTTGAACATCAATATCTAACGGCATATCAGAAAAAGGGCGCTCATGTTTGCCTATTTTGTATGCAGTTCTGAATACACGGCATGTCTCTTCCTGTACTTTCATTTGCATTTTCAAATTGTACTGTGGAATACTTTCACGGGCCCTCTGTTCTAAAATAGCTAGTGCCTTCAGATGACAGGAGCTATTCTTATGACGAAATATTTTTTTCCGCAGAGAAATTAACTGCTTGTCTTTAGAAGGGCCATATGGGATGACCAAGCAATCTACCCATTCCATGGAAAGATGCACACCTTGACTTGTTTCTGTTTTAAGATTTACCTTCCTGCACACTTTACATCCAAGCTTGCCTTTGGAAAAGAAGAGCCATGGATACTCTGTACGTTTGATTTCAAGTTGTTCCGAAGACCAGCAGGCTGGGTGATCAATTTGATCCACACTCTCCACCACATTTCCTTGGAGGAGTATGTGACTGTCGTTAGTGCCACAGCCATCTAACAATACTTCGTCTTCCGAATCGACTCTTCTCCTCTTTTCGGGCATCCTGCCACTTTCACTTGTTTGCCTTTCAAAACCCTGATTTGCATTTGCCATTGGTCCTTCCGAACTGGAGCCTGGGGACTTGCGTGTTTCACAAGATGTGGCTGGAGCATTTTTCTTCTGCAGCCACTGAAGCATCTGCATAAATAATTGTATAAATACATACATTTTAAAATAAGCACTGTACCATAACTCATGATTTATTTTAAATGCTGCCTGTCGGTACAAATTGGGATTTTCCACAAGACAATTTAAGAAAGAGTCCATGTCATTTTTTAATCCCACGGTAAACACTATATTGAATATTAGCCGTTTGACAATGAAAACTATGGTGTAAATTAAAATGTGTCAGCCCACACTTAAGGCATTTACTTGAAAAATATTTTTACATGCATTTATGCAATGGAATAATGGGGGAATTAAATGGTACATTGTTTGTATCAATGAGCAGGTCCCAATAAATGTGAGGGAATAGATTGAATAGTCTCAGAACCTGGCTGAGGCTCTTTACCTCTTTAAAACTTGACGTTGGATTGAAGAAAGACGAATACTGCGAATCTTCTGGGTAAGCAGCAATTTATGTGGCAGGCAGAAGAGATTTAGGAAGCACCCCTACTTCCGAGATTCTGTACCAACTGTGCTTTGCGGCCTATGCAGTGACACTGATTTGCCTCCGATCTAGCAGTAAACCTGATCCCTCTATGGCCTTGCAGTGCCGTGGTTTGATGATGACCTGTCTTTCTGGTTTGAGAACAGAAACACCCTCATCCGGTTTCTGGTGAGTGTCTGCAACTGCACGATCTGAGAAATCTTTCAAATAAAGAAGGGAATGTTAAATAAAAGTTAGCATGAATTTGCTAGAAAATAATGATCATTTTGCACTGGTATCTACAGAATGGGAACTGCGCAATTTTACATTGTTCCATAACTAAGTTCAGGGACAAAAAAAACTGTTAGACACCAGTAAACCCTGGTTTAAAGACCACTGTTCTAACTATTGAGCTCTGCTGCCCATTCCTGCACCTTCTCATAAAGTTGGGCCTTCTTGAACGGCCAAGTCAACCCCCTAGATGTCTTACTGCAGTACACATCTTATAGCAGCTGGTAAACAAAACATGGAACATAATAAGTTGATACGTAATTGCAGTGGCCCCAAAGCAGGCAGCACATGCTAAAAGTGCTTGTGTATGAAGCAGAGAGACAATGAAGTTTGTGAGCTTAGGGACATATTTATGGGAATGGTGGTGCAGGGCAGCACAGCAAGTTACTTTGCTGCACTGCCCTGCGTCACAGGGAAAGGGCGGGAATGTGCTGTATCAATCCAATATGGTGCATTCCGGTCTTTTCCCCCTGCACTGGCACCATTTCGACAGCCTAGCTTCAACGCAGGCACACTTGCCCCATGGTGCAAGGGTGCCTCCTTTGCATGCAGGATTGTTTTTGTGCAGGAAGGGGCACCTTCCTGTACAAAACAATCTTGAGAGGGTTTTTCATCTTTCTATGTGGGCTGCAGAATAAAGCACAGTTTGAAAGAGGAAAAAACAAGGAGGAATAAAGATATTTCTCCTAGTTATGCCTCCTCTGGGGCAGCGCAAGATTTTGCCGCATTCCCAGGATTACAAGTCCTTGTAAATCTATGAATGCGTCAAAAACCGTGGGAGTTGTGTGGGAGACTTTTATTATTGCAGGAAAACTACTGCGGTTTACAAGGAACTCTGCAGTGATTTATGAATTTTTAAGAGAGAGTCATTATGCTGCACAGTTCTGCTGGTTTTGTTACTGGGGGCCGATTTCGCAGCATTGCTGCAAAACCAGTCCCCAAGTTACAAAACCAGTCTCCCATGCAACACCCACCGCAACACCTCCCGTGCACACAGTAAGGCAATGCAGCAGTTTGTGCTGCGTTGCAGTACTCCATATCTATGAAGCCGTTCAAAGACATGCAAAGTGGTTTTACGTGGCTTTTAAAATATGACTTCGAGCTTTGCATTGTGCATGTACCACATTGGAAGGTGCAAGCATGACGCAAGGCCCTTGACAGCATGCTCCTTAGTCTGGTGTGCATGCAAATCCTGCATTGCAAATCCCTGGTGAGTTGCATTAGTACTACTGGAACAAGGCCTATGAAGGCACCAATGCGTGAGGTGGACTGGCCTCAATGGTCCAGTGACCTCCGTGACAAAGCCACTGCTGCTCTAGGGTGTGCTGCTTTGTAGACCTGCCCGCAAGACTGGTGGTGAACCTGGGTATGAATTGTGGTGGACAGGGCTTCAAGTTTACTCAACTGGCCACCGGTAGGGTTCACCTGCTGGTGCTAAGAGACCAGGGCTTCTAAGGTCTAGTGGGGCCCTCTAAAGTCTATCATGGGTGCTCCCTCAGGAGTGGTCTGATGGACAAGGCATGAAGGCTGAACCAGGTTCCCCAGTTCCAAATTTGGTAGCTCTGGCCATAATGCCACATCCTATACCCACCGAACACCCTTCTGCCCCACTGAGTGAAACTCGCACTGTCTTCAGCTACAACCCAATTCTGCCCCATTATAAGCACCTGGATGTGACTAATATCAAATTATGCAGTGCCTGAAAAAAGTAACAACATTCTGGGAAAAGCAAATACTCATAAGGAATGCAGGATTATGTAAAGCATGCAAAATATAAGCAGGAACGACATGTTACCTTAACGCTTTTACTCTTGTTCAGAAATCAATGAGTATTTTTTGTCTCAAACATTGAGGACATGAATAAAGGGCTCCTCCTGTACACATGTGTTAAGCAGGGCTCAGAGACAAAGGAACTCTTCAAGAGAATCTGATCTGACTCACGGAAACCCACAAGGGCTCCTTCTTATCCACAAATTGTGCACTCTTGATTGTCAGCGCCAGGATACCTGTTAGGTGACAGTGCGCTTTACAAGTGAGATAAATAAATAAATAAATGATTCTTATTCATGTCAGCCAGCTAGCTGCTCAAACATAGTAAAGCACATATGTATTCACTACTCTCAAGCATCACCAGCCATGGTGAGAAAGGGTATTGTGCACAACCGACAGTTAAATAGTTTATACATTTTACTGTTCCATTGGCATAAGACTCAGGAAAAGAAAACCTGTCGCAGTTCTTTATTGATCCTTCACTTTAAAGTAGATCCGAGAAACTACTAATCTCTCCTTACCGGACTACTGATAATATATCTTTTGAGCTCTCGCTTTTGGGACAGTGAGCCCAGGACCCATGTCTGCGCATACCCGGCGCACTTAGGGTGCAACATTTGCGAAGGCCTGTCCACTACGCAGCAACACAAGTCACATTTTTTGTAACTTTTGATCCGTTTGAGCTACAAACAATTTGTAAGTTAAAATTGTCAGGTTATGTAGAAAATGTGTTATGTGTCAAATATGCCAGGATCATAATTATTCAGAAAACATTTGCAAACTAGGATATTTTGCTATTCATGTTTGAACTGGTCCTGTGGAAAATAGGAGAAGTGCTGATGACAGAAACTCCATGGCTCGGAGACAAATGGCCTGTGCTTCCACTTTTAAGCGTATTGGGGACATTCTGTGATTGGAAACATATCGTACTTTGAAAATGTATTTTAATGTGAATAATTCATTTTAAACCTTAAATAATCACATGTTGCCTTCCCATTTGAGACGTGATGAATAGAAAGGGTGTGTGCTGATCTCTTCTGTGCTTTAAGTGCAGACCACCCTCATTACAGAGCAGAAAGTTTGTGTTGGGCGCTATAACAGAAAACCTAAAAAACAGCAGATAAGACATTCGACATTTCCCGTTTAAAAAATGCACCAGGTATTTTATTTTCCCAACTTACTTGATCTTTGTGGAGTTCAACTTCAGAGGCAGTCCAGGCTCCGGCACAGAGAAAAGAGCAGAGCTGTAAAGGAGGGGCTGGTGACCTCTGGGCAGGCACGGAGAACAACTTCCAGGAGAGGCTAGTGGGGCTGGGACAGCGTTTCAGTTCTGGCTGGCTGGAGAGCAGATTCACAGTCACAAAGTCCACAGTGAAGCCCTTTTCTTCTAACCCAGGTGGCGTCCGTCAGTCTGCGTGAGCAGGGAAGGGAGGGAGACACCAAAGTATCTTGATGTGACCATTGTATTGGTCACAGTGGGGGCAGGCAGGCCAGCGTCCTCACTGAATAAGGTGTGAATCACAGGCTCAGAGCAGCCTGAGGTGTGAATCACGGGCTCAGAGCAGCCTTTTCCAGCTATGCTAGACTGATGGCCCCTTTCAGTATCACTTTACAGGCCCCTAGACACAGAGGGGAAAGGGAGGAGGTCGGGCGCGCTGCAGAGGCCTTCGTCGATGTGCACGGTGGACCACACAGGCTGGATAACAAAGGTGTCATATTAAATTAGGGCCGTCCCGGTACGCTTTTTTAAAATCAAGAAGTAGGGGAACGGACTAACATAATTTCTAAAAGTAGGGGCACGCCGTGCCCTTCCGTTCCCCCCCACTTCTAACACTGGTTAGACTTGCCTTCTGATGTCCATAACTCTTATCGCCACATGAAAGATGCTTTAATGTCTAGGTATGGTTTAACTCCTGAATTGTATAGACAGAGGTTCAGGGGTTGCAAGAAGATAGAGAACAGTACCTGGGTTGAATATGTCACTTTTTTCTGCAGAGCATTGGATGGTTGGGTGAAGGGTAGCAAAGTTGATGATTTTCAGGGGCTTCCTGATTTGATTGCATGGGAGCACATGTCAAGTAACTGTTTTCCTGAGCTACACCAGCACCTGATTGATAGTAGTCTGACTAATCCTAGGAAGCTTGCTGAGGAGGCGGACCGCTGGGTCAATACCAGGGTCCACAAGGGTCACGTGGGAGACTCAGCCAAGAGTGGGCAGGGTCCCCAACAGAAGAGTGGGGGGGACAAGGGTAAACAGAGGGAGTTCCATAGAAGGCCCCAAAGTAGTCCCCGAGGGAACCAAGGGAAAGGTTCTCAGCCTCCCCCCCCAGAAACCATCAGGGGCCCGACAAGTCCACATGTTCAAAGGGTACCCCTGAAATGCTACAAATGTGGAGACCTGGGTCATTGGGCGAATGATCCCAAGTGTCGCCTCTTTGGAAAAACAGCACCCCCTGGTGCAGCCCCCCGGCAGATGGCTGGTGTAGCCCTGGGTGAGGACATGGGTGCCCAAGGTGGGTGGGGTCCCGCAGAGATGTCCCTTGTCTCTTTAGGAGACTGTGAGGTGGTCCCCAGGACCCAGCTGCCTGAGAACACTAAAAAGTACAGGCAGTGGGTGACCATCAATGGCCATAGGGTGGAGGCTCTTAGAGATACAGGAGCCAGTGTGACACCTGGTATCTCAAGAGCACGTTGTCCCCAATGCATTCTATTCAGTGTTTGCTGCTGACAACACAGAGAGTCACTGCAAGGTGGCTCAGGTTCCCTTTGAGTGGGGGGGGGGTCTCTGGTACTCTTCAGGTAGCTGTGAGGCCCGCCATGCCTGTTGACTGTTTGTTAGGGAACAATCTGGAGAGCTCACCTTGGGCGAAGGTGAAGCAAAGTGCCCATTTGGAAATGTTGGGTTTGCCTGACTGGGCGTGTGTGACCATCCGGTCCATGGCAGCAAGTAAAGGTGCTCAAGAGGACCTGGAGCCTGAGAGGGAGGCCCAGGCACCTGCCATCAAGAGGAGAGGCCGGGGTGCGGGAAACCGTCCCCCCGAAGTTCCCACGGTCCATGAGGAGGCAGACCCTGAGGATGATGCCCTGGAACCTACAGGGGAACAGGTAGCTGAACTGGGGGACCTGCCTGAACTGACCCACTAGCAGCAAGAAGGAGGACCCTCCATGGAAGAATTCTGCAAGGAGCATAAAGAATGCCCTTCTCTTGTGTGCCTGTGGCAACAGGATGCAGACCAGGCAGCAGGTCTGGGTCACATTGGGTTTACTGGGAGAATGGTCTCCTGTATTCTGAGCCTAAGGTTGCTGAGCCTGGGTCAGCCTGTGTGCTGGTGGTACCCGAGTGCTTCAGAGCCTTTCTACTGGGGCTGGCTCATGATGTGTCATTGGCAGGATATTTGGGGCAGGACAAGAACTTTGAGAGGCTTGTCACCCACTTTTATTGGCTCCAAATGCACAGGAGTTCAGACACTCACTGAAGGACATGTCAGACTTGCCAGGCAAGTGGAAAGAGTGGGAGGAAGCGCAAGGCTCCTCTCCAGCCATTCCCTGTGGTCAACACCCCCTTTAAACGGGTGGGTATTGACATTGTGGGGCCACTGGACCCCAAAACAGCCATGGGCAACAGGTTCATCCTGGTCTTGGTGGACCATGCCACCCGGTACCCGGAAGCCATACCTCTGAGGACAGTGACGCCCCCCGTGGTGGGACGGGCACTGATGGGAATTTTCTCCAGAGTGGGGTTCCCTCGCGAGGTAGTGTCTGACCAAGATACTAACTTCATTTCCAAGTATATGAAGTCCCTGTGGCGGAGTGTGGGGTAACTTACAAATTTATCACTCCTTACCACCCCCAAGGAAATGGGTTGGTTGAAAAGCTCAACTGTACCCTGAAGGGCATGATTATGAGTCTTGAGGAACCCATGAGGCGTAAGTGGGATGTCCTCTTACCATGCCTACTCTTTGCTTACCGTGAGGTGCCACAGAAATCTCGAGGGTTCAGCCCCTTTGAGCTTCTCTATGGACACCCAGTGAGAGAACCTCTGAGTTTGGTTAAGGAAGGCTGGGAGCAATCTCCCAGGAAACCTCCCAGGATGTATATAGCTACATGCTGGCCTTTAGGAACCAAACTAGGAGTTTCAGGCAACTCGCTGAGGCAAATCTGGAAGCCAGCCAAGAGGAGATGAAGCGGTGGTACGACCAGAATGCCACTCTGGTAGAGCTTCAGCCTGGTCAGAAAGTGTGGGTCATGGCCCCAGTGGAGCCCTGCGCTCTTCAGGATAAGTGGACTGGACCATTTGAGGTTGTGGAGCGCAAAAGACCGGTTACCTACTTGGTGGACTTGCGGTCTCCCAGGAACCCCTTGAGGGTCTTGCATGTCAACCGCCTGAAGCCCCACTTGGAGAGGTCCCAAGTGGGCATGCTCTTAGTGACAGATGGTGGAATGGAGAAGGAGACCGAGCCTCTTCCAGACCTCCTGTCGGCAACAGAACAAGATGGGTCAGTGGATGATGTCAACCTCTCTTCCACCCTGACCCCTGAGCAACAGAATGACTGCCGCCAGTTGCTGGGACAGTTTTCTGATCTGTTCTCCCTCGTTTCCGGTGTCACTGATTGGTGCGTCCATGATGTGGACACTGGGGATAGTACACCTGTGAGGCACAAAACCTACAGGGTGACTGACAGGGTGAGAGCTTGCATCAAGGAGTAGGTCTCCAAGATGTTTGCATTAGGGGTGATTGAGCCCTCTAACAGTCCTTGGGCCAGCCCAGTGGTCTTGGTCCCAAAGGCTGCTGCACCGGGTGCCACACCAGAACTCCACTTCTGTGTGGACTACCGAGGGCTCAATTCAGTCACCAGGACTGACGCGCACCCCATCCCCAGAGCTGATGAGCTCATAGATCGGCTAGGGGCTGCATTGTACTGGCAGATTGCCTTGACTGATGGGGCAAAGGAGAGGTCAGCATTCTCCACACCAGATGCCCTTTGGGATGAAGACTGCCCCTGCCACCTTTCAGAGGTTGGTCAACCAGGTGTTGGCTGGACTGGATGAGTTCAGTGCCGCCTACCTGGATGACATTGCAGTGTTCAGCGCCAGTTGGGAAGAACATCTGCGTCACCTCTGGGAAGTGTTGATGGCACTGCAGAGGGCAGGCCTCACGATCAAAGAGAGTAAGTGCCAGATCGGGCAGGATTCTGTGGTGTACTTGGGACACCAGGTGGGGAGCGGCCAGGTGGTGCCCCTGCAGCTCAAGATTGAAACCATCCTGGCTTGGCCGTCCAAAACCCAGACAGAGGTGAGAGCCTTTTTAGAACTCACGGGTTACTACAGGAGGTTTGTCAAGGCATATGGCAACACCCTGAACCGCGCTGACTTCCAGGAAGCAGCCTAAGAGAGTGATTTGGACTGACACCTGTCAGAAAGCTTTTGAGGCCCTAAAAACTGCTATGTGCACGGCGCCCATGCTCTTGGCACCCAACTTCTCCAGAGAGTTCATAGTACAAACAGACGCTTCAGAGCATGGTGTGGGTGCTGTTCTGGCACAGATGAATGAGGAGGGCCTAGATCAATCCGTAGACTTCATCAGTAGAAGGTTACTTCCACGGGAACAGAGGTGGAGTGCTATTGAGCGTGAGACATTTGCTGTGGTCTGGGCACTAAAGAAGCTGAAGACCATACCTGTTTGGGACTCACTTCCGGGTTCAGACTAACCACAGGCCCCTCAGATGGTTGATGCAGATGAGGGGGGAGAATCCAAAGCTGTTGAGGTGGTCCATTTCCCTACAGGGGATGGATTTCACGGTGGAACACCGCCCTGGTACAGAACACGCCAATGCTGATGGTCTGTCCAGATTTTTCTGCCTTAGTGAAGATAACTCCTAGGAGGTAGGGTAGTTCTCCTCACATTTCATCTGGAGGGGACACGTTTTAGACCTGGCACCTTGGCGTGGGTCTCCCTTCCACTTTTTGCTGTTGCCTCATGTATATTTGCTGGTGTTAGATGCTTAGGGCACAGTGCCACTGCTGTCCAGTGCCACAGTGCAAGTGCTCCCTATTGTAAATTAATGTGTGAATTAGTAATTCCATGATTGGCTGGTTTGGTTTACCTGTCAGACCCTAGTACAGTGCACCAGGAGTGCCCAGGGCTAGTAATCAAAATGCTGCTGTTGGGCTTGCAGCACTGGTTGTGCCACCCACAGAAGCAGCCTGTAAAAGTGTGTCTAAGGCCTGCCATTGCAGAGCCTGCGTGCAGTCAGGTACTGTCTTGCTGACTGGGCAAGTGCACCCACTTGCCAGTCCCTAAACCTTCCCTTTTCTTCATGTCTGACACCCCTATGGTAGGCCCAAGGGCAGGGTGCATTGTAAGTATAAGCTCGGTCAAGCCCTGATGTGAGTGGCATGTCCTAATAGTGAATTACAGCAATTTTCGTTTTTCACTATTGCAAGGCTACCTGTTCTCCATAGGCCAGAATGGGCAGTTTGATTATTATACCTTATAATCCTAACTGACTCAAGGAACATGGTAGAAATTCGAGTTTAGTATGCCTGAACTCAGAATGATAAAATACATCTTTTAGTGAAGCTGGTTTTAACATTCTGTGTTTGAAAATGCCACTTTTAGAAAGTACAAAAAGATTAGTAATTCTAGACCAATGTCTAGAAATAGCTAGTGCACTACTAAATGCCCAAATGAAGCGTACTCACGTATTCGAAATTAACAGCAGCAGGTTTTCAAAACATTTATAAACAGTATATTATAACATTCAAACTCAATTCTTTGACCGGATGAAAACACAATAGTAGAAATAGTTCCAAAATTAAACTTCAGGATATCAAATGAAGTCTTCTGGCTTTATTCTTGGTGAATGCAGATAGCTTCTTATGTGAAATCAACAGAACGTTGCTCGTAGTCAGCAGTAATACATAATTTAAGCTTCACGTGTTAACAAAAAATCCCAATGCATTTCGAGGTATAAATTGAGCCCTTCATCAGGGGTATCTACAAGTATAAACAATAATATAATATGATTTACAGATGAAAAAAATGCCTACAATGATATACTTTACTAGTTAGTGGCCTCAACAGGAGCCAGGGGTTTGTGGGTTATGATGTTACGACAAGCACAAAAAGAATCAACCATGAGAAGTGCAAGTAAAGTCCCACAGCCAAAAAGAGACTAAAAAATCATAAAAGTCAACACCCGTGTAAACATGGCAAGTCCGTGCTAATATTGATCACCAGCTACTGGGAAGCATACCCAACGTTCCACTGCCATAAAGACTGAAAATTAATAAAGGTACACCCATGTATATAAGTTTGTGCTAATCTAGATCAACAGCGACTGGGAAGCGTACCTTAAAGTACAGCAGTACGTGGATTCTGATATCAATACGCTGAATCAATCAGTCCACAATAAATGGGGTTATATCAAGACTGTCGTTGTCGTAAAATATCTGTAATCCAAAAGAGACTGCATCAATATGGGGTGCCTGTAATCAAGACTATACGTATCGATGACCAACAGGATCCGCTTACCAACCAACAGACTAACGTCGCCTCAACAGTAAAAGTCCAACACCCGTCTTTGTGCCAATGCGAATTTTCAAAACGGGTATCTGTAGCAGGGAATACATAAAATATAAAATATAAATAAAATGCTTGCCTTATGAACAAGATATCCATCCTTGAACCAACTGGATGTAGCGCTAAAGATTACGCGCTTACCAACAAGCTTTGAATACAGCGTCAACTCCACGACCAGACACGCCAAGTTTCTGGCTCGAGAAACATTGCGTGATCACGTTTTTCAAAAAAGACGAAACTAACATAGAAACAGGACTAAGTTAGTAGTTCATCTAGCGGGCCACCCGCCCATGTTGAATATCATGCTGTGCAACAGTTGACCTCGAGAACATATTGAAGCGTGAAGCCCATCACCAAGTAAAAATGAATAAAAAAATAAATAAAAAATGAGAAATGTCGAGAGACGACGTTCAACAAGAACAATAAAGTTAAAATGAAAAGAATAAAAAGAAATTAAATTAAGAGACCTTAGGGCAAATGGAAATACCTAATGAGAAAGCAATAAACATAAAATGTAACATAGAACAACATCACAGTTTCAACTTTGTTAAAAAATGTATCATCATAACAATCTCAGTTTTGTTACAGAATATAAGAACAATACAATGTCAACATAAAGTGAGCAAATAACAGCTACTCACTCAGTAATGTACATAATGCGCATCAGGAACCTACCAGGAAAGAATCGTTTTAAAGAAAACATGCCAGATCAAATTTATCATTTAACCCCTTTGGGAGTAAAGTTTGCAAAAACCAAATCCAATAGGATTCGCGTTGTGACAAAAGTTTCATCATGTCCCTGTCTAAACGTGGTGAAACTTTTTCTAGAACGCAGAATCTCAATTGAGCAATGGAGTGCTTCTTCTCTAACCAATGCAATGCTAGCGGTGAACTTATGGTTTTAGTACGTATTCTACTCTTATGCTCAGTTATAAGAATACGTAGAACCCTCTCAGTTTTGCCAACATAATACAAATCACACGGACATTTGATCAAATAAATCACATGACGACTGTTGCAATTCGCATCAAAATTCAACATAATCTTTTTGCCAGTCCACGGATGGGTAACATACCTGCCCATGATAACATTGTTGCAATGTGAGCAATTCATACATTTAGTCATACCTCTAAAGGCAATGTCAGAACTGACTGTGGTGCGACTCAAAATCTCTTTTAGATTGCTAGATCTTTTATATGCAAACAACGGTCGCTCAGAAAAGATTCCTTTAAAATCAGATTCTGTCTGCAACAAATCCCATTTTTGTAAAATGCTTTTTTTAACTGAATCAGTGTTAGTAGAAAAATTCGATACAAATACTTCGCGATTAGGTCCTGGTGGCTTGTCTTGCTTTTGTAATAAAGCCTCACGACTTTTCATCAATGATCTACTTTCGGCTTCGTTAATCACCTGCAAAGGGTAACCCCTTGCTAAAAACTTGTTTTTAGAATCTTGAATGGTCTGCACGCATGACTCAGGATCAGAAGAGATACGCTTAATCCTTAAAAATTGTGAGAAAGGTAAGTGTCTTTTCAATGACCATGGATGAAAACTGTGGTATTGCAAGGCGTTGTTGCGATCAGTCGGTCACCCAATCTATTTAGTACAACATCAAGATAAGCAATACTCTGAGGGTGAATAAGATGAGTAAACTGAATTCTTGGGTTAATACAATTAAGTTTGTGAATTTGCAATTCAAGTTCAGATCGTGTACCATGCCAAACAATCAAAATGTCATCAATAAAACAACGATATAAAATGAGCCTCGCCGACCAGAGTGGATCAGAAAGAATGTTTTCAGATTCAAATTTTAACATGAAGATGTTAGCATAGCTAGGCGCTCCAGAAAAGCCCATTGAAGTACCATTAGCTTGAAGATAAAATTGACCCTTCCATTGAAAGTAGCTATGGTACAAGCAGAAATGCAGAAGTTCAACTAGAAACACCTTATGAGCCCTAATGGGATCATGCCTCAGTAAGGCCCATTCAACGGCATCAATGCCTTCATTGTGGGGAATCGAAGTGTACAATGACACGTCAATTGTACACAGCAGAATCTCTGATGATTTAGGTAACTTAATTTCATCAAGAATGTTAAGTAAGTGAGTGGTGTCTTGAAGATACGATGGACTTGACTGCACAATAGGCTGAAAAAATGTATCTAGATAACGTCCCAAGGGATCATGTAGTGACCCGCATCCGGAGACTATCGGTCTCAACAGGGGGTCAGCAACATTCTTGTGAATTTTAGGTAGCATGTACAGGGAGGGTCTACGTGGAAATCGTGTGAATAAAAACTCCCTTGTTTTATTGCTAATCCAAAACATATCAACCGCATGCTGCAAAATAGAATCAAGTAAGGAGGCAAAAGAAACCGTTCGATCCTCAGTTAATGGAATGTAGGTGGTGGAGTCTTGTAACATCAACAGAATTTTTTGTTCGGAATAATTAAGATCCATTACAACTAACGCCCCGCCTTTGTCAGCCTTAGTGAAGTGTAGAGTAGTGTTGTGTTTCAAAGAGTTCAGTGCCATTTTTTCTTCTTTAGATAAATTAAGTGATGTAGACTTGGAGAATGACATTTTGGCAAGATCTTGTTTTACCAAGTTTTCAAACAAATCGATAGTTTTGTGTGAAAAAGGAGGGACAAAAGTACTCTTGGGTTTAAATTCAAGGTACCCGTCCTCTTGATCAGAATCTGGAGTAGTCTCAATGGTTGAAAAGAAATATCGAAGCCGAAGCTTTCTAATGAATTTATAGAGATCTACTTGAGACTCTAAACTCTTCCCAAGGTACGTAGGAACAAAAGAGCAACCTTTATTCAAAACAGAAATTTGTTTTTGGGTTAAAACTTGAGAGGAAATGTTCACTACTAATGTCTCTTCCCTCGTCTCGTGGAGCCTGTTTTTGCAGAATCTATGGCCTCGGCGGGTTTGACTAGTGGTGTTGGTGTTAGTGTAGGAGGTTGATTTGATGCTGGACTTGTCTCTAAAAAAGAAACTTTAGAGGTGCTTGGACCAGCAATCACGGGTTCACTAACTTGAGACTGAGAAATTGTAGGAGCAGGTGGACGAGATAGTTGAGTATCAGACACTGATACTAAACTGTAAGAAGAATAGAGTATGCAGTTCCTCAGAGACAAGGGGAGAGTGAGAGTGTCAGGAGGAGACCGTGTATAGAGGGGGGAATTCCTCTAGTCGGAACTAGGGTCCTCACACACCAAGCAAGCTAGGTGTCATGCTTCATCATATGGACCTGCTCCTCGTCGGGACGGCGCTGCAATCCCCGACGGGCACCCTTAAAGGGGCTCTTTAGCGGAGATCTTCTGTTCCTGGCCGTATGATGTGGTGTGTGTGAGGGGTCTAGTGGTGTAGATGTGGATGTGTGTGAGTGATTAAAACAAGTTGGATAGTCCACAAACAGGACTTTATTAAGAAAGGCTATCCACTTGATTAAAAAACAACAAGAAACAGAGTGGCAGCTGACTGACGTTAGGGTTCAGCTAAGCTATGCTCTTCTGTGATGGTCAACATGTTTCATGCCTAGTGGTCTAATGATCCATGGCAATTCTTCAGGACCTAATTATCAAATAACTATCCACACACTGTGGGGAGTACAATAGTTACCTGCCACGTGTCTTATGGGACAATGGTCTCACCATATGCAAGGGGTAACCTATGTGGGTGTATATCCCTGCTTCTGTCCGTATTCGTCGCGCCACCCATAACACCAGACTTCTGGTGTAGTCAAGGTTGTTACTGGGACAGGCCGTTAACCTACCCTAGCGCCACACGAACCGGGAAGGATAGCTCCACTCCGGTTCATCTAGATGAACCGGAGTGGAGCTATCCTTCCCGGTTCATCATAAACTTCCGCCCAGGTGTACACCTCGTCCAGTTTGTAGTCAATTGTATCTCTGCGAAATTTCCTGATTTTACGCTCATGAATCTCTTATGCGTAAGTATCTAGTTTTAAATTAATATCATCCAAGGTTTTTAACCAGAGATCGGTTTCCATTTGTGATATCAAGTTGGCTTGTAAATTTTTGATTTCAGATTCCAGTTCTACTAAAACCTGAGACAACTCTTCAACAATTAATAAGATTACATCTAACGAACACTTATTTAAAATAGAGTACCACTTCTCCATAAACTTTTTGTTCATATTGAACAACATAGGTTTGATCGCTAAACGTAAACCTCTTGGAATTCGACTAGCTTTGTGGTACTGAATGAGAAGGATCTCCAAGGGCTTGGAAAAGAGCTTGCCTCGTGCTGAAGTCTCAGGGACAACATACTTCAACCCCCAGCTCCCCAGAGTTCTTTGAAAGTGCCTGCTGCTGTTTTGGGCCTTCTGATGGACTGCGTGTCGCAAGGAGCTGGAAGTGCGACTCACGGAGAAGTAGCGTGTCACCATCGCAGCCGCTGATGTCGCATCCCGGAACAAGGGTGACGCTGCTGTAGCTGACGCATTGCACCACATCACGAGAAGCGTCCCGCAACACCGAAGAAGCGTGTCGCGGTTGCAGCCGCTGGAGCTGTCGCATTGCACCGCATCGAGAGAAGTGTTGCGCATCAAGGAAGAAGCGTGTCGTCATCGCAGCCGCTGCCGTCGCATCTTGGATGTCGCCACTGTAGCTGTCGCATTGCACAGCATCAAGAAAAGCGCCTCGCATCCACGGAGAAGCGTGCCGCCGTCGGAGCTGCTGCCGTCGCATCATGGAACAAGGGTGTCACCGCTGCAGTTGTCGCATCGAGCGGAAGCGTCTCGCAATGCCGGAGAAGAGTGTCATCGCATCACGGAACAAGGGTGTCGCCGCTGCAGCTGACGCATCAAGGCGAGCCTTCTCGCAACCTCGGAGAAGCGTGCCGCATCAGGAAGATCTTCACGTCTTTATTTGTTTGCACCAAACCTTCAACGCATCACCATCGCTGCAACACTTTAATTGACCTGCATGTCGCATCTAAAGGTACATTGACTCAAAGTGTCGCATTTAAGATCTAAGCATGAACTAAGCTAAAACTACCATTTTTAAGTAACAGTATTGGGGATTTTTGTCGTTTATGGTCTTGGGTTAAATCTATATAAAGAATATTTATTTTTGATATAAAACCTGTGTGATTTCCATCTGTAGTGTTGTCATTTGATTACTGTATGTGTTCACAAATGCTTTATACACTGCCTCTGAGATAAGCCTGTCTGCTCGTGCCAAGCACCCAGGGGGGTGAGCATGGGTTATTTTAGGAGTGTACCACCTTACCCTGACTAGAGTTAAGGGTCCCTATTTGTCACAAGTGCATACCTGTGCCAACTAGAGATCCCCAAATCTAACACTGACCATCTGGAGAAAGTTTTACATGTCCGGGGTCATCAATTTTCATCAGAAAAATTGATTGTTTGGACCATACAAAATATGATTCAAAATGTCAATGGGATCATGTCTGATGTTGAATGACCAATATTTTACTCCTAACAGTGACCAACATTGCCAACAGACTTTTTTCATTCTACTCAGAAGCTCCTATTTTGACCAATTTTTGACAGTAAAAAGACTCTAAACTCACTTATTTTAGTTCCAAAAGTGAGAATTCACAGGCAGTAGTAATTTACAACAAAAGATTAAACATTAAAAAATCACCATTACAGACCATCTGGATAAAGTTCGACAGGTCTGGGGTCATGGTTTTTCATCAGAAAATACATTTTTTCAACTGTACAAAGGATGAGTCAAAATGTCAATTGGATCATGCCTCCTGTTGAATAACCACATTTTAAAGCCTCACAGTGACCAAAATTGCTATTTTTACTGACTTTTCTTCCTACTCAGCAGCTTCTTTTTTGACCAATTTCGGGCAGAAAAATGTCTCTAAACACACTTATTTTAGTTCCAAAAGTGATAATTCACATGTATAGTCATTTCCAGTCAAAAGAATAAACATTGAAAAATCACCATTACTGACCATCTGGAGAAAGTTTGACAGGTAAGGAGTCCTCGTTTTTCATCAGAAAATTGAATTTTTTGGACCGTACAAAATATGATTCAAAATGTCAATGGGATCATGCCTCATGTTGAATAACCAATTTTTAACGCTGAACAGTGACCAAAATTGCCATTTTTAAAGACTTTTCCTCCTGCTCAGAGACTTCTATTTTTACAAATTTCAGGCAGGAAAATGACTCTAAGGTTCCAGAAGTGATCATACATATGCAATAGTCATTTCCAGTCAAAAGATTAAATATAAAAAAATCACCATTACTGACCATCTGGAGAAAGTTCGACAGGACCAAGGACATCATTTTTCATCTGAAAATTGAGTTTTTGGAATGTACAAAATATGATTCAAAATGTCAATGGGATCATGCCTCATGTTTAATAACCAATTTTTAATGCCGAACAGTAACCAAAATTGCCATTTTTACAGACTTTTCTTCTTATTCAGAAGCTTATCTTTTGAACAATTTCAGGCAGGAAAATGTCTCTAAACACACTTATTTCAGTTCCAAAAGTGATAATTCGCATGTATAGTCATTTCCAGTCAAAAGATTATACATTAAAAATCACCATTACTGACCATCGTGAGAAAGTTCGACAGGACCAAGGTCATCGTTATTCATCAGAAAATGTATTTTTTGGACTGTACAAAGAATGATTCAAAATGTCAATTGGATCAGGCCTCATGTTGACTAACCCCTTTTAAAGCCTAACAGTGACCCAAATTGACATTTTTACAGACTTTTCCTCCTACTCAGAAGCTCCTATTTTGACCAATTTCTGGCAGTAAAAAGACCTTAAACACACTAATTTTAGTTCCAAAAGTGATAATTCACATGCAGTAGTAATTTACAGTCAAAAGATTAAACATTAAAAAATCAACATTACAGACCATCTGGATAAAGTTTGACAGGTCTGGGGTAATCGTTTTTCATCAGAAAATTAATTTTTGGAACTGTACAAAGAATGAATCAAAATATCAATTTGATCGTGCCTCATGTTGAATAACCACTTTTTAACGCCTAACAGTGACCAAAATTGCAATTTTTACAGACTTTTCCTCCTACTCAGAATCTTCTGTTTTGACTAATTTCGGCCAGGAAAATTACTCTGAACATACTTATTTTAGTTCCAAAAGTGATAATTCACATGCAATAGTAATGTACAGTAAAAAGATTAAACATTAAAAAATCACCGTTATAGACCATCTTGAGAAAGTTCAACAGGTCGGGGGTCATCATTTTTATCAGAAAATTGATTTTGGGACTGTATAACGAACGATTCAAAATGTCAATTGGATCATGCCACATGGTGAATAACCACTTTTTAAAGCCACACAGTGACCAAAATTGCCATTTTTACAGACTTTTGCTCCTACTTAGAAGCTTCTATTTTGACCATTTCAGGCAGGTAAATGACTCTAAACAGTTATTTTAGTTCCAGAAGTGATAATTCTCATGCATAGTCATTTCCAGTCAAAAGAATAAACATAAAAAAATCACCATTACTCACCATCTTGAGAAAGTTCGACAGGTCCGGGGTCGTTTTTCATCAGAAAATGTATTTTTTGGACTGTACAAAGAATGTTTCAAAATGTCAATTGGATCGTGCCTCGTGTTGAATAACCACTTTTTAAAGCCTCACAGTGACCAAAATTGCCATTTTTAAAAGACTTTTCCTCCTACTCAGAAGCTTCTATTTTGACTGATTTCAGCCAGGAAAATGACTCTAGACAACTTATTTTAGCTCCAGAAGTGATAATTCACATCCATAGTCATTTCCAGTCAAAAGAACAAACATTAAAAAAATCACCATTACTGACCATCTTGAGAAAGTTCGACAAGTCCGGGGTCATCCTTTCTCAACAGAAAATTGATTTTTTGGACTGTACAAAATATGATTCAAAATGTCAATGGGATCATGCCTCATGTTGAATAACCAATTTTTAACGCCGAGCAGTGAACAAAATTGCCAGTTTTACAGACCTTTCCTTCTACTCAGAAGTTTCTCTTTTGACCAATTTCAGGCAGAAAATGTTTCTAAACACACTTATTTTAGATCCAAAAGTGATTATTCATATGCAATAGTAATTTCCAGGCAAAAGATTAAACATTAAAAAATCACCATTACTGACCATCTTGAGAAAGTTCAACAGATCGGGTTCATCGTTTTTATCAGAAAATTTATTTTGGGACTGTACAACAAACGATTCAAAATGTCAATTGGATCATGCCACATGGAGAATAACCACTTTTTAAAGCCTCACAGTGAACAAAATTGCAATTTTTACACACTTTTGCGCCTACTTAGTTGTTTCTATTTTGTCTGATTTCAGGCAGGAAAAAGATTCTAGAGAACTTATTTTAGTTCCAAAAGTGATAATTCACACGCAGTAGTAATGTCCAGTCAAAAGATTAAATATTAAAAAATCGCCATTATAGACCATCTGGAGACAGTTCGACACGTCCGGGGTCATCCTTTTTCATCAGAAAATTGATTTTTTGGACTGTACAAAATATGATTCAAAATGTCAATGGGCTCATGCCTCATGTTTAATAACCAATTTTTAACACCGAACAGTAACCAAAATTGCCATTTTTACAGACTTTTCCTCCTATTCAGAAGCTTATCTGTTGAACAATTTCAGGCAGGAAAATGTCTCTAAACACACTTATTTCAGTTCCAAAAGTGATAATTCACATGCATAGTCATTTCCAGTCAAAAGATTATACATTAAAAAAATCACCATTACTGACCATCTTGAGAAAGTTCGACAGGTCCGGGGTCATCGTTATTCATCAGAAAATTTATTTTTTGGACTGTACAAAGAATGATTCAAAATGTCAATTGGATCATGCCTCACGTTGAATAACCACTTTTTAAAGCCTAACAGTGACCAAAATTGCCATTTTTACAGACTTTTCCTCCTACTCAGAAGTACCTATTTTGACCAATTTCTGGCAGTAAAAAGACCTTAAACACACTAATTTTAGTTCCAAAAGTGACAATTCACATGCAGTGGTAATTTACAGTCAAAAGATTAAACATTAAAAAATCACCATTACAGACCATCTGGATAAAGTTTGACAGGTCTGGGGTTATCGTTTTTCATCAGAAAATTAATTTTTGGAACTGTACATAGAATAATTCAAAATATCAATTTGATCGTGCCTCATGTTGAATAGCCACTTTTTAACGCCTAACAGTGACCAAAATTGCAATTTTTGCAGACTTTTCCTCCTACTCAGAATCTTCTGTTTTGACAAATTTCGGGCAGGAAAATGACTCTGAACACACTTATTTTAGTTCCAAAAGTGATAATTCACATGCAGTTGTAATGTACAGTCAAAAGATTAAACATTAAAAAATCACCATTATAGACCTTCTTGAGAAAGTTCAACAGGTCGGGGTCATCGTTTTTATCAGAAAATTGATTTTGGGACTACATCCTTCGTGCTGACCGTCCTGGGGGAAAGACTGGTGGAGGAGTGGCTATGATTATTGGCTCCAACCTTCAATTTCAACTCCTTCCCCATCCTCCCATTACATCTGTTGACTTTTTAATAGCATGTTCTACTAATCTTGCGACCCCCTCACTATTATTCTGTTCTATCGCCCCCCCCAATCCATGTCTCATTTCATTTCAGCTTTTCAAGACTTACTAGCCACTCTGGTAGTCAATAATTCATCCCTCCTCCAACTAGGGGACTTTAACTTCTGGCCAGGTGACCCCTGCGAGGACACCATGTCCAAAGAATTTTCAGAAACCCTTCACAGTATCAACTTCACCTCTCACATTTCTACTTCTACCCACATACACGGTCATACTCTAGACCAAGTCTGGACCGCCAACCTCTCCATCTCGGCACCCAACATATCCCCATGTGCCTGGTCTGACCACTCTTTGATCACCTTCTCCGCCTATTTGGCAGAGCTTGACCTCCCCCCCTGTCCCAAAAACACCTTCGCCCGTAACTGGAACAGAGTAGACATGGCCGCCCTCGAATCCACTCTAGCCTCCTCAGCTCCCATCCTGACTAACATCCACCCCAATAAACAAGCAGCCCTCATTAACACGTGGCTTCTCGACGCTTGTAATCAAGTGGCCCCTCTCAGACGGGTGAGAACTTGTCGTCCTCATGACGCTAATAGATGGTTCTCCAGCACCCTTAAAAACCAAAAACTCTTGTTACGCCAGGCAGAGCACCTCTGGCGCCGCAAGTACCATCCTGACGCCAAGCTACAATACCTTTCCCTCCTGCAGGCTTACAAAAAATCCATCCTTTCCGCCAAATTAGAATACTTCTCGCTAAAAATTCAATTGGCTGCCAACAAACCTAAGGAGATCTTTACTATCGTGCACCAACTCTCCGCTCCTGATAGAGTCGTCTCTAAGCCCATCCCCTCTCAGACCCTCTGTGATGCCCTTAACGATTTTTTTATCGAGAAGATTGTTATTATTAAACAGAATATCCCTACAGCTCTCCCGCTGACCTCTGCCCTGCACATATCTTAAGAGATATTCTTTCTCGTTGCCCAACCTCTCCCATTACTCTTTTAATCACTTCCATCACTTGCGGCATGGTACCTGACATATTCAAAGCCGCCACTGTAATCCCCATCCTAAAAAAACCTGGTACTCATCCCTCCATCCCTTCTAATTTCAGGCCCATTTCTCTACTGCCGCTTCTTAGCAAAATTCTTGAGAGCCACATCACTTCTTCGCTCTCTAATCACATTGAAACCCACCACCTCTTAGCTACCCACCAGGCTGGTTTCCGACCAGCTCACTCTACTGAAACTGTTATTCTCTCCGTAGTAGATGAGCTTAGGCGTAGCGCTGACACTAACTCTCCCCAAGCCCTTGTCCTTCTTGACCTCTCCGCGGCTTTTGACACGGTCGACCACTCCATTCTTCTCGACCGTGTCAAGGGCGCGGGCCTTCGTGGTCCTGCCCTTGCCTGGATCACTTCTTTTCTTACCGGTCGTACCCAGGCCGTCCGCCTGGACGGCTTTCTTGCTTCAACCCACTCCGTCACTTGTGGGGTTCCCCAGGGCTCCTCACTCACTCCCCTTCTGTCCAACCTCTACATTCATCCTCTCATTGCTGTACTACAAGACATGGAGGTCACAGCGTTTAATTACGCTGATGACTTGCAGCTTATTTTCAACCTTTCCCCCCTCTCTGACTCTATCGCCAAGGTTCATTCTACCCTCACATGTATCTTCAACTGGATGAATCTTAACCAGTTGAAGCTGAATCCTGATAAGACCGAGCTGGTCCTCCTTGGCGGTCCCTCCAATCCATGGTCCCCTGCTTTTTGGCCCCTTATCCTTGGTTCCCCCCCTACCCGATCAACCTCTGTGAAAACGCTGGGATTTAAAGTCAGTCAAGATCTCTCTTTGCGCCCCCAGGTCAGTTCCGTAGTCTCCTCATGCTTCTTGGTTCTCAGAACCATCCGAAAAATATCTTGTTATTTCTCTATGGAGGCCCTTAAACTCATCATTCTCGCACTCATTTCTTCCCGCCTGGACTATGGCAACGCCCTATATACGGGCATTCCTGCCTATGAATGCCGCCGCTTACAACTTTTTCAGAATCAAGCGGCCCGCCTTATCTATAGGCTCCCCAAAACCAGCCATATTACTCCCTTATTGAAGACCCTTCATTGGCTCCCCATCAAGGAACGCTCACTTTTTAAAATAGGATGTTTGACCTTCATGTCCCTAGCTGTCACTGCCCCCGTCTTCATTAGTGCCAAAATCAACACTTACACTCCCACCAGAAATCTTCGTTCTTCCACTCAGTCCCTTCTTCAAATTCCTCGTTTCTGTAAGAAAAAAACTGGTGGTTCCAGATTTACTACTCTTGCCCCTATCTTCTGGAACTCTCTGCCTCTCGCTATTCGTGCTACTCCCTCTTACTCTGATTTTCGGGCCAAACTTAAAACCCATTTGTTTTCCCTAGCCTACCCCTCTTAACTCTCCTTCCCTTTCTTGCTCTGGTCTGTTTCTGATCTACAGCGCCAAGAAACCGTATGGTGATAGAGCGCTCAAGAAATCTCTTTCAACTTCAACTTCATAACAAACGATTCAAAATGTCAATTGGATCATGCCACATGGTGAATAACCACTTTTTAAAGCCTCACAGTGACCAAAATTGCCATTTTTACAGACTTTTGCTCTTACTTAGAAGCTTCTATTTTGACCAATTTCAGGCAGGTAAATGACCCTAAACAGTTATTTTAGTTCCAGAAGTGAAATAACTGGAGAGACTTATATCACAAAGGCTTGTTCAAGAATCAAGAAACTTTACTCCAGGGTGAAGACGCCACACTACCGGAAGCCTTTATATATACCAAACTTAAGCAGGAGGTCAAGGCATACATCCCTGAGTTCCCCCAGAACCCCGTAGATTAGATTCACATACCTTGTTGCAGGCAACGACATCGGCACACACGGTATTTATATTATTGCACGCTGCTCAAATCGAACCCCCCATCATGCAAGACAATTCCAGGGTGGGATGGGACCAAGAGCTCGACACTCCACTCACTGATAAATAAGCAGTGGGTATTTTTCTGTCAGCAAACGGTAAGGATAATAGCCAGCAGCCAGCTACTCATTAAACATTTTTAGTTCATACACCGAGTCTATTATATACCAGAAAGTCTATAAAGATATACGCCAAATGCGTTTTAGCGTGCACAATGAAATTCGTTTTCTTTATTTATTTACTTACATTACTCTGGTCGGCCGTGAGCAGGAGTTTACTACCCCCCACCCTGCCCCTCCCCCGTCCTGCTAGTTTGAAAAACAGGAGGTCCTTCAAAAACAATACAATATGCGATAAATATAGACCAGAATCGGCTCTATATAATTATACAATGCCCAGCCGGACATTGAGGTTTTAATGATCAAAAAAAGGTAATTTTTAGACATAGGTTAGAATGTAGAGTGGGACACAGTCCTGCGTCCTTACACACTAAACAAAAGGTACAAACAGTCAAACATATAGAACATTTATCAGGCTGAAGAGAGAAGCTTATAGCCAATACGAGATACAGGGGCAAGCTTTCACGAAAGTACAATGTCATGCACAATTTTAACATATGCGTTTAACATGCATGTTTGTACATAGGGTCGACGACGTTTCGATCTATTCAAACAATACATAGATCATCATCAGGACTAGAGAATATAAAAGCCTGAAAGTGCAATTCCTGTGAAAATGAAGGGGGAGAGAATAAAGGAGAAAGGAGAATTACATTAAAAACCTAAAATTACTGAGAATACTCAATAATGCCAGTGGTCATGCACGACATGCCATCAGTGAGGTACAAGCCAAGGAGGCCGGTTGTGAGAGCTAAGGATATCGATTGATTCCAATTTGTGAACAATTATCAGAAGGGAGAATTAACACTGAAATTAAGGCGGATGATCGAGGCATTAGTGCTAGGAACGCAGTAATTCGACTGTGAGACGACGGAGAACGTGTCAACACGTGCAAAAGGATGGTAATAGTCCGCAGTGGAGCGTGTGATGGACCGCAATGTAAACGAGAAGTGGTATAGTTGTGCGGTGAACTATTGCGCGATTGAACCGGCAAACCGTCAAGGATGTGGGGAGTATGGAGGGTGAGCCGATCATCGTCGTGACAGAGAACACAGTACCGGCGAGAAACTGACCAGAATCGGAGACGAACAATTCCTAGAATTTGATAAGCCCAGGTCCGGGTGAGGAAGTGGGTGCGGGAATCCAGCGGCCAGGAGAATTCCAATTAGTGGCACAGCTGAAAACTAAGGAAGGGAGCAATTACGAGAGATCATGATCAATACAGTGAAGGGGGAATGAAGGATTGGGAAGGGGGACTCACCACTTGTTCGCCGTGGCGTGTGGAAGGAGCTAAGGGATTATTCAGCTTCCCAGCGTAGCGGCTTGACAATCCAAGGTCCGCCTGAGGAAAAGCGCATTGCGGGAATTAGAGGAGGAGGGAGCAGGGCCGTGGAGAAGGGGTGAGCGCGCCGCTCAAGCACTTACCAGCAACAAGGTGAACTGCACGATCGCAGGTTGGCGGTGACGGGCTATGCTTGGTGGTTAAGGCAAACCCGGAAGACACGTGACAAACCAACCTTGGTCATGTGACAGGACGTGCAGGGTGTGTTGGGACGGGAATTCATGAGTGGATTAACGGCGGCCATGTTGGGTCAGTGTTAGTGAATAGGAAGCGATGAAGGTAATAGAAAAAAGCAGTACATTGTTAAGTTAAAACAATAACAATACAGATAATTTTGCAAATGTTACAGGCAAAATGAATTAAGTGTTAACCCATTAGAACAACAGTTAAGTTTCAGACTCACTAAATGAGAGACAGCCAGTCCTCATTCCTGTTGAGACCATTGCGGATTGTGTCAAGCTGAATAATAAGTTTCAACTCCTCTTTATTGAGGATTTGCGCCAGATCGCCACCTCTTGGTGGCAGCTTGATGATTCGTAGAACAGTCCATTTGATCTCATTGTCCTGGTGATTAGCCTGTTTGAAATGTTCAACCAGTGGTGCGTTAGGGACATTACAGCGAATCCTGCTACGGTGTTGTCCGATCCTTGTTTTGCGTCCTGCGGCACTCCCTCCACGAGCCGCTACTGCAGGCACACACACGTCAAGGCAACACAGCCCCTAAACCACTCCTTGCATTCCAGTGGCTTCAGATGTGCCAATTGAGGGTAGAAAGGTACATATTTGGGAAAGAACACAGGCCCTGGGACCTGATTGGTAGGAACCCAAGGCACATCAAGTCAAATTACATCAAATGTCAGGCAAAAAAGGGGTGGTAAGCATGCAGAATGGGGCACTTTCCAACACGTGTTTCACCAAAACCTTTATTATTTGTTTATTTTCCTCTTTTGTGTGAAGACAAAATGGTCATACATAAACCTGTTAGGGAATATCATAACAGAGTGGTGTGCACTGTGCGCTGACATGCACAGTGAAGTGTGAGAGACATAAAGAAACAGTGAGAGTAAAACAGAAAGGTAAGTAAGAGCAAAAGTAAGAATAAAAAAAGACTAAAGAAATATCTTCTGCAGGAAGGTAGGGCAAAAATATTAAACTGTGAAACAACGAAGATGAATAAAAGGATGGAAGGGTGAAAATGTGTGTGGATGGAAGGGTGAAAAGTATGGTGAAACGAGGGTTGGCTTACCTCGCTTAATATCTTTACTGGCACTATAGGCATGGTTCAGGCTGTGTGTTAATTTTCTGGCAACTCCATTAAGCTACCAGTTTGCAACATAAATCAGACAGATATGAAATTGAAATTTTAGGAGCTTTATTACAAATGTACATATTTACAAACTAGTACAAATATATATCTGAATATATGTGAGTCAGGCATCAGGTAGTTCTTTGAGAGTTTTAACAGTAAATTGTGGTAGCCAAAGCTTTAGGCGATCTGCTGGTCATTGTTGCGCTGGTCAAAAAACTGCAGCTTCCCCATTGAGGCGTAGAGGTAGGCATGCTTTCTCTCCAGCTGCGCTCTGTGCTTCATGGCCTTCTTCCCTGGTCTCTGTTCCTTGGAGATGGGTCAAGACACCTCCAGCTGTTTGGTGGGACACGCTAAATGAGGCAAATGTGACAGTAGAAATGTTCTGGGTATCTAATCGGTGCCACAGAATGCAGGTAGATGATCTTTGGAACCAGAAGGTGGAGCAGCAAGTTGTTGATTTTGAGCTGGTCTGACTGGTACCTTGAGGGCAGCAGAACGATAGGGTTTTGAATGAAGCTGAGCGGATTTGTTGCTCTAATTTTCTTTTTTAGTTCCTGCCCAGTGATCAATTGGACAAGGATCTCCGTTCACAGACAGAGATTGAGCTCTCCATTTAGGAAGTGTTTGTTTGTCTCCTAGGCATTTGTAGTTAGACTTGTTCATTGTGGAGGCTCTGTTTTCTTTCCCTTTCCTGATTTCCTTTCCAGGCATTATTCTGACTTCTGACCTGATGTTGTCAGTTAAACCAAGCTGGATCCAGCGGTTGTTAACCATAACTTGCGAGATTACATGCAAAGCTTTCTTAGTGGTAATTTTGGACTTTTCAGAGATTATGTAGTCTCTTTGGGCAGCCAGCAAGGGCATTTCAGGAGCCTTTGCAATCACACATTCAGTTCCATCTTGATGCTCTTTTGTGGAAAGTGGAGCTGCAGAATTCCTTGAAACATGATCTGCACCAGAGCCACCATTTTGTTCTCCAAGCTGATTGAAAACCTGAACAGATTCAAATATGTGCATGATGAAATTATTCCAATGGTTTTTAAATGACTCTTGCTCTTTTTCTCCCCATACTTTCTTTCTTTTGCCCAGGTCTTTCTTAGTTTTCTCATTTACTCTCATTGTGCTTACATGATTAATTTTTGTGCTGTCATTTTCGATTCCAAGAGAAGCACATCTGCTCTTTTGTGCAGATTCCTCTTTTTTAGCGGCTAAGATCTGGCTCTTTTCTTTCTTGGCTGCCTGCTTGCTCTTATTATTCTTTCTCCTTTTGCCAGCTCTGCTCACTCCAGCTCCAGACTCACATTTCAGAGCTCCAGTTCTACAAACATTTCTGATATCAATTTTCTTGATAGATTTAGAAGCTCGCAGCCATTTCCTGAGTAGAATTGTTGCAGCCTCTTCGCACAAAGAAATCCTTTTTTCAATTAGATGGGACCTTTGGCGCACTAGAGTCTTGCAGAACTGAAACATAAAACATAGTAAAGGCAATGAAAAAATCTTAGTCAAGTGATCTTATAAATCATAAATGTGCGTATATTTATTTCTGCTAGCACTGCTAAGACACAACCCCTTGAGACGTTATGCCTCACTGCATCTCCTGAGTCTACAAATTCTCGCTAAATCCTTGATTGAAAGTCCAGTTGACCTGTTAATCATGATGTCTAGTGAATCTATCTCTAGGCAAATGGATTTTAAACACTGAATGACATAGCAAGGAGGAAATTGGATTTTAGGTTTGAATGTCCAAGCCATGTATGAGGAAGCAGTGTGTTAGAAACTGGAAAAAATTAGATAAATAGAATATGTTTCTAACCCACCATGAGATCCAAGGTTCTTATTGTATATAAGACTGATTATTCAGTAATAATAAATCACATTCATCGGTTTCTTATAGTTATAACATATCTAACTATATTATTTCACCCCTAAGGATAACTCTATTGAAAAATGAAAATTAATTTTTCATTGAAAACATGACAAACTTTCCTGCTTTACCTGAAGAACTTTACAGAGAAACGGGAAGAGCAAGGCTATGTACACACTTCTTATTATCAGAGCCTCATCTCACTCTTAAATCAGTTTGCAATTGAAGCTATCAAAATTCAAGATTCCGATAACTAGGAAAGGAAACTATTTGAAGGAGTGTCACAGCTGTGTGACTTTTAATATATTTTTAGGTATAGAAATGCATTTGCTAAACCAGAATTAAAGACAGTTGTTAGCACCTGACTCCGCAATAAGACAGGACAATAATAGATGAAGGATAAAACGGGTTAATATAAAGATACTTGATGAAACTGAGATGGCACTCTGTTGTACAAAACCACAAAACCACTCAAATCCCTTCCAATCAACTATATGGGTTAGCTAATAAGTAGACATATACTGAAAGAGACCAGGTGTGAAAGTCAAGTGACAGGTATGACAGACGTCTCATTGGAAAAGCAGCACATTGGGTGACTGTAGGAAAATAGGATCTGATTCTTATGGTTACTCCACTTTTTGCTTGATGTGATACTGTTTTTGACTAGTCTGACTGGCATCCTGCTAATCAGGACCCCAGTCTATCTGCTTTCTCCCTAAACTGTAACTGGGGTACCTAGTATATGGTACCAATGTACCAAGGGCATAGGCCCCACAGCGGTCTCCCATGGGCTGAAGCATGGATTATGCCACCCATGAGAGACCACTCAAAATGGAACTACAGGCCTTCCATTGCAGCCTGTGTAAGTTGGAGCATGCACTACTTACTAAAGATTTAAGTTTACTATATCTAAGGGTCACTCCACTTAAAATCCATAAGTCACCCCTCTAGCAGCCTTTACAATCCTAAAGGCGGGTTGCTTGGTTCTAAGTGAGAGGTGTCCCTGCATGAGCAGGACACCCCTGCAGCCTACGGAGTCCATTCTCCCGGGTAGTCAGTGAAGCAGCCGTATACTATATAGAGGGGCATTGTGTGACCTTACGATGACCAACTCAAAAACGGCTGCAACAAATCTTATCATGTTTGGTATCAAACATGTTTAAATCATACCCCCACACCATAAACAGTGTGGGAGGTATGATTCCAAGCACCGGGAGAGTCCTTCGTTAGTGTTATCTGTACCGCTCTCAGTGTTACCTGTACCAGCCTTCTAGTCTCGGACAGCACAAAATGGTTGCTGCCGACCAAAGACACATTTCTGCCCTCCTGCTGCTGAGCCAAGGTCGAGCAGGGGAAGGCCAAACAATAGGCATCCTGTCACAGGGAGGTGTGGCCACCTCCCAGGATTTAGTGTATTAGGTCTGGGTGGGTGCGCTTGCTAGCACCTGAAAGTCTGCATCAGGGGGACATTTGGTGTCCCTGTGCATAGTCCAATTCAAACATGTCCTGGGAGCCATTGCCTCCTGCTGTGGCGTGAAACTGGACAAAGGAAATGGGAGTAACCTCCCCCCTGTCCAGACCCTCCCCTGTGAGATCTCGTGAATCTTCCCAATCATTTCCTTAGGGTACTTAAGGGCTTACCTGTGTGTAGGTCCCTAAATTCATCATGGACAAGATTCAGAATTGTGTTACATTTGAAATGTTATTCCCATAATACACATGATTAAACTGTGCTAGTTGCTATGTTCGAGCCTCTATTCTTGTAAAGTTAGCATGCATGGCGCCATCTTTATTGACGCCATGTTCTGTAACCAAGATCAAGTGTCTGTTCCTAAAATGCTCGCCTCTGCAGAAAGCTGCCCTGCTCCTCCAGTTTGTACTTTTAAAGGTTGAAGCTTTGCTGTACTAAAGAATGTACTATTTATCGTTGCATACCTTTACCGTTAGATACATTTGTTCTCACCGCTTTACATGGTAGAGAGCTGCCGAGTGGCCATGAGACTGAGATAGCATGTTCCCTGCCCAGTGGCACTGCCCATCTTATGTGCCTTCTTTGTTCACCAAGGCCAGAGCTGGAAAATTCTGGTTTGGACGGGACTCTAGAGGTGTTGGAATTGTAAAATTTGAATTACCATGGGGAGGGAGACTAGACCCCTCGACAGTCATCTCAGGAGACTGGTCAGACTGGGCTCCGCTGCAGCGTATTACCAATAAACTAGCTGGTTTGTATTCTCTTCTGTCTGACCGACTCTTCGTTTATTAGGAAGGCATATAGGTGGTCCTAAGCGACAAGGGTGACCCGAATTGGGCCACTTCCTTCATTGGGCGCCCAAACAGGGACTCCATCGGGTGTCCCATCCTCGCCCGTAATTGGGTGTAAGGAGGACGGGGTTGCGGCTGATCGGATGGGCGGATCAGGGTACCCTGCACGATAGAGCTGCGCACTCGCAGCTGCCCCGCCCGTCTGCTTGAGCAGTGCCTCGTCTAGTGGTCATCCCGGCTGGGGTCCTGAAAGGCAAAACCCTTAGAGCAGACCGTTTGGTCCGGAAGAGTCGGCAGTGGAGAATAACTTTGTTCGACCTGTGTGCACCAGGTGAGTTTTTCTTGATTTTTGGTAGATACAGCGCCGTACTGAATAATTTGGCGTTGATTGATTTGCATATTTGATAGGTCTGCGGACCATCTTGGAGGTACATGGTGTTTCTGTGGACCCTCTGCCAGCCAACTTGGTAATTTGGTTTTCTTTGAAAACGCCTGGAATTTGATTATGTTTGAGACTCGCAAGGTGGAGTCTAATTCTAGGAATTGGTGTGGTCTGGTGCCCGGTTGTTGAGTTTCGAGCGTGTTTAATGGATGTAAGTAGTGAATTCACTCTGCACTTTTGGGAGATGCCTTGTTTTAGCTGGTTTTGTTTTTTCGGATACCGTTGTTGCTCTGCTGATGCTCGATTGGAAGAGAAGCAACCTTCGCCTCCAAAAGGAACTACAAATTTTGATATGTATGTTAAACATGGCCTTGCCCCTATTATATTTAGTACACTGTGGCACAAGTATACGAGGGACAACGCTGAGGTGCAGTGGCCTTTGACAGGTACTTTTGACAAACAAAAATTGAATTTCCTGCAGGATAAATTGTTTGCCAGGAGAAGTAGACAGTCTGTGTTCGACAACCTCCAAGTATGGCAAAAGGAGGCTAAGCAGAGACGGCTGAGGGCGGAGAAGGAGGCCCGGAGGAAGACAACGCAGACAGTAACACAAAAGGATATAGCTTACGAGAGGGAGAAGATAGAGAAGAGTATACAATGTGCTGATCGAAAGTTTAGGCTGCAATGTGATAAGTCTTATGTTACACTTGAAGAGGGGGATCCTTTTGTGGAGGACCTGTTGGATGTTCAGCCCCCTCCCCCATATACCCCGCAAAGGGTATATACAACAGTTCCACCCGTACCTCCCGCTGCTGCCCCTGGCACCCCTGTCTCTAATCTGGCTGTTTTAGATGGCGCATCCCACACTTCCTCTTCGGCTTCAGTGGCCGAGACAGCGGCAATGATGGGCCGATCTGCTGTGCCTGTCGTCCCGGACTCCCCCCTATCTTCTTCACATACACCTACCCCACCGCATTGGTGTCCCCAGCTCCTGCTACGTGCTAGTGAGCATGCCCCCCACTTTCTTACCCCCCCGCCCTCACTGTATGTGGGGACACCACTTAGATGAGAGAGTGATGGGTCTCAAGAGGCTGCTAAAGAACGGATGGGTGAGTGTTGATTCGGTCTGATGTGGGTGATGCGGAAAAGAAGATGGTGACCGATCAGGCTTCTCAGTGGGCTCAGAATCCGATTTACAGTGTGGAGGACGTGTGGAGTGTATTGAAAGACTATGAGCCATTTATGCAGCAGCACGCCCTTAAGCATATGTCGGCCACTTTGATCGGGATCTGGGAACAGTGCTTTAATGGTGTTGCCCCTCAAATTATTTACGACATCCAGGATAGTGAGTACACAACTGGTATGGCTCCTAATGATGTTTTTAGTAATGTCGCTATGTTAATTGGCTACCGAGGTAGGTTGATCCAAAAGAGTCCGATTGCGGTGTCCCAGTTCCCTATGAGAGAGGTGCATCCCATCTACCATCCTGAGATACCGAAGTTACCAAATGGACAGAATGAGGTCATTAGACAGCGGGTGGAAGGCCGTTTTCAGGAGCAGTGGGTTTATACTCCTTGGAAAAGGACTGTGGTTTTATCTCTTAAGGCCCAATACCCGACCCCCGAAAGAATCCGACAGCTTATTCTAAAGAATTGACAGAGGCTGTGTCCTCGACGGTGATGACACTGGCCGACATTGAGATGTTTTTCAGCTTATTGGTGCAAGTTTATATCTGGCTGCAGGTACACACACAGGATCACGTAGTAGAGTTAGGTGGCACTTGGAAGGAGATTTGAGTATGGGATCAGGTAGGAAGCCTGGTGACAAACCTAGAGCTGAGATAATAGCGTTGCCGGGCTGGGCCGGATTATCACGTATATGCACTCATTGATCCCACCGAGGTGAGTGGATTGGGATAAGTTGAAGGCCTGTCGCCAGAAGAAGGATGAAAGTGTTTCAGATTTTCTCACCAGGTTCGAAGGGGTGTTCTTGGATTTTAGCGGGCAGGATTTTTTAATGGAGGGAGGCATCCGATTGTTTGTTAACAGGTTTGTTACGAATCTGCTTCCTGAGATCGCGTACCGGTTACAGGCGTCGGAAAGCACTTGGAACACTTCCTCCCCATTGGTTATCTTAGTATGATGAGCATAGGGAGAATGAAGAGAAGGAGAGAGTGGAGAAGAAAAATAAAAAATGCAGCAGGTGTCCTGGGGTGGTGGTAGAGGTATTGGTCCGGCTCAGCAGTTGCCCCGCACTAGCTGGAACTCTACGCCCGTGGGACCACACCAGTGTGCCTATTGCAAAGAGGAGGGGCATTGGCGAAGGGAGTGTCTGGCGCTGTTGCAAAGGGTTGAGGCTCAGAGAGGTCGAGGCTCACGGCGGAGAGGCAGAGGAGCAGTTGGATACGGCGGGAGCCGGAGAGGAGGAAAACAGCCAGGGCTGTCAGAGCAGAACTATTTTGATGATCCAAGGGGGCACCAATATAACTATGATGATTATGATTTGGATGAGGTTACAGGACTTAGCCACCGCTAGGACAGTCAGAGACAGGGTGGGGGATCAGTCCAGATCCCTGTTGACCAGCGAGGAACCTATGTCACCGCCGGTCTCAGTGAAAAAATTCCTGCGTGGACACAGGCGCAATGAATAGCTCGGTTTCTCGTTCACTGGTCCCAGGCCAGCCCTGTAGACTCGCCTTTCTTATTGACATCAAATTGCAGAGAAAATTTAATGGGTTTGGACCTGTTGAAGAAGTAACACGCGACTATCTTGTGTTCTCCAGATGGCGTCTATATGACGATCGGACCCAATGTGGTGAATTCCAAGCAATGCCTGTCCAAAGACGAGCCCCTTTCTGCCGAGTTTAGGGAGGTGCCGATGACATTATGGGCTACGGATGACACAGACATAGGGCTGTTACAGATACCTCCGGTCTCCATTAGGGTTAAGGACAATGCTGTTCTACCTCACCTTCCCATTTTAAAAAGAGCACCCTCAGGTTCCCTGGATGACCATCCTAATGTTTTGTGATTGACTTGCGTGCTGTGAACAAGATAGTCGATCCCCAGTTCCCTATCGTTCCTGACATCACAGCCCTCTTGACCATGATTCCTCCTACTGCTACCTATTTCTCCGTCATTGATTTGAAGAATGCCTTCTTCAGCATTTCCATACATCCAGAAAGTAGGTATCTTTTTGGATTTTCCCTGGCTGGTAGAAGTTTCAGATTCTGTTGTGCTCCTCAGAGCTGTACTGAAAGTCCTAGTACATACCGCCAAGCCTTGAAGCCCAATTGGACTCCCTCATTCTTCCCTCAGGAAACATTTTGCTCTAGTATGTGTATGACCTCCTTATTGCCTCCTACATGGAAGAGGGATGCAAACAGAGTCCAGTTAAATTGTTGCAACATTTGGCCCAACATGGACATAAAGCGTCCCTTTCTAAATTTCAATATTGTCGACAGGAGGTCACCTATTTAGGTCGCCTACTGTTAAAGGAGAGAAGAAGACTAACACCTGAGCATGTGGCTGCTATAACTAAAATGCCCGTCCCTAAGACGCAACGAGATGTGCAAGAGTTTATAGGTATTACTTCGTATTGTCGCCACTGGATTCCTAATTTTGCTTTACTAACAAAACCCTTATTGCAACTAACCACTAAAGATGTGCATGAACCCCTGCCCTCGACGTATGATTGTCAGCATGCTTTTGAGCAGCTAAAAATAGCGCTTTGCTCCACAACTGTGCTTGGCACCCCGGGCTACCGGAAGCTGTTCGTGTTGTATGTACACAAAACAGCTGGCTGCACACTCTCTGTCTTAACACAGGCCTTTGGAGGTAAGCAAAGGCTGTGTGCTTACTTCTCTGCTCTGCTTGACAATGTGGCCAGAGCCTTCCCAAGCTGTCTGAGAGCAGCCGTGGCAGTGGCAATTTCTATCCGACAGTCGGCAGGGTTCGTCCTTAATACTGATCTCACAGTTATGATGATGCATGCTGTGGACATACTTTTGAACAGAACGAAGACGCAGCATCTTACTAGTGCTTGTCTGACTGGCTATGAGCTGACCCTGTTTGCACCACATGTCACCATCAAAAGATGTGCCGCTCTGAACCCGGCCATGTTACTACCCCTCCCTTCTGAATGTGAGGAGGCAGATGTGCATGATTGTATTTACCGCACGGAGGAAGAGACGAAGGGATGGGTAGACCTGACTTATGTTTCCCTATCTTATTTATTTATTTTATTTTGAGTGTTTTGTATAGCACGAACAAGACCCTTGCGGGTATCAGATCGCTTTACAAGGCAGATATTGGGGGTAGACATAGGCGCAAACACTGTGAGTTAGATAGATACATAAATGGTATCAAATATAAATAAACACTTATATACATGAATACAAAATAGTTCAGGTGAAATTGGCCAAAAGGATGGCTTTCATTTCTTTTTTGAAAAACTGTTGTGGAGGGGTTCAGTCTTGTGTCAGGAGGCAAGGCGTTCCAAATCCTGGGGGCCATTCCTGAGAAGGTATGGTTATATGTTTTCTTCTTGGAAAATCGTTGTGGTTTCAATAGAAGGTTATCGGAACTTCTGGTAGTTCTGATACCACCTGATGGTACCAATGTCTCCGCTAGATATCTTGGGGTTTTGCGGTGCAGTGCCTTGTGTGTCATGCAGGCAATTTTCAAATTGATTCTGGCTTCGAAAGGTAGCCAGTTGAGGGCACGAAGGTCAGGGGAGATGTGAGAATTTCTTTTGGAGCCTGTGATGAGTCTGGCAGCTGCGTTGATTGAGGCTCTGAGGGGGGCTGTAGTGGATCTGGGAAGGCCGCAGAGAGCGACACTCCCATAGTCCACTCTGGGAATTACAAGAGTCTGAACTGCCTGTTTAAAGTCCATTGCGGGTATGAAGGGTTTTAATCTTCTCAGCGTAGTCATTTGGAAATTTGCTCCTTTCGTTGCTGCGCTTACGTGATTCTGCATATTAAGTTTATTATCCAAAGTTATTCCAAGTGATTTCACATAGCCTATAATTCGAGGTTGGCCCTCGAGTGCAGTTAGATGCTTCATCCACTCGCGGATGGTGTTTGTTTGGCTGGGGGTGCGATTAGGAGGAATTCTGTTTTGAAGGTGTTTAGCTTTAAGTGGATTTTGGAGAGCCAGGTCTGTGTTTTCTGTAGCGTCGAGTTAAGGGACTTGATGTCTTCCAGTGAGATGACCTTAATGTAGAGTTGTGTGTCGTCTGCGTACATGTGATATTGGACATTTGAGGAGTTGAGAAGCATGGTGAGTGGTTCCATAAACAGAATGAAGAGTGTCGGAGGGACGGATGAACCCTGGGGTACTCCTAGAGTGACAGGGGTGGGCTTGGATAGAGACTGATTGATCTTGATTTTTTTGTGTTCTGTTTTGGAGGAAGGAAGTGAACCAATTTAGAACTGTTCCAGATAGTCCCATTCTATGCTTCAGGAGGTCTATTAGGTTTTCGTGTTTGACGGTATCAAAGGCTGAGGATTGGTCGAGGAAGATTAGCAAACAAGCTTTGTTTTCGTCCAATATTTGAAATGCGTCATCTATAATAAGGGTCATGGCTGATTCGGTGCTGTGCCCGACCGCAAACCAGATTGGAATTTAACAAGCAGGTTGAAGTGTTCTATGTGGTTGCTAAGCTGATTGTGGACACACTTTTCTAATAGTTTGGCCAGGGTAGGGATGTTGGATATAGGGCGGTAGTTATTCAGGTCAGACGGGTCCGCCGAGGGTTTCTTCAGTATGGGGTAAACCTGTCCAGCTTTGTGGATATCTCGGGATGGCTCCTTGGAGAAGGGAAGTGTTTATGATCCTAGTCCAAAGGGGGACTAACATTGGTATGAAGTCTTTTAGGTGGGTTGCAGGGAGAGGGTCAATAAAGTGATTGGAGGGCTTCAGAGACGTGAAACTTTTTAGGATATTTTCTCCGCTGTAGAGGTTGAAGGCGATCCAGGAGGCATTGTTTTTGAGTTCATGCTTTGCGGGACAAGTAAGCAAGGTCATCGTTGATGTCAATGAGGTGGGCATGGGTGCGTCAGTATGGGATAGTGGATCATTAAGGAGTTCATTCTTTATGTTGTCGGTCTTGGTTGTGAAAAAGGAGGCAAATTCTTCGCAATTGGGGAGTGATTCTGAATCGATTTGGGGGGAGTGGGCGAAGCCCTTAGATTGAGATTTGATTATTTTAAATAATCTTTTGGGACGATTCTTGGCCTGATCTAATTGTTTGCTAATAAAGTCAGCTTTAGATCATCTGATCTTTCTGTAATAGGAGTTTCTCGTGCTTCTTAGTAGTTGGAGGTGGTCAGAGGATGGTGCAGCTCTCCATTGTCGTTCAATTGCTCTAAGTGATCTTCTGTCTTCATTTAGCCTTCCATCATACCAGGGGTTTGTTACTTTAGAGGTGACTCTTTTCAATTGTAGGGTAGCTAGATTGTCTAGTGCCAAGTTCAAAGCGTGGAAGTAGTGTGATTAGTCAGATCATGAACATCCTCTAATCCATCAGGTGGGGACAAGAGGGTTGGACAGGCGGTTACGAGTGAGACACGATTTACGTTATTAAGATTTATCCTTCAGATTTTTGATCTCGTGGGTTGTACAGAGAGTGGTTTAATAGCTACATTGATATGGAAAGTGATGAGGTGATGGTCAGACCAGTCACAGGGGAGGATCGATTCTAGCTGGGTGGAGTCCGTTTTGGAAATTACCAGATCCAAGGTTGAACCTTTATCATGGGTGGGATTATCACAAATTTGGGACAGGTTAAGGTTGGATAGGAACGTTTTGAGGCTATTAACCTCTGGGTCAACAAGGTCGTTCCAGTGGAGGTTGAAGTCCCCCAGGAAAATCTGAGAGTTCTGTTGTCCATCATTAATGGCTAGGATATCCATTATGTGTTCAATGAAGGTCAGGTTATTGCCTGGTGGATGGTAAAATGCATGTAGTGAGCATATTGGCTTGTTATGGTTAGTGACGTATAATCTTAGGTATTCGCAGGATGAGAGGACGGGCGAGTTGGACCGGGTCACCGCGAGGTAGTTTCGGTGAATGCAGGCAATGCCCCCGCCTTGCCTATCAATTCTATCTAGTCTTGTTTTGTGATAGTTTGGGGGAACTAGAATGTCTTGGATAGGTGTGGATGCTTCATTAAGCCAAGTTTCAGTTAGGATTATGAGGTCAGGTTCATTGGTTAGTATGAGGTCAGCTATGTCTGCGGCATGCCATGCGGCTGACCTACAGTTTAGTAGGATACATTTTAGACTGGTCTTGGTAGGAGTACTCTCTTGAGATTACTTTCCATAATACCTCTGGGAATATGTCTTATAATACTAGAGGCATTGGGAGGGATAGGTTGAATTAGGGATGATATCTGTGTGTTATCCGTGAGCTCAAAATGATAGGGGGGGTTGGGTTGGGGGCTTATAAGAATGTAGCATGGAAGTTAGATCCTTCGCTAAGAGCGGATTATTACTTCTGATTGGGAGGGATGAGGCATTGGGGAGAGGTAGTGTTTTCCATCTGAAGAACTTCTGTAGCATGGAGTTAGCTCGACGCTGATGGGTGAGTTTCGCTTGTGACTTGGGTTGTTGCTGGATCAGGTCATGGAGTGTTTGAATATCCTGTATGATTTGCTGTTGGGATAGTACTATTTCGTCTAATCTAGGGTCCGGTGTCAGAGATATCGTGTTCATATCCTGGGCTGTAGTTATGTGAGGAGAAGGTGACCCCACACATGTTATTGTTTGTGTGGGGTCCTATGATGTGGGGTGAACCGGTTCGTAATGTGAGAGTATTACCGCGATGTAATCAGCGGGGGGAGTAGAGAAGGGAGGTGAGGGAGAATTGGTGTGTACTGTGGGTGGGCAGATGGTGAGGGGGGAAGGAGAGGGTGGTACTATAGATTGATCGGGTGTGGGGATATCGGGGACAGGCACAAAATTTGTGATGGGATTGCTGGGAATGGAACGGAGGGGAGTGTCGGAGGGAGAGTGTCTAGGTGGGGAGTCGGGCTGAGAGATGGGCTATCAGCTTGATGGAGAGGTGGGATAGTGTGTTGCAGCCTTGGTTTTGATGAGCGGAAAAATGTTGTCTAGTAGCTTTAGGTTCTGGTCTGAAGCTTGCATGAGTATGATCCCATTATGATATATGGTAATTGTAGCCGCCGCATTGTAAAACGGGGAGGGAATGATGGATAATGTAAATCCATGTGCTGTTTTTTTGGAGGATGCAATTGAGAATAGGGCAAGGAAATCTTTCCGCCACTGGGCTCTTCTTTTAGTATAGAGGATGATGTCATTCATTAAATGCCCTTTGTTAATGGAGTAGTAAGGGTCAGAGATTGGGGTTTCTGGGTGTGATTTTAAAAGGTTATGTTTGTGGCTTTTTGCTGCTTTTTTAGTAAGGTTGGGAGGGTATTTAATGGCATAGGTGTATAGGCCCGTGAGTTCCAAAGTATAAGTGTAGCCTTATAAAATGGGTATAGGATGTCATAGGGTGAAATCATGAGCATACAAAGCGTAAATTAGGTAATATAAAAGCCATTTTAAGATGGCTTCTTACTTGAGTCCATAGCAAACTCGGGGTTGTTGTCCTATCGCTCTTTCCATGAATCAAGCATCACTGTGTATAGTCCTTTTTCACTTTCTAGAGAGAGATCATTGGGATAGTTGGTCCTTTCTTTCTGTTTTGTAGTGCATTGTCCATGGTAGTCCTACTTCTATTCCCATGAGTTGATGTGGACTAGGTAGTCCTGTTTCAATTTAGGAATTATGAGCTCCATTTTGAAGGGAGGCACTGCTGGTGAATTATACCTTGCGTGCAAAATGGAGACCTTGTGCTGGAAAACGGGCTATCCAGGTGATCATCGAGCAAGTGAGGCACTCAGCATAAACTACACAGTGAATTACAAGAGAGATTGATCAAGACCCAAAGGCCTTCAGTATACTGCCAAGCAGGATTGGTTGCTCATAACACAGGTCAGCGCTCTAGTGCCCATGCAGTTGTGAACAAAGCACATCTCAGTCCCCTAGAATCGGGAGGAAAGCAGCCAAAAGTCCGCGATTTGGAAACCTGGGGCAAGTCTCCTTTGCATTTTTCGCCGTGAGCCTCAGACCCTGGAGGCTCGCGCCCAATGAGAGGGAGGGAGGGCTGGTCCAGACGGTAGCGATCCCAACCCGGTGACTCCCGCGGGTTGAGGGTCTGCCTCTGAGTCTGAGGGGGATCGTAGGCAGGGGGAGCAACACCCAACAGTCTAACCTTAGCTCTGATTGCTGTCACAGCACACCGTGGTTCACAACTGTGGACTGTCTGAACCCCAAGGGGAGCTATATGTCGATGGCTCTTGTTTCAAGTTATCAGATGGCACAACAACGGCAGCTTATGCTATTACCACATTATGAAACAAAACACAAAAGAAGTATGATAGGGTCTAAGGGAGAGTTTAATGACCTGCCTCAGTTCTAATCCCCTAATCCTATGATTGCAAAACAAATGAAAGGAACTGGGGGTCTAACAAAATCCTGCAGAGTGAGCAGAAGTGTAGATAGAGGGCTAATTAGTCCCACATGGCAGAGGAGGGAGTAAGAGAAGAAGAAAGAGACATCCAAATGCGATCTATGAGGACCTCAGAGCGAAGTTTGGATACCCATCAATTGTCTGAGTGATCAATCTTATCATCTGGTCATCCAATCCAGGATAAGATGCTTCTCTTGATCATAGAGAGCATCTAATTTGGAGTGATTTCACTCAAGAGTGGCCCAAGATCGTCAAAGGATTGGAGCGAGGAGACCAACAGTTGTAAGATGATAGAACAATTGAAAGGAATGCAGTGCTATCAAAAGAAAACTAAAGTGGTGTGTTAAAATAGAATTGTGAGAAAACACTACTGATTTAATATGTGTTTCACACTCTAAATAAAACAACAGTGCAAAAAGCAGTGTTAAACAAATAACTGCTATATAGAGAGGTCGATATGTTTCAGCCCAGTGGGATCCATTTCTCCCTGCGGCTTTCTTGAGGACCCTTGTTGTTAAATTTTCGCTACTGCAATGGTGTGTAAAACATAATGTATAGTGAAAAAAAGGAAAAGAGAAAGTTTATCTCACTATCATTTAAAGGTGGCACTTTGTACAACCTTAAGTTGATCCTCCGCTTCAAAAGGATGCGGCGTGCATCTGTCAAGAAAACATATGGAGAGTGTCTCAGTCTTAAAAATAGTACTCCCAAATGTGTTTTTGTACCAAACCTCGTGTTAGGGGGTGCTTACCCGTAATGATCGAGGAACAGACCTCACCTCGCCTGGATCCTGGGTTAGGACTAGGAGGCCCCGCTCTGTATGGAAGAAAAATTAAACTGCCAACAACCAGAAAGTAATCATAAAAGCTTAATGCATCTTCAGAGGGGTGCTAGTGAAAATAACTACTAGCAACTGTATACCAAGTGTATATATGTAAAATTCACACGTATGTCAGCCTAAGAGAAGAATCCCTTGTCCATTAACTGTGATAATTAGCCGTAAAACGTGGGAATGGGCAGTGTAAAGAGGCCATGTTTTTTTGCTTCACCGTGGTAATAAACGCCATGTTTGTAAAGGCGCTGTGAAAGCTCCTACAAAATATATTGATTGCCAAATAGTTGTGCATATTGTAAATTACTGCGGACGGAAGGGAGTTCTATGAAATATCAGAAGCGCAGTAAAAATGTCAATCTGTATCATTCAAACACGCTATGGTTTCAAATAAGCTCCAGTATGAAGTACACACCAACAAGACCTTAACCACAAGAGATAATAATATCACCGTAATATGAAACACTCCATATGAACCAGGGAGCGCAATGATAATGTTAAAGCCTGTCATGGAGGTATCATCCAAGGGCACTACGAAATAAGTTGCCTTGAAGAAAACTAGTATTTGATAGGGGGAAAGTGCTCACCTATCCGTCGTTGCCCCGTTGTGGCTGCAGAGTCAGGAGAAAGGAGGTTACCGGAGCATTCTGCCAAGGATGTTTATAAAGCCGGGAAACCTCGTCAATTACAAACGCGGGAGCGTGTAATGCGCGTCATCACCTGACCCTAGGCGGATGCTGGAAAAACTACAAGGACTACAAAATGACGTCAATGTGATGACGTCTGTAGTCCGTAGGATATGTTGGCACGCTGGCTGGTTCCATCACTTAGGTAGCTATATGTAACTCGCTTGTTGCAATGTTGGAAGGCCGTGTCAAGGCACTGAAGACCTCCGAGTTAACAATAACGAAAACGAACGAGGAAACATAAGCGCGTGATCCCTGATAGGTAATAACCGCCTCAGAGGACTACAAAATGACGTCAAAAAGATGGCGTCTGTAGTTCATAAAATGTGTAGGTGCTCTGCCTAGCCACATGTATGATATCTAAATGCAGTGTAGCCTGTAACTATAATGCAAAATAATAAACCTAATAAGGATACCACAGTGCCAGGACATTCTAAATGCAAGATGCCATAACATAAGTGCGTGATCCCTAATGGGTAGTAACAACGTCAGAGGACTACAAAAAGACGTCAAAAAGATGGCGTCTGTAGTGCATAAAATGTGTGGGTGCTCTGCCTAGCCCCATGTATGGCATCTGAATGCCGTGTAACCTGTAGCTATAATGCAACATCATAGACCTCATGAGGGTACCATAGTGTCAGGACGTTCCAAATGCAAGATGCCATAGCAGCATGAAGATGGGTATAGATACCAAGTATTTCAGAAACATTTAAAGGGTGGTCCACGGGATGTCATCATTAAGACCCCTGACATCGCTTTGTAATTTAAACACCCATTTCTGTTCCTTAATAAATAGGTATTTAGTGATATCACAGATATGGGACGGTATCATGGGCTTTTCAAGCACTGTCCAAGTGAAATCATCTGCCTTGTGATTGTTTTCAATGAAATGTCTGGTTAATCTGGTGATCGATTTCTTGCATCTGAATGAACTCTTGTGTTCTAACATGCGAGTCCTGACTTTGCGAGTTGTCATCCCTACATATTTACATTGGCATGGACAAGTAAGTAGGTAAATGAGATTATCGCTGTTGCAATTAGTGAACTTCCTTTGCATCCAAGGTCTGTTAGTACCTATATCAATGGAAGTGGTATGTGTAGTTTGTGGGCAGATGGAGCAATTGCCACAAGGAAAATGGCCTGTCACTGCGGGGAGATCCCATAAAGTGCCTACAGCTCTCTGAGGAATGGATTTCGGGCGTGTGTGTACTAGACGATCTCGTATGTTCCCAGATCTCTTAAATGAAAACAGAGGAGGTGCCAAAGATCCATCGCAAGAATTCAGAATGCGCCAATGTTTACGGACACTCTTTTGTATCTCATTGGCCATCGTGCTGAAAGTAGTGACAAACGTCATCCGTTCAAGTATTGGTTTCTCAAAAGCGGGTTCCAAAAGCGCTTGGCGATGATTGTTAGTAGCCCGCTTGAGTGAACGCTTAACCAATCTCCGAGGATATTGTCTAGAGACCAATTGTTCCGTTAGGGCCTCAGCGTGTTTACTGAAGGTGTTATCAGTAGAACAGTTCCTACGAACTCGTAGGAACTGTCCAAAAGGCAAGTTGTCCCTTAATGATTTGAGGTGTTGACTATCATATCGTAGTAGGGAGTTCCGTGACATCGGTTTTCGGTAGAGTTCACTCTCTAGCCCTGTGGGGGTGACAAAAATCGACAGATCTAAGAAAGCTAACCTTTTGTCATCAATTTCAACCGTGAACTTCAGGAACTGATTTCTGGTATTGAGCCATTGATGAAAGTGATGGATCGACTCACGATCGCCTCGCCACACCACCAGCACATCATCAATATAGCGTTTCCATAATCGGATAGATGGAAGAAACGGATTAGTGGAATTGAAGATGTGCTGTTGTTCATAGGAATGGACGTAGAGGTTGGCCAGACTCGGCGCAAAAATGCTGCCCATGCTGGTCCCGGAGACTTGCAAATAGATCTGGTCTTCGAATCTAAAAAAGTTGTCCTTCATGGCAAGTTTATCCTGGATTGGATGAACAGATGATAAGATTGATCACTCAGACAATTGATGGGTATCCAAACTTCGCTCTGAGGTCCTCATAGATTGCATTTGGATGTCTCTTTCTTCTTCTCTTACTCCCTCCTCTGCCATGTGGGACTAATTAGCCCTCTATCTACACTTCTGCTCACTCTGCAGGATTTTGTTAGACCCCCAGTTCCTTTCATTTATTACCACATTATGCACTGTAGTTGAGACGTCACAGGTTCCCTTCTTCGTGCCTGCGAGTTGAGTGAGGGACTGGCTGTCAATATATATACTGACAGCCAGTATGCATTTGGCGTGGCTCATAATTTTCGGCGGTTTTGGGCGGAGACAGGGTTCTTGACATCTCATGACATGAAAATTCAAAATGGCACAGATTCTTGTCAGCCTTGACACTCCCTAAGAGACTAGCAATAGTGAAGTGCAGTGCTCATAAGGCAATCACAGATGATGTCGGCAGGGGGAATGCATTTGTGGATCAGACAGCGAAGGAGACAGTTCGGACTAAAATGAAGAGGATGTTTGTAGGGGGTCCAGCTAGATGGGTGCCTGAGAATGGGATGTTTGAGGATACTCTAGACAATGTGAAAGAGATTCAAAGTGAGGCAACAATTGAGGAGTTAGCAATATGGCAAGAGAGCATGGCTAATTTGGACGAGGATGGGTGTTGGACAGACAAAGCCGGGAAGCAGTGATGTATGCTTCCGGATGCATACGTCCTCCCTGTGGTCACTATGGCACATGGGCCCGCACATATTAGCGTGAAGGGAATTTGCAGGTTGTTAGACCCCGTATGGCAAAATGACAATATCCCCAAGGTTGCAGCTCACCTGGTAAAATACTGCATGATTTGCTTCATGCATAATCCTGGAAAGGGTAGTCCTACTCCCGTGGGCAGCTTTGCACCACCCTTCTTCCCTTTCGAGGTTCTCCAGATGGATTACATCGAGATGGAACGGGTCGACAACTTGAAGTAGGTATTGGTGGTTGTCTGTGCATTCAGTAGGTGGGTTGAGGCCTACCCCACTAAAGAGTATACCACCATGGCGACAGTGAAGGTACTCTTGAAAGAGTTCTTCCCGCATTTTGGGTTGCCCCGTTTGATCTGCAGTGATAACGGCAGCCACTTTAATGCTAAAGTCATCCAGTTGGTGTGTGATGGGTGGCACATTAGGCAGAAGTTCCATGCGGTGAACCACCCACAGTCAGCAGGCTTAGTTGAGAAGTACAACGGTACTCTCAAGTTGAAAATGGCCAAGATCAGAGAGAGCACAGGATTGAAGTGCCTCGATGCTTTGCCCTTAGCATTAATGTCTGCGAGAGTCTCAGCCCACTCTAGAACAGGATTGGTCCACTTACAGGGTCATTTTTGGCCTCCCGGCAGATGTCCGGGGCATCCCGCGACCGCGTAAGTTTCCAGAAATAGAATACCCCCTACTGATCGATTACCTTTATGAATTTACCAAAAATTTGCGTTCTATTCACCAGCAGATTGCTGAGACACTTCAGCAGCATCCAGAGGCTCCTGGTCATGACATCTGGCCCGGGGATTGGGTGCTGGTTAAACATTTTCAGGGGAGCAGCTTGGAGTCACGCTGGAAGGTACCTCTCCAGGTACTCCTAGCCACCTGCAGTGAAAGTTGACAGTCTGAAAAACTGGAAACATAGCACCCATTGTAAGCAGGTGCCCCTTCCGCTGCCCTATGACCAGTGGGTCGTGGACGGGATTGGGGACTGCGAAGGAGACAAAGTACCACGATTCATTCCCTTTTCGGATGCCCAGCTCACATGGGCCCAGTCCGAGGAAGAGAGTAATCCAGTGATGACTGAAGCGGTGCCACCTGAAATTAGGGCCATCCAAGAGCCCCAGTCTGTTGGGGCCTACCTTTGATTGAGACACATCCAGTAGAGACCCAATCTGCTAATATACCTGAGTCTGCCCCTTTGCCCCATGGTCTCCTCGAGCCTGACCCCTTGTTTTCCAACCCTACTGTGCCTGGAGTGTAGAGATATCATGTGCGTCCTCGTAAAACGAACAGTGCACCAGAGGGCCAGTCAGGTTAGAAGGGATGGACTGCATTGCTGAAGAATTGAGTGTGTGTACCGTGCTTGTGGTACCAACGATAGTTTAGGGATAGAGTAATTAGTATGGTATTTGAACAGTCTCCGAACAGGGCAAGTGGACAGTGTTTCCGAGGAGAAGGTGTTCTGCCCTGCAATGTGAGACCCGTTTCCGAGCTGGATGAACAGCTCCAACGCTGGTGCTCAAAAGTTCCAACGATAATGAATAATAAACTGCCTTGGTTTCCTTTTAATTTTTCCTTTTTCATTCCAGCTTGGCTGCTAGTGTAACACTCTTCTGTTGTTGTTGTGTGAATAAAGAAAAATACACATGTATCCCTTTGGCCGCCCCATTCAGGAGGAGGAGCAGCCCTTTGCATCTCCGCGCCCTGAGCAAAATGGGCCTCTTTTGTCCACCTGGTCCGTTGAAAGCAAGGTTGTGTTTGTGCTGATTATCCTGATCTCTTGCTATTGGTACTTGGGGTGACCTATTTCCTTAAGGAGAAATATTCTGCTCATGCTCTAATTGGCACAATGCCTGTCCCCCCTGTACATATCTTTATTACCTTAGCACCTAACAAGGAGGAGCACAGAAAGTCCTATAAAGATAATGTTTTCATTCAAACATTGCATCAGACACAAGCTACTTACAATACGACAAAGTTTTGGGTATGTGGACTACTGCCCTCAGTGACACATAAAAGTGAGAATTTGTCATTGATACTCTTATCGTATGTTAAAAGTTGTGAGGGATGTTTTGATTTACTTCGCATGGACCGTTCTTTTCATCCGGCTGATACATTGGAGCGAAAGAGTACTAGTTCCCGTACCCTGATGCAGAATGTGCACTTCTAACATAGAGTTGCCCCGTGCCCCCGCAGGTCAAGAGCCGTTTGGCAGGTTGTTTCTGAGCTCTTGCATGCAGGGATACAAGGGAGTGAGAGGGGGAAATTGGTCTCAGGTAGAGAGAGATAATATCCTACAGTTCATTTCATCAGAATAATACCAGTCTTTCCAAGCCCATAATGTTACTGAGGACAAACCGATACCCTTGTCCGTGGTGGACATTATGGCCCCATTCTGTGTGCGGGGGTAGGGGACATAGAGGTGGGAGAGAGCTGATGCAACACCACTTATAATTTGAGAGTAACGAAAAGTCCACCCTTGATCCCGCCATATAATGTTTATTTTGTTTGTTGCTTGTAGACACCATAGTTATGTTTGGCTTCCCGAAGGGTGGTCGGGGAGGTGTTACCTTTCTTATCTCCTGCCGCCTGCGTACATAACCTCTCCCAATTATCATAAGGACCATAGTTTGCAACGAAGAGAGGCCCGTGTGCCCCAGACTAAGAGAATGATTAACACAGATGGCATTGATCAGACAGACACCACATTGCAGCAGATCACAGATGCCATGAAAAGCATCATATCTATTTGGGGCCCCATAGCCAATAGTCTCAATATTATAAGGCTTACAAGGGTGGTGGAAGGGATCATTAATATGACTGCAGGAATACTGACAAATTTCACGGTAGAGGTACAGGCTACGATACTTGTTGCGCTTCAAAATCATATGGTTTTAGACGTTATCCTGGCTGATCGGGTGGGGCCTGTCGCATCATCGGTAGTAGTTGCTGCATGTACATTACTGACGACGCCCCCACTGTATACACTGCCATACAGAAATTGTATAAGATAGCATCAGAGATACACCAAGATAATGGTATCTGGTCATTCACAGGATGGTTCAAGAGTTTATTCGCTACCTGGGTTTGGAAGATTCACCTTCCTCCTTGCCATAGCAGGTATCGTTCTGGCATGCTGCCTGTGTATACACTGCCTCCCTGCCTGTTGCGCATGTTGTGCATCAATGCTCAAGCAATGTCCTAGGCCCCCTGAGGTGAAATTCTGATGCAAGAGTTATGATGATACAAGGTATTCAGGATTTACTGAACATCGATGAGGGGCTATTCGAATATTATTTGTAGGCTTTCCTGTTTTCGGTTTCTATTTTTGGTAAATTCTGGTGGGGTTTCTTCAGTGTTTTCAATACCTTAAAAAAACAGTGGTTATCAGTGGTTACACATTTTCGCGACATTAAAAACAACAGAAACAGTGTTTTTAAGGTGTTTATGGAATGTTTTCCTTTTAATTAATGCTTGCTTTCAACACTGATAGTGCATGTGTATAAACAGCATGTGCAGAGGGTATATGAGGTCCAAAAACATTTTTACAGATCAAACTTATTGTAGTACACCATACAATACTTCTTTAGTGAGCCTTTGATCATGTGTGCTAGCTCTCTCCTTCCTATGTAAACGTTTATCAGTAAAAAGGCCCTCTCAACATTGGCACTTAAGACGGGCAACACTAAAATAGCCAGTACACAATTTACTAACTCTGCCCAATAACATAGCTTTCCATGCCAATGTGGAGCACCTGAAGATTGTGATTCTCTAGGACATGTTCTCCAACATATGCATTGAATTAGGCGCATATGCCCTCAGTTATTGAAGCGGTCAAAAATGAATCAGTACTTTTCAAAGTCTGGAGAAAATTCAGAAGGGATCTAGAACTTCTGAAAAGTACCCCAGTGAGGCTTCATTAACTTCAAATTCCATGGTTGGTGAAGGGACATTTCTATGCATCATTGCAAGCTATGTCCCATAGACTGTAAAATTAAATTTCCAATTGGCAAGAAATCTAACATGGAGCACGTTGCAGTGCCAAAGTGACTAAAGGTGTCGCCCATCCTATTTTCATGGAGATGTTTCACATCTACACCAATTACACTGAAAACTTGGTAAACAACAAAACTCAAACAGACTATTGTTAGCCCAGTATTTCTTGCTGCTGCCTTATGTAGCAAAGTTACATCGTATTAGCCCCTTCAGGAAGAAATAAAAATTACTCTTTCACTCATCTTTTCCTTTCTTTGACTGGCACTTAGTTTGTGGTTGTGAAGGTGTTATTTCAGTGTTTATATGTTTACACTGGTGATGGCGATTTTTCTTTCGGTGGGGTTTTATCAGTTAATATAGGTTTAAACCTAAAACCAGATAGCCTAATTATTTGTATGTGTGCATATTTCCTTTCTTCTAGCTTTAGAATTGTGAAGACCCTTACCTGATGGTGCTAATAAAGCCTCTTAGCATGCATGCTAAAAGGAGGGTCTGTTAGATTTGAAATGTTATTCCTGTAATACACATGATTATTTACTATGTTCGAGCCTCTATTCTCGTAAAGTTAGCATGCATGACGCCATCCTTATTGATGCCATGTTGCTCTGTATCCAATATTGAGTTTCTGTCTCTAAAATGCTCACCTTTACAAGAAAGCTGCCCTGCTCCTTCGGTTTGTACTTTTCAAGGCTGAAACTTTGCAGTACTAATGAAAGTTCTATTCATCGTTGCATAGCTTTACCGTTAGATACATTCGTTCTCACCGCTTTACATGGTAGAGAGCTGCCGAGTGGCCTTGAGACTGAGATAGCATGTTTCCTGCCCAGTGGCACTGCCCATCTTCTGTGCCTTCTTTGTTCACCGTGGCCTGAGCTGGAAAATTCCGGTTTGGGCGGGACTCTAGAGGTGTTGGAATTGTATAATTTGTATTACCATGTGGAGGGAGATCAGACCCCTCGACAGCCGTCTCAGGAGACTGGTCAGACTGGGCTCCGCTGCAGCTTATTACCAATAAACTAACTGGTTTGTATTCTCTTCTGTCTGACCGACTCTTAATTTATTAGGAAGTCATATAGGTGGTCGTAAGTGACCCGGGTGATCCGAATTGAACCACTTCCTTCAATTGAAACCACTGCACTTCTACCGTCTGGGCACTCTGGACTTTGCTGGACTTTGTTTGGGACTGACATTTTCTCTCTTTTAGTCTGCTGCATCGTCTGTGCCTGTGCACCATACAGGATCCGTGCAGGACATGTGGAGCATCCAAGACACTTGATGATAATCTCCCTGGAAGTGAAGGAGTCACTTCCCTGCATTCGCAGGCACCTCAACACTGCTGACTGGTCTGCTGATCTTGAGCGCCTGCGGACTCCGAAGGGTTCAGCAACACAGGTGATGGTTATCTACGTCTCACGAGGCCCGAGCTGTCCTCTCACTGAGTTTGAGGTCAGAATGCATCGTGGGGGCTGCATTAACCGAACCCCTGTGCACCACGTAGTTTTACAAGTAGAAATGCTTGTTGGCAACTTTGTGACAAGTGCATTTGGCTCCAAGTAGCCCCAACCTCCGTCAACTTCTTCCACAAAGATCTTCAGCCTCACCACCTCGTGGGCACCGTGGCCTGCTCCTGTGAGTGAGCTGCTTGAGGTCCTCTTGCAACTACTGTTCCTCCTGCCTGTGGGTCCATATGAGGGTCACCTTTGTTTTCCTTGGGCTCCCCTGATTGTGTGATGTCTGCCCTGACTCTCCTGCTTGTAGTGAGTTTCCTGGACCTTTCTGGTTCCAACTGTGCACCTTCTTGACATCCTGCGTGGGTTGCATTTGCCAAAGCTTGTTAGTGCTCCCGCCAGACACCGACCCCTCAGCACTCGACATCCTTCATGGGACAGCTTGCATCCGGGTCCAGGTTGTCCTCAGCAACCCCTGTTCCTCGCAGCTGCAGAGTCAAGCCACCGTCATCTTTCCTGAAGCAAACAACATCGGAGGGCATCCATCTTCCAAGTCTCCTGGTCACTTCAGAGTGACATAGACACTGTACCCTCTGCTTTCAGGTACTCCTCTTCAATAATCCACATTTGGATTCCTTCGGATACTTTTTCCTCTTTCAGCAGTGGCAATTCCCTTAAGTCCTCCATTGGATTCGACAGCAGTTTCCGACGCCACTTCACACCTATGCACCAGGCTTCCCTGGGATAGGTAACTGGGGTACCACGGTATTCACGGGTGGGGTGGCTCTCCAACCTTCTGTCTTCCATGGGGTTTCTTCAGAGTCCACTGGGAAGGGTCCCTAATCTTTAAAATTGCAACCGCGACTTGTTCATAGACTTGTACGGAGCACGCAGTTGTGTACTCACACTGCACACGCTCTCCGTGGGGTCCTTATCTACTTACCTTGGGTGGTTCTGTGGGTCCCTCGCAATTCTACGTCCTCTTCACATTGTTCTGACTCGACTCTTATACCACTTTCTTAGTATGTGGTTTGGCCCCCCCACCCCCCGGGGCCCACTGTGTATTAGTGCTATTTACTGTGATTTTTTTGCTAAAGTATTGTGTGCTTTGTGTCTATCTCCGTAAAGGAGATACTGTAACGTACTAAAGAGTGTTATATAATAAATACATAATTTGTGTTGTTCCTTTTCATTTACTCTATAGTATAAGATTGCCTTCTGTTAAAACAAGCTGCTTTACACTCCTTCAAGACTAAGCCTGAAGGCTGCTCTCCACAGCTACCACTTGGATAGCTTTCTAAGGTTGTCTGAGACCTCTTAAATCACCATAAGGGTGTCTGGACTGGTGCAAGGTGCCCACTTACATGAATGGACATCATATACCAGGCCAGCCTCTCACAGTGACATCTATGAATTTCCATGCTGCTAGACTGTGTTCTATATGCATATCTAGGTATCTTTATTCTAGTGACCTGGGTCTGAATGAGGAAAATGAGGGAAAGACAGTTAGAAATAGCTAGTAGGTCTTATCTTGGAGTCTGGTTTAGAATTTGGAGAAGAAGGTTCTTCGCAACAGTGACGGAGTAACTTCTCAGCCAAAGTGAGGGTCTGTCTGCCAGGTTTACAGTCGGGCAGATTTTAGGCATGTCAGATTCGGCGCCTTCTATGACTCTGTAAGAGACATACTCATCCGACAGAGTAATGACCGTGAGAGGTTTATCCATTTGAGTGGGCTGTAGAATGGTTATTTTTACTATCCTTTACTGCACTGAAAAACTTGACAGATTGGAACAGTAAAACCATTCAAATGGCTCCCATACCATGAGAGAAAATTCCCATGCTATGGGCATCATTAGTTTTGCTTTTTTCAAAAACAATATTCTACTTTGGGATTTTCTTTTTGAAGAAAGAAAAACAAGTTAAAAGTTTGACGGTGGCAACAATGAGTTAAAGGTTTGGCAGATGACTCTGTCAAACCTTTACCTTGTTTTTGTTTCTTCAAGAATAACATTTCAAAGCAGAATATTGTTTTCGAAGAATCCCCAAAAAGTAATCAGCCAAATCTTTAACTCATTGACAATAACCACTGTGATGGCAGTTCCTGTCAATGTCTAGCGGTGTGTGCTAGGCCAGAGGACAATTCTACATTTAGAGGTCGGGAACTCTTAACTCTAATTGAGGCCCTCAATCTTTGTCTCCTACCTCATAGCCATCTGTAGCTCTCTTTTTAAATATTCATTATATGGAGTGATACTTACTTTGTAACCCAATTGCTCCTTGGGCATCTTTTTTGAGGAGGCATTCAGGCAGTTGGTCATTTGTTGCGAAGGTTTCTTGCTCCACCTCTGATGAGTTCCCTTCAAGCCAAGAGGCACAGGTTTGTTGGCTGCATTATTATCCCTGATGTCCATAGGAGCAGGAGCAACACAGGAAGACTGTTAAGTGGAATCTGCTGCCCTTTGATGCAGTGGTTGCAAGCTTGAATCATTTGTGTAGGATGCATCCTTGGCATCTCTATGCTTATAAGTGGAAAGAGGTGTCCACATGGGTTGCTGTTCGAACTGGCTGAACTAGCCTTGCTCTGGTTGGAAGAGGCTGTATGTGGTGCGAGTGCAGACAAAAGGAGATGTACCCCTTCCTGTAGCTTACTTCCTTGGGACCGCTGTGCACCAAATGCTTAAAGTTTCTGTTTCCAAAATAAGGTTGGTTACCACGTGTAATGTATGCAGAAGTTGGTGGGTACTTAAACTGCATATAAGGCTGTTGTGAGAAATAAAGCAAAGTTCCATGGATCACAAGGAATGCATGTATATCTTCTAGCCTATACATGTAACCAGGAGCACTCCCATAGATGGGTTGGATACCAGAGGCCCATGGCATCATACTAGTGGCCTGGCATTTATTGTTGGCAGAAAAATGTGTGATGGAACTTTAGGCACAAGGGGATGCCAAAGTGGATCGACAGAAAAAAAGAGGTTGTGCAAAGACTCACGCTGCTTTATACCACAGAGGAAATTATTCTTTTCATACTGATATGACAACTCAATATTGATAGCGGGAGAAGGGAATACTTCCACTCTCCATACAGAGTAAAGTCTAACAACAGAGTCATGTCAATGAAGATGAAATCAATTACTCATGCATGTTGCTGTATGGGTCCGAAGAATGCGAAGAATCCCCAAAAAGTATTCAGCCAAATCTTTAACTCATTGACAATAACCACCGTGATGGCAGTTCCTGTCAATGTCTAGCTGTGTATGCTAGGCCAGAGGACAATTCTACATTTGGAGGTCGGGAACTCTTAACTCTAATTCAGGCCCTCAATCTTTGTCTCCTACCTCATAGCAATCTGTAGCTCTCTTTTTAAATATCCATTACATGGAGTGATACTTACTTTGTAACCCAATTGCTCCTTGGGCATCTTTTTTAAGATCTCCTGATGAGGAGGCATTCAGTCATTTGTTGCGAAGGTTTCTTGCTCCACCTCTGATGAGTTCCCTTCAAGCCAAGGGTCATTCCTTTAAGAGGCACAGGTTTGTTGGCTGCATTATTATCCCTGATGTCCATAGGAGCAGGAGCAACACAGGAAGACTGTAAGATGGGGATCTTCTCTCCCTCTACCGGCTGCCCCAGCATGGGCTGGTTGTAAACATAGACACCTACAGTAATGTATCAATTTATTCAATGTGGGTCACCTGGTAGTGTCTTCAGATAAGACTCTCACTCTCGTTTGTGATTCGATTGGCATGGCAGTAATATCGACGAAGAGTTTAGAGCTGCTGATGTGCTAACAGCTTAGCACTTAGATGTACAATGTGTGTTAATGATTGGAAACACCAATAGGAGCGGAAGTGGGGATTTTTCCAGCTCTTAGTAATGCTTGCTTGCTATGTTGTGTTTACATGTCAAATCAAGGTATAAGGGGGTTTACTGAGCTACAAGTGCTTAGATAGGGTGGGAAGGAGAAGGAATAGATAAAAGAATCTCAGACATTTGTTTGTTGATTCATGGTATAGATTTTGAAATAAGTGGATAGATGTAGCCGAGGTATAATAATTAAGTAGGTTTATTGATGAAAGATCAGGTCTTCAGAACAGGATTACAGAACCCCACCAGGAGCAGCTCCCTTGCTGCTCAGCCCATTCTATCAACTGACACTCACCCACTAGGCATCCCCAACATTCTATCATCTAATCACACATACCAACATTCCACTGAACATCCACACTGACTGAGCAGCAAGACAGATAAATAGGGAAGTTGCATTGCACGCAAACCAAGATTCAACACACCTTCCCCCCTTAAGGAATAGAAACAAATGAATAATACAAGTAGTGAGCATAGAAATAGCAAAATTTAAACTTGCAATAAATCCATAAAGGAATGCAATAAATTAATTAACAAAGAATGACATGACGCATGACCACCTCTTCCCCCTTTACCAAGCAAATAAAGAATGGTCATAAGGAAATGCAAAGTTCAAACTATGGTTTCAATAAACATAAATCTTGCAATCAAAGTTGTAGAAAGAATACAAGAAATTGACCTCTAGGTTACCAGCAGGACACACCAGTTGGCCAGCCTAGCATGGAGATGGCAAGCAGAGAAAGTCAACCAATGAATAATTAGTGAAAGACAAGAAAAAACACTATCAAAGGAACATAACGCAAGACTCTCTCACACACACATGCAAGAAAAAGGTTGGGTATGCTCCAACATACAATTCTTGAATGGAGAAAACTAGGGAGGAGAAAAAGAGGAGTGGAAATTCCCCCCTGTTGAATTTTAAAATAATCCAACATGACAGTAAGTATGTGAAATCACTCACAGGTACCATGTGAAAGTGAAAAACACACTGTCAGATAATCGTAGCTAATAGCTATCACAACACATACCTAAATTAACAACAATTCCCATAGAGAAACTTGTGAACAAAGTACTGTTGATTAAATAACATGTAGGAACCGTATAGGTGACAATCCACGTGCAAAAATGTAAACAAAGGCGGAAGGTCACATGCTCAAATGCTATCACATAGCACTGTAAACTAAAATAAAACATCATGCACTAAAAATGTAGGTGACCAATCCACGGGCAATAATTTAAACAACGGTGGAAGGTCACATAGCCAGTAGGCTGTTTCCATGCATAACTTAAATAAGGTGACGTATCCACGACTAAGTGGAAGGACACAGGCTATCAAACGTATATTTGAATGAAAATTCCTTTACAACCTGGAACAACATAAATGCAATGTGTAAAATGCGCATAAGATGTGGTTGTACCACATGAAACAACAAAATATATCGCAACGTACTTATTTTAAATATGACTGAAATCACTTATCTTAAACATGACAGTAATTCTGTATGACCAAATCAGCTTGTTGAGTTCATCATCCCAATTCTTGTTGCTTTTTTTTGCTAACTGTAAGACACCTTTCAATACTCTATTAACTCTCTCAACAACAGAATTACCCCTGGGGTGATACAAGGCAGTAAATGTCTATTCAATGCCAGTATTATGCATGAACTTTTTCATCAAATCTGATTTAAATTGAACTCCGTTGTCGGTTAATATGGAAACCAGAAAACCCTCTCTTAAAAAACATTTTCCTAAGAAACCAATAACGCTCTCAGTGTCTACCTTTCTGACAACATCAACCTCAAGCCACCTTGAAAAAAGGTCAATCAATACTAAAATGTACTTGGCAACTCCATCTTGCCAAACCACGGGTCCCATGATGTCTAATGCGACGCATTCCCATGGTAAATTGGGACAAGCAAGTGAAGACATAGGAGGGTTGAGTGTCTTTTGTCTGAACTTTCACAACTTACACATGCAAGTACAAATCTTTCGATGTCTAAATCAATTTTCGGCCACTAATACAATGCCCTAATGTTTCTCTTAGTATGAGATACACCTGGATATCCCTCATGACCGATCGAAACAATCCTTGCCCGCATGCCTTTAGGTGGTACGGTTTTTTCTCCTCTACAGATGAATTCACCGTCTATACCCAACTCGTCACGTACCTCCCAGAATGCTCTTAACTCCACATTGAGTTTGCACTCGTTAGACCACCCGTTCATGATCCTGTTTTTGACATCTAACAAAATATCATCCTTCTTATATTCTTCTTCCCAATCACTCTTATGTAAACCAGTAGTGTCAGTAAACACTCCAGCAACACAAAAATCACACCAGAGATCGGGGTCAATTTCCTTCAGAGGTAAAGACAGTCTACTGAGAAAATCGGCAATAAAAATGTTTCCTCCAGGGACATATTGTACTTCGTACAGAAAATCTTGAAGTCTCATTGACATCCCAGCAATTCTTGCCGAAGCTCTCGAAAGACCCTCAGTAGTGAGCAGTTTAGTCAACGGTTTATGATCAGAGCGTAAAATACATTTCTTCCCCCATATAAATTTCCTAAAATGCTCCATGGCCCACATGAAAGCCAACATTTCTCGTTCTATCACTGAATATTTCTCTTCAGTGGGAGAAAGAGAACGTGACGCAAAGGCAATGACAACCTCTCTGCCTTGCTCAGATATTTGGGACAAAACACCCCCCAAACCAGTTCCACTGGCGTCAGAAGTTACAAATGTGTTTGCGAGCGGATCAAATCCTTGTAATGTAGGACCATAAGCAATAGCTTCCTTGATGCTATCAAATGACCTTTGACAAGCGTCATTCCATACAAAGGTAGCTTTGTTCTTCATTAGTAACCGCATTTCATAGGTTTTCTGTTAAAAGTTGTTAACAAACTTCGAATAAAATTCTGCTAAACCAAGGAAAGATCTAAGCTCGTCCTTTGATTTGGGTGAAGGAGCACTGAGTATGGCTTCACCAAATTGCTCTTAGGTTTAATGCCTGTTCCACCTATTTCATGCCCCAAGTATGTAACAGACTTTTCTGCAAATTTGCATTTGCTACCTTCAGCAACCAACCCATTGTCTTTAAGAATAGTTAAAACCTCTCTAAGAATGGCATCATGCTGTAATCTGCCCTTTCCCATTATCAGAATGTCATCCTGAAAGAAAACGACCTCAGGAATGTGACCAAATAAGTTCGACATCAGCCTCTGAAATACAGCAGCGGCTGATGCCAAACCAAAAGGCATTCGTTTAAATCTGTAACAACCAAATGGTGTACAAAACGTAGTAAACTGTCTGCTCATTTTGTCTAACACAACTAGGTGATATGCAGCCGATAGGTCCAACGTGGAAAACCTACGTGGAAAACCATTTAGCATTTTGTGTCAAAGATAACATTACGTCAATTTTGGGAAGGGGAAACTGGTCAATCAAAATATTGTTATTCAGATATCTTAAGTCCACACATAGACGGGCCTTCCCATTGGATTTACGAGCAACGACCAATGGAGAAACCCATTCGGCTGCTTCCACAGGTTCAATGACGTTATTGCTTAACATTTTCTCTAATTCCCCTTTAACTTCCTCCCTAACTATAAAGGGAATATTTCTTGCTCTATGTACGTTCGGAATAGCTCCCTCCTTTAAACGAATATGATGAGTAAAACCCTTTAATTTTCCCATACTATTATCAAAAACTTCAGGAAACTCTTTTAGAACCCACTTCCTAGTGTCCTCACAATCACACGACACTAAAACTTGCTCCGTACTGTTCGGATCCAGAATGATGTTTAACAACTTTTGGTCTTTCCACCCAAAACCAATGGTCCTTCCTTAGCTATATAAAGTTTCCCAAAAGATTGTCTCTCCTTAAAACAAAATAGTTAGGTTCTAAAACCTAACATGTCAATTTTTTCCCCTGTGAAACTCTCAGCAGAAATGTTATTTGGTTCTAACCATACCCCAATATTGTTGATGAATTGACTTTTCCATACCTCTTGGGAAACAATGGTAAAGGAGGACCCTGAATCTGCAGCTAATTGGACTGCAATGCCCCCAAAGGAGACCAAACACAAAGGTTTTGAAGAAGAACCACAAGTGATATTTAGTACCACTTTCTTCTTCTGGACACATTTAACTTGTACATCATCATCACTAGAGCTTGAGCAACTTTCATCCTCCCCTTCTTGTACACAGGCAACTTTTCCTTTAGACTTCTTTTTAGGCTTACGTTTGCAAACCCTAGAGAAATGCCCAATTAAGCCACACTCCAAACACTTTGCAGATTTAGCAAGACATTTCTCGTATGCTGCAGAGTGCGAGTAACTACCACATCTGTAACAAATCAAATTACCATATTTCTTTTGCTCAGTATTATCTGCCTTTCTTCTTTCCATCTTTGCAAAAGTCCACTGACATCTTCTAAGTTCGTAATGTAATTGATAAAATACTCTTTCCAGTCCAACCACGCCACTGCAGGTTCTCCAGGTGTTGGAGAATTGATGTGCAAGTTTGACAAATTGACATCTCCTGCAGCGTTTGTTCTTGATGAACTTGCGTCAGTAGAATTGGTAGGCATGACTTGAGATAAGTAAAATGAGAAACAAGTAAAAGCAACACTAATACTTTGAAAAACAAACACTTCTTGCACACGAAGAAAATCGCACGGAGAACAGAACCACAATAGATCCCACTGGAAAGTGTCGGAAATCCAAAGGAAAACAGTATCACGGTAGTTCAAAATGAGGATGGATGGCCCAATCTTTCAAGTGTTCAACTTCAAGTAAATAGCGCTGCATGCACTGGTAAATGTACATAAAAATATAAGCAGTCACAAATAAATACCATAATGCGAGGTTTCCTGACGTGCGAAATTCAAAATTACCGGTATTTTATTCACATACATCTGAAATCCACTTCGTCCTTTCTCCACGGAGCGTTTTACTTCAAAGGTAATAAAAAAAAATACCTTCAAAATGGCCTCCGTGCGTGAAGTGCAGTGTAACTATGTGGAAACGTACAGTCCTCTTTCTTTGTTTATGACGGTGACGTGCGGTTGAGGAAGAACGCTGACAATCAAGGATTCTCCACAGTAACGGGCCAGCAGCGCGGCATTTGAAAAATTGCTTAATGTAGTTGATTCTTATAATAGGTAAGTGTACTAATGTAATTAGAAACATACACTTACGAATAAATAAAAAGTAGTCCCAAACGCCGTCTTCTTCCCTCGAGTGCACAAGATTTATTTTCCTTGTTGAGCTGTAGTGGTGGTAGATGACCGCTAGGTGGCACTGTTGCGTAGACAAAACTGCAAATGCTGTACTCACGGTCTTCGTGCTTTGACGATAAAGATTGTACTCCCGCCAACCGGCAAGAAGATTGAAGAACAAATTGAAGTCCTGATCGGAAACTGGAAAACACCTCAGGATTGGCACTCAGAAAGGAATGGAAGTACCTGATGTGCAGGTCAGGACGAAGTGACAACGTTGTCAAAAGCTTGAAAAACGTGGTTGGCGTGGTTGGCAGGGGAGCGCAGACCAATAGGAAGTCCAAGAGCCCTTCGACTTTAATGTGCTCCGGTGGTGCCAGACAAAATGGAGGCATGTAGCACGATGACGCTCTGGGAGGCTCCAGGTACGTCGATGCATGCAGAGATCCAGAAGGAGAAAAGTAGCTGTAAGTAGAGGAGACGTCACAAAGACCTGAAGGCAGGCGAGGCCAGGTAGCGTGAAAGAAAGTAAGAGCGCGAGCATGCTATGTCTGCGCTCGAGCAATGTTTAAAAGTATAGGAAAGGCAGTTAAACTGCCATTGAAAGGCGCACCAGAGAATATGAGAAAATAAATAAATGATTAACTCACTGCTCAAGCCTCGAACCACGCAAGGAAAAGTGGTCGAAGAGTAAGAGCAGGACTTACTGACGCGCCTGGTCGCGCAAAGTAATTATGGAAACGCAGTTCACAGCAAGGACTCTCCCAAAGTGTACACCACGTAGTAGTCCTCTCCATGAAGACGGGAGCAGGGAAAAGAAGACTCTGGGGCAGTAGATAGCATGAGGCTGAAGCACTGGTTATACAAAGTGTAGAGACCATTGTAGGCAGGAAGACAGCAGTGATAGGCTTGGTGCCACCAGAGCGAAGCTCTGAGAGTTGTCCCTGACGTTCTCAGGATATTAAATAGTAGTAGCCCTTGACACTCTTCCACATGGAAACAGGTAGTGCCTTCATGGCAAGTAGAGGCAGGCAGGAAGAAGCGTGATGAACAAGCCGCAGGACAAGTAGTCAAACAGGTAGTTTAAAGTGGAAGATGGCAGGAACTGGCACACTTCAGTTGTGTGCAGGCAGGAACTACTGACAAAACTGGGAAGCATCAGGATCTGCATACAGGAACTGGTACATTTCAGTTGTCAGGTAGCAGGTCAGCAAGTAGAAACAGAAGGTAGAAACTGGCACAATACCGTTGTGGGCGACCGATGGGAGGTCACTGGTGGGGCTCCAGGGGTGCCAAGTTTCTTTAAAATCCATAGCTTTAAGTTTCAGTAGGTTGATGTAGTTACCTTATTGTTTCTTCATAAATCCAACTGTATCCATAAAGTACACGTAGATTCTTTCTAGATCGCCGCCAAATGAAATAAGCAGAGAAAATAAAGTGGATAGGAAGTGAGTATGTGATATCCTGCTGCTCAGCCAGAATGACTGCCTGATGGAATGTTAGTGTTTGGAATGTGTGCGTGCGTGAATCAGTTGGATGAAAGGCTGAGCAGCAGGGAAGCTGCTCCTGGTGGGGTTCCTACTTAGACTCTAACTTTATCTCTCTGTATATAATTTACCACCTCAATAAATCTACGTGATAAACTACCTGGCTTGGAGCGTCCTTTCATCAATACTACATTTTGGTACCAGGAGTGCTGAACTTCATCAACCTGAAGAAGCTTTCACCTCATGCTCAAGGTAAAGGAATTTCCCTGAAATTAAGCTTTTAAAATTACACTGGCCCCACCAGTGACCCTGCCATCGGTCGCCCACAACCCAGTCTAAAAGTGCCAGTTCCTGCAGCCTGCCATTTCCTGCCGCAGACTTGAGACAACTTTATTTTACCAATTCCTCCTGCCTGCTGTCTGCCGTTCTTACGACATCCTTCGCCCTCATTTTGTTGTTTCCTGCTCAGGTTACAGAGCAGGTTACACAGAGCACAGATCGGGGGAGAGGAAATCTAAACCGGTACTTTCAATACCAGCGAAGGAAATTTGAAACCAGGGAAATTTTACATGACAAGAGGCCGTTTGACAAGCTCAAGAGCCAGCTGTATTGTCAATTTCACACTTCGACAATTTAAACAGCAGTCTAATTTTCTTGGTTTTTAAAACGGAACTGTATAGATATTTGCTGCCATCTACTGGGGGTTAGTGGGAAGTTTATTAGCCTGCAATTTCGTTTTGTTGAAGGACAATGTTCCCGTTCTCCTTTCACTCCGGTAATTAGTTTCATGTGACTTTTGAACACGGAGCAGGTGCAGTATTTGTGTGCTTTTGTAAGACTACCTAATTTCTCACAGTGAAGGCGACATTGAAATTTTGGGGCTGATTGAATACTTTGAGTTATCTTGCCCATTTTTTTTTTTTTTTTTTTTTTAAACCGTTTATTACAAATCTCAAGAATATACAAATATGGGCCCACAACCTTCCGGCCGGCCGCTAGGAATGGCAGAAACATATGACATACGTTCATAGAACACTTGGCGTTACAGAGGAGCATAAGCAGGAGTTATCAACATCATGGGCCACAGCCGTAATACCCCACAGTACGGTTTCATTTTATACAAACAACAAGAAAACAACACCCACAAGGCTACCCACAGTCGAAAGTAGCAGCACGTGCTCCCCAAGTGGGGAACCCCAACTATCCAGAGGAGTCCAAAGAGGGGAAGGGGAACAGAGCGAGGACTGGGGGAACCCTGTGCCCGGGGCTGGGGGAAGGAGTCAACTAAGGGGACGGGGCTGGTGAGGCAGCAGGCAGCAACGGTGGCGCGCAAATACTCCCACGGTAGGCGTTCCAGGGGCCCCACACTTTCACCCATGTCCCAGGCTTACCCCTCGCCACATACACCACCTTTTCTCGAAACATGCACCAGTCCATGTGTTCTTTCCAGGCCGACACCGCCGGGGGGTTCTGGGATCCCCACAGTTGAGCAATATCACGCTTAGCAATCATATATCCCAGAGTCACCCACCACGTTTGCGGAGCCGAATAGTCAGTTGGTTCCCACACATTCAACAGGCATCTCCTCGCTTCAGGCAGCAGCGCAACATGCGTAACCACTCGCAGGACTTCGTGCACACCGCGCCAGAATCGCTCCACCTTCGGGCATTCCCATAAAATATGCAGGAAGGTCGCCAAGGCACCACAACCACGCTTACACAATCCATCCTCCGTATAGCCCATACGCTGAAGCCTTGGCCCCGTCATGTAGACCCGGTGGAGTATCTTAAGCTGGACGAAGCGAAGGCGAGCCGGTATAGCCACCTCCTTCGGAGAGGCCACCGCGGAGATCCAGTCCTCATCGTCCAACTCCAGACCGTCGGCAACCCAAGCCTCGCGGAGGCCAATCAGCAAGCCCGAGCGATCATTAATCAGTTTTTTATAAATAAGGGAGATCGTACTGTCTGGGACGTGGCCATCTAGCACTCTATCCTCCAGGGGGGAAGACTCCGGGATGGAGGCGACGTCTGGGAAGACGGAGCCCAGTGCATGACGGACCTGCAGGTACCGAAAGTATTCACTGCCCTGCAACTGAAACTCCGTCTGCAGCATCTCGAATGTTTTAAGTCCTCCCCTCGACCAGAGATCCCCCACTCTACTGATGCCTATCATGTCCCATTTCTCGAAGCCCTTCGAGGTCCAGAGAGAGCCCAACTTCTCAGACGCATACAGCGGTGACGCCCGGGTCAAACGGTCCTTCCACCCCATAGCTGCATTAGCCGCATGCCATACTCTGACCATGACACGCGTAGGTCCCGTCAAGCGAGCGTCGGGCGCGCCAGAGTAGAGCGCTCGATTGTAGTCGCCACCGGGCAGTAGCATCTTGTCCATCTCAAATGCCGGGTTCAAGGCGGGCCCGTAGAGGCCATGGTTAATTGCAGCTAGCTGGGAAGCCCAGTAATACCGTTTAATATCCGGGAGGGCAATCCCCCCGTCATACCATGGGAGCGTCAACTTCGCCAGGGCAATGCGCGGCCTCCCGTCCCAGAACAGGCGGCGCTGTAGACTCTCCACCTCACGGAAGTAGCGCGCCGGGACTGGGTCCATAGTGTTCTGGAGAGCGTATAAGAAACGTGGCAACGACATCATCTTAAACAACGCCGCCCGGCCGAGCGGCGATAGCGGCAGGCGCCGCCAACGCACGACGTCCTCCTTCAAGCGCTGGAGGGGGGGAAGCAAGTTCCGCTCGTAGCGGGCCTCTGGGTCCAGAGTAATGTAGACACCCAGGTATCGAAACCCCTGAGAGGCAATCTGAATCGGACAACCCCGCGGGAGGACAGGAGCCTCCCCAGAGAGCACATACACACATGATTTAGCCCAGTTGATGACAAGGCCTGAGTTCCGGCCGAATGAACGTAAAACATCAACCAGGACTATGAGCGACTTACGTGGGGAGGCTAGGTACAAAAGGATGTCATCAGCGTATAGGGACACACGGTCCTCATACTCGGGGGTCCAACGGAGACCACGGATGGAGGGATGCCACCGCAGCCACTCCGCCAGGGGCTCCAAGGCCAGCGCAAACAGGAGCGGCGACAAGGGGCAGCCCTGTCGCGTGCCCCGGCCCAGCTCGAATGGGGCCGAAACTCTTCCATTCACCACCACCTGTGCCAATGGGCCCGAATACAACAATTTGACCCAACTGATGAAGCCCGGGCCAAATCCAAACTTCGCCAGCATCGCCCAAATGTATGGCCACTCAAGCGTGTCAAACGCCATAGTGGCGTCTAAGGACGCCAAAATGGCCGGCTCCCGCACGAATGGGACACGTGCGAGCACCCCGTGCAAACGCCGCAGATTAAGGGCCGTGTTGCGATGGGGGATAAAGCCGGACTGGTCTTGGTGGACCAGAGCGCCCACCACGCCGACCAGCCGATTGGCCAGGACCTTGGCGAGAATTTTGGGCTCCGCATTCAAGAGCGAGATGGGCCGATAGGATGTAACCCGGTCCCGAGGTCTCCCCTCCTTGTGGATCACCACGATAGTAGCCAGACGCTGGTCCGGCGGGAGGGAGCCCAGCGAGTGGGCCGCCAGGAACATCGCGCGGAGGTGGGGTGCCAGTACATCTGGTCGCAACTTATACAGCTCGATAGGGATGCCATTCGGGCCCATGGCCTTGCCAGAGGCAACCGAACGTATGGCGAGGGCAATTTCGTCGGATGTGGGAGCGGCATCCAGCGACACCCTGTCCTCCTCCGAGAGGGAGGGCAGCGCGATATCCCTAAGCAGGGAATGGGAGTCCTCCTCCGAGCAAGGAGAGACCGGAGAATACACCTCGCGGAAATAATCCGCGAAACAGGAGACAATTTCTTCTGGCTCGGTTACACTCACACCATCCGTCCTCTCAATCAGCGGGACCACACGATTCACTCTCTCCTTTTTATCCAACCACGCTATCAGTTTGCCCGCCTTATCACCCACATCATACAGTCGCCCCTGTTGCTCCCTACTGAGGCCCCTGGCCGCCTCCGTAACGAGGGCCCTGTAGGCCGCCTGCTTAAGTTGTAGGACATGTAGTGCAGCATCCGTCACTCCGCCCTCCAAATCACCCTCCAATTCAGCAATTTCGGCCTCCACCCGGGTAACCTCCTCCCGCTCGCGCCTCCGGGCATGGGAAATAAAGGACAGGGCCTCCCCTCTGAGAACTGTCTTGAAGGCTTCCCACAGGGAGATAGCCGAAGGGACGGACCCCACATTCTCATCAAAGTATCGCTGCAAGGATTTAATCACATCAGCGCGAATGGTGGGGTCGCGCAGGTACCAGGCATTGATTGGAACTACCCTGCCCTCACCCCTCGGAAAGACATCAAAATGGAACAGGAGCGGGGAGTGATCTGAGATACTCCGCGCCAAATGGCGAACCTCCCCCACCCTCCCAGCATAGGCCGCCGGGACAAGGACATGATCAAGCCGTGAGAGGCTACCATGGGCCCCCGAGTGGAAAGTGTACTGCTGCTGCGTGGGATGTTTTAAGCGCCAGCAGTCCACCAATCCCAATGTATCCAAGAGGCCGGATAGCCACGCCTGCGCCCGGGGGAGGTCCCTAGGGGGGTGACGATCCAGAGTCCCAGAAACCACCGCGTTGAAGTCCCCCCCGACCACTAGGAGTCCCCCCGGAAGGCCCAGGAGGAGGCGCCCCAGGTCTGCAAAAGTAGTCGCCTGTAGCCCCGGTGGGACGTATACTGATACAAAGACCACTACTTTGCCTTCCATTCTCCCCACTAAAACAGCATAGCGTCCCCTATCATCATGGCGCACCTCATCAATTTCCAACGGGAGCGAGTTCTTCACCATAATGCCCACACCCCGTGAGCCCGACGTGAAGCCCGAGTGGGCCACCAAACGATAGCCACGCCGATTCATGGCACAAAAAGAGTTTCCAATAAGGTGTGTTTCCTGCAGGAAGACTACATCGGGTGAGATTCGTTTCAAATACTGCAGGACCACACCTCGTTTGATCCTATCCCCCAGTCCATTAACGTTCCAAGACAACAAAGTCAAATCCCTACCCCCCATCACACACAAGAGCCATCAGTCGTCCCCCGGAGAGCACCTTAAAAACAACACAAAAAAGGGTTTGCCTTGTGGTAAAAACGAACAACACCCCACCCCAACTCCCCCACCCCAACAGAACTCCCCCCTCCCTGCACCCCTGCATGAGCCCAAACAGCCCCCCCAAAGTGCAGTGTGCCTGTCGCCCCATAGATGGTGAAACTAACTAGACCCCCAGAGGAGGAGGGAGAACCCCCAAGAGACCCCACACGACCTCCACAGGAGGGAAACTTACTCGAACAGACGAACAGTCAAAAGTGACATCAATTTTGTCCAGAGCGAGGCATAATATTAGTCCCTCAGTCCTGATCCGGCGGGCCCTCTCCCCCAACCGCTCCCCCCCCACCCCCCCGATCCCGATCCCCAGGCAAGGTATCTAGCCAGTCCCCGGCTGCCTCGGGACGATCAAAAAAGTGTGTGCGGCCATCCAACTCCACCCGCAGCTTAGCCGGGAAAAGCATAGCATACTTGAGATTTAGGTCCCGTAGACGACGTTTGACTCCGAGAAAGCTTAGTCTCTGCTTTTGGACCGCTGGGGTGAAGTCAGGATAAAAATTTATATCCATATTGTCGAGTCTGACCGGTCCCTGTAGTCTGGAGGATTGCAGGATAGCGTCTCTGTCCCGAAAGTTGAAAATCCGGGCGATGAGAGGCCTCGGAGGGGCTCCGGCCTTAGGCCTTCCCCCGGGAACCCTGTGGGCCCGCTCCACCGCGAAGAATTTACTCAGCCCCCGGGGCTGGAGATGGGTGAGAATCAAGTCCTCCACGAATAGATCCGCCGCCGCCTCCTCACGTCCCTCAGGCACCCCGAGAATACGGACATTGTTCCTCCGGGCCCGACCCTCAGAATCCTCCAGGCGACGATCCATCAGCGCGCTCGCCTGGCCGAGCCGGCGCACCTCCTTTTGGAGGGCTGCCACATCCGTCGTAAGGCCCGATGTGGTGTGGGCCAAAGAATCGACCCGGTCATTAGTCTTGGATAGATCGGCCCTTACCAGGCCAACATCCACGAAGACCGAGTCAATTTTCTGCGCCAGTGTATCAAAACGCTGGTCCACCGAGGCCTTCATCTCAGCGATAGCGCCCATTACATCCCGCAGGGTCAGATCCGCGGGTAGAGCAGGAGCATCAGTCGGGCCCTCAGGGGACCTACGCGGCACCTCGGGAGATCCCTTCTGGAGGGTATAGCGGTCCATGCTGTTAGACTGGTGGGCTGCGCCACGTTGGGTCGATTTCACCTTTGCCCGATCTCCATCTTGCTTTGTGGACATGGTTCCAGTCCCACGGCCGTGCCAGGCACGTCGTAAAGGGCGGGCAAGCCGGTTCACGGGATCCGGGGGGGGGTCACCACAGGGCCGCGGGGCAGGTCACAGCCGGCGGGCCGGCAGGGTACCCCAACGAGGCCACACCACCTCACAGTGCCCCGCGACCCAACCTCGCCGAGACAGCAAGGAGGGTGCAAAAGCGAAAGTGAAAGTGCGGGGTACGCGAGCCGCCGCGCCCAGCCCGCCGCTGTTGTTCACTTTGCCTCCGGATCACCCCACAGCTCCAATCCGGGGTCCGGCGTGGAGAAGGCCGCAAATCTCAATCGGTGCTACCGCCGGAGTCCGAGGTCCAATTTGGAAGCGGAAAGCGGGTGCCACCTCAGCTCGGGCTCACCAACACAGTCCCCTCATCTAGGACAGGATATTGTCAGGATATATGTAGGAGGTCGCGGAGGTCCTCGGGAGCCTCGCACCTACGCGGCCATCTTGGTTGCGCGCCTATCTTGCCCATTTTTACTTCGTTTTCACTATTGCCAGTTTAACCGCTCCTTCATTTTGAAAAAAAAATTACAAATCTGCCACGAGCACACACAGAGCACGCAGCCTTACCTCTGTCAGCCTTACTTTCCTCCTGCTACCTCGTGACTTCACTCTTCACTCCACTGTGACGTCTTCAGTTGGTTAAGAGATACAAGCATATTTGGTGCACGGTGATGCCGGGAACCATCCGGCGCGGCGTCACCGTGCGTGCCGCCATTTTCAGTTTGCCACAACATCTAAGCAATACTGTCTGCCTTTGCCAACCACATTTTTTTCCACCTGTTACAGCGTTCTTCTTCGACATGTGCCTTGATTACTATGACATCATTTTGCCTTCAGCTAAAGCCCTGCATGTTTCTACCCTTCTACAGTGAGGTGGCAGTATCTATTTTGTTTGGTTCCTGTGATTGTCGAGTGTTTTTTTTTTTCAGGCTCATTACTGCCTGTTCCCAACTTGACATCCTGCTCACAGTGAGTATCTTTCTTGTCAAGACGCCTATGCATTCCCTGCAGTGCCTTTTCAACTCCTCAGAGAAAACGGAGATCAGCGCACTTTGTTCTTATTAATTTTGGTGGGACTATTTGTGTTTGTTCGGTAATTGTTCTTATTGTTTTTACCGACTTTAATATCAGCCTTGACAGTTTCATTTCAATTAATTAGAACCATGACAATGTCATTACAATTAATATCAGCCTTGACAATGTCAGTTCAACCGCCGTCCTTCTTTTGAGCTTTTATTCATTCAACCTGCTGCGCTACAAAGATTCAACTTGCTGCGCTACAAGGCTTCAACCTCCTGCGCCACAAGGCTTCAACCTGCTGCGCTACAAGGATTATTCATTTTATTTTATTTTCTGATGTCATGAGCAGTTTATATTTACATGCTACATGTTTTTGTTTCCTTTTAGGGAACCTTTCATTGAGTGATTTGTATTTCTGCATGTGTCATGTGCTATTGTGCTTCTTTTATTTGCATTTTGTTTGACACGGTGTGGTTTTACTCCACACATTTTACACTGTGTGGTCTTTCTCCACACATTTGACACGGTGTGGTCTTTCTCCACACATTTTACACGGTGTGGTTTTGCTCCACACATTTTACACTGTGTGGTCTTTATCCACACATTTGACACGGTGTGGTCTTTCTCCACATATTTTACACGGTGTGGTCTTTCTCCACACATTTTTTGTCATGTGGCTTGTACCCACATTTATTACATACATTTTGCATTGTTCTGTGTGCTTTGTTCACACTTTCATGTGGTACTCCCACATACATTGCACATGTTGCATTTTAAAATTTAGCTTGTGCTGTGTGGGTATCGCTCACACCTTTCACCCAACCTGCTTTTGGGGGAAGTTCTGTAGTGTAGCTCACCTTTCCATTTTCATCCTTTCCCACCCTTGTGAGCTTGACACTTGTTTATTTACTCTGTTTCATACCACTACTGTATACTGCTTGTGTGAAGGCCAGCCATCAATTTCTTTTTCCTTTCTTCGGCTGTCTTCCACTCTTTCACTGTTATCTGTACTTAATTTTTTTCAATTTCTTTCTAACACCCTGTACTTTCTTGTTTACCTGGCCAACATACATGATCTTAGTACTTGGTTTCCTCTTTAGTCTGTTGTACGGGTTTGTATTTATTTTGTTTCTGTGGAAAGGAAGATTTTTGTGATAGTCGCTTATACTTCTCTTTTCTCTCACTTCCTATCCACTTTATTTTCTCTGCTTGCTCTTTCCACATTTCATTTTTACGCCATCTTTCAGTGTACCATTCACTATATTTCATTCTCTTTTTCTCTTGCCTCTTTTTGATGCCTTTTGAAATTTCCTTCGTTTGCGTTGTAAAGGGGGGAGATATGTGATATCCTGCTGCTCAGCCAGAATGACTGCCTGATGGAATGTTAGTGTTTGGAATGTGTGCGTTTGTGAATCAGGAAAGCTGCTCCTGGTGGGGTTCCTACTTAGACTCTAACTTTATCTCTCTGTATATAATTTACCACCTAAATAAATCTACGTGATAAACTACCTGGCTTGGAGCGTCCTTTCATCAATACTACAATAATGTAGAGTGATCAGTAGACATTTTTAAAAACAGATTGATTGATTGATCGATGGTTCACTAGTTTTGCAGCCTACTTTGATATCCTGAGGGGTGATCATTTAAAAGAAGCACCAGGTGTGTGATTTTATGTTAGCTCAACAGTGGATTTGTAAAGAGAGACTGTAAAATGATTTTTTATCAAAAGTTTTGAATTTGGTGCGATGATGTGGACAGTTATACTGGAGATGTTGGACCAGAGGGCTGATAAGGGCTGAGAATGAGAACAGCATATGTTCAATGCTTGCATCACGTTCAATGCAATACCAGCTGGATTGTTGTTAAAAAGGGCAGCATTGTCTAGCCTGCTAGGTGGCAATAGTGCTCAATGTAAAAATTACAAAAAATGATTGTGTAATGGGAGCAGTTTTACTGAATTCGCACACCGTTTTCCAGATTCGTTTCTAGGTATGATGGTTTGTGAAACTCTGCGAAAGGTTAAACAGGTCTTATTTGAGGGGGAGCATCAGGAGAAGTCTGTGGATGTCTTGATGAGTTTTTATATTAGAATCGACTTTTGTTACATGGTGATGGAACTTGAAATGCTGATGTTCAGTTAAAATGGCAGCCGTCTTTGAAGTAATTGAAGTGCCTTGAAAATGTTTCAATATAATAATAGAAAGTTCCTTTATTTTATAGGGCATAGTTTAAATTATTACGCGGACACTCTATGTCAGTAGCGCCGTGAGGGGAACGGCTGAATCTGTGCTCCTGTTGCCAGTTTGCCCTGCTTCTTCTGCCTTTTTGCTAACGCGCCGTGAGGGGAACGGCTGAACCCGTGCTTTTGTTGCCTGTCTGCCCTGTTTTCCCTGTCACTTCGCAAACGAGCCGTGAGGGGAACGGCTGTACCGGCACAACTACATCTCCCAGAGGCCCCCAGCGCCACACGGCAATAGAGGGCGCCAGAGGCCCTTTAAAAGAACTACACGCCTCCCGCTGCGCGGGACGCGACACTCTATGTCAGTAGCGCCGTGAGGGGAACGGCTGAATCTGTGCTCCTGTTGCCAGTTTGCCCTGCTTCTTCTGCCTTTTTGCTAACGCGCCGTGAGGGGAACGGCTGAACCCGTGCTTTTGTTGCCTGTCTGCCCTGTTTTCCCTGTCACTTCGCAAACGAGCCGTGAGGGTAACGGCTGTACCGGCACAACTACATCTCCCAGAGGCCCCCAGCGCCACACGGCAATAGAAGGCACCAGAGGCCCTTTAAAAGAACTACACGCCTCCTGCTGCGTGGGACGCGGACACTCTGTCAGTAGCGCCGTGAGGGCAACGGCTGAATCTGTGCCCCTGTTGCCAGTTGGCCCTGCTTCTTCGGCCTTTTTGCTAACGCGCCGTGAGGGGAACGGCTGAACCCGTGCTTTTGTTGCCTGTCTGCCCTGTTTTCCCTGTCACTTCGCAAACGAGCCGTGAGGGGAACAGCTGTACCGGCACAACTACATCTCCCAGAGGCCCCCAGCGCCACACGGCAATAGAGGGCGCCAGAGGCCCTTTAAAAGAACTACACGCCTCCCGCTGCGCGGGACGTGCGCGGGCACGCCCGGGCCAGGGGCGGGCCCGTCCTTGCCCGTCATTGTCAGGAAGAGGCAGGGCTGGGCCCCCCCCCTAACGCTGACTGCCTGCTGGTGCACATAAGGTACTGTTGATTAGCTGCTGTTGGTAGGAAGGACGCCATCTGTTGCATAGTATATCTGGCCAAACACTCATCATGGGGAAAAGAATACCAGCTGTGTCCAGGCGAAATGGTAAGCAGAAAATGCCTGTAACAACTCCCACTACCCCATTGCCCAGCTTGACAGCCATAGACAAAATGCTACAGAAGACTATTGGTGTTGTCGCTACGGCCATCCAGAATACTGAAAGGCGTCTCTCGCTTCCACCGAGCTTGCCCCTATTTATGCACCAAGAAAACTCATTGGATTCCCTGCTTGCTACATCTTATGCGGGGCTTCCAGGCGTAGATTCTAATGAGAACTGTATAATTGTAGATACGGTACCTCCTGGACATTTCTCTACAGATAGCAGGCTCTCGTCAACCCCTACTATGCTAAGGTCAAGCATGAATAGGGGCTTTGATTCTTCTTTACCCTTAGTTAATGACCAGGCACACTTAGAGGGGACAGGGCTATGGCCCGATTTTGATGTGTGAACTATAGACAGGGATAAAAGCGTCAGTATATCGATGCAAACTAGGGGGCAGAAAGCTAAGAGGCAAAAAGCTAAGCGAAAACAGAAACACATAGAGCCAGCGCCGAATAAACACAGAGATAAGGGTGGGCACAACCAACTACGGAGGACCCCTGTCCCTGTAGAGCAAAATAAGGGTAAGGGGGAAGATCAATCTATTGAGATGGATTCCCAAATTATAGAAGCCAATGCAGCGTTGAGGAACGAGGGCTTTTGGGGGAGATTGGAGACCCTGATAACCACCCTTTTAGGGCCAATTAACCAACAAGTCCTCAATATAGATAAGAGGCTGAGAGCATTAGATGATCATGTGATAAAATTGGGCATAGGGCACAATTTAACAATTATACCAAATTCGGGGATAACTACTGTAGACAAACCCAAAAACATCGTGGTTAGTACGAACACAAATGCCCATACTAATGCCCCTTTGCCAACACCAAAACCGAGCACAAGTAAAAACTCATCAAATGCGGAACTTCTAGCCAAATGGGCACCCAATCCTAAAACAACTAAGGCAGATACCCCAGAAGGTATGGATCAAACCACTGCCAAAAGCAAAAGGGCACAATCTAGACAAGCTAATAACGATGCCCGAAATTCCCTAAATCCCCCATCAGCTAAGTTGGATCAAACTACAGCAACTAATATGAGACAGATCCCGGCTCGTATTAGTTTACCCCCAGAGTGTGGAGCCTATGTGTTGGTCCTAGTTAATGTGCCTAAATTGAGGAAGGACCAAGAGGAAAACTTCACAACTCTTAAAAATAGAACCCTCCATTGGTTATCTGGAAATTGTAACTTTCCTATGGAAGGAGCAGGGGAGATTATTCATACCCAAAGAGTGGGGTGGGTGGGCCCGTTGAGAAAAAAGTTTGAGGGGGACTGCATAATTATAAATTTTAGGTCCCCGCAATGGGCGCAATCCACACTTGCAAAAGCTCCACTGCCCTCACCTTGGGAATATAATACTACTCTGCTCCCTCTGTGATACTTCTACAGGCACTTAATAGACTCCAATTTTAATTTCGGGACTAACCCCCCAGCATATCAACCGGACCTAAATTTCAATATCAGGAATAACCGCCGATTGTGCCACCAGGATCAAAATTCCAATTTTAGGAACGGCCCCCCATTAGGTCACCTGACCGCACCCCCAGTATACCCAATGTCACACCCATTCTTTCCCATTTTGCCCCAGCATATCCCAAGGGAGAGGCTTCACGCAGGGATTAATCAAAATTTTAACATGCCCCAGAATGAGTTGAGGTATATGTACAACATCCCAACTTATAATCGGTTTGAACACGTCTTCTCAAACCTAGAAGATCAGGATTGACTGGGGAACAGAGAAAGTAATATTGAATGTGAAGAGGTAGTTAATGTTACTGGGGAACATTCACATCTAATACAAACTAATACAACCCAGTCAATGGTAGCTCAGGACGTTACTGTCCTATCCTCAGTCATACATGAGGATATAACAACCATATCAACTCAACCTAAGCAGAGTGCAAGGGACAAGCTCCCAGGTTCCTCTAGTCATTCTGATTTGTCAATCCTTAGCTGGAACGTTGCTGGCTTAGATTCAAGATTGTCAGACCCTCAATGGGTCCAGCTATTGGATGGCAAAGACATTATCATGTTTCAAGAGACATGGGCTGTAGGGAATCTATATATAGAGGGCTACCATTGCTTTAGTGTGACTGCATCCAAGCCTGTTTTCGGTAGTGCAGTGGGAGGACTATTTATTGGTATTAGGACATTGGCGGGTGGCACCATTAAAGATTTATCAGGAGGGAACCCGAATATTCAGGTCCTTGAATTCAAGCGAAAGACTAGGATTTATTTAATTAATTTTTATAATAATGATTTTTACTCTGTACCCAACAAGAACTACACAACACTCTCTAAGACCTTACGACATTTGGAAGCAAATATAGAACTAGAAGAGGAGGCAGGGATTTTAATCGGGGGGGATTTTGATGCGAAAATTATAAAAAAGCGCTGGCCTGAGGATATTAATTACTTAGATCAAGCTGAACGAAGGGGTATTGAATTAGCCAACATGCTAAGTGAACACATTCTTAGCAATGCTATGGAAACAAGTCAAACCTCTAGGATGGACTGCGTCCCCACGTTCAGAGGGAGGGACTGCCGTTCAACTATTGACTTTATCTTTATGTCCCCTTATTTAGTAGACTGTGTAATAGAATCTAAAGTGATAGAGACATCATTTGGAGATCATAACCCCCTCACAATCACCCTACATTTAGTCCCCAGTCCGGTATATGTTAATTTAAATGGAGCAAGAGATATCACACCATCTGGCGATGGCCTGCGTTTAAAATGGAGGGGAATTGACTGCGGGGCCATACTAGAAAGTGTGAAAAATGAACATCCCGAATTAATTAACTCCTGTTTATCTTTAGATGGGAATAGTCACAGAATAATTACGGACTTTGGCAAACTGTGTTTAGTAATAAAAACGTATTTGTCAGTCCCACTACCAACGAAAGGGAAAGAGCCAAGGTGGTTTGATTCTGCCTGTTCAATAGCAAATAGGGAACTGCGTAGGGCACTAACCACCAAACCAAGGAGCACAGCAGAGGTACAGACAGCTAGGAAATATTACAAACTAAAAATAGCTGAAAGGAAGGCTGCATTACTGACGGAACAGTGGGAATCGCTGGTTGGAAGTGCTAACCTGAAGAGCAGCGGCCCCTTCTGGTCAGCCGTCAGGAAAATGCGAGACATGGGCAAACATCTATCCCCAATTAGCTGTAATATAACCAGCAGCACCTGGGAGGCCCATTTCTCCAAAATATATGCTGCACCTTCCGAGCAAGTAACTATCTCGGCCTCTGGACAGATGCGCGGCTTACAGATTGACCTTTATGAGGTAGAAGTAGCCATCAGAGAGAGCCTTGGTAACAAGGCCCCAGGTCCTGATGGACTCCCTATAGATGTTATTAGGCACAGTCCGGATCTATGGGCACCAATTCTTCTTAATGTTTTTAATAGCCTGTCAACTGTGCCCATGCCCAAAACTTGGGCCACCAGTATTATAGTCCCAATTTTTAAAAAGGGCGACAGATCAGTTCCAGCTAACTACCATCCGATCTCGCTCCTGGATAATACCTTAAAAATTCTCGGGCGAGTTATCTATAACAGGGTGGTAGAGTGGACCGAAGATACAGATCTATTGGACCCGTGCCAGATGGGATTCAGGAGCAAGGTGGGTACGGTGGAGCAATGTTTAAACCTAAAGTTGATAATTGATAAGTATAACGTTGCTCGATCGTCCCCCATTTACCTCGCATTCATGGATCTTTCATCCGCTTTTGACTTAGTCAATAGATCTAAATTGTGGACCATGCTTCTTAATTATGGACTGGATGAGGCCCTTGTAAATTTCCTGGTTTACCTTCATACCGATCTTAAGGCACAAGTCAGGATTGGGATGGGTGGTGAAGTATCCAGAGCCATAAAAATAGGCAGGGGGGTCAGACAGGGGTGCGTTTTAGCACCCCTGCTGTTTATTATTTATATTAATGGCCTAGCTAAAGCACTGAAACAAGTGACTAAAGACGTTCCAATTATCCAGGGGCACCCACTGCCAGTTCTATTATACGCAGACGATGCGGTCCTCATGGGCCGCGCTCCAAACGCCCTCCGTTTGCTTGTTGAAACCTTCGTTCAACACATGGAGGCTCTAGATCTGCGTGTAAATTTAAAAAAATCTTTTATTATGCCATGTGGGCCTGGGAAACGAAAGCTCAATACTATACATATAGGGTCAGACAAACTAGAATCTGTAACCTCATTTCCATATCTAGGGTTGGTTTTCGCTGCGAACGGCTCATGGAGTGGGCATTCTGCCCACGCCATGGGCAAGTTCTCGAAAGCCACTAATTCTATATTGAGTCTCTCACGTCCAAAGAAAATAGGCGCCATTAGAGCTATTTTAAAAATGTTTAGATTACAGTGCATTCCTGTAGCCACTTATGGGGCTGAGGTCTGGGGATCGGGGAAAAGTCCCGGAATTCAGAGTGAAGAGAGTCGTTTTTGCAGGAAAATACTGGGCGCCCCAATCTCATCCTCTGAATTTATTTGTCACAAAGAACTAAACCTCCCCTATGTTTGTGACTTTATTAGAACTAGACCAGCTCTATTCTGGATTAGGATCTGGAGGAACAACTCAGCAGCTGACATTATAAAAGACTGCCTCAAATGTGACCACGGCTTATTAATCCCCTGGCTTGCCGGAGTTTTAAAAACATTGCGTGCCGTGGACAGAGGCGATCTTTTCTCCGATCCATCCAGAATTGAGCCTAAAGACAAGCTTGAGGTCAAACAAGCACTATATTCACTTTTTAACACAGAAAGAATGGGAAGGGAATTATTCAAACCCACCGTTGTTACATACATAGGGAATGATCTGTGTAGGCAACCACTTCCACCCTACCTTACCCTCCCCATGTCCAACTGGGAAAGGTCCTTGTTATTTCGCCTTAGGGCAGGCTCTGTGAAATTTGTATTGGGCTTTCCCCTGGGTTATCGCCACACAACACAATATAACCCATGTCCGTGCGATGGCATTAGTACACAGAACGATTTGCACTTTCTATTTTTTTGTAAATTTTACTTAAAATATATGAATTGGTTTTTAACACCTTATTTGAGAAAACAAAGACCCTCTCCTTGGGGGAGTCTTGCTCAATGCTATTCTCCCTGGATACAGATGAATTCATCTTTCGCACTAGCACTTTTTTGAGACTGATAACACATGTACGTAAAACGATGCAAAACCCCTGAAAATCGATTGATGAGAGCTGTATTGGTTTTTAATAATTATGAAATTGTACTTTGATTTATTGTGAAAATGAATTGCTCTTATTGTTGTACTTTTATGGATTTTATGAAATTCGAATAAATGTCTTTTGAACTTGAACTTGAAATTATTAATGATATACCAGATAATAAGAAATGAACCCCTTTTAAAATATTTGATCAACAAGATGCCTTTGGTCACCCGTGTGTTCGTGAATGGACAGAGTTGTTTTTATGTGAATTACTGAACCAAGCAGATTTGGTTACTTGGGCATTTATTGTATTTGTGTATCATTCTTTCAGTGGAGGCAAGGACGGTGAATTTCATGGTAGCTGTCCTTTTGTTAGTGGGCGAGAATACAGCTAGTGGAACAGAGAACGTAAGAGGGGGAATTCTGGACTTTAACAAATTGAAAGCAGTCTTGCAAGCATAAGTGTATGACTACAGGAGGTAAAGGTGAGAAAAAGCATGCATCTGAAAAGGCAAAAAAACAGACAGCTTTATGTCTTGGCAAGGTAATCTGTGAACAGTGCTGAAAGACTATGTTGTCCCTTGCTCCTTTCGATGCACAATGCTTTGTTAAATCTCTATAGAAACACTTTCTGGAAAAAAGGTTGACTGCACTGACTGAAGTGGATGAAGAGGTTTGGCTGTACTGCCTACATCCAGATAAAGGTGACCAGTGACTGGAGTGAAGTTCCCGAAAAGACATTCGGCCTGTTATGAAGGAGGACAACGGTTACTTCTTGAATGAGTTTATTTGAAGAACGGAACAGGCGAGAGCCAGGCAGCACGTCTTCCAGTCCAAGGTACAGGCAGCAAGTGACCAATGGACCGGAACACCGTGGAAGAATGCAACCGGCATTCCATGCCTCTCTCCCAACAGGGAAAAAAAAGTAAGCAGTACACAACACTGCCCTAGGCTGCTTCTTGCAGAAATGCTGCTTATGAAGACTTAGATCACTAAGGATGGTGCTTCATTGAGAAAGGGAATCATGCTGTGACTGGTGGGCGGGTCAACTTGAGGGACGCTGCTAGACTGAATTATCAGGTCAGAAGCCAGAATGGAAGAGTTAGATGCCTGTCATGGTAGGAAGTGGTAGTTCCTAACGGGTCAATGTCTTACATATGTGTTACAATGATTATAGAGTCACAGGTACTTTATTGAGGTGGAAAGGAGGAGAAACATCTAAAAGACCCACATCAGTTCTCTGTTTTCTGGTTCCCCCTTGCATACGATATGCCTGAAACACATTTTCAGACCTCCTGTGTCATAATGACTGCATAAGTAATATTGTTCAGTGAGGGCTGTTGATGCTGATTTTGGCTTACCTAAGATGTAGCATTACCTCACCTTTGAATTTTAAGGACAGATGCTATTCCTCTGTGCTATATTCCGGCTATACAAGTTAATTAACAAACAGCCAGATACCTTGGAAACAGCTAACAAATATTTTACGAGCACTTTAATCTCAAAGTGTTTGGAATTTTGGTGCGTAAATTTGAGATCTGTAAATGGAGCAGAGTAATAAGAGGCTGAAATTACTAAATGATGGTCCCTAGGGCTTCAGATATCTACAGTGAACATCTGGAACAGGTGATAAGTCTGGACTGTGGTTGCAGCTGGTTGTGACACAAGACTGACCGGGGGATCTTGAAAATAGGGGTGTTGAGGGGTAAGGAAGGGATAGTGAAATGGACCGGTTGGCAGCCCCTTTGATTGAGATGTATGCCTGTCTGCTGGGGAGGTGGAATTCTGGTAAGTGGAAGGAATATGGGAAGCAGGAGGGAAACTGAAAATCACTTTCTGGGTGCACGAAGAGTTCATCGCATCATCTGAACTTTTTCCAGGGGTTTCTTCCCATTAGTTGGTAGGGTGATTCCCCTCCAAGCCATTCAGTGTCACAAAAAAAGGGAAAGGAATATTTTCCAATCACTCTGAACATCAGCAGCAGAATGCAAGCCCTAAGCACTGGGCGGCACATGTGGATTTGGGAGCAAATGATCTCCTGCAATTCAAGTCCGGAGATGATGATGTGGCTAACAGTCCACAGCAGTCAAGGCACATCCTGCCCCCCCCCACCCCCTACGGCTTCTTCAGGATTTTTGGCAATACCACAGCAAACTTTTTTATAGCCTACACAAGGAGAAGACTTCAACAAAAAAGTCTTGTTCTGGAAAAAAAACTACTAAGTGCAGAGAGCTCCAAGACAAAAGTTTTTTTTAATCACCTCTCATCTTTAGGTAAAATTCCAAACAGTGTCAACAAACCCTGGGAAAAGAGGTTGCCTCGTCAAAATGGCACTGGTCTTGCCTCAGTGACGAGCATTTTCTGACATGTACTCTGTCCCAAATCTTTTCTATGTCTTTGAAGGCTGGATCTGTTCTGGAAGGGGATCTCAATTTGCAAGGTTACCAACCACGGTAGGCAACATGGTCTCTTGCTCTGTAGAAAAGAATCAGAAAGACACCAGAGCAACTGTGTTTTGTTAAAACGGTCCTGTCTGCTGTGGGTGAACCGTAGAAGGGAGAGCAGGTGAGGGCACGGAGAATGAAGCATCAGGAGACAAAAGACAGTTTGTTCTGACGACAAAGTACCACATACAGAACACGGTAAACATCTCACAAGGTGCACACAGTAAGTATAAAGTTAAATATTGCTTTAAGTAAATGTCAATGAGGATACAGAACAGAAACTACTGCATACCTTGCATTTTGTTAATAAAGTGAGCCGCATCTCTGATATAAAAGTGACACTAAAGGAATGAGGGCACTTTACTTTCCAATGTTGGTAGGTTTTATTTTTATTCCTTTTGTTAGCCTGTTAACTGTCACAGAACTGTGCTCTCTTATCTCTTATCTCTAGATTTCTTGCACTTATAGCTACCCTAGAGATATAGGGCAAAATGTACAAAGCTATGTTGCAATTACAAACCTGCCAATCCCAAAAGGATAGGGCCTGTGCCTGTAGAATGGCTCTTTGGGGTGAATTAAACCCACTTTGTGGGTCATAGAGACACTTTGAAAAATTTGTTTATGGATCCATACTGATATGCTATTAGTAAAGAGCATGGAATGGGCATTGCTTCCAAATTGTTTTTTGTGGTATGTACCAATGGTTTGATTTGCAGTTACTGACAACTCAAATGAGGTGGCAGTGAATTTATTTGTAAAGGGGAAGAGGTGTCCCCCTTGGGACACAATCTTAATTTTGAATGGTGTCATTCTCCTCAAGAAGACCACTCCTTTCTCCAAACCCCAAATGTGTTCTCAATTGCAAAGATTTAATTTAATTAGCACCGGTTTTAAAAGGAAGAAATGCTGAAAAAAGTTCCCTGTTTGGGAAAGTAAACACAGGTATGGTGGTCTACTGTTCATTGCAGGCTTCCATCCCTGTGTGTTTAGCTATTCACAAGGGGTTGGTAATATTCACCTCCCAAATTATTATTTAATAGGGAGGTTACTCAGCAATGCCTGCATTTGGACTTTTTGTGATGCAGATTATTGGTTCATAAATTGCAGTGTAAACCCCCCGCCAGCAATATTACAGATTAAATGGAGGGTGCCACTGTAGTGTGTTGTTGTTGCTTCATCCTCGTGCTGCACCCCGGCGCGAGGATGCTTCATGTTGTTGCTGTATGTGTTCAAATGAGGTTCCATGATCGGATGCTGCGCGATGAGTTCCAGGGATCTGACAACGTTAGTCAGTTGTCTGGAGTCCTGGTGCGCAGCGGGAGCGTCTGGTTGTGGGTGCTAACTCAATGGTTAGAGCGGCAGACCCTGATGCAGAGGTCTGGCCCGGACCAGGGTTCCATTCCCGCCTCAGCGGGTCTTGGGCTCAATTTCCCCGGACCCGATAATTCTCGCCTCGGTGCCTATTCTAATCATGGGTCTCACTCTGCAACTCTGGGCAATAGCTTGCTTAATCTCCACAACGGCCCCAAAAGTGCTAGGATGCCTGGCTTTCACCTTGGGGGTGCCCAGGAGTGGGCACTTCACAGGGAAAGGCCAGGAAGGGTTCCACAGTGGTATGTGCACAGCGCCTGAGAGACCCTTTCGGGGGTGTGCGGAGCGCTATATAAATGCACTACATTTACATTTACAACTTTAATTGAAATAAACTTCAAGCTTATTGTCTAAAGAAGCCTCCTGACTCGTTCACTACATTTGGCGACGAGGATGGGATACGAACCCACGCGTGCAAAGCACAATGGATTAGCATTCTAATTCCACTAATGCTGTTAAGTTTTTAAAAAATATATTTTTGGTAGAAGGTTCACCTTCTGTCATTGTTACTGACAATGGCACACATTTCATTTCTGAGGAGTTTAGTTCATTCTTGGCTGAACGTGATGTCAAACATTTTAAAATCGTGCTATATTCACTGACCTCGAATGGTTTGGTAGAAAGAGCAAACAGGTTGGTTAAAGATGCCATTCAAGCAGCCATTTCTTCTATTCAAGCTGTACAAGATTTTCTTGAAGCTAAGTTGTGGTCTTATAACATTTCTCCACATTACACAACAGGTGTTTCTCCGTTTTCCCTCTTAAGAAACAGGACTGTTCACACCAGTTTATGTCCCAATTGGTTACTTAATAAGAACAACAAGAGCAGTGTTGGAAATCAAGAATTGACATCCAAAGTTTTATTCGAATTAAAAATTGGTGATTGGGTTCTCATTAAAAATCCTAAGAAAGAGGAGGAGCCAAGATGGCGACCGGGACGGCAGCGTAGACCCCCGGCTCCGTGAGCCTCCGCATCCCGCACGGATATCCTGCCTGAGATCCTCAACTTGTGCTACGTGGTCGTGTTTCTGAAGGAGAGGGGCTCCCGACTGTGTGACTCCGAGGTTTCTAGCCGTGCTATCGCCGGAGAAAACTGCATCTGAACTTTGCGGCCTGTGCGGCCCTGGAGCCGGGACATCGAGTGGACGCCGTGGCCGGGTGGCAGTGCGACAACAGCGGCCGGTGGTGACTGGGTGGAGTCGGCCCACCGGAGCGGTGCCAAACTCGGCCTACATTTCGGCGTGGTCACTTCTACTGCCCAGTGTAGCTGACCGAGTGCATGACCGGGGGTGCAAATCTTAGATCCTCCGGTGACTGCCCCTGCCTTGCTGGTGAGCTGCCCGGCCGCCGTCCGTATCCTGCCCCGATCATTGCGGGCCGCCCCCGGATTTCTACGGGAGCTGGTCCGTGGTGGGGACGACTGTTGCCCGTGACCACGGATAGTTTTTTGCCTGCCCCCGGAACCCGGTCACCCGCGACGGGGACATCGCGACGCTTGCCCTGGGGTCCCGGCCCCGGTGAGGGTCGGGCATACTTGGCGGCCATCTTGGGTCGATGAAGCCTACCATCCTGTCCGCTGGGCCGCAGCGGGTCTGTGAGCGTACGATTTTTGGGAGTGTGGCGGCGAGATCACAGAGAGCTGAGCTGGGGTACGGCGACCTCCTCGAGGCTCTTGGTACTCTTCACTCCTCCTTGGTTCATGGTTTCGTGATCTTGGGGAGTAAGCTCGATGGTGTGGCGTCGGAGTTGGGGCAGTGGCGGCCCGCCTGTCCGCACGAACACAGAGTCTACCCACACTGCGCGCAGGAGGACGCTGTGGCGGCCCCCCCTGAGGTTAGTACACGACTGGACGCCCCGGCCAGTATGCTACAGTGTGTTCGATCTTCTGAGGGCCTGATCTGTCCCGGAGGCGTTGGACCTGAGTGGGATGTGGTGGCCTCATCCCGTGCATGCCCTCCTGCGACCCAGAGACAACTCCAGCAACTAATGTCTCTTTTGGCTGCTTCTGCCTTCCTGAACCTTGCGTGCAGTGCAGATCCTAGGGCAGCATTTGGAAGCCTGTTTCCTCACGCGGCGGACTGTGTTGATGCTCAGAGACTTCCACCCCACCTGTGTGCGTCGCTTCTCTGTCGTTGTTGGACATTCCTCTGCCTAGGAACATTGGGTATGGTGCTGGGTCGAGGGGTTGGCATGGGCAGAATTCCACTGAGTGGTCAGGGATGAGGCTGGCCCCTCGGGGGTGGTCGCCTAGTGGACGGGCGGGCTTGGGGTGGTGTGCTCTCCTGACATGGCTACAGGCACAATAGACGCATAATGCTCCCCATCGTGGTTTGAGAAGATTGTTTTTGTGCTGTTCCTTGTTCACTTTAGGGGAACCTTACCGTGCGGGAGGGAGAAGCCGGGGGTCTGTTATGAAGGCCCTCCTCCAGTTTATAAATACTTTCTCTACCCCCCCGTCTGGTGGGGGTCCTTTCCTACTTCTTTTTCCCTATTCTCCTACATTTCGGGTCTGATTCCAGGGCGACAGGCACACTGCTGGGGGGGGGGGCCGTACTCATCTGCAGAGGTGCAGGGTAGGGGGTTGGGGGAGGGGACTCTGTATTCCTTCATCTTTTTCCATGGCCTCCTTTTTCTTCTCTGATTCTTTTTGTCTTTCTTTTTCTGGGATCAGCGTGATACACCTCCTTTTGCTATGCCTCGTTGCCGTTCCATGTGTTCACAACTTCCGGGGTGTTCTTGGGGAGTTCTGGCAGGGGACTGTGGGCGCAGCTGTAGACTATGTTTTTCTCCATCCTGATGTTCTTGTGTTTGCGCCATTGACCGAATAGATTGCTGTAAATCGCTAACGTTCATTACTCTGCATATCCGTGATCGTTGTTTTAAAATTGCTTGTCACCTGATCCTTCTGCCTTGTTTCATCATAAAATGAAAACCTTTTTCTCCTGGTGCCCTACTTACGCTGTTCACAGTATTAGTAGTACGATTTTGCTCCCTGAAGTGCTGCCTGTGTTTATACTTGTCGTTATTGCTCTGATTGCTTAGCGGCCGGCCCCGGGGGGTTGTAGGCCCATACTTGTTCTTATTGAACTGTCAATAAAGGTTTTAAAAAAAAAAAAAAAAAATCCTAAGAAAGTAACTAAGGGTTTGTCGAAATTTTCCCCTCCAGTACAAGTCACCGGTGTCAGCAGAGGTTCAGCCTTACTTGGTGTTAAAGGATGGTGGAACAAAAGATCTCTGGTACATCTTTCTGCCTCACAGGCCCGCTCCTTACTAAATTTGACCAAAAAGGAGTTTGAATATTGTGACTGGTCTTTTTGGTTAAAAACCCCAACATCCGACATTGGAAGTTCTTCCACATCCTGCATTCCAGTTACACATTCCAACTCATCTAGTCCATCCACTTCTAACACTGATGTGATCAATGCTGACACCTATTCCTTACCACCGGAAGAGGGAGATGTTGTAGTGTGTTGTTGTTGCTTCATCCTCGCGCTGCACCCCGGAGCGAGGATGTTTCATGTTGTTGCTGTATGTGTTCAAACGAGGTTCCATGATCGGACGTTGCTCGATGCATTCCAGGGTTCTGACAACGTTAGTCAGTTGTCTGGAGTCCTGGTGCGCAGCGGGAGCGTCTGGTTGTGGGTGCTAACTTTAATTGAAATAAACATCAAGCTTATTGCCTAAAGAAGCCTCCTGGCTCGTTCACTACAGCCACTGAGCCACATTTGGTTGTTGCTTGTGTTTCACTAAAACATTTATTATTTGTTTATATTCCTCTTTTGTGTGAGGACACAGTGGTCATGAATAAACTGGTTTGGGGACAGTATAACAGAGTTATGTGCACTGTGCGCTGACATGCAGAGTGATGGAAACAGAGTTAGAGACATAAAGAAACAGTTAGCGTAAAACAGAAAAGTAAGAGAAAAAGTAAGGATAAGAAATAAGATGAATTGAGGAAAGAACTTGAGGGGGAAGGTGGGGCGAAAATAAGAAACTGTGAAACAACGAAGACTAGATAAATAATAGGATAGAATGGTTAAATTGTGAGTGTATGGAAGGGTGAAAAGTATGGTGAAACAAGGTTTGGGTTAGCTCGCTTAAGTGTCTTTACTGGCACTAGAGATCTGGTTCATGCTAGCATGTGTGTGTGTGTTTGTGAATTTTCTGGCAACTCCGTTGATCTACCAGTTTGCAACATAAAACAGATAGATATGAAATTGAAATTATACAAGCTTTATTACAAATTTACATATTTACAAACCAGTACAAATATATATCTGAATATATGTCAGTCAGGCAGCAGATAGTTCTTTGAGAGTTTTAACAGTAAATCGGGATAGCCAAAACGTTTGGTGAGCTCCTGATCACTGTTGCACTGGTCAAAAAACTGCTGCTTCCTCTTTGAGTTGTAGAGGCAGGAATGCTCTCTCTCCAGCTGCGCTCTGTGATTCATGACCTCCCTCTCTGGTCTCTGCTCCTTGGAGATGGGACTAGACACCTCCAGCTCTTTGGTGGGCTGCGGTAACTGATGCAAGTGCGACAGTGGAAACCTTCCGGTATATGGTCTTTTCCACAAAATGCAGGAGCATGATCGTTGGAACCAGAAGGTGGAGCAGCAAGTTGATGATTTCGAGCTGGTTTGACTGGCACCGTAAGTGCAGCAGAAGGATGGGGTTTTGAGTGAAGCTGAATGAATTTGTTGCTCTCATTTTTTTTTTTAGTTCCTGCCTAGTGATCTATTGGATAAGGCTCCATTCACAGACAGAGATCAAGCTCTCCCTTTGGGAAGTGTGTGTTTGTCTACTAGACATTGGCTGTAGACATGTTCATTGTGGATGCTCAATTTTCTTTACCTTTCCCGATTTCCTTACCAGGCATTATTCTGACCCCATGTTGTCAGTTGAACCAAGCTAGATCCAGCAGTTTTCAACCATAACTTCCCAGATTATAGACAAATCTTTCTGAGTGGTGATTTTGGACTTTTCAGAGAGTATGTTGTCCCTTTAGGGAACCAGCAGGGGCTTTTAAAGAGCCTTTATCACATGTCCAGTGCCATCTTGATGATCTTCTGTGGAAAGTGGAGCTGCAGAATTCCTAGAAACATGAGCTGTGCCAGTGCCACTTCCTATTTCTCCAAGCTGATGGAAAACCTGAACAGATTTAAACATGTGCATGATGAGGTTACTCGGATGACGTTTAGATGACTTTTGCTCTTTTTCTGTCTATATTGTTATAACGTAATAATCATAATCTTTATTCGATTTTAAAAATAAAATTATAAAAGACAAATCAGTAAAAATAAAAAAATGAAATTAACACCTACATAATCACACTTGCTTTAAAAGCCCGAGAGATAACGTACAAGAAAAAGACAAACTGTGGGTGAATTAAAAAAAACTGTAACTACAGTATGGCCGGCCTAAGTTGATTGAAATTCATTAATTTTAAAATTGGTTGCAAAAACTTATATCGTAAAGTATTTTATTTAGAGCAAATCATAACAATGTGTAAGGTGTCATTGAATAAAATATTGTCACAGTCACAAAGGGGCAATTCCAAATCCTTAAAACAATCATGATTGAAAAAAGACTAAGCATGGAAATAGATTCAGCCTAAAATAAGTCAATAAGCGTTGCTGATGACGTGTCATGTTCCAAGTCAAATATGGTTTTAAATTACCAACAGTTCGCACAAGAATCGTATGTCTGACTGAAAGTTTCAATATTGCTTCCGGTCCGCTGCCTTCTTGCCCATAAATGCCGCTAGAACCCATTTATGATCAGAGCTAACTAAACTGCTGGGATTACCATATAAATCGGGCCTCCACAAGGACATCATACTATGGGAGATATAGGCCAGCCACGGGATCAGAAAGGGCTTATCCAATTTTTAACAATCCTGCAATATTAATCTTTTAAAACCAAGCTCTTCCTTTGTCTAAATTGATAACCAGAGTTTTAAGGGGGCAAGTCGGATCTGGTCAGTAATGGACAATTTCATAGGGTACACTTTTGTATTTTCTGCTACTTGAATCGCGGCTATCGGGCCATAGCCCCATATTCCGCTGCCATAACTTTCTATTGGGACACACTTACCCCAGAAGATTTCAAAGACAGATTTAATGTGGGTGCACCCTAACCAGTGTGAGAAATCACCAATGCCAAACGTGGCTCTGTTAAAAGACATCTCATTCTTGGTTGTAAATTGGTGCCAGTTTAGACCAGAATCCACCTGGAGGTGGATGAGGGGGGGCGTGGTCTGGCCACGCAGGAAGATGGCCGCCTGACGAGTGAGCTCCGCCGCGGGATGGGCCCTTAACGGAAATATTCTTCTCCTTACCGGCTTTGGAGTCCTCTTCACGTGCCCTGTGCTTGCCGGAAGGTGGGGGGCACAATTTGAGCGTGTTCCAGGGATGTGACAGCGCAGTCTTCCTGGTGTTAACCGTCTCGACGAGATTGTGTGGCGCCGCTTGCCTGACGCAGCCCGCCTGACGTGCTTCCTTCGGCTACCTCATCCTCCCCCTGAAGCCGCGCCTCTGCTACCCATGGAGTGCGCCTGCCCCCTCATGAGGCCGCGCCTTTGTTGCTGCTGAGGAGCACTCGCTTTCTTATGAGGTCGAGCTCCTGTGGATGTCGAGCGCCCGCCTCCTCATGAGGCCGCGCCTTCGCTGCTGCTGTCAGGCGCCTTCCTCATGAAGTCCCGCCCTTGCTATTACTGCTGAATACCTGCCTCCTCATGTAGCCGCGCCTCCTTCAATCTTGTCTGCTTTATTTTCCTCAGCAATATTACCTCACAGGAGTCATGGTTCTTGTTGTGCTGCTGGTCTGCTGCTGGTAGGATTAACTCCTTTTATAACCTTATTGTGGCGCTTTTTGTCATTCACCTCAGCCAGTCATTTTGCGCCACGCCCTCTGCAAAGTTAATGACTTCCCTGCAAGAACAAGTCGCGACTGTCACTCAAAACTGAGCTTTTCAAATTTAATTTTTTTTCACCCTCTTATGAGTGGCCTCATAGTTGTAATCTCGCCCCTTCGACTGGTGCTGCCTGGAAATGACTCTTTTAATGCAACTTGGGTGACGCATATAACAGCATGTTTTAATTTAATGTCATTATAGTGCTTTAGTCAACCTTTTCAGTTAGGCTTTGATATGGCTCATGATTTCTCTGTTCATTCTGCAAATACAACTGTGGTTCATATGTTGTTTCATCTTATCTCAGTCCTATTTATGCGCCTTTGAGCATGGCGTTAGTTACACTATCTTCATCAATGCTTTAACCCTTTGCTTGTGGTTTTGGGGATAATTAAGCAGGGTTTTCCCCTCCATGTGATGTACTTTTACATTTTAGTGTCTGGAATTGCTGTATTTTTGGTGTTTATATACAAGAATTGTTTACCAGCAAGACGCCTTCACGCATTTTCAAAGTTTCTGTCAAATACTCTCCTCAAATGCCTGCCCCTAGGCAAGGGAATAAGTCTTCTAAGCCACTTCTCTTTGCAGAAGCTCTTAAGCAGACCATTAACATGCCAACGAAAGGTACTGCCTCCTCTCCTCCTGCTTTACCCTCGGCTTCGACCTCTAATGGGGGGCAGACATCGGCGGCAACTCTGCAACGTATTTTACACGAAATATCTGAGGTTAGCCGCCGATTAGATGACATGAAACTCACAATTACATCATTAGCTGAGGAGACTAAATCACTTAAAGCAGAATTCACCAGCTCTCATGCGAAGATTGAATCTCTTGACTCCAGAGTTCAGACGGTGGAGAACCGCTTGGACTCTCTTCCCAACAAAGACCGAGACCTCCTATTCTTCCGTAGCAAACTTATTGATTTGGAGGACAGAAGCAGGAGGGATAATGTTTGTTTCTTTGGTTTCCCAGAGCGTATTGAAGGGCAGAGTTCCAGTGCATTTCTGTGTCGTATACTTCCTCAGATGACTGGTATTTCTTTTACCCCACCTCTGGAGATACAGCGGGCTCATAGAATTGGTCCTCCACGTGATGATCCTGCCGCACGTCCACGGCCGATCATTGCTTGTTTTCTCCGACATGACCAAACTAGACAACTGCTATCTGCTGCTCGACTTCAAGGTTCCTTCTCTTTTGAAGGCCATCGCATTCATATGGCAGCCGATTTCTCCAAGGAAACCAATGAACGGCGGAAGGCCTTTCTCTCCATGCGACCTCAATTACGTCAGTTAGATATCAAATATGGTCTATTTGAACCTGCACGTTTTCGTGTTACCAAAGATGGAGTCTCTAAGGACTTTTTTGATCCAGAACATCTTCAGCAATTCTTGGACTGCCTTCAACCTCAAGATATGGAGGTTCTCGCTGCATCCTCACAGTCAATCCCGTCCCAATCACTCCTTAAATCTTCTACTTCAATGTCAGAACGTAACAGGCGCCCTCCCAGTAGCCCTAGACCTCGGGGCAGGGACCTCGAACGACTTCATCGCTCACAAGAGGATAGGAAGTCTGCAATACAATCGGTTTCGGCAGCCACATTCCCACAGGACTTACAAAGAGACAAGTCCCGCTCTCCTCTTAAAACCCCTTCAGATGCGGACTGAATAATACTCCCTCCTGTGGAAATAGTTATTTCCAGACCTATTGGCAGTTAATGGTAGACTCCTGGTCCTTGCGAGTCTTGTTTTTATTGTTAATTCATTATTATATTTTTGACATATTTTGCTGTTCTTATAATATTTGATTGCCTTTTTTCACCTCTTTCTCACTAGCTTCTTATCTTATCTCTTTTCCTTTTCACTTTGCCTTTTGCTATTTCTTTGCTTTATATTGCTATTCTTTTTCTCCCTGCATTTATTACTCTCCATGTTACAATTTTATTGCATATTCCTAACTGGTTTTGCAGTTACTCGGGTGCATTGGCGCCTAATTGTTTGATTATAGTTGTATTATTTTATTTTGCCCGTATGCATATTGGTATAGGATTTTTGATATGTGTTTGATATGTCTTATGCACTTAAGGCTACCTCACATTTAATTATTGTAAGATTTCTCCTCTTATGTAGTGTCGCTTCTCAATCTCTATTCGGCTTTCTCTACCTTCTTTTGTTCTCTTTTATATTGCTCTTTCGGGTTTCCCTTCTATATTATTAATGCATTCTTTTTTTTTTTTTTTTTTTTTTTTGAAACCGTTTATTACATGTTAAAAAAAAAAGTTACAAGTATGGGCCTACAACCATCCGGCCGGCCGCTAGAGTGGCAGAAGCACATGACATACCTACAGTAAGAGTCTCTTGGCGGTGCAGATCGGTAAATCAGGAGATATCAATAGCGCAGGCCACACAACTCCAAGCCCACAATACGGTTTCCTTTTTTCAAAACAGAACAACACAAAAAACCACACCCGCAAGGCAACCCGCCATCCAAAGTGACGGCACGTGCTCCTTAAGTGAGGGATCCCAACCAGCAGCCAAACTCTGAAGAGAGGAATGGGAATAGATCAGGGACAGGGGAACCACACGCCCGTGGCTGGGGGAGGGGGTCGGCTAGGGGGACGGAGCTGGTGAGGCGGCCGGTAGCAGTGGCGGCTCACAAATACCCCCGCGATAGGCGTTCCAGGGGCCCCAGATTTTCACCCACGCCCCAGGCTTACCCCTCGCCACATACACTACCTTTTCACGAAACATACACCAATCCATATGTTCTTTCCAGGCCAACACCGCTGGGGGCCACTGGGATCCCCACAATTGAGCAATGTCGCGCTTAGCTATCATGTATCCCAGAGTCACCCACCGCGTCTGCGGGACCGAATAGTCATTTGGTTCCCACACATTCAGCAAGCATCTCCTCGCTTCAGGCAACAGCGCAACACGCGTCACCACACGCAGGACCTCATGCACACCACGCCAGAATCGCTCCACCTGTGGGCATTCCCACAGAATATGCATGAAAGTTGCCAAGGCACCACAGCCACGCTTACACAATCCGTCACCAACAAAGCCCATACGTAGAAGCCTTGGCCCCGTCACGTAAACCCGGTGGAGGATCTTAAGCTGGACGAAGCGAAGGCGAGCCGGGATGGCCACCTCCTTCGGAGAGGCCACCGCGGAAATCCAGTCCTCGTCGTCCAGTTCCAGCCCGTCGGCAACCCAGGCCTCGCGGAGACTAGTCAGCAGGCACGATCTGTCGTTGATCAGTTTTTTATATATAAGGGAGATCGTGCTGTCTGGGACATGGCCATCCAGCACTCTGTCCTCCAGGGGGGAAGACTCCGGAATGGACGCGACATCAGGGAAGACGGAGCCCAGCGCGTGGCGGACTTGTAAGTACCGAAAGTACTCACTGCCTTGCAGCTGAAATTCCGTCCGCAGCGTCTCAAAAGTTTTGAATCCACCCCTTGTCCAGAGGTCTCCCACTGTGCTGATTCCGATCGTGTCCCACTTCTCGAAGCCCTTCGATGTCCACAGGGAGCCCAACCTCTCAGACGCATATAGCGGTGTCGCCCGGGTCAAACGGTCCTTCCACCCCATCGCTGCATTAGCCGCGTGCCAGACACGCACCATGACACGCGTCGGTCCCGTCAGACGGGAGTCGGGCGCGCCAGAGTAGAGCGCTCGATTGTAGTCGCCACCGGGCAGGAGCATCTTGTCCATTTCAAATGCCGGGTTCAGGGTGGGCCCGTAAAGGCCATGATTAATCGCAGCGAGCTGGGAGGCCCAGTAATACCGTTTAATGTCCGGGAGGGCAACCCCCCCATCGTACCACGGGAGCGTCAATTTAGCCAGAGCAATACGCGGCCTCCCGTCCCAGAACAGGCGCCGCTGCAGGCTCTCCACCTCACGGAAGTAGCGCGCCGGAACCAAGTCCATAGTGTTCTGAAGCGCATACAGAAAGCGCGGCAAGGACATCATCTTAAACAAGGCCGCTCGGCCAAGCGGCGAAAGCGGAAGACGCCGCCAGCGCGCAACGTCCTCCCGCAAGCGCTGGAGGGGGGGTAGCAAGTTCCGCTCGTAGCGGGCCTCCGGGTCTAGAGTAATATATATACCCAGGTACCGGAACCCCTGGGAGGCAATCTGGATCGGGCAGTCCCGTGGTAGGGCCGGAGCCTCCCCGGAGAGCACATACACGCAGGATTTCGCCCAGTTGATGACAAGGCCTGAGTTACGACCGAAGGAGCGCAAAACATCAACCAGGACAATCAGCGAGTTACGCGGGGAGGCGAGATACAAAAGGATATCATCGGCGTAGAGGGACACGCGGTCCTCATGCTCGGGGGTCCAGCGGAGACCACGGATAGAGGGGTGCCACCGCAGCCACTCCGCCAAGGGCTCCAAGGCCAATGCAAACAGGAGCGGTGACAAGGGGCAACCCTGACGCGTGCCCCGCCCCAGCTCGAAGGGGGCCGAAACTCGCCCATTCACCACCACCTGCGCCAATGGGCCCGAATACAACAATTTGACCCAGCTAATGAATCCCGGTCCAAATCCAAATTTCGCCAGCATCGCCCAGATGTATGGCCATTCAAGCGTGTCAAACGCCATGGTGGCGTCTAAGAACGCCAAGATGGCTGGCTCCCGCACAAACGGGACACGCGCGAGCACCCCATGCAAGCGTCGCAGATTAAGAGCCGTGTTGCGATGGGGTATAAAGCCAGATTGGTCTTGGTGGACCAAATCGCCCACCACGCCAACCAGCCGGTTGGCCAGTACCTTGGCGAGGATTTTGGGCTCCGCGTTCAAGAGCGAGATAGGCCTATAGGATGTAACCCGCTCACGGGGTCTCCCCTCCTTGTGGATCACCACGATTGTGGCCAGACGCTGGTCCGGCGGGAGGGAACCCTGCGAGTGGGCCGCCAGGAACATGGCGCGCAGGTGGGGCGCCAGTACATCCGGTCGCAGCTTGTAAAGCTCGATGGGGATACCATTGGGGCCCATGGCCTTGCCGGATGCGACCGAGCGAATAGCCAGGGCAATTTCGTCCGAGGTGGGAGGAGCGTCCAGCAAATCCCTGTCCTCCACCGTAAGGGAGGGCAGCGCGATGTCCCGAAGCAGGGCATGGGAATCTTCCTCCGAGCAGGGAGAAACCGGGGAGTACACCTCGCGGAAGTAATCCGCGAAGCAGGAGACAATGGCTTCCGGCTCGGTGACAGGCACACCATCCATCCCCTCAATCAAAGGAACCACACGACTCGCTCTCTCCCTCTTGTCCAACCACGCAATCAATTTACCAGCCTTATCACCCACATCATACAGTCGCCCCTGTTGCTCTCTACTGAGGCCCTCGGCCGCCTCCGTGACGAGGGCCCTATAGGCCGCCTGCTTGAGGTGCAGAACATGCAACTTGGCGTCTGTTACCCCGCTCCCCAGGTCACCCTCTAGTTCCGCAATTTCGGCCTCCACCCGGGTTACCTCCTCCCGCTCGCGCCTCCGGGCATGGGAGATAAAGGAGAGGGCCTCCCCTCTGAGAACTACCTTAAAAGCCTCCCACAGGGAGATGGCCGAAGGGACAGACCCCACATTCTCATCAAAGTATCTCTGTAGGGATTTGATCAAGTCGGCACGAATAGTGGGGTCACGCAAGTACCAAGCATTGATTGGAGCCACCCTGCCCTCCCCCCTAGGGAAGACATCGAAATGTAACAGTACTGGGGAGTGATCTGAAATGCCCCGCGCCAGATGGCACACCTCTCCCACCCTCCCAGCATAGGCCGCCGGGACAAGGATGTAATCAAGCCGCGAGAGGCTACCATGGGCACCCGAGTGGAAGGTGTATTGCCGCTGTGCGGGATGCTTTAGTCGCCAGCAATCCACCAGGCCCAGAGTATCTAAAAGGCCGGACAGCCAGGCCTGTGCCCGGGGGTGGTCCCTAGGGGGATGGCGGTCCATAGACCCAGAAACTACCGCATTAAAGTCCCCCCCAACCACCAGCAGGCCACCCGGGAGGTCCAGGAGGAGGCGCCCCAAGTCCGCAAATGTAGTAGATTGTAACCCAGGCGGGACGTACACTGATATAAAAACAAACACTCTACCCTCCATTCTACCCACCAGAACAGTGTAGCGTCCCCTCTCATCATGGCGCACCTCATCAATCTCCAACGGGAGCGAGTTCTTAATCATGATACCCACCCCCCGCGAGCCCGAGGTGAAGCCCGAATGGGCCACCAAACGATAGCCTCGCCGATTCATGGCATGAAAGGCGTTACCTATAAGGTGTGTCTCCTGCAGGAAGACAACATCTGGTGAGATACGTTTCAGGTACTGCAGGACCACACCACGCTTAATCCTGTCCCCCAGGCCGTTAACATTCCATGACAACACAGTCAAATCCCTACCCCCCATCATACGTAGAAGCAATCAGTCGTCCCCCACAGAGCATCTCGAGAGCAACAATACAGTAAAGGGCTTGCCTTGCGGTGCAAACAAACAACACACCCCCCCCACCCCCCATCCCAACAGAACTCCCCCCTCCCTGCACCCCTGCATGAGCCCGAACAGCCCCCCCAAAGTGCAGTGTGCCTGTCGCCCCATAGATGAAAAACTAACTAGTCCCCCAGAGGAGGAGGGAAGCCCCCAACAGACCCCACACGACCTCCATCGGAGGGGAACATAAACGATCAGTAAATGGTAAAGGAATGTTGTCCAGAGCAAGGCCTATTCTTCACCCCTCAGTTCTGATCCGGCGGGCCCTCCCCGCCCACCGCACCCCCCCCACCCCCTCGGCCCCGATCTCCAGGCAGAGTGTCCAACCAGTCCCCAGCCGCCTCGGGTCGGTCAAAAAAGTGCGTGCGCCCATCCACCTCCACCCTCAGCTTAGCTGGAAAAAGCATTGAGTACTTAAGGTTCAGGTCCCGTAGGCGACGTTTAACTCCGAGAAAACTCAATCTCTGTTTTTGGACCGCCGGAGTAAAGTCTGGGTAGAAATGCACATCCATGTTATCAAGCTTGACCGGTCCCTGTTGCCTGGAGGTCTGCAGGATAGCGTCTCTGTCCCGAAAATTAAAAATCCGGGCAATGAGAGGCCGCGGCGGGGCACCGGCCTTAGGTCTGCCCCCAGGGACCCGGTGAGCACGTTCCACCGCAAAAAGCTTACTCAGCCCCCGGGGCTGGAGATGGGTAAGGATCAATTCTTCCACAAAAAGATCTGCCGCCTCCGCCTCTCGTCCCTCCGGCACTCCCACAATGCGAACGTTATTCCTCCAGGCCCGACCCTCGGAATCCTCCAGTCGCCGGTCCATCAGGGCGCTCGCCTGGCCAAGCCGGCGCACCTCCTTTTGGAGGGCCACCACGTCCGTCGTGAGGCTCGTTGTGGTGTGGGCCAGGGAATCGACCCGGTCGTTGGTTTTGGACAAGTCAGCCCTCACAAGGCTAACATCCACCAGGACCGAGTCTATCTTTTGCGCTAGGGTGTCGAAGCGCTGGTCCACCGAGGCCTTCATCTCTGCGATGGCGCCCATGACGTCCCGGAGGGTCAGATCCACCGGTTGAGCAGATGCCTCCGTCGGGCCCGCCGGGGATGTGCGCGATGTCTCCGGAGATCCCTTCTGGAGGGTGTAGCGGTCCATACTGTTGGATTGAGGCGCCAGGCCGCGGCGGGTCGTCTTCACCTTCGCCCGGTCGCCATCTTGTTTGGTGGACATGCCTGCTCTCCCACCGTCGTGCCAATCTCCTCGAAAGGGCCGATAAACCAGTTCACGGGTTCCGGGGGGGGGGAGGGCAACCACTGGGCCGCAGGACGACTCACGGCCGGCGGGTCAGCCGGGCACCTGGACAAGGCCACACCACTGCACCCCGCTCCGCAACCCTACCTCGCTTGAGGGCAAGGAGAGCGCAAAAGCGAAAGTGAAAGCACGGGATACGCGAGTCGCCCAGCCCTGCCCGCCGCTGTTGTTCGCTTTGTCCCCGGATCGCCCCACTACTCCAATCCGGGGGGCCAGCGCGGAGAAGGCCGCAACCTTCAATCGGTGCTCCCACCGGTGTCCGGGGTCCGATTCGAAAAGGAAAAACGGATGGCGCCTCAGCTCGGGTTCACCGATGCAGTCCCCTCAACAAGGACAGGATATAGCCAGGATTAATTCAGGAGGTCGTGGTGGTCCTCGGGAGCCTCGCACCTACGCGGCCATCTTGGTTGCGCGCTAGGCTCCTCCCCCCTATTAATGCATTCTTAACTGTTTCTCTCTCTCTGTGGGGTCTTTTCCCGCGGCGGCGCTCTAGTGCGCCCAGACCCGCGGGTAACAGTTTACGGTTTCCTGTTCTCTACTCGCTACTATTTAATTCTATAGTTTCTTTATTACTGTATTATTTTCTAAATTTTATCTCCTTTCGTCTTTATCTCTTTTATTGTTTTCTTTATGCATTTCATCTAGATTAGAAGTACTGCTTCCACTTATTTTCTTTCTGTTTCCCCTTCCTTTTGTCATTTCTTTTCCTTTTTTCTTTGTCTGGTTCAACACGTTGTTTTGTGCTTTATTTTCCTCTTTCTGATTTTTGCTCTATTCTACTATGGCACAGGCACATTCTCTTAATGCGATCACTTGGAATGTACATGGCCTCACCCATTACATAAAGCGGAAGAAAGTACTCTCCTATCTCCAGACCAAACATGTAGATGTGGCCTTGCTTCAAGAGACCCATTTGGATGCTCTAGAATCAGATAAACTTTGCAGAGACTGGGTGGGCAAGGTTATCCATAGTAGCGTTCAACAAGACGATTCCTCAGATTCAGGCCCCCTCCGCAAATGTGGAGTAGCAATCCTCCTTCGCAAATCCCTCCCGGTCACTGTCTCTAAAACATGGTCAGATGTAAATGGCCGTTATGTATTTGCCAAACTTAAAATTGGAGAGTCTCACATTTGTGTAGGGTCTGTTTATGCTCCTACGGGTACCAAAAAAACATTCTTTCTTCAATTATCCCGTTTGCTGCTTGAAATTAATGCATCACAATATTGGATTGGCGGAGACTGGAATGTAACGCAAGATTCCATTCTAGACAAAACTGGTCCATTAGATAGGGGCAATGCGTCAGATAGAGCTCTGTTAGGGGACATCATATCAGATATTGGGTTGGTTGACCATTGGCGTTTCAGCCACCCAACGGATAAGGAATATACTTTCTTTTCATCGGCTCATGGTACATTTTCTCGTCTTGATTATTTCCTCATCTCACATAACGCAGTTCAATTGGTCACAGATTCCTGCATTCTGGAAGCGGCCTTGTCTGATCACTCTCCGGTTCTCCTCTCCCTTGATCTGGGTCTTTCTCGGCCTGGACGTAAACCATGGCGAATGAACATCCAACGCCACAGGACTCCTACTGGTAAGTCCCAACTGCAATCTCACCTTCAAAATTATCTTTCTATTAATCAGGGGTCTGTCACTTCCAGTAGGACTCTCTGGGCTGCGGCGAAGGCTACTTTGAGGGGGCAATTAATGCGTGATGCAGCAATTGCTAATAAACAAAATGTAAGGAGACAAAGTGAGCTCGAATCTGACATACAAACTTATTCTCGCTTATACACCATATCTCCGTCTCTACAAAATCGTAAATTACTCGAGCAAGCTCGAATGGCCTTAAATAGCCTTTTTACATCTAAAGCAGAATACGCTTTACAGAAAATGAAAGGTCGACATTACGAGCAAGGGGAAAAGGCGGGAAGGTTATTAGCCGCGCAGCTGCGTCAGAGGGAGGCGTCCATGGCCATTCCGGCCATTAGATCTGCGCAAGGTCACCTGTGCACAAAACCTCAAGACATTGTTAATGAGTTCGCCTCCTTTTACGAATCTCTTTACACTTTCGATAATAGAATGGATTCGGATAAAATGACAGCATTTCTTGCAAAAGTGCATCTTCCTTCCCTTTCGGCGGAGGGCAGAGCCATCCTCGAGGGTGAAATAACCAGAGATGAGGTTTCTAGTGCGATTACTGCCCTGCCTTACCACAAGGCCCCTGGAGAGGATGGATTTCCCCCTGAATTTTATCGCTGGGCAGGTCACAATATTATTGATACCCTGCATGCCGCATTCCAGGAGGCGGACAGTTCATCTTCACTAGGGCCCCTCTCTAACAAGGCTATTATTGTTGTGCTTCCAAAGCCAGGTAAAGACCCCCAGCTCTGCAGTAGCTATCGCCCCATCTCTCTATTGAACACTGATATTAAAATCTTGGCCAGCATTCTTGCTTCGCGTTTGCGTAAAGTCTTGCCTTCCTTGATACACCATTCTCAAGTAGGCTTTGTACCGGGTCGTTCCTCTCGGAACCATCTGCGCTCTCTGGCCCATGCACTATGGTCGGCTCAACATCTTAAGGACGATGCGTTAGCCCTTTCACTTGACGCAGAAAAAGCGTTCGACCGCATCGAATGGAACTATCTCTTCAAGGTCATGGATAGATTTGGTTTAGGCACGAAATTTATTGATAAGGTGCGCTTATTATACGACCACCCTTCTGCTCAGGTAAATTGTGGTGGGTTTCTATCAGACACCTTTACGATTAAGTGAGGGACACGCCAAGGATGTCCACTATCCCCCCTTTTGTTTCTTCTGGCTATGGAGCCTTTGGCCGCCACCATTCGTCAATCTGATGAGGTCTCTGGTGTCCCCCTTCCAATTGGACATTCTAAAATATACCTATATGCGGATGATATCCTACTCACCCTTACTCGCCTTCCCCGGTCGATTCCTTCTCTTCTTCACATTATTAATGATTTCTCCTCTTTTTCAGGTTATAAGATTAATTGGGATAAGAGTGAGGCTTTACCCATCTCTAACGGTACCACAAAAGCAGCCATTTTCGGATTCCCTTTTCATTGGCAGTCCTCACGCCTTAAATACTTGGGTGTCCTCGTTAATAAAGGATTGCAAGACATGGTTGCAGATAATCTATCTCCTCTTATATCCCAAATGCAACGGGACTTTGACAAATGGAAGGCTTTGGGTCTTTCTCTTTGGGGCAGAACTCAGGCGGTTAAAATGGTTACCCTTCCGAGATTTATATACATTCTAGGTATGCTTCCTCTGCAGATTCCTTTATCTTTACTTCGATCAGTAGATGCCCAGATTAAAACTTTCATTTGGGGTACTATAAAGCCTCGCCTTGCTATCACTAAGTTGAAGGCTCACCAGTTATCTGGCGGAATTGGCCTTCCATCTATCGAACACTACTCTTTGGCGTTACATATTTCCCAAATCTCATATTTTTTACCTGGCATCAAAGATTTACCACAATGGGTTCAAATAGAAAGACATCTCCTATCCTCAGAATCAAACCTTTCTCCTCTGTATGGTAATGGCTCTAGTCGTTTTGACCCCAAAAATCCGATACTATCTGCCATGCATAAATCCTGGCAGAGAAGTCATAGATTATTAGGCTCAAACTCAAGAATCCATGCTAAGGCTCCCCAGTGGAATAATTCGGGGATCCGTATTAATGGTCGTATGTTATCCTGGCCTGAATGGCGAGCTGCAGGTATTCTCTATCCGGATCAACTTCTGCATGATGGGGATTTTAAGTCATTCTCTCAGCTCAGGGTGGAATTTGATCTTCCCCTTCATCATTCTTCCAAATATCTTCAACTCCAAAAATGTTTGAAGACCCATATGGGAACATCACCATGGCTCCTGCAAGACTCCCCTATATTATCCTATTTGTACATTTGGGGGAAACTTAAGGGTGTTACTTCTGGTATATACAAAAATTTTTCATCTCATCTTTTTTCTAAATCTCTTTCACATGATCTCCAGCGTAAATGGCAATCTCGTCTCTCAATTTCCTTTTCCGATACTGAGTGGGATTTGATTCTAGAGAATTTAAATAAGGGAGCCCGTGAATCAAGGCTCAAATTTTGTCTTTTTAAAATTCTGCATGATTGGCACTGGTCTCCTGTCAAACTACACCAAGCTGGCCTTCTCTCTCATTCTAATTGTTGGAGATGCTCCAATTCAGGTTGTGATATTACTCATATCATTTGTGAATGCCCTAGTATCCAATCCTATTGGACTTTTATTGGTGTTACCTTGAATTCCACTATGCCCCTAAAATTGCCACTTACATCTACTAACATTCTCCTGCATGACTTGCGTCATTCCCCAAAGCTCACGAAGCCACAGCTCCGTCTTTTTCATACTTCAATTGCTACTGCCAAAATATGTATACTGCGTCATTGGAAATCAACTTTGCCTCCCTCACAGGAGGACTGGTTGGTGGCAATGATGCAAACTGCCTCCCATGAACGTACAATCTATAACCTTCAGGATCAAACTGACACTTTTCTTCGAATATGGTCTCCATTTCTTAAATCAAATGCTGCTGATTCTCCGACCTCCACTTCTACTCAAACACACTAATCAGCTTTCACTTTTTCTGTCCTTTGTTTTTTCTCTTCTCTTTGTTCCCCCCCAATCCTTTGTTTCCTCCGTTGTGGTATTCTTCTGCTTTTACTTAATTACCTTTCCTCTGTTTTATTTCTTTATATTTCCAGCACTCTTTATTCTACTATGTCTTTCTCCTCTCTTTTTTCCCTATAGCTCACTCTTATTACATGTCATTCTGAGTTTTGATCTCATCGTTGCATCAACTAGTATTTATCTATTTAAATGCATATTTATATCGTATTTATTTATTAATATCTTATTCCATGATTCCTTTTAACATGAATTTATTTTCTTTTATTTATTATTGCATATGCTCTAATGTATTTGTCTTATAAAACTCAATAAAAAATTTCAACACTAAAAAAAAAAAAAAAAAAAAAAAAGAAAAAGAATCCAACTGGACCCCTAATTATTTAAACTTATCTACCCGACTGACGTAGTGTCCATTTATGACAAATTTAATAGTTTTCGTGTTGGATGGACAGCACTTCGTTACATTTGATTTTGAGAAGTTGGTAGAAAAGTCAAGGCTGTTCATAAAATCAATAAAAAGTTTAAGAAGTTTTTGTAAACCCTTGGTTGTCCGAGTAATTAAAACTGTGTCATCTGCGTAAAGCAGGACCGATATAGAACGGCCTCCTACTTTAGGAACATCCACACCCGGGTCTGAAAAAACGTGATCTAATTTATTAATGTAAAAAATAAATAAAAACGGTGCTAAAATACAGCCTCAATGAACCCCAAATGACAATTTAAAGTGATCAGCGATTTCTCCGTTGGGACCAAACCAAACACTAGCAGAGAGATCTTTGTGCAAATCATACAATAAATGAATTAATGTAGAGTCCACTCCCATCTGAGCCATCATGGACCATAACTTGGAGCGATTAACTCTATCGAAAGCAGAATTAAGGTCCATGAAGGCCAAATAAATTGCCCCCTTGTTGACCTTAGTGTACTTACAGATCAGTTGGTAAAGGTTCAGATTTTGCTTGATAGTACCTTGACCTGGCCTAAACCCGTACAATAGGTTGGATAAAAGCCTCTCTCCTCTGCCAAATCTGAGAGACGATCCAGTAGGATCCGACCAATAATCTTCACCTCAGAGTCAATCAGAGAAATAGGCCTAAAACAAGCGGGGTCTGACCTGCTGCCCTTTTTAAAAACAGGGACTGTCAATATTGTTTTTCTTTTGCTCAGTTTTTGCTTAGTTGTTTCATTTACGCTCAGTGTGCTTACATGATGAATTGTTTTGCTGTCATTCTTGCTTCAAATAGAAGCATATTTGTTCTTTTGTGCAGACTCTTCTTTCTTAGCGGCTATGATCTGGCTCTTTTCTTTCTTGGCTGGCTGATCACTAGTATTATTCTATCTCCTTTTGCTGACTCTGCTCACTTCAGCTCCAGAATCACTCCTCAGAGCTCCAGTTCGAGAAACATTTCTTATAATCCTGTTCTTGACAGGTTTAGGAGCTTGTAGAATTTTTCCGAGTAGAATCGTTGCAGCCTCTTTGAATAAAGAATCCCTTTTTCAATTAGATGTGCCCAATGGCATTGGGCAATTGCACCAGGGTCTTTCAAAACTGGAACATAAATGAAGAAATAGTGAAGACATTGAAAAACAATCTTAGTCAAGTCATCTTATCAATTATAAATTGGCATATATTCATTTCTGCTAGCAGTGCTAAGACAAAAAAACCATGAGAGCTTTTACCTCACAGCAACTCACGGCAAATTAAAGGATACTGTGTTGTCAGTACCCTATTAAAATGTTACTGGGAAAAGACAAGGAAAACTAGTTTGCCAGTTTCACATTTCAGTATTTGCATTAACAATATGAGGACTGTGATATTATGTTTCAATCAGAAGTAGCGTCATGAAGTAAGTTATAGCAATAACTCCTAATTGAGAAAGGAAATCTGACAAGACCCACCAATGCCAACGTTGTATTGTCTCTAAAGAAGACCAAAGATGGTAAGGGGAGAGGAAGGTACAGTGAAAGATGTAAAATAAATATGGGTCTGTCTTTCTCTTCACAAAAGGTAGAATGGGAACAGACCAGCCTGCTCCTCAACTTTAATACTGGTTCAGCATCAAGTCTTCCCAGTATTTGGACAGTGGTGCTTTCTTGAATTATAGAAATTCCCTTTTATGCTCTCTATGATTGGGCTATGGGCTATGCAAACTGAAGCACAGTGCAAATTCAGCCTCCATGTATCAACTCCACTTCCACACCAGTGTGAATGTGTAATATAGCAACAGTTTATCCACTGTGTGGATCCTCTGTCCAAACCAATGTTGAGTTTTAACCTGTAATAGACTTTTCAATGGTTTGTATGTTATAAACATTGATGTGCATGGAGCAGTGGGTATTATGTGCAACAAAGGCATAAATAATTAAAACTGCACTTTATTTATTACACTCATAATATTTATTGAGAACAGATCGGTGCAGAATGGATCTTGCCGTCCCATCCGACAGAAATATTTTTGAAGCAAAAAAATGAACTAAGGCCCTCATTACAAGTGATAGTATTTCACCCAGAAATGTAATTCAACGTGGAATTCCACCATTCTCAATTCTCTATGGTCCGGTGTCTCTTGGTCTGCAAATCCTGGGTCTACAAATTCTCGCTAAATCCTTGATAGAAAGTCCAGTTGACCTGTTACATATGGTGTCGAGATGATCTATCTCTAGGCAAATGGATTTTAAACACTGAATGAAATAGCATGCAGGAAATAGGATTGTGGGTATGAATGTGCAAGCCATGTATGAGGAAACAATGTATTAGAAACTGAAAAAAATTAGATAAATATATTATGTTGCTAACTCTCCATGAGTTGTAAGGTTGTGCCTCTTGTGGTATGTAAGATGGTCTATTCAATAATAATAAACCACATACATCTGTTTGGTATATTTATAATATATCTAACTATATTATTTCACCAACTAAGGATAACTTTATTGAAAAACATAAATTAATTTTTAATTGAAAACATGACAAACTTTCCTGCTTTACCTAAAGAACTTTACAGAGAGACGGAAAGAGCAAGGCTTTGTACATACTTTTTATTATCAAAGCCTCATCTCACTCTTAAATCAGTTTGCAGCTGAAGCAAACAAGATTCAAGACTCAATCAACCAATCAATATAAACTGTATTCAGTTGTAAGTATAAAAACCATAAAAGCAATACAAACTTAAATTCCCGCGCATGTTTGGGGGTGGTTATGATTTGGTCCATTATGTGATAAAAGGAGGCCATTTACCTTTCTGCCAAGGGATCCTGTTCCACTTAAAGGTGTGGTGTCAATACCGTTTGATTGTGTGCTCAAATTAATGAGGTTATCGTCTCCAGTTACTATGATCTTGTAGCTTGCATATCTGCAAATGAGTTCTCCTTAAGTTTTGTAGAAGCTTTCTATACTGTTTATCAGGTCCCTTCTGCGCAAGTTCAAATGTACAACGATGATAGTATTGACTTAATCTTGCCTCCTAATTTACATTGGTTAAGTGATTTTGCTTGAAATTAGGATTTTTGTTTGTCTGTTATAGACTGTTAGATTAATTGCTGTTGATACATTAATTGTTAACCCTCCAAGTAGCCAACCAGAGTTGTTAGATTTGGTGGTTGGGTGATGAATATCATAAAACCTTCTATTGGTAGTGGATTAATGGACCTTGTCTCTTGTAGGAACATGTAAGGCGTTAGTCTGCGTAAAGGTTTAAGATGTGCAACATTCCATGATATGAATTTCAGATGTCTAGCACGTGGCCAACAAGGCCTTCTTTTTTTAAACAAAGACTTTGGTGGGTCTGCGTAGAGATAAATAGTTTTTGGTGGAAGTTGAGGTAAATGCCAACAAGCTTCAGTCTACTTCTTTCTCTTTTGGAGAACTGGCTGTGCAATTCCTTTGATTATTTGCCATATGATGTATAGGAATTTGGTTGTTCTAATTAGGTGATGTTCCCGTTGTTTTGCTTGCACCTTTGAAAATGCTGTTTGAACTCAGTTTTGTGTAATCTGCTTCTCTCAACTTGGTTAGAACATAGGGATATCTTTATGGCTCCCTGCTTTGTGTAGTAATAACCCATTGTTCAAAAAACTATTTTGCGTGGAGTACTTGTGCTACTAGTGCTGGAGACCTAAAATGTATTAATTTATTGCCGATTCCATTATAAGAGATAGTTTTAGGGTAACAAATTGAATTATAGTAATGGCTTCTGTGGGTATATATTTCAACGGCAGAATATTCTGGAATAGATATAGTGGTTGGTCCATTTTTATATGTCCCCTCGCCTATGTGAGTGTGAGGAAATGGGGTGTATTATGTTGTGTGGTTGTGCACCCTCACCACCTAAAAACACTTACCAACCCCTTTAGGACCCTTGGGCTTCGTCTGTTAAACTTGCAGCTCAAACCTGGGTAGCAATGGCACTGAGCAGCAAGGCTTACACAGAGGAACACGTGTAAAGCATTTAAACAGTTCCCAAAAAACTGAAGAAAAAATCAACACGACATTGAAAAAATCAGATACTAATTTATGAAAATAGACTGTCTTTTTATAAGAATTTAAACACTAGACTGAAAAAGATCCATTGGAGTGTTCCGAAGATATATATTTTACCATCTATAATAATTTAAAGCAATTGCACTCAACCGCGAAAAAGCTTCGGCAAAGTCAATCAATTGGACCCTTAGAAACTTTTTCAAGGAAAACGTAGGTAAGTGTCAATGCAGTAGGTTAGAAGTACTTGGGGTGACCAGCCCCAGTAGGGAGCTCGCCAGAGGTGCCAGCAAGGTAGTCAAGAACAGTTACCTTTACAGAAGAAGCAGACCCTCAGCACTTTAACCATGTTGCAATGGATTCCTATGGCGTGGTCCTGATGCGAGGGATGAAGGGATTACTCGGTCCACAAAGATGGTGAGGGGGTCCTGGTTGGAGGGTCGATGGCCCACGAAATTCTCTCTGGTCTGGCCGAAATCCATTCCCCACTGGACTCCCAGTTGCCCGTTGTCAAAGTAATTCACCTTCTGAGGGTTTCAGTGACTCTCCGACAGCACTCCTGGGCTCAGTGAATTCGGGTGCAACTCTGTATATCGGGTCTCAGTCCTTGATGCTACACAGCAGCACTGGTAGCGGCTAGAAGACATTGAACCACCACTTGCCCCAGCAGGCTTAATCAGCGGTTTTGTCCCTGTGCTGTGAACAAGAGGCCATTCAGCTGACCCTTGCAGTTCTCTTGGGTTGACTGGGCTCTGGATACAGCTTTTCCCTGAGGAGGACATGGCAGGCACAGTCCCTATCCTCGCAAGCCATTAGGTGCATCAGGTTCAGTCTTCATTGGTACAGACTCTTTGTGGGTCAATTGGTGCAGCAGTGCAGTCCTCTTTTGGTCTTTCTTCCAAGTCGGTCAAGATCTGACATCTGGGTGCAAGGGGTGCCCCCTTTATGCCCAGAAAGTGCCCTCAGGGCAGGATGCGGTTGGTAGCCAATGGGCTACCAGCTCCCTCCCACCTAGCGACCATTGTGGAGTGTGGCATCTGGCTATCCCAGGATGCACCATTCTGCCCACTCGCAAGATGGCGAGACCCCTCTCTTGGTGTACAGACCTCCACAGCCCACCCCGGGGTGTGGCTACCTCAGGACTACATTTTCCATGGGAAACCAATTTGGCAACTGGTTTCCCCTCTCTGCCATCGTGCCAGCCTGTCTACCTAAACAATGGTGCAGCCCTCCCCTAGTGCTACATATCCGCTCTTTGAAGGCGGCTTCACCTTTGAGGCCTGCCTTTGCGCTAAAACCCAAGTGGCTTCCTGCAGGAGGGAGGTGACATCTCCCTGGCCTGCAGTCCCTCATTGTTCTTCTCCCTAAGAGTCGTTAGCATGTCTCTGCCGAAGGGCAGAAAGCGGTCTTGTAGAGCAGGCTCCATGTGTGACCAGGAAGGCACAGAAGTTTGAAATGCAATAAAGTGGCTGCTTTACTAAGGCTGCACACTGCAACAAGTTACATTGGCTTAATGTAACAAGTAGTTTACATTACACGGCTTAATGTAACAAGTAGTGTGATGCCTTGGAGTGCCTAGTTTTGTTGCACTATTCAGAAGTTAGCACAGCTGAGGGGGTCACCCTGTACTCACCAATTGGGCGACCAAGCCTTTCCACAGTAAAAAATACAGTTTTGCATGTTTTACTGCCAGGTCAAGCCAGGTACATTTCCTGCCCGGGTCGTATGTTGCAGTCTGCCTTTAGGGATCTGGAGACCTGCCAGAGGGGTGATTTACACACATGTCCAGGACTAATGGTGGCGTTGCTATTGCTTTCAAAGCCTAAGTTGGGCTAGCAATGCACGACTGCTCTACCAGTCATCAGTGGCGGACTGGGGGACTTGTTTTACTTAGTGGACCACCAGGTGGCACAACCAATGCTAATGGCCCTGAAGTAACCCTATAACTCACATGCCCTGGGTACCAGGGTCCCGCTTACTAGGGACTTACAGGTAAGTTAGCCATTTCCAATTGGATATAGCGAATTTGACAAAATGTTAGGGTCAGGGCATTGGCACTGAGGTCTGGTTAGCAGGTCTCAGTGCACTCTGAGTCGCAGCATCAGTCGAAACTTGGGGATGACCATACAAAAGGTGGCATTTCCTTATAGTGAATTATATTGAGGAATAAGAAATGGTAACCTGCATTTCTTAATTTGTTGTTTATTACTGTTTGGCGGCTATTGGGGGTTTGAATTTATTTTTTAATCGAGGAAAACCTCCACTTTTTATTAAGGATTTTTTGCAACTGGACTTGTGTTAGCCTTAGAGTGTCTATATTTATTGTTTCGGCTGACCTGCTTCGCTCCTTTGTAGAGGCAGAAAGATCCCGCTTATGACGAACATTTTCCTCATTGTGGACAGTTTGGAAGCACCATTTTGTTACAGCTGCGATCTAGTTGTTTTTTTCGGTAGGGCAATAAAGACTCCCTTTAAAAGCAGGCCCGCTGCGCAGATGAGCAGAGGGCATGCCACTGTGTGGGTGTGTGTTTTATATTTTTATTTTGCATTTTAAACAAATGGAAACACCATATAGGGCACCAGGCATGCACCCACAAAAAGATAAAAACATTAAGAACCAAATCTCTCTCCTGCCTACTCCCCCAGACATCAAGCAGCTGGCAAATTTTAAAAAAAAGAAGGAAATAGATGAGTCAATAGTAGAATTTCATAGACAGGTATCATATTTACACCCTTTGCGACACCCGTTGTTCTGTGACTTCTGTGCCCTGGCTCTGTCCAACATCATCTCTCTGTGGCCCCAATGAATAGTACCTCTGCCAGCCACCTCAGACCGTATGGGATTTTTGCGGGGCAACCCCTATTAGCATATGTGACTTTTTCTGCTATCATGTAGATGTCCACGCCCTGTCTCCATTCATGTACCATCGGGCTTTCACTTGCCCCCCCTTACCGAGCTATTTCTCTCTTTGCTACTACCAGGTCTAGGCCACAAAATAATAGTTTGGCCCGTTGAAGGTCCACATCGGTCGGGATCCCCAAAAGAATGATCTTCGCCTCAAGCAGGATATGCTCCTCAAGGATATTACTAAGTTCCTCAGTAATTGCCACCAAGTATTCATGAACGACACCAACTCCACCACCTTGATCAACAACCTCGCCAACCTCGGACCAGACAGCTCGTCACAACACCCACCCACTCTGCCGGCCACACGCTTGACCCAATCTTCTCCGCAAGCTCCCACGTCTCCTTCAGCCACACCACCGAATTCCATTGGACCGACCATCGCTGCATCCCCTTCACCTTCCGGAAACCCACCACGCACCACCGCACCCAACAGATCCCTCACCGCTGCTGGAGCAAAGTCATCGAAGACCAGCTAACCACCACCCTCGCCCGGAGCCCAATCCCCCAACCCCACACTGCCACCCGCAACCTCAGACAGTGGATTGACGACTGCGCCAACACCCTCACCCCGATCAAGAAACCCTCCAACAGACACACCAGCAAGAAAGCCAGCTGGTTCACCGATGACCTCCAGGCCTCCAAGCAAACCTGCTGAAAACTAGAGAAGAACTGGCACCGTGAACAAACACCGGACAGCTACGCAGCCCACAAGAACGCCACCCGCAGACACCATCACTTCATCAGATCCGCCAAAAGGGTCTCCTTCAAAGACCGCCTAGTTGACAACGCACACAACAGCAAAGAGCTCTTCAACATCGTGAAGGAACTCTCCAACCCCAGCTCCAACACCGACATCCCACCTTCGCAAGACCTGTGCGACTCCCTTACCACCTTCTTCCATTGCAAGATCGCAGACATCCACGACAGCTTCAACATCACGACCGCCCCGACAGCCACTGAGACCTCCGTTCTCACGGCCACCATCCGCACCAGCGCCCGCTCTCCTGGACCAACATAAACGACGACGACACCATCAAAATGATGAACACCATCCACTCCAGATCTCCGTCAGACCCATGCCCACACCACATCTTCAACAAAGTCAGCACCACCATCGCACCCCATCTCCGGAAAGCCATCAACATCTCCTTCGAGACAGCAACCTTCCCGGAGAGCTGGAAGCACGCCGAGATCAACACCTTACTCAAAAAACCCAAGGCCGACCCTAAGGACCTCAAGAACTTCCAGCCCATCTCCCTGCTCCAGTTCCTGGCGAAGGTCATCAAGAAGACCGTCAACAGACAACTGACCTGCTACCTCGAGGAGAACAGCATCCTGGACCCGTCCCAGTCCGGGTTCCGCAGCAACCACAGCACCAAAACTGCCCTCATCACTGCCACCGATTACATCAGGGCCCTGCTGGACAACAGCAGAACCGCGGCCCTCATCCTCCTGGACCTGTCAGCCGCATTCGACACTGTCTGCCACCACACCCTACGCACAGGCCTCCATGACGCTGGGATCCGAGACAAGGCTCTGGACTGGACCACCTCCTTACTCTCCGGCAGAACCCAGAGCGTCAGCCTCCCCCCTTTCCACTCCGAAGCCACCGAGATCATCTGCGGCGTACCCCAGGGCTCATCCCTCAGCCTGACATGTTCAATATCTACATGGCACCGCTGGCCCACGTCGCCCGACTGCATGACCTCAACATCAGCTCCTACGCCGACGACACCCAGCTGATCCTATCCCTCATCAAGGACCCCCTCTCTGCCAAAACCAACCTCCACGAAGGAATGAAAGCCGTTGCCGAGTGGATGAAGAACAGCCGCCTGAAGTTAAACTCGGACAAGACATAAGTCCTCATCCTCGGCTCCACCCCCTCGGCCTGGGATGACTCCTGGTGGCCGACCGCACTGGGAACAGCACCAACACCCTCCGACCACGCACGCAAACTGGGGTTCATCCTCAACTCTACTCTCTCCATGACAAAGCAGGTCAACGCGGTCTCGTCCTCCTGCTTCAACACCCTCCGCATGCTCGGCAAGACCTACAGGTGGATCACCACCGAAACAAGAACGGTCACCCAGGCCCTCGTCAGCAGCAGGTTGGACTACGGAAACGCCCTCTACGCAGGAGCCTCGGCCAAACTCCTGAAACGACTACAACGCATTTAGAACGCCTCTGCATGCCAGATCCTCGACATCCCTCGCCACAGCCACATCACACCCCACCTGAGAGACCTGCACTGGCTTCCTGTCAACAAGAGGATCACCTTCAAGCTCCTCACCCACACACACAAGGCACTCCACAACACCGGACCAGCATACCTCAACAGACGACTCACCTTCTACACCCCAACCGCCAGCTCTGCTCCGCCGAACTCGCCCTCACCACCGTCCCCCGCATCCAAAGAGCGACCTCCGGTGGCAGATCGTGCTCCCACCTCGCCGCAAAGACCTGGAACACCCTCCCCATCCTCCTATGGCAGACCCAGGACCTGCTAACCTTCAGAAGACTACTCAAGACCTGGCTATTCGAGCAGTAGCAGCATCCCCCCCCAGCACCTTGAGACCCCCACGGGTAAGTAGTGCACTTTACAAATGTTCTGATTGATTGATTGATGAATTAGTGCCCCACCAGAGTGTGCGCAAGAAAGAGCTGTCTGTACCCTTGCACGTAAGCAGTTTGGGGACATCGCCCTTCCCAGACTATTTAGACTCTGTCGTACTAGACTCTCTGAAGAAACTTGGAATTAATCAATCGTAGTCATGACTTTATTGCCATCTCACTCGGGGGCATCAGGGCTGCCTCACAATCTATATCTTCCATGTCAGCCACATCACATTCCCACTTCTCGCGCAATCTACCTAGAATATCCGGCATGTTCTTATTCACGTGTTTTATTGGTAAGGGAAACTGCTCCTTTTCCCAGTTCTTCTGTCAACAGCCACCATTCCAGTGGAGCATATTCCAGAATGCCCTCCCCAGGTAGCCACTCAGAGTGCCATGCATGTTGTATCTGTGCAAAGTTCAGAAAATTGGTCAATGTTCATTCTGTATTCATGTTGCAACAAGGAGAATGGCATAATATCCCAATTTTATAACAAATCCCTTACCTTGGATATCCCCAATAAGATCCCAGGTCTAAACCCCTGTAGCTTCCCCATCTCCGAGAGCCAGGTCCACTCACACTAGGGCATTTCTCACTTGGTCCTATGGTATCAGCCCAAACATTTCATGGCTTTGCCCCAAGCTGCTATGGCAACTTGTGTGGCTGGGAGTAAAAGCTGTGTCCCCTTTCCCCAGTAGAGGTAGTGCATGTACGACCGTGGCCCCCATTTCGCCCATTCGAGTCTGAAGGCAGAATGATCATGGGGGGAAGCCATCCCATCATTGATATTGTTTTAAATAGTCTGCCCAGTAGTAAGCATCTAGGTCCGGGAGCACTATACAACCATGACAGAGATTGTGTTGCAGTGCCTTCAGGGCAATTCTGGGGTGTCCCCCCAATCCAGAGCAGTGAGCGCACATCCCCTTCCCATGTAGTGAAACCCTACTGGGGGATCAGGTAGTATGTGTTCTGTAGAATGTACAGCAGTGTAGGGAGCAAGATTATTTTAAAGATAGCTGCTCGCTAGGGTCAGCCCTCACCACCTCTCCTCGTCCTCCTGAAGGGCTTTAGCTACTCTCCCTAAATTCCTGTGGAGGCTCCTTCTCCAGTGTCACGAGGATCCCCAAGGCTTAAAGCTGTCTTCCACTAATATCAGACAGTGTGGGAGCAGGGACCTGTCCATCCGTCCCCGGATAAGATACACCACTGACTTATCCCAATTAAACCTGTAACCGGAGTAAGTCCCATACTCCTCAATATATTTGGAAGATCAGCGGGAGGGTGGTCGGATCAATAACATAGGACAGGTTATCACCTGCATAGAGTGAAAGTTTTCTGTGGTCCCCCTCTGTCTCGGTGATATGGAATCCGCGTACTGCTGGATGGTTCCATACTATACATGCTAAAGACTCCATTGTAAGAGCAAATGAAAGGGGGAACAAGGGGCACTTCTGTCTGGTCCCTCTACCAGTGCTGGAGAACCTTGCCTCAATAATTTTCTTTAATAAGTGACCACTCCTACTCACCAGGCGGCTCACATCCTAGACCTCATTTTTTCTAAAAGTCTAATATTGGTCAAGGATTCCATTGCAGTTAAGTGGTCCGATCATGCCATCATCCCTTTAATGTGGGGTTGGGATAACGTCCTGAAGAAGTGGGTGGCTTTGTATAACTCTGCTTTTTATCATGATCTAAGCCATCTGAGATAGAGCACATACTGGATAATTCTGCCCCTGAACTCTGCAGAGACATCGTGAACAATATTGAAACTACAGATAAATGAGATTGTGATATGGCTAAAGGCACTAGCCAAGCAGAAGCAGATCTTCCGCATTGTTGTTCTCTATGGCGTTGAAGGAGGAGAAAACACAACGTAAGAAGCTGGAGGGACTGTGGAGCAGGCATTATTCTGTTGAAGATAAACTAGGTATAGAAAGGCCCTTAGGAAATATCATGTAGTGATCAAAGGGGCACAGGCTATCTACTTTGAGGTTAAAATAACTGAAGCAGAGAACAGCCCACGTAAAATCTATAAAATTGTTAGGAATATCCTTCATCCCACGGCTTGCACACAAACAATTACTCCAATCCCTGACATGTGCAATAAGCTACAGGATTTTTTCATGCTAAGATTATTAAAATTGCCCAACCCTGTTAGACAGCTTGTTGAAATTAAGACGGGTGGTCTTCTGTAGGATGATGTCACGTGGGTTGCTTGCGTTTAGTTACATTTTGTTTGAAACATTTGAGTATGCTAATTTAATTTGCAAATCAGGATCCTCTTATCCTCACATTGGTTTTTAATACCAAGTGAAACCGTCTAAGAATTTAAAGGATGGTTTGGGATATCACTTTGGTTTTTAATCTTCATATTTTACGGGTCCGTTCCTAGGTAGAAGTGCCTCCATGACTTCATGTGTAGGTCCGCTGTCCATCAAACTGGGTTTTTGGAGAGTGTGGGGAGTCATATGATGAAGCATGCCACCTGGTGGTGTGTGAGGACATCTTGTCACATCTTTGTGTATGTCCAAAAGTAGATTGTTATGAGGTTGAGTGTTGGCGGATATATAAGGAATACATTTAATCTCACTGTTGTGTTGAAAAAAAAGAAACAGGCCCGATGCCAGTGCCTTTCCCTAAAACAAACCCCATGTTCAGTAGTATCCCAGTTGACAAGGACTTTAGCAATCCTGTACAGTCCTAAGTAAATGGTAGCCCTGGTACCTAAGGCACAGGTACTAAAGAGGGTTCCTATGGGCTGCAGCATGAATTGTGCCCCTCTGAGTGACCCACACACAAATCCATGAAGACTGCCATCGCAGGCTGCGTGAAATGGAGCAAACCATTTAAAAAAAAACAACATGGTGCACTCAACTGTTTGCCATACCCATACACTGCATATACTATATGTAAGTCCTGGAACGGGACGCCAGCACGATCGGCACGGTGCACGGCTCAATGACGTGTTCATAGTTGGAGCAGCTACACTCTACTGAGAGACCGCCTAAATACTATCGGCCCTTCGTGGGAGAGCGATTGGATTCCTCCTTTAATTTAAATGGAGTGCATATTTTTTTTAAAAAATGTCTTCACTTGTTTTGCACAAGTGCACTTGGATTACGACGGTGTTTTGACCACAAACCCCTACAGAAATATGTACTGGCGTCCCGGAGTTCACCAGCACGATCATCACCGTGCATACCGTGATGACTTGCTTGTGGTTAGAGCAGCTACACTCTACTAAGGCACCGCTTAAATACTATCTCGCCCTTCGTGGGAGAGGGATTGGATTCCTCCTTTTATTTAAGTGGAGTGCCTACTTTAAAAACAATGTCTTCACTTGTTTTGCGCAACTGCACTTGGATTACATGCCAGTGGAGTCCACTATTATCTATGCCTCGGACTCCTCGTGATTAGGTGTTTGAATCAATTGCTTTATTGGATTTTTCTACTGGACGCTCTATTATTGAGTATTGTTTGTCCTGATGATGACCACCCAAGTTTAATGTGGTCGAAACACTGTTGATGCCTACATAAGCCCTTGATTGAAAGGGATGCATTCCTTGCTATTCTTGTTTTGTCTAAACAGTTTATATGTAATATTCCTCAGCCACTTTTTATGTTTGCACTGTTTATCGTCCTTATGGTTTTTTGTGTAACGTATTAAGCGCCGTTGTTTTTTGAGTTTATATTATTGTCTTATTATATTTTGTATATTTTTGAATTTGTGTAGGGGTATTACTTGTTAAGAGTTTTTCATTACTTGTTTTGTTCTATGTGATCTATATTCTATATTTTTCTTAATTTTAGATATATGGAAAATCCTACTTGAACCCTTGTTAGGATTCTAGTCTCTATCCTTGTTAGGCACCAGAAAGTAGCAGGAATAACAACCACATCTTACTTTTGGCATTGGCACCCTCTCGACAGCTACTTTGGCCAAAAGGGCTTGCACTTCTTGCCGTAAAATGTAGATGGCCCTTCGTCAGTTACTGGGTGGATGGTGGAAGCTGCAGCAGAGATGAAAGAAAACATAAGGCATAACCTATGCAGGCAATTTGCAGGACCCACCTGTCCAATGTGATTGCTAGCCAATCCTGATAGAATTGGTGGATTCTGCCTCCTAACTGGTGGTTGTGGCCCACAAGGGCATACTAAAGAAGTTTGGCAGATTTAGCTAAAAGGGGGGGGGGGGAATGGAACTGAGTGGCAAGCTGACCTTGGCCACAGGGCCAGAAGGCATCTCACTCTCTGCTATGAAACTGCTGGGTTCCCCATTGGGACAGGACAGGCTGGGAATATGGGATGCATCGGCCAAATCTGAAAAAAGAAAGGTGTAATTGTGGCAGCTGGACAGAGAGGCCCAGAGAGCGAGCGGTAGCCTTATGCTTCTTGAATCATTCAAAGGCAGTGTCAGCCTTGTCTACAAAGAGGCGAGTCCCATCAAAAGGCATGTCCACCTGGAAGGAATGGACATCACCTGAGAACCCAATCGATCACAGTTACACAGGGTGATAAATGTAAACACTGGAGCCTATAGCTTGCTCAATAGAGTTGCTGGTGCACAAGCCACAGCAAATTGTGAACTTTGCCGCCTCACAACCATCTTGAATCACTTGCAAAAGGACAGGGTGAGGTCTTGCGGTACACCAGGGAGGACTTTTGCCTCTGAGTCCCAAAGGACGTGTAACGGCCCAACTGGGGGTGCAGGATATAATTGGCTGATGAGAAGAGGTGTGCACTGAATTACTTCACTCGCTTTGATTCCATGTCAGAGGGAGTGATAGGAACATTTTTGGGGTGTTCCGGCTGGTAGAAGCCCACACCACAAGGCTTCCTGGAGAAGGGTGCTGTAGGAAAATAAGATCTACTTTCATGGTTACCCCCACTTTTTGCTGGTGTCAATATTTATTTTGACTAGTCTGACTGGGATCCTGCTAATCAGGAGCCCAGTCACTGTGTTTCCTCTCTAAATTTGACTTTGTAAGTACTTCTGTACCTCCTCAATTTGCTACTGGTGTACCCCTGTAAGTCCCCAGTATATGGTACCAAGGGTCCTAGGGCATAGGTACACCAGAGGTCTCCCATGGGCTGCAGCATGTATTATGCCACCCAGGAGAGACCACTTAAATTATGAAATTATAAAGGCCTGCCCTTGTAGCCTGTGTAAGCTGGTGCGAGCACCACTTACAACAGATATATGTTTTCTTATATCTGAGGTCACCACACTTAAAACCTAAAAGTCACCCCTAAGGTAGGCATTTCAATCCTAAAGACAGGGTGCTGGGTTATGAGTGTGAGGGTGCCCGGGCATGAGCAGGACACACCTACAAACCCCAGAGTCAGTTCTCCAGGCTTTTTGAGTGTTGTCAGCCATTTTTGATACATATAGTGGGCATGCATCATTACACGATGGCTAACAATATAGTGGGTGTGCCGAAACTGGGCATGTTTGGCATCAAACATGTTGGAATCATACCCCAACACCGTTACCAGTTTTGGGGGTATGATTGTATGCATTGGAGGCTTCTTCAGAAAGCACCCAAGTACTCCTGGTAACAGCCTTCCAGGGTCTGCCAGCAAGCTAGTGCTGCTGCCGACCCCCGACACAATTCTGCCCTCCGGCTGCTGAGCTGAACTAGAGAAGGGAAAGGTAGAACAATAGATTTCCTTTCCCAGGGTGGTGTGGCCACCTCCCAGACAGGACTGAGTGTATTGGGCTGAGGTGGGGACGTTTGCCAGAGCACCAGACTGCTTTGTAGGGCGCATATGGTGCCCTCCTTGCATACTCCAGTTGGAACCAGTTCTGGAAGCCCTTGGCTCCTGCTCTGGTACGAAACTGAACAAAGGACATGGGAGCATCCTCCCCTCTGTCCAACCCCTCCCCTGTGAGGGACCCCTGAGTCGTCCTAATCTCTTTTTTAGGGTATAAAAGTGTTTACCTGTGGGTGGGTCCTCAGATTCATTGTGGGATAAGACTCAAGCCTGAAACCACGTCACTCTTTAACCTTCTGGACACTTGGGCTTAGCTGGACTCGCCCTGACCTGAGACTGCACCAAGGAAGACTCCTGCTGCTCCTGGTCTCGCCTTACTGCAAGTCTTCTTCGTCTGTGTCTGTACTTCTTCCAGGATCTTAGACCGATGGGCATCAAGGACACCCAAAGTAATCTCCCTTAGAGTGAATGAGTCACTCCCCTGCATCTGCAGGCATGGCAACGAAGCTGACCAGGCTACTGCTCCTGACGTCCCACGGACTTCAAATTGCTCAGCAACACAGGTGATGATTCTACAACTTCCTTGAGGCCTGATCTGTCCTCTCTTCAATTTTGAGGCCAGTATCCATCGTCAGAACCACTGGGACCAAACCCCTGTGCACCTCATTGACTTGCTGTTGCCAAGGCTTTGGCTCTGCACTCCGGAGATCTTCAGGGTACAAGAAGCTGCAGCCTCTCTTCCTGCCAAGATCAGCATCCTCACCACATCCTCTGCCCCGTGGGCCTTCATCTTTGGTGAGCTGCTCAAGGTCCTCTTGTGACTCCTGTGCCTTTTGCCTGTGAGTCCTCTCGAGGGTCTTTTCCTGCTTTAGTGGGCTCGCCTGTTTGCTCGGGGACTGCTCTAACTCTCCTGCACTTGGTGAATTCCTTGGACCTTGCTGGTCCCACATTGCTCCTTCATCGCTTTCTACATCTGTTGCTGCTGCCAAGGCTTGTTGGTGCTTCTGCCGGACACCAACCCCCTGGTTCTCCACTTCTGACATGGCACAGCTTATGCATGGTTCCTGGTCTTCCTCGGCGTCGCCTAGTCCTCACAGCTGCAGTGACAAGGTCACCGTCATCACTCCTGCATCTTCTGTCATATGTTGGCTCCTGTTTTGCTCAAATGTTTTTTAATACTGTACCTCCTCACCTTCCTGTAAAGCGCTCTGATACCCCTGGGTCTAGCCAGCGCTATAGAAAACCTTTAAATAAATAAATTGCTCTTACCTCTGAGTGGCATAGACTCTGTCTCCTCTGCTTGCAGGTTCTTCTCTTCAAGAATACACCCTTGGATTCCACCGGTCTCTTGCAGTGTCTTCCCCAGCAGCATCTTTATTGAAGTCCTCCATTGTGGTCTATGGCGGTTTCTGACGTCACTTTGCACCCGGCTTCCCTGGTGTAGGTATCCTGGTTCCTGGGGTATCGACAGGTGGGGTAACTCTCCAACCTTCTGTCTTTCACAGGGTTTCATCGGGGTACACTGTGAAGGGTCCTTCTTCAAAACTGCACCATGACTTTCTCGTTGACTTCTATTGAGTACGCAACTGTTTTTCCACTCTGCACACAGCCTCCGTGGGGTTCCAGGGTACTTACACAAGGTGGTTCCTTATGTCCCCAGCCCTTCTGAGTCTCCTGGTCCAAGTCCCGACTTCGGTCGTAGTTCGCATTCCACTTTCTTAGTATATGGTTTTAGCTCTGCTGGAGACCACTGTGTATTGTGCTTACGTACCTCTTGCAATTGACGTATTCTTGTGTATTTGTGTTGATATCTCCAGGTAGGAGATATACCATTAAGTTAGTGAGAGTAATAAATAGACCTATTTCTATAAGTACACTTTTTCTTTTAAACTACACTACATGAAGTTCTTTTTCGTTTAAACTACACTACATGATTAGATCTGGTAAAACAAGCTGCTTAACACTCCTTCTGGGCTAAGCCTGAAGGTTGCAATTTACAGCTACCACTTAGGGTGGTTTTTAAGGTTGTCTAAAACCACTAAAAACTCCATGAGGGTTGTCTGAATTAGTGCAAGGTGCTTCACTTAAATAAGTGTGCACCATACATTAAGCCAGCCTCCTACAGGTGCTGCGCCAAAAAGGCTGGGTTGCTTAGAGCAGGGTGATGGCTGTGAGACGTTGGCCTGGTATATGCTGTCCACTAGTTATAGTGGTCACCCTGCACCAGTCCAAACAACCCCTTATTGATGATAGGTTAAAGACAACCTTTATTGAAAATTACCCTAGTGGTGGCTATGGAGAGCAGCTTTCAGGCTAAGTCTTGAAGGAATGTACGCAGCTTGTTTTACCAGTCTAATATAATTATATTATAATGTATATATATATTCTGTATATATATATATATAATATGTATTTATTACTTTATGACTCAACACATCAACACACACCCCTAGTCTCTTTATGAGACTAGAAGCAAAAGCACATACTTGAAATGTTACAGTAAAATAGCACAAATACACGTTAGGCCCTAGGGGCGAGCAAAACCATATACTAAAATAGTGGTATAAGAACCACGACTTAACTAGACACAAGGCCTAGAGCCTGTAGAGTCGCTAGGACCCCAAGGAACCACCCAAGGTAGTAACACAGGGGACCCACGGGGGCCGTGTGCAGTGTGAGAACACTGCCGCAATCTCCCGTTAGCTTTTATGGGGAAAGTCGCGGTTAGATTTTTAAAGATTAGGCACACTTAGAGATGAGCTGGGATGAAACCCTTTTAGACTTAGGAAGTTCTAGGGTCAACACCCACGGGAGCACCGGAGTACTCGAGTTACCTCACCCAGGGAAGCCGGGTGCATAGGTGTCAAATGGTGTCGGTCGCTTCGTCGTTTTCAATGGAAGCTGGCGAAGAAGTGCTTCTTCCGGGAAGATGCGAAGTGTCCGAAGAGATCCAAGTCTGGATCGAAGATGAGAAGAACCTGAAAGCAGAGGGGTCAGAGTCTGGGTCACTTGCCGATGTCGGGTGTTTCAGGTGAAGAAGGTGAAGCTTGACTCTTCAGCCACGAGGACCAGGAGGCGTCGAGGATGACCAAGAGCTGGATTCGAGCTGTCTCACGAAGGATGTCGAGTGCTGCAGAATCGGTGTCTGGATTGGACACAACAAGCCTTGGCAACAGCAACACATGCAGAAAGGAGAAAAATGCTTCCTCTTCCTGGGCTGCAGATACTTCGGAGTCCGGCGGGAGCTTCAGAGATGCAGACCGACAATTGCTTCGTTGGTGCCTGCCAAGTAGGGGAGTCACTCCTTGACCCCAAGGGAGATTTTTTCAGTCCTCTAGTCTTGAATAGAGTGAAGTACCAGGATTCAGTTGCAGATTTTCGTCCAGGGATATCTAAAGTCCTGTTGCCAGGGGGTTCCTTACTTATACCTAAGAAAGGGGTTGGACTAACTCAGGGGACCCACCTATGGGAGGGTTTGGAAAGAGGGGTGGCTACACCCATTTCCTTTGTCCAGTTTCGCTGGTAGCCCCTGCAGCTGGTTTGAACTGGACTATGCACAAGGACACCAAATGTGCCCCCAGTGCAGACTTCAAAGCACTATTGGAGTGCTCCCACCCAGCCCTAATCCACTAAGGCCTGTCTGGGAGGTGGTTACACCTCCCTGTGACAGGAAACCTATTGTCCAGGCCTCCCTGGCTGGAGTTTTGGTCAGCAGCAGGAGGCCAGACTTGTGTCTGTGGCTGCAGCATGCATTTTGTGATGCCAGGGCTCTGTTCAACTGGTACCGGGTATACAGGTGCTGTCATGTCTCTTCCTCTAGAATGGTGGGATCATATTCCCACACCGGTTATGGATGTGGGGGTATGATTCCAAGATGTTTGACACCAAACACAACATGTTTCCGTGTAGCCAGTCCAAAGTTAGCATTAACCATTTTAGTTATAATGCACTTAAGAGTATATGGTCAGGCTGCACTACTGACAACCCCAGAGGATAGAATACGAAGGCTGCAGAGGGGCTCAGCTCATGCCTGGGCACCCTCTCACATATATCCAAGCACCCTGCCTTCAGGATTGATAAGGCCTGCCATAGGGGTGACTGATAGGTTTCTACGTGCAGTGATAGGGGAGATATAGTGAACCCATATCTCCGTAAGGGGTGCATGCATCACCTTACCCAGGTTGCAGTAGCAGACCTGTGGTGTCATTTTGGAGGGCTTTCGAGGGGTGGCATAATCCATGCTTCAGCACCTGGTAGGCCTCTGGGGCACCTATGCCCTGGGTACATAGTATACCATATACTAGTGACTTATAAGGGCACCTCAGATTCCAATCTGTGGTGTACCTAAGGTACTAGGAATCAATTTGTAAGAGAAAGCAGATAGGCTGTGGACCGGATTAGCATGTTCCCAGCCAAACTAGGTCAAAAACCATCAAAACACCAGGAAAAAAAGTAGTCCGATTCCACCTTCCTACAATGGCTACGGATGATTTGTCTGTTAACTGGAGGGCCTGTACAAATCCTGTTCCAAGGCCCTAAGAGGTTATCTTTTAGAGCTTCATTGAATGGGAAGAGGGGCGCAGAAGTAGCCTGGCTTGGCTGTAAGACCTCAACCAGCACGTTTCTTTTCACCTCCATGGTGGGGAACTGGAGGTCAAGGACTTCAGGTGCCCTACACATAACTATAGCGTAGGAGGCAGATTCTTCAGTGGCTGGGTTGAAAAGAGCGGTCGCTGTGGATGTGTCTAGCCCGCTAGTCTCCTGCAAGTCCTCATACCAATTGCCTTCAACATAGGGCTGAGCGAAATCATCACCTTGATTATAGTCACTGTCAGTGCTTGTAAGAAATGGGGGTCTCTTGTTGGCAGAGGTAGGTACCTATTGACCAAATAGGGACCCTTGCTTCTAGTCAGGGTAAGGGGGATACACACTTTAGACCCCTGCTCACCCCCTTGGTAGCTTGGCACGAGCAGACAGAGAGCAGACAGGCTTATCCCTATCCCAAAGGCAATGTGTAAAGTATTTGTACCAACACTCACAGTTTCCAGATCCAGTCTGATACCTGGAGAAGATTCATAAGGTGAGGAATCTGCAGCTAGAAGACTCTATTAGAAATTGATTACACTATCTTCTAATGGTGATTTTGGTAACTGGAGTTCCTGTTTACCATAAAACATTTGGAAGAATGTGTTCTTTCCCGTATCTCCTATGTTTCCTATATCTTCTGCATAATCATTATGAGTTATTTAGATCATATGGGTCTATTGACATTATTTATATGCTTCTGCCATCTTTTATTTTCCCCTCTGCTGAGAGATTTGCAATTTTGCATGGGTTCTTGTGGTACAGGAAGATCATTTTGTGGAGCGATGTCCCTGCAGGAAGATCATTTTGTGGAGCGATGTCCCCCGAATATGTGATGATCTCTCTATGTGAACTTCTGCTGTCCTCTTGAGAATAAGATGTGTTTTCTGAAATTTGTAGTACAATCTCAGTCTTTTGTTCCAGGATGATTGTGTTAGAGGCGGTGGAGACTAAATGATGTTCTGCTAGAGGTTTAAGGGCTCGTGCTTGTTTTGACAGAGGGTGCGGTCTACTTTCGAAGAGCTAATTTTCTTTAAGGTTTTCACCAGGATTGAGAGCAGGTCAGGAAGAGTGCAAAGTCTGTTTACTATTGGAGTTCGTGCACAGCTTGGATTAGTGTTTCTAATGATAAAACTGCACAATTTAGCTTCGAATGCATTGCTTATGTTATCCATGTGAGTTAGGCAGTTAGCAAGAGATTGCATTAAACCACCTGAACCTCAAGTTTGTGTGACTGCACGTTAGAAAGCTTGTGGCTGCAAGTAGGGGTGAATTTATAGCTGTTAATATAGTGTCTATTGATGTCTCGGGGATGTAGGTAGTGATGCAGGCAGTGTCTTCTTCTCTAAACTGTTTTTGTTCGATTTCATCTAGTATTTGGACATCTGTTTCGTTAAGAGCAAAACTTACTGTATTTCCCATATCTCTGAGCGAATATGAAAGAGGAATCGTTGTTAAAGATAATTTAATAATCAGTGTGCCTACAATTTTCTCCTTATAGCTATAGTGCACCTGTGCTAGTTTTTCAACTGTGTTGCAATAAAAAGTTTTCTGCATCGATATAGAAGTTTTTTTGTTCATCTTGGGCAGGTGTGCAGCATCAAGATCACTGTGTGATCACTGCTGAAATAAAGTTTAATTGTTGTTACATCAGCGTTTCCTCCTACGTTAACTTAAATTGATTAATGGTATGCTACGGATTTCCAGGAGGGTGACACAAAGTTGTTCGTGATGTTGATGTTTTTCTTGCTTGTCCTTCTTTGCCAGTATTACATTATTGAGCTTCATATGGCAAACTCTGTGAGATAGTTTCCAGTTTGATATGAAACCAGTGTTGCAATTCAAGTGCCTCTGATCTCCTAGTGGAGACATGGGGGCCTTCTGGGCAGTGAGCATCATAGGTTCATGCCAAGTGGGCTGCGGTCAGTTAATGGTGATCTGATTGTTGTTTAAACCTGGTTGTGGTGTGTTTAGAGACCACATGTACGCCAATAATTTGCTTTAGATTAGAGTCCAACACTTAAGATTAACATGAATACTGGCACAGTTCCCATATGTAAGGAAATGCCTCTTTGTGTATGGTCACCCTCAAAGTCCTGGACTGATGCTGCTGTGGTTTTTAACTCTGAAAGTGTAATGCCTGTGCCATGACCCTAAAACTGTATATGGTTGATTGGTTATACCTGATTAGCATAAACTAACTTACTCGTAAGTCCTTAGTATATGGTACCCAGAGCAGCAACGGCTCCTCTACTATGACGGAGGAGCATTGCCTCCCGCCAGCATCCTTAAAAATGTGAAAAATAAAACGATAATAAAAAGGATTTAAAACCCGTTTTATTATCGTTTTATTTTTCGTGTGCAGAGTCTTGGGGGCAGGGCCAGGGTGATGACAGGCTGGAGGGGGAGTGGTGGGCACTGCCTTCACTGCACATGTGGGTTTAGCCGGCCATCTGAGGCCGGCCAAACACACATGTGCAGTGAAGATCTCTCTAACTCCAGCTGCATTGAGAGAGCAGGCACAGGCTCTCAGTCTGTCCTGAAGCGCAAATCATCGGAGCTCAGGCCAATCCTGAAGCTACTCTCATGCATGAGAGAAGCTAAATGATTGGCTGCAGGGCAGTCTGGGAGCCTGTGCCTGTCTGCAGTGAAGAGGAGAGAAGCAGAAGAGAGCGATGCAATGCTGGAGGGTGGCAGGTAAGACCTTTTTTTATTTTTTTGTGTTTGTCTCTCTCCTCCATCATCCAACCCTTCACCCCACCTCTTTTCCCTCACACTAGCCGCTCATGACCCAGAGTACTCAGTAAGTTAGTGGGTCACCCCAGTAACTGCAGCACTGGTTGTGCCACCCTGGGTGTGACCAAGATACAACATGGCTCCCGTTCAACCACTGCTGAGAGGAAGGGCAGTTTTAAACTGCTAACTCAACTTTTCCATTTAAAGTAATGGCAATGCCAAGTCCTCCTGTTTTAATGTACATAAGTCACCCGTAAGACAGGGCCAGCAAGCCCTAATTCAGGGGTGCTGTATATTAATAATTGAAACGTGATTTTACACTTTTGCTGGAGCGGGTAGTACAAAATTTTTGTATACCCCCCACTCTGCATGTTCATACTAATTAGAATAATCTAAACCTTTCTTAAATTGAACTTTGCTGAAATCAGGACGGACGCCCTCATTCCTGCTTTCACTCCACCCACACCTTCTGCAACTTACCGCAGCAGCTTGCTGGACCCGCTGCGCGGGTGAAGTCAGCGGGTGTTACCAGCGGGTGTCATCAGCGCCTCGGGACCTGTTGGGGCCAGGATCGTGAGGGGGGGCCTTTGGAGTTGAGCAGGGCTGCGAGCTGTGTCGCAGGGACTCCATTACCCATGAGTCCCTGCTTGACTGACCCACAACACCTGGGCCGCTCTCCCTGCTTGACACGCCCCCTAACCTTCTTTCCTCAGTATTTAGTTGGCCCACTGAACCGCAGCGCGGGAGCGCCTGGGGCGAAGCCCGGGCAAAGGGCGGGCCGTCTGAGGCCGTCCTAGGATGAACGAGGACGGGCCGGGCTCACCCTCTTTCTTCTTGAGCCTTGAAGTATTAATTTTTAACCTCTTTGTTTTATCCTTTTATAAAGTAGTCCCATGATGGCCTATGCTCTAGAAAAGGTAGGCAGGTTACTATGAAAACGAGTAATGTTAAAGCAACCGGAACCATGGATGATTTTATAATTCGGGCAACTGGGATTTTGGAAAAAGAAATCGCATTTACTGAAAAGCGATTATCATTTGACCTGGTATCTGGGAAACGTTCCTCATTAGGACGTATTGGTTCTATAACTACGCCTGAACAAAGTAGTGTAATTGACCCTGTAGTCAGCTTAAATCCCCCTACTAATCCTGTTTCTGTTTCTCAACTAACATGTTCTAACGACCTGGTTGATGATTTAAATGCAGACTGTATATCATCAAGTACTGCTAGTAAGGATAGTACTCAAAACTGTAATTTGAGTCTTATAGTTCACATATCAGCACAACCTCAGGTTTTAGAATCCGATTCTGTAGTAATTGAAACTACAAAAACTAGTAAACGGAAAAGAGGAGGGGGTCATAATGGGGGTAGTAGAGCTAAAATATCTAAAATCAATGCTCAGAGTTGTGGCCAAACCTGCGAAACAAAGGGGAACTTCATCCGGGGATGTTATACCCATAAACCATTCTTGTTCAAATGATGAACTGCTTCTTAACATTGAAAAGCTGGTTAAAACTCTTTTGATGCCTTTATTGGCAAAAACCCAAATAATAAATTTGAAATTGGACCAATTAGAACACCTTATATCAGTTAACACGCACTCCCTTGACACATTGGCTAAGAATAATAAGGCCATTGAGATTTCGGGGGATAAATTTACTGCTATAAAGAAAGTGGGTCCAAAAAAGCCAATAGGGGTGTTACAAATGGCTACAATTGCTGATCCTGCTAAAGCAGTTTCACAAACAGCTTCAAAGAATACCACTTTGATAGATGGTGGTCAGCAAAAGCCTGCAGCGGTTGCTGCACCTGCACCAAAGCCATCGGTCCCTAAGCAGGTGGTTACCACCAGGCCTAAGGTAACATCACAACAGGGTCCTACAAATCAGGGGGAAAAAGCTCCACTAAAGCGGACAGTCTGTGTAAATCTACCTCCTGACTCCGCCCCTTTTACAGCAATTTTGACGGGAGTGCCAGGGTTCAGACCTAATCAAATGGAATCAAATAGGGATCTTAGAAATAAAGTAATTTTTTGGCTCAATAAAAACAGACCACTTCCCCCTGCCTCTAGGACAGAAATATTAAATGTTAGAAGGGTCCCTTGGGTGGGTCCAAGTGATAAAGACCTGGAGGGGGATTGCATTCTTATAAATTTTAGGGACAATTGGGTTAAGGAATTTATTTGTTGTGAAACTAGGTTTGGTAGATTGGGGGATATACAATGTATAGGTTTAGAATATTTTTACCCCAATCTAAAGCATGTTACTTTCCATCCACCCCAGAAGTACCCTAGAATTCGACTCCAGGGTGAGGAATATCTTGGGTGGATACCAAATAATATTCCTCTGAGAAACCGTTTTGACCCATTGATGGGGATGGAGGGGATAGACTGACTACCAACTAGCCAAAAGCCCGTTAAGCTATGTGGTGAAATGGGTAGTCCTCTAGTGGAACATAACAGTGAAAGATTGAGGGGTAATGCCAATAAGGTGGCATCAATTTGTATTGCACCGAGTGAAAATTCTGTTGAGGCAGAGGTTTGTGATATTGTAAACAGCGTGTCAGATTTGCCTGCCCCCAGGTTTGATATGGCCACGTATATAGATCAACCAGGTGATTCACCAAGGAAAACAGGGTTTCAGTTGATTTCGTGGAACATCGCAGGTTTCTCTAGGAGGTTACAGGATGAGGCTTGGCTGGATTATGTTGCAAACCATGATATCATGTGCCTCCAAGAGACATGGAGTAGAACTGACCAGGATTTTGACGGATTCTAATCATTTAACGTATTAGCTGTGCCATCACAGGCAGGCAGAGCTAAAGGTGGGATAATGACCGCTATTACTCTCAAATGGAATAATTTAATGACATCTAAGATAGTAGATACTCCCTGGTAGCAATTACTTTTGCTAGAATCTCTGTTTCCCGTGCCCCTGCTGCTGATTAATTGGTATTACAATGTTTTTGCTAACCATGACACAGCTGTAATTGTGAGTTTGCAGGAGGCTATATCCAAGGTGCGTAGTGATCTACCCTTGTTATTTACTATATGGGTTGGCGATTTCAATTGTACCCTGTGTAAATTTGGTGGGTCAAATGTGTGTGGTTTGGTGGACCTAAATGAGCACCCTATCCAGCATTTTAAGCATACACCTCAGGGTGATGCGTTAAATAATATTATTGTAATTAATGACTTATGTATAATGGAATCATGTGTTGCCCCAAATTTACTTCACATACCAACCTTTCAGGGTGCTAGTGGATCTATGAGTGTTATTGATTTTATTATTGAGTCCAGTAGCTATTTACATTTTATTGATAAATTTGAGACACATGCAAATCCGGCAAGCGATCATAATCCTTTGATCTTAACTTTGTGCCCCCCCGTTGCAACAAGGCATCCAATCTGGGACCAACCTGTAAGATGTAATAGGAATCAAGGTGTTACCATGAAGTGGGAGAAAGTAGATGTAATTGGGCTGGAGACGGAGATTTTAAGTGCTAATAGTTCTGTAATTAAGTCTTGTCTGTCACCAACCACAGACCCTGAAAATGTAATTATGAATTTCGAAATTCTGTGTGGGAATGTGGCAGAGCATCTTAAAAACCAATGGTTAATAGACAGTCCAATGGCTTTAAATGGTTTGATGCTGTGTGTTCTGCAACCCAAAAATTACTAAAAAGGGCTTTGCAACAAAAACCAAGGAATAAGGAGCTGGTAAGAACTGCGAGAAGCGCATATAGAGAGGCAATTAGAAAACGGAAGCTGGATTTAAAAACCTTAGCTTGGGACGACCTAGAAAAAGCCTCAGAGTTAAAAGACAGTGGGCTTTTTTGGGAAGTGGTAAATCGTCCCTTATTTTCTAGTGATGGCAAGGAAAATATGGTGATGCAGATAACGGGTGAGACATGGGAAGCCCACTTTGGGAACATTTTTAATCCTAAGTTAGTATCCCTCTTAGGCTTGCAGGATGATACAAAGGATGTGGACTTCCCGCTTACAGCTTCCTTGCTTAGCTCGTCGCTTACTCTTCGGGAAGTTGAAGATGCCCTGAGGAAAGGCGTACCACTAAAAGCCCCTGGCCCTGATGCGGTGCCGTTGGACCTTTTCAAACATAATACTGTCGTATGGACACCTTTGTTATTGAATGTATTCAAAGCAGCTATTGTCGGTCGCATTCCCCTATCCTGGAAGGAGGCAGTGCAGGAGCCTATTTTCAAAAAGGATGACAAGTGCGACCCATGATGCTATCACCCAATATCATTAATTGATGCATCATGCAAACTATTGGGAAGGATAATTTTGGCCAGATTGGAGACGTGGGCAGACTCCGTGGGCCTAATTTTGAACTCTCAATATGGGTTCAGGAGAGGAAAGGGAACAACCGAACAGTGTCTAAATTTGGCACTAATTATGGGTAAGTACATGAAGGCCAGGGGTTTTTCTATCCACCTGGCCTTCATGGATTTATCCAGTGCCTTTGACACTGTTTGTAGGAATAAACTATGGCGGATGATGGAGGACATGGGTTTTGAAGAACCTTTGGTTACCCTGCTCCGCAGACTACATGCGGCTACAACTGTGACAATAAGATTCGGGCCAGGGGGGAAAAACCAAAATCTATCCCCTCAACTGAGGGTGTACGACAAGGCTGTATATTAGCGCCTTTTCTGTTTTTAGTTTATACTAATGGCCTGGAAAAGTTCTTGTTGGAACATTGTTTGGATTTCCCGAAGGTGAACGGCAAGAAGATACCTATGTTATCTTATGCCGATGATACGGTATTAATGACCCTTACAGCGAATAGTATGCAGACCTGTCTGGAAGCATTTAATAACTTTATGCTGGACCTGGACCTAAAGGTAAACTTTTCAAAATCTTTTGCAATGGTCTGTGGCCCTAAAGGGACAAAAACCCGTAAGTTCATGGTAACTAATTCAACCATTGACAAAGTTGATAATTTCCATTACTTGGGAAATTTATTTAACAACAGACTGAGCTGGGTCCCTTTGATGAAGGCGCGTGTACAATGTACCAGTAGATCTATTGAGGGTTTATTTCGTTTTTGTAGTAAATTGGGACAAAAATCAGTCCCACATTTAAAAACCTTGTATAGAGCAAAATGCCTATCTGTGGCCACCTACGGGGCAGGGGTCTGGGGATGGAAAGCCCAGCCATGATCCAGGTCATGGAAAATCAATTTTTAAAGCGTTTATGGTCAATTCCATCAGGTTCATCTAACAGTTTTTGCCACACTGAGATGGGAATGGAATATGTGACTGACATCATCCGCGTTTCCCCTTTATTATTATGGGGTAAAATATGGTTATCGGAAGACCTTCAGCTCTCCAAAGATATCCTGAAGGACTGCAAAAACCTTGAACATGCAATGCAGATCCCATGGCTTTCATATGTTAGTAATACTTTGCATAGAATTGGTTTGGGTCACTTTTATGATAACCCCGAAAAAATGCAGGGGTACATAAAAACTCTGATTAAAACAAGTTATCGTAAAAGTTTAAGTATGTTACACTCAGACCAGCCAACAAATTGTTTGGGTAAATTGCAGTATCAATTTTATTTAACATTTACTACTAATGTGCAATGGCGCTTTTACCTAACAAGGTTTAGATTAAACACTCTTCATTCTTCTTCAAAACTAGTCAAAGTACTATTCATGTTGTCCTTTTTTGTTCTCTTTATAAGGAACCAAGAATTAGGTTTATTAAGCCTATTCTAAAAGGGCGACAACCATGTAGTTATAAAGAGGCTTATGACTATTTGTTATCGCTATCATCTTCTGGAATATGTTGTGCCATGTTAAGTTTTATACGACTGTCACTCCAGATTAGGAAACGGTATTGTTAGTTTGTTTAAAGACCTTCTTGCTGCCAGTGCAATAAGCACTAAAAAATCAATGTCCAACTGGTTATATAGTATGCTAATAATCTCTGTTATAGGGCGACTAATATGGTTTCGCATTGTAGGTTTCCATTCTTCCTGATAAATGATATGTTAAATTTGTATAAACTTTGTTTTAGTAACAATATGTTTTTAAATTAAGGTCTGTATACTTTTATGATTCTTTTTTTTTTTTTTTTTTTGTTATTCCTCATATACCAAAGTGGGCATTCTAGATGGAGAAAACCCGTCCCCTCTCCTCTTCTCGCGTTATTCCGATCTCGATGTTTTGAGGTCTGAGGAGAGATGGGAAGGAAATACCCCTCTAGTAGCAGCTGTTTTCTTATTCCACTCCATTCCATTCGAACCGTTAGACCCTTAAATGTTTTGGAGACAAAGAACCAACAGTGCCCAGGTGAAAATCATTGGAATATGCTCATCTGTTCCGCCATGCCACAAGGGCCGCCCAGATCGTGTCTTGGCTTGTGCTATCGCAGGCCATATCAATTTCACTTATGTAGATAAGGTATTTCAGACAATCTACAAAATTAGGGGCATTTTCACTCTTCCAGGCCTTGCATATTTCCCGTCGTGCCAGGATGATAACATAAAAAATGAATTTAGAAGCCGGATCATTCTGATCGCCATGCGCTGTTGCTCCAAACATGATCATCCTGGTAGTTACTACTAATTGTCTGCCAAGTACCTCGGCCAGAAACCCTTGTATTTTAAACCAGTGATTCGTTAACATTGGGCATTCTACGAACATGTGCAGGTCGTCTGCGGCTAGCAGTTTGCATCTCGGGCAATAATAATCTAAACTTGTTATTTTGACTAATTTTTTAGGTGAAACATATACTCTATACAATACAAAAAGGTGATTTATTTTTAGGGGGGCAGACTTAACCACCGTGTGGAGCATTGTGAAAGAGTCCACCCACAAATCTCGCAGATTAGCGTCAATACCTATAACATTGCCCCACAACTTTTGGAGTTCTGACTCGGTTACACCCTCTATCAGAGCCCAATACCAGTAAGAAAGTTCTTTTGGCCATCTGCCCTTTTTATTTACCAAATCGAACTTCGGGTTTGGGATGTTGATATTCCATGAAATGGTGGCCCACCAACCCGAAAGCTGATAGTATTTAAATCTAGTAAGTGTTCCCCCGGTCAGGCTCGAGAGAGATTCCCAATCCAGAAGCTCCGAGTCTCTCTGTAAGTCCCTCCAATATATTAATCCTGCTGTTTTAAGTGGGGATGAAAGCTTATCCCTAAGGCAGTCCGGTGTCCCCAGTGAATCCCATATCGGGGCATTAGGAGCATAATAAGAGATGCCCAGTCTTTTCCTAATAAACATCCAATTTTTTAATGCCGTACTTAGAATTTTTAGTTTCACCTTTTTGTAGTATTTAGGATCTCCGAATTTGAACAAAAAATATTCCTGTCCTTGTAGAGTACCATGAAGAAGTGCCTGATACAAGAGACCCAAAGAGGAGGCATCTATCTTATCAGCCAGGAGTCTAAAATTCTTAAACTGAAAGGAGTGGCAATATATAAGTAAATCAGGTAAAGCTAACCCACCCGTTTTCAAGGTTCTCCTCATTTTCTTCCAAGAGATTCTCGAAGTCTTTGTGTTCCAGATGAAGGAGCCTATTTTCCCCTGGAGTCTAGCTATATCTAATGGATTGAACATTAAAGGAATGGAATTAAACAGGAAGGTGATTTTGGGTAATATGATCATTTTAATTAGATTCACTCTCCCGAATATGTTCAACGGGAGGCCTGACCACCGTAGCAAAAGGTTACATACCTCCTTATGTACTCTACTTAAACATGGCGGCGGGCTGACGCAGGCTGCAGGAGCGTTGTCCCGGACTGCGTGAAGCGTTGCTAATATGATGCGGTGAGAGAACGGAATCTTTAAAATAAAAATAAAACAGAATTATGAGCTTACTTTGCTTTTCTTCTATTCTTCTCCTCTGAGAAAACTCCGTGGCGCCTCTAACTACCTCTAACAGCTTTACCTCCGCTGAGACTGGAGGACTGAAGAAAGAGCTGCCGATGGGTGTGGAGACCCTGCCATCGCCAACGAAAGAGGACTGGTCTGATTCAACCCCAGGAACTGGTGTCGGCAGTGGACGACGAGCAAGGCTCTGGAGTAGAGCTTGTGCAGCACTTAGAAGGTTTGATTTTCGGCATCGACGTGGTGTGGTAAGCTGTTTCGAACCTCGCTCTGGATTAAAAATACGGACGACAGAATTGGGCTCGGCGCAGAGGAGGTTTGAGATAACCGTCTTTAGCGGGGAGAGAGGGGACTTGCAAGGGAGTAAAACCTACGTGGTTAATGGGCCTAGGAGTCCCAGGAGTCGGCCCGGAAGGGAAGGAGAAGGAAATCAGGGAGGAAGTGGGATGGACCTATTGACAGATCAGCCTCAATTGATCTCCCATAAAGAGTATCTCGTGGAACAAATACCCCACCAGGAAGGGACCACGGATGAGGCTGGGGAGGCGAGTAGGCCAGGCAATATACAGAAACAGGCAATATACAGAAACCCCATTAGAGGCCAGAAATAGATATTCACTCCGCTCTCAACCTGAGAAGGATCTGCTAATCCCCCACTCGGGCAGGACAGAGAGACCTATCCCTATTATCCCCCGTCAGAAAAAGAGGGAAAAGAGTAAGATTGGCGAAGCAAAAAGATCAAAAGTCTGTTCAAACGCAGTCAAGCCTACCCCTTCACTTAAATCTTATTTCAAAATTATGGAAAAAATGACGGCTCAGAAGACCCCTGCAGTCGCCGACCCTAACGCTGCTGCTTGTAGAAGTAAGGTGGCCAAGACAGGCAAACAGATTCTCCCTTCTATAATTCAGCCCCCGGTTACTCAGATTACCCAGGCAAATAGATATTCCCCACTGCTTTCGGATCCAGAGACAGACCTGGGTGCGGCAGAAATGGTAGAAGAGAGCCCAAGTATAATGTTAGGAGCTAGCCCAGGCTCGGATATTCCATCACCTGTTCGAGAGACCCAGGTCACGGAAGAGGGAACTAGTCAATCTCAGATTGCATTGCTCCTTCAGTCCCTACGTGAAGATCTCCTTTCAAAGCTATTGCCCAGATTTGAAATCTCGGAGGGCAACCAGAAAGAAATCAACGAGAAATGCTCTAATTTGGAGAGTAAATTAGATGATATCTGTTCTCGCACAGAGGCTTTGGAGAGGGAAGTGGCTGCTCTCACCCAAGTTTCCCAAGATCAAATAAGAGATATATCGGAGCTAAAAACTCAAAACAGATCTCTACAGATGGATATGGAGAGACTGGAGATCCATGCTAGGCGAAATAATTTAAAAATTTTAAAAATTCCCGAGGGGGCGGAAAATGGTGATGTAAAGTCCCTAGTATGCAGATTACTGAGAGAGGGAGTATTGAAAGATAAGCCTGATCTAGATATCGAGAGAGAGATACAGCGGGCTCATAGAGATCCATTTAGACAGCACCCCAATAGGAAAGCGCCTAGAAGGATATTGGTGAACTTTCAGACTTACGCAGTGAAAGAGTTGATTCTGAGCAGGGCTCTCACAGATACATCTTTGCAGATAGAGTCTACCAAGTACCTGATACGTTCCGATGTAGGCAGAGTCACAGCGCAGAGGCAGTGGGAACTGGGGTCACGAATGACTGATATAAGAAGCTTAGGGGGACAAGTGTCAATGAAATTTCCAGCATCACTGAGGGTGGTTTGGAGGAATAAGACGTATAACTTCACCTCACCTCAGGAGGTAGACACTTTTCTGGCTAGCATGAAGGAGTCCCAAGGATAGTTTCTCTTAATGAATGTTATGATCTCACTTGGGAGGTGAAAAAAAAAAAAAAAGGGGAAGGAAGGGAGGAGAAAGGGGAAGAATAAATGAAAAAAAAAAAAGGGGAGAAAGAAAAAAATATATATATATAAAATATATTAAAAAAAAAAAACATATATATATGCTCGCATGGGGATTATTGGTTTAATTATCATTTAGTTCTCTTTTTCTTTCTTTCACTCTCACTTTGGTTCTTAGAGGTAAAACACGCGCACGGGATCTGGGCTCCTAAATGGGGGGTGGTGGCAAAAAAAAGAAAAAATATTCCTCATGTAACCTTAGCATATGGGTGTATCCTGAAGCAACTCCTCTGTAGTAAAAGCTACAGGTTGTATATGACCCTTGTATTCAATAATCTTTCCCAACATGATAGATATGACTAGAAAAATAATAAAAATAGTAAATTTGAATGTTAATGGATTAAGGGAAAGGAGGAAACTATTTAGGATCTGTGAATTTTTGAACAAATCAAAGGCCGATATCTGCCTTCTAGAAGAAACCCACCTGGAGCAACAAAAATGCAGGATAGCGTTTAAGAGCCAAAAATGGATTCAGGAACTACTCTGCTCTAAGCAGAGTGGAAATACTAGGGGAGTGGCAATTATAGTCCGAGCAAATAGTAGAATTAGGGTGGAGAAGTCTGAAACTGATTGCTCAGGTAGATGGTTGACCGCTTCCTTCGCGTTAGATAGTTCACGTTTCACATGCGCAGTATATTACGGACCCAATTCCGACTCTCCAGGGGCTCTCTTGAGTCTAAAAATGAGTCTGTTAAACTATGAAACACCTGTTATCCTAGGAGGGGACTTTAACCTGATCCTCAATGAAGATCTGGATCGTACCTCAAGAGTTAAATTTATCCCCCCACGCAAAACGCAAACAGAGCTTAAAAATATTATGAAGGATTTCAATTTATTTGATATCTGGAGGGTCAGAAATGGCACTAGAAGAGAGTACTCGTTTTATAGTCATAGGCATAGACATCACTCTAGAATAGATTTCTTTCTGTTAGACCAAACACTAATATCTGGGGTTACCACCGTATCCTATATTCCGGCTATACTTTCAGATCATTCCATGGTTGAGCTAAAGGTTAGGCTCGGGCAAGAAGATCAAGTAAGGAGGTGGACCCTAGACAGGTCAATACTCTCAAAAGAGGAAATGAGGACAGAGTTGGCGGCCGAAGTTGCTGAGTTTTTTAAGGTAAACAGTGGTACTGCGACAGATCAAATGGTTTGGGAAACCTTTAAGGCGTGGTTAAGAGGCTATCTAACTTCCTATATGATTAGGAGAAATAAGATACGAAGAAGAGAGGAAGATGATCACCTCGCAAACATTACATTTAAAGAACAACAGCTGCAGAAGGCCTCTCTAGACCACCAGGTCAACTTAGCCACTATACAGAAAGAACTTGACGCCTTGAGAGTGGAATATTTGGCTAGGGTTGACAAAATAGTCAAAGATAGATGGGACGCTAGAAATCTGCAAAATTTTGCATATGGCGAGAAATGCGGCAGACTTCTTGCTTGGAAGGCCAGATCAGACCGGGTTGGGAATTTAATTAAGGGTTTAATTATAGGCGACACGGGGGTTATCTCCCATGATAATGATTTAATCTCTGGGGAGGCAAAACGGTTTATGCAGGATCTTTACACAGAGGAGAGCGTCTCCCCAATACAGGACGCCGAGAATTGGTTAAATCAGCTAGAAGTACCTCAACTTTCAGAGGCCGACAGAAGATATCTGAGCTCTGAAATACAAGAGGGCGAAGTTTATACCCAAATAAAAAAAATGGCAAAAGGGAAAGCAGCTGGTCCTGATGGACTTCCTGCAGAGATCTACCATTTAGGTTTGAATAAGGTTGCCCCGACCCTTACTATACTGTTCAATAAGATACTGATATCAGGAGAGGCAATCCCACAAACCTGGTCAGAGGCAACAGTCACGTTGATCCTAAAACCTGATATGGACCCAGCAAGGGTTGAGTCGTATAGGCCAATTTCATTATTGAACGTGGACTATAAGATCTTTGCTGGGGTCCTGGCGGCAAGAATGGCTAAAGTCATAAAATCCATCGTTCACGGAGATCAGAGAGGTTTTATCCCTGGCAGACAGCTAAATGAACTAACCTTTCAGGCCATTGCTGCCATAGACGTCGCTATAGATAAAAAACTCCCCTTGACCATTGTGGCAATCGATGCTGCCAAGGCCTTCGACCAAGTTAATTGGTCATACTTATGGTTGGCCCTGTCCAGGTTTGGAATCCCTGAAAACTATATAACAGCAGTTAGATCACTTTATCTATCTCCCAGGGCAAAAATACTGATAAATGGGTCACTCACGGACTGGGTGCATATTTCGCGTGGAACAAGACAGGGTTGTCCTCTCTCTCCCTTATTGTTCAATCTTTATATCGAGCCCTTTGTCTGCCAGCTGAGAGGTGACCCAGTAATTAAACCTTTTAAGATAGCAGATCTCACCTTAAAATTGGCCTTATATGCCGACGATCTCCTATTGTTCACATCTAACCCGGCAGAAGCCATTCCCTGGTTATTCACTCAGGCAGAGTCTTTTGGGAAGATCTCGGGATATAAGATAAACAGGGAAAAGACTGAGATCATGCAATGGAACCAGGGGGTGGCAGCTCCAGATGTAAAACTGCGCATGAGATATCTTGGCATTCATCTGGTTCAGGATATCATAGAGATACCGAATGTATACTTTTATGATTCTATCTTTTTTGAATCGAATAAAGTTCATGAATCAAATCGAATAATCTATTAACTATAATACTAATGTGTTTGTGTAAAGTTTAACCAACATTACTAATGTACGAAACATACGTGGGATTTGCATTTTGCATGGCTAAAATAATTTGTGATAAACATATGTACACATACTAATACTAGGAAAATTGAATATCGCATGATGTATGTTGCTTTCGTGATGTTATCGTATGTTGCAACAGATGACATCAATGAGTGAATATGAACGCTTTAAATGTCGCCATATGCTGGATAATTACAAGCACATAGGGGAATTAGTGAGGGTCTAACATTTTATTTGTTATTTCTATGTTTTAATTACTTTTTGTGTTTGTTTCGCTTAAGCTATCCGTTGGGCCTAAAAACAAGATGGCCGCCTGACATACTCGACGAGATGGCCACCATTCCACAAGGTTTCAGACCAAGTGCGCTTGCGCCAACCGCACGTACCAGTAGCCTCGAGATGACCCCAGACACGATGTGCCTTATCAAGGTCACGATGGAACGCTGGCCAAATGTTCAAACAAAGGACTTATGCAAGGAACCGGATGGATCATGCCTGACAATATAACCTCTTGAACTGTGTGAAACTTCACCGGACGATCCCAACCGACCAATGAGATGAGCCCAAATTCTTTCATTTGTATCACTTAGACCTTATTTCCATTATTAATGACGTTAGAATAGACAGGACAGCTCTACTCTTTCTCGTACTTGCTTTTGCTGGCGGAGACGACGGTGACGCTACGTGACGGCTGTGTTCCTGAATCTTGGACAGACTGAATTGCTGCCCAATTTCTTGATGAACTACAGACTTTTGAAATTCTATGGGCACTGATCGATATTTGCGCGTCTCTGGTCCTTGACCTGATCTTTGGGACTGTAGCGTGCTGACGACTAGATTTGATGGCTTAAGAGGACGACCGATAGCCAGAATAGGTAAATATGGTGTTCTGTGATTTGCGTAATGATTAATAAATTTACTAGATGGAACTAAAATTCTTGCATTATTTAGATAAACAAAATATTGATTAACCAGAAAATGTGTTTGGTCGTTTATTGAAAGGGAATAGATCAGGAATTCTGAGTATGCTTTAGCTGGACTAAATCATCAAACTCAAATCAACTAATTTGATCCGTCGATTACGTGGAAGGAGTATCTTAATGTTTATGTTTATGATGTGTAGTGATAAATGTATTAGGGTTTAGAAGTGTAAATAATTTTCTCTCTATAGGTTATAAGGTATTCCTTTCATGTCAGCGCTTGGAACACTCATCTCTCCTGAAAGTGCAGACCAGTAAGAAACAAAGTGTGAATGTTGGTGTTATGGGCCCCACCAAGTGATTTTAGGAGTGAATGTGTTAATGTGATATTTGGTCTGTGCCGAAGGGAGGATATTAGGTACGGGGTTTTGTCCTGGTTCCCGTTACCCAGGTTTCCGCGCTGCATCAGTTTTTCTGGTAGCAGAATGATGGTTTTTATTGTTTTGATTTGATGAGTATTGCTTGTACATTGCTTATTGATTAGTATTGGTTTATGTATTAACACTCTATGTTGAGTCGCGTTGAGTTCTATGTTGTTTGCACGGCTTCTGGGATGTAGGAAGTCGGAAGTTTGTAACGGTTCCGTAGTAGAGCAGAGGTAAGCGCTGCTCTCGGGAAAGATGGAATTGTTGTTGCCCTGTAGGTACACAGGGGAAACGTGTAACGATTGGAGTTGCACAACGCATTGTCTGGGTTCGATTCGGTAGCATTGTCGTGTGTTGCCATTAAAGATATTTCTTGTATGAGCGGAGTGTAAGGTAGCGAAAGGTCATCTGTGAAATTTCGGTCTAAGTACCAGGAGGCCAGAAGGTACTCTAATACCGCTTATCACTGGAAAGGTAACAGGTGTTCCCTAAGCTTGCTACAAGGATAAAGTAGAGGGAAGTGCTACTTTATTAACGTATGTTATAATTTTGTAGTAGGACAGACTGTTCGCTGTTCTCGGGAAAGACAGAATTCTGTGTGAATGTACTACATTTTTCTGTACGAAAGCGCGTGAATGAAAAGGCATTCAGGTTAATTGTGAAACTCTGTTTTTATTTCTCAGGAGCATTGGGTCTCCAACTAGGTGTCTTAATTCTGGAGAAACGGTTAGCCGATGCTTGTTAGAAGGGTAAGGTAGAGGGATGTGCTACTTTATCAACGGAAGTAACGATTCCGTAGAACGGCAGAGGTAAGCGCTGCTCTTGGGAAAGACGGAGTTCTTGTGATAAAGGTCATTGACTGTTCTTTGATTAGCGAAGCGGACAATGGTGGCGTTTTTATGTTGTTACTAACAGATTTGTGAATCGGAAAAACTTAAAAAGCTTACCGAGAAAATTTTGTAAAGGAGGGGTCAACAGGAGCAGGAGCTGCGGCAGCAGCTGCTGACGTCAGAAAGACCGCGCTGGGATTGGTCAGTCAGCTAGAGAGGTAGACGCTTCGGATTGGTGCATTAGTGTGTGCCGCGCTAGGATGGGAGAATTGCAGAAGTGACGTAGACGCTCCGGATTGGTGCGTTAGTGTGAGTCGCGCTACGATTGGTCAAGAACAACAGTACAGTCGTAAGGAGAGACTAGCGATACATGGAAGACAGAAATGATGTATTACGATCCACCAGAAAAAGAGAAAAAGTCTTGGGGCCATATGTAGGTAAATTACATTTATCGATTCTTAAATACCGAATTTTACCGATTCGGTATTTATGAATCGGTGAATGTAATGTAGGTAAAAATATACCGAGTCAGTAAGTGTCGGTATTTTAGAATCGGTATTTACCGATTCGGTAATGGTAACCTGTATCTCATTGATTCCTATGGGCCAGGAGGCCCATAGGAATCAATGGGAAGCCAGTTACCATTACCGAATCGGTAAATACCGAATCGGTAATGGGGGGAGCTCAATCAAGGGTGGCAGGGTGTCACATTGACACCCTGTTGCACCCCTGATTCCTGCATGTGTGCACATGTGGCACACATACATGCCCTGAGGGCATGTGTGTCTGCCACATTGCATACATCTAAGGGCCAAATAATGCCTTAACTGAGACATTCGTCATTTACCACCAACTTTTAGTTGGTGGTAAATAACGAATCCCCACACCCACCACACACTCCCCCTACATCTCATTTCTGTATTCGGTATTTACCGAATCGGTAAAATTACCGATTCGGTAAATTACCGAATACAGAAATGATCCCCCTACATATCAAAAGCCTAAATACCGGTCGGTAACGGTATATTTACCGAAAATCGGCCGTTACCGACCGGTATTGGGCTACCTACATGAGGCCCTTGGTTTGGAAAAATTAAGAAGTGGTTTAAAAAGGACAAACCGATTGTGTCTAGAGAAGGACAGTTGCTTCCTCCACCAAAAACGCCTGCATCCTTCATGGTTGCGAAATACGGATATCATACTTGTATTTGGTTAGACAATTAGGTAAAATACACTAAAGATGACGGAGTTTTGGCATTTCCAGAGCATGGTTCGTTTACTTTAGCAGTTTTGAGAAATTTGTGAGAAAGAAGGATGAATCTAGAACCAAGACCAACACAGTTTGAAGCATTGACCGAATGGGAAGATGAAATGCATGACAGAGAGAGACAGAGGAGTGGCGGAAGATATAAGTACATGTTTGGTAGATATGGGCATGACACTCATGATGATAGAATGGGAAGGTGGCGGAATGCAAGTATGACTGAAGGTTTGTTTCCCATAAGAACTGCTGAAGAAGCTTGAGGTAGAAAATGTACGGAAAAAAGACATAATGTTGAATCAAGAGGGTATGGAGTGAATGAATCGGAGGATGATGTTCTTTATGATATGTTTTATAAAAATCCACCTCCGTATCAACCCAATGAGAGAAACTTTGCGAATCATTAAGACTGAACCAGTTCCCCAAGAATTAGGGAAATATAATGCCATAAGAGAGATAGAGAAAAAATTAGATGATAAAATGAGTGGTGAAAATTCGGCAGAATTAGCAAAAACAACTTTAGAATTAACTGAAAAAATAAGAGAATTAACTAAAAATGTAGAAGCTGTAACCGTTCCAGTGACTATAGGCCCTGTGATGCCTATTTTTGATAAACAGAAAGATAGTGAACATTGTTTAACAGTTCCTTATAATAATAACAGAATAAACAGATTGAGAAGCCAAAACAGAGCCTAAATGAAAATCCATGGAGACAGACAATGAGTATGATCGAACCAAATGTTTCGAGTAACCCATTTATAGGCTCAAATATAGCAGAAAGACATACAATGACCATGGAATCAATATTAGACACACAAAGGGATTTAGAACAAAGTAATGTAGAGAAACCAGTAGGTCCATCTTCAGAAGAATTGAGTGAATGGTTGAGAAGCTTGCAGAAAAAGAACAAAGAATCCCAATCAATAGATGTGGCCAAATTACGAATGGTTCTGGAAGAGTTAATAGTAGGAACTATTCCCAAAGAGAAATTAAAAACTTATCAGGATGAGGAGTTACTATTTTTATGCAAAAGTGTAACATGGAGAGCGAAAAATTTGCACAAAAGACTAGAAGAAGTAGCAAATGAAATGGGTATAGATATTGAAAAGGTGAAGGCTTTACAAAAACCATATCGAATAGATTTTACTGAAAAGGATATTGAAAATTTGAACACCACAGGACGGATAAGTCAGATCAAGGAGATAATTATTTTATTAAGAAAATGGAGAGTAAATAAATGGAGAAGCAAATAAATGGAGAAGCAGGTGGTACCGAAAACGAGATGATGCCTCAGATAAAACATTTGCAGCATTCCCAGTGAGAGAAAAGGAAAAGGTAGTAACAGAAGGCCCCATGAGAGAAATTCCAGGAGGAGGATATGTACATGTTCCATGGACTAGACAAGATATTTTATCATTTACAAATGATTTCCCTTGACTACGCGAAAAGCCTGTCAAGTGGTATAGGCAAGTGGACCGATTTGTGAAGTTATCTAAAGTATTGTGGTTTGATCTGAATAGCTTATTTGACATAATAGTACCAGCAGATTTATGGACAGAATGTAAGCTCATGATAAATTGGCCAACGCAGGAATACCCTAGGTATCCAAAGACAGGAGCCCCTGATCCAGAGGTTATGAAGAAATATGAACAGGTTATTGCCTTTCTGAAAAATAAAGTACCACCTAAAGAAACAGATTGTGTGAAAATTGACCGAACTCATCAGGAAAGCAAGGAGTCGGTACATGCAGAATATGAAAGGCTGAGTTTGGCCTTTAAACAGTTCAGCGGTGATGAAAATTTGAGTGAAAAGGATTTAAGTCATTTTGTATACAGAATGGTAAATGGTCTATGTCCAGAGATTAGTGAAATGATCAAACAACATACTTTAGATTGGCAAAATAAGAAAATAGATGAAGTATTGAGACATGCAAAATATTTCAATGATGAGATTGAAGCAAAACAGCGTAAATTAAAAGAGAAGGCTGTTTGGGCACAAGTAAAAGTAGCAGAGAGGCAGGAAGCTCAGTTAGCGGAACAAGCGAATAATTCAGGCCCCAGACAAAAATTCATTCCTGGGAAAGGTAAGGAAAATTTTAATATAGAAGAAGCTAAAAAGAAATTCCCATGTCATAATTGCGGCAGAGTAGGGCATTGGAAATCCGAGTGTAAATTTCCCCCAAGTACTAACAATGAAAATGCATCATTGAATCCACAGGTGCAGAATGAGGTGAGTGGTCAACCGCAGCGACAGCAGCAGGTTGTTACCCAACAGAATCAGGTGCCAAAACCGCCTTTTCCACAAAGCAAAAACTCACAGAAATAAAGTAATGAGACAGGATTCTACAACGAAGAACAGGTAACTAAGCTGCCGCGCGCTAGCGCTGTTTCGCAGTATTGGCAACAACGCAATGAGAGGGATACAGAAGAGGGTTATTGACGGTGCCGAAGGGAGGAAGAAGAGTGCGTACTTGGCGCAACTCTAGAAGTAGACCAGACAGGCCCATTTGTGGATGGGAAGATAAATAATGAAAGTGTTACTTTCCTAGTTGATACTGGTGCTACTCGATCAACTATTAGGTCAGCTGATGTTAAGAATCTTCCTCTCTCGGATGAAACGATCCAAGTAGTTGGTGTATCCAACAGACAGATTAAAACTTATCTTACAGAACCAGTGAGAGTTAGCATAGGCAAATCTTTAGAAATGCACCGCGTTTGTAGTGTGCGATACAAGTCCTGTGAATTTGTTAGGTCGGGATTTTGCACTATATTCTGTACCCCTGATGGGATAGCATTCGAAACTCCTGATGAAGACGTGTTGTATAAAATTACTATGGCAAACAGAGAAAATGAGGTCACTGAAGCTTATGCTGTATTTAACCCTGATGAATTACCTAAAGAATTGAAACAGTCCATAAAAGCCGAAGTTTGGGATTTCACAGGAGAAGATGTGGGACTAATGAGAAATGTAGATCCAGTAAAAATAACAGTGAAGGAAGGAGTAAGCTATCCAAATGTCCCTCAATATAAATTGACACCTGAAATATTTGAAGGAGTTACTCCTGTGATTGGAAAGATGATAAAACAAGGCATTCTGAGAGAAAGAATGAGTAGTCCATGTAATTCCCCGATTATGGGACTGAAAAAGCCTAATGGAAAGTTCAGGATAGTGCAAGATTTGAGAAAGATAAACAAAATTGTTGTATCTTGCTGTCCCATTGTACCAAATCCATCTGTGATTTTGTATCAGATTCCCCATAATGCAGAATGGTATACAGTGATTGATCTATGCCATGCTTTCTTTTCCATCCCATTGCACCATGACAGTCAGCAGATCTTTGCGTTTCGTTTTGGCGAACGTATTTTGGCTTGGTGCCGAATTACACAGGGGTATACAGAAAGCCCCTCAATATTTAATCAGATATTGAAGAAATCTTTAGAGAGTTTAGAAATGCCCGAAAATTCAGTGTTAGTTCAATATATCGACAACTTTCTTGTGGCGTCGAAAACCCGTGAAGCATGTGAAATTGACACTATAGCCTTGTTGAATCATCTGGCTGATGGAGGACTTAAAGTGTCACCATCAAAATTACAATTTTGCAAGAAAGAAGTACAATATTTAGGCCATAATATTGAAAAAGGACTGAGAAAGATAACAATAGACAGAAGAACAAGTTACTTACCTTTGGTAACGATGTATCTGTAAGAAACATTAGTCAGTTAGATTCCTCATCTTAGAATATCCCCAGGCGTCAGACTGGATCCGGAAGATTTTTGTAGCAATACCCCTTGCTCGTCGCTAGGCTTCGTCTGCGGCTCCGCGTCCGTCGTTGGCGTCGTGCGCCGGGATGACGTCGCTGGAGTACTTAGACGCTGCCCTCGTGCGCTGACGTCAGTTCTTGTACATAGCTTTCTGCGCCAGGAACGCAGAGCCATGCAAGAGACCGACACTGGTGCCAAAAAAGTCTGGAGCCTGAAAAGGATAACCTTAACCCTAGATGTCAGTTCACAGAACGGGGAGGCTGGGTGGGTCGGTGAGGAATCTAACTTACTAATGTTTCTTACAGATACATCGTTACCGAAGGTAAGTAACTTGTTCATCTGAAAGAAACACGTTAGTTAGATTCCTCACCTTAGAATAGATACCCCAGCAATACCAACCCCGGTGGTGGGTCTGCGAACCAAGATCACACCAGAAAGTCCTGGAGAACAGAACGGCCAAAGAAGCCATCCCTCCAGACTTGGCTATCTAGGCAATAATGCCTGGCAAACGTGTCCAGTGAAGCCCACGTCGCCGCCTGACAGATGTCCTGCAAATGGACTCCCCGTCCCAGGGCAGTAGTAGCCGCCGTGGCCCGGGTGGAATGGGCTCTCAGCCCAACAGGAGGGTCCTTTTTTGCCAAAGAGTAACAGGCCTTTATACACAAAACGACCCACCGCGAGATGGTCCGTTTGTGTACAGCTTTCCCCTTCTTAGCACCTACGTATCCAACGAAAAGTTGGTCGTCCACCCGGAACTGTTTGGTGCGGTCCAAATAAAAGGAGAGCGCACGTTTTGGGACCAGACGGTGGAGCCTCTCTTCCTCTTTGGAAGGAGGCGGAAAGAAGGTGGGCAAGGTGACAGATTGCCTGATGTGAAAGGGGGTCCCCACTTTCGGAAGAAAAGAAGGACGAGTCCGGGGGACAACCTTGTCCGGATGAACAGACAGAAAAGGAGGTTTAGATGATAGAGCCTGGAGCTCACTCACCCGTCTAGCCGAGGTGATAGCTACCAGAAAAGCAGTCTTAAGGGTCAGAAGACGAAGGGAACAATTGTGAAGAGGCTCAAAGGGAGCGCACATCAGAAATGTCAGGACAAGATTCAAATCCCACTGAGGCATTACAAAAGGACAGGAGGGAACGTGTGGGTAATGCCTTTAAGAAAGCGTGAAACTACAGGGGACTTGAAAAGAGAGGGCTGATCAGGAAGCCTCAAGAAGGCAGAGATCGCAGCAAGATAACCTTTCAAGGTGCCCAGAGCAGAGCCCTGCTGGGCCAAAGAAAGAAGAAAGAGAAGAACCTCAAAAAGAGGGGCGGAAAGGGGATCCACAGCCTTTGCTGTGCACCATGCCACAAATTAGTTCCACCTGCAGGCGTATACCGCCTTAGTGGAGGGAGGCCTGGCTGCCAGAATGATATCACAGACTTCAGGAGGCAAGTCAAATGGCATCAACTGCCGCCGCTCAATCTCCACGCATGGAGGTGGAGACTGGACAGATTCGGGTGGAGGACCGTCCCCTGCTGCTGCGACAGAAGGTCTTCCTGAAGAGGCAGACGTATCGGAGGATCGGTTAACATACTGAGTAGCTCGGGATACCAGTACCTTCGTGCCCAATCCGGAGCCACTAAGATGACTTGGGCCTGGTCGTGCCTGATCTTCTTCAGCACTCTGGGCAGAAGTGGTATAGGAGGAAAGGCGTACAACAGACCGCAACTCCACTCGCGACGAAAAACGTCTCCGAGCGAGTTCCGCCTTGGAAATTCCAACCCGCAGAACTGCTGACATTGCGCGTTCTCTTCGGTGGTGAATAGATAAGGCTCTCCCCACGGCAGAAAGAGACCATGCGCCACGTCGGAGTTCAGACGCCATTCGTGATCCATCATGCACCGGCGGCTGAGTTCGTCTGCTCTGGTTTTCAGAGAACCCGCCAGATGTTGAACCACCAGGGTGATGCCCTGGTGTTCCAGCCAAGTCCAGAGGCGCAGAGCCTCCTGACAAAGGGTCCACGACCCCACCGCACCCTGTTTGTTGCAATACCACATGGCGGTGATGTTGTCCGTGAACATCTGCACAACACATCCCAGAACAGAGGGAAGGAAGGCTTTCAGTGCAAGCCAGATCGCTCTCAGCTCCAACAAGTTGATATGGAGCCGAGACTCCGCCGGAGACCAGAGGCCCCTGATCTCCGCCTCTCCCATATGGCCCCCCCCATCCCAGGAGGGACGCATCCGTCACTACTACATGCTCCGGTTGGGGTAGGGAGAGGCATCTGCCCATGACTCAATCGCGGTCCGTGAGCCACCACTGCAACTGCTTTGCAGTGCCCTCCGAGATCAAGACATGGTCGGACAGGTTGCCTCGATGCTGGGCCCACTGAAACTTCAGTTCCCACTGCAGAGCCCGCATGCGCCGCCTGGCGTAATGCACTAACAGGATGCAGGAGGCCATCAGCCCCAGAAGCCGCAGCACCAACCTGACCGAAACCCAGGATAGAGGCCGAAAGATGGGAATCAGAGCCTGAATATCCCAGACCCGCTGTTCCGGAGGATAGACCCGGAACTGCGCTGAATCGAGAACCGCTCCGATGAAAAGGAGCTTCTGGGAGGGACCCAGGTGCGACTTCGGCACATTGATGGAGAACCCCAGCAAATGCAGGAGGTCGGCCGTAGTCTGGAGGTGGGAGACGACTTGCTGGGGCGAGCCCGCCTTCAACAACCAGTCGTCGAGATAGGGGAAGACTGGAACCCCTGATCTGCGCAGATGAGCTGCGACCACCGCCATCACTTTCGTGAACACCCAAGGGGCACTGGTGAGGCCGAAGGGGAGCACGGTAAACTGAAAATGCTCTTGGCCCACCGTGAACCGCAGGTAACCCCGATGGGCCGGCAGGACGGGTATGTGAAAGTAAGCGTCCTGCAAGTCCAACGCTACCATCCAATCTCCAGGATCGAGGGCAGCCAGAACCCGAGCTAGCGTGAGCATCTTGAACCGCTCCTTCCGAAGGAAGGCGTGGATGCTCCTGAGGTCCAAGATAGGGCATAGGCCCCCTTTGCCCTTCTTGGGAACCAGAAAGTAGTGGGAATAGCAACCACGACCTACTTCTGGCCCAGGAATGCGCTCGACGGCCTCTTTGGCCAAGAGGGCCGTGACTTCCTCCCGCAGCAGATTCAAGTGATCCTCCGACATACGGTGGCACTGCGGTGGCATGGCTGGAGGGGTCATCTCGAAGGGGAGGGAGTTGCCCCTTCGGACGATTTGCAGCACCCACCTGTCTGACGTGATGGAGCGCCAGTGGAGCAGGTGATGGCGAACTCTGCCGCCTACTGGGGGGGTGGATGTGGACTGACCGGCACATTGACCTCCAGTACCGCCTCGGTGGAATCCACGTCCGCGACCGCGTGCAGGTTGGTTCTGCGGCCGGTGGCTGGGCGGACGTGAGGAGGCGCCCCTTCCATGGCCACGAAAGGGACGAAAGGTGGAAGTTTGCGAAAGACCCAAGGACTTGGCCGTGGCCCGGGAGTCCTTGAACCGAGCCAGCGCACTGTCCGCCTTCTCACCAAAAAGGCGAGTGCCATCAAAGGGCATGTCCATGAGGGAACTCTGGACATCCCCCGAAAATGCCGTGGACCTCAGCCAGGCGTGACGCCGAAGCGCCACCGTGGTGGAAATCGCCCTACCCAGCGAGTCCGTGGTGTCAAGTCCACACCGGATGGCATGTCGTGCTGCATCTCGCCCGTCAGCAAGTGCCTGGGAGAGACGTGCCCAGGCCTTCTCCGGACACAGGGGCAGCACGTCCTCCATCGCATCCCACAGGGAGTGGGAGTAACGGTCCAAGATGCAAGCGGTGTTCAAAGACCGCAGTCCCAGACTCAGAGACGAGAACAGTTTCTTCCCGAACTGTTCTAACCTCTTGGATTCCCTGTCCGGAGGAGCGGCCGGGAAGGAGGATTGGGACGTAGAGGCCTGGATAACCAGACTCTCAGGGGTGGGGTGTTTGGACAGGAAACTGGGGTCGCCCGGAGCAGGGCGGTGGCGCCGGGCTACGTTCCGATCCACAGGAGGTACTGTGGAGCGCTTGGACCAAGTGCCCTGGAGAACGTCGACGAGGGCCTCATTGAACTGCAGCAGAGGCTCTGTGGAGCTTGCTGTCGGTTGAAGCACCTCAGTGAGGACGTTAGTCCTCACGGCCACAGCAGGCAACTCTAGCCCAAGGGCTTCGGCCGCCTTGCGCAGCACCACTGAAAAAGCTGCACCCTCCTCCATTGCCACAGTCGGAGGAGAGATGAAACCAGCGTCCGGGGAGAGGTCCAGACCACTGGCATCCCCCAGTTTGTCTGCCCAGTCCTGAGAAAGATAGGCCTGTCTGGCCAAAGGATCCTCAGATCCCTCCCAGTCACCCCCGTCATCCGAGTCCTGATACACAGGAGGAAGGGACGGAGCCAGACGGTAGATGACATGCTCATCCAGCGGCGCCGGTATCGGCGTCCATCGACGCCGAGCCGGCGTCGCGTCCGGAATGGGGGTAAATGGGAACGGTATCGTCCGGCGGAGGAGGCGGGACGAGGCTGACCGGCGCCGGCAGAGATCCAGGCTTGGATCCCTCGGGGACTCGCGACGTCGGGGCCGGAGCCGTCGACGGCGCTGGGGCCGCCGGCACGCGAGGCCGCCCAGTCCAGTCCGCGGGGCCCGAAAGCGCGCGGGCGGGCATCGACGGCGGAGCCAGGCCTCTCATGGCCGAGAGGAAGGCACTGATCTCCGCTGGCGTTGCGTCAGTCCCAGGGACCGGAGGGTATGGGGACGGACGTGGCGCCTGCAGCTCCGACGGAGCCGCGGGGGTGGAACCACCTGGACCCTCGGCCGAGTCGCGCGACCGGCGAGGGGATTCCAAAGAGCGATGTCGCTTCTTGGACTTCTTGGAGTGCTTCGACTTACCCGAAGAGCCCGACGAGCGATGTCGATGGCTGCAGCTCCGCCACCGGTCCTTGGACCGCCTCCTGGACCGGGACTTCGAACGGCGCGGAGCCGAGTGGCGAAGTTCGAGAAGCTTGCGGGACCGCCTAGCCTTCGATGTCAAGGCCTGACAGTCGGGGCACGAGTCCGCGTCGTGGTCGGCCCCCAGGCAGAAGAGGCACCGGCGATGATGATCCGTCACCGACATCAGTCGATGACAGGCGTCACAGGCTTTAAAACCAGGCATTCTACCGGCACCAACAGTCGAGTCGACCAAAAAGAGTCAAAAAAGTTAGTCAAAAATTGACTAGGGGTAAGCTCTCCCGGATCGGCTCTTACTGGCGCGGAAAAAAGAAGAACTGACGTCAGCGCGCGAGGACGGCGTCTAAGTACTCCAGCGACGTCATTCCGGCGCACGACGCCAACGACGGACGCGGAGCCGCAGACAACGCCTAGCGACGCGCAAGGGGTATTGCTACAAAAATCTTCCGGATCCAGTCTGACGCCTGGGGATATTCTAAGGTGAGGAATCTAACTAACATGTTTCTTTCAGATTCAGGATTATAAAAGGAATGAGAGCTCCCATGACTCAAAGAGAGGTGAGAATGTTTCTTGGAATGGTTGGATACTGTCGTCAGTGGATTAGCAACTTCTCTTTGATTGCAAAGCCTTTGGTACGTTTGACAAGAAGTGATGTGTGAGATCCCATTGATTTGAGCAAAGAGGAATTGGCAGCTTTTAAACGATTGAGAGATGGGTTGTGTGAAGCACCTGCATTAGGTATTCCTGATTATGAAAAGGAGTTTGAGTTGTACTGCAGTGAGAGAAATGGATGTGCACTCTCTGTTCTAATACAGAAGCATGGAAAACTGAGAAGACCAATTGCATACTTCTCATCAATGCTGGACCCAGTAGCTGTAGCCTTACCTGGGTGCTTGAAAGCAGTGGCTGCTACCTGTCGGAGTTTGGAACAGAGTGAAGGAATTGTGATGGGATATCCTGTGAAATTGTTTGTACCTCATGATGTGGCAATCCTTTTAACAAGGAGTCGCACTCAGTATATGACACATAGTCGGCTAAGTATGAGAAAGTTAAATTAGGTGCAACGAATGTAAGTCTTGTGAGATGCTTGAATGTGAATCCTTCAACATTGCTGCCTGATGCTGAGAATGTGGAAGTCAGAGATGAAGCAGATCACGATTGTCTGGATGTACTCGATTTCTGTACCAAACCACGACCTGACATAAAAGATGTAGCATTACCAGAAAGTGATTTTGTGATGTTTGTAGATGGGTCTTGCTTGAGAACAGATGATGGAATGTTGAGTGCAGCATATGCAGTATGCACAGTTGCAGCAGTAATGGAAGCATCCTACCTGAAAGGAGTAAAATCGGCCCAAGTAGCTGAACTTGTCGCTTTAACTAGAGCATGTAAGATTGGGAAGAGTGTGAGAGTGACTGTGATAACTGACAGCCAGTACGGATTCGGTGTGGTACATGATTTCGGCCAAATATGGCTGCAGAGAGGGTTTTTAACGTCGAGTGGAACTCCCATTAAGAATGCTTAGGTGGTTGGAAAATTGCTTGAGGCGATACAGCTGCCTAGGCAATTGGCTGTTGTAAAGTGTGCTGCCCACAGTTAGACTGGTGATTACATTGCCATTGGAAATAAGTACGCCAACGATATGGCTCAATATTGTGCACGTAATCAGAATTTGATAAACAGGGCCAAGGAGAAAGAGGTGAATTCTTGCACTTTGATGTTTACTAACACTGTAGGTACCTGGGAGGAAGTGAGGCAATTACAGGAAGAAGCAGGAGATGAGGAAATGAAGCAGTGGGTAAAAGCAGGATGTGCACCAAGAGAGAAGGATCATGTGTGGGTCTATCGGGATGGAAGACCAGTTATGCCTGATAGCATGATGTCTGCCATGGCACGGATGTATCATGGCCTGGGACACATAGGGAGAGATGCTATGATCAGGTCGTTCAAGCAGACCTGGTACAATGCAAAATTTAGACTTGTAGCTGAAAATCTCTGTCAAAGATGCCTTATATGTCAGCAATACAACCCTGGAAGAAAGACAGTAGTGAGACTAGGAACAATAGGTCGAGAAGGAGGGCCTTTTACCAGAATGCAAGTGGATTTCATTGAGATGCCTCCCTGTAACAGGTTGAGGTATGTTTTAGTTATGGTCTGTTTGTTTTCTAGATGGGTGGAAGCATCCCCCACAAGGAGAAATGATGGAATAACAGTGGCAAAATTACTTTTGAGGGAATTTATTCCTAGATTTGGATTCCCAGTAACAATTGAATCAGACCGAGGAAGACATTTCCATAATGAGATCATAAAATTGATTTGTGAAGCATTGAATGTACAACAAAAACTACATTGTGCCTATCGCCCAGAGGCTTCTGGTGTGGTAGAACAGATGAATGGTACTATCAAAAACAGGATAGGGAAAATGTGTTTAGCCACAGGAATGAAATGGCCTGATGTCTTGCCTCAGGTACTCATGACTATTAGATCAATTCCAGACAGAACTACAGGGTTGAGCCCCCATGAAATCATCATGGGTAGGGCGATGCGACATGTGTTCATACCAGTCAACAAGCTGATGCCTATAACTGATGACATGGTGTTGGATTACTGTAAAAGCCTGGCTGACGCAGTTCATTCTGTGTTTCATCAGGTTGGAGCGGATGCCACCACCCTTGAAAAGAAGCAAGCCCATGATCTGAGCCCAGGGGACTGGGTAAGAATAAAAGTACACAGAAGAAGAAACTGTTTGGTTCCAATGTGGGGAAAACCTTAACAAGTTATCTTGACCACAACAACAGCTGTGAAGTATGCCGGACTGAAAAACTGGATTTATGCAAGTCACACATTGAGAATTTTAAATCCAGTGGATAGCACAGAAAAGGAGTATTTTGACGAATCAGAATCTAGTACTGAATCAGATGACGAAGAGACAAAAACAAAAGAAAACCCTGAAAGGGGGGAATCAGAGCCAAGTCTAAATTTCGTCCCCAGAAGTATTTCCCTGAGTAGAAGGGTACAGATTTCTGATACCAGCTCAGACTCAGAGACTGAACAAGAAACTCAATGTTCTAGAAAAAGACAAGGAAAAGACAAAGAAAAAGACGACAGTGAAGAGACAATTAGAGAAATTACTGAAAGAGAAGTTCCGGATGAAAGATTGAGAGAAATGCCACCTGAAATAACTCATTTAGATGGACAGGCGCCAGATACAGAGAGAGAGAGGGGAAGATTTCTGCGGAAGACCCCCGAGGAGGTGTAGGGAATTCCAACATCTAGTTAGAAGTAGGGACAAGTAGTCAGCAGGAAGATTGCATGCCGGAGATTCGAGGAGGGACAGAAGTAGGGAAAACGAAAGACGTGGTGGAAAAAGAAGCTGTTGAAAGTAAAAAGCAAGTTGAAACAGAGTCAGAGGAAAGCGAAGACGAGGTACCTGAAGGTCGAGTTCTAAGAAAGAGAGCTTGGAGAACTGAAAAGAATGATAAAGGAACTAAACTGAAAAGAGCAGCAAATGATGACGTTTGGCCGAATAAAATAAAAAGACTGAGATATCGACTGATACGAGTAAATTCATCAAGAGCTGAACAAGTGAATGAAGTAACGAGTCAAGAGAAATCAAAAGACGAAGAAATAGTTGTAATTAAAGAAAACAACAGAACGAGGAAACCTAACCAGAAGTATAAGTCGCCAGAATGGACGTATGTGGCTCTGCCTGAAGTAAAAGAAGAGGTGGATAGCCAAGGAAATCCAGAGGTGATTGTACCAGAAGTGGTTGAGGAGGACAAAGAATCGGAAATCCTGAGAGTTATCTTGTCCGATATTGGAGAAGAAGCGGACTTTCAGGACATTCTGTATTCAGATCACGAAGGAAAGCTGAAAGATAATGAGATGCCAAACTGAATGAGACAAGGAAGCTGCTAATGGAAAAACAATAAAATACGGTGAAAAAGACAAAAACTGGTAGAACCAAGTAGGGGCTTAGAACCTTGGGTTAGAAAAACTAGTTGTGAAGTAGAAGAGGCTAAGTCAAAAGACACTGTTCATTTTAACAAAATGGCAGACACAGATAGTAGAAAAGGTAGATGTATATTTCTGAAAAGATGGTGTAAAATGTGTTGTTGTTGTACAGGATTACTAATGCTTCTATGGAGTATACTTGCTCTAATGATCTCATTTAAGGTTACTATAGATACAATAGAAGGACATAGTGAAAACAAAACGAATATAGAAAAGATTCAAAAGATAGTTCCGACTAGAATAGATAGAAGCTATTTACATAAAGACAGGTCTGTAACTGATTTTTCTAATAAAGTATTTTCAAAATTATTCTATGAATATGTAAAGACAATGGACGCAAGGGACTGCTACGTTTGTATACAGTTACCTGCATCTGTATCGGAGGGAGTGACTTATCACCACCTTCCAGTAACTTATGGAATAACGTAGTGTAATAGCTAGTTTATTTTACCAAACAGGGAAGTTAGAGTATTATTTTTCAGACGTAGATAACATATTTTCACAAGTACCATCAATTAACAAGCTAAACAAGGTAAAACCTGCAAAAGTATTAGGTGAATTTTTCTTAGAGACTAAAGAACTAACATTAGAATATATATTTTAAAACAATTTGACTTGTAGTTTAAAGAAAGAAGAAAATACATTTTTGGATATGGTTGAAGAAAGGAGATTAAAAATGCAAAGGAAGGCATCTGAAGGAAAAGTGGAGAAGACAGTCTGGGATGTAGAAATGGAAAAAACACTTGCAAGGAGAAGCTAGTTCAACTATGGCTTTAGATTGGCCTCAGAAAGGGAAATTATGTATTAGAAGGAATCAAACTGCATATGATAATTACTTTGTAGGTAATTGTGAGTGCCATGATACATACCGAATCATGGGTGGATGGGGATTTAAAGGTGGAAAAGATCCAGTTTTTTCTGGGTTATACTTTATTTGCGAGAACAAGGCGTATTATCGTTTGCCAGATCATTGGTATGGCACATGTTATGTAGGCCTGGTTTTTCCGAAGATTTTTCATATGGGAAGAGGTGAAGATGGTGTACATAACTTAGGTAGTTATTTAGCACGTAGGAAGAGAGAATCTTGGTCAGGAATTGTGGGTGATATCTTTGGAGCCTTGATACCAGCAGTGGGAATATCTCTGAATGCAAACAAAATTAGAAGGCTTTCAACAGTAGTGGATCGCTTGTCAACAAGCACCGCTGGAGGATTTTTATTGGTAAACACTGAAATGGTTGCCATGCGGGCCATGGTAATGCAAAATCGACTTGCCCTTGATATGTTATTGGCAAAGGAGGGTGGAGTCTGTGGGATGCTGAAAGTTCAACATTGTTGTACTTACATTCCAGACGAAACTAAAGATTTTAAAATTTATATTAAAAATATAACTGAACTGCATGGCGAAATTGCACCACTGGAGGTTGAAGGTGTTTGGGAAAAGATTGGAAAGAAAATATCTGCTATTAAGAATTTCTTAGTAAACCTAGGTAGTACCCTTATAGGTAAAATCTTATTTTCATTAACATGTGTGATTATCATAGTACTAATAATAAGATTAGGGTGTATCTGTCGTAAAAAGAATAAAATTCAGAAAAAGTTAAAAAGAGAAAAGATAAGAAACAAGAGAGGGAATTTGAAGAAATAGAATTAGAAGAAGGCAAGGAGAATATGTATAAGACAGCGAAAAGAGAAGACACAGGCATTAGTGCGGAAACAAGCCGAGAGACCCGATTTAAAAAGGTTATGTAAAGTCACGTGAAAAAGCGGGAGCAAGCTGGAGCCAGCCGGCAAGCTAGAAAGCGGACAATAAACAGTGTGGTGAATGGAAATGGATCCGGAAACGGATATGAAACGAAGCCTAACTGAAAAACAAAATGAAAGACATAACCACACATATAGAAGTGGTATTTACTTACATTAAATAAATATAATAAATGATACTTAAAAGGGAAACTAATGTGACCTTTATTAATAGAATTTACAGGTAATAAAGGAATTTTGCAGCCATTAACCTTTTTGTTAATTCCAATGGGTCTGTTTTCCCGGCATAAGGGATCAATATTCTCCTTTATTGGTTGATTTTAGATGACTGTATGATATGTATCATAATATGCTCCTGATCTTTTTTCTCTCATTATACACAGGGAGTATCTTTATCGAAAATAGGTCTTGGTTGGACCATATATCTTTATCTATATCTACGACAATTATCTAAGTAAGATTTTCTATTCATCAAGTTATTTACTTGGCAAATATTGGTTTCTTTATCTAATTCACTTTTTGCTCTTTATTGACGTTTATAAATTTTTCGTATCTTCTCTATGTTTACTCATCACTGGCACTTTCTTGGATATTAGAGCACTCCTTCCACTCTATTCACATCTGCACACATCTTTCGGGTTTCTTCTCACTTTGGATATTCAGTGAAGGGTTGCTTTGACAGCACCTCAATATAATCAGAAAAACAATATGTGAAGGGTCTCAGTGTTTTTAAGAAAAATTCGTAAAAATGTTTATTCATGTCTTTTACATGACATTTTTTGTATATTTATACGACAAAAGATTGTGTGGCTCTCCTGATGAAGACGCTTTTCTAGCGTCGAAACGCGCGTTGAGAACATCTCGGCTTCAGCCACTGTGACTGTGTTTGTCTTTTTGTATTTTTGTCCATTACATTATATATTGATTTATTTTACTATAAGTGTTACATTGCTTATTTGTTTGACATTTTGGAATTATATACTCTAATGTAGAATTGCCTATTATCAATATTTTCGTGCAATCGACACATAATACAAATTAAATATGCTTTTATAAACATTATGCACACTGTGTTCCCTTCTGCAATATCTAAAATGACTATTGTATTATATAGTTGCTTATTCTAGACTGCCTAGGTGTTTATGTTCATATTTGCTATTTACCCTGCCCTAGGAGATCTGTAGTCCCAGCAGGGGGGTCCTTTTTACTTGCATTAATAAACATATGTACGCATACTAATACTAGGAAAATAGAATATCGCATGATGTATGTTGCTTTCGTGACGTTATCGTATGTTGCACCAGATGACGTTAATGGGTGAATATGAACGCTTTAAATGTCGCCATATGCTAGATAATTACAAGAACATAGGGGAATTAGTGAGGGTTTAACATTTTATTCGTTATTTCTATGTTTTAATTACTTTTTGTGTTTGTTTCGCTTAAGTTATCCTTTGGGCCTAAAAACAAGATGGCCGCCTGACATACTCGACGAGATGGTCACAATTCCACGAGGTTTTAGACCAAGTGCGCTTGCGCCAACCGCACGTACCAGTAGCCTCGAGATGACCCCAGACACGATGTGCCTTAGCAAGGTCACGATGGGACGCTTACCAAATGTTCAAACAAAGGACTTATGCAAGGAACCGGATGGATCATACCTGACAATATGACCTCATGAACTGTGTGAAACTTCACCGGACGATCCCAACCGACCAATGGGATGAGCCCAAATTCACTTGGACCTTATTTCCATTATAAATGATGTTAGAATAGAGAGGATAGCTCTACTCTTTCTCGTAATTCCTTTTGCTGATGGAGATGACAGTGACGCTACATGACGGCTGTGTTCCTGAATCTTGGACAGACTGAATTGCTGCCCAATTTCTTGATGAACTACGGACTTTTGAAATTCTATGGGCACTGATCGATATTTGCACGTCTCTGGTCCTTGACCTGATCTTTGGGACTGTAGCGTGCTGACGACTAGATTTGATGACTTAAGAGGACGACCGATAGCCAGAATAGGTAAATATGGTGTTCTGTGATTTGCGTAATGATTAATAAATTTACTAGATGGAACTAAAATTCTTGCATTATTTAGGTAAACAAAATATCGATTAACCAGAAAATGTGTTTGGTCGTTTATTGAAAGGGAATAGATCAGGAATTCTGAGTATGCTTTAGCTAGACTAAATCATCAAACTCAAATCAACTAATTTGATCCATCGATTACGTGGAAGGAGTATCTTAATGTTTATGATGTGTTGTGATATAGGTATTAGGGTTTAGAAGGGTAAATCATTTTCTCTCTATAGGTTATAAGGTATTCCTTTCATGTCGGCGCTTGGAACACTCATCTCCCCTGTAAGTGCAGACCAGTGAGAAACAAAGTGTGAATGTTGGTGTTATGGGCCCCACCAAGTGATTGTAGGAGTGAATGTGTTAATGTGATATTTGGTCTGTGCCGAAGGGAGGATATTAGGTACGGGGTTTTGTCCTGGTTCCCGTTACCCAGGTTTCCGCGCTGCATCACTTTCCAACAGTAGAACACTGCAGAACCGGAGGCGAGGCACGGACGAACCGGCAGTAAACAAGTCTCCAGGGCAGTCTAGGGAGTGCTGGGGGCTGCCGTGGCCTCGAGGCTGTCTGCCACCGGCCTGACTTACCGCCCTTTCACCTCCTCCTCCTCTCCGCACAGGGGGCTGGAGTTCGGATCCACTCAAGGAAAAGTGGCAGGTGCAGCGCAGGAGCAGAGTGGCATCAGTGAGGGGCAGGTTTGAACAAGCTAGGGCTATGGCCTCCCCTCTCTGGCGCCGAAGCGACCGGCACTAGGCCAGTACGGCTAGCTCCAATGGGTGGGACCGCAACCTGCCTATTGCCATCCACTGCCCAATCCACGTTCTACATCAGGCTCATGTGCTCCTCCCCCCCAGCCTTGCTCCATCCTCACCAGGCACAATTTTGCTCACCCATCATCCCTCAACTGAAGACGAGTACAGGTCCAAGCCTAACAACAAGCGCCATCTCTCCACCTACCACCTAGTGCTTGGAAGCTGTTCCTGACACCCTGCCTACCTCAGCCTTGCTCACCCCTAGCCTGCAAACAAGGGGACTCCTGAGGAAGAGGGAGTGAGAGCTCCCGAACAAGTTAAAAATGGTGAACAAAGGCGCAAGTAATCGGACCTGACCCCAGAATAGAATGGAACTCTTTTGTATTATCTGCTTGTTGCCAAGAAACAAAGTTTACCGGGAAGACCAGACTGGTCTTACTTCAATATCTCCACTCAAGAGGTTCTTGCAATTTCTTTACCGGAGGCCTGATCTAGCCACAGGCGTCTGCTGGAAAGCAGAACGAACTGGCCTCCAGGAGAGTCGAGGAATAGTAAGCGCATCTGCAGGGGCCGGGCCACTCTTTACAGCCACACCTAAAATGGCTGCTGCACCTGGGCATCTGGGAGTTGAAGTCCAACTAAGCAAGACTGGGCTAGGATGAATAAAAGCAGCAGTTAGGCAGCAGTTTAAAGGTGGCAAATACAGTGCAAGCACCAGTGTGCTCACCTAGCGGTATTGTGGACCTAACCACAAGGCAGGCCCCAGTGACCTGAGGGCCCTGTGGTTGGGGCGGGCCCTAGAGCGTGCACCACTTTGATGCTGGAAATATTCCCTTCTCCCAAGTGCGCTCTAGGGCCGAGCTTGTGGGGGTGCTGGAGATGGAACTGCTGATTTAATCGGGGAGCATGGATGTTCCGGGCAAGTTCCCAGGAGTCACTCTCAGCACCTTAACCCTTCCAAGACACTAAATACCAGAGGGAAGTGCCTCATAGCCTATTGTCTAGAATTGCTTGGAACTCGCACTCCTACTCCCCTTGCACCAATACTAGGGTGGGCATCTACAGCAATGATGCGGGGTTGGTTTCAGAAGGGAGGTATGGAAAATGGGGGATACACAAGGTACGAGGCAGTTTCAGCTTGTAAGTCACAGGGTTGACCTGTTTCACCACCTGATATGGCCCTATATATTTGAAGTGAAACATAATTTTGTGTTTAAACGTGATGAGTTTGGTGAATAACCACACCTTGCCCCTGGAATGGTACGCAGGACCATGATACCGATGTTTATCATAGTGCATTTCGTACCTGCGCTTGGCGTTGTCAAAATGGGACCTTATTAAGGAGTAGATATGATGAATGCGAGTCAGAGAATCAAGGTATCGAGTCTATGCATCAAGGTAATGTCACGGGAAGCGTGTGTGGATGAAATCCATAAAACCTGAAAAACGCAGTCATTCCAGTGGAGGAATGATAAGAGTTTTTGTATGCCAATTCTGCTAGCCAGAGATCTACCCAAGAGTTGGTAGTGTCCTCTGTGTAGCAGCGTAAGTACTGTTTGAGGGTTTGGTTTAACAGCTCCATCGGTCTGTGAGTGCTGGCTAGGGGATTGTGCTGGTGAAATTCTAAGTTTTGATTTTGCGGAAGGCAGGTTTAGCTTCTGGTGCCCATACAAACGTTACATTTTTGTGTAGTCATTTGGAGATTGGCGCCACTGTTTGTGAGAAATGGTCAAGGAACCTGCGATAAAAATTTGCAAATCCAAGAAAGCAGTGTACGTCCTAGACAGTCTTCTGTGTGGACCAGTCCGCAACTGCTTGAACCTTCGGTTCTGCCATTTGCATGCCTGGTGGGGACAAAGTTACTCCATAGAATTCTAAATGAGTGATGTGGAACTCTCATTTGCTTAGTTTATAGTTTATATGATGTTCCCATAACACCAACCGGACCTTTTTTTACATGTTGTTCATGAGCGGATTTACTCTCGGAATAGATAAGGATGTCATCTATATAAACTATAACAAATAGGTCAAGGTAGTCTCTCAGTACGTCATTTAAAAAAAACTGAAATGCTGCAAGAGCGTTATACAAACCAAAAGTCGTAACAGTGTATTCGAACAGACCATAGAACGTTTTAAAAGCTGTTTTCGATTTGAACTCTGCTTTTATTCGGACCAGATGGTAAGCTCCCATCAGGTTCTAATTAATATAGATGACTGCAGTTTTACTTGGTCTACTAGGACCGGAATGAGAGGGAGCGGGGACTGTTTTTTAATTGTGATTTTATTCAAGGCCCGTTAATCAATAGAAGTTTTTAATTCTCAATTGGCCTTGGGGACATAGAAAAAGAGTGATGCTGCAGGGGACCTGGAGATTTGGATGAATCTGTTAGCCAAATATTTGTCCAAGTAATGTCACAAATGCTTGTTTTTCTTGCCTTGTGGAGGCATTATCTCAGCCTTTTTCTCACTGAATATATCTGCAAATTGTTTGTACTGCAGCGGCAACTTAATGTCTTTTTCTGCGGACATAGCATTTTTCAATTCTGAGGATAGGCTGGTACTAGTGGTCTTATGACACACAGTTTTGCTGTAATAAGGGGAAAGAAACTGGAATGACTGTGTCTTCCAGTCAATACTGGGATTATGCAGTACTAACCAAGGTATCCCTAGAATAAACCCATATTGCAGAGCCCTAATAACGTTGAAGACTATCTGCTGTGAATGATCTCGATCTCCAACAGGATTGTGGTACACCATTATGACCTCTGATGTTTGTAAGGTTACCGAACCACTAGAAAGAACACTACCATCCACAGCCTGCGCCATCTCCAGAGTTTTCTTTTAAACACATGGAATATTTTGTTTTTGAGTTGTATCATAGTTCACAGAAATTCCAGTAGCTCATTACCATCCACAGTCCGCACCATCTCCAGAGCTTTCTTTTTAACACATGGAAGTTTTAGTTTTTGAGCTGTATTATAGTCCACAAAATTTCTAGCAGCATTGGCATAGGGCAGCGCAGCAAGTCATTTTGCTGTGCTGCACTATGCCAATTCGAAAGGGCAGGAATGCACCGTATTTCCAAGATATGGTGCATTCCTTTCTTTCCAGTGGTGCACAATTTGCAGGCGAGAACAAATGCAGACACCCTTGCACCATGATGCATGGGTGTCTGTGCTGTTTGAATGATTGTTTTTGTGCAGGAATGGGCACCTTCCTGCACAAAAACAATCACAAGAGGCGCTTTCATCGTTCTATGTGTGCAGCACACGTGGAAACACAATAAGAAAAGTAAATATTTCTCCTCGTTATGCCTGCCTTGGGAGGCGTAAGGTTTTGGTGCCGCCCTAGATTTTCCTGACATTGTAAATCTGCGGCAGCATCAAAGTTCATGGGAGTTGCGGGCAATCACCCACTGCAATACTCATGGAACACCTCTTTGACACAGAGTAAGGCAAGGCAGCGACTTGCGCTGCTTTGCCTTACTCCATATCTACAAGGCCATGAAAAGCAACGCAAAGTGATAGAGTTAGGCTCTGTGCACGTCACTTCTGGCATGCCCTACGCTGATGACGACACGAGGAGCCGAACAAAGCCACCTACCAACCCGCATGAGTACTGCTCACTAAAAGTTTCTGTATGCAGTCTGACCCCTGGGGAATATTCTAAGGTAAGAAATCTGTGGCTAGATAGAGTCTCTACAAGAGAAGACGTTACCCAAGGTAAGTAACTTGTTGTACGATAGTAAGAACTAACATCAAAGGTTCCAAAAGCAATATCACTGAACGCTTATCCGTCGCAAGCAGTTATACTTGTGACAACTTTTCTGACACTGAGAATATAAACCACCCATGACTCCTCAATAATCAGAGGACTAATGGAAGGTTGGATGGATACAGAAATGATGACAATGATCACGTTGGTGAGTGATGGGAATCCAATCACTGACAAGGGTCTTTTCACTCTATAATTCTTTTCCTTGTGGTACTACTCTTGATGACAAATGCATTTAATTCTCTCTCTTCTTTTTCTTAATTAATAGCTTGTATATTTAGACCCCGGATTACTTGTGATGCTTGAAACCCAAAAAGTCAGTCAGATTGCAAGGGCCACTTTCTGAGTCTATTCACACAGAAAATCAAGGTCTAGAAAGCTCTTGCCCATTTGCTACACAGGAGGTTTTTGTCCTTGCCTTAAAACACCTGTGTCATCATTTGACAGGTGTACCGCCTCAGTCAAGCTCCCCACCTGCCACTGGCCCAGGAGCAGGTCGTACCCAGCAGGTGAGGGTTGCTGAGACCAAGAAGCAAAACTTTCATTGGACTTGTCCTTCTACCTCATCTGATAAGTGAAAACAAAACAGGAGTGATAACCCAATGTAGGTAAGTGCCCCTTTTGACATGGTTACCCCCCACTTTCTGCCTGGTATCTGGTGCAATTTTCACTGAAAGTGTGCTGGGTTCCTGCCAACCAGGTTCCCAGCACCAGTGTTCTTTCCCAAGACTGTACAATGTTCCACAATTGGCAAACCCATAGGATCCAAGCAATCTCCTAGTAGAAGGTACCCCTGCCACCCAGGGCATTTGACCTAAAGAGGGTCCCCAGGGGCTGCAGCATGAATAGGGCCACCCTAAGGGACCCCTCATCAAGCTCATGCAAACTCACATTGCAGCCTGCTTGTCTTGGTGCAGAGAAAACTGAAGAGTTGAAATGGCACACATCCCTATGTTCCATGGCTGCCAGCACTACATGTGGCATAGGTAAGACACCCCTAAGGCAGGGTGCACTAAACCCATGTAAGGGAATATCTGCAAGAGGGGATATGTCCCGTTGATATCTAAGTTCACCCTTAGATATTACCAGTGCACAGGGAAGCCATAACAAGTACATGGGCTGGATACTTGTCATTACGAGTTCCCCAGCTACATGATGGCTTCACTGTACCCCAAGGTGTTTGGTAACCAATGTCAGTGCTGGATTTATAAATAAATGCCCACAATGGGCACCTTAGAGGTGCCTCCTAAAAACTTACCGACTACTAGTGTGTTGACTGGTCTCGACCAGCCAGCCACCATAGACAGGTTTCTGACCTACTGTGGTGATAGCCTTCGCTCTCGGAGGACAAGAACAAAGCCTGCTCTAGGTGGATATATTCACATCTTCACCAAGCACGATGGACCCTCCAGGTTGGGAAGCTTCAAAGGCCCTGTCGCCTTTGATATGTGACCCCGGGCCTATCTAAATAGTGGAGGTACCCAACCGCTGTCCTGATCCCACTTTTTGGTGGCAAGACAGGTGGAAAAGTTAGATAAGGAGATGTACCCACATTCAGCCAGTACCATCCCTAGTGCTTAGCCAGCTGATATGGACCCCACTTTTCATAATCCTCTATCTTATGGTGGAGAGAATTAGCCTATTAGAGTCAAGCACGAACCCCTGCCTTCCGCTTCAAGACTCATTCGAGGTGAATGGACTCATCCTGCTGCTGAGTGGCCTCTATGAATCCCAGAGGTTTACCAGCCTTTGGAAGCAGCCCAAGAACTCCCTAATCCCCTGCAGAATGCAGGCACTGACACTGCAGAGTCTGGTCCACTGACTTGCAGCCCCCCAGATCGACTGGCGCAACAGCGGACTAGGAAGAGGTACTCATGCTCTGGAAGGTCAGTTCTGTCTCCCCACTGAGTGTGGAGGCACCAGGAAAGACCAGAGCCGTGCGATACCAATCCCTGGGGTACTGGACGATGTGCAATCAAGACCGACATTGAAGAGTCCAGTCGGGACTCCAACTGTACCCGAGACCAGCAGTCGTCAAGGGACATCAAGTCCCCCGAAACCCACTCCAAGATTAGCCCACCAGGCCTGATTTGACCCTGCCAGCTGTGGCCCCTGACTGCACGGAGCGCCATTAGACACTGGGGCTGGCCAACCTACCTGCTCTGCCCCAAGCCCGCCCGGCCTAACGACGAACCAGCTGTGCTCCTTTATCCCCAAGGCCCTTGCAAACCTAGCCCCTGTTTGGGAGCTCTTTGGCATGCTGCAAGTCCCCTTGTGCAGCCTTTCTTCAGAGGACCCCACTTCCCTGTGGCACACCAGCAACCACCTCTCTGCGGAATTCAGGACGCACACAACAAACTGTTGGTAGAACATTGAACATTGGCTTCCTGCTACTCTAACCCTGGATGGTGAACCCCTAGAACTGTCTGTGCTGTGTGCTTTATCTACCTGCTTGTCCTTCCATATGATTGCATGGTGTGTAACTGAACACAACTTTGAACTATTTGCTTATCTTTGAAAATTTGTAAGAAATACAGTACTTACCTTTGAACATAGTTCTTGGTTTAAAAATATATATATATAAATAATTATTTTTCTAAACTGGGCATGGATTTATTTTTTGATTGCATGTCTTGTCTATTGCCTTTGCGAGTATAAATGCTTAGCACTACTCTCTGATAAGCCTAACTGCTTGCCCACACTACCACCAAAGAGAGCGTTAGTATTATCTACTATAGCCTCTGTAAACCAATTGGGGACCCACTGGGCTCTGGACAGTGTACTTAGGTTAAGTACACTGCATAGATAGCCAGCTTCCTACACCCAAAGAAAAGTTGATCATCCACCCGGAAGTCTCTGGTACGATTGAACAAGTTACTTACCTTCGAAAACCCATTATCTGGTTGAGGCAATATCTAGCTGCAGATTCTTTACTTTTAAATTTCCCATTCGGCTCCGTGTGACGTCGTTGGTTATGACGTCCTGGTCACCTATTTAGGCGCCACCCAGGCGCATGGATGTCAGTTATTTTAGTTTTTTCCACAACAGAAGCGCATAGCCGTGAAGCAACTGACGTAAATGGATACAAACTAGGGCTTTGAAAAAGAGAAGAACCTTTTCCCTAACAAAATCAGTCCACAAAGCGGGGAAGCAGGGAGGGGCCTATAAGGAATCTGCAGCAAGATATTGTCTCTACCAGACAATGCATTACCAAAGGAAAGTAACTTGTTCATCTGTTAAGGACTTCTAGCTGCAGATTCCTTACCTTTGAATTAGATACCCAAGCCATGCTCACCCGGGGGTGGGTTACGGACCAATTCCTCACACTAGGAAGTCCTGCAGGACTGAACAAGCAAAATGGCAATCCCTGCTGACCTGACTGTCCAGGCAGTACTGCTTGGCAAACGTGGGCAAAGATGCCTACGTTGCTGCCTGACAGATGTCCAGGACTGGGACACTCCGAGCCAAGGCCGTAGTCGCAGCCTTTCCCCTAGTGAAATGGGCGCTTAATCCCTCAGGGGGTGCTTCTTAGACAGTGCATAGCAGATCTTAATACCGAGGATGACCCAGCGAGAAATTGTCCTTCTCTGCACTTCCTGACCCTTCTTAGCTCCCACGTACCCCACAAAGAGTTAGTCGTCCACCCGCAACTCTTTTGTGTAGTCAAGGTAGAACGACAATGCGCTTTTTGGGTCCAGGCAGTGGAGACGTTCCTCTTCCTTAAAGGGATGCGGGGGAGCAGAGAAGGGGTCACTACCTTCGGCAAAAACAAAGCACGGGTGCACCAATTTGTCTAGAAAAGACATGTAGGGAGGCATACAAGATAGTGCTTGCAACTCGCTCCCCCTCCGGGCAGATGTTATCGCGACTAGAAAGGGTGCCTTGATCGTAAGGAGCCAGAGGGCTTCAGCTGTGCAGAGGCTCGAAAGGAACACACAAGAAAAGTGAGGACCAAATTAAGGACTCCCCAAGTTCCCCATACCAGTCAATCTGCTCTCAACTGGCGCAGAAAGGAAATAACTGACGTCCGGGCACCTGGGCAGTGCCTATATAGGTGACTGCGATGTCATAACCGACACTAATGGTGCTGACGACGTCACATGGAGTCGAATAGAACCATCCAACATCACGAGCAAGGTGTAATGCTCGAGCAAATGTTTTTGGATCCGGCCTGGTGCCTGGGAAATTCAAAGGTAAGGAATCTGCAGCTAGAAGTCTCTATCTGGTAATGTAGAAAGAGAATGCTCTTTTTGGGTCCACTCAGGAGTCTCTTCTGTTCTTTGGAAGGGTGAGGCAGACCAAAGAAGGTAAGTAAGGTGATGATCTGGCCCACACGCCAAGGCGTCACCACTTTCAGAAGAAAAGTGGCACATGTTCTCAGCACCAGTTTGTCTGGGAAGAAAGATGTGTGAGGAGGGTGCACAGAAAGTGCTTGCAGCTTACTAACCCTGCTGGCAAATGTAGTGGCCACTCGGAGGACAGTTTTTAAGGTTATTAAGCGGAGATAGCAATTATGCAAAGGAAAAAAGGCATACACAAAAATAAAATTAAAATTAGGTGCAGGTCCCACTTGGGCATGGTGAAGGGTTTTGAAGACCACATATGCTGTAGTTCCTTGAAAAAAGGAGTCTTAACTGGTGACTTGAACAGGGAGGACTGATACTGCAACTGCAAGAATGCAGATATCGCCGAAAGGTACCCTTTTAACAGTGCGCCAGGGCAAAGCCTTGCTGGGTCAATGAGAGAACAAACAACAAAACTTCAGATAAGGTTGCAGAAAGGATATCAACCTGTTTGAATGCACAATGAGCCACAAATGTATCTCAACAGCAGTCGTATACTGTCTTGTTTTAGGACGCCTGGCTGCCAGAATGACATCATCAACTTCAGGAAGGAGGCTAAAAACTGTCAGCTGTCGCCGCTCCATCTTCACACATGAAGGTGGAATGTGTGCAGGTTCGGATGCAGAACCCTGCTCTGTTGCTGGTCCTACTGAAAATCATATAAGGTAAACTGCCAAAAAGGGGATCATTTATGGAGTTATTTGGTCAAAAAGTAAAATAAGTTGTTGTCAAAAAGAGTTACTCTAAAGACATACCAAGTCAACTGCACTGTGTTCAGAACAGCCAAGATAATTGGGAGCGTCTGAGAAGGAGTCAGGTGTGTCTTCTGCACATTTATAGAGAACCCCAGAGAATGCAGGAGGTTCGCCATAGTCTGAAGGTGAGAGACAACAGCCTGGGCGAGCCCGCCTTCAACAGCCAGTCGTTGAGATAGGGGAAGACTGGAACCCCTGATCAGCACAGATGAGTTGCGACCACCACCATCACTTTCGTGAACACCCGTGGGGCACTAGTAAGGCCAAAGGGCAGCACAATGAACTAAAAAATGCTCGTGGCCTACCGTGAACCGCAAGTAGCATCTGTGGGCTGGCAGGACGGGAATATGGAAATAGGCGTCCTGCAAGTCCAAAGCCACCATCCAGTCTCCAGGGTTGAGGGCAGAAAGGACCTGAGCCAATGTGAGCATTTTGAAGTTCTCCTTCCAAAGGAAACGGTTGAGGGCCCTGAGGTCTAGGCTAGGACGCAGGCCTTTGCCCTTCTTTGGCACCAGAAAGTAGTGGGAATAGCAACCACGGCCTACTTCTGGCACAGGGGTCCTTTTGATAGCTCCCTTGGCCAAGAGAACTGAAACTTCCTGGCGGATAAGCGCCAAATGATCCTCCGGCATGTGATCGAAAGACGGTGGCATGGAGGGAGGGATAGTATCAAAGGGGGAGGGAGTAGTACCTAAGGGTTATCTGCAAAACCGCCCTGTCTAACGTGATGGTTTGCCAGTGGGGGAGCTGATGGCAAAGCCTGCCACCTACTGGCCGGCGATGGGCCTGAAAGGTCAGACTAGGAGGGTTTGGAGGCTGCTGTAGGGGGGAAAGGGTGGACTGGCCTGCTCGCTGGCTCCCAGACCCGCAAGGTCGCTGGCTCCCACGTCCGCGGTTATGCAGAGGCTGGGCAACTTGCGTGGACCGGACGTGGTGGGGTGCCCCTTCTCTAGCCACTAAAGGGGCAAAAGGCAGACTGTGGTGGGCGGGAGGGGGACGCGAGGTGTAAGGATCTGGCTGTAGCTCGAGAATCCTTAAAGTGCTCCAGTGCTGAGTCTGCCTCTTCACCAAAAAGGCGACAGCCATCAATGGGCATGTCCAGCAGAGTGGCTTGGACATCCCCCGAAAAGCCAAACTTCCTCAACCAGGCGTAGCGCTGAAGGGCTACCGACAGGGCAATCGTTCTGCCCAGTGAGTCGTGGTATCCGGTCCAAATCGAATTGTGAATTTTGCTGCGTCTCTCCCATCTGCCAAGGCCTGTGAGAGAACGGCTTGGGCCTCCTCCAGGCACTGAGGCAGCACTTGCACAACTGTATCCCAGACTGCCTGGTTATAACAGCCCAAATGGGCATGCGGTATTCACGGACCGCAGTGCCAAGCTGGAGGACGGGAATATGCGCTTCTAAAGATGATCCACCTTCTTGGATTACCTATCTGGGGGAGCTGAAGGGAATGCTTGGAAGAAGAGGCTTGGACCACCAAGCTCTCGGGGGAAGGGTGTTGGGTGAGGAAAATGGGATCTCCGGAGCCGGCAGTGGGCAATCATCCGTTCCACAGGAGCCCCATGTGCTGAGCTTGGACCAACTGCCCAGAAGGACGTTCGTGATGGCTTCGTAGAAGGGCAAGATGGGTTCCGAGGAAGTTGTTGCAGGTTGAAGCACCTCTGTCAGGAGATTAGTCCTGAATGCCACTGTAGGGAGCTCCAGGCCCAAGGCCTCGGCTGCCCTATGCACCACCACTGCCTAGGACGCTCCCTCCTCCGTAGCCACGGTAGGGGGAGAAACCATGCATAGATCTGGTGAAGTGTCCAGACCACTGGCATCACCCAAGTCCTCTCTCCAGTCCAGTTCTTCCAACTGGTCTGCCGAAGGGTCCAACGACCTTTCCCAGTCCTCATCACCATCTTCAGGGCGATAAGGAACACCTGGGAAGAACAAGGGAACAAAAGTACCCTCCGGCGTCGGACTTGACGTCGGCCAACGTCTGTCCGGCTCCAGGTCCCTCTTGGGGATGAGCATGGGGACGGCATCGGCTGGGGCACAGCCGATGTCGGGGGGGTCATCGCTAGGATCGGTGCCGGGGAAAGTCGAGTAAGTTCAACCGGCGTCGATCCTGATCCAAGCATGGATCCACAGGGGCCCTCCAGCGCCGACCGACTAAGCGGGGCCCGAAGACGCGCAAGCGGAGTCTGGCTGCCCACAGATGCGGTGGAGGGCTTCGTAGAATGTTCGAAGTTGGGCAGGGGACACCCTGGCTCCTGGAAACAGGGGAGGCGCGGAGTCGTCCCTAAATCAGGCACCGGAGATGGAGCCTTAGAGTGACGACACTCCGGATCCCGGGTCATGTCAGCCGACCGACGGGGAGAAGACAAAGAGCGATGGCGCTTCTTCGCCTTCTTCTTCTGCTTCGATTTACCAAAGGAGTGCGAAGACTTAAACGAGGTGTGGTGGCTCCGCGAATGGTCTCGAGACCTTCCCCTCGAGCGAGACCAGGAGAAACGTGGAGCCGACTGCCGGGCATCCAAAAGCTTTCGGGACCGTTCCTGTAAAGAATTCAGATAAATGGCCTGGCAGTCGGAGCACGACTTTGGGTCGTGGTCGAGCTCCAGACACCAAAGGCACACGAGGTGTGGGTCCATCACAGACATCAGTTTGTGACAGACCTCACAGGGCTTAAAGCCGGTCCAACAATGGGACATCCCTCCCGCACCAGGAGTCGATGACTCGAAAAAAGCTTAGATCTCTCTGGATCTGTGCTAGGATGGCGTGGAGAAAGAAAGAACTGACGTCAGCGTGCTGGGGCGGAATCTATGTAGGCGCAGCAAAGTCATCCCGGCGACCATGATGCGACGATGGATGCGGAGTCAACCGATGCCACCTTCCAATGCACAGGGGTACTGCTAAAAGAAAAATTCTCCAGATCCAGTCTGATGCCTGGGGGTAATTCTAAGGTTAGGAATCTATAACTAATAGCCTCTTTCAGATACACTCGCAGTTTACCACCTATTTCAAGTAGGTGGTAAGCCACTCGCAAACGGGAAGGGGTCCCCGGGACACCCCTTCCCCTTTGCAACCGGCAGCAAATATATTTTTTAAGAGCAGTCAGTGATCCCATGGATGGCATTTGGAAAAAAAAACTGCTCTATTTAAAAAGCAGTTACAGACTTTGTGATCTGCTGACCCCAGCATGCCACCATCCCTGTGAGTGATGGCCATTCCCAGTGGTGTCGCAAATTGCGACCTGTCTCTTTAATCTTAATGAGGCAGGTCATTTGCGACCCTATTGGGTATAACAAACAGTGTTAGAGACGCTGTTATACATTTTATTTCGCGAGTCGTAAAATGGAAGGGTCGTACATCTGGCCCTTTGTGGATTGACACTTTAGGTACTGTAAAGTATTTATTCATTTATTTATTTTAAGCAACTTATAAATCGTGCAAATACCAGACATAGTTTATTACAATATAAAGGCCAATATTAATTTAAACAATACATAAAATATCTCTTAATGCCGTATTTTATATGTCAATAACACATAAATTCATTACAATACAGATGATCAATAACATAAAATGCACAGACTTAAACTGTGGCAACAAAAATATGTCTTCGACGCGCGTTTCGGCGCAATCTGCGCCTTCGTCAGGAAATGCCACACAATTACCTAAAACATAATATTTGAAAGTTACTCTGAGATTCTTGATGAATGCAAAGTAGATTGACCACCACCTAGTGACATTAGCTAAAAAGCAGTAAAGAATAATAAAGGGATAACTTGTGGAAGAAAGTCTTATAGTATCACCCTTGAAATGTGGGAAAGAAAGAAAATATAGTGACTAATTAGATGTAGTCGAATTTATAAGAAAGAAGCCAAAGGCCACCATTGGTTCCTTTTCAGCTTAATTAAAGACTTAAATGGACCCATAAGCCTACCAATGATAGTGCTTACTTTTATTTTGCATATAAGTCACTTATTTGAATTGTGGGCCAGCGTAAGGATAGACGTTCAGGATCTAAAAGGATTAATAAGACAATACCAAATTAAATCGTATTTATAAAACGAGTTGCCCTTGTAAAAAGTGTAGAGGGCATAATAATTACCCTAATATATATCCTTCAGGGCACTGATATATCTTTCCCGAAGATGTTTGTATATTTTATATTTAAAAACGATGTATATTCCTTTAAAATCTGTGTAACAAGACAGTAATTAAATGTTGAAATCATAGTATAATAAGTAACATTTTCAGAACTTATCTTCATATGGATGTTTATCAATACCTGATACTCTCACAACACATGATCGTTGCGATGAGATAATTAATAAACTCTTATTCTGGTATATATTCAGTCAATTTCCGTAATTGGTTTCCCCTCAGGAATACTCTGGAAGGACAACCAAAAACAACAATTAGAATACTATAGTCTCTAAAAAGGATAATTCACAAAAAGCTTCTTCCGGGATACTGGGACCCTGGGGAAGGTGGCGTACACTCCGGCGAAGCGTGCCAATACTAAATCTCCAACCAAGCAAAATAATTACAGTACGCTCTCAGGAAGGAATCAGGCAGCACATAGTGGAAATCATCCACATTTTTAATCTACACAACGCGTTTTGGCGACAGCCTTGTTCCCGTGTAGAAGTGCAAAGTATAACAAACACTAATAAAGTTGTGACACGATCAGCAATGTTCAGACATCAACATAGACATAGGACAATGTTTTCTTGTTCGGCTGTGGCATCCATCTTGTAATGATGCAAATATATATGGAGAGTATTTAGTTACAGTTCGAAATGTCTCCACTGTTTGGATTGGAACGAACACTCGTTGCTGTTGTGTACCTGTATTGACTGCTTGGGGACACCGTTGTGTCACTTGCTTTTGCGTGTCCCTGCGAGGACACCGTATCAAGGTTGTTGACAGCTGTGACATCACCAGCTGGCAATTGATGACAGTTGACAGCTGGTGATCCACAGCAGCGGATGCATTCTTGCGCTCCACGTGTGGAGCTGTGTTGGCGAATAAAGAACTTCTACATACTGTACGGATCCGCTTTGTTCTTTACAAAGTGGCGACGAGCGCCAACACCGGAACCCACTACCGGTATTTTTTAAGTAAGAAAAACCGGCGTAAAGGAAATCTGCAGTCCCTGAACAATTACCTTCACGTTGAGGAGTTGATAAACTGTGGAGAAAGCTGCTGCGGAGGAAAATACGAATTTATGAAGAATTCAAGGTGCGTTCAGCAACCGATACGTAAAAGAAAATTAAGGCAACAATACATGAAGAAAGAAATGTCGAAGGATCTGTGAAGGAAAAGCAAGAACGAGCATAGTGGACACTGTGAGTAACGAAGTGTAAAAATTTATGTCGGCGTATTAGACGTTAAACACCGTTATTAACTCTGTCTATAAGGCTTCTGTGAGGAAAAACGCTTCGCACTCCCCAACGGCAAAAATATGACAGTTTAACGAAGTAAACTGCCAGCTGATCAAGCGTCACGCATGCAAATTAGATGTGACGTAGGCTGACGCGCATAAGAATTCTTCAGAAAAAGCAGTGACGTATTACGTACTCAACGTGCGGCCATTTTGGAATCTGTGAAAAGTAAACAAACCAGTGAAATTGAATCTCCTGGGCAACGCGCGTTACGCGCAAGGAAAAAAAACATCGGCAACTCTGAACTGAGCTTCAAATCAGCTGCCGGAAGTAAACAGAAGCTGAATTTCGAATGCCAGCAACACAATTTAATAAAAAAAAATACACCAGTATTCAAAGACACTAAAAGTGAACTGTCATCACAGTTGCTGCACTGTATTTAAAAATAAAATATAATAACAAATTAGACGTAGAATGTCATCAGGTTACTTGTGGAATCTTTCCCCACCACAATCATTCCTACCTGGCAAGGGAGAACCATTACTAAAATGGGAAGAATGGAGGGAGTATTTTAATAACTACATCTCGCAGTTTGATGATGATGACGAATTTACACCAAAGAAGAAATACAAACTCCTGCTACATTGCCTTGGAGCTGGTGGAATAAAAGTGTACAACAGCATCAACAAGAAAGCGAGAGGTGAGGGAGAAGACGACGTTTACGCTAATGCAATAGATGAACTGAATGCGTATTACAAGCCTAATGTGTGTGTTGGTGTGGATAGATATAAATTCTTCCACAGGAAGCAAGGGAAAGAAGAGTCGGTCGATGACTATGTCTCTGCACTAAAGGAGTTGGCATTGAATTGTCGTTTTGGGAATCTACACGACGAGTTCATTAGAGACCAAATTGTTATGCAGGGGTCAAATGCTGACATACAGGACAGCCTCTGGGCAAAAGGAGAGTATCCACTCCAGAATATTATCGACGTTGCAAGAAAATCTGAATTAACAGGACGCTGTGCAAAGGCAGTGATAGCCGAAAGCAATGGGAAAAAAGATGGCGGAACTGTCAGCAAGGTGACACATGTCAAGCAAAACACGAAGAATACATGGAACAAGTCAGCAAAGAAAATAAGCAACAAATCTACGGATAGCGAAGCAAGGCGTTGCTACAGATGTGGAGACAATACACATTGGGCCGACGACAAAAAATGCCCAGCACGGGGAGCAAAATGCACATACTGCGGAGTCATTGGGCATTTCCAGAAGGCATGTCGAAGGCGTAAGGCACGCTCTGTGAAGAACATCTATGAAGCAGAAGAATCAGAGAGTGAAGAATCGGAGGATGACGACGTCAACATGTATGTCCTCAGCATCGAGGAGGAAATGATAAACGAAGTCAGTACAGATGGTGTAAATAAAAAAAAGAAACCAACATGCAACATGGTAATTGGAGGCGTGGATATCAACATAGTTGCTGATTCAGGCTCACCATATACTATAGTGAACAAAAAAGTATGGGAAGAAAAGTTTACACCACATATTGGCAATCACCTTGAGAAAGCTGACATCCTGATCAAGTCATTCACTGGAGAAGCAATTGACGTGTGTGGCTACAGAAAACTAAATTTCGCCTACAAAGGGAGAGAAGCAGAAGGCAAACTCTATGTATCCGCTGTGGGGCCATCGGTCTTGGGCTGGATGGACCAGGGGAATTTGAGCATCATCTTGGACCCCAGCAGCTCTGACCCTGTCCTAGTGGTGCAGAACGCGTACGACTACAACAAATCCATTCTAAACAAGTTCCCCAATGTCTTTAAGGAAAAAATTGGTGCACTTAAGGGATACCAACATAAGATAGTCGTCAAACCAAATGCTACACCTGTGGTACACAAGACTCTCAATCTACCATTTGCAATCAAGGACGAAGTTAAAAGACAAATCGAGAAGCTCCTAAAGGAAGGTATAATTGAACAAGTGGAGGCAAGTGAATGGGTCGCACCTTTGGTGGTAGCCAAACGACCAAATGGAAAATTGAGACTCTGTGTGGACTTGCGGGACCTTAACAAGAGTATAATAATTGAGCAGTTCCCGTTACCTAAAATAAGCGAAATGCTTGCAACAACCAAAGGTGTCAGATGGTTTTCTACAATTGACCTTAAGTCTGCTTACCACCAGGTGCCACTGCACCGCGAGAGCAAAAGGCTTTCAACGTTCATTACGCCATTTGGGTGTTACCAATTTACGAGAGTACCCTTTGGATTGGCATCCGCAGCAGCGATGTTTCAGAGACTAATGAACAACATCTTCAAGGGAGTAAAGGGTATTCTGATGTTTCAAGATGATATCCTTATTATGGGAAAGACAAGGGAAGAACACGATGACAAGGTTGAGCAAGTGCTAAAAATCCTGGAGACGAAGGGACTCACGGCTGAGTACAGTAAATGCAAGTTTGCATGTGAGTCAGTGAACTATCTAGGGCACGAAATCAATGGTAAAGGAATCTACCCGAAGAAAGACTTGATGGAAGCAATTAAAAACTCTCCAGTACCCAAAAACAAAGAAGAGTTGAAGTCTTTCTTAGGCCTTGTAGAATTCTATGCGAAGTTTGTAAAGAATTTCTCGGAAAAGACGTACGATCTACGACAACCATTAAAAATGAGAAGCGAATTTGTTTGGACCGACACGTGCCAAGCTGCTTTCAACACCATTAAGGAAGACCTGTGCAATGCGATACCCCTACAAGGATTTGACCCTTCACTCTACAACACCATAACAACGGACGCAAGCTCTAAGGGTCTGGGAGCGGTCTTGACTCAAGGAGATGACAAGGGTCTACAGTACACCATAGCATTTGCATCACGGTCATGGACACCAACGGAGGAAAGATTCTCTGTTATTGAACGTGAAGCATTGGCGTGTGTGTGGGCCTTGGAGCATTTTCGGAACTATGTGTGGGGAAATAAGGTCACGCTATGCACGGACCATAAGCCACTCACCAAGGTGTTCACCACTAAGGGTCTGTATTCGGCTTCACCAAGGCTGGCGCGTTTATCGGTACGCCTATTTGACTTCAATTATAATATTGAATACGTGCCAGGGGTGAAGAACGTTGTAGCGGACTATTTGAGCAGATTGCCGATAAAAAACGAAAACCAGGAAAATGGAACTGACGAGGTAGAATACTGTATTGCCAGCCTTGACGACAATATCCAGGGAATCTCTAAGGAAGAGTGGCTCACTGAGCAAGAGAAGGACAAGGACATCTGCCAAGTGATTAGAATGTTAGAAGGAGAATGGACACACAAAAATAAACTCACTGAAGCTATGAGACATTTCTATGAAGTGAAGCAGGAACTGTCACACGAGAATGACTTACTGTTGAGAGGTTGTAGGGTGATACCCCCAGTCACGTTAAGAAAAAGAATCCTTGATATTTGTCACGAGGGACATTTAGGCATAGTTAAATGTAAAAGGAGAGTCAAGGAAAGCTACTGGTGGCCCGGGGTAAGCAAGGACATGGAAAGAGTAGTCAGAAACTGCAACATGTGTCAGCAATCTGACAAGACCCAGGTAACTCTTAGACCACCACTACACCCCATTAGTTGTCCGTCTATGCCATGGGAAAGAGTGGGGATTGATATCATGGGCCCCATAGAAGGAAAAGAGGAGCAATGGTATATAATAGTACTCATTGACCATTTTACCAAGTGGCCTGAACTCACGTTCACGGTTAAACCTGATTCTAGGGCGGTGGTAGAGTTTCTAGATTCTGTTTTTACGCAAGAAGGGCTCCCCAAACAAATCACCAGTGATAATGGCCCGCAGTTCCTCTCAGACCTGTTTAAGGCCTACACTTCTAGGAACCAAATTACACACAAAACTACATCAGTGTACCACCCTGCCGGTAACGGAGCGGTGGAACGCTTCAATAGAGTACTCAAAGGCATTATCCAGTTGTCCAACGACAACAGACTGTGTTGGAAGAGTGAGATCCTAAAAACTGTGTGGGCCTACAGGATCACACCGTGCGAATCAACTGGTCACAGCCCCTTCGTACTTATGCGGGGCAGAACGCCTCTCTCTAAGGATAATGTGGGTTGGGCATTAGCTTCAAAGAGTGTACACTGGTCCAGTGACCAAGTAAGAAGGAAGGTTGGGCAGGGTCAGAATAGAACAAAAAAAAGATACGACCACAAACATGGTTGCAAGGATGTGCAACTCTCCTTAGGGGAAACCGTTAAGGTAAAGAAAAGTGGCCACATAGCTAAGGGACAGAACAAGTTCTCTCCACCCCTAACGGTTAAAGAGGTGTATTGCAACTCCGCCCTCTTAAGCGACGGTAAGGTGCATCACTTCTCAGCCTTATCTGTGTGCAAGCCTACCATGGGAGTCACTAACGGAGTGCACTGTAAGCCAAAGGATAACAAGCACCACATTTCCCTATCTGACTCATCCGACAGTGAAGCCACCCAGTACCCTCTCACTACACACGCTGAAGCTCCTAACCCCGAGACACGCACCCTTAGCACAGATCCTGGTAGAGTAGTCAGAGTTTTGCCACCCACTCCTAGATATGACGTGTCACTACCTTCTAGTACCAGCAGGTGTGGCAGAAGGATAATACCACCTGCGAAACTTAACGATTACATTTGTGACTAGGCTTTTCTGTTTAGTTTTGTTAGCCATTGTCACTCTGTTCATAAAGGGGGAAGATGTGTTGTGTACCTGTATTGACTGCTTGGGGACACCGTTGTGTCACTTGCTTTTGCGTGTCCCTGCGAGGACACCGTATCAAGGTTGTTGACAGCTGTGACATCACCAGCTGGCAATTGATGACAGTTGACAGCTGGTGATCCACAGCAGCGGATGCATTCTTGCGCTCCACGTGTGGAGCTGTGTTGGCGAATAAAGAACTTCTACATACTGTACGGATCCGCTTTGTTCTTTACAGTTGCATTTAAACAAGTTATATAGCTTACGAATGCACATAGGACAATAAATTAGTTGATTTGTATAATACAAAAAGAGAAACAAAGATCAAAAATCATTTGGCAGCCATCCTGAAAAGATAAATTCATAGTGGCGAAAGAACAGTCAACCATACAGTGCCAGTGCACATATTTACAATCAAAACGATATCTATTTACTCATCCTAAAGTACACTTCTCCTTGTGTGATCGTCTTACACCACCATGGTGTTTCAAGCAAGCGAGAGTGTGCAGATACATTAGTCTGTCTCTGCTCAATGTCACATTTAAAGGGAGGAAACCCAAAATGTAATGCAACGTATTCGCAAAATATTTACAATAGAAAATGTGTACAAATTATGTGCATCGTAATAACAGCTAAAAAGGATATAGGCTGTAATCATAATTGAATTTCTAGAATATGTATTATTGACATATAAAATACGGCATTAAGAGATATTTTATGTATTGTTTAAATAAATGTTGGCCTTTATATTGTAATCAACTATGTTTTTAACTATTTCAAATTAAAATTTTAAACCTCATTTTTTTTTGTGTTACACTGAGTTCATAGTAGAGTAGTGTGTATTATATGATGTGTGTATTTTGAGATTTGCAACAATTGTAATTCTATAATTGCCTAGGGATTTGTTTTCCATTGAACATGTAGTGAAGACTTACTGAGGTTCGAACCTGTTGGCTGTTTGGTGTCTGTAGACTAGTGGCTTTTTTATAGGTTTTTTTTTTACTTTTTATATAGCGAAACTCGACCCAAAGGTATTAGAGCACTGGGCATGAGCACCAGCTATATTACATAAGGACACATTAATTGTTGGTAGGCACAGGGAGATAAAGTGATTTGCCCAAAATCACAGGATGTTGAGCAGATGACGAGAGTCGAACCTAGTTCCCCTGTTCCAAAGTCGCCAGCTCTGGCCGTTACACCACATCCTGTCCACTTTATAGGTTGATTAGTGAATTGATGTTTTTTTTGTGTTTTACCAGTTTTATAGAATGTGCTGGCGTTTTCATACATCTTTTGTCATCAAAATTGACAAGTAATAGTCAATTATGTATCAGAAATTAATCATGTTTGAAAATGGACTATGGGATGCAAGTTAATTTCTTAAATTATGGTTTCTGAATTTGGATACTATTTGTCAATAATTAAGGATTGAAATGAGACTCACAAAATTAAGGTGGGAATTACTGCATGCCATTTGTTTAAGTGTAAGTGTTGTTGATTGATCCATTTAGTAGATGCTCTAGGAATGATGATTTAGTCAGAGGGATTAGGGTTGCATTCCTTAATAGATCTATGCCTATGTAATAGGTTTTTAAGGAGGTATTATGGCAATGGCAGTGACCCTGGTTCGAACCTACGCTTTACTAAGTGGGATTTTATTTGATCGGTCAGGAACCTGGACTCAGACAGATAAAGCCAGAAGGCTGTTGTTTATTAAGTCATTGACGACATTATCAAATTTTAGTAGAAAATTAGGCAGACGCTCTCCGGTGGAATTGTTGCATATCTACAGAGCAAAATGTGTAGCAATTGCCACCTATGGAGCTGGAATTTGGGGATACGCCAATGTAAACTCATTACAGATTGCAGAAAATATGTTTCTTAGGTTCCTTTTGGCAGTACCAGATAGTACCTCAACTTATATCTGTCACTCGGAACTGGGCATGCCATACTTAGAGAACACGACTAAGATTCAGCCCGTCCTCCTGTGGTATAGAATTTGGACCGCTGATGAGACTGTTTTTAATCGCCACATATTGAAAGACGCCCTAGGGATTGATGGGGTCAATCAAATAAGATGGCTAGAATATGTTAAAATGGTTTTATTCAAACAAGGCCACTTAGAATACTATAATGACCCTCATACTATGTGTAACGTGTCTAGGAAAGACCTTAAAGCTAGTGGTATGCGTTTATTAGGTGAAATCAGAATTACAACAGAAATGAAAAAATCAACGGTCCAAGCCCATCATCTTACCCTGCCGACATCAACTATACAACCTTATATTTCATTAAGTACTGGGGATTATGACCGATTCCTGCTAACACGTTTTAGATTGAATATTTTACATAGATCCTTAAGTTCCCCTGAATTAAACGGCTGGTCGAGAGACTTATGTAAATGTCCGCTCGATGATGTTTCTGTACAGTCGACCATACATATATTATTCTTTTGTAGATTTTATTCTATCCCGAGAAGGAGATTATTCCTGTACTAAAAAAACTTGGACTGAGACAATGTCGCCCCGCATTACTGGTACTGCAAATCCTAGAAAAAGAAATTGTCATTGCCTTTGTTACTGCCTTATAAAAACATGTTTTTACATTTCGTAAATCTATTATGATGGGATCTCTCTTTGTGTATTTAGTCTTTGTTAAAAGTACTGTCGACATGATAATGTTTTTATAATTTTTAATGGAGTTTTAAATGATTGATATATGCACTGTGCTTTTATGGTTATCTTTTACAGTAACCGAATAAAGAGCTTTTGAAGTTGAAGTGGGATGTGATTTCTATGCTTGCTCTAAATTTGTTTCTATTTAGTTTTTATTATCTTTCTTCTTTCTCTTTATGATACGATAGAGTTATCAAGTTGATCTTGTAGAATATAATTGTGCCTGATTTAACATAGTTGGTCAGGTAAAGAATGTTTGATGCAGAGTTTAAAATACGGTTGCTAAAGATAGAATTCATAGTTATTGGCTGTTTTTTAGAAACTGTTAGGTTAATTGCCAGGAAGTGATGTCAGATGTCAAAACCAGGAAAACACTATATAAGTGGTGAGATTTCTTGGCTTGATTTGCATTCTTGTTCATGCGGCATGATCACGAACATTCAGGTGGGGTGGCAACAGGGTGTTTGCTACTTTTTGGTGTGCAGTGTGTGAGGTCTTCATAATTTTCATTTATCCTTTTTCTTATGTTGTAGAAATTGAGGATGAGAAATCTTTAACAATTTTAGTGTTGAATAGATTTTAACGTGGCGCATTGATTTTTGGAGCAGTCTTTCAGGGAACTTACATTTGTAATGGTAGGAAATCAGGGGTTATTAGGATTTAGGTAAGGACGACTATAAAGGTTGTCAGCGGATTGATTATTTTTGTTATTGAACATGTTACACTAGGAAATATTGGTTTCTTAGATTTTATTGTTGGGGCTTTGTTGGTGATCTGCTGTCAGTGTGTCCATACACCACATAATAAAATATATGTTGCTTAACAGAATTAACAAATAAAGTTTATAATTTTAATTTGATACGTTCTAAAGATTTTTTTTTTAAAATGCCTGAAATGTTTATTTAGGTGAACTGTTTCACTTCATGTGCTTGAGTTCTTTAACTTCTCCAAATGTCTCCCTTTGAATCCTTTTTTTCTTACTTCTTTGATTCAAACTATCTTTACATAAGAACATATTCTTCGCATTAAAAATATGGGATGACAATATAATGTTATAGCTTCAAGTTTACCTATATACAATCTTGACTAAAGTGCTGCCTCTGAAACAGATCCGAATAGTTTCTATAAGAACAGGTTACTTACCTTCGGTAACAATATATCTGTAAGAAACATAGGTTAGTTATAGATTCCTTACCTTAGAATCTCCCCCAAGCATCAGACTGGATCCGGAAAGTTTTTTGGCAGCAGTATCCCTGCGCGTCAGAAGGTGTCGTCGGTCGACTCTGCGTTCGTTGTCGGTGTCGTGGTGGCCGGGATGACTTTGCGGTAGCTACATAGACGCTGCCCTCGCGTCAGGTCTGTACACGACTTTCCACGCCAGAAGCGCAGAGCCATGCAAGACACTGACCACTGGTGCACAACACTGAGGCCCTGAAAGGATGTCTTTAACCCTAGAAGTCAGTTAGCAGAACGGGGAGGATGGGTGGGGAGGTAAGGAATCTAAAACTAACCTATGTTTCTTACAGATATATTGTTACCGAAGGTAAGTAACTTGTTCATCTGAAATAAACAGTTAGTTATAGTTTCCTTACCTTAGAATAGATATCCCAGCAATATCAACCTCAGAGGTGGGTCTGTGAATCAAGTTCACACCAGAAAGTCCTGGCGAACAGGACAGCCAAAGAAGCCGTCTCTCCGGACTTGGCTGTCCAGGCAGTAGTGTTTCTTAAACGTGTGCAGCCATGCCCACGTAGCAGCCTGACAGATGTCATTTAGGGGGACTCCTCGTCCCAAAGCAGTAGTAGCTGCCGTTGCCCTGGTGAAATGGGCACGCAGCCCCACTGGAGGCTCCTTCTTAGCCAAAGAATGGCAGGCTTTGATGCACAGAACGACCCACCTGGAGATGGTCTGTTTGTGCACAGCCCGACCTTTCTTAGTGCCCACGTAACCAACAAAGAGCTGGTAGTCCACCCGGAATTGTTCGGTGCAATCCAAGTAGAAAGAAAGCACACGTTTTGGATCCAGACAGTGAAGCCTTTCTTCCTCTTTCGAAGGATGCAGAGGTGGAAAGAAGATGGGCAAAGTGATGGTTTGGGCAATGTGGAAAGAAGTAACCACCTTGGGAAGAAATGAAGGTCTAGTTCTAAGGACGACCTTGTCCGGATGGACAGCCAGAAAGGGAGGCTTGGAAAACAGAGCTTGAACCTCACTCACCCGGAATGCAGAGGGGATGGCCACCAGAAAAGCAGTTTTCAAAGTGAGAAGTCCAAGAGGACAGTTATGCAGTGGCTCAAAGGGAGAGCACTCAAGATATGTCAGAACTAAGTTCAAGTCCCACTGGGGCATTACGAAGGGAACATGAGGAAAAAGAGGAGTAATGCCCTTAAGAAATCTATTTACAACAGGGGACTTGAAAAGAGAAGGCTGATCAGGGAGCCTGAGGAAGGCTGAAATGGCCGAGAGGTAGCCCTTAAGAGTGCCCAGAGCAGAGTCCTGCTGGGCCAAAGAAAGGAGGAACAATGAACCTTAGAAAGAGGGGCAGAAATGGGATCCACAGCCTCTTACTGTGCACCATGCCACAAATGTATTCGATCTGCAGGCATATACCGTCTTAGTGGAGGGACGCCTGGCTGCCAAGATTACATCACAGACTTCGGGAGGCAGGTCAAATTACGTCAACTGCCGCCACTTAATCTCCACACAAGGAGGTGGAGGCTGGACAGGTTTGGGTGGAGGACTATCCCCTGCCGCTGCGACAGAAGATCCTCCCAAAGAGGCAGTCGGATCGGAGGATCGATGGCCATGTTGAGCAGCTCGGGACACTAGACTCTTCGTGCCCAATCTGGAGCCACAAGAATGACTTGAGCCCAGTCGCGGTTGATCTTCTTCAGCACTCTGTGCAGAAGTGGTATAGGCAGAAAGGCGTATAGAAGACCGCAACTCCACTCGTGACCAAAAGTGTCGCCTAGCGAGTGCCGCCTTGGAAATTCCAACGCGCAGAATTGCTGACATTGCGTGTTTCCTTCGGTGGCGAATAGATCTAACCAAGGCTCTCCCCACTGCTGAAAGAGACCTTGCACCACCTCCGAGTGAAGATGCCATTTGTGATCCATCATGCACCTGCGGCTGAGTTTGTCTGCCCTGGTGTTCAGTGAACCTGCCAGGTGTTGAACCACCAGGTATTTGCCCTTATGTTCCAGCCATGTCCAGATGTGGAGGGCCTCTTGACATAGGATCCAGGACCCCACCCCGCCTTGTTTGTTGCAGTACAACATGGTGGTGGTGTTGTCCATGAACACCTGTACCAGTCTTCCCCAGACAGAGTGAAGGAATGCTTTGAGTGCAAGACTGATCGCCCGAAGCTCCAGAAGGTTGATGTGGAGCCTGAACTCCGCCAGAGACCAGAGGCCCCTGATCTCCGCCTCTCCCATGTGGCCACCCCATCCCAGAAGGAATGCGTCAGTCACCACTGTGTCGTCTGGTTGGGAAAGGGAGAGGGATCTTGCCGTTGACCCAATCCTGGTTCGTGAACCACCACTGCAACTGTCGTGCAGTGCCTTCCGAGATCTGGACGCAATCGGACTGATTCCCCTGATGCTGCACCCACTGGAACTTCAGGTCCAACTGCTGAGCCCGCATATGCCACCTGGCATGATAGACCAGCAGGAAGCAGGAGGACATGATGCCCAGCAGCCTCAGGGTCATCCTGACCGAAACCCAGGATAGGGGCTGAAAGATCGGAATCATAGCCCAAATATCCCGAACTCGCTGTTTGGGAGGATAAACCCGAAACTGCGTTGTGTCCAAAACCGCCCGATCAAGAGGACCTTCTGAGAGGGAGTCAGGTGTGACTTCGCCACGTTGATGGAGAACCCCAGCGAATGCAGGAGGTCGGCCGTAGTCTGGAGGTGAAAGACGACGCCTTCAACAGCCATTCATCGAGCTAGCTGAAGACTGGAACCTCTGATCTGCGCAGATGAGCTGTGACCAACACCATCACTTTCGTGAACACACGAGGGGTGCTGGAAAGGCCAAAGGGGAGCACGGTAAACTGAAAGTGTTTGTGGCCTACCGTGAACCGCAGGTAACACAGCTGGGCAGGCAGGACGGGTATGTGAAAGTAAGCGTCCTGCAAGTCCAACGCTACCATCCAGTCTCCAGGGCAGACAAGACGTGAGCGAGCGCCAACATCTTGAGCTTCTCCTTCCGGAGGAAGCGGATGACGATCCTGAGATCCAAGATAGGATGCAGGCCTTTGTCCTTCTTGGGTACCAGAAAGTAGTGGGAATAGCAACCACAACCTACTTCCGGGGTAGGAACGCGCTTGATGGCACCTTTGGCCAAGAGTGCTGAAACCTCCTGTTGGAGAAGGGCCGGGTGATCCTCTGACATGCGATGGTACTGAGGTGGCATGGAGGAAGGGGTAGTCTCGAAGGGGATGGAGGAGCCCCTTCAGACTATTTGCAAAACCCACCTGTCCGACAGGATGTTTCGCCAGTGGGGGAGGTGATGGCAGATCCTGCCGCCCACTGGCATTTGGTGGCCCTGAAAGGTCGTACTAGGAGGGTTTGGAGGCTGCTGCAGAGGGGGCTGTGGTGGACTGGCCTGCCCACTGGCCCCAGAACCACACCAGTGGTTCCCACGTCCCCGGCCGCACTGGGGCTGAACAACTTGCGTCGGCCTGTGGCTCTGGGTGGGACGTAGCGGGGCACCTCTTCCGTAGCCACGAAAGGGGCGAAAGGCAGACTGCGCAGTGCAGGTGATGGAGAGGCCCAAGGACCTGGCCGTAGCCCGAGAGTCCTTAAAGTGCTCTTGCACATTGTCTGCCTTGTCGCCGAAAAGGCGACGGCCATCAAAGGGCATGTCCATAAGGGTGAATTGGACATCCCCAGAAAAACCAGTCGAACGAAACCAGGCGTAGCGTCGAAGGGCTACTGACATGGAAATCGTCCTGCCAAGTGCGTCAGCGGTATCCAGCCCACAGCAGATGGTTACTTTGCCACGTCTCGCCCCTCGGAAACTGCACGGAAGAGTATGACCCCGGCCTCTTTCGGGCACTGAGGCAGCATCTGCGACACCGTATCCCACACAGAGTGGGTGTAACGGCCCAACAGACATGCAGTGTTTACCGACCGCAGCCCCAAGATGGCGGGAGAAAACATTTTATTCCCAAGGTGGTCCAGCTTTTTGGATGCCCTTTCCGGTGGTGTGGTAGGGAAGGCGCCTTTAGAAGTGGAGGCTTGAACCACTAAGCTCTCAAGGGTGGGGTGTTGGGAGAAGAAAGTAGTCACCCGGGGCCGGGCGGTGGCGTTGGGCAATCATCCTGTCCACAGGAGCCCCTGTATTGGGCCTGGACCACGTGCCCAAAAGGATGTCTGTGAGGGCTTCATTAAACAGCAGCAGGGGCTTCAAAGAGCTTGCTGCCGGTTCAAGGACCTCTGTCAGGAGGTTAGTCCGCAACACCACTGCGTATGACGCTCCCTCCTCCGTAGCCACGGTAGGAGGAGACAACATGCCAAGGTCTGGTGAGGTATCTAGACCACTGGCTTCCCCCAGTTCCTCTCGCCAGTCCGGTTCGTACACCAACTGGTCGGTTAAAGGGTCCCCAGACCCCTCCCAGCCCTCCTCACACTCCTCTTGCTGCCAATCTGGTCTCAAAGAGCGAGGGTAGAACAGGGGCACAAACGTACCCGCCGGATTTGGATCCGGCGTTGGTTGACGTCGGTCCGACTCCGTGTCTACCTTGAGGTGGAGGCCGGGGTCGACGTCGGCTGTGGACACAGCTGACGCCAGTGGCGGTCGTGGTGTTGGTGAAATCGGCGCCAGGGGAGGCGTAACGAGGTCGACCAGCACCAACCTGGATCCAGGCAGGATCCAAGGGGACCCTGCGGTGCCAAGGCCGAAGCCGCCGAAGGCCTACGGCTCCCAGCCGAGACGCGGGGCACGAAGGTGCGCCGGTGGAGTCGGACTACCCAAAGATGGTACGCATCGCTTTGTAAAACTGACGAAGCTGGGCAGGGGTCGGTCCCAGGAAGAAGGGGAAACCCAGAGCCGACCCTATGGGCTCCGCACGCGGAGCTGCAGGAGGGGCACAACCAGCATCCCTCGTCACGTCGGCTGATGGACGGGAGAAGTTGAAGATTGACGATGCTTCTTCGACTTCTTTTGTGCTTCGACTTACCTGACCCCGAGTGTGAAGACTTAGAGGATGAATGGTGGTGACCGGTCCCTCGACGTCCTCCGCGACTGGGACCTCGAACTGCACAAAGCCAACTGCCGGGCCTCGAGTATCTTTTAGGACTGCTCCCGCAAAGACTTCGGGGCCGCAGTCGGAGCACGACTTGGGGTCATGGTCGCGCTCCAGGCAGTAGAGGCACACGCTTTGGGGATCCGTCACCGACATCAGTCGGGTACAGGAAACGCAAGTCTTACAGCCAGGCATCCCTCCTGCACCAGGAATCGTGAGGACTAAAAAAACAACGAAGTAGACAAAAGTAGAGAAAAAAGCTCAGTCAAAAAAATGACTTGGGGTACCGCTCTATCTGGATCTGCGCTTGCTGGCATGGAAAAAGAAAGAACTGACGTCAGCGCGCGAGTGCAGCGTCTATTTAGCTACCGTGAAGTCATCCCGGCGACCACGATGACGAACGCGGAGTTAACCGACGCCACCTTCTGACACGCAGGGGTACTGCTGACGAAAAACTTTCCGTATCTAGTCTGACGCCTGGGGGTGATTCTAAGGTAAGGTATCTATAACTAACTGTTTCTTTCAGCTATATCTGTTTTCGTACAATCTGAAAAATGTGATGTAACCAAGTTGTTTTGTTATTCTTGCAGCCCTGAAGGACTGGTTTTCTTTCTGTGAAACACCTGTTGGCTGCCCAGGTGTTTTCTTTCTCTATGACCTATGAACTTCACAAATTGTATTTTTCGAGGAGGTCTGTATGGATGTGTAATTTTGGATACTGTTTCAATATTATTCACTCAATCCATACTGACTTAATGTATCCTGCATACAAAAGGTACATGTCTTAAGAATAAGACTAATAAATATATTTCAGATACTCTAGATTCAATTGCGAACTATACACTATATAAAACTACTCCACGTATTACATTACTAGTGTTTTAAAGCTTTAAGTCAAAGGGGAAAGTAGCTTAGTGGGTGGAGAGTGCAAGGGCTAGGTGTTCTGTTATCCCCTGTATTTATGTTCAAGTGATTAATCATTTGACTTGGTGTGTCTTTAGATTAACTCTTTTTGAAACTAACTTATTACATTTTTTGACTAAATAACTTCATACATTATCCACTTGTTGGCAATTTACCTTATATGATGACATTGATACACTGGCCCCTGAAGGATTATTGGGTTGCCCATCCACGAAGCAGTGCTCCTCCCAAAAAGGCAGCATGACCGGAGAACCGATTCTCATGTCATGACTTCTGGATAACATATTCTCCATACCCAATCAGGATCCACAAGAATAACTTGGGCCTGATCATTCCTGATCTTCTTGAGAACTCTGGGCAGGAGTGGTATCGGCAGAAAGGTGTACAAGAGGCCTGAGCTGTTCTAGAGATGAAAAGCATCTCTGAGTGAGACTCACCTTGAAAACTCCAGTGTGCAGAAGTGCTGACATTACGCAATCTCGGTGGTGGCAAATAGATCTAACCAAGGTTCTCCCCAATCTCTGGAGAGACCTTGCACAATCTCCAGACGGAGCCGCTATTTGTGATGCTCTAGGCATCAACTGCAGAATTCGTACTCTGGTGTTCAGCGAGCACATCAGGTGTTGGACCACCAGGGAAATGCACAGACTTTACAGCCATGTTCAAAGACACAGGGCCTCTTCACACAGGACCCACGACCCCACATACCCTGCTTGTAGCAGTACCAAATGATGGTGGTGGTGTCTGTGAACACCTGAACTAGCCCCACCTAGTTGGAAGGAAGAACGGTTTTCAATGCCAATTGGATCCTTTTCAAATAAAGCAAGTTGATGTGGAGCTGTAACTCCCCCATAGACAACTTCTCCCAGATAGCTGCCCCAGCCTAGCAGTGACTCATCTGCAACTACAGTCAGCTCTGGTTGGGGAAGGATGAGGGGTCTGCTGTGGTCCGTCAGCCACCACTGCAGGTATTTTGCAGTTCCCTCTGATATCTGGACCAGGTCTGAGTGATTCCCTTGATTGCGTGCCCACTAGGACTTCAGGTCCCATTGCAGAGCCTGCATGTCAGTGGGTATTTGTTACCAGCAGGATGCAGGAGGCCATGAGGCCCAGCAAACTCGCCAAAATCCAGGATGGAGGATGAAATATCTCAATCATAGCCCAAATATCCTAAACCTGCAGTTGCGGAGTTGATACCAGAACTGCACTATATCTGGAGCATCTCAGGGGGAGTTAGGTGTGACTTTAGCATGTTTATAGTGAACCCCAGGTAATGCAGTACCTCATCCATTGTCTGGAGGTGGGAGGCGACTGCTTTGCGCGAGTCTGCCTTCAACAGCCAGTTGTCGAGGTAGGGGAGGACTGGACCTCCACGGGTGTGCTGCAACCACCACCATTACCTTGGTGAATACCCAACGGGTGTAAGTCCATAAGGGAGTACTGTGAACTGATAATGTTTCTGGCCCATTGAACCGCTGATAATGCCTGTGATTAGGCAGGATGGGAAAATGGAAATATGTAAGCCCAGTTCAACCATCCAGTATCCAGGGTCTAGGGCAGACCAAACCAGAGCTTACATGAGCATCTTGAATTTCTTAATTTTCAGGAAGAAATTGAGAGTGTGCAGGTCTAAAATAGGGCATAGGCCTCTGTCTTTCTTTGTCTGCAGAAAGTAGCCGGAATTGCATCCACTGCCTACTTTTGATGCCGGCAATCCCTTGGTAGCTCCTTTGGGAAACAGAGCCTGGCATGGCATCCAAATGCCACTGATGAGGCAATCGTTCTGCCAAGCGACTCGGTCGTATCCAGTCCGCAGTGAATGGTAAAGTTGGCTGTCATCTTCAATAGCTTGTGACGGGCACTTGTGCAACTGAATCGGAATGGTGCGGGTGTATCGGCCCAAAAGAAACGCGGTGTTCCCCAACCGTAGTGCAAGTCTAGAGGAAGAGAACATCCTCTTGCTAAAGGTGTCCAGCCTCTTGGATTTCCAATCTTGTGGTGTGGTAGAGAATGCACCAGGATTAACTTTGGTGGTGGAGGCCTGGATGATCAGGTTCTCTGGGGTGGGGTACTGGGTGAGGAAAGTTGGATCCCCAGGAGCAGGGTGATGGCGGCATGCAATTGTCCTACGCACAGGCGCCCCTGTGCAGGGCTTGGCCAAGACCCCAAGCAGGACATCAGTGAGGGCTTCATTAAAAGGGAGAAGGGGTTCTCAGGGAATGACATCAGCTAGAGCACGGCATTAGTCTTGACTGCCACCGAAGTCATCCGAAGGTCCAACTGCTCAGCTGACCTCCTCACCCCTATAGAGAAGGAGGCCTCTTCCTCCATAGCCACACTAGGAGAGACCAGACCAGTGTTGTGTTCAGACCAGATCAGCCAGTTCCTGATGCCAGTTATCAGTGGCCTCCTCAAGAGGGTTGTAACTACAAGGATCCTCTGGTCCTCCCTAATTATACCCCTCTTCAGGCCTGTCAAAAAAAGAAGCACTGGGTCTGACTTGGAAGTTCAAACTCTGGCCAGCACCAGATTCAGCGTCAGGCGATTCAGTACAGCTCCGTATTGAAGTCAGGTGTGATGATGGGGTCGGCGCTACCGCGAATGACGTCAATGCAACGGACTATGGGGAAGGTCACTGTCTCACGATTGGAGCAGTTCAGAAACTAGCATCAGATCCAGGGGGCCTGACTGGTGCCCAGGGCATACCAGCTAGTGGAAATCTAGTGGGCGCACCAGCCGAACTCATGGGGCCTGAACGAGCTCCAGAGGGACTGGCCCACCCAAAAATGAGGTGCATTTCTTCATAACTCACCAAGTTAGGTGAGGGGCGCTAAGGCTCAAGGGATCTCGGGATTGCGTGAACCAGACTCAGAGGCAGGCTCCACCTGGGTTTGGGGCCTAGCGTGACAGTGTTACAGCAGCTCTGCCAAAAATTCGGACCGGTGTGAAGTCAACTTAGACTTTTTGTGGGTCTTACCCGACAAGTTCAAATGTGAGGATGAGCACCTGGAATGACTGGAAATGGGCCGGGACCTTCCTTGTGACGAGGACCTGGAGCATTGTGGAGTTGAACGCCATCTGGCAACTAGGAGTTATAAGAAGCGCTTTCTCAGGTCCTTTGGGTTCCCACAAGTCTTGGAGTGCTAGTTCGGCTCTGAGCACCACAGTCAAACCAGATGGGGTTCTGTCACAGACATCGGTCTGTGACAGGAGCCAGAGGGCTTAAACCCCACTTGTTTCTTTGTGGACATCCCTCCCTACACATCGGGAGAAAAGTCTCAAAAAAAGCTTCTCAACAAAATGTTGATAAAGTCAGTCAATCAAGAAACTTTATTCGATTTTTTGTCACATAAAAAATCATAAAAGCATACACATACGTTTATAAAAATTGCCAATTAATTTTTGTTTTTCACTTATTCAAATCCATTTTTAAAAACGTTTTCAGAACTTCTATTAAAATGTTAATACACTTGTAAAATACCTCCCACATTTCATTGTTTTTAAAGGTGAATAAACCAAGAATGTGAAAAAAGCGTTATAAAAATTTCCCATAGATTTACAATTTTTCATACAAAAGATAAGAGAAGATTGAACCCTGATATGTACATTCTAAATTCTTAACAGTCTTCAGAAAAGAGGTTACAATACCACCCCACTGTTACAGTCAAAAGTGTCTAAGTCAAGTTGTTTTCTATTCTTAATAGTCTTCATAGAAGAAGTTACAATGTCACCTACTATTACAATCAATCAGAGGTGTCTAAGTCAAATTGTTTTCTACACTTGATTGATTTCTTCAAAAATAAAGCAACATTGCTTGTTAGACATTCATTATCTAAAAATTGAAGTGCAATAAAAGCTGGGCGGCATTGTCGCAAGCCCCATATTTTTAAAATGGGTTTTATCCACTTTTTTCTTAGATCCTGGTAAAATTTGCAAAACAACACAACATGTATCGTCGATTGAGTAGACATTGTCACACGGACAGTTCAATAAGTTTTTAGACCAATCATTGACCGTTGGAAAACTAACCAACCTATGGAAAACATTTAACCTGAAGCGGGTAAGAACGAATCTGTCGTACCCTTTTAAGGTATATTGAAGGTATGGTTGAATGTTAAAAGAAACAATTATCAATAGATTTGATTGGACTGTAGATTTTGACACCTCGTTCACAAATCTAATGCTCTCCATATGCTGCATACACTGTTTTTTTAAGTCTTTTCCAGGGATGGCACAGATTGTCTGGGGGTTATAATAATATTCTGGTGTTCCAAGATCAATCATAAAATCCCTTATATATCTCATCCATCCTATCTCTAGGGTATGTTCTAGTTTTAAGCTATCTTGCAAAGCCAACTGATTGAATGTATTATTCGGTGATTTCCAAATCCGGTGCCTAAGACAACCGGTTGCACCTTTATAATATATGTAATGTATGGCTCGGTGTGACAAATAAAGGTAGATGTGGTTCTGGGCACTGCCAGTAAGTATCTAAGAAACGCATTTTCCACTTTCTGTATTTCTGATACGTTTCGATGGCCCCATAACCCTGCCCCATATGTTGCTACAGTTATACTCTTGCAGGGATTCTGCTTATGCACAGAACTATGCACAGGAAACCAGGACCTCAGTAAATTGTGGTGTACCAAAAACTCACCTCAGCATCCAGAACCCCTATCCGACCAGCATCAGTGTCCCATTCGTTATCCATATCATCCCAATGTATAGACAACCCAGAACAAGCGACTAAGAGTATTCTCAGGAATGGTGGGAATCGGAAATACCTGTTCGCTATTATACATATATCAATCCACAACAAAGGAATCAGAGACACAGTGAAGTTTAAAAGGTTTATTTTATAAACTACGTGTCCTAAGATGCAGTACTTTGGCTAACATAAGCAGACAAATGATTATAATCAAAACCATCAGCATTGTTACAATACCATAGAAAATGAAAGGAGAAATCATAGTCTAAATGACAGTGGCATACAGCCACCTTCCTTTCGCTAGTAAACTAATATTATTAGACTAGCAGAAGGTCTCTTAGGCTTGAATGGGGAACCCCATACCGTAAAGATCAGTTTTAGGTGGATCGCATCACAGGATCAGCTTTGCTCTGCGCCTGGAAATGTTCTTCTCCAGAATGTGTTTCAAACGCATGCAAACTGTAATATTAAAGGCTCTCGACATTCAGGTATTTGCAGCTGTGTGCATATTATGGCTAGAGAGTGGGCCGATCAACCTGGATTCAAAAACATACATTGTCTGGCTGCTCAAAGTGTTTTGCACACAATGTTCAGACCAAGGTCGCAGTGCACGTCTACGGAGGTGAACAACAGACGGTTCTCATGTGAAGCAAAGGCAAGCAAGCAGTTTCTCAAATAATAACATGTATCTGCAGTGTCGTGTGCAAAAGCAGCAAAAGTGGCAAGATGGCTTTCTAAAAGCTAACGCGCTTATGCTAACATAGCAATGTATGTGGACACCTTCACTACAATACATTTAGCTTTGTAGATCCTAATTATTCAGTTGGGGGCCTCTTACCCAATTTTTGTGAGAAATTTACAAGAGCTGTCGTGGTTCTTGTAAACAGAAGCTTCCTAATATTAATAGCTTGACCCCAAGAACCCTTGTCATCAATTATTATCCCTAAATAGGGGTAGGTGGAAGTAGTCGCCAACTTCTTCCCATTTAGAAAAATGTCCTTCTGCTTCTTACCACCCCTACCGCAATTCATTACATAGGTTTTTGAGACGTTTATTTGTAAACCTAGTTTCTTCATAAAAACATTCTAAGATTCTAGTGCTCGTTGCAACGCCAATGGGGTCCTAGCCATAATGACAGCGTCGTACGCATATAATAATACGGGTATTGGTCGGCTTTCCAGTTGGGGTAGGTCCTGGCACTCCTCTAACATTGTCTTTTCTAGGCCATTTGTGTATAATGTAAAGAGGAAAGGTGCCAGGACACACCCCTGTCTTACACCTCTCCACCTGGAATGATGTAGTGCATTCCCCGTTAAACCCATAACGGACGCAGGCTTTTGCGTTTGTATAAAGGGCTTTCAAAAAGTCAATTAAGAGGGCATCTACCCCCATTGTCACTAGAATACTCCACAATTTCTCGTGGGAAACACAATCGAAGGCGGCGGAAAGATCTACAAACGCCAGGTGTATTTTCCCCCTCCTTGCCTTCATATATTTGCCCATAAGTATAGACAAGTTAAGCCCTTGGTCAATTGTGCTCAACCCTTCCCTAAATCCAAACTGCAAATCCGAAAGTATATTCTTCTCCTCAGCCCATTTTTGTAGGCGATTAAGCAGTATCCTGCCGGCTACCTTCCCCAGTGAGTCCAATAAGGAGATGGGTCTGTAGCAGGCTGGATCCTGCCTATCTCCTTTTTTATAAATGGGGACCATAATAGAATCAGACCAAGTTTCGATTAGTCCCCTCATAGTGGCAGCGTTTAGGACGCGGGTTAACAGTGGAGCCCAGAGATCTGGGTTATGCTTATATATGTCCACAGGGACCCCATCAGGTCTGGGGGCCTTGCTTCCTTTGCTCGTGTTTAATACTGCTTGAACTTCTTTTAAGGTAAAGAGGACGTCTATTGGATAATTTACTACTTAGTTACCTATTGAGGGTATGATATCTTGTCTGTCTAGAAACACCTCTGCCTGTCCGAAAATTTTTGTAAAATGGTCCACCCACTGGTTTTCATCGATTGCTGTTTCAATTGAGGGCTTTCCTTCGGAACTAAAAAAAGGAGCTCTAACCACACGCCAGAAAGCCCTACTATCTTTTGCAGCACTGGCCCTATGCATATCCTCCCAGATGGATTATTTTATTTCCTTTTTCCGCAATTTTACCGTCTGATTGTAGGCCTTACTGCTCCGTTTTATTTCGGTCTTATCTTTGTTATTATTTTGTATTGGTTTTTTGAGTGCAAAATGGACTTTCGTGCATTCTGTGTTAAACCACCCCTTTTTCTTGGCAGTCCCCCTTTTTATCTCTACGTTCAGACTGTTTTTTATTTTTTCTGTTATATGTAAGAAACTTTTAAGAACCGTCTCCTGTGGGGTATTTTCATTTAAACAATTCATTATTAAATCCATTGCCTTCCCAACCACTATTCTTGTTATTTTGTCTGGATCAACCTTTTCCCACTTCAATGAGTAACCATTTACTTTATCGATCTCCAAATTAATACATGTTTGGTCCCGTTCTTTATTAGGATAACGTTTTAACTTTTTGCACAATATCGTAACTGTTAGTGGGAAGTGATCACCGATGGCTATTTTGTGCACTTTAAATCCTATTATGCTATGTGAAAAGTGATTCGAGGACAGAATGAAATCTATAGTAGAGATCAAGCCTCTCCCGTTAAAAATCTGTGAGAATGGGATGGGGGGTGAGACTAATGAGTTAACGAAGCCCAGATCTAACACAAATATGCTCTCGTTTAGAGCTTTGCCATAGACATTATGCGGGAAATGAAATAAATTGCAATTTTCCTCATCCACCAGACCACATGTTGAGTCGTTATTGTATGGACATATGTTGGTATTAAAATCCCCGCCCCATACAATCTGGGCAGTCCCCGAATTTGAATACTGGATTTTTTGCAATGCATGTCTTAGTTGGTTCACCGTATCTTCCACATTTTCCTTTGCAATGTTGTTATAAAAATTTACTATAATTACAGATTTATTACTATCCATATTCAGTGTCACAATTTGATAATTTGGTTCGGACGCTACAAAGGAAATTCTTTTTATTGAAATGTATATACTTAGGCCACCCTTTGGCCTCCCAAAATTGGATGTGGTGGCCGTTGTATGATAGGTTTTAAACCCGTCTATATGCATTTCTCTAAGAGCCCAAGTCTCCTGAAGACAAAGAATATCAGTTTTCCTAATAAAGTCTAAAAAGGGATCAATAGAAAGTTTAGATGATAGTCCCGCTATGTTCCAAAAAGTGATCTTTATCCTCCCCTCATTAACTGTTAGTATTCCTTGAGTAGGGCCCTCGTTTCCCAGTATTCTGACCTTTTTTAGTACGTAATTTGATCTCTCGTTGCTGTTAGGTAGTATACTGTGGTCAACATGTAGATCTGGTTTATTTTACCCCTTCCTTTGTATACTTTCATCGTGGCCTACTGTAAGTTCCTCTAAGTCCTTATAAGTAGATGCCAAATCCTTTCTCCTGTCATTCTTATAGTTAGTTAAGACAGATGTTACTGGATGACATAGTCAATCTAGTTCCTCTAAAGGGGATAATAATCTAAAACGATTTCTTACTGGTACATTATACGTGGGCCAAATGCTACTCTCAAACTGGCGTGGATTCTCTAATTCGGGAGGTGGGTGATAGAAATAACTTAGAGGTAATATGTTAATCCCTCCCACTAACATATTGTTTCCCCCTTCCCTCAAGATCATTTCCACTGTGATGTACGAAATGTTAATATCACACAATCACCAGCGAGACACTTATCTTTACCTACCCATCCCACCCTACGTGCCATTTTGAATTCTTCAAACAATCTGGTCGTAAGGCCTACTTTTGTACTTAGCCAGTGCAATGACTTATTTCTAAGTTTTTCACATGTCTCAGTGTCTTGCAGCCCTCGCTGCGGTACATTTGCGAGGACAACTGTATAGGGAGTGCAGGCTGGGGGTAAGTCCAAATGGCTTGATTCTTGCAGGTAGAGGCTTTCGGGTTGCATTGTTTTTAGTTGGTCTTGAGGTAGAGGTTTTAGATTTAAGTTTTTAGATGGAACAAATGTTGGTACAGCAAGCGATTTAATATGACATGTATTTACGTTGCTTCGCGTGTCCCTGACCTGATCTTCTCTCGGTTGGTTCCTTTCTGGCTCCCTATAACTACTCACTTCATTCTTATTATGTTGTATTGTTGTGGTCTAGCTTCTTCTTTCCTAACTGGAAATCTTTCTAGACGAGCCTCTACCTGGCTTAATCTGTCTTCAATATTCGTAAGCGCACCTCTTAAATAAGTCTCTAAGCTTTTTATTGCTATGGCCGTATTACCCACATCATCATCCCTCTTGCTTGTCTTTAATTTTTTCTCCATGCTCGGGAATGTTCCTTGCAGCGGCTAGTTTTAATCCCGCGGTTTTATTCTCTGATCCATTTTGCTTGTCAGATGTTACTCTTCCTGCTATTTTTTTTCTTGCTGTTATCAGTTTCCCTGTTATTTCTACCTCATCTCTTTTTTCCATGGATTTCTTAGCTAGCGTTTTTTTCCTTTTTTGTGGGGGGAGGTAGTTAACTCGGGATCGCTAATTATTGTTTCATCTATTGCCCCTTGAATACAGCCATTCGCTGGTATAATGGCCATTAAATCATCGCTTAGTGAGATTGCCTGAGCGTAAATTGTATTTTCTGAGTTCTCTATTACTACTGGTGTACCTGCAGCTAATGTCTGCCCTACAGATGTAATCTGCTTCTCAATTGCTCCCATCACCCCAGTCAGATAGGTCAACAGTGTTTGTTTTTTGGGCTTTTTAACATTCTTTCCAGTCAATGGATAATTTGTTTGTGGTTTTCTTTTGCCCATTTTGATTTGTTTACTGCCAGTTCCCTAGGTGCTTCACTTTGCGTTCGGCGACCCTGTGATATGGTCAATATTATTCTAAGAAGTTCAAACCCCGTTTCTCATAGGTCAAAATGCCTGGAGAATAATTCACCTTATATGGCATACAGTTCAATAACACACAGGACAAAAATATTGATCAATCCCACCGCCTTATGTATACTTATAAAGTTCCTACCACATGTCCATGGGGAAACACCTCCAGAGTTCTCTCGTTAATATCCAAGAGAGTAGGCCCAGCCCGGCCTTTAACGGCCCCTGACAGGCAAGGACTGGCCCGCCCTTGGCCCGGGCACGGCCTGGGCGCAGCCCGCGGCGCTTTTAGTGCGACAGCGGCAGATGTCTCCTCCCTTCTGGGAGTAGAGCAGCCTGGTACTGGGAGTCCTCAAAAAGTGCTGGTGCAGGCAGTAATGGTCAGCGCGTCCCGCGCCACGCTGGTGTGCGGCGCTTTTAGCGCGACAGCGAAAGATGTCTCCTCCCTCCTGGGAGTAGAGCAGCCTGGTACTGGAAGTCCTCAAAAAGTGCTGGTGCAGGCAGTAATGGTCAGTGCGTCCCACTGGTGTGCGGCGCTTTTAGCGCGGCAGATGTCTCCTCCTTCCTGGGAGTAGAGCAGCCTGGTACTGGGAATCCTCAAAAAGTGCTGGTGCAGGCAATAATGGTCAGCGCGTCTCCTGTACTATTGCTTTGCAACTCAGAAATCTGGGTCTGCCAAATTTAAAAGCTTATCTTTTAGTATTCTCATATATTTCCTAAGTTACATACAATTTTAGAAATATTTCAAAAACATAATCTTCTCAACTGTTTAAGAATAGCACACGTTTAGAAAATCACTGTTAAGATCTCTATAAATTCTGAAAGCATCGCCCTTTCAAGATGGCAGCAACAGCCAATAAAGTCAGTCAAAAAATGACTGGAGGTAGCACTGTGGATCTGTGCTGATTGTCGCATATATACACCATGTGCATTTTGAGCGGATACACTCACACTGTTGAGATTTGGTCGCGCAAGTGCTCGTCACAGGATATTGCAGATGGCAGCAACATTTACCATTTGCTGCGGATTGGATATGACAGACTCGCTAGGCAGAGCGATTGAGTACTCAATGGCCCTACGCACATCACTTACAATGTGGGCAACACTGACACAGAGCCAAACACCACCACCTACCGATGCACAGGGGTACTGCTCAAAAAGTAATTGAACCAAGTCTTAAGCCTGGGGAATTATTCTAAGATAGGAAATCTACAGCTAGAATTCTCTATCAAGTATAACGTTACTGAAGGTAACTAACTTTTTTTCTGGCTCCTTCTTACCTGCAGATTCCTACCTTCTTTAATATATTCCCAACCAATACCCACCTACAGGATGTAAGACCTTGATGGATGCTTATACCAGAAACTTCTGTAGCACAGATTGGGCTAAATTCCCATTCATTGTCACCTCCGAATCCAGATTATAATGCTTGGCAAGAGTGTGGATAGCCAAGGCAGTTGTTGAAAGCTTGGCTCAAGTGGAGTGTACCCTAATGCACTCCAGTATTTCTTTTTGCACCATGGCGTAGCAGATTTTAATGCACCAAAAAAGCCATCAAGAAAAGGTCCTTTTTTGCTGCCTACATAGTCTACGAAGAGCTAGTCATCCTCACAGAAGTACTTTGTGCGGTCAATAGGAAATCTCACTGTTCTTTTTGGATCCAGCCTGTGATATCTCTTGATAGGTACGGATGTCCCCATTGTCCTGACGACCATATCCGTAATATCTGGGCAAGACAGAATACCTTGCCCGGATGCTGCTTATTTGGCCCTGACCCGGTCATGAAAAGGGGCCTATAATTCCCGAGGATGATGAACGATTAGCGACCAGCATACTTACCAAAGTACATGCATATAGGGTCCAAGCAGACACATGGCATTAGGCGATTTGAAGACCAGGCTCCTGGCTGCAGGGGCTTTTTGGCCCAAGCTTCAATCCATTTTGACTCCTATGCCAGGAGTCAGAAAGGGCTTCTGAATGGGAACAAAAGCTCAGATGTGTCTGGCCCAACTAGTAAGATTTCCAAAAGGACATTTGTCTTACCCTACATAGAGGGCAGCTTTAGGTCTGAGTCCTCAGCTGCTTGTCATATTTCCACAGCAAATGATGCACTGTCTTCAGTTGAGAATTAAAAATGGTGAGTTCATACTTGCATCAGGGAAAGTGTCAAATGTGATTGGCCTCTTGTAGATCCATGTAAATACTGTTACCATCATAATGAGGGGGTAAATCATCCCCATCCCACCATAATCATTACCGTGTCTGGGTGGTAACAAGCAATGGTCAGAAGCAGAGCCAAAAAGATATTTGTTCTCTGATGGCGCTTCGGCTCTATTAGGGGCACAGTATCAGAATCAGGCTCCATAATGACCAGTTGCTTAAGGTGCTATCCTTCTTTTACTTCCTATAATTTACAGCTTTGTACCCCCCCAGCCCCGGAATCCATATACCTTGCTTTCCAAGAAGCTGCTCCGCAGCTTAGGGGAACCGTGCCACCAGCTTGCTAGTTAAAGACACACAAATGAAGGATGGAATGCGGAACGAATCAAAACATTCACCCCCAGCAAAGAGATCTGGGTTAAACCCATCGTTCTTTTGCTCACCATGCCACCCTAGTTAAGACCCAGCCATATGCGAATCCATCTTGACCCTACACCTCATGGGAACGGTCCAGCCCAAACTGCCAAGCCAGGTCTTCCCTGGACCCAAATGTTTTGCATTTGCACACTCGAGTGGGAAGGGTATGCCCAGGCGTGGGTCCCTTGCTCTCCATGCCACTGGAGTCAAGCTAGCTTGGCTGATGAGGGGTGAAACCCCGAAACCGGTACCAGGATGCTGGTTTACGGGTTCAGGGAGGACCTAGCCTGGCAGATCGAGCTGGACTGTTGCCATGGGAATCAGGGTCAAGACTGATTTGCATATGGCTGGGTTTTAACTGGAATGGCATGGGGAGCAAAACGATTTCAGACCCTGAACTCTGTACTGGGGTGAATGTTTGAAATTGTTCAGCATTCAGTCCATCAGTTGTTCTTTTTGCACCGGATTGCTAGTTGGCATAGTTAATGGGTGGCCCTATGACATTAAATATTGTCTTTGAACCTCCAACTATCATTGTTGATTAATAAAAACATTCTTGCTTTTGCTTCGTCTTGCGCTGACCCAAGAATTTCAGTTCTAGCTGTACATTGTGAATACCCTCAGCAGTCCCTCTTAATACTGGCCCGTGTTCTTAAAAATAAAAAAAAACACTGTCTGACTCCTAGTCCATTATTCCTAGCTGTAGTATGCAGGTAAACTGCCTGCTTTGAACATGTTAATATTTGTGAGTGTGAGAAGCAGCTCAGTACTAAGAGATAGCTGTATGTATTATTTTGACCAAATCTATTTAGATTTCATGAGTTACGGTTTGAATGATCCCCTTGTCAGCATTTTTTCATTTGGTTTATAGTTATGCAACTTCCCATGGGGTTACTGAGTTGCCCTTGTTTACTGCATCAGCTGTGCGTGGTCTGCATAAATCGCTGTGATGATGAAGGAGTGGGGGGGGGGGGGGGGGGGAGGGTGGAGAGGGGGTGAACAACCGGTGGGGACAAAATGAAAGACAGCGCATAGCTCCTTTGGAGGGTTTGAAAAACTTGGTCTAATGTGATGGACTTCCAGATTGGGGGAAATATTGTATCCTGCCCCCTATCAACTGATCGTGGCCTTGAGAGGGCAAATAAAAGTTGCTTGTGGTCTGCTGCAACAGGAGGAAGAGTTGGACGATTGCTGTGCCTGCAGAGCAAACAGCCTCACTTACCAGCCGCCCTCTGTTGGTGCAATTTTCTGGCCCGGGACAATAACCACAAACATAGAGCTGTAGCGCAACTATCTTCGAATCGCTCGAGCGCAGAGTCAACTTTTTCTCCAAACCATTAAATTGCATGTCTATAAGGAACACTTGGAGAGCCCCATAAAACCTGCCTTACCACATCCAGGTGTCTCTTTTAAGCACTACACTAGTGCCAATAGCTTGGCGTACACAGTCTTTGGTTTCCAGGCCTGCATGTAATCTACTTTAATGCTTCCTGTCCGTCTTGGCAGTGAGGTCCTGAATTTTTCTGGAATACCCGGCACAATTTTACCGCCATTGATAATTATTGGTGTACCTGCTTAGAACGTACACTGCATTCAGAGAATGTATAGCTAGTCTAGCCGCGAAAAAAAAAATTGTACCATAGATGTCTCAACCCCATTTTTGCTGGTACCTGGGGAGTTTAGTGGAAAACCATTTGGATTGACTTTACTTATGATTGCCTACATCATAAGGCTTTCAGGCGTTGGGTATCTTGTCAGAAAGTTAGAGTCACCAGGGGCTGGCTGGCCTGTGCCGTCTGACTAAAGGGAACAATGGCTTAGATGAGTCGCCATGGGAGTGTCTGTAAGGGCTTTGTTAAATAATAGTGGTAGTGGTTCAGACAAGGTGGGCCCTGGCTGAATAATTTCCGTCAATAAATTGTCTTTATTTTCTAGATTATGCAACTCCAAATCTAGTACTTTTGCTGCACTTCTCACCACTACAGCAAGAGAGACTGACTTTCTTTGGTCGACCAGATAGTGAGTCCCGCTATCTCTGGTGAAGTATTTAGCCCACTTGCATTCTTCAAATTGAAGTACAGACCTTAATCATCTAATAAGGGGGGGCAGATTGTCTCCCTCCTAGCTATCATCAGTTTTGTGAGGGAAATAAGATATTTACCAGACTGCATCGGAGTCAGAGCTTAGGAGGGCCTTTAGCCTCTCATACTAATGGCATTGAGAGACATCTCGAGACTGAAGGTCTAACTATACAACAACAAGTTGCATTTTTGTTATTTCAGAGTGCAACAAAGGCGAGGTGCGAGACGATGTTGGTTCAGTGTCGGAGACCTGTGGTTGTGATTGGCTCCGACAGATCTGGATCAGCTTTGGTTATGTGAACAAGGGGCCAAGGCTGCAGTTGGGGGAAGGGCCCACCGGCAGAAGTCCAGCTAGAGGCCCCTTTGTTCTTTGGGGCCGGAAGGCACACCAGAGGGAGCCAGTAGCGCCTGGGAATTTTTCAGCATGGCCTCCTTGAAGGCTGCTATTTGCTGGCTTGATCAGGGCCAGGGAACTCTGCGGTGTGCTGGGAGGAAATGCAGGAATTCCTTGGAGCAGGACTTTTTGTGTGTCGCTTTTGTTACTCTTGCCAGATTTCAAGTGGCAGAATGGTGACGAGTCCCACTTGACTTTATTGCACTTATGGCGCTTTTTCGACTTTTCCAGAAGACTTCAAGCAGGAACAAGACTTTGAATAAGTCTGACCTCATGACTATGACGGAGAACAGGCTCGCAACTCGGAGCTGGACATCTGTTTACAATGCAACATATTTATATGATCAATGACGTAAAGTTTGCCTCCTTCTCCATGATTGTCTTATGGTGCACAACGGTGCACTAATAGCATGACTTAAGGTTGTAACCGAAGTCTAAGGATCATAGGAATTGCATTGTGGGTCTGTGACCGACATCAGTGTTGTCTTGCAGTCACAGCACAGTTTAAACTCTGTTGTTTTTGGGAGAGTCATCTTCACTCTGGATAACTTTGGAGTCGTTAGATAAAGGCGGGGTGCAAGACTTAGAACACGTGTTATTCGTTTGCCCAAACGTGAATGTCATAGAAACTAGAAAGAGATTTTTAAAACCAATTAGAACAAAATGTAAAATTAACTCTGATCAGAACCTGCTTTCTCTCTGTATGGCACCGTCCAATGAATTCATGTGTATTAATATGTTTACATTTTTTAAATAATTTTTAACTTTGTATTAGAATGACAATTTTTCTATCCAAATGTAATTTTTAAATATTTGTTGTTCTCAGTCGAGAACTAAATCAAATAAACCTAAACTTGTGAAACTTGTTGGAGTCGTTAGAATTTCGACAACGTTGGGAGTGGAGCTCTGAATCCAGGTTTAAGGGCAAAGAAAAAAGTAACTGATGAACAAGTTTTTTACATTTGACAATGCATTATCTGGTAGAGACTATCTAACCACAGATTCCATACCTTAGAATAATCCCCAGGTGTCAGACTGGATCTGGATATTTTTTGTGCTCCCGTAGGCAACGTCTCCATGTGCTGTCATCTTCGCCGGTGATGTGTACAGTGCCTATATAGGCGTCATCCCAGCGCACTGACATCAGTTTCTTTTAGTGACTTTCCATGCCAGAATGCAGAACCACAAAGAACACTGACCACTGGTGTGTGACAATAGAGCCCTGAAATGGGAATAACCTGTATCTAAAAATCCATTCCCAGATGGAGAGGATGGGTGAGTAATTATAGAAACTGTAGCTGGATGGTCTCTACCACATAAGGTGTTACCAAAAGTGAGTAACATGTTCATCTGTTAGAGACTACTAGAAGCAGATTACTTACCTTAGAATAGATACGCAAGCAATGCCTCCTCCTCAGAGGGTCCGCAAACTCTATTTAGACTAGAAAGTCCTGCAGGACCGAACAGGCAAAATGCACATCCTGATGGACCGGACTTTCCAGGCAGTAGTGCTTAGTGAATGTGTGTAGTGAGGCCCATGTTGCTGCTTGGCAGATGTCAAGGACCAAAACTCTGCATGCTAACGCAGTGGTCGCACCATTTGCTCTGGTGGAATGAGCAGGCAAGCCCTTTTTCCGGCACGGCCATCCCTTTCTTGGCTCTGAAATACCCACGAAGAGTTGATCGTCCACCCAAAATGGTTTTGTGCGGTCAAGGTAGCACAACAATGCTCTTTTTAGGTCCTCTCCTCTTCCTTAGAGGGTTGAGGCAGACTGTAGGTGATGAAAGAGGATACGTGGAAAGGGGTGACCACCTTCGGCAAAAAGAATGCTCAAGTACGAAGGACCAGTTTGTTTGGGAAAAAAGAGAGGTACGGAGGCTGAGATGACAGCACCTGCACTTCACTGACCCTCCGGGCAGATGTAATTGCCACCAGAAAGGCCTCTTTGATGATAAAAAGCCTATGATGGCAGGTATGAAGCAGCTCAAAGGGAGCGCACATTAGAAAGGTAAGAAGGTCCCATTGAGGAATAACGAAGGGAGCTGGGGAAAAGTGCTGCAAAGCTGTAAGGAACCTATTTACAATAAGGGACTTGAAGAGGGAGGGCTGATCTGGCAGCCGTAGAAAGGCGAAGAGACCAGACAAATAACCCTGCAGTGTGCCGAATGCACAGCCCTGCTGGGGCAGGCTACAGATAAACATAAGAATTTGGGGAAGGGGTGCAGATAAAAGGTCAACCTGTTTGGTGGTACACCATTCCACAAAGTTCTTCCAACATCCAGCACATACTGTCTTGTTGAAAGAACACAGAGTTGCCGAGAACATTACAGACTTTTGGAGGGAAAGACGAAAACTGTCAACTATCACCGCTCAATCTCCATGCATGAAGGCAGAGTGTTGACAAGTTCGGTGGAGAACCCTCCAATGCTGTTGTGACAGAAGATCCTCCTGAAGGGGCAGCCTGATCGGAGGAGCAATGGGCATACTCACAACCTCAGGATACCAGACTCTTCGAGCCCAGTCTGGATTAGTGGAAGGGTGTACGGGAGGCCAAAGTTCCGCTCAAGACCAAAAGCGTCTGAGTGAGAGCCGCCTTGGACACTCCAACACACAGAACTGCTAACATTGCACCTCTCTGCGGTGGTGAACAGATCTAACTAAGGCTCCTCCTACTGTTGAAAGAGATGCCATTTGTGATCCGCCTGGCATCTTCGGCTGAGTTCATCTGCCCTGGCGGTCAGAGAGTCCACCGTGTTGAACCAAAAGGGAAATGCCCCAACATTCTTGCTATGTCCAGAGGCACAGATTCTCCTGACAAGAGAATCCACAACCCCATCTTGCCCTGCTTGTTTCATTACCGCATAGCAGTGGTGTTGTCCGTGAACACCTTGATGGAAGGTAGAAAGGCTTTCAATCCTAACATGATCATACGGAGTTCCAACAGGTCGATGTGGAGTCTGGATTCCGCCGGAGAACAGAGTCCTCTCATCACCACCTCTCCCAGATGGTGGCCCGTTCCCAGGAGTGGCGCATCTGTCATTACCGTCAGATCTGTTTGGGGAATGAAGAGGAGTCTGCCGCTGACCCAATCGTGGTCTGCAGATCTTTTGGAGTGCCCTCAGAGATCTGCAACATGTTGGAGAGATTCCTGTGAAACTGCGCCCACTGAAACTTCAGGTCCCACTGCAGAGCCCGCATATGCCAATGGGCATGCGTCACAAGCAGGATGCAGGAGGCCATGAATCTCAGCAGCCTCAGAGTCAGTCTCATCGAAACCCAGGATACAGGTTGAAAATATTGGTATCAAAGCCTGAATATCTTGGAGACTGTTCGGGAGGAGAAGCCCAAAACTGCAGTGTCCAGAACATCTTTGATGCAAGGAAGCATCTGAGAAAAGATCAGGTGTGACTTTGGCACGTTGACAGTGAGCCCCCACCATGTGCAGAAGGTTCGCAGTAGTCTGAAGGTGGAAGATGATCAAGTGAGGCAAGCTCGCCTTCAACAGCCAGTTGTTGAAATAGGGAAAGACTAGTATCTCTGATCTCTGCAGACAAGCTGCAACCACTGAGGGTTGCTGGTAAGACCAAAGGCGAGCATGGCAAACTGAAAGTTCTCCTGGCTTACGGTGAGCCACACTTAACTTCTGTGGGCAGGCAGGACAGGAATGTGGAAGTATGCGTTCTGCAAGTCCAATGCTACCATGCAGTCTTCCGGGTCCAGGGCAGACAGAGATTAAGCGAGTGTGACCATTTTGAATTTCTCCTTTATCAGGAAGAAATTGAGAGGGTGCAGATCTAGGATAGGACGAAGGCCTCCGTCCTTCTTAAGCACCAGAAGTTAGCAGGAATAATAATCATGACCTACTTCAGATGCCAGCACCCTCTCTATGGCTCCCTTGGTAAAGAGAGCGGTCTTTTCCTGGCGGCGTAATGTGATGTGGTCATCCGTTAGCCTGTGAAAAGAGGGTGATGAGGGTAGAGTGGTAGTCACAGGGGGAGGGAGTAGCCATTTTGGACAATCTGGAGAAACCTGCTATCAGATGTTATTGAGCTCCAGTGGTACAGATGATGGCGTGTCCTGCCTCCCACTGGATGCCCATTACGGTCACAGAGGCTTGGAGGGTGGGGTTGCCAGGGTTGGGGGTCAGGTGGTGTAGGGGGCTGATGTGGTGGTGTGTGACTGGCCCAACCTCTGGCCACCTGATCCACGAGGTCAGTGGGTACCAGGTCTTCAACCACGCAATAGCCGGGAAGCCTGTGGGCCGCGGTGGCTGGGCAGGTATAGACACAGCTGGAAGGCCAGTCCGCAATCATGAAAGGAGTGAAAGGTGGACAGGGGTTGGCGAGGGGCCATCGAAAGGCCCAAGAACCTGGCTGAAGCCCTGCTGGCTTTGAAGTGCTCCAGCACCGAGTTTGCCTTATTACCAAAGAGGCAGTAGCCATTGAAGTGCATGTCCATAAGAAAGGCATGGACATGCCCCGAAAGGCCAGTGCTTCTCAACCAGACATGGCACCAAGGGCCACCAAAGATGAAACTGCTCTGCCTAGTGAGCGGTCATATCAAGCACACAGCTTATGGTGAGCATAGCTGCGTCTCTCCCAGCAATAACTTGGGAGAGTATGGCTCGGGCCTCCTCCGAGACAACAGGCAGCACTAAGCTCCTTGAGTTAGGGTGCTGGGTGAGGAAATTGGTGTCCCCTTGGGCGATGAAGGTGGCAATTGTCCTATTTAAGGAGCCCCTGTGAAGGGCTTGGACCAGGCCTTGAGTAGGACGTCTGTAACAGCTTTGTTAAATGGGAGAAGTGGTTCGGAGGGGGTGACTCCCGGCTGAAGCACGTCTGTCAAGACATTTGTCTTGAAAGCCACAGTGGGTAGCTGAAGGTCCAGGCCCTCGGCTGTCATCCTTACCACCATAGCAAATAAAGATCCCTCCTCCGTAGCCATGGTAGAGACCAAGCCAGTATCTGGAAGGTTCCCAGTTCACTGCAATCAACCAAATTCTCACACTGGGTGTCCTTAGTGATATCCAGGAGCTGGTACTCATCAGGGTTCAGCGGCCCTTCCCAATCATCCCCAAGTCCTAGCCCAAACGAATAGGGCATGGGTTCCAACATGAGTGGAATGCCTCCAGTCGGCGTTGGATGATGCCCATCTGGCTCCGAGTCAGAGTCGGGGATGAGTATGGCGCTGGGGACATCGGCAGTGGAGCCGGCACGGGGGAAGATCTAAGTGACATGATCAGCGCTGGTCCGAATCAATCCATAGATCCAATGGGCCCGACAGGTGCCGGGGGTAAAAACACAGGCAGAAAACCAGAAGGAGCCCCTCCAGAATCCACATGGCCTGAAGCCACTCTAGCTGGAACGGACAACCCAAATATGAGGTGCAGGGCCTCATAAAATTCACTGAGTTGGGTAGGGGTTGCTCCCGGATGCTTGGGAGGCGCAGAGTTGGCCCAGACGCAGGCTCAACTGTTGGACCAGGCCTCGAATGCAGACATTTCCTCGTCTCGACATATGACTTTGACAGACGGGGCAAACTCGAAGACCTCTTCGGCTTCTTGTTTTTCTTACACTTGTGGGACTCACCTGAAAGTCCAGACTACTTTGACGATGAGCGCTTGGATGGCTCCGCAAACAATTCCAGGACCTTCTTCCTGACTGGGATCGAGCCCGTTGTGGTGTCGTACATTGAACAGTAAGGAGTTTGAGAGACCACTTTCTGAAGGCCTTGGGGTGCATGGCGCAACAATCAACGCAGGTCTTGACACCCTGGTCCCGCTTGAGACCAACGGCGGACGAGATGTAGAACTGTCACTGACATCTGTGGGTGACAGGCGCCACAGGGCTTGAAACCAGCCTTCCTTGTGGACATCACTGCCCCACCAGGAGAGAATATATTAAAAAATCTTCGACAAAAGGGTAAAAAAAAAGTCAGTCAATAAAAAGCAAATAGGTGTAGCTCTTACCGCATCTGTGCCGACTGGCACCAAATGAAAATAACTGACATCAGCACACTGAGCTGGCGCCTATATAGGCACCGCACCCCTCACTTCTGGCACTGGTAATGCTACTTAGAAACAAACTATGCCTTCTACCAGCACGCAGGGGTACAGCTCACAAAAATATTCCGGATCCAGTCAGAGGCCTGGGTAAGGTAAGGAATCTGCAGCTAGAAGCCTCTATCAGATATCAGCAAGCAGGGGTGTGGCTTATATGTGACTTCACTCCATCACTTCCGGGGCAGTGTGAAGTCACCGTTGGGCCAAACAATGCCATCTCCCACCATGCGGGGAACATTGCTGAATAAATCTCCAGATCCAGTCTGGCACCGGGGAAAATTCTACAGGTGAGGAATTGGAGGTCAGAAGTGTCCATCAGAAATATTATATAATAGCGTAGTTATTTTCATAATAGATGTATTAAGGAATGTCTGAATAATTAGTGTGCAAAACTTCTTTGGCCTTACATGCAATAAGAGAAAATATAGTTACCAACACATCCAAACAAACTATTTTAAAACGAATATGCAGACAATATTTGCAATTACAGAAAACAAGAAAAAATATCATTTTATGTAATCACTTTCTTTCACTTATTTGCTACCACATAATTCACAATCTAATTATTCTTTCTGTTTTTCCTAGATTTTGACTTTCTAACTTAAATACACTGGGAATAGTTTAACCAACTATGTTTGTATGACTGAAATAAACATTCATTTTACTTGCAACAAAATGTATTTATTTCTTTTTACACATTTACATCTTAAATACTTTTAAATCTTAATAACAAAAACAATTCAAATGTGCAGCCGGAAGCACGCGCAAGTCAGTTTTCTACCTTAATACATCGATAAATGTATATGAGTGATGTTATAGCGCTGTAGGGGAGCAGCTGTACCAACATAAAATACCATATCAGACGCAAGTAAAAACCAAAAAAAAACTACAATTGCGAATATTATACATTTCTTCATAAAAAGGTCATTTAAATGAAACAGTACAAGGCGTTAACTTTATTACACTAGGTTTCAATGCTAGAAGCACATATCTACAAATAAACACATGCAGTGGTTTAAAAAACTGTTTGAAACAGCAACTCTATGCAGCATGTCCATTTTTCACATAAGAATTGTATTTACAGCTTTTTCGGTAAAATCCTTTTTGTATGATTTAACAAGTCATCTTAAAAAATAAACATTCTGATGTTCAGGGAGAGAACACGTTAACATTCGCATTGCCGAGTGTCATGATTTGTTTTAAAGTATATAATAGTCGTAACTAAAGCCTTCCTAGAGAACTACAGGACCTCTCATGTTGTACCATTTGCCAGAAAAAGGTATATTTAGCTTTTGAGTATTATACAGTACAGCTAATATCTAAATTTTCAACTTTTTTGTGGAAATGATACTTGGACAAACCTTTATGGGCATGGAAAACTGTAAATAACAACAATTCACACTTTGACTGGCAGGACAGATCCAGACTTTGAACGTTTATAAATGGTTCCACATTGTTTTCTTCCAAAAAACAGACCATTACCTCTTTGTTACACGTAATTTATATGTGTCTCCAACCACTTCACCAAATTTGCTTAAAGAGAAGGCGAAGACCGCTTGTTATAGCAGACCGTGTGTCCCACTGGAAAGACCACGTGATTACTCTCCCACTGCAGACATGGAGATCTAGACGGACCTCCAAAATAGGTAATCCTTTTAAAGATAACGTAAACTGTTTTAATCCTAGCGATGTATGTTCTTTTGCATCATCTTCAAAATGAGTTCATAATAGCCTTCTAAAACAGCGACGGCATTTTCTTTACTGTTCTTCATTTCTTGCACTAGTGAGTTTAGTTCATCAGAGTTCTGAGGAGCGATGTCACGGTCACATCCACAAGAGTCCAGTTGACTTTGAATAGAAAGGAAGGCCTTGGCGAATATAGACTTCTTCTGTAGCTGTTCTTCAACGCATCCAGTATCCGTGCAAGAAGTTACCTTTAGAAAATACATACACCGATTTAAAAAAAGAGCCAACAGAACATATTTAAACTTTCTTAACATAATATATGCAGGACTCGCACTGTACGTCTTCAGTATGTAGCAGAAGTTATGAAATGTACAGAATTACACTTTCCTTGACCTACAAGATTTGTCTAGAACCATCTTGTAGGTATGCAAATTTCCAACATTTATTTGTACTTTATCAGAAAGAACATGTTACTTACTTCCGATAATGTTCTTTCTAGTGGATACTCAGTTCAGTTATACTTTAATCGCAATTTTTCTTTGCATAAAAGGAAATGCAGACAAATACATTCATTTCTTTAAAAAATGTGTTAATTAACTAAAATACTATTGACCGTATAAAATGACATTATAACAAAAACAATTTCATCAGTGAGTACAATTTTCATAGAATAGTATTCCACCGCTTATGAGTTAATTAAACATGAGGACAAGGCGATGCAATACCCCCCACAGCCCCAAGTCCAGCCCAGCGCCCTTTATCCAATAGCAGCAAACATGTGCAACTGTAACTTATCCTTTCTTGTCACTAAAGTGCTTTCCTGCGTTCAACAATTGCACATAAATACGTTGCCAATACCAAACAGACAGCAGAGCTATAGTGAAAATCCACCGATTCCATTCCTTACCTTTAGAATATCCCAGGCATGAGACAGGAGCCAGAAGATTTAAAAAGCATTGTATCCATAACCCTGTAGATGGTGTACTCTTGTGGCTCCACGCTGACCTTGTTCTGCCCTGGAAGTGACGATGCAGCCATAAAAAAGCACAACCGCTCCAGTGGACGTCAGTTTCTATCTCATAGAGACTTTTAGCCGCATAACTCCGTATCTTAGAATATTCCCCCTGGCATCAGACCGGATCTGGATGTTTTCAACCAGTACCCTGCATGCTGGTATTTTGCGCCTTCCAGCTCCGCGTCAGCCACACTATGAATGATGGGTGTGGTGCCCATATAGGCTTTTTGAGAGACTTCTCTCCTGGTGAGACAATGTCCTCAAGGAAACCTGGGTTCAAACTATGTGGTGCCTGTCACAGGCAGATGTCTGTGACAGACCCACACTTGGTTTATCTGTAGTGCTTGGAGAGGGACCACAATCCCGAGACCTGTGAGGATTGCTGTTCCATGCACCCGAATGCACTGAGGGAGCATTTCCCTCAAGCTCCTCGCTGACTGACATCTGACGACCCTGCGACATTTAAGATCCAGGTCACATGGAAATCCCTGGGACCACTCACGGAGCCGCACCTGGCAGTGGTCATCCTGTTCTAAGTCATCAGATAAGTCAAACAACAAGAAAAAATCCAAAAAGTCGAAGAGATCTCCAACTTCACCATGCCCTCCTAAGTCTTCAGATGAGGCGCAGGAAAATTAGCACTCCAGGTCACACTATCTGGGGTCCACTCCGTGCTTCACTGACTTTCCAGGACCCGGAGTGACACCGACCCCCCAACCAGATGAAGATTTTTATGAGGCCATGCACCTCATATTTGGATGGCCCGACCACTCTGGAGCTCCTTTGGGCCCCACGGGCTTGGTCCCCACTATATCCCTGCAGATTGGTCCGCCCTCGGCACCAGTTGCGCTCCATGGATCCTGTGGTGGATCCGGAACAGAGCTGCCTGTGAAATGGACCCCTTTCTTGGCGCCCACTCAAGTGCCGACTGCAGTGCTATCCCCTTTGTCATTCCTGACTTGGACACGGAGCCTGGCGGGCGTCATTCAATGCCGGTTTTGGCACAGACTAGGACCATGCCATCCAGGTCGGAACCACAGCCTTTTTCATTCGACAGGCCTGGAGAAGGAGGTGAATGGGAAGGGTCTGAGGGCCCTTTTTTACACCACAGACGATACTGAGGACAACGATGATGGTATAAGGAACTAGCAGATGCCAGTGGGTTAGACAGCTCACCGGACACTGGCTTGGTCTCTCCCTCTATTGTCGCTATGGAGGAGGTTGCCTCATTTGCTATGGCAGTGCCTAGGGCGGCAAAGGTCTTGAAACCTTCAGCTTTCCTCAGTGGCAGTCAAGACGAATGTCTTGACAGAGGTGATTCCGCCGGGAGTCGCTCCCCATCTGAACTCTTACTCCCCTTTAATGAAGTCCTTACCGATGTGCTACTCTGGGCCTTTTCCAAGCCCGGCACAGGGACAAATGCACACCAACGCCCCGCTCCTGATGACCTCAGTTTCCGTATCCAGCACCCCACCCCGCAGAGCTAGGTGGGCCAAGCCTCCACTTCTAGAGTCATCCCTGGGAAAGTTCACTTCTACTCCACTGAACAGGGAATCCAAGAGGCTGGAAACATTTAGGAAGAGGATGTACTCTTCTACCAGCCTTGCACTTTGTCGGAGAACACAGCATGCCTCTTGAACCGATACACCCATATGATCTGGCATTTGGTTGCGCAAGCGCTACTAATGGCCTTGCTGAAGGCCTGAGCCATACTCTCCAAAGCTATTTCTGTCGGGATAGGCGCAGCACAGTTCACCATACTATGTGGACTGGACACGACAGACTCACTGTCCTAGCTGAGAATCACTGGCTTTTCAGGTGATGTCCAAGCTTTGCTTATGGACATGCTCTTTGATAGCTCTTCCTTTTCGGAGAGAAAGTGGACTCAGCGCTGGAGTGCTATTAGGATAGTAGAGCTACAGCCAGGTCCTTGGGCTTCTCCATGGCTCCTCGCCTACTCCAGCCCGCCTTCCGCGGCTACGGAAGGGGTTTACAACCACATCCGTACCCACCCAGTCACCAGGCTTCTCAATTTTTTCATGGCCCAGGAAGCGGGTACCACAGCTCAGATGGGACAAGTAGCCAGGTTGGGTTAGTCCACCCCACCCCCACCAGCCAGTGGAAGACTCCAAACCCCTTTAGTTTGCCCTCCTACCATCATGCGCATCGGCAGGATACCCTATCACTTGCACCACTGGATGTCTTCTGCTTGTTCTATTCTCGGCGCAACAGGGCTCTGCCCTGGGCACCTATCTGCCATTTCAGTGAGTCTTGTGGTTGCTGGGCCAACCTCCTTTGTTCAAGTCACCCTTTTTTGCCTAGGTTCCAATAAGTTTGCAACACATGTTTACTCTGAGACCAAGCATTATGACCCAGTGGGACTTAAACCTTGCCCTGACTTTTAAATACGTGCACTCTTTGAGCCACTGCACAACTGCCCTCTCCGGTTATTAGCCATCAAGACTGCTTTGCCAGTGGTCCTTACCTTGGTCAGGAGGGTCGGCGAACTACAGGGACTCTGTACACCCTCCCTACACCACATTCTAACCGGACAAGCAGGTGCTCTGTTCTTCCAAAGGTTGTGATCCCTTTCCTTGTAGTTATAATTAAAAAAAAACACTGGTCCCTTGTACTTTAGCTGCAAAGAACCAAATGGCAAATAACATTTATTCAAAGGAGTTTATGAAAAACATAATTCAAGACGCATATCAGCGTAGTGAATATTGGAGCAAAACAAACACGCTCAGTGATCTCTTTGGAAGAGATTAACGCAAATGATGGATCGACAAGGGTATCAACAAACACATGAACAGCAAAGCTCTTTACAGCGAGTTCTCATCAGTCATATAGTTCTCATCAGTAATATAGGATCCGTGTTTTCAAAGTCGAAGGCATTTCGATTCCAATAAAAATGGCAGGTTCATCAGGACTCTGGGGGATACAACGAGCTAGAGAGTGAGCTCAACAAAAGTGATGAGCACCATTTCCACTCCTGAGAGAAGAGGAGATAACAAATCCCTCTTAAACAAGGAGGAATTGCCTTAAATGCTCTTTTGGACACTTAACTCACAGATCTAAATTCTGAGGAAGATTGGACATCCTTGATTTAAAATGAACTCTCCTCATACAGAAACAATATGGACTCTTAAATCTTGTTGCCCTTACCTGGTTGGCTCTTTTGACAATGTGCATATGATTTTATTGCACTGTCTACATTTCTGGTGTAAGTGTATTTATGCTGTTTCATTTTAAGGTTTGTCAATGTCTTTTAAACTATTACAAAATGGTGACCACTACTCCTCTCTTTTTCTGTCCCTGGGCCTAGTCTGTCTTCAGTTTCATTTTCAGCTCTTAGTCCTTCTTCCCTTTCTATCACCTACATTAACTAGCATGCTGCCCTCTCATACTTCGCTTGGAGAACTCATTGTCCTGAAAGTAATCCATGCTGCCAGTCAGCACTACCAACACCCCTCCATTATTTTATTTGTGGGCCTATTTGAGCCAAATGAAGGAATCTGGGACTCCAAGACCATGCATGTGCCTCCTACTGCTGGCCGACTGGTGCCCCCTATTGGTATCCACAATATATAGACAGTGGCTCAGCCATGGGGAAGGAATTTCTTCAAAGAAATCACTTGTGCACGATTCACCTGCAATATCATTACTAATCTCCCTGAGAATTTTCTCAGACAGGCCATATACACTATTGGTTTACAGTCCTGATGAATACCTCACGGTGATGTTGTCTACCCACACTCCTGTATAAGGGGTCGAAAAGTCGGCGTTAATCATATAAGCGTTCTCTGCCAAAATAGATAAAGCTTGTATATGAAAGAGAATTCACATCTCTATTTAGGGCCTTCTGAGATATTTGGACGCTGTAAAAAGTTTTTGTTTTATTTATCTGTAACATTTTGGTTCTTTTTGTCTCAGCCACACTTTTATGTCACAAATTTGTATTTTTATTGTTAGGAGTTGTGCAATGTGTATCGGTCCTGTCTTATATTATTAAGTTATATATTCAATGACATATGATATACGAATTTCAATATATCGGACACAATCTTTTCAGCATGAATTGAGTCCTTGTCATTTGTAGTTGATATTTATGTCTATGGTCAGTGTTGTGGGTATCATTGATTTATGGTCCTACATCCAAGAGGACGAAGTTATTTCTTTGAAGAAATTCCTTCCCCATGGCAGAACCACTGTCTATATATTGTTGATATTCCCCAGGTTCTGCATGATACTGGGACACCCTATTATTAGTATTGCCCAATGGGTATCCAGCATAATTTCAGCTCCGGTCAGTGCCTTTCATACTACTGCACACTCTCCCCTTCTCCAGTATCACCCATATTGAGGGTTTTAAGCAGCTCTTCTTTACATTTATTTTTATTTAGGCCATTGCCGCCCACCCTGTTTCTGAGGCTTGTCACCAGGGGCCCCCTCCTTTAACAACTGCATTACCTTTCATAATGTAAGTACGGTCTCATGAGTATTGACTATGACTTGTACTGGCTCACTTTTCTTTTTCTTTGCTCAATCTGATCACTCTCTCTCTATTACTGTTTCAGTTCTATCTTGGGCTCGTTGTAGACCTGATGATGATTCTGCCATTTTTATTGGGGTCAAATCATTATTGACTTTAAAATCACAGACCCTATATGATTGTTGAGAACATGCTGTATTGGGCCGCGGACCTCTAAAGAAAGTATAGAGCACATTTATTTAGCACCAATATTCACTGCGCTGCTTTGTGTCTTCAAATTGTTTTTCATAAACTCCTTTAAATAAATGTGATTCTCCATTTGATTCTTTGAAACTAAATGTTGATTTGTACGTTAGTCTTTCACATAATTTCTGATGTATTTACTTGTTCAGTTAGTTCTGTGCAACTTGTGGGGTGTTGGGGGTTTACTACCTGGGCAAGTAAGTCTTTTAGCTCGTCTTAAAGTCCTTGCTAAAATAAGTATGCCGTTTTGTCCTCAGGCCAATTGGCTTCAAAGACTAACCTGTTAAATGTTGCCAAATATGAACACAAATGCTGGCTGCACTGTTTTAGGTTTAGGAGTTTGTTATCTCTATGGACTACATAAAGATATGCCTACATATGCATTTCTTCCTTAAAATCTGTAGAGCTATAAAGCAGTGTGCGATCTTGTTCTACAAGCAAGATGGACCAAAACGCCGCATTGCTGTTGAAGTGTGAGATCACAGAAGGGACTTTGGATTCTTTGTCATGGAAGGCAGCACATGTAAGTGTACTGGTTCACTAAGGATACACCAACTACAAGACCACAAAATACTGCTCACTCTACTACAAAACAAAGTCACATCATCACCAAAGCACATTCTCTAAAATGCCTACTAATAATTGCTCGATCACTCTATAAAAATAAGCATCACGTCTACGACTTTTGCACTGACCCATACCATAGGACTTTATTTTGATCTCTATGGATCATAAAAGTATAGACAAACAAAACAGCCACAATACACAGACATAAAAGGGCAAATAAAAATATCCATTTATAAATAAAAAGACAGTATAAAAACCACAGACATTCATGGCACAAACCACTATGAAAAGGTGTGAAAGGAAAAAAAATTGCATAAAAACTACAGCGTAGAAAATGTCCCACCACAAAACCCCACAAACATCAAATAATTATTTTCAAAAGTCAGTAGCAGCCTGTAGTAATTTAGCGCACTTTATACAAAATGCCTTTAAAAACATAGCCAGAAAAAAAACTACCACATGACTAGTATCACGGTGCAATATTCTGAACGTTTCCTGAAGCTATCTACAACCAAGATTTTTGCACAGGGGAACAATCCATTTTGCACATATGTATTTATAAAAGGGGCAAAAAAACAGAACATGGATAAGCGACTGAGAGCATCCTTCACAGCCTGCATACAGATCATCGTATGGACCATTTTCCTGTTGCCATCTACAAGTAAATGATATTATAGGTAAAGTGCCATACTTAAATTGAAGATAAGAGTTTCTTTGCTAATAGAGGGACAGTTTCATCAATAGCACTTTCGTAAAAGGTCATTGGATTCCAGTCAGTGAAAGACACAGATAAGGAGCCCTCGCACTGTTCAAAGTTATCAATTGTCACACATTCCCAAAATAGTCACTTTAAACTAGTATTTCCAATCAAACACATGCTATCTGGTGAGGTCCAATATTTGTCCAATTTCAATCTGTGAAGGAGGGCCTTAATGGCACAGAGCCACGGTATTTTCCATGCGATCTGTGGGACCAAAAGATCTTTGATTCCCTCCCGATAGGAATCGAGGGTAGGTGTTGACTATAGCCTATACCAATATAACAACATTCTGCTTTCAATCGTGTGGGCAATTTTCTGTTGGGCCAAGTCTAAATATATATGGGGGATCAACAGTGTACTTAAAGGGAGATTCAGTAGAGTTCTTAAAAACCTTTGCTCCAATATGAAAAGGCACTGTGTACTTGAATAGCCCCACAGCTCTCAACATATAGAACCGTCCCTAGGGCCTTCACATTATATATTTCCAATGCCAGAGCCACCCTTCTCGATTATGTTTTTCTGTGGCTTTTCGCTACATACGCAGTAGTTTGGATCAAAAATAAATGAGCTGGGGGAGGAGCCTAGCGCGCAACCAAGATGGCCGCGTAGGTGCGAGGCTCCCGAGGACCTCCGCGACCTCCTGAATTAATCCTGGCGATATCCTGTCCTTGTTGAGGGGACTGTGTCGGGGAACCCGAGCTGAGGCGCCACCCGTTTTTTGGGCTCGAATCGGACCCCGAACACCGGTGGGAGCATCGATCGAAGGTTGCGGCCTTCTCCTCGCCGGCCCCCCGGATTGGAGTAGTGGGGCGATCCGGGGACGAAGTGAATAACAGCGGCGGGCAGGGCTGGGCAGCTCGCGTACCCCGCACTTTCACTTTCGCTTTTGCGCCCTCCTTGCTCTCAAGCGGGGTCGGGTTGTGGAGCGGGGTGCGGCGGTGTGGTCTTGTCCTGGAGCCCGACTGACCCGCCGGCGGTGGGTTGACTTGCGGTTCGGTGGTCGCCCCCGCCCCCCCCCTGGCACCAGCGACTTGGTATAGCGGCCCGTTCGGGGAGCTTGGCACGACGGTGGAAGAGCCAGCATGTCCACCAAACAAGATGGCGACCGGGCGAAGGTGAAGACAACCCGCCGTGGCACGGCGCACCAGGCTAACAGTATGGACCGCTACACGCTCCAGAAGGGTTCTCCGGAGACATCGCGTGCATCCCCGGTGGGCCCGACGGAGGCATCTGCTCATCTGGTGGATCTGACCCTCCGGGACGTCATGGGCGCCATCGCGGAGATGAAGGCCTCGGTGGACCAGCGTTTCGACACCTTAGCGCAAAAAATAGACTCGGTCCTGGTGGATATGAGCCTTGTGAGGGCAGACTTGTCCAAAACGAACGACCGAGTCGATTCCCTGGCCCACACCACAACGAGCCTCACGACAGACGTGGTGGCCCTCCAAAAAAAGGTGCGCCGGCTTGGCCAGGTGAGCGCCCTGATGGACCGGCGACTGGAGGATTCCGAGGGTCGGGCCCGGAGGAATAATGTCCGTATTGTGGGGGTGCCGGAGGGACGAGAGGCGGAGGCGGCGGATCTTTTCGTGGAAGACTTGATCCTGACCCATCTCCAGCCCCGGGGGCTGAGTAAGCTTTTTGCGGTGGAGCGTGCTCACCGGGTCCCCGGGGGCAGACCTAAGACCGGTGCCCCGCCGCGGCCTCTCATTGCCCGGATTTTTAACTTTCGGGACAGAGATGCTATCCTCCAGACCTCCAGGCAACAGGGACTGGTCAAGCTTGACAACATGGAGGTACATTTCTACCCAGACTTTACTCCGGCGGTCCAGAAGCAGAGACAGAGCTTTCTTGGTGTTAAACGTCGCCTAAGGGACCTGAACCTCAAGTACTCAATGCTCTTTCCAGCTAAGCTGAGGGTAGAGGTGGATGGTCGCACGCACTTCTTCGACCGGCCCGAGGCGGCTGGGGACTGGTTGGACACTCTGCCTGGAGATCGGAGCCGGGGGGGCGGGGGGGGGCGCGGCTGGCGAGGAGGGCCCGCCGGATCAGAATTGAGGGGTGACTGTATAGGCCTTGCTCTGGACGTTGTTCCTTCACCATTTATTGATTGCCTATGTTCCCCTCCTATGGAGGTCGTGTGGGGTCTGTTGGGGGCTTCCCTCCTCCTCTGGGGGACTAGTTAGTATTTAGCTATGGGGCGACAGGCACACTGCACTTTGGGGGGGCTGTCTGGGCTCATGCAGGGGTGCAGGGAGGGGGGAGTTCTGTTGGGACCGGGGGGTGGGGGGGGTGTGTTGTTTGTTCGTACCGCAAGGCAAACCCGCTACTGTGTTGTTGTTTTTAAGATGCTCGGTGGGGGACGACCGATTGTTTCGACGTATGATGGGGGGTAGGGATTTGACTGTGTTGTCATGGAATGTTAACGGCCTGGGGGATAGGATTAAGCGTGGTGTGGTCCTGCAGTACTTAAAACGTATTTCGCCAGATGTTGTCTTCCTGCAGGAGACGCACCTTATAGGTAACTCCTTTCACGCAATGAATCGGCGGGGGTATCGTTTGGCGGCCCATTCCGGCTTCACCTCGGGCTCGCGGGGGGTGGGTATTATGATCAAGAACTCGCTCCCGTTGGAGATTGACGAGGTGCGCCATGATGAGAGGGGACGCTACACTGTTCTGGTGGGAAGAATGGAGGGTAGAGTGTTTATCTTTATATCAGTGTACGTCCCGCCTGGGTTACAAGCCACCACATTTGCGGACCTGGGGCGCCTCCTTCTGGACCTTCCGAGTGGCCTGCTGGTGGTTGGAGGGGACTTTAATGCGGTAGCCTCTGGGTCTATGGATCGCCATCCCCCTAGGGACCTCCCCCGGGCACAGGCGTGGCTGCCCGGCCTTTTGGACACGCTGGGCCTGGTGGATTGCTGGCGATTAAAGCATCCCGCATTGCGACAGTACACCTTCCACTCGGGTGCCCATGGTAGCCTCTCGCGGCTTGATTACATCCTTGTCCCGGCGGCCCATGCAGGGAGGGTGGGGGAGGTGCGCCATCTGGCGCGGGGTATCTCAGACCACTCCCCATTGTTGTTGCATTTCGATGTCTTCCCGAGGGGGGATGGCAGGGTGGCCCCAATCAATGCATGGTATTTGCGCGACCCCACCATTCGTGCCGATTTGATCAAATCCTTACAGCGATATTTCGACGAGAATGTGGGGTCGGTTCCTTCGGCCATCTCCCTGTGGGAGGCGTTTAAGGTAGTTCTTAGAGGGGAGGCCCTTTCCTTTATCTCCCATGCCCGGCGGCGCGAGCGGGAGGAGGTGACCCGGGTGGAGGCCGAGATTGCAGAACTGGAGGGCGACCTGGGGAGCGGGGTAACAGACGCCAAGTTGCATGTTCTACACCTAAAGCAGGCGGCCTATCGGGCCCTCGTTACGGAGGCGGCCAGGGGCCTCAGTAGAGAGCAGCAGGGGCGATTGTATGATGTGGGGGATAAGGCTGGCAAATTGATAGCGTGGTTGGATAAGAGGGAGAGAGCGAGCCGCGTGGTGCCTTTGATTGAGAGTGTGGATGGTGCGTGTGTCACCGAGCCGGAAGCCATTGTCTCCTGCTTTGCGGATTATTTCCGCGACGTCTACTCCCCGGTTTCCCCCTGCTCGGAGGAAGATTCCCATGCCCTGCTTCGGGACATCGCACTGCCCTCCCTTACAGTGGAGGACAGGGATTCGCTGGACGCCCCTCCCACCTCGGACGAAATTGCCTTGGCTATTCGCTCGGTCGCATCCGGCAAGGCCATGGGCCCTAACGGCATTCCCATCGAGCTATACAAGCTACGCCCGGATGTGTTGGCGCCCCACCTGCGCGCGATGTTCCTGGCGGCCCACTCGCAGGGTTCCCTCCCGCCGGACCAGCGTCTGGCCACAATTGTGGTGATCCACAAGGAGGGGAAGCCCCGTGAACGGGTCACATCCTATAGGCCGATTTCGCTCTTGAACGCGGAGCCCAAAATCCTCGCCAAGGTGTTGGCCAACCGGTTGGTTGGCGTGGTGGGCGATTTGGTCCACCAAGACCAATCTGGCTTTATACCACACCGCAACACGGCGCTCAATTTGCGGCGCTTACACGGGGTGCTCGCACGTGTCCCATTTGTGCGGGAGCCGGCCATCTTGGCGTCCTTGGACGCCACCATGGCGTTCGATACGCTTGAATGGCCATACATCTGGGCGATGCTGGCGAAATTTGGGTTTGGCCCGGGTTTCATTAGCTGGGTCAAATTGCTATATTCGAGCCCGTTGGCGCAGGTGGTGGTGAATGGGCGAGTCTCGGCCCCATTCCCGCTGGGGCGGGGCACGCGACAAGGTTGCCCCCTGTCGCCTCTCCTGTTTGCCCTGGCCCTGGAGCCCCTGGCGGAGTGGCTGCGGTGGCACCCTTCTATCCGTGGTCTCCGCTGGACCCCCGAGCATGAGGACCGCGTGTCCCTCTATGCGGACGATATCCTTCTGTATCTCGCCTCCCCGCGTAAATCACTGATCGTCCTGGTTGATGTTTTGCGCTCATTCGGTCGCAACTCAGGCCTGGTCATCAACTGGGCGAAATCCTGTGTCTATGTGCTTTCCGGGGAGGCTCCGGTCCTACCACGGGACTGTCCGATCCAGATTGCCTCCCAGGGTTTTCGGTACCTGGGTATATATATCACTCTCGACCCGGAGGCCCGCTATGAGCGGAATTTGTTGCCCCCCCTCCAGCGCTTGAAGGAGGACGTGGTGCGCTGGCGGCGTCTGCCGCTTTCGCCGCTCGGCCGAGCGGCCTTGTTTAAAATGATGTCCCTGCCGCGCTTCCTGTACGCCCTCCAGAACACTATGGACTTGGTCCCGGCACGCTACTTCCGTGAGGTGGAGGGCCTCCAGCGGCGCCTGTTCTGGGACGGGAGGCCGCGCATTGCTCTGGCTAAATTGACGCTCCCGTGGTACGATGGAGGGGTCGCCCTCCCGGACATTAAACGGTATTACTGGGCCTCCCAACTAGCTGCAATTAATCATGGCCTCTACGGGCCCGCCCTGAACCCGGCGTTTGAGATGGATAAGATGCTCCTGCCCGGAGGCGATTACAATCGAGCGCTCTACTCTGGCGCGCCCGACTCCCGTTTGACGGGACCGACGCGTGTCATGGTGCGTGTCTGGCACGCGGCCAATGCAGCTATGGGGTGGAAGGACCGTTTGACCCGGGCGTCACCGCTGTATGCGTCTGAGAGGTTGGGCTCTCTGTGGACGTCGAAGGGCTTCGAGAAGTGGGACACGATCGGCATCAGCACGGTGGGAGATCTCTGGACGAGGGGGGGATTCAAAACTTTTGAGACGCTGCAGGCGGAGTTTCAGCTGCAGGGCAATGAGTACTTTCGGTACCTACAAGTCCGCCATGCGCTGGGCTCCGTCTTCCCGGACGTCGCATCCATTCCGGAGTCTTCCCCCCTGGAGGACAGAGTGCTAGATGGCCATGTCCCGGACAGCACGATCTCCCTCATATACAAAAAACTAATCAACGATAGATCGTGCCTGCTGACTAGTCTCCGCGAGGCTTGGGTTGCCGATGGGCTGGAGCTGGACGACGAGGATTGGATTTCCGCGGTGGCCTCTCTGAAAGAGGTGGCCATCCCGGCTCGCCTTCGTTTCGTCCAGCTCAAGATCCTTCACCGGGTTTACGTGACGGGGCCAAGGCTTCTACGTATGGGTTTTGCTGGTGACGGAATGTGTAAGCGTGGCTGTGGTGCGTTGGCGACTTTCATGCATATACTGTGGGAGTGCCCGAAGGTGGAGCGATTCTGGCGTGGTGTGCATGAGGTCCTGCGTGTGGTTACGCGTGTCGCGCTGCTGCCTGAAGCGAGGAGATGCTTGCTGAATGTATGGGAACCAAATGACTATTCGGTCCCGCAGACGCGGTGGGTGACTCTGGGATATATGATAGCTAAGCGTGATATTGCTCAATTGTGGGGATCCCAGAGGCCCCCTGCGGTGTCGGCCTGGAAAGAGCATATGGATTGGTGTATGTTTCGTGAAAAGGTGGTGTATGTGGCTAGGGGTAAGCCTGGGGCGTGGGTGAAACTCTGGGGCCCCTGGAACGCCTACCGCGGGGGTATTTGTGAGCCGCCACTACTACCGGCTGCCTCGCCTGCTCCGTCTCCCTAGACGGCCCCCCTCCCTCGGCCGCGGGCGCGCGGTCCCCTAGTCCCTGATCTACTCCCATTCCCCTCTTCAGAGTTCTGCTGCTGGTTTGGATCCCCCACTTATGGAGCACGTGCTGTCACTTTGGATCGCGGGTTGCCTTGCAGGTGTGGTTTTTTGGTGTTGTTTTGTTTCAAGAAAAGGGAACCGTACTGTGGGCACGGAGCTGTGTGGCCTGCACCATTGATTACTCCTGTTTCACTACTCTGCACTGCCGAGAGACTTACTACTGTATATATGTAATATGCTTTTGTCACTCTAGCGGCCGGCCTGGTGGTTGTAGGCCCATACCTGTAACTTTTGCAAACTGCAATAAACGGTTTAAAAAAAAAAAAAAAAAAAAAAAAAAAAAAAAAATTAGCTTTTTCCACCTGAGGTGACCAGCATAAATTCCTGGTCAATTTAATACCCAAATACTCAAAGCTGGACACTACATCTAGAGTTGTATCACACACTAGCATCCTCCTCTCACAGAAAGTCGATGTCTGTCCGGTGAAAATCATACATTTGGTCTAGCCCCACTCCACACACAACAGTTGAAAGGAATTCAGGAGTTGTTGCAGAACCTGCAGCGACTTAGAAATTAACAAAATGTTGTTCGCAAAAAGAAGTGCGGGAACCCTCCGCCTTCCTATCTTGGGTGCATTTCATCCATCTCTATCTAAAAAGCCATTTACACCGTTTATATATAGTTTAAAGAGAGTGTGAGCCAGAACACACCCCTGCCTGACCCCCCCCATTAATGTGGATGGAGTCGGTCAAGGCCCTGTCCTGCCCCCACCTCATCTAAGCAATGTATCAACAGCAAACCTCAAAATGATGTACAACAGGGGAGTTGGTAGCCTCATCTCCTCAAGGACCCTCCATAGCTTGGCACGAGTAACCAAGTCACATGCTGCATGAAGATCGACGAAGGCAACATATAGTTTGTCCTTGCCAATAATCACCTCTCTCCAGTACATGCAGGCAAAACTAAAAATCTGCTCCACAGTACTCAAATTTGGCCTAAACCTGCCTGCCAATCCGAGAGTATACTCCTGTCCCTAATCCTCTTGTATACGAGCCAAAACCTGTTTACAAAAGATTTTTTGTAGGGAGTCGATAAGGCTTATAGGCCATTTGCCCGGTCCCCTTCTTAGGTCTCGCCTGACCCAGCGCATGCGCTGGTCTGACGAGACTGATTGAGAGGGCTCCAAAAAGTGTTACCAGGCCAGCCTAGAGCTACAGTGCATGTGCGCGCGCCGCGCTTGACCGCAATTACTTTCACTTTCGCAGCCGCACTGCCGCTTGACATAGCCAATAGGTCTCGCTTTTGGGACCTTATAAGTATTTAGTAATGCAACTGTTGCATGGCTAAACACTTATAAGGTCCCAAAGGCGAGACCTATTGGCTATGCCAATGCTTGTTATAAATAGTAATAATTTCCAACAAATTTCCAGAAGGGTTGAATCTCCATATCAGCTAGGATTGTATTAGAAAACAGATTGATGTATAGCCCCAAGATTCTGGGTTTTCCCTATATAGGTCGTTGTGCAGTCTGTCTGGCCCCATAGCGAGACTGGGAATACAGGAATTAACAGATGTTAGTGTTTCACTAAGCAAAAAGGTCAGGTTGGGACACTTAGGGGTGTAACTGATTTGTATAGCCTCTACATCGCTTTCGGTAGTGACACACTAATGAGAATAAAGTTGTTCAAAATGTGCCATCCAATCTTGAGGCTGGATAAAGAATTCAAGGGTTTGTTCACAATCATTGAGACAACCAGCAACTATTTTCCAAAATGACTTATTGTCTTTGTTGGAAAGTGCTACATGCAAATTAGTCCATAGCAAACTATTGCATTCTCTTTTAGCTTTGTTTATCAGTTGGTGATACAACTTCCTTTTCTTAGATATATCTGGCTGTGCTTTTGTCTTAAGCCGCAATGAGCTCATTCTTAACTTTCCTGCATTCACCATTGTACCAATTATCAGAGTTAGGCACAGTATTACCCCAGCGCCTTTGTTTCCCCAATACCTCTGATATGGGTTGTTCAGTTTTCATGATTGATAGCACAATTCTTGGTTCTAGACATAAGAGGGAGCTTTGATGGGGACTCGTAGGTGACAATTACACTATTCTTAATCACTTCCAGTGCTTCTGGGGTTTTCATCACCCAGTCCCATCTAATTGTCCTAAGATTGTTGGTGTACGAGAGGGAACCCGTGTCTCTATTACCATAAGATGCCTGGGCTGGGGGTACTTCATCCTGTAGCAGCATACAAAGGGAATTATGGTCACTTTCTGAGCGCTCAACTGCATCCATATCGACAATTACCGGCCAGAGCTTTACGTCGGCCAAAAAGTAGTCGATTCTGCTACTATATCCTACCCTGTTAAAAGTCGAATTTGCCTTGGCGGTCTGAGTCACATCTACTGTAAGTGAAATGCCCATCTCAAAGGACCAGACTATCCAAGTAGTAATGCTTCATGAACATGTGGAGTGAGCCCACATGGCAGCTTGGCAGATGTCCAGGACAGGTAGCCTGTGTGCCGACGCATTAACAGCGGCCTTGGCCCTGGTGGAATGGGCTCACAAGCCCTCAGGGAGCTGCTCCTTCACTCATGTGTAGCAGATCTTAATGAACAAGTTACCTACCTTTGGTAACACATTATCTGATAGAGACAAGATTTAGCCGCAGATGCCTTACCTTTTAATTTCCCAGGCGTCCAACTGGATCCACAAGATTTGTGCATGACTAGTACCCCTGCACGCCGGACTTTCATGACAGATGGGAGGAAGGCTTTTAATGCCAAGCAGATTGTCCTGAGCTCCAGAAGGTTCATATGGTGCTGAACTTCCATTGGAGGCCAGAGTCCTCTGATTTCCACCTCTCTCAGGTGGCCACAACAACCCAGAAGTGATACATCAGTCACCACTGTCAGCTCTGGCTGGGGAAGGGAGAGGGTCGGCCACTTACCCAATCGTAGTAGGTTAGCCACCACTACAGATCTTTCACAGACTCCTTCGAAATCTGGACCAGGTTGGAGAGATCCCCCTGGTGTTTCCGCCACTGGGACTTAAGACCCCCCGCTGCAAATCCTGCATGGACCATAAGGTACACTTTACCTGCAGGATCAGGGTTCGAAAAATCATAAACATTTTATTAGACCTGAAAGTCCAGTAACTTGAATAATGTATTTGACCTAACTATAATGTACTTGACCGGAAAGCTGGTCTCAAACTGTGTGATAATTGGCAAATATTTTATTTTACAGAGTCACCTTTTTCTTTATTTTCACACAAGTGCACCTTCAAACATGTGAGTTCCTCATTTCTGCTGTAGAAAAAAACCCTCTTTTGATTGATTAAACTGACTAAACATTTGCTCCATGCGTAATAAGCATCTAGCCCACATATAGGGTACACATGACCCCTGATTTGCCTCTCAGTTTACTGATAGAATTGCCATCAGGGTGGGGCAGGAGTGTTTCTCACTTCATGTTTAAACATCCACTTTTAATAAATATATTACTAAAGCATGATGTGGTAACCCACTGTCAGTTACAGACAGCACATTTCCAAGAACTGGCCAGAAACCTTCCCACTACCTTGCAGCTTTCCTGATAAAACTATATGGTGTATTAACAAGAATCTGTGAAACTGGGTTTCAGAAAACATATTTATCATTTACACATCAAGTAAAGATTTTTTATCTTAATAAAATATATTTTTCATCATACAGAAGTAGAAAAAATTGGGTTTCAGAGCTACTTAAATATATTTCGAATTATTTGTACAGTTGACTTATTAGCTGTTTAAATGTGTGTTAGGAAAAACCTGACAGCCTACAGCCTTTCATTTCACAATTCGTACAGAAGGTTAGACAGATCACTTCACGAAATCCTAGAACTCTGAAGCCAGAGAAGGAAAAGTAATTGTACACTGACTTCTGACCTCTGTCTCTGAACAGAGCAAAGACAAGATAAAAACAAGATTTAAGGGCATCTTTATTGCTCCTTCACTCTCTGACTGAACAGAAAATTTGACTCACCTTAGTGAGTGTGCAAGTAGATTTTTTGAGGCCTGTGGATGCATGAGGTTATCAGTCCCAGAATCAGTGTCACCAAAATTCAGGATAGGGGCTGAAATGTTGGGATCAAAGCCAAATATCCTGGACTCACTTCTTCGGAGGATAGCTGTGGAACTGCACCGTGTCCAGAATCGATCAGATGCAAAACAGCATTTGAGTTGGAGTCAGCTGTGACTTTGGCATATTGATCGTAAACCCCAGTGTGTGCAGAAGGTTCGCCGTAGTCTGGAGGTGGGTGAGGACAGCCTGGAGCGAACGCACCTTCATCAGCCAGTCATCGAGGTAGGGAAAGACTGGCACCCCAAGCTTGGCAGATGTGCTGCAACTACAGCCATCACTTGTCAAAACCCCGGGGCCCTAATAAGACCTTTTAGAAATGCTGTGTTTTGTTGGTAGAGGTATGCACCCTGTTCAAGTAGGGATGAGCATTCTAGTCAGGGTAAGTCAGATACAACCCTAAATTAACCTGGGTTCACCCTCTGGTAGCTTGGCACAGAGCAGTCAGGCCTAACTTAGGAGGCCATGTGTATAGTATTTGTGCGACACTTAATACAGTAAAACAGTGACAACACCCCACAAAAAAACTCCACACCACGTTAGGACAATAGAGCCTAATTTAACAAACAAAACAAGAGCAATACAACAAACATCCAATAGGCAGAACCGGAGTTATGAATTTTTAATGATTAAATATCATCCTCAGAATCATAAAGCGCCAACCGGGGTGAAGTAATGAAGATGCAGGAAACAGATGACAGGAACAAGGTAGGCTTTGTAGGTTCTTTATTGTAGGATGTATGCAAGAGACCCCATCCTTCAACATCCAAGAGTAACTGCCACAGCGTTCAAGAAGTAACATTCTGCCTCAAGAACATTCCACATTAGAATATGCCAACACAGTATGACATAGACAAGTGACCTAAGCCCACTCTAGAACATTACATCATCTCCCTCTTACAACCTAGAACACTACTTAAAACACTACATCACCTCCCTTTTTTCCAAAACATCAAACCCAAAGAACAAAAATAAAAAAAAAATAAACTAAAAACAACACTGTGACTAACAATAAGCCTCAATCTTGAAATCTTCGAGGAATTCTCCTCAACCTGATAGGTCTCGACGATTCAGGTTGAGAAGAAATGGAGGGAACAGGTACAGCTTGAGACCCATCTCCCTCTACACATTTGGAAGGACATTTTGCAACCCTGTTAAGATTCCACACTCTATGATCCTGAGTTCTGACAGCATTACCTAGAAGTTTTATCACTTTAATTGGTTGACCAAATTTAGACTTCCCGAACCTCCTCTCAGGTAGCTTTACCCTGACCCAATCACCCACCTGAATAACCGTTCTCTTAACACTCTTCTTGTTGTCATACAACTCCTTTCTCTTAACCATTTTATCCATTTCACGATCCCTCCAACCTTCAGTTTTGTCAATAGGACCACCCAGTTCCAACCTTCTTGAAGTAACCCAAAGAGGATTCACCTGCGTGCTGGGGACCTTTCCTCTAAACAGAGTAAAAGGGGAAACACCAGTAGAGGAATGGGGTGTGACTCTATACTCATAAACCTTTTTAACAACAGCTTCCTCCCAGTCATACTCAGACACTAATGCCAGCTGCATAGTTTCCTTGAGCACCCTCACAAACCTCTCAACCACACCATTGCATTCAGGGTGATACAATGCAGCCCTTTTATGCAAAATCCCTCTTTCACGGAAAAATTCCTCCACCATACTAGACACAAACTGCACTCCATTGTCTGTCAGTACAGATGCTGGCAACCCTTCACCAGCAAAAAGACCATCAAGAAAGTTGATGACAGCAGCAGAATCAACACTGTTCACAATTTTGATGACTGGCCACCTGGAAAACATGTCCACACAGACCAAAACATACTGATCTCGAGACTTCACCCTTACCGGTCCGAGAATGTCTACAGCAATATCAGACCAGGGACCATCTGCTTGCTTTCTGATAACCAAGGGTTGAGTCCTACATTTGAGAACCTTGTCACTACCCGCACACTGAGGACACGAGCGCACCAATCTTTCAATCATAGTGTCCATTGCAGGCCACCAATAACCTTCCCTCAGTCTTTCTTTCGTCTTTGCTATGCCCATGTGACTGGAATGAGCATTCTCAACCAATTTTTGGCGTACAGCAGTAGGAACAACCAGTCTACTTCCTCTAAAGAGGAGCCCATTAGAAAACGACAACTCGTCTCTGACATTCCAAAAACCCTTAATCTCCTCATCACACACATGCTTCTCACACCACCCATCACGAACAAAACAAACAACACGCTGAAGGACAGCATCATCCCTCAACACAGCATTCCATTCATCCTCAGTGACCACCCCCTGGGTGACCAGACACACACTCCATTCACCACCAGAAGCTTCACCCAAAAAATAATCCTCCTCATCATCACCTTCATCCGAAATAGTGGACCCACCAAGTCTTGACAAACAGTCAGCAAGAATATTGTTAGCACCAGGCAAGTACTGGACAACAAATTCAAATTCTTGCAATGCAACGACCCATCTCCTTATCCTATGTGACACACGGTCAATCCCTTTTTTCCCGAAAACTTCCTTCAACGGTTTGTGGTCTGAGACTACAACAAACCCTTTACCCCACAAAAATTTTCGCAGTTTACGAATCGCCCAGTACACAGCTAGAGCCTCTTTCTCAACGACCGAGTAATTGCACTCAGCCCCTCTGAGAGGCCTTGATATAAACAGAATGGTATTGTCCCCTGCATCACCGGACTGTAGTAACACAGCACCCAGTCCTTTGGAGCTGGCATCAGTCATAACATATGAATCCTTATTTGGATCAAAACTTGAAAGATTAGGAGCTTTTTTTAGATGATCCTTAATCAAATCAAACTCAGAGCTACAAGATTCATCCCACTTGAATTCACAACCTTTCTTTAATAAGGCCCTGATCTTTTCTGTATTTTGAGCAAACCCAGGAACAAACTTATTATAGAACTCTGCCATCCCTAAAAACTTTGTGAGTTCGTCTCTACTTGCAGGATAATTCAACTTACAAATGGCCTCTACCAAAGACGGTTTTGGCTTAATTCCTGAGCCAGAAATCATATGGCCCAGGTACTCAATCTGCTTCACATCAAATTTGCACTTGTCCAACCTGAGAGTGAGACCAGAATCTTCCAACCTTGAGAGAACTTGATTTACCCTTTCATTGTGTTCTCCCAAACTGGACCCGTACACAAGGATGTCATCCTGATAGACTTTGACCCCAGTAACACCCCGTAAAGCATTTTCCATCACCCTTTGAAATACCGATGCAGCTGATATTAAGCCAAAGGGCATTCTAAGAAATTTGAAAGTGCCAAAAGGCGTGATGAAAGCAGTCAAATCTTGGCACGAGGGATGGAGTCTGACCTGATGGTAGGCAGAAGATAAATCTAGTGTAGAAAAGTGTGTGGCTTCACCTAACGATGACAACATTTCGGTGATGTTTGGAAGGGGGTAATGATCTACAACTACCGCCTTATTCAGTTCTCTCAAATCAATGCATAACCTGGCCTCTCCGTTGGCCTTTTGGGCCATAACTACCGGAGAAACCCACTCTGTGGCTTCAATTTCTTGAATGACCTCACTATCCAACAATTTTTTTAATTCCTCTTTCATTTTATCTCTTACCAATAAAGGAACATTCCTGACCTTGGCCACCACGGGAATAGAATCTTTTTTGAGTTTAATCAGGTGCACGTACTTTCTAAGACAGCCTAGTTTCTTTTCGAACACTTTAGGGAACTTATTTATCCAAACACTGTTATCAGAGATGGAAGCAACAGTGGAAAGATCCCTCAAACACACTGAAGGAGATTCATTGGGATCTAAATAAACCCCAAGATCACGTTGGTGTGACCAACTGATTAATGAGTCCCCTTTCATTGAGACATAAATCTTCCCAGCCGTGATCCTCCCTTTGTAATCTATAGTTCCCATAAAATATCCCAACAGGCTTATGACCTGACCACCATAACCTCTAGGAATAATATCAGGCTTAAAAAGCTTCACTTTGTTGATTAGGTGTTTTACATAGAAAATTTTTGGTACCAAAGTGATCTTGGCCCTGGAATCAAACAACATATCCACCTGATTGTCATTCACCAAAACCTTCTCTATAGGACCATCTGCTTGCTGACTGTAAATTTGTGAAACAATAAGATCGCCCTCATCTTGCTCATAGATGTCTACCTCATTCACCTTTTTTGTATTCTTGCTAGCCCTACAACACTTAGAAAAATGTCCTTTTCTTTTACAAATAGAACATGTAGCTTTCCAGCCAGGACAGTCTTTAAAGTTAGCCACATGACCTGCATTACCACACCTAAAGCACTTTACAGAGAATTTTGGATTCCAGTTCTGACGTAAGGTCTTAGAGGAACTTTGTCCAGATTGTACCGAAGACTTTACCAAACTATCAGAATTCACATTAGGTTTTATGTTGATCTCTTTGACATCCGTGTCAGCACTTTTTTCAGAGACCGACCCCTTTTTTATGGCTTCAGAACAAGCCTTAGAGTGTTCATGCATCTTTAAAGTAGTGATAACATCTTCCAGCGGTGCATTGTCTTTCTGCCAAAGTGCATCTTTCGCCTTCTCAATCGAGGACCCCAACATGAGTTGGTCTCTAAGTCTTTCCTCCAAGCTACCAGCAAACGAGCAAGTGGAAGCTAGTTTGCGCAACGATGTAACATATTGCTCCACAGTCTCATCATGTCTTTGAACCCTCTTACCAAAATGATATCTTTCTAAAACCATGCTCATTTTTGGTAAATAATGCAAATCCATCTTCTTAATACAGATTTCGTACTCATTGAGGGAGTCTCCATCAGGTAAATCTGGGAGATGTTCAAAGACTTCCTGGCCCTCTGAGCCAAGGCAATGTAAGAACAGAGCAGATTTTCTTTCTGCACTCAGAGACGTACCACACACCCTGGCGTAATTGGCAAAAACCTTTTTCCATTTTATCCATGGAATAGTGGGATCACCAGGAGCGGACAGAAAGAAAGGCGGAGCAGTGACGTTCTGCATGACCGCAAAGAGAAGAAGTGAACAGCAAGAGAAAAAAAAAACAAAAGATGGAATGTAAAATATGTGAGCAGGCTACAGAACCTCTTCTTTTATCTAAAATAAACAGATGCCTATGTCTGCATTACTTAAGGTACCTAAGCATATTTTAAAACAATGAGACATGCACATCAACACCTTGTAACCCCTAAACGATCTGCAAATGAGGAGGGCTGAGCAGATCAGCGTAGGGAGAGAAAACGAGGCTATGCAGATCAGCGTTGTCACTAAATATCCAGACAAGTCACTGTAAACCCAAAAACGATCTGCAATGAAAAACCACAAAGCTGTGCAGATCAGCGTTGCCAAAATGTGAAAATACTAGACAGTACCTTGTTTTCCAGCCCTGGACTTCTAACTGCCTCTACTTGCGTGTGCTCCGTAAGCGTAAATTGGTGTTTCCAAACGCAGGGTGAGTTGCCAGGTAACTCTGCGAAAGACGGAGGAGACAGAGACGTGTACGGAGTGACGTCAAAGCTTCCCCCGTTGCTTGGTGACAGGAAACAATAGCGGAGACTGCAGCGTGTGCGGAGCGACGTCAAAGCTTCCAACGTTGCTTGGTGACAAGAAGCAGCTTGAGCCCAGCGCGAGGTGAGTTGCTAGGCAACGCTGCGAGCGCGCACGGGCTTTCAGAAGTTAAAAACAACAAAAAAAACTTTATTGATGCCTGCGAGTGTCCGACCCCTTTCCTAGGATTCAGGCAGAAGCAAACGGCGTAGTGGGCAGCTGGGCCGCTTGATTCAGGCAGAAGCAAACGGCGTAGTGGGCAGTTGGGGCGCAGACGCTCTCCAAAGGCCAGGGAAATCACCGCGGCAGCAATCGTGGTCCCGATAGGATCTCCCACACGCCTCGATGATCGGCAGTAAAAGCGACAGCAGAAGAGTGCGCGAATTGAATCCGAGGCAGCCCAAAGTCCAAAGAAAGCAGCGAGTTGGGGTCTCTCGACAATCACAATTTCCAGTCGTCGCCAAAATGAAGTAATGAAGATGCAGGAAACAGATGACAGGAACAAGGTAGGCTTTGTAGGTTCTTTATTGTAGGATGTATGCAAGAGACCCCATCCTTCAACATCCAAGAGTAACTGCCACAGCGTTCAAGAAGTAACATTCTGCCTCAAGAACATTCCACATTAGAATATGCCAACACAGTATGACATAGACAAGTGACCTAAGCCCACTCTAGAACATTACATCATCTCCCTCTTACAACCTAGAACACTACTTAAAACACTACACGGGGCTATCTGGTCGTGCTGGGCCGGGTCAAATCTGAAAAGCCAAGCCGACTTCGATGGAGGATGGGTTGGCTACAGAAGCGATGCAGGCATTTAATTTACAGGCCCTGGGCACATTTAGTGCACTTTACTAGGGACTGTTAGACCTGGTACCATTAGCGTGAGTCTCCCTTCCATTTTTTCTGATTGCCTGCTCTGTTTTTGATAAGTTTTTCTGGTTTATATGCTTTGGGCACTGTGCCACTGCCATTCAGTGCCACAGAGCAAGTGCTCCCTATGTTAAATTGATGTATTGATTAGCGACTCCATGATTGGGTTATTTGATTTACATGTCAGACCCTAGTACAGTGCACCATGTGTGTCCGGGGCTTGTAAATCAAATGCTGCTGGTGGGCTTGCAGCACTGGTTGTGCCACCCACAGAAGCAGCTTGTAAAGTGTGTCTCAGGTCTACCATTGCAGAGCCTATGTGCAGTCTGGTACTGCCATACTGACTGACCAAGTGCACCACTTGCCAGTCCCTAAACCTTCCCTTGTCTTCATATCAGACACCCCTATGATAGGCCCAAGGGCAGGGTGCATTGTAAGTATAAGGTAGGACATGCCCTGGTATGTGTGGCATGTCCTAATAGTGAATTACAGCCATTTTCGTTTTTCACTATTGCAAGGCCAGAATGGGCAGTTAGATTATTACATCTTATAATCCTAACTGACTCAGGGAACATGGTAGAAATTCGAATTTAGTATGCCTGAACTCAGAATTATAAAATAAATATTTTAGTAAAGTTGGTTTTAACATTCTGTGTTTGAAAATACCACTTTTAGAAAGTAGGTATTTTCTTGCTTAACTGTCCAAGCCTGTCTCTGCTAGGTGGTGTATTGTGTGTCTGGTTCTGTGACAGGGGCTGGGGATTCCAGGGGAGAGGGTGAGTCAGCACAGTGCTGAATAGGAAGATCTGCATGTAGGTGGGTGGGAGGAGTTGCACCTGGGACCTGAATAGGGCTGGGCCTTCCCTCCACAATGCTGGCTCCACCTCCTGTGGTGTGTCTGATGTCTCTGCCCTGCACTCTGAAAGGAAAGGAGGAGTCAGGTAAACAAAGTGCTCCAGGACTGACCAGAACTGGTTTGGACTAGGCAAAGGCCTCTCTGCCTTCAGAGAACAAAGAGAAAAGTAGTATAAATATGGGGACCCAAACCCCAAGACTTTAGATCACTTCTGGAACAACAACAAGAAACCTCTGCCAAGGAGAAGAACCAAAGGAAGCTGTAGGAGTGTGCTGTGTTGCTGGGTTGGCCTGCAGTGGTGTCTTCATTGCCAAGGAGAGGAGAAGGAACTTTTGTGTGTACTTCATCATCTTGCAGAATATTTCTCCAAGGGCTTGAACTTGTGCTTGCCTCCTGCTGAAGTCTCAGGAACAACAGACTTCACCACAAGCTCCCCTCTGAATTTCCTTGCTGGGAATTCCATCTGCAGAAGCCTGCGTGTCGCTGGGAGCTGGAAGCGCGACGCAACGAGAAGAAGCGTGTTGCAGCTGTAGTCATCGCATCGCCGGAGAAGCGTGCCGCATCTCCTAGAAGCGTGCCATCGTTGCGGCTGTCTGCTGTCGCATCACCGGAGAAGCGCGTCGCAACCATGAGGGTCGCCATCGCATCATCGGAGAAGCGTGTCACAGGGCCTGTCGCGGCTCCAAAGTAAAGAGTCGCTGCAAGGCTGCCAGGGCGTGTCGCATCGTATCAACATTGTCGCATCAAGGGCGCCATCTTATCGCTTCGCACCGGATTGTCGCATCGCATCGAGGCGCCATCTTCTGCAGCATGAGAAGCTACGCATCACCTCCTCTCCGGTAAGGATCAAGACGCATCCCCTACTCTGTGCAAGCACTGAGGCGCGACGCATCCTCTCCCCCGAAGCAAGGAACCGACGCATCTCCAACGCTGCGAGCCTTTTGTTTATTTTGCGTTACGCATCCAGTTACTTTTGTGAGAACTGTGTCGCATTTACCAACAACCTGAACTAAGCTACTTGTACCATCTTTAAGTCAATTTTGAGTACAATATTGTGGATTTTTGTAATTTGTGGTCTTGTGTTAAACCTATATAAAGAATACTTATTTTTTTAAACCTGTGTGGTGTCCATCTGTAGTGTTTTCACTGTATTACTGTATGTGTTCACAAATGCTTAACACACTGCCTCTGAGATAAGCCTGTCTGCTCGTGCCAAGCTACAAGAGGGATGAGCAGGGGTTATCCAGTAGTGTAATCCCCTCTCCCTGACTTAGAAGCAAGGGTCCCTATTTGGTCGAAGGTACTTACCTCTGCCAACTAGAAACCCACAGTTCTAACAGGGACTTATATATTAAATAACAAACAGTGGATAAGCTAATGCAGCCACATTTTAAGAAGAGAGCATATGCACTTTAGCACTGATTAGCAGAGGTAAAGTACTCGGAGTAGTACAGCCAACAAAAACGAATTCAGCAAAAAGGGAATGGAGAAGGCAAAAGGTTTGGGGGTGATCCTGAGGAAAGACCAGGTTCAACAAGGCCCAAGGGGAGTACAGTAAACTTGAAATGTTCATGGCCCACCGTGAACCCAAGTGTGGGGGATGTGGAAATATGCATTCCGCAAGTCCAAAGCCATTCAGCCTCAAGGGTCCAGGGCAGACAGAACCGGAGTCAAGGTAAGCATCCTGAACTTTTTTCTCCGCAGAAAGACGCTAAGAGGGTGCATATAAAGTACGAGACAGAGGTCTCTGTTCATTTTCGGCATCAGGTAGTAGAGAGAATAACAACTATGCTCTATTTCTGGTGATGTGGCTCTCTCAAGGGCTCTTTTGGCCAACACTTCCTAATGGAGCAGGTAGAGATGGTCCTCTGTCAGCCGTCCAGGAGATGATGGCAAAGGTGGAGGGGATTCCATGAATGGCAGTGCGTAACCCCTCTGAACAATTTGGAGCACCCCGTGTCGGACGTTATGCTGCTGCATTGGGGCAGGTGGTGCTGGAACATGCTGGAGGACTGCTGTGTGGAGGGCTTACTAAAGCAGTATGGAGGCTGTTGCAGCTGGAGGTGCGGGGGCACTCAACAGCACTCCTGCATCCTTTTTGGGATCTACAACTGTGACCACAAAAGGACTGGGTGCCTGCTGGGATGGGGGGTAAGACTGGTATTGTAGATTCCCATGTGTGCCCTGGCTGCGACAGGGGCGAAAGGACTGCTGCTGTGATCAGGACGTCAAAGGGAGGCTCAGGGTCCTGATGGTAACTTGACTTTCTCGATAATGATCAAGCACTGTATTGGTTTTAAAAAAAAAAAAAAAATTTAAGAGTTTTATATAGCGCAAACTAGACCCGAGAAATCGGGTATCAGAGCACCAGTTTCATTACAGAAGGACACATTCATTTTTGTTAGGCACATGGAGATTAAGTGATTTGCCAGAATCACAGGATGTTGAGCGTTGGTGCTGAGACTGGAACCCGGTTTCCCAGCTTCGAGGTCGACCACTTTAGCTGTAAAGCTACATTCTCTCCCCAGCTTGTCGCTAAACAAGAGGGATCCATTGAACATGTCAATTAGGAGGGGGATTTAAAATCCACTGAAAACCCAGGGACCACACCCAGGCGTGATGACAGTGGGTCACAGTAGAGGACATTGCCCTGCCTAGGAAGTCTCTGGTGTCCAGCCCACACCTTATGGTGAACTTCGCTATATCCCTGAAGTCCACCAAGGGTTGGTTCGGGATAGTGCAGCCCTCTTCAGAAAGCATGGAAAGCAGCTGCATAATCAAATCCCATTACGTACGGGAGTATTGTCCCAAGAGACACACGGTGCTCACTAACCGCAAGGCTAAACTGGCAGAAGGGAAAATTTGCTTCCCTAAAGTATCCAGGATCTTGGTTCCCCTATTCTGTGTCGGTGGGAGCAAATGCATTTTGTTTGATCCTGGCTATTAAGGCCTGTACCACCAGGCTCTCAGGGAAGGGATGCTGGGAGAAGAAGACTTGGTCTCCAGGTGAGGGACAATGGAGATGGGCAATCATGCGGTGCACAGGTTTACCCACGGCCCTCAGAAGAACTTAGTCATGACCTCATTGAAAGGTAGCCAAAGTTCAATGGAGCGCTGCTCGGGTTTAAGCATCTCCATCAATATGTTGGTCTTGACCTCGACTGCAGTCAGTTGTAGGTGAAGGAACTCCACTGCCCTGCGCATCATGGTAGTGAAAGATGCGCCCTCCTCCAAAATGGGGTCCAGAGGGGAAAGCATGCCAGAGTTTGTGGAGGGCTCCAGGTCGCTGGCATCATCCAACTCCTCATACCAGTTTAATCCTGGTCAGGGCCATCGTAAAAGGCCTGAACCACTCTTCCTTATCTCCTCCTTCAGGTGAGAAAGGAATGACCAAAGGCTGCAAGTCCATTGGCTGGTAATGCCTCTATGGTGCCGGTATCTACGCCAATTGACATTGGGCAGCACAGACTCAGATATAGATGGGTTTTTTGTCTAGCGGCACCAGAGATGTTGATATCGGGCACTAGAGGGACAAGGGCCAGGGTAGGTATTGGTATCCATGGCAATGTCAAAATGGATCCAGGGGTAGATCCAGAAGGCACTGATGGAAATGGAGCAAACCCGCTAGTGGTTACTCAGCCAGGGCACCTCATGGCTCTGTGGAGCCCAAAGGCGCGCCAGTCATTGGAACTCTGGGTAGCGTGAGGTGGGGCCAGACACTGGCTCCTCAGGTAGAGTACAGGAGCATGGCCTCGAAAAATGATGTTTCAACGGGGAAGCAGAAGAATGCATCAATGACTTTTTCTTGTGCTTATTGGACTTAACTGACTTAGAGGAAGAAGTCTTGGAGCAGGAAGACGATTGTCGACTAGATCAGACACAGACATCTGTGTGTGACATTCCCCCGAGGCCTACACCACGTGGATTCGGTAGAGGACATGTTCCTAACACACTGGGACTAATTGCTCAAAAAAGGGTTGAGTAAAGTTGAAACAAGTGGTCAAAAAGTGGCAGAGGTAGTAGCTCTCTGGATCTGCGCTGTTGGCGTGGAAAGAAAGGAACTGATGTCAGCTCGCTGAGAAGGCACTTACATGGACATCGTAATGTCACTTCCAGCACGGACGAAGGTGACATGGAGCCAACTGACTACACCTATTGGCGTGCAGAGGCACTGCCTCAAGATTTTCCAGATCCAGTCTGATGCCTGGGAGGTATTCTAAGGTGAGGAATCTGTGGTTAGAAGTCTCAATCTGAAGACGATTTGTAGCAGGGACAACTTTAGGAATGGGACCTTCCCTTCTACTTGGACAGGACTTGGAGTTGAGTCTTGCGATTTTTAGTGATGCAGTGCTTGGCTTCTTGGTCCTAGGTGGCTTTCGGATGCAACAGGGTTTAGCCACTGCAAGCCTTGGAGCCGTGGTCCAACCGCAAAGGCAAACTTGATGTAGATCCGTCATAGACATTTGTTTTCAATGGTCCCTACAAGGTTTAAACCCCGTTGTTTTTGGGTGATATATTCCCTTGCACACTGGTAATTTTAGGTTAAATTTGTGAGAAGGTAGTCTTATGAAGAAACGAGGGGTAGCTCCAGATCTGCGCCTGCTGGCATGGAAAGAACAGAACTGGTGTCAGTGCGCGTGAGTGGCTCTTACATGTGGCTCCATTTGTCTCATCTTGAGCAGAATGTTGGTGTGGAGCGGTACAATGTCACTGCTAAAGATTTTCTGGATCCAGTCTCATGCCTGGGAATATTTAACAGGTAAGGATCTGCAGTTAGAAGTACCTATCACAAATATATGATACATGTGGCCCTTGATCTTATCTCCCAGCATATTTAGCACATGCCAAAACTGTGTGCATCACTCCAAAGCATTTTATTTATTGTGAAAGGTATTTTTACTATTTCAGCCTTTGAAAGGCCATTCCAAGCTATGGCATGCTAGTACGTTAATGTACTCCTTCGCAAACTAAATATCATCTGTAACGTCTAACTACTATGAACAGTATCAATTCACAAGTAATAATCTGCACAAAAAAACTGTTTGCATGCAATGGTAATAATAACAACAAAACTTTGAAAAGATAAAATAGAAACTGCTGCTCACATAAAAAATGCAGAAAGGGAAGACAAAGAAAAGGAGGAAACAGGAAACAAAAAGACTAAAGAACGATAAAAACACCTGAACACAACATTCTCCTGAAACTCAGAAGAGGAGGATGAACAACAGGAAAAAGCAAACAACCTCAAAAACAAAAACTGGGTGTAAGAATAAAGAAGGGGACAATATGGAGGAAGAAGGCGTGTCTCCCCATGTAGACGAGCAAACAAAAGAAGGCATAGGGAGAAAGTATAGGGGTGTGTAGGGTCTCTCCGACACTGTGGATTAAGTAAACTCAAAACAAGATATATTCATATCAGCACTTAATATTCTTAGAATTCTCTCTTACCAGACCCAAAGTGAAGCCAAGATTATCCAGGGTCTTTGAAGTGTAACTTAAACATGCCCTTCAAAGCTTATTCCATCATTACAAATAATTGATTTATAATATTATTGATAGAAATTGGACTGATAGGTCATCACAGATGCATGGAGAATTCTGGCCAATTACTTTCAGTGAAGGTGCCTAGCCTGGTCCATATTCAATCTTGTTACCTGACAGAGGCACTAAACCCCAAAAGAAGGCACACAACCTCCCCCCTCTAACACGAGTGTGGAAAACACAGTACAAACTCCACTACAGGGAGACAGCATCCCAGTTCCACTCTACTAAGCACTTCAGGACTCCCCCCCAACTAGTAGCACCAGCTATTCCTATGCAGGCTGGTCTGATAAAACTCTTCATTAATCTGCTTTGCTGGTAGTTTTAAAAACTCTGGTGCAGTAAACATGTTTTTGTGTCTTGAATCATAAACAGATTTGACTGCATGAACTGATCACCTAAATTGTCTAACCATTTAGGTCCAAAGTAATGAATTACTTACCTTAAGTAATGCTCTTTCTAGTGGATATTCTATTTAACTGCTAATTCTTCGTCTTGTTAATCTCCCCATGTGCAAGACTGCATTTGGAAACGCATGTAATAGCTCTTGCACATGGACAGGTAGTGACATTGGCCACCATGGCGACTATGTCCCGCCTCTGGTACCCATCTTGTCCATGCCCTCAGAGGAAAAGCGTGACTAGCAGATTTTAAAAATGCTGTGTGCTAACCCAAGTATGAACCTTATTAACTTCTGAAAGTCCACTCCATGGAATGGGGAGAAGGATGGACAGTAAGGAATCTCATAGTACTCTTGGTTGGATGAGAGGAGGGAAGAAGATCGGAAGAGTGACTGACTGGGCTATATGGAAGGTGAAACCACATGGTGTAAGAAGGCTTGATAGTTTTGAGAGGTCTGTTGCTTGTCCAACTGAGGTAGAGCAGGCAAGATTGCAGCTATTATACAGTCTCCTCCAACACGTTGATGGATTCAGATAAGCTAAGCCCACTGAGACTTCAGAGCCTGTATTTGCAGTCAGGCAAGGTCGACAAGCAGGATACAGGAGGCCAGCAGGCAAAGAAGCGTTGTAGTTATCCTTACTGAGATCCAGGACAAACGTTAAAACATTAGGATTATAGCCTGAATGTCCTGGATTTGTTGGTCTGGATTAAGGGTGAAAGCGCACTGTACCCAGGCAGGCTCCAATGAAGGGAAGCCTCTGTGAAGGAGTCAGGTGTGACTAAGGCAGGTTAATTGAGAACCTGGTTTGCCCTCATTTGGAGGTGGTCTGCAATGGAATGTGGCGAGACCGCCATCAAAAACGAGTCTTCGAGGTAATGTAAGACTGGTACCCCCAACTTGCGCAGATGGGCAGCGACAACTGCCATCACCAGAAGGGCACTGGTGGGGCTAAAAGGCTAATGCCCTCTTTGGATCGCATGTAGTGCCTGTGGGCATGCAGAACGGGATATGAAAATAGAAGTTTGGCAAGTCCAATGCCACAATGCAATCTCTGGGTTCCAGGGCTCCTTTTGCTAAAAGAGCCTGTTAGATGGAAATCTCTGTCACTAGAGGTGAGGAGTCAACACATTAACAGGGAGAGGTCAGCCAGAGACAAGCCAAGAGTCTGGCTGGGCTCTAATAGTCAGTGCACCAGCTGAGCCCTAAAAAATAGTTGTCATTTAAACCATGCAACAGCATGTGAAAATATGATAGTGAAAAAAGATGTTTCTTTAATATGCGGAAGCTTTTCAAATTAATGCATCAGACTATTTTTGTACAGCGCACATTCTGAAATCACATATTAGAAGCCATTCTGATAAATGATAGTGAAGTAAAAGGAGGAGCTGAAAATAAAATATGTGCCTTGAATCACACAATTTATTCATAGCGTGGATGCCAGGATTGGTCTCAGGTTTTCTGGTTCCCCATTACGATTTTTCACCCACTAGATGATTACCTCTTTCTCTAATTTTTAACAACAAAGGTTTATTCTTTTTTATTTGCAATTGTTGGTGCATTATCGTAGAGCATGGTTGCCAAGGCAGTAGTCACATAAAAGCACAGCTCGGTTTCGGCTCAATGTCCTAATGATGATAAATCCATGTGAAAGTAGTGGAATGTACATCAGCATTTCAGTCTCCTGTTAAACAAATACACAAAACTATCCTCAGGACATAGGGCCAGATGTACGATCCATTTTTGTGTCCGCAAACGGGAGATCCTTCCGTTTGCGGCCGCAAAAAGGGTAATAGCATGTACAAATGTTATTTTGCGAGTCACTGACTTGCAAAATAGCATTTGCGACTCGCGCTACTAGGAAGGGACGTCCCTTCCTAATAGCGAGTCAACATGCTATGTACTAATGTTTTGCGGCCACATTTGCTGCCGCAAAATACTTGGTTTACCACCTAGTTCAAGTAGGTGGTAAACCACTCGCAAAGGGTAAGGGGTCCGCAGGGGACCCCTTACTCTTTGTGAGTATGTGGGAAAATATTTGTTAAGATCATGCAGTGGTCCCAGAGACCACTGCCTGCCCTTAAAAAAATGAAACTAAAAAGTTTCATTTTTCTTTTTTAAATGCATTCCGTGCTGCATTTAAAATAAAAAAAGAAACTCCTTTATTAAAAAAGCATTGGCATAGCCAATAGGTCTCGCCTTTAGGACCTTATAAGTGTAGCCATGTGGCAGACTTCTTTAATTGTTACAATTACAGGCCACATGTAGCCATAAATTCACAGAAAAGGCACGCATATACGAACGATGCAAGAAGCGGAATGAGTGCCACAAGCGCAGATGCCTCCCACTGATCTAATATCACATGTCAAGCTGCACGCTACCCATGGCTGTCCACAGCAAGAGTAGCTGTGTTGTCTGTTTAACAAAACGATTTTCGAATTTAGTACAACATCATTACATGGCTTCCGGTCACGAGATTCTCAGGGGTTACTCATCTATTTAAAATGCTTTAATAACCATCCCCTTTTCAAATATATTTTTTGTGTTTAATAGAGCGCGAACACGACCGAAGGTATCAGAGCGCTTTACATGAGCACTAGTTGCATTATAGATGGACATATTCATTTTGTTAGGCACGGGGAGATTAAGTGATTTGCCCAGAATCACAAGATGTTGAACGTTCTGCCGAGGCTCAAACCCGCTTCCCCAGTTTCCAGGTCGACAGCTCGAACCAATAGGGCACATTCTCTTTTGTCGTGACATCCAGACCTAGAATCGCACAAAGCCAGTGTCATATGTAATCCTAATCTAAAGGCGTAGGTGGTTTGAGTTCAAGGTATTAAACAACATTGGATTTGCAGTTACACAGGCACCCGTTTACCTATGTGTGTAATTACCCAGCTATAGGTGTAATGCTGTGAATGCGGTAAATGTCCTTGTGAGGTTCGTGCGAGTGGGCACTGCATGGGTAGGGTGACCAGACGTCCCCGTTTTCCCAGGACGGTCCCTGTTTTTGGAGAAGTGTCCCCGTGTCCTGACACTTTTCTCCAAGTGACTCATATGTCCCTGTTTTCAAACAGTGTCCAGGTTAAACACAGAAATGTCCCTGTTTTTCATTGTTCCGGTTGAGCATGCTCGCATGCTCTCTTTGCACTGTTTACGGCATGTGTTGTCACTGAGGTGAGCGCTGTAGCAAGAAGGGAAATCCTTTGAAGAGAGACATTTTACACGCAGCGCCACCTACGTCATCGTGCCAGCCAAAGTTTCTACTTTGGATAAAACAATATTTCTTCGTCCTGTAGCTTGTATTCATAGCCATACAAACTTTTCAGTAGCCCTTATGCATACCGTGCAAGGATTAATGCATTGCTCATTGCATGTTTTATTCCTAAACAATTGATGCATACTCTGTGTTCTCCATATCAAAACTATGACTTGACCTTTTGACTGACCTTTCAGATCACGGCAAACTGTTTAGCTGGAAAGGACTTAAAGGTGCAGGGTTAACGCCAGTGGGAGAGGCGAGCAGCGCTGCTCGAGCTTTTTGCTCAGGTCTTCACACTATTGCACTATGAGATGATACCAATGGCTAGAGTGCACAATACATACCCCAGTAAGGTAACATGACATCCCAGCAGTGACCACGCAAATGTGGGAGGACTGTGTGGTCGGCCAGCCTTTGCGACCCTTAAGACCCTAAGGCAGTAATACCTTAAGAGAAGTGTTTTTTTTTTACATTGTTCCATAGCTGCCCTTTGGTAATTTAGCATTCCGCAGTTTACCTCCCATGCTTTTCTGTCATGAACAACTAAGCAACATTGGTGAGTTGTACTTTACGTGGTGCTGACGCGCAGCTATAGAAACGAGCATTGATAAAGCTAGTAAATCTGGGGTTTGATTTTTGGCAAATATATGTTATAGTACTTAGTGTAAATGTAATAAAAAGTACTAATGCTGCTGTGTAAAGGAGAGGGGTGCCAATAAAAGACCGCGGATTTGTTGTCTGTAATGCTTCATGTCGGTCTGTGGAGGGAGCTGTCATTGTAGTCCTTTTTCTATGTCTGACAGCTGTCAAATAGTCCTACTTCTATGTCGATGGTTACTGCAAACCGTAGTCCTACTTCTATGTCTATGACCTGTTTTGAGAATCTGGTCACCCTATGCATGGGGCAGGTCCTGAAAGGTTTGGAAACACACGCGGAACTTATGGGTATTCATAAACTTCTCAATGACCTATTCCCACCCTGGAAACGAACTTCTGTTTAAAGCAGGAATCAGTTTTTTTTTATTTTCCAGTGTAGGAATGAGCACGGAACAGTTTAAAAACAAGCATTGGCATAGCCAATAGGTCTCGCCTTTGGGACCTTATAAGTGTTTAGCCATGCAACAGTTGCATAACTAAATACTTATAAGGTCCCATAAACGAGACCTAATGGCTATGCCGTGCGGCCGCAAAAGTGATCATGATCTCAATCAAACATCAAAGCGGCCGCGCACATGCACTGTAGCTCTAGGCTGGCCTGGTAGCATTTTTTGGCGCCCTCTCAACAAGTCTCGCCAGACCAGCGCATGCGCTGGGTCAGGCGAGACCTAATGAGTGACACTTGCAAGAAAATGGGCGTAGAGGAGAAATATACTACCACTGTACAAATCCGAAGGTATTTTTGTATGCAAAGTTTTACTCGATATACACTTGTTCATGCAAAAAGTATTTTCCTTATTTAGAAGTCGGAATTCATAAAGGAGAAATATTTTCGGAAATATTTGTGAATTCCTAAAATGGCACCCATCCGAGGGAGATAGATGGTAGGTGCAGATTTCCAAAGATTTTTGTGATTTGGGGCCCCCGCGTGTAAGAAGAGCTCTTGGCGGGCAGGAACGTCGGCAACCACTTCCGGATTGTTTCCAGCTCACAATCCCACCACTCATATTCCAGAAAAGTACGCCTTTTGCAGTGTGCCCAGTGTACCCCTACTAGCAATAGCTATAGAGAGAGAGGATGCGGCGTAACGTCAAGAGCTGCCGACTGGGGCCCAAGATCCTGTGATTCTGCGCCCGTGTCTACAAAAAAAGAATGTGTCTTGTGTAATAAAACGGGTGCTCATGTAAGGCGCTCCAATACTTTCGGTCAAGTTCGCGCTGTTTAAAAATTCAAAAAAATGAAGCAAACAAAAAAGAAACCCTACAACATATGGAAATCATGTTGCCGTGAACGGAACCTTTCTCTGCGCCCCCTATGCCCAATTCTACCTTTTCCAGGGGCAGTTAAGGTGAAGAAATCATTGCATGTGTTTGAGAATGTTCACATAGCTGCAAAATTGTGGGTATTCATCACTTCTGCCTGGCCACTCCTGTCTCACGGCATTCCTAGAGGAACATACATTGCCTGCCCCACGGCCTGTACATATGACTGGACACTCCAGCCCTGATATATTCCCCCTGTAAAGATCTGCAGATCAGGCGCCTGCATTGCTGGCGCACGTGACAGCTTGTGTTTGACTAAGTATTATTACGAGGCACAAATGTTCGCGCCTCTGCATCTGAAAGATTAGAGAAACAAACCCATTGTGAGCCCGGCTTTCCCACCTTGTGTTTTCATCGCCAGAACAATGACCGATTCCCCTGCACAAGAGTGGAGGTGTTTTGCATGCAATGGTTTTATCTCTTTGCTTAAACACTGGCACACGCGCACACGACCAGAGCTGTCCAATCGCAAGGCCTATATGCAAACACGGTGCTGTCGTAACATGCACGCGCTTGTGTACCATGTAGTTATATGGCCATGAAGGAGTCTTTAAGAGAGGGCCCTGCGCCTACAACAATCTCAAGCTCCACCTTGGTGGGTGCTGGGTGCCAGCCAGGCTGGGGTACATACGGGCCCCGCAGTGGGCATCACCGGGAAGAAGTTCTTCTGCGTTTTTAAATGTGGGCAAAAGTCCCACCAGCTTTGCCATGGAAACGCCTGTCATTGTTGGGTTAAAGCTGAGACTGGGTACACTCTATGGTCTTTTTCTGCGGTCCCTGGAGCGCCCGAAGGACGCCTACTCGGTAGGCGCTACAAAAAGGTGTGGAATGAGTCAATGAATGAAGCACTTAGCTTCACACATTTGTTTCAAGGTGGCTTAGTTGTTTATCTTTTTTATTATACAATTATTTTGGTTGTGAATGACGTTTTTGTCTTCTACTGCTTAAAATGAGACGGCTGTTTACTTTAAATACATTGGTAAATGACTAAAGTATCCTGATAAGCTACATTGTGACATTTCGGTACAAAATTGGGAAGAAGGGAAAAGTAGGAGTTGAAGAGGTTGACATAAGAGAGCGAAGGATAACTACAGCGTTATCAGCAACTCCTTACTCCAGGTCTCTGTAGACAGCTCCCTGCTCCCTATGTGTCTCACATAGAACCAGCCCGGGAGTGGGGCGCGCGTGCGCATGTGCCTGTCGCTGCACGCGAAAAACAGATGGCACACTCCGCGCGGCTTAGCGTAACCGCAAGCCTTAGGCCGTTGGCGGCTACAACTCCTGGCAAAGGTGGGCCATGCACCTGCCTTTGCCCAATTGCGTGCTGCCTTGGCACGCAAAGACCAATAGAAAGAGAGCAAAAGAAAAAAAAAAAAACACACGCACGAGCGTGTGAAAAGTACAGATTGATTCCAAGAGGTCGTTTTCCTAGAGCAGCGCATCGACGTACAAGTAAATTACCTTCGGTAACGATGTATCTAGTAGAGACAATTCTAGCCGCAGATTCCTTAATGTAGAATTATCCCCAGGCGTGAGACTGGATCCGGAAAAATCTCTTGCCCAGCATCGCTGCACGCCGGCACCTCGCAACTCCGCCACAACGTCCTCCGTAGGCGTGACGTCAGCAAGGTCACATAAGCCCCACCCTGGCACGCTGAGATCAATTTGCTTTGGAGAACTTTTCCGCGCCACAACGCGGAGCCATCACAACAAAACTGAGGAGAGCATGGGAACAGTGTGTGAAAAAAACAGAGAAACAAAAAGAGAGAGACAAAAGGTGAGGAACAGCACCAGTTGGCACCGAGGCACCAGGAGGCTACAACAGTAAAGCCAAAGCAGGGAAAGAGCACAGCACCTTTGAGGAACAACCGTGCAAGCCAAGGCCATAGCACTAGGCAGCACCAAAGCACCAGAAGGCCACAGCAGTAAAGCCACAGCAGGGAAAGCGTAAAGCACCCCTCCGTGGAACCACTGTGCAAGCCAAGGCATTAGCCAGGCTGGAGGCACAAGCAGTGGAAAGCGCTGTAGGAGAGAGAGAGAGAGAGAGAGAGAGAGAGAGAGAGAGAGAGAGAGAGAGAGAGAGAGAGAGAGAGAGACTGCAACAACAGACCACACAGCAAAGGGCCATAAGCCCGGAACAGAGGAGCAACAGCAATCCACCTCCAGACTACACAGTCAAGGATGGCTAGCGCCTCCGAAAGGAGCAGGAGGCCAAGGACAGGCAAAAGAACCCCCAGCGTAGAAGACCGCAAGGGGATCAGAAATTGTAACAACAAAGGGAAAAAGAGCAAAAGTAGGCCCCTACACTGGAGAGAACCCAGTTGGAGGGAAGCCCGACAGACATTAACTAAAGGAACCCCCACAGAGGACAAGCCACCCAGAGGGAGGCAAGCGCAGAAACCCAAGCTGAGGGTCCTCGCAGAACGGGGAGGAAGGGCGGGTTGTGAGAAGTTGGCCTGATATATGATGTCACTAGTTCTAGTGTACACCTTGTATCAGTCCAAACAACCCTTATGGTGATTGGTTGTAAAGTCAACCTTATAGACCAGCTATCCTAGTGGTAGCATGGACAAGAGCAGTTTTAGGCTAAACTATGTATGGCATGTGAAGCCAGCTGTTATACCATTTGTAATCCCTTGAATACCAAATGAAAGGACACCACAACAGATATATATAAAAATAGAATGCATTTATTCTAGTCAAACCCTCAGCACTCTTTATGAGATTCGAGGTAAGTACAACACAGTCTTATTTAAGCATACATTAAGTCACACAGGTAAGTAATACAGTTAGGCACTAGGGGCCATGCAAACCATATACTAAGTAAGTGGTATAAGAACCACTGTCACGAACACAGGATAGGCCTAGGCCTAGGGAATCGCTGGGGCTCCACTATACTAACAAAGGTTAGGAAGTGGGAGGCCCACGGGATTCAGGTGCAGAGTGGAAACACTCACGCGTAATGCGTAAAAGTCGATAGAAATAGTAGTTATTAGAAATTAACAGTTTTAGGACACTTCTGGAATAGCTAGGAAGTCGAGACTTGGAAACTAGACCCTAGGATAGTCAATACCTTTGTGAGCACCGGAGTACTCAAGTTACCTAGCCCACGGGATGCAGGTGCATAGGTGTGAACTTGTGTCAGGTTTCGTCGTTGACTCCTTTGGATGCCTGAAGGAAAGTTGCTGACAGGCAGACAGTGAAGAGTGTCCGGTGAATCCCAAGGATGGAATCAAGAAGGAAGGATACCTGCAAGCAGAAGGGACAGAGTCTAGGTCACCAGCCAGGAGCCGGGAAGGAACCAGGAAGGAACCAGGCGATGTCGTGAAGATGCAGGTGAAGAGGTGAAGCTTGTCGCAGCAGCCACGGGTACCAGGAGGCGTCGAGGACGACCAGGACCAGGAGGTGAGCTGTCCCACGAAGGCTCTTGCTGTTGGCGGCGTCGATGTCGAGCTAGGACCCAACAAGCCTTGACAAGCGGAACCCACGCAGAATGGAGGACTTGCTTCTGGTGCAGACCAGGAAGGTCTGGGGTGCTTCTCTTTCACAGAGGAGCGGGTGCCAGTCTGGAGGAGCCGGACCAGCAAGATAAAAACAAAGGTTCGTCGTCGCAGAGGCTACTAGCCAACGGGCCAGCAACCAGACAACACGTCGAGCAACTCAGGTGCAGAAGGGCCCCACGCAGAACACGTGAAGTGTGGGGAGCTCATCTTCTTTGCAGATGGTGCTCGGGATTGGGGCTTCTCAATTCCCCAAGCACAGCCTCGAGGAAGCCTCAGAAGTCGCACTAGTCAGTTACTAGCCACTTTTCCCAAGTCGCCGGTCCCACGTCCCTCGTCGCCTCCACGGGTCTCAGCTTCGCTGGAGATGTGGATCTGGTTCAGAGGTGTCTGGAAGTCTCGGCGCTGGTCAGTCTCTGCAGTCGTCCCTCGTAGGATCAGTCGCAAAGCAAGTAGCGGTCGCTGGATGGTGCCTGGTTGCTCAGGGTGGTCACTCCTTGGCCCCAAGGGAGATGTCTTCAGTCTTCTTCCTGAGGTCGAATGTCGAAGGTCCAGAGTTTCTGTTCAAGTTGCAGATTCAGGTTAATCTAATTTAGCAGGGCTCAGCTACCTACTGATATACTGGGCTGGGCTACCTGCAAGGTCCCTCCTATGGGTGGGACCAGGAAGGGGAGTGGCTACACCCCCTTTCCTTTGTCCAGTTTCACGCCAGAGCTGGGGCTGGAGTGCCCCAGCGCCGGTTTGAACTGGACTATGCATGGGACACCTTGTGTGCCCCAGGCATGTCTCATTCCTTTCAGCCCTCCCTGTCCCAATACACTAAAGTCGGTCTGGGGAGGTGCTAGCACCTCCCCAAGCAGGAAACCTATTGTCCAGGCCTCCCTGGCTGGGAGGGCTCCCAGCTGCAGGAGGTCAGACTCGTGTCTGTGGCAGCAGCATCCATTTTGTGATGCTGAGGCTTTGGGTGAGAGTTAAACAGCAAAGTAGGATTTTAACATGTCTCTCCCTCTAGAAGGGAGGAATAATATCCTCATCACCAGAAATGGTATGAGGGTATTATTCCAAAGTGTTAGACACCTTACACGACATGTTTTGATAAAGCCAAACCATAGTTACCATAACCGTTTAAGATTATAAGGTACTTTAAGAGTATATGGTAGGCTATATCATAGAACAGCTATAAGGACATGGTTTCGAAAGCTGCAGACAGGCTCAGCTCATGCTAGAGCACCATCTCACATGTTACCAAGCACTCTGCCTCCAGGATTGTTAAGGCCTGTCATAGGAGTGGCTCACAGGTACACATGTGTCTATTTTAAGTGTAGATATAGGTATACTATATCTAAGCAAGGGGTGATTACACGACCTTGCCCCAGCTGAGTGATCAGCCAGTTGTGTCATAATGGAAGGCCAGGCCAGGGGTGGCATAATACATGCTGCAGCCCCTGGTAGGCCTAGGGTACACCTATGCCCTGGGTACCTAGGGTACACTGTACAGGGTCCAATAAGGTGATCCTTACCAATTGGGTATGTACCTAGGGTACATGGAGTCCTTTTCAAAGAGAGAGCAGACAGCCTGAGACCCTGAATGGCAGGATCTCAGGCCAACTAAGTCGAAAAACCAGCTAGACACTAGGCAAAACGTTGGGGGTAACCATAGTCAGATGTTCACCTTCCTACACGGGTCATGAAGGAATCTGCAGCTAGAATCGTCTCTACCAGATACATCGTTACCGAAGATAAGTAACTTGTACATCTGATAGAGACTACTAGCTGCAGATTCCTTACCGTAGAATAGATACCCTCGCCATACCCAGATGGGAGGAGGGCCTGCGAGAGAGCCTCCCTACCAGGAGAGACCAGGGCCCCAAGAACAAGGAGGAAAAGGCCAGGATAGCCCAAGCTCAACCAAGGGAGAGCACCCAACACCCTGCAGGGGCAGACAGCGCTGTAAAAACACCAAGGAACACAAGGGCCACCTCAAACCCAGTGAGAAGAGGTAGACCAGAGGCAGGGCCCACCGTAAGAACACATGCACAGAGAGAGAAAAGGGGGCTGAATACACTCGGCCGCAAGCAGCGGGTAAGGCCAGAACAGTTCCACCGCCAATAGCACAGGCAGAAGAAGAAAGCACCAGTGCGCAAAGCCCCAGCGGAACCAGATGCAGGGGCGCAAGGGAACACATCAAGATCTCAACGGTGGAGTAGAATAAGAAGCTCTGCACGGGCAGGCACCGCCAGCAACAGGCAACACTACGGAACCGCACACCCAGGATAAAGCAGATGCCCACCTAAGGCAGAGGCCAAGACACACCCCAAGGGAGGGGCCAGACCAGGTACACACACACACACACACACACACACACACACACACTGACCACGAAGAAGTGGAGGAACCGGCAGAGGAGAAAGAGACGGAGGACGGCCCCAAGCCAGCCACCAGAACACAGAGGCCAAGAAAGCCAAACTACAGGACAAAAGTGCGGAACCGCCACAACACGATGCCGCAGACCGCAGGCCAGACCGGCAGAGCGACGTAGCGACAAGGAGAAAGACGGACCCAGCGCAAGCTGCACCAAGACAATTGGCAAGACGATCGCACCTGCGACATACTGTGACGCCACGGAGAGCAAGGAGCCCGAAAAGGGTGACCACACCTCCCCAGCACATGACAGAGCTATGTAATAGCTACAAGTACCCCACATTGGGTAGGTTATGTCCCATGAACCATGGGAACACATCTTAGGAAAATATTTCCGCAGCAGAGGACGAAACAGAAAAACCGGCGGAGAAAACCACAGACGGCTTGTCAATCAGCCAATAAAGAATACACAGAAGACCTAATCTCAGGACCTACACAGCTTCACCAACAGCCAAAACCACAAGTCAAAAAAGGGCCAGACCAGCAGCCAACAGCACCAAGGTCCCGGAAAAAAGGGGGGACCCTAATGCACATCAACCACACAGAACACGCAACCAGGGCTACTCGTTACAAGACCCCAGGAAAAAAACAGAATAACACATCCCAAAACACAGACCGACAAACAGGTCACTGAGGGTGAAGAGGGGGGGAAGGGGTGAGGAGGAGGAGGACGACGAAGCCCCGCAAGAAACCTCTGAATGGCAGAATCCGCAGGGGCGCGGAACAAAAGAGCGCCATCAAAGGGAAGGTCAACCAGCCGTTCCCTAACTTTCTCAGGGAACACACTATCCCGTAGCCAGGCATGGCGACAAAGGGCCACCGAAGAAGCCATGGTACGACCAAGCACCTCTGAGATGTCCAGAGCCGAGCGAAGAATAAACACCACCAGCTCTAGGCCATCCAACACATGGTGCCGCAAATCAACACAGGCACCCTCCTGAGAGGCGGAAGACATAAGGTGCTCCGCCGAATCCCACAAGCAAGAAGTGGCCCTAGCCAATACACAAAGAGTGTTAAGGGCCCGCAAACCCGAACTGGAGGAGGCGAAGTTATTGCGCCCCCAGCAGGAATCTAACCAGCGGGCCTCCCTTGACGGGGGAGGTAAGACCGATGGCAGGGAGGGAAAGGTAGAGTGTAAAAGAGGGCCCACTGGTAGAGGGGTGGAGGGAAAGACAGATCGGATCATGCGGGGCAGGATGGTGGCGGTGCAGAAGTGGCTGGGGCACCGGTTCCTGCGTGGCAGGACGCCCCCAAGTCCCCAAAAGGGAAGAGTGGAGCGAAGCCTCGAAGGGAAGAAGCAGCTCCCAACCACCAGAGCCCTGATGGAGGATCTCCAGCAGATGATCCGTGGGGAAATGGGCAGCTGGATCGCCCATGCGCAAGATTCCCGCAGCCGTGGGAAGAGCCCGAGAGAAGGCAGCACTCGTCTCCGTAGGGCCCTGCGGCGGGGAAAGCAGTTCCTCCATGGGCAACGGCTGCAAGCTAAGGCAGCCGTCCCGCAGCCCAACCGGAGGAAGGAAAGGCCATGCTCGAAAAGTGGGAGGGTGGACCAATGAATGGGGAACATGAGGTGCCTCCGGCGAAGACTGTGGGCGTGGGGACGGCGAAGAGCCGTTCTTAGAAGACACCAGGGAAAAAGCCACGACGCGGCGAGCCGTCTCCGGAGAAGATGAAACCAACAACCGCTGAACCCCTGGAGAAGATGGGGCGTCGGAAGACGAATCAACGACCCGACACCGGCACGGCACCATAGAGTCCGCCACTGGCGTCAGCTCAACGTCAACCGGCGACGCCGACCTCCGCCACAACATGCGGCGCGGGAGAACGGGGCGGCTAAGAAACGGCGATGAAAAGGCGTCGACTCGCCCTCCGACGAGGCAGCCGCCTGAGTGGAGGAACGAGAGGGGCCCGGGGACACGCCCGAGTTGGCCTCTGCGGTGCCGCCAGGGCCAGCAGCCGCCTGGGCCTGAGTGCCGTCACCTCAGCCTCGGACAAGGCCACTGCCTGCCCAGAGGACCGAGGGGGACTCGAGGACACGCTCGAGCCCCGGCAACCTCCCGCGACACCACAGGGACCCCTGCAGGGGTTTGCGGCGAGGCAGAGGCACCGTGGTCCGAAGGTCCATACCCCGACGGCACCACATCTTCAGAACCTGGAGCCGAACCTGTCGGCGCCGGTGACGCCGCAGAAGTCCCCGCACGCGGCAAGGGATCCGCAGACGTCCCAGGTAGAGAAGGAGAAGAGGGAAGAGCCAAAGAGGCCTGCAAGGCCGCTGCACAGGCCTCCATCTGGGCCCTAGTCGCCCCCGCGCCAGGGAACGGCAGATAGGGTAGCGACGTGCGGGGCCACACCACCCGCGGAGAACCCGTGCCCCCAACAGGCCGGGGACCGGGCCTCGGGGAAAAACTGCGACACATACCAACAGGTGAGCGACGCCCTTGCGGCCTGGGAGAGGGACGATGTAGGAGACGGAAGCGGCGGGACTTGAAGCCTTCCACGGGGGACGTGCGCGGTGACGACTCAGACCTGGGCATGTGTGCCGAAAGGAGTTTCATCCGGCGCTCCCGCCGGGACTTCGGCTTCATTTGCTGATACGCCTCGCAATCTGTGGAGTTATGGTGCTCCCCCAAACACCACATGCAGATGAGGTGAGGATCCGTCGCCGACATCTGGCACGCGCAAGACCAGCACGTCTTGAAGCCCGAAGGCATTCGCACACTGTTCTAAAAAAAAAACGCTTAAAGTGGAAAAAGAAGGCCAGGAACACGATCCGGGTTCGCGCTGCACGCGGAAAAGAAGAAAACTGACGTCAGTGCGCCGGGGTGTGGCTTATGTGACCTCGCTGACGTCACGCCCGCGGAGGATGTCGAGGCAGAGTCGCGAGGTGCCGCCCCCGGCACGCAGGAATGCTGGGCAAGAAAGTTTTCCGGGTCCAGTCTCACACCTGGGGATAATTCTGCGTTAAGGAATCTGCGGCTAGTAGTCTCTATGAGATCTAAAAAGCAGTCACAGACATGATGGTTTGCTTACGCCAGCAGGCCACCGTCCCTGTGAATGCCAGACATTCCTAAAGGGGTCACAAATTGCGCCTGCCTCATTAATATTAATGAGGCATGCAATTTGCGACCCCATTAGGAATTGAAAACAGTGTCTGGGACACTGTTGTGCATTCCAATTAGTAAGTCACAAATTGCGAGCCTCAAATGCGACGCAATTTGCCACTCGCTAACTGGCGAGTCATACATCTGGCCCTTAGAGTAGTAGATAGTTAATGTAGAAGATACTTAAAAAACAGTTCTTCCCTATAGTAGGAGTTCACCTTGTTGGTCCCGCGTTTCAGTCACGGTTTCACACTGAAGCGGCAACTTGAACATTCCTTGGCAGAGCCTTGACCCCTCCAAGTAATCTCAAGGTTCTCCCTATTATAACATCATATGTAGCAGAATAATTAAGCTTATTCCTTTCCTCCTATTGGAAGACCCTTCAGTGTGTTGGGCATCCTGCTGCTTTTTGGATCCTGCCAATAGCATATCCTTGTTTCAAAGATTAAGCCATGCACTTGTAAGTATGCAAGGCCTGTAAAGTGAAACTGTGAATGGCTCACTAAATCAGTTTTGGTTCCTTTGAACACTCCATCTGTTAATTGAATAACTGGTAATTCTAAAAGTAATACATGCTAACTACCGCTGATGTATGTATTTATCAGACCAATTTAGGCTTGCCCAGCCGCTTTGGTGACTCTGGATAATCTTGGACTGTTCACATATACCAGTGATGGGGATAGTATATTTGGATGTCTGTCCTATCAGATTTCAATGGCACTTTCGGAGTCTACCATGATGACCACAGGTAACGGGGAATCGGGGTTTGATTGTGGAAAGAGAAACTGTTACCACATCAAATGAAGGCAGCAGGCTCCTGAATATTTCAGCTAGGAATAATGAGGGTAGGACTCTAGTACTATTTATTTCGTTTTTGGAAATGGGGCTATAATTAAGAGGTATGACCAAGGAAATTTTTATTGTGCCACTAGAGGGGAAATTCTTCGACCAACACAAGATGAACCTAAGAGAAAGCATGTGCCAAGAATGTTTCCATTAATCAAGAACAAAAGTCATAGGTTAGAAGACAATGCTGTTGTATTTCTGATCATAAATAATGCAGACCAGTAATGAGGCAGCATTATACCCATGACCTGCCAAGCATCTTACAGGAAACCAAAGACTTTCTGGTTTGAGGGAGTGGTTGCAAAGCTGAAACTATAAAGAATTAACGGAAAGGCACAATCAGGATGGAGCTTTCTGCTTAATGTGACTCCAGATTTGAAACCCTGCCGGGACACAGAAATGACTTACATACTGATGGGTCTTTCTTGATTCTGTGGGTGGTGGTACTCTTCCATGCTAACTAGTAATGTGATCACCAGTGGTCAGTGTTTGAGGTATGGGCAGTGTTCAGCCACACAAGATCAGGTAATAACAGGGCTTTGATTCCCTTAGAAGTCTGCACGAAAGCTACACTAAATGGATCAGCATGTCTCTACCCTTTGGGGATAAGTTCAAGGTAACCCAATGAACTCCGCTCATGATCTGCATTGGGGATTGCAGTTATTTTCTGGAAACAAGAAATTCAGGCCATAATCCTGTGCTGATGAAGTCCCTGCCCTTTAGTCACACTGCCTGTCAGTAGTACTGATAGGATGCTTGAGTGAAGTACTCGGATCAGAGATGATCAAAGATGACGATCTACAGGAAGTAAAAATCGTAACAAGGTCTCTGAAGGTGATCCTGAAAAAAGATCATTAACCATAACCTTGTTAGTCTCCAGATGGAATCCGGGCACAGGGCCCGGTACCTCACCTCACGTTCCATCTGCTTGATCAAAGACTGGTGAGGAGCAGGCTTCTATCCTCACCATGGAGCACCCAACAGATACTTGCATGGAGCAAGGACAGGAACCCCTGGCAGGTGGGCCCAGGAGGGGTCCGATGTGACAAAGTTCTCCCCAGATGGAACCCATGCTCACCTGGCTTGATCCGGGGGAGCTGAATTGCAGTGTGTGTGTGCTGGGTCAGAGAGAGAGACCCTTCCATCTGGGACCTCCTGTGCTTGATCATGGCCCGTCTGGGCTTTGAGCAACGAGAAAATGACCCAACCTAGGTAGCCTGGATTGCAAAGTAGCTTGAATCATTAATGGAACCCCGGCTCCTCTCATAGGAGAAATGCCCCCGAAGCTAACCTCAATGACTGGGCAATGTCACATCAAGGTGCGAGAAGGGAGCAGACGATGGCCGCTTGGGCTTCCATTTACCTGTACAGTGATGGTTTCGTGAGTCATAACAATATCAGAGGATTACCCTCTTCATCTCTGCCACACCACGGGGTGCTATGGGTCCGACTGCCAGCTAGTCAGGGTACTCTTGATGCTTAGGGGTCAGCCAAAGTGGGTGGTAGACAGCTGATGTGCAGGTGGAGCAACACTCCAATGTTGCCAGGTAACGGATTGCCCTGTCCGTGGAACTGCGCCAAGTTTTGAAGACCCGTGTGGACCTGCATGGATGTCCAGGAGGCTAGTGGAGGAGCTGCCTGCTTCTGGTGAAGTGGAATCTGCTTGGCTACCTGGTCTAGTGCCGAGAAACGTTTTCATTTGTCATGGCTGACTCCCAAAAGGGAAGCCAGATGCCGTGCTGTGCGTTCTCGCTCTGTAAGCTGAAGTTGGGCGGTGCTGCCTTATCTGAACCTTTCTGCATTGGCAATTGGGCAGACATGGCAAATGTTGACCATGACTCTTGGCGCTGAAGAGGAGCGATGCTAACTGCTGTAATTAGTGTGCAATGCAGGAAACAGTGATCATCAATGCTTTGACCACACTTTGCAGCCTCCTTGCAGTTCCTCCTTGAGTTTCGCAGATCTCAGCAAGCAGTTGAAGTAAAAAAAAGTATGGGAGCTGTGATGCTGTGTCCAAAGGGGATGGGGCCAGTAAGCCATGGCTAAAATGACAAAATATTCTGTAACTTTTTTCGGTCTTTCACCTTCGAGTAAATACATATAAAATAATGCACAGCTTAAATGAAAAATAAATACAAGCTAAGTTAATTAGTGGGAAATGCAATATCATACATTATGAAACATCTATTAGTTACGAGATCCCAGTCTCTGACAGAAAGCACTGTGAATAGGTAAGTCATTATTTTAAACTTGCAATATACACAGTATAAGATAAGCTGCTAAATCATGCACAAAAATGTTTAAGTTCAATAAGTGCTTCCAAAATAAATATTTTAGTAATCCCCAGCCTGCATGAAGTGCACATTTTCTTTATAAATGTCCTTTACAAGCACACACTTCACAGCTCAACTGGTAACACCCTCGCAATAGCATTCAAAAAGAATAAATCTGTCACCTGGAAGCTTCAAGTGCCTATCAATTAAAAACAATACCAGCCTTTACACTTGCAAATTGACCAGTTGCTCACATTTACATTTCTTTCAGGCAAAACCTGGCAAGAAGAATTGTTTAGCTGTTATTTCAACTGTCTGAATTAACCGTCCAGGACATTGCTGTTAGCAAAAGACAGTAGGGGAACTGTTTTTGTGTTGCCCCTAAGATCCTGCCTACTTTGCCCTCTGGTCTCAGGGTCGCTTGAACATGAATCACCCTGGAGCACTCCAGGGTGCAGCTCGTGTTGACATAGGAGGCTGTCCTCCCTTAGTTCCCCGCAGGGTCTCACTAGGATTGCCTTTCACTGGACCCATTCCCTGCTCCTAGTACACAGCTATGCCACCAGTGCGTGTGGACTGCCCTTGGGTAAGAAACCCCTGTGGCACCTGTCTAAGTGCAGTATGTGGTGGTCTGTGATGTCCTCCAGCTGCTTGTGAGTTTTGGCCTTGGGTGCCTGCCTACGGTCTGGCCAGCTGGGGTCCCAGGCCTCCAATCCGGGAAAGGATGCACTGCCTGCCACCCTGTGTGTAAGACACCTACCCCTCTTTGGGGAGCCCCTGCTTCCAGGAGGTTGGTCTGACTCCCCACCTTTTAGCACCCGACTACAATCTAGTTTGTCAGGCTCACTAGTCGTTAACCAGTTGGCAAGATCTTCAAATGACAAGGCAAACAAGCTCAGGCAGCAACACCTGGCAGATTACAAATGTCAAATACACCCTGAGGTGACACAAGGTATCTTCCAACATTGGGGAGAACCCTGACAAGATCTTTTCGCCACCATAAAGAATGCGCAAAGTCAAAACATTTGAATGTTGGAGTTTTCATTAAGGCTCTCTCTGGGAAACGCATTCCGGCTAGAGTAGAGCACAGGTATCCTGTATGCTACTCCTCTTCTGTTTCTCCTACCTAGAATTCTGAAGAAGCTCGGGAAAGTCATCCTAGCGGCTCTGGATTAGCCCTGGAGCAGTAACTCCCAATGTGGAGGGTTTATGGAATGGGCCAAGATAAAAAAAAGTCCAGGTGGAATGCCCTTCTCCTTGGACTTGGCCCTCAAGGTGATAGTGCTTCGTGATCGTGTGCATCCATGCACATGTAGGGGCCTGACAAATATTGAGAAAAGCCACTCCCTTGGTGAACAAAGTGGTTGCAGCCTTAGCTGCGGTGGAAAAAGCCATTAGTCCTTCTGGAGGCCGCTTCTTGGCCACATAAAGCTACCACACCAGTATATAAATAATTTTGAACAGTATTTTTTGGGCTGAGAAAATGTGATGAACACTTAACTTAAATAGCAAGTTACTTACCTTTGGTAACACCTTATCTGTTAGAGACTCTATTAAGCCGCAGATTCCTCAACTTTTTTTGTGCGCCGTGCCTCTGTGCGCTGGTTGAGGGCGTCGTTCTGCTCTGCGTGTCGTCGCCCGTGCCAGAAGTGATGTGGGCAGTGCCTATATAGGCACCACCCCGTCATGCTGTCAGTTTCTTTTTGTGTCTTTCTGCACCAGGAGCGTAGAGCTACGAAGAACACTGACCGCTGGTGTGGAAAACTAGGGCCCTTAAAAGGAAACAGCCCTATCCCAAGAAACCCATTTGCAGAGTGTGGAGGATGGGTGGTCGGGTAAGGAATCTGCGGCCAGATAAAGTCTCTACCAGATAGGGCGTTACTGAATGTAACTAATTTGCTCATCTGATATAGACTTTCAGCCTCAGATTCTTTACTTAAGAGTAGATACCCAAGCAATACCATCCTAGGAGGGGGTATGTGGACCAATGTCATATGAGCAATTATATGCAGGACCGAAGAGGTAAAATGCCCATCTCTATGGACTAGTCGGACGAGTTACTTACCTTCGGCAACGATGTATCTGGTAGAGACATAGTCTAGCCGCAGATTCCTTAACTTAGAATATCCCCAGGCGTCAAGACTGGATCCAGAAAACTTTCTGCAGCAGCACCCCTGCGCGCCGGGGGGAGGCGCCGCACGGCTCTGCCCTGACGTCGTCCACGGACGTGATGTCAGCAGAGCCATATATGCCCCTCCCGGTGCGCTGACATCATTTTTCATCGGATAAACCTTTCCGCGCCACAACGCGGAGCCATCACCAAAAACTGTGAGAGTATGGGAACAGTGTGCGAAAAAGATGAAAAATAAAAATAAATTGAATGGTGAAAAACACCGCCATAAAGGGCAGAGCCAGGCACTTATACTGAAAACTAGTGAAGGGAAAGAGCACTGCTCTGAGAAGTAACCCTGCAAAAGCGAAGGGTAAACCTCCCCCGAGGCAGAAGAATATGTGAAAAAACATTATGGCAGACGACAGAAAGTCTGCAACCACAATATTTAAGTGTGAAGGACAACAAGTCAGGAACACATGAGCAAAGACAATCCACCACAAGAGGCACCAGAAAGGGACGTCGTATCCCCAGTAAGAGACCTATAGACTGAGGCAGAGCCAATAGAGTCCAAACCAATGGACTGCAAAGGAGGCAAGAGTCTCCAAGGCAATTGAGAAGGGAGGAGCGGTGGGGGGGAAAGATGAGTAGAACCCACACTCGACAACCCAGGGCGTAGGGATATAAAAGGACACATGAGCAAACCGCCCAATCACGAGAATGGGTGGAGTAGAGCAAACAAAACAGAATGAAGCATTCTGTGAAGGAGAGAAGTGAAAGATGTCACCCCGCAGAAAGACAAAGCCACCCAGAGGGAGGAGAATGCAGAAAACCTAACCTGAAAAGGCCCTCGCAGAATGGGGAGGATGGGCTGGCGTTAAGGAATCTGTGGCTAGACTGTGTCTCTACCAGATACATCGTTACGGAAGGTAAGTTACTCGTCCATCTGATAGAGACATCTAGCCGCAGATTCCTTAACTTAAAATAGATAACCAAGCCATACCCATAGAGGAGGCGGGTCTGCGACTGAACCCCACCAAGTTCCAGAGAGAACTGAACCGTCAACAAGGTGACAAAACACAGTGGGAACTGCAACGCCAGCGCAGCCAACACCAGACCACGAAGCTCTGAAAAGAGCAGAAAACAATGGGAGGCAAAAGCACCACAAGCCGTCAAAGAACAGCACAAAAACCCCTGTATGTATACCGGGTTGACAGAAAGAAGCACAGAGACAGAAATGTCGGTGCGGAAGTGAGAGTTCATGGCTTCGTAGAAGAAGAGGAACTGAGCTTAGGGTCCGAAGGATCAGCAGGATCCGATGTGTCGACCAGAAGCAAGACCCAGAGAGAGGACAAAACGGTATGACAGAGTCAGCGCATACCGGCCGAGTATGGACAACAGCCGAAAAAAGCACTATTGAACCAGCACCAGCTAAGATTCGGCAGCAGTGGCAGGATGCCGACCCATGGCCAGAAGTGTCGGCAGTACCAGAAACACAAGACACTCAAGCACGCAGTCGCTTCTTCACAAGACATGTGAGAAGATGGGCGGCAACAAGGAGAAGCACCCAGAACCGGACCACAGTAAGAATGTTATTCATGTGGAAGACAGGAATACACAGAAGCATACAGTGTGGATGCTAAAACCACACTAAGTATGGGTAAATTCCCCTGTAGGGTAGCGTGAGCAGCCCAGATGTGAAGGATGCATCACCAGGTAGGCAACCGGTATAAAGGGGTATCCGGCAAGCAGGACACATACACAAGAGCTCGTACCATGAGCAGAACGGGGCTAAGACCACGGGCACCGCAGGAAGGAAAGTTGTCAGCGCGATCCCGCTGTGGGAAGAGCACAGAGCAGAGATATATCAAGAAAGGTACACCGCTAGAAATTATGTGTTGCATAATACAAGACTAGGTCATGCCAAAAGTACCAACAGATCCATAAGCAAAATCAGCAACCCGCCCGGGAGGACCCAAGGTCCCCCGCGAGCCTGAAGAGGAGATGGAGCCAGACACGATAATGGAAATAGCCAGGACCAACCTAATGGTGTAGGGACCCAAGAAGTGAGTATCCTGAAGAGAACACTCCCCATGAGAGCGTTACAGCAGGAATCGAAAGTAAAAGTATGGAAAACACCAGTGCGGAAAGCAGCAGGGAAAGAAAACAAACTCCTGTTGGGGAAGTGCCCTGAAATGGAGGGCACAAGGCAATGTACAGCATAGACATACATTGCAAAGACGCCACCGCCTAAGACAAGGCCAGACAGGGCTGAAGTACGAAAAATCATTACCCATCCCGAAGAGAGGAGGGTAGAAGCAGCACCTCAGAAGCGGAAAAAGAACTTAAAATCCCTATGATAGCGAATTATACCAGGGCGCAAACAGTAAAGAAGCGTGCCGCGCAGCGGCTTTGCCCTTGCGCTATATGATGGCAGGGCATCAGCCATGGAATAACTGTGCTTGAACGGAACAGAACAAGGGGCCCCAAGGGACAGTGGCCGGCGAAAACAAGAGCAGCCAACCTGGACAAAGAGCAGCACAACAATGCTGAAAAATGCCCCTGTGAAAGACAGGCGAGGCAGAAGCCTCACAGTAAAGAAACCTATAACGATGCTTCGATGTACTACGGACAACCGTAGATCCCAACCGTAATTTAAAGTGCTATAGAGCGACGGCAACCGGTGGGTCGCATACAGCAGAAAGAGAAGACAGTGATCCACAGAAGAACCTCTGTTAGGAATACTCCACAGGAGCGTACCAAGTCTTCCTTGGAGGAAGGCAGTTACACAACAGCCAGCAAATACCCAACATAGGGTAATTCTTAACCCCGGCAAAGGGGGTTTCCTCTGGAGCCAAGCTCACAGACAGAGGACTGAAAAGAAGGCAGAACCAGCTGACCAGCTGTACCGCCCAAGGGCAAACATGGCGGATCATCCGCCCAGATCATCTGGGAATTACGTCATGAACCCAAGGGCCTATCAGTTAAAAACAATATAAAGTTACACAACATGTGACAAAGACAGGCCACAAGGTCGAGAAAGTCAGGCCGCAAGGGCCAGCATATCACGGGAGACCAGACATGAGGCGGGAGACCGCTGAATCAGTGTGACAGTCAAAAAGGTCCACACCATTGAATGGCATATCTCGAAGAGCGTACCGAACGTTGTCGGGAAAACGACTATCTTGCCGTCATGCATGGCGGCTGTTAGACCTGTCAGCCCTTTGGGTGGTCCCTCCTCATCATTATTTATTTTGTCCCACTTTTGCCTCAAACCCTGTTTGAATTTTTCCTTTTTGGGAACCACCAGACTTTTGAGTGTTGCTGCAGATTCAGGGAGCCATTTTATCTACCCCTGAAACTTCTGTCTGAGGGCCTGGAGCACAAAATGGTGGCCACCTGTGACATCACCAGCATCCACTGGAACCTACCAGCACCTTCCAGAACATTCCAGAACTCTGTGACAGTTGGAGGCGGTTTAGAATGTTGGGAGGTTAAGACAGAGTGTTGGCAGTTGGAGCTGGCAGTTGGCACCTGACTGGTGAAGAGAGAGCAGCACAACAGTGAAGGAGGAAGGAGTGAAGCAGCAGGGGTGGAAACTTGTGCCTGGAGTGGGGTCCATAAACCCACCCTTGATACTAGTCCCTACTGATGGATCCCAGCCTGTAGCCCTGTGTGGGAAGAAGCCAGAAAAACTCATCCTAAGGACCTGGACAGCAGGAACAGGCCTTAGAAGCAGAAAGCAGCAAGATCCTGACCTGGAAACTGGTTTCCCTGGAGTCCGGCGTCGAGTAGCCCAAGACCTGGAGCCCGAGGTGGAGAAGCGGCGCTGACTGAAGAAGCAGACGTCGTACCCGGAGCCGCCTGAGGTCGTGAGAGGGCGCCGACGGAGGTCGTGAGGAATACCAAAGGTCGAGGAGGAAGTTAACCGAGGTCGAGTGAGCGGCGTCATCGGAGGAGTGAAGTCCGCCCTCCGGAGTCGTCGGAGACCGAGGTGAAGTGTACCGGAGGTCGGGAGTGAGGATCGCACTCCGGAGTCGCCCGGAACCTGAGAGGAGGAGCACCGGAGGTCGGGGGTGAGGATCGCACCCCGGAGTCGCCGGAAGTCGACATCGAGGCCAGGCCGGCCGACGTCATCGAAGCCGAGAGCGCCATCGGACCGGAGCCGCCCGAAGTCGACATCGAGTAGAGACTGCCCGACGCCGTCGAATCGGAGGTCGAGATCGAACCGAGGCCGCCGACATCGGACCGGAACCGCCTACCGGCGTCGTCTAGAACTGACATTGTGCCGAGGCCGCCGAGACCGAACCGGAACCGCCTCACGGCATCGACACGACTCCAGCGGCGTCGGAACATCAAAAAAAGGGCAGTAAGTGGAGTAGGGGGCGCCTAAGGCCCTGTGGAGACCTGAGAGACTGCTCTAAGGGGCTAGGGAGGTGCTGGAACCAACCTGACTGTGCCAGGGGCGAATTGGGGCTAACCTAGAGAGGTTGTGTGGAGAGAGAAAGCCAGGGCACTGGTATTCCCCCCTTGATCTACCTCAGTTTAGGCCTCAGCCTTGTCCCAGCCAGGGAGTAGAACCCCTCAAGCCTTCCACAACCCTACAAGCTGTGCCTGGGCCAAAGCAGCCCTTAGGAATTGAAAAGCGATCTGATTACATGAGTGTTGCTGTATACTCTTAATTATTTATTGGGGGGCCCTGTATTTATTGTGGTTAACCTATTTATTGCTTCACTATATTTATTGGTCCACAGGACTTGTTGGTGTACAATATTTATTGGTGACAGTATTTATTGCCTCAGAATATTTAATTGCCTGTATTACCTGCACTGTTATTTATGTCCTTTATATTTATGATCACCCCTATTTATTGAATCTCCAGACAGTATTTATTTGACCTGCACTATTTAAAATTTGTATATTGTGATTGACTTATTTATTTTCCCAATCAGCAACTAAGAGAAAAAGATAAAGAAAGATATTTTCATAATTTTTACGGTGTAGAGTCGTTTTTGGAACGGATGCACGCATGGTTATTGTATGGGTATATTGTATGCTTAGCACGGTGCCTGTTTCCTGACCACTCGAGCCAAGCTACCACAGTGTGTTCGGGGAGTCCACCACCACCCTGCGGAGTGGGAGTGGGCTGTTTCCAACATAAATTGGTGTTCAGTGGTGGGATAGAGCTGTGCCTACGTATACTCAACAATAACTGTGGGTAGTCCATAGGCCTACACCGGGAGTTTTCTCAAAGCGGCCTTCCTAATTGTGGGTTTTTGTTTTTTCCAAATTTACTCTGGTGGTGGGAGGAGGTATTATTAAAGGTACCCCCCTGCATTGTTACTGCACAAAACCTGTCCTCTAACCTGAGTGGGCAAGATGGAGTTTGTACTAGAAAATCTAGAAACGTACACTGTGGCCCAACTCAGGGAGTTTTGCCAGCGGGAGGGGGTGTACTGCCCCCCAGGAGCAAAGAAGGGTGCACTCCAAACCAGCTTAAGGGCTTGGGGGGAGGCACGCCGAGAAAGCAAGGCTGAGGAGGAAGACAGGGATGGAGAGCCTGACCCTGAGGGGGCTGAGATGTACCAACCTGAGGTGGGGAACCTGTCAGCAGGGCCCAGAACCATTTCTAGGAAGGGCAGCAGTGCCTCTAGCGGTGGCTTGTCTGAAGTGGAGCTAACAGACCGGAGGGAGAAAAGACAGCTCACATGGGACTTAGCAAGGCTGGAAAAGGAGAAGGAGGAGCAGAGGATGGCCCATGAATTACGACTGAAAGAAATAGATCTTCAGATCTTGAGAATCGGGGCACCACCTGTTCCTAATGGTGGCAGCCAAATCCAAGAGGTCACCAGGGAACCCAAACCTTACCTGCCAAAGGACATAGTGGCTAGCTATGGGGTGGGTGATGATATCGCCAAGTGGCTAGCAGCCTATGAGGTCTCGTTGAGGGCCCATGGGGTTCCAGAGAAGTACTGGGGAGGGGGATTGTATAAGTACATGCCTCCAGCTGGTAGGGATGCTTTATTGGCCCTCGAAGAGGATGAGCAAACCCACTACCCCACCATGAAACTGGCGCTCATCAGAAAGTTTGGACTAACACCTGAAAAGTACAGACAGAAGTTCAGGGGTAGTCACAAACTGGGCACACAGAATTGGGTGGACTTCCTGGACTATGCAAAGAAGGCACTGGAAGGTTGGATTCAGGGCAGTGAAGTGAGGAACTACGAGGAGTTGTTTGACCTAGTACTGAAGGAACACCTGCTCGAGAAATGTTTCCCTGAACTGCGGCAACACCTGGTGGATAGCAAGCTGACCAGTCCCCGGAAGCTTGCTGAGGAGGCGGACATTTGGGCTAGTACCCGGGTGTCCACAAGGGGGACTGGAGGGGATACTCAAAAGGCCAGACAGGGCGCCCCCAGAAGAAAGAGGGAGGGGAAAAGAAAAAGGAGTTCTCCAAAGGCCCCCAAAATAACTTCCAAGGTAAGGGAACAGGATTCACCTCTAAGGCTAACCCACCCAGAAACCCTAATCCTGGCCAGAGTCAGCAGCCAAGGGTTGTCCATTGCTACGAGTGCGGTGGCGTTGGACACTATAAAGGAGATCCGAAGTGCCAGAAACGACCACCCCCTCCCACTGGAGGAAAGACCCCCGGAGTAGCTAGTGCAGTGCTCGGGGAGGAGATGCCCTTAACTAAGGGAAGGGAGTGGGCGGGTGTCACTTTAGTGTCCCTGGGAGAACGGGAGATGGTTCCTAAGATCCAGGTGCCCGCAAATACCGCAAAGTATGGGCAGTGGGTCACCATCAACGGCCAAAGAGGGGAGGCTCTGAGAGACACAGGAGCCAGTATGACTATGGTGCGTAGTCAACTGGTGTCTCCAGAGCAGGTAATTCCCGATGTACTCCACCCAGCCGCGATGGCTGACGGCAGAACAGGTCACTATCCCGTGGCCGAGGTTCCCTTTGAATGGGGGGGGGTTGCAGGTTCACTTCGAGTTGCCGTAAGCCCTGCCGTGCCAGTCGATTGTCTGCTGGGGAATGATATGGAGCACAACGCTTGGAAGGAGGTGGAATACCGGACTCACACCGAGATGCTGGGTACACCTGACTGGGCCTGTGTTAGCACAAGGTCCGCGACTACCCGAAGAGGGAGTTCATTTCGGCTGGAGCCTGGAACAAAGGCCCAGCCAGCTGCCAGTCAAGGGAAGAACCGAGGACAGGAGGAGCCTGCCTCGGCGTCTCCACCCCGTAGGACGGATAGGCCACCGGAGGTGGTGGACCAGGAGTCTGCGGAGGGGGACGTTACCAACCTGGAGGACCTACCCATCCCGGCCGAGTGGCACGTGGAGGGAGGCCCGTCCAGGGAGGAATTCTGCCAGGGCCAGAGGGAGTGCCCTACCCTTGAGGGGCTGAGGCGACAGGCCGAAGCCCAGGCAGCAGGGAACGTTGAAGGGAACTACAGTGTTTACTGGGAGGATGGCCTCCTCTACAGTGAACCCAAGGCACCCCTACATGGATCGTCACGAGCCTTGGTAGTTCCTCAACGTTATCGAGCCTTCCTTCTGGAGTTGGCTCACGAGATACCATTGGCAGGACACCTGGGGCAAGACGAGACCTTCGCCCGTCTTGTCCCACACTTTTATTGGCCTCAGATGAAAGTGTCGTCCGATACCTACTGCCGGACATGTGTGTCTTGCCAAGCCAGTGGGAAAACAGGGGTGAAGCTGAAAGCTCCCCTGGAACCACTTCCTGTCGTTAGCACCCCCTTTGAAAGGGTGGGCATCGACATTGTGGGTCCGTTAGATCCGCCAACATCAGCTGGTCACAGGTTTATCCTGGTCCTGGTGGATCATGCCACACGGTACCCAGAGGCAATACCTCTGAGGACCATAACAGCACCTGTTGTGGCTAGGGCCCTGATGGGAATCTTTACCCGAGTGGGTTTTCCCAAGGAAGTTGTGTCCGACAGGGGGACCAACTTCATGTCAGCGTATATGCGGGCGATGTGGAAGGAGTGTGGAGTGACCTACCGGTTCACAACTCCTTACCACCCCCAGACCAATGGTCTGGTGGAGAGGTTTAACAAAACCTTGAAAGGCATGATCAGAAGTCTGCCTGAAAGCCTGCGGAGGAAATGGGACGTCCTCCTACCCTGTTTACTTTTTTCTTACAGGGAAGTGCCACAGAAGGGAGTGGGCTTCAGCCCCTTCGAGCTTCTGTATGGGCACCCTGTACGTGGACCTCTTAACCTGGTGAGAGACGGATGGGAAAGAACTCCCAGAAAGCTCCCCCAGGATGTGGTGAGCTACATGCTGGCCTTCCGGAGCCAAATGGCTAAGTTGTGGAAGCAAGCTTCTGACAACTTGGAAGCCAGCCAAGCAGTAATGAAGGCGTGGTATGACCACAATGCTCACCCGGTGGAGTTGGAGCCTGGCCAGAAGGTGTGGGTGATCGAACCCGGAGAGCTTAGCGCCCTCCAGGATCGCTGGTCAGGACCCTTTGAGGTGTTGGAGAAGAAGGGTAAGGCTACCTACTTGGTGGACCTGAAGACCCCTCGTCAGCCCCTGCGGGTGCTGCATGCCAACCACCTCAAACCCCACCACGAGAGGCCCGAAGTCATCTTGATGATGGTGACTGACGGAGGAGAGGACGTGGAAAGCGAGCCTCTCCCTGATCTGTTTGCGTCTCAAGAAAAGGATGGGTCGGTGGAAGGAGTGATTCTCTCCCCATCTCTAACTCCTGAACAGCAGGAGGACTGTCGCCAGGTCCTGGGGCAGTACTCTTCGTTGTTCTCCCTTGTCCCGGGTAGGACTCACCTGTGCGTCCATGACATGGACACAGGAGACAGCCCACCTGTGAAGTCCAAGATCTACCGGATGTCAGACAAGGTGAAGGCCAGCATTCATAGTGAAGTCACTAAGATGCTGGAGCTAGGAGTGATTGAACCTTCTAGCAGCCCCTGGTCTAGTCCGGTGGTGTTAGTACCGAAAGCTGCACCACCGGGTGCCCAACCAGAACTGAGGTTCTGTGTGGACTACCGGGGACTGAATTCAGTGACAAAAACTGATGCTCATCCGATCCCTAGGGCGGATGAATTGATTGACCGGCTGGGAGCTGCCCAATATCTAAGTACCTTTGACCTTACTTCAGGGTACTGGCAGATCTCGTTGACTGATGGAGCAAGGGAAAGGTCAGCCTTCTCCACGCCCAATGGCCACTACCAGTTCTGTGTGATGCCCTTTGGGCTCAAGAACGCACCTGCCACGTTTCAGCGCCTGGTAAACCAGATCCTCACCGGAATGGAGAGTTTCTCTGCTGCTTATCTGGATGACATAGCCGTCTTCAGTAACAGCTGGGAGGATCACTTGCGTCACCTGCAAGCTGTTCTCCAGGCCCTGAGACAAGCTGGATTGACGATCAAGGCCAGCAAGTGCCAGATCGGGCAGGGGTCGGTAGTGTACCTTGGACACTTGGTGGGTAGGGGAGCGGTGCAACCCCTCCAGGCGAAGATCGAGGCCATCATGGCCTGGGAACCCCCCAAGACACAGACTGAGGTCCGAGCATTTTTGGGCCTCACGGGATATTACCGCCGCTTCGTGAAGGGGTACGGTACCATCGTAGCCCCCCTCACGGAGCTCACGTCCAAGAAACAACCTCGACGGGTAGTCTGGACGGAGGCCTGTCAGCAGGCCTTTGTGAGATTGAAGAAAGCCATGTGCGAGGCCCCGGTCTTAAGGGCCCCAGACTTTTCCAAGAAGTTCATTGTCCAGACAGATGCATCAGAACATGGCATTGGGGCAGTGTTATCGCAACTCAACGAAGAGGGTCTGGATCAACCCGTGGTCTTCCTATCCCGGAGACTACTTCCCAGGGAACAGAAGTGGAGTGCAATAGAGCGTGAAGCCTTTGCAGTGGTATGGGCTCTGAAGAAGTTGCGGCCATACCTGTTTGGATCGCACTTCCTAGTTCAGACCGACCACAGACCCCTTCGCTGGCTGATGCAGATGAAGGGGGAGAATCCCAAGTTGTTGAGGTGGTCTATTTCCCTACAGGGGATGGACTTTCAGGTGGAACATCGGCCTGGAGTGGACCACGCCAATGCAGACGGTCTCTCAAGGTATTTCCGCCTTAGTGATGAGAACTCCCAAGGGGTTGGGTAGCTCTCCCCACTTTCAGCTGGGGGGAACGCGTGTTAGACCTGTCAGCCCTTTGGGTGGTCCCTCCTCATCATTATTTATTTTGTCCCACTTTTGCCTCAAACCCTGTTTGAATTTTTCCTTTTTGGGAACCACCAGACTTTTTAGTGTTGCTGCAGATTCAGGGAGCCATTTTATCTACTCCTGAAACTTCTGTCTGAGGGCCTGGAGCACAAAATGGTGGCCACCTGTGACATCACCAGCATCCACTGGAACCTACCAGCACCTTCCAGAACATTCCAGAACTCTGTGACAGTTGGAGGCGGTTTAGAATGTTGGGAGGTTAAGACAGAGTGTTGGCAGTTGGAGCTGGCAGTTGGCACCTGACTGGTGAAGAGAGAGCAGCACAACAGTGAAGGAGGAAGGAGTGAAGCAGCAGGGGTGGAAACTTGTGCCTGGAGTGGGGTCCATAAACCCACCCTTGATACTAGTCCCTACTGATGGATCCCAGCCTGTAGCCCTGTGTGGGAAGAAGCCAGAAAAACTCATCCTAAGGACCTGGACAGCAGGAACAGGCCTTAGAAGCAGAAAGCAGCAAGATCCTGACCTGGAAACTGGTTTCCCTGGAGTCCGGCGTCGAGTAGCCTAAGACCTGGAGCCCGAGGTGGAGAAGCGGCGCTGACTGAAGAAGCAGACGTCGTACCCGGAGCCGCCTGAGGTCGTGAGAGGGCGCCGACGGAGGTCGTGAGGAATACCAAAGGTCGAGGAGGAAGTTAACCGAGGTCGAGTGAGCGGCGTCATCGGAGGAGTGAAGTCCGCCCTCCGGAGTCGTCGGAGACCGAGGTGAAGTGTACCGGAGGTCGGGAGTGAGGATCGCACTCCGGAGTCGCCCAGAACCTGAGAGGAGGAGCACCGGAGGTCGGGGGTGAGGATCGCACCCCGGAGTCGCCGGAAGTCGACATCGAGGCCAGGCCGGCCGACGTCATCGAAGCCGAGAGCGCCATCGGACCGGAGCCGCCCGAAGTCGACATCGAGTAGAGACTGCCCGACGCCGTCGAATCGGAGGTCGAGATCGAACCGAGGCCGCCGACATCGGACCGGAACCGCCTACCGGCGTCGTCTAGAACTGACATTGTGCCGAGGCCGCCGAGACCGAACCGGAACCGCCTCACGGCATCGACACGACTCCAGCGGCGTCGGAACATCAGAAAAAGGGCAGTAAGTGGAGTAGGGGGCGCCTAAGGCCCTGTGGAGACCTGAGAGACTGCTCTAAGGGGCTAGGGAGGTGCTGGAACCAACCTGACTGTGCCAGGGGTGAATTGGGACTAACCTAGAGAGGTTGTGTGGAGAGAGAAAGCCAGGGCACTGGTATTCCCCCCTTGATCTACCTCAGTTTAGGCCTCAGCCTTGTCCCAGCCAGGGAGTAGAACCCCTCAAGCCTTCCACAACCCTACAAGCTGTGCCTGGGCCAAAGCAGCCCTTAGGAATTGAAAAGCGATCTGATTACATGAGTGTTGCTGTATACTCTTAATTATTTATTGGGGGGCCCTGTATTTATTGTGGTTAACCTATTTATTGCTTCACTATATTTATTGGTCCACAGGACTTGTTGGTGTACAATATTTATTGGTGACAGTATTTATTGCCTCAGAATATTTAATTGCCTGTATTACCTGCACTGTTATTTATGTCCTTTATATTTATGATCACCCCTATTTATTGAATCTCCAGACAGTATTTATTTGACCTGCACTATTTAAAATTTGTATATTGTGATTGACTTATATATTTTCCCAATCAGCAACTAAGAGAAAAAGATAAAGAAAGATATTTTCATAATTTTTACGGTGTAGAGTCGTTTTTGGAACGGATGCACGCATGGTTATTGTATGGGTATATTGTATGCTTAGCACGGTGCCTGTTTCCTGACCACTCGAGCCAAGCTACCACAGTGTGTTCGGGGAGTCCACCACCACCCTGCGGAGTGGGAGTGGGCTGTTTCCAACAGCGGCGCAAAGCAACACACCAGGCTATTGCTCAACCAACAGAGTCGGCAGCGTCCAGGGCCGATCAAATGGAAAATTGTGCCCTATCCCGGCCATCAAGAATAAGACGATGCAAGTCAGCTCTGGGCCCTTCTGGGAGAGAAGGAAGAATGAGCTCAGCCAAGTCCCAAAGGGCAAAGGAAGCACATGCGAACAAGCAAGACGTGTTTAAGGCACTGATGCCCGCACTGGCAGAGGCAAAAATGTGGCGCCCACAAGTCTCCAGGCACCGAGACTCCCTAGTGGGAGGGAGCAACGGCAGAGCGAAAGAAAGCTGTAAGGCGAAAGCCGCCTGGACAACCAGACCCTGAGCTCTAGGGTGAAGGGACAAGCAGACTGGATTGTCTGGGGCTGGGCGATTCCGGCGAGCAATGGCTCGATCAACAGGGTCACCAGAGGCGGGCCGTGCCCAGGTACCAAGCATGATATCAAACAAAGACCCACCAGGGGGCAGCAAAGGATCTACGTCAACAGGCTCCATGTGGAGGAGATCCAGTTAAGGATCAGTGGGTTGGGAAACCCCAGGTGGCTGCAAGCGGAGAAAATCTGCTCCCCTGCGAATAGCCCTAGTGAAGGCCGCGCTAGCCTCTGTTGCCATTGTGGGAGGCAACAACAAACCGTCGGTAGGGGACAGTTGAAGGCTAACCCGTCCACCAGAGAAAAAAGGTGGAGCATCCTGGGGTTGATCCAAAGGCCAAGGAACACTAGGTACCTGCACAAAGGGGCTCTGAAATGACCCTGGGCATGGTGAGCCCAGAGGGAGCCCATCCTCCTGTAACATAGGAGCCGCAGATGCTGGCACCGGCGTCGACTCGACGTCGAGAACCTCCAGAGGGGAGTCAATCCGGGCGCGGATGGGCGAATCGACCTCCACCTGCGGGGATGAAGGAGATCGACCGGGCGTCGAACTCTGTGCCGCAGCTGACGTCAGCGCAGGAAGCAGCACTAAGCTATGCGTTGACTGGATGGGCGGGCTGGACGGACGACTGGTATGCCCCTCCAGGCAGTGTCCAGTCAACGTGGTATCGACTCCGGAACCGGAGTCGACGCACGCAGCCACGGATGGATCCGCCAGCGACGATCCGACATGAGTGCCTTTCTCCTCTGTGGGACCCGCATGCGCACCGCGGAGAGGGGGTGACCCAAAGAAAACCTGGAGAGCCTTTGAATAGGCCTCCACTTGGGCCCTTGTCGCTCCGACACCCAGGAAGACTGGGTACGGGGAGACGACTCCGTGGCACCTGTGCTCGGCAAAGACCAAGAGCAACGGGCCCCAGTGTCACGTTTACGGGATTACGACCTCCGTGACTTGCGTTTGTGCTTACCTGTCACCGAACGACGTCCGGGGCAACGACCCTGTGAGCGGGCCCGATCCCGAGAGGGAGAACGGCGGCGTGAAGGCGCAGGACCAGGCATCCGGGTAGCCAGCAGTTTCGTAGGACGCTCCCTTAGAAACTTTGGTTTCATCTGGCGACAGGTGTCGCACTCTGCGGAGTCGTGGTGCACCCCCAGGCACCACATACATATCGCGTGCGGATCCGTGACAGACATTCGCCGCTTGCAGGTCTCACACGCCTTAAAGCCTGAAGGCATCGCACATTGTTCCGTGACGCCGAAAATGCCATAAAAACAGGCCAAGGAACCGCTGGTTTTCCAGGATCGGTGTTTGTACGCGGAAAAGAAGAAAACTGAAGTCTGAGCGCTGGGAGGGGCATATGTGTCTCCACTGATGTCACATCCGTGGACGACGTCAGGGCGGAGCCGCTCCTGGCACGCAGAGGTGCTGCTGCGGAAAGTTTTCTGGATCCAGTCCGATGCCTGGGGATATTCTAAGTTAAGGAATCTGCAGCTAGATGTCTCTATCAGATTGTCCAGGCAATAGTGCTTTGTGAACGTGTGCAAGGAGGTCAACGCTGCTGTCTGGCAGATGTCTTAGATTGGAACTCCGCTTTCACTCTCATGGAGTGATCACCCAAACCCTCCGGTGGTTGCTTCTTAGCCAATGCGTAGCAGATCTTGATACAGAGCACGATCCATCTGGAGATGGTCCGCTTCTGCACAGCCCTTCCTTTCTTCGTTCCGACATACCTCATGAAGAGTTGGTTGTCCACCTGGATCTCTTGTGTGAGGTCAAGGTAGAAAGACAATTCTCTTTTTGGGTCTACCCGGTTATGTTGCTCCTCTTCCTTGGAGGGCTACGGCAGAGTGTAAAAAGTAGGCAGAATGATGGATTGGCCTACGGGAAAGGAAATTACTACTTTCGGTAGAAAGGAAGCTCTCATAAGTAGCAGCAGTTTGTCTGGATAGATGTTGAGGTTGGAAGGCTTGGATGATAAAGGATGAAAAGGAGAACCTGACAAAGGTGGGCAGAAAGGGAAAGGGGATCGATCTGTCTTTCTGTACACCATGCCACAAGTGTTCCCCAATGGCAGGCATATACCGTCTTGGTGGAGGGACGCCTGGCTGCCAAGATGTTACAGACTTAAGGAGGAAGGACAAAAGTGGTCAACTGTCGCCGGTCAGTCGCCATGCAAGAAAGCGAAGAGTTGATGGGTACGGTGGAGGACCCTCCCCTGCTGCTGCGACAGAAGATCCTCAGGAGAGGCAGCCCGATTGGAGGATCGATGGCCATGCTCAACAGCTCAGGATACCAAACTCTCCGTGCCCAGTGCAGAGCCATGAGGATGACTTGGGCCTGGCCATTTCCAATGTTGTGAACTCTGGGCAGGAGTGGTATTGGCGGAAAGGCACATAGGAAGCCTGAGCTCCATTCGAGACGGAAAGCGACTCCAAACCCGCCTTGCAAACTCCAACGCGCATATTTGCTGACATTGTGCTTTCTCGGCTATGGCAAACAGATCTAAGAAAGGCTCTCCCCACTGCTGAAAGAGACCTTGCACCACTCCCGGATGGAGACGCCATTCGTGATACGCTAGGCATCTTCGGCTGAGTTTGTCCACCCAGGCGTTCAGTGAGCATGTCAGGTGTTGAACCACCAAGGATATGCCTGCTGTTCCAGCCATGTCCAGAGGCACATCCTGTTAAAGGGTCCACAAGCCCACCCTAAACTGTTTGTTGTAGTACTACATGGCAGTGGTGTTGTCCGTGAGCACATGCACTTGCCTTCCCTTGATAGAGGGTAGAAAGGCTTTCAATGCTAATTGGATCGCTTGTAGCTCCAGTAGGTTGATGTAGAGTCTGGATTCCCAGAGTCCTCTGATCTCCACCTCTCCGAGATGGCCACCCAACCCCAGGAGTGACGCATCTGTCACTACTGTGAAATCTGGTTGAGAGAGGGGTCTGCACTTGACCCGATCAGGTTTTCATAAGCCACCTCTGCAGGCCTTTTGAGGTTCCCTCCGAGATCTGGACCATGTCGGAGAGATTCCCCTGATGCTGTGCCCACTGGAACTTCAGGTCCCACTACAGAGCCCGCATATGACAGCAGGCATGTATCACCAGCAGGATGCCGGTCGCCATGAGGCCCAGCAGCCTCAGAGTCAGTCTCACCTAAATCCAGAATAGAGGCAGAAGCATCGGTATCACAGCCTGAACATCCGGGACTCGTTGTTCAGGATGATAAGCCCGAAACTGCAGCGTTTCCAGATTGGCTCCAATAAAAGGAAGTGTCTAAGAAGGAGTTAGGCATGTTGATAGTGAACCCCAGCCAGTGCAGGAGGTCCGCTGTAGTTTGGAGGTAGGAGGCAACAGCCTGGGAAAGTCCACCTTCAACAGCCAGTTGTTGAGATAGGAGAAGACTAGCACCCCTAATCTCCACAGATCAACCACCACCATCACCTTGGTAAACACCCGAGGGGCACTGGTGAGGCCAAAGGGGAGCACGGCAAACTGAAAATGCTTGTGGCCCCACATGAACTTCAGTTAACGCCTGTGGGTAGGCAGGACGGGCATTTGAAAGTATGCGTCCTGCAAGTCCAATGCTACCATTCATCCATCCAGGTCGAGGGCAGACAGGACCGGAGATAGTCTTGAGGAAGAAATTGAGAGGGCGCAGATCTAGGATAGGACAATGGCCGCCATCCTTTTTGGGCACCACAAAGTAGCGGGAATAATAACCATCACCTACCCTTGGCAAGGAAAATCGTCCCATCCTGGTGAAGACGAGATAGGTGATCCTCCGTCAGCCTGTCGCAAGTTGGTGGCATGGTGGAGGGGTGGTCGTGAAGGGAAGGGAGTAGCCCCTTAAGACGATCTGAAAAACTGACGTATTTGATGGTATGGACTGCCAGTGGGACTGGTGATGGCGAATTCTGCCGCCCACTGGGTGCTAATGATGGTAAGAGGGCAGATTAGAAGGGTTTAGAGGCTGCGGCTGCTGGGGTTACTGACCCCAACCCATGGGGCTCTTGGGTACTGCGTCCATGCAGAGACTGAGAATCGTATGCAGTGCAGTGGCTGGGAGAAATTGATACAGCTGCAAAACCCCTTCCGTAGCCGCGAAAGTTGGATTGAGGGTGGCAAGGGACCATGGAAAGGCCCATGGACCTGGCCGTTGCCCTGCTGCCTTTAAAGCTCTCCAGCACTAAATCCACCTTGTCTCCGAAGAGACAGGAGCCATCAAAGGCCATGTCCATAAGGAATGCTTGAACATCCCAAGAAAAGCCAGTAGTTCTCAACCAGGCGTGGCATTGTAAAGCCATTGTTGATGAAACCGGTCTGCCCAGTGAGTCGATCAACTCTAGCCCATATTGTTTCTTGAACTTAGCCACATCCCTCCTATCAGCAACAGCCAGAGAGAGTAAGCCCTGGGCCTTCTCCAGGATCGATGGCAGCACCTGTAATAGTATCTCACAGGGAATAGTGACCCAAAAGGCACACTGTGTTCACAAACCGCACTGCCAGGCTGGAAGAAAACATTCTCTTCCGAGTGGTATCCAGCCTCTTGGATTCCAGATCTAGTGGTGCGGTTTTGAATGCACCAGGATTTACAAGGGAGGTGGAGGCTTGGACCTCTTAGCTCTCCAGGGAGGAAGTTTGGGTACCATGGAACAGGGCCAGTTGTGGCGGGCAATCGTCCTGTTCACAGCAGCCCCTTTGTTTGGACCAAGTCCCAAACAGTACGTCAGTAAGTGCCTCATTAAAAGAGAAACGCTGTACTGACAGGGACACCTCCAGCTGAAGCACTTCTGTTATGACATTTGTCTTGACTGCCACAGAGGGCAAGCTGAGGTCCAGGAACTCAGCTGCCTCCTTATCACCATTGCGAAGGATGCTCCCTCCTCTGTAGCCATGGTAGGGGAAGGAAAGCATGCCAGTATCTGGACAAGTGTCCAGTCCACTGGCTTCACCCAGATCCTCACATCAGGCCAAGGTGTCACAAGGGTTGAATTCCTCAGGGTCCAGAGACGCCTCCCATTCCTCCTCGAGACCCAGCCCATAAGAATAGGGCTCAGGTTCCGGCATGGAAGGCATGACTCCAGTCGGGTGCCAGACGACGTCCCTCCGGCTCAGTGTCACAGTCAAGGATTAGAATGGGACCAGCAGTGCTGTGAGATTCCACATCGGGACTGGCGCAGGGAACGATCGAGTTGGCACGACCAGCATCGATGTGAATCGAGGAATGAATCCTCTGGACCTGACTGGCACCTGGCTGGAACCGCTGGCGAGAAACCAGGAGGGGCCCCTGCCGAACCCTCGGGACCCGAAGGTGTACTAGAGGTAATGGGTATCCAAAAATGAGGTGTATGGCCTCATAGAATTCTCTTAGCTGGGTGGGGATCGTTACGGCTCCCGGAAACTCGGGGAGACGCGGAGATGATTCAGGCGCTTACTCAACCACGCAGCCAGGCCTCGAATGTGGACGCTCCCTCATATTGTCACCTGATGGAAGTGGAGAAGTCAAAGATCTCTTGTGGTGGTGTGACTTACCAGAGTGATCCGACGACTTCGAGTGCGACTAGGATCTTGGAATCCGCAACCACTCCCAAGACCTTCCTCTTGACCTGGATCTCGATTATCATGGCATCGTATGTCGAGCCGCCAGGAGCTTGAGAGATCGCTTCCTCATGGCTTTCAGGTTCATGGCACTGCAACCGGCTCAGGCCTTCGGGTCGTGGTCAAGGGACCAGAGGCATACATGGTGCGGGTCTGTCCTCAACATCGATTGGTGACCGGCGCCGCAGGACTTGAAGCCGACCTTCTTTAATGACATTCTGCAACACCAGGAGGAAAAAGATATCAACAAAAGTCGAAAAAAGCTTGCTCAAAAAATGAATAAGGGGTAGCTCTTCTCAGAGTCTGCGCTGACTGGCGTGGAAAGAAAATAACGGATGTCCGCGCACTGGGGTGGCGCCTACATAGGCACTGCACAAATCACTTACGGCACAGACAGCACCACACAGCGCCAACGGTGCCACCTACTGGCATGCAGGGGTCATGCTCACAAAATGTTTTACGAATCCGGTCTGAAGCTTAGGTATAATTCTACGATAAGGACTCTGTGGCTAGAAGTCTCTAAAAGATAAGAAAGAGTAATGGGCATTATTCCCTGGCACAGTAATCTTAACAGCTGTTGTTTACAATGACATGGGAAGTTCTCCAATGTGGCACACCTCACCAAATAGACACATTGTCTCTTGCGGCAAAGGTAACTATGGCTTATATGCTTCTGTTTTTTGCAATGGACACATGCATTTCTTTATATGCATATACAAGACATGCGGCTAAGAAGAATTAATCTACCTGGATTGTAGGAGGCCCTGAAACAGGGATATTTCATTAGCCTCCTTTCAGAACTGCCTATAAAATAGACAATGTATTAATCAATGTATTTGAGGGTTATGTTGTAAAATACACTTGACAACATTTCTTCCAAAATCTGTATTATAGTTGGGCAACCCCTTCCACCTCCCAGGCGCTCTGAAAGGGAGTTAGCTTGATTCCAGTTCTAACTAAGTGGATTCTGGTAATACAACATTTCCCATGGCCACTTTTGGGAGCTAGCCTGGGGCTGTAAGTTTATAAATCATTTTTTTCACATTTACAAGTAATTGAAGGGTAAAAAGGTGACAAAATTTAAGATACTTATTTGTTATTCACGTTTAAGACAAGGGCACGCACCACACAGTTTTGCGTAGCTGTGAAAAGGTTTATCTGCCCACACTGCACTGAAAAAACATTTTAGTTATGGCTTGACATCAACTTTGCCAAAACCTTCTGTAAGCATCACAAAACAAGCTATAAGAAGCAGTGCTGAAAGAGAGGCTTATGATGGGTTCACGTCATTCTTCTTCTCTGAGATTAAGTGTAGACATGGACTGAATGGGAATTTCACTTCAACCTTGTAGGAAAGGTTATGCTCGATACAGTAGGTTAGGATGGCAAGGCGATGAACAGGATATAGGACTAACAGGTTCACGGGAAAAAGTTATGCTAAATGCCGTCGATCTGATGTTTTTGCTATGAAAAGTTAGGGTAACGGCAGTAGGCCTGGTATTTATTAAGCCAATATGTCTCTAAGTGTGGATTGCTAATTCACTGTGCTAAAGCCTGTAGACAGGTATTCTGATAAATAAAATCCATCCCATAGACCATCACAAAAGGCAAAGGTTTTGGGGAAGGCAAGCTCCTCTGATAAAGTCTGGGTGGTACAAGGTTTGCATTGTAAGTATCCTTACAGGAGGGGCTGTTTTGCTAACTGTAATTGTGTACATATGTGTCATATTATGTGAAATATTTAGCTGTGTGCATATTATGTGTGGTTTAAGTCTGGCCAGACAACTTTAGCTTTTGATCAGATTCATACTTAAAATTGAATAAGTAAAATAAAAAATAGAGACGTACATACAAATACCTTCTTAAATCACTGTTCTGTTTGAGAGCCAATTCTATTCTATTCCACCTATGACAGGATACAACATGGAGCAACAGGTCAGCCATTGGCCCATATGCACATTTGCCTGAAAATTAGTGCATTCCATTGCCACGGCTGGTGAAACATTACGTTAAGTTACCGCTTTCAAATTTTATAGATCATTTGTATTCCTTTTCTTTCCTTTATAATGCTTTTTTTTAGGTTGTCCAGCAGCTCCTTAAACAATGCTACTCGTTCACACGCTTGCCATTTATTTCAACTACAGTGCACCACATTCCAATTCGACCACTGCTTCTAAACACAGTGGACAACTTGGAAAGTATTGTCCACTGAGAATCACTTTTGTACCGCACACAAATAGCTGCCACTTTCAGAAGCAACAAATGAGACATCTTAGATCAGTACAAAATGATGCACTATGAAGAATACCATTCGAATATGGCGACCCTGTACAATGTTTACGGATGCCTAGACTGGATGGTATTGTGCAGAGTGCACCATTGGTTTACAATCCTAACATGGCCAACACATTGGTTCAAAATGTGGCGGCCATGTTGGAACTTAATAATACAATACACACTTATAGCTGCAAAAACCATCTGGTTAATTTTTTCCTTTTCTGCAAGCATATGTTTGTCTTGTTTGGGTAGTAGCATTGTTTCTTATTTCTACTGTTATTTTAATGTATCTTGCATATTCTTATAGAGTTTGAGTCTTTTTTATTGTCTGGAGGTGAGTGGGTGAATGCAATAATGAGTCAGTGACCGATGAAAGATGCATGAGTGCAAGGACGAGTGACAGAATGCATGCATTTTGAGTTATTGAGTGCCTAAACTCTCCAGTGAGTGAAGGGACCCTTTCAGTTACTAAGACAGACTCACATGCATTGCTTGGTATTTTCATTTACCTCATTATACATCTGGAGTGCCTTCTGGAATGCATTCTGAAGATCTTGTACAATCATCTCACATCTTGCAATGGTGACTTGGACTAAATCAAATTTCAAAGACATAGTTACTGGAGACTACTAATAAAGGAACAATCAAAACACAACATATTGAGTAGTGGAAACTATAAAGTACTGGTTAAGTATACGCTAAAGGAATATGCTGATGTCCATTACAGTTGATAGTTTATCTAAATATATAAAAGTTAGCAACCTTTCTGGTGCACATTGGAAAACACCAACAGCTGTCAACAAACGTTTTCCCTGAACTAATGATTACTGTGAAGAACATCAGGTTATTGTGAATGAGATTTGTATAAACCTATCTTAAGTGAAAAAACAAATCAGATATCAGTTTGCACAGAACGTTTTAAACTTGCAGACTAAAGAACAAGTTACTTACCTTCGGTAACGATGTATCTGTAAGAAACATTAGTTAGTTAGATTCCTCACCTTAGAATATCCCCAGGCGTCAGACTGGATCCGGAAGAATTTTGTAGCAATACCCCTTGCGCGTCGCTAGGCGTCGTCTGCGGCTCCGCGTCCGTCGTTGGCGTCGTGCGCCGGAATGACGTCGGAGTACTTAGACGCCGCCCTCGCGCGCTGACGTCAGTTCTTGTACATAGCTTTCCGCGCCAGGAACGCAGAGCCATGCAAGAGACCGACACTGGTGCCAAAAAATCTAGGGCCCTGAAAAGGATAGCCTTAACCCTAGATGTCACTTCGCAGAACGGGGAGGATGGGTGGGTCGGTGAGGAATCTAACTAACTAATGTTTCTTACACATACATCGTTACCCAAGGTAAGTAACTTGTTCATCTGAAAGAAACACGTTAGTTAGATTCCTCACCTTAGAATAGATACCCCAGCAATACCAACCCCGGTGGTGGGACTGCGAACCAAGATCACACCAGAAAGTCCTGGAGGACAGAACGGCCAAAGAAGCCATCCCTCCGGACTTGGCTGTCTAGGCAATAATGCCTGGCAAACAGGTGCAGCGAAGCCCACGTCGCCGCCTGACAGATGTCCTGCAAAGGGACTCCCCGTTCCAAAGCAGTAGTAGCCGCTGTGGCCCGAGTAGAATGGGCTCGCAGCCCAACAGGAGGGTCCTTTTTTGCCAAGGAATAACAGATTTTTATACACAAAACGACCCACGGGGAGATGGTCCGTTTGTGCACAGCTTTCCCCTTCTTAGCACCCACGTAGCCAACGAAAAGCTGGTCGTCCAACCGGAACTGTTTCGTGCGGTCCAAATAAAAGGAGAGTGCACGTTTTGGGTCCAGACGGTGGAGCCGCTCTTCCTCTTTGGAAGGATGCGGAGGCGGAAAGAAGGTGGGCAAGATGACAGATTGCCCTAGATGAAAAGGGGTGTCCGGATGAACAGATAGAAAAGGAGGCTTGGACGATAGAGCCTGGAGCTCACTCACCCGTCTAGCCGAGGTGATGGCAACCAGGAAAGCAGTCTTAAGAGTCAGAAGACGCAGAGGACAATTGTGAAGAGGCTCAAAGGGAGCGCACATCAGAAATGTTAAGACAAGATTCAAGTCCCACTGAGGCATTACAAAAGGGACAGGAGGGAACGTGTGAGTAATGCCTTTAAGAAAGCGTGAAACGACAGGGGACTTGAAAATAGAAGGCTGATCAGGAAGCCGTAAGAAGGCAGAGATGGCAGCAAGATAACCTTTCAAGGTGCCCAAGGCAGAGCCCTGCTGGGCCCAAGAAAGAAGAAAGAGGAGAACCTCAGAAAGAGGTGCGGAAAGGGGATCCACAGCCTTTGCTGTGCACCATGCCACAAATTTGTTCCACCGGCAGGCGTATACTGTCTTTGTGGAGGGACGCCTGGCTGCCAGAATGATATCACAGACTTCAGGAGGCAAGTCAAATGGCATTAACTGCCGCCGCTCAATCTCCACGCATGGAGGTGGAGGCTGGACAGGTTCGGGTGGAGGACCGTCCCCTGCTACTGTGACAGAAGATCCTCCCGAAAGGGCAGACGTATCGGAGTACCGTTTGGAAAAAAAAGCTTATCTAGCCAGGAGAATTGATGCGGCTTCCAACTCTTGCAAGGAGATTTTCTCCATTGTGAGAGAATTCACCTCACCTTGGTCTAACACCTCGGACCAAAAACCATCTGGTACCTGGGCCACGGACCTTGCTGACTTCTTCACGAGCAAGATCCAACGCATTCAGGAGTCATTCCTGGCACCAGTGTCTGCGGGCCAGACTGAACCTGACACCACCACACTGCCACAGGCCGGGCCAGTGGCGACGTTGAGTGTGTTTCCCTCTATCTCTGCTCCGGACTCCCTGGCTCTTATGGGCAATTTAAAATCGGGTTCTCCTCTCGACCCATGCCCTGCTAAATTTCTGGCGAAAGTTGCGGAGGTGATCAACCCGTTGGCTAATCCGCTCTTAAATCTTTCGCTGAGGCTCGGTGTGGTTCCGCAGGCCTGGAAGCAGGCGATGGTGATTCCATTGCTCAAAAAAACTGGTCTAGATCCGAAGGCCCCGGTTAATTATAGGCCCATCTCTCTGCTGCCGGCCCTCACGAAGATTCTGGAAAAGCACGTCCAAGGCGTGCTTTCCAACTTTCTTGAATCTAATGAGATCTTGCACGCCACCCAATCGGGCTTTCGTCCCCATCTCAGTACTGAGACTGCGCTCCTGGAGGTCTCGGAAACCATTAAAGGGGTTCTGGACTCTGGGGGCAAAGTCATGCTGGTGATGCTAGATCTGTCGGCGGCGTTCGACACCGTTCCCCATGATGGTCTTCTCGCTAGACTTTTCGAGATAGGCCTACGGGGGACGGTGTTCGACTGGTTTTCCTCTTTCCTAGCCGGCCGCCGGCAGTCGATCTGGGCCCCGCCGGATTCCGCCGTGATGCCGCCTCTGGGAGTCGGGGTCCCTCAGGGCTCTATTTTGAGCCCGACCCTCTTTAACATCATTATGACCCCATTGGCGGCGTTGGTGGAGTCGCATGGTGCCCAGATCGTATCCTATGCGGACGACACCCAGCTCCTCTTCTCTTGTAAGAGAGGAGGCGACTTTGATGGGGAGAGTATTCGGGATTGCCTTGGGGCTGTTTTTCACTGGTTCCATCTAAACAGCCTTAAGTGCAATTCCGACAAGTCCGAAGTACTTTTCTTTGGGTGCGACACAGAACCAGATTGGCAGACCTGGTGGCCACGGGATTTGTTCCCTCCGTCCTGCTCCTCTCAGGTTGCTAAGAATCTGGGGGTGAAGATGGATAACAGGCTTACCTTGAAATCCCAGATCCAGGGGGTGTCGGGCATTTGCTTTGGCATCCTCAGGATGCTGCGGAGGTTTCTTCCTCTGTTATCCGTGGAACACAGGACGCTGACTGTCCAGGCTCTGATTGGGTCCAGGTTGGATTACTCCAACGTTCTCTACCTGGGCCTCCCAGAGTACTTGTTGCAGCGGCTTCAAGTGGTACAGAATGCCGCTGCAAGGGCAATCTTTGGCCTTAGCAGGCGCTCCAGGGCCTCGGGCTTGCTGGTAACTTTACACTGGCTTCCTATCCGCAAGAGGATCGCCTTTAAGGCGCTGACCTTGGCCTACAAAGCTCTTCACAAGGAGGGAGCCAAGTACCCCAAAAGAGACTGGTCTTTTACCATCCAACCAGGTCTCTGAGGTCGGAAGCCCTGCACCTTGCTGTTGTCCCCCGGGTAAAGAAAGCGCGCCTCGGAGGCCGCTCTTTTGGACTGCTGGCTTCTCAGCTGTGGAACTCTTTACCACTGGCCCTGCGGGGAGCCACCAGCCTACTAGCTTTTAGGAAAGGCCTTAAAACTTGGCTGTTCACTCAGTAGCCGGTCCTCCGTGAATCTCTGGCCCATTCTTCTGTTAGTTTTATCTGGTGTTATGTCTTTTATGTTGCAGTATTGTCTCTTTCTCCATTAAAGCGCCGGGACACTCTTTTTGAGTAGCCGTGCGCTATAGAAATAAATAAATAACATAACATAACATAACATAACATCGGTCAACATACTGAGTAGCTCGGGATACCAGTACCTTCGTGCCCAATCCGGAGCCACCAAGATGACTTGGGCCCGGTCGTGCCTGATCTTCTTCAGCACTCTGGGCAGAAGTGGTATAGGTGGAAAGGCGTACAACAGACCGCAACTCCACTCGCGACGAAAAGCGTCGCCGAGCGAGTGCCACCTTGGAAATTGCAACGCGCAGAACTGCTGACATTGCGCGTTCTCGTCGGTGGCGAATAGATCTAACCAAGGCTCTCACCACTGCTGAAAGAGACCTTGCGCCACTTCGGAGTTCAGACGCCATTCGTGATCCATCATGCACCGGCGGCTGAGTTCGTCTGCTCTGGCGTTCAGAGAGCCCGCCAGATGTTGAACCACTAGGGTGACGCCCTGGTGTTCCAGCCATGTCCAGATGCGCAAAGCCTCCTGACAAAGGGTCCACGACCTCACCCCGCCCTGTTTGTTGCAATACCACATGGCGGTGGTGTTGTCCGTGAACACCTGCACGACACTTCCCCGGACAGAGGGAAGGAAGGCTTTCAGTGCAAGTCGGATCGCTCTCAGCTCCAACAAGTTGATGTGGAGGCGAGACTCCGCCGGAGACCAGAGGCCTCTGATCTCCGCCTCTCTCATGTGGCCACCCCATCCCAGAAGGGACGCATCCGTCACTACGACATGCTCCGGTAGGGGTAGGGAGAGGCTCTTGCCCGTGACCCAATCGCGGTCCGTGAGCCACCACTGCAACTGCTGTGCAGTGCCCTCCGAGATCAAGACATGGTCGGACAGGTTGCCGTGATGCTGGGCCCACTGAAACTTCAGGTCCCACTGCAGAGCCCGCATGCGCCGCCTGGCGTGATGCACTAGTAGGATGCAGGAGGCCATCAGCCCCAGAAGCCGCAACACTAGCCTGACCGTAACCCAGGATACAGGCCGAAAGATTGGAATCAGGGCCTGTATATCCCGGACCCGCTGTTCCGGCGGATAAACCCGGAACTGCGCCGAATCGAGAACCGCTCCGATGAAGAGCTTCTGAGAGGGGCTCAGGTGTGACTTCGGCACGTTGATGGAAAACCCCAGCAAATGCAGGAGATCCGCCGTAGTCTGGAGTTGGGAGACGACTGCCTGGGGCGAGCCCGCCTTCAACAACCAGTCGTCGATATAGGGGAAGACAGGAACCCCTGATCTGCGCAGATGAGCTGCGACCACCGCCATCACTTTCGTGAACACCCGAGGGGCACTGGTAAGGCCGAAGGGGAGCACGGTGAACTGAAAGTGCTCCTGACCCACCGTGAACCGCAGGTAACGCCGGTGGGCCGGCAGGACGGGGATGTGGAAATATGCGTCCTGCAAGTCCAACGCTACCATCCAGTCTCCAGGGTCTAGGGCAGCTAGAACCTGAGCCAAAGTCAACATTTTGAACCGTTCCTTCCGGAGGAAGGCATTGACGTTCCTGAGGTCCAAGATAGGGCGTAGGCCCCCTTTGCCCTTCTTGGGAACCAGAAAGTAGTGGAAATCACAACCACGACCTACTTCTGGGCTCGGAACGCGCTCAACGGCCTCTTTGGCCAAGAGGGCCGAAACTTCCTCTTGCAGAAGATTCAAATGATCCTCCGAGATACGGTGGTGCTGCGGTGGCATGGCTGGAGGGGTCGTCTCGAAGGGGAGGGAGTAGCCCCTTCGGACGATTTGCAGCACCCACCTGTCCGCCTGTCCGAAGTGATGGTACGCCAGTGGAGCAGGTGATGGCGAACCCTGCCTCCCACTGGCGAGGAATGGGCCTGAAAGCTCGGACTAGGAGGGCTTTGAGGCGGATGCTGCCGGGGTGAATGTGGACTGACCGCGTTGTCCACCAGTACCGCCTCGGCAGAAACCACGTCCGCGACCGCGTGCAGGCTGGTTCTGCGGCTGGTGGCTAGGCGGACGTGAGGAGGTGCCCCTTCCTTGGCCACGAAAGGAGCGAAAAGCGGAAGTTTGTGGCCGCGGGCTGAGAGGCCCAAGGACTTGGCCGTAGCCCAGGAGTCCTTGAAGCGAGCCAGCGCACTGTCCGCTTTCTCACCAAAAAGGCGAGTGCCATCAAAAGGCATGTCCATGAGAGTGCTCTGGACATCCCCTGAAAAGGACGTGGACCGCAGCCAGGCGTGACGTCGAAGCGCCACCGTGGTAGAAATCGCCCTACCCAGCAAGTCTGTAGTGTCGAGTCCACATCGGATTGCATGGCGCGCTGCATCTCTCCCATCGGCCAGAGCTGAGGAAAGTCGTGCCCGGGCCTCCTCCGGGCATAGGGGCAGCACGTCCTCCACCGTATCCCACAGAGAGTGGGAATAACGGTCCAAGAGACAGGCGGTGTTCAAAGACCGCAGGCCCAAACTGAGCGAGGAGAACAGCTTCTTACCGAACTGCTCCAGTCTCTTGGAATCCCGGTCCGGAGGAGCGGACGGGAAGGAGGATTGGGAGGTAGAGGCCTGGATAACCAGACTCTCAGGGTGGGGTGTTGGGACAGAAAACTGCGGTCGCCCGGAGCAGGGCGGTGGCGCCTGGCAACGTTCCTATCCACAGGAGGGACTGTGGAGGGCTTGGACCAGGTGCCCTGCAGAACGTCAATGAGGGCCTCATTGAATTGCAGCAGAGGCTCAGTGGAGCTTGCTGCAGACTGAAGCACCTCAGTGAGGATGTTAGTCCTCACAGCCACGTCAGGCAGCTCAAGCCCAAGGGCCGCGGCCGCCTTGCGCAGCACCACAGAAAAAGCTGCACCCTCCTCCGAAGCCACAGTCGGAGGAGAGATGAATCCAGTGTCCGGTGAGGTATCCAAACCACTGGCCTCCCCCAGTTCATCTGCCCAGTCTTGCGAAAGTTGGCCCTGAATGGCCAAAGGGTCCACGGACCCCTCCCAGTCGCCCCCGTCATCCGATTCCTGGTAAACAGGAGGAATGATTGGAGCCGGACGATAGACAAAATGTGTCTCTAGCGGCGTTGGATGCGGCGTCGCACCGGCGTCTGGTCCGGACAGGGGCTGAACCGGGGATCGACGTCGACCGGAGTCGGCGTCGGAAGTGGCACCGGTGTCGACGCCGGCGGTGGAGGCGTGACGAGGTCGACCGTCGTCGACGGGGGCCCAGGCCTGGGCCCCTCGGGGACCTGCGGCGTCGGGGCCGGAGCCGCCGGCGTGCAAGGTCGCCCAGTCGAGTCCGCTGAGCCTGAAGGCGCGCCAGCGGGCGTCGACGGCAGGGCCAGGCTCCTCATGGCCGAGAGGAAGGCACTGACCTCCGCCGGCGTCGCGTCAGACCCAGGGACCGGCGGGTATGGGGACGTGCGCGGCGCCTGCGGCTCCGACTGAGCCGCGGGGGTGGGACCACCCTGACCCTCGGCCGAGTCGCGCGACCAGCGAGGGGAGTCCGAAGAGCGGTGTCGCCTCTTGGACTTCTTGGAGCGCTTCGACTTACCCGAAGACTTCGAGCCAGACGAGCGATGATGTCGACTGCGGCTCCGCGACCGATTCTTGGACCTCCTCCTGGACCGGGATCGAGAGGGGTGCAGAGCCGAGTGGCGAAGCTCGAGAAGCTTACGGGACCGCTCCCGCCGAGCTTTCGAGGTCAGGGCCATAGAATCGGAACACGACTCCGCGTCGTGGTCGGGCCCCAAACAGTACAGGCACCGGCGGTGATAATCGGTCACCGACATCAGTCGGTGAAAGGCGTCGCAGGCCTTGAAACCAGGCATCCTACCGGCACCAGAGTCGATAAACTGACCAAAAAGAGTCAAAATATTTAGTCAAAAAATGACTAAAAGGGGCAGCTCTCCCGGATCGGCGCTTAATAGCGCGGAAAAAAGAAGAACTGACGTCAGCGCGCGAGGGCGGCGTCTAAGTACTCCGACGACGTCATTCCGGCGCACGACGCCAACGACGGATGCGGAGCCGCAGAAGACGCCTAGCGACACGCAAGGCGTATTGCTACAAAAATCTTCCGGATCCGCCGGCGTCGCGTCAGACCCAGGGACCGGCGGGTATGGGGACGTGCGCGGCGCCTGCGGCTCCGACTGAGCCGCGGGGGTGGGACCACCCTGACCCTCGGCCGAGTCGCGCGACCAGCGAGGGGAGTCCGAAGAGCGGTGTCGCCTCTTGGACTTCTTGGAGCGCTTCGACTTACCCGAAGACTTCGAGCCAGACGAGCGATGATGTCGACTGCGGCTCCGCGACCGATTCTTGGACCTCCTCCTGGACCGGGATCGAGAGGGGTGCAGAGCCGAGTGGCGAAGCTCGAGAAGCTTACGGGACCGCTCCCGCCGAGCTTTCGAGGTCAGGGCCATAGAATCGGAACACGACTCCGCGTCGTGGTCGGGCCCCAAACAGTACAGGCACCGGCGGTGATAATCGGTCACCGACATCAGTCGGTGAAAGGCGTCGCAGGCCTTGAAACCAGGCATCCTACCGGCACCAGAGTCGATAAACTGACCAAAAAGAGTCAAAATATTTAGTCAAAAAATGACTAAAAGGGGCAGCTCTCCCGGATCGGCGCTTAATAGCGCGGAAAAAAGAAGAACTGACGTCAGCGCGCGAGGGCGGCGTCTAAGTACTCCGACGACGTCATTCCGGCGCACGACGCCAACGACGGATGCGGAGCCGCAGACGACGCCTAGCGACACGCAAGGCGTATTGCTACAAAAATCTTCCGGATCCAGTCTGACGCCTGGGGATATTCTAAGGTGAGGAATCTAACTAACGTGTTTCTTTCAGATACTATTTGTAATGTTGCTGCCTCTGAATGTCCATTTCTCATCTTATAGCAAGTTTTGTTTCTTCAGATGTTGTTCTGATTCAGATGCTAGAGAGGTGACTTACCTAGGCCCCAGGCAGTGGGTTGCAGACATGGCACACAGGGGTGTGTGCCATGTTGACTCTTCACTTTTCTCTGCACCAAAACATGCATCCTGCAAAGGCAGTGTGGGTGTTACGATGCAGGGTCGCTAAGGGTGGCACAATAGGTGCTTGCCCTTAAAGGCCTTCGCTGGTCATAGTGCCCTAGGTATCAATGGTTCCTTTTACAAGTGGATTACCTGTGGCCAAAGAAGTGCCAATTGCGGGTATGTTAGAAATGGGATTTCTGGTTGGCTAGGGCTTGCGCCAAAGCCAGGCAGAAACCACCACTCTAGTCAGGGCTGGGGAGTTACACGCCAAAGATAACCCCTGCTCACCCCCTTGGTAGCCTGGCACGAGCAGTCAGGCTTATCCCGGAGGCAATGTGTAAAGCGTTTGCGCGCGCACCCAGTAACAACACCCAAGGCGCACCACAAAAGAAACTCCACACAAGGTTATATATAAAAATAGCCTTTGTATTATAATAAACACATTAGATGGTAATCACATAATTTACACTGTGCCAACTGGCACTGGGCAGAATTTTACAAGGGACTATTTACACGGGACAGGGCCACATGGACCACTGTCAGAATCAGCACAAATCACCAATTGTACATGTAGAACATATACTAACTGTAACACAATTTATCACTGTAGAGCACAACCAGTAACTACTGGCGCAATAATGACCTCAGCGTCATCACACTAGCATCAGGTATAAAACCTATCCTGCATCCATCACAGGGGCATAAACACATTATGCCATTTCTCATTAGTCTAATGCATTAGACCTAACCACCTAAGTATAACTACACTAGGGGCGTACATCACACAGGGAGATATAGTCTCACTAGCAAGAACAACCTCATGACCAGAAAAGACCACATTTAGAGGTATAGGGTGCGCAAAACATACTATACACAGTACATTTCCTAACACCATAAGCATTAACACAGGGTGCGCAAAACATACTACACACAGTACATTTCCTAACACCATAAGCATTAATATATGCATCACAATAACACCTCAATCGCATTAGGGTCCAGATCGCACCAGAACCTAAACGTAGCAGCTGCCCACTACTTGCTGGGCAGCTGGGGACAAGAACAGGGCCTAAACGATGCAGCTGGCACTAAGTGCTGCGCAGCTCTCAATGGCCCCTGAAACAATATACCAAAACGTTGGAGCCACCTAGGCTCGACACACACCATGTACCCCAGTACTGTGGAGCGCACTGGCGCTCGAACTAATCATGCCAACACGCTGGAGCCCCCTGGGCTCTGAAAACATACACATGTCCCCAAGATGGAGCATCTCTGGGCTCTAGAAACAATTATGCCCCATCGTTGGAGCCTCTAGGCTCTAAGATGCAGGTGCTCCTCGTTGGAGCGGCCCACTGCACACACGGGGCCGCTCTGACTCGGTGCCTCGCACCGAACACCAAGACTGCTCCCTCGGTGGAGCGCGAGTGATCTGCAGCTCTGTCCCCTGCCCAGCCCTTACTCACTGGGCTCCGGCGCAGGGGACTCCTCTTCTGGAGGCGGCGGCGGGCGGCAGCACTTCTCATGCGGCGCGGTGCTTCCCTCACTCCTGGCAGCCACGCCTCCCCGCGCTTCACCCGGTCCCCCATCTCGGGACCGGGGCTTACAACGATGGAGCCCTCGCGGCTCCTCCACAGACTCCTTTTCCGGGGCTCCCTCCAGCCAATGGGAGCCCCGCAACGCTTACATCACTTCCCGCCTCGCTGACCTAGCCTGACTTCCGGGCGGCCGCGGCGGCTATTTCTCCGGCCACAACGAAGGGTAGGCTCCCTCGAGGGGGAAAATAAATGTAGAAGCGGGGTGGGCACCCGCATTGGACTCCCATAAGCGGGGTGGGCACCCGCATTAATAATGAAACAACAACGAAGACACAGGGTGGGCACCTGCGCACCAAAAAGCAACCAAATAAGCGGGGTGGGCTCCCGCAAGGCCGGCATCATGGGGGAATCCCTAGTCTGGGGATTCCCTCTCCCTCTCTCAGCAGCGCGATGCTGCACAGCCCCAGCTCCTCTCTCTGGGGGAATTAGAATAAAGCGCTCTCCAGGCGCTATGTTCAGGACCAACACAAAGTCCTTGACAGATCAAGAAAAACAGCCAAAAGGTCCCACCAAGTCCATCAGGTATCCAGGGGCTGGGCAGGGCCCAGAGAGGCAAGCCTTTCCCCTGGGCCTCAGCAGCAGCACGCCCCTGGCAGATTCAAGTCAGAACGAGAACATTTTCATGGGGTCACAGCCCCTCTTTTATACACCAAATCCTTTGTCTCCAAAGGTGCAGAGAAAGGGCGAACCAGATGCAACTGGTTCTTGAGCACTTTGTTTTGCTCAGCCCCTCTCCCTATTCACAGGACAGGCCAGGGACATTAGAAGCACCACAGGGGGTGGAGCCAGCATTGTGTGGGGAAAGCCCAGCCCTATTCAGGTCCCAGGTGTACTCCTCCCACTCATCAACATGCAGCTCTCTCCACCCACCACTGAGGAAGACCCATCCTGACTCCTGGAGCCAGGCTCACCAGCCAATCACATGCCAGACAGTCACTGCACATTTATGCCAGCGTCTAGAAGTGGCACTTCTACACTAGCTACAGTAACGCCGCACACATCATCGCGCAGCATTTCATCACACGAGTCCGCACATACCAAACTCGCACCTGCACTCCCCACGCATCAGGAACTACCAGGGACACATACATTCCCCCATGCATTCCTATGGGAGGGCAGGCCAACCTCACTACACGCACGCACTTTACACTGGGACACAGTGGTAAAGTGCGCAGAAGCCAAAAATCACTAACACCAGGTCACAATAAAAAGCAAAAAGTTTTAGGGGTGAACCTGCCTGAAGGGCCAAGTCCATCAGGGTACATAGGTAAAGTTTTGGGAACGACCACAGGCCCTGGGAACCTGATTGGCAGGGACCCTGGGGACATCAAGTCAAGTTGCATCAAATGTCAGGCAAAAAAAAAAGGGGGGTTGCCATGCAAAAAGGGTGACTTTTCAACAAGACCAATGCGGGTCTCAGAGCCAGAGTGGATGTCTGCACCGGAGTTGTGCTGAACCTATGGCAGCTCCAAGTGGTTCAGATGCTGCAGACAACAGATCTGCCTGTGGTAGGGGTGGGAGCCCCTGCGAAGGAATGTCAGTGAGAGCATGCGTGAACTTCTTAAAGGGCTTAAGGCGCTGCAGTGTTGCCAATGACCTTGGAAACTTAGAGCACATCCGGATCAAGTGCGAGATTGGTTCCTCAATCGGAGAGCAGGAGCAAGATCAAGATCAATTGGCACCTTTATGCCAATGTGACTTCTCTTTTGGTAGAGAGTGGCAGGATGCTGTTGAGTCCTGCTTCGCTTTCTTATGCTTCTGCTTGGACTTCGACTTACTGGAGGACCTTGACCCCGACTGTGACTTCCAGTGGGAGTTTCTTCTGGAGAAGGTCCATGTCCTTTACTTGGAACATCTGTGCAAATCTCACAAGGCCCATGACTTCCTCCTGTGTTCGTCAATGTACCATTTAGTGGTGCAAGATGGCAGTCGAATGCATGAGGGTGATCATATCACATGGCTTTGAGTCGTGCTATAAACCCAAGCACAAAAGAAACACCTTGAACAGGTCCATGACCGACATCTGTTTTCTGAGGTCACAGCATGATTTGAAACCTGTAGTTTGAGGATAGGACATCATCCCTTGCACACTGGATTTTGTTTTGGAAGTCATCAAAAGGCTGACGAAACTGGAAGTGGAGATCAAGATCCGTGTTTGGAGGGGCAGAAAGAAAGGAAATTACATCAGTGAGCAGGGGTGGCGCTTATATGCAGCTCCACATAATTTCGCTGGCAGAATAACATCTAGGCAGAGCCACATGGCACAACCTAGTGGTGCGCAGATGCACGGCTATGAAAAGTTCCCAGATCAAGTCTGGCACATGGGGAATATTTTAAAGGTGAGAAATCTGCGGTTAGAAGTATCCATCAGAAAATATTTAAAAGACAATACAAAAGAGTAATTAAGAATAAGTGAGCAGAACAAAGGAAGGAGGCAACACTTCTTTATTCTTGGTAATTTTCTCCAGTATTTCACAGTATCCAGCCAACACGTGTTTCGCCTTCTAGCAGTGCAGAAACCTGGGATTTTTTCCCAAGGCTGTAAGGTAGTGGCCCTGCTGTGAAAGAGGTAGCTTCAGCATCTGGATTATTGCAGAGGTCTTAAAGTATTATCGAAAACAAAAAGCCTTGAAGCTAGAACATGAAACGGGGTGGGGGGGGGGTTGGAGGGGATCTAGTCGTCCTTCAGGAACCGCATATAGTGTTTCTGGACTACAATAATAAAGGTGTGGTCTAGAAGCGCAAGGCGTCTCCATTAACGGCTTGAACGGGTGCTCGCTTATTCTCACTTGTTTTTATCTATTGTCATGTAAATATTGTCATGTAAAGTGTGTTTTGAGGTCAGGCATTGCAAATCTCAACATCCAAGGCTGGCAGGACCAGATATAGGAAGAGCATTTTGAAATTTTCCTTGTGGAGGAAGGGGATCATTACTCTAAGATACAAAATGGGCCCCTGTTGGGACTGAAAAGTACCTTACAAGGTGATGGACGTATCCCCAAACTGCAATGATGACTGGATCCCTGGTGTTGATTTTTGTTGTCATGGGCGAACACTGATCATGCGTGTGTGCCATGACATAGACCTGTCTTATGGATTGCAGTCTTTTTGAACCAGGAGGGTTGTCCAAAGTGTCTCTCTCATAGCGGTAAAAAGGCTGCTGCCTTTGCCAGGAGTTAAGCAGCATGAGCATGGCGGTGTTGCGTACAATGTAGTGATCAATAGAAGTGAACAGCCCTTTTTACCCGTACCACTGGAGTAAGACCGACAGGCTCACTTATTTCAGGTTCTGCTACTGTGTCACTTATTTCAAGTTCTGCTGCTGTGTGCTAAACTCACCCTTGGCCAACATCAGGTTAGTGTGTAGTGCTGTGCAGTGCATGTATGTTATATGCATGTGCTGGGTGTGTGTGCCTCTGAATGATACCCTGCATGGAAGATTCTGGGTTCCATTTTGGGAGACCCAAGGCTTACTGGAGGAGCATGAGGAGGTAGAAGAATACCCCCACACCGATTTGTTGATTGTTGCATTCCTGTGAGCTGGGAAGGACACACTGGAAGAAGGAAGAGCCAGGCTCCTTAGTACACTTCAAAGGGTGTTCTTTGATTCAGACAGAGGTCACTGGAAAGGGGCCTGAGCACATCTCAGGAAGGAGAGGGAACTGATAAGAGGATCACAGAGTAGGGATGAGGTCCTGTGGTAACCTTTTGATACACATCACTGTCACTCCTTTGGCCTGTGTTGTACGGCTTCAGATTTGGAATTGCTCCTGCTGTGACAGACTGCTCTCTGGAGAAAGGGAAGAGGAGAGGGCACTTCAAAAGGAAGCAGGCACCCAAAATAAACCTCCAAGACTCAGACCCTAAATCACATTTGGTGTCTGGAAATGGACTATAAGGAGCGCTTGAGGCCCCCAAAATTTTCAAATGCCAAGGAACCGTCAGGCTGTGCAAGGAGAAGCTCTGCGAGACATCTGTCTGTGATCAGGACTGAAGGTTAAGGCCTACCAGTCTGCCAGCTGGGTGAGGCACCATCACCCAGGTAATCCAAGACCAACAGCCTTTGGAGCCGGGAGCACCAGTGCCTGCCAGCTTTCCAAGACCAGTGCGCCCTGTGAGGAAGAGGAGGGTGCGAGGTCCAGTGGGAGATCCTGGTGATTGGATCTCAGAAGAGAGGCGTGAGGAGACTGTTTCTCCACTCTGCACCGGTTGGGCTGTAGTCCATGTGCAGAGTGAAGTCAGCAACCCAGTATGCCAGGTGGGACAGCGGTGAAGATTACTGCTGTGCCCATATGACAGTAGCTGTGCGGATTGAGGTCAGTGACCCCGTCTGCCAGGTGGAGCCGTTGTGAATATTGCTGCTGTGCAATCGGGATATAGCCCATGTGCAGAGTGAGGGGTGAGGATGGTGACCCCGTATGTCCGGTGGAGCTACCAGGGAAAAGGCAAGGAGCGTGGCCTGATTGAGACAGTCGTTGAGAGGTAGAGGGTGCATGGTAATCCGTACAGCCTGAGCCCTGACTGAGGATCTGCACCAGAAACTTTGAATTTCCCTCCCCTGTGAGGAGGATGCAATGAAACCTACTGGCATTGGACAAGCGTCAAAGACACCCGGCCGCTGTCCCCACAGGGCTACGTGGGATACTCAACATAAACATCTGATGCAACTTCTGCACCGGCAATGGGAGTGCCCTTGGAGACTCTGGTTGTGCAGGTCCTGAGGCCACGGGTAAGACAGGCCGATGGGCTGGAAGGCCCCCCAGAACCGTGCCTGCTATATAGCGCTATGGCGCTGAAACACTTATGCCTAGGGAGTGGGACTACTGAGAATCTGACTACTAATGGAGCTTAACTTGAATGTCGACTATGATGAATGGGGACTAACCACTACCGCTAGCGAGAGGGGTGTGAGACTCAGGAACCCGTCTATTGAAACACTAGAGCCCGGACCTCGGTGAGATAGAATGTACAGTTTGTAAATGACACATTTTACTTTGTGCTGGTATACAAGTACTCCTATTTTCATTAAAGCAAATAGTTACAAGCATGAACAATCATTTATTGCTACTACTGAAAGTATTTTGAGCTGTGAGCGTGTGTTCTTCCCCCCCTCTGTCTACCTACCCAGAGGCCTCATCCATCGAGATGACTTGCTCGACAGGCACTACGACTGAGAGTCAAGTGCTGAGAGGATCCATGGTAGGTCGGACCCCGGGAAGTCTGAGGCAAAACGCCTCAACCCCCAAAGTTGGGCCCGTATCGCCTTCTTTCCCCCCTGGCCCTTTAAGCGGAGTTCTGACAGTCCCTGTTCTGTTGGGAATAATATCCCTGGCCTTTTTATGCAGCAGATGACAGTTCGAGTGCTGCTTTGCCCAGAAGAGGAAGCACCACCTTGAGACCAATTTAGGCAGAATCAACAGACATTGCAGAGCAGATGGGGGGAATGTGAAGAGGAACTTCCTGAAATGGGACGTCATAACCACAATGTGGGTGTCTAAAGGTCCAAAGTAATGACTTGTCAATTTACTGTGAAATGAGGATGATTGTATTTACCGCCTGACAAAGCAAAGTGGTTTTGAGTAAATGGTGTCAGAGGAGAAAGGGGAAGACTGCTGTTGCAAATGCTTCTTGTCTCTGGTACTACCCAACCACTGTAGAGGAAACAGGCCTGGTCGCTGATAAGCCTGGAGCCATCAAATAGCACATTCATCTGATTCACTTGAACATTACCAGAGCAATGAATAATCTGTAATTTGTTATAAACTGAGCCATCTCCCAAATAAATTGTATGGAAGTAACACACCATTAAGCATGTGGGCATTGGTGGAGCTCAAGTACAGACTTGCAGAAGAACGGACTTTTGGACTCCCGATCTAAAGGAGAAGAGAGAAATTAATTGGGCTCTTTGTTGGGTGAAATTTCCTGACCCTTGAAACTCTCAGTTAATCAGCAGGCAGAAAGGAATACTGGGCGTTCTGGCACCAGTCTATGGTGCGAGGTATTTGGCAATAAAATTCCACCGCAGAAAAGTGCTTGCACTAAGCCGTAATGAGTAGGCTGAAAAGGGCCGCATTGCAAAGCAGAAGACCTCGCGACGAACAGGAGGCAGACTACAGAATCTTTGTTAATAAGTTAGTCTTAGACACATCCACAGGAAGAACTTTGGCAGTTTTATGGATAATTGCTGTAAAGGAGGCAAACTCCTGCGAAAGAGGGCAAGAAAGACAACCCAACTCAAGTTGAAAAGATGGTTCCAGTACACCAACATTTTGCAGGCCAGTATCGAGGCCATCATCTGTATATTATTGAGGAAGGAAATTATCCACTTCACTATTATAATCCTTAGTGTAATGCACAATGTGGATGCCTGGGAGGTATCAGAAACGGAGCCAAAGAAGGTACCCAACTTAACAAATTGTAGAGCCGACAGTAGAAGACTGCAAAAGCTGTTATTCTCGACAGATTCTGCACATTCTTGCTTGTACAAAAAAAATAGACTGTTTTAGATGCAGAAGGAAACTGCCTCAGATATGGTGCTGGCAGCATTAAATGCAGTGCTGTAGAAACCAGAGAGATTTTCATACAAGAACAGAGGGTGCCTGTGCCATCAAAATAGCTTTAGGCTGAGCGAACAGGGTGGATCACAATCAAGGCAACAGCTGCTAATGGACAGTCAATGATGACTTCAGCAGCTTCTTGTGGCCCGAAGGTTTGACAGGGAAGATGAAGAGGTTAGGAAGATGTAGACCATGGCCATAGTAAAGCTGTCGATGGGATGACAATGCAGGAAACTTTTCTAACGCACAACGGCACCAAATACATCAACAAGCCTGGAATAAGAGAATAATGGAGCCATGTTTCTGACAAGTCAATGGAACTGGTGCAGTGCCTGTGAGATGAGGACTCCTGTTGCTGTGCCTCTAGTGGGAAAACTGCTATTTGAACTGCTCCCTCTTAAATTGCCTTACCGTAGGCTGGAACAATCCTGTCATTTGAGCACCTAAATGTATGTGTGGAATCAAAGATATGGCTAGCATAGCTGCGCTCAGTCAAGCACCCAAAATATCCCAAACCTAAAAAAATGAAGTCACATCAAACTGTGAAAGTGAAAGAGTTAAACAAACAGTGCCAAGTTCAAGGGGCACAAACATTTATGTTATCACTTAAACCACCATTGATAGAAGCATGATTCCTTAAATGTCTAAAATGAGCCCCAAGACTGAAATTAAACAGCCAGCATGAGTGGGTCATATAAGAGAGTGTAGCTTACAAAAGACTCAACTGAGGCAATGTAGACCACTTAGTAGATATTATTGTTTCTCAGACAAAAGCGGATACCCATATTCAAACACAGGCTGCAATTTCATTCTTAAGGTAAGCCATATCCTGCCCTCCAATGGAGTGATGAAGCTGGAAAGTGGCAATCTCGGCTGCTTTAGACTTGAGCAATGGTCTCTTGGCCACAGTCTGTGTAATTGTACTTTGAGACATAGAGGCACGTTCCTTTATAGGGCCTAAAATGGCAGTCTGGGGTGGAATACTTTACAGGCACTATACAGGTAACAGTCCTTTTACTGCCCCAAATCCCATATAAAGAAGCCAAGCTAAGTAGACAAGCGTGACAAAAGTATTTGCAGATTAAAATGTGTTTTTAATAGGGCTGTGCGAAATTATAAGTAGGGTTGCGGGAAAATATTCCTGAGATATTTACCAGCCTACATGGGTGGTGAAAAATGTGCCATGTGATGCTTTTTACTTACAATAAATAAACAAAATGTAACATTTCCTTCATGTAACCTAGGATTCAGAATTCTCAGCTACTCTGGATGTCCCAATTAAGGCTCATTCGAAGCTTCAAGCTCAGTCTGGGCTCCAGAAGGCCGGAAACATTCCCATGAATTTTCTCCTCTGTCCCTCGGTGTGATGGATTACAAGAATGAGTGGTGTTCTGGTGGGCCGTGGGAAAGGACACTGGGATCTGGGGTCTGTGCACCAATCCTCTACCTCGCAAAGTACCCAGGACTACACTGAAGCAGGGCTCCTCTATTTGGCTGGGACATCTGACAGGAGTCCCAGTCACAGTTTTAGTTGGCCCGGGGTTGGAAACCTTAGTACCCATTCTCCAGCCGGTTGCATCACAAAGTGCCCCTATGGAGTCCTGGAGGAATCTGGAGAGCTCCCCTGCTTGGCTGAGTGTGAAAACTCTGACCGGGCCCCAGGTCAGAGCATCGGTTGGCTCTGGGATAGAAGTGCCTGTCCTGGGCTCTCTTTCCAGGCCTGCCATGTAGCAAAGTGCCCAGGAAGGAGCGCCGCAGATCTGGGGATGGCTCCCCAGCTTGGCCGGGTTAAGAAGCTCTGAAATGTATGTGGAAGCCTCTGTCCCTTGGCTCCATTCTCCGGCCCGTTGTTTTGCAAAGTGCCTGGGACAGGGTCCCACAGGCACTGTATAGGGCTCCTCTGCTTGGCTGGGTGAAAAAGATCTGACCCGGCCGTGGGTCACTGCTGTGTGATAGCCTGACAGCCCCATGCCTGAGGGTCATCTCTGGCTTGGAGAACCGGAGCTACCAGCCTCTCCAAGGGCGAACAAACTTGGATCAATAAGACATGGTCAGACTTAATGGGCATCACTATAGGTCATCTGGTCACATGTCACAGGAATGCATGGTGCCTCCAGATAGCCAGGCTACCCCGGAAAATCCAATGAGGGCTCGTTTGACTCTTCAAGCCCAGTTAGGTTTACTCAAATGTCCCCCTCTTTCACACAATGTGCAGGGACTACAAGAGAAGCAGGTAGCCTTTTTCCAGACTTAGGTGCCCTAGGTCAGTGCTCCAGATGGCCCTGGGGTGGAAGCCCCCAGTCCTGTGCTATGTTCTTCAGTCTGTTGTGTCTCAAATTGCCTGGGACAGGGTACCGCAGGACCAGGGAGTTCCTCTCTTCTTTGCCAGGGTAAGAAGCTTTGACGGGGCCCTGGACCTCTTTGAGCCCTTCCCCATTTTCCCTTGCTTGAGGCCCAGCTAGGTTTACAAGAACCCTGAGCACTTCAAGGGTGAGTGGAATCTTTGTCATAATAGACGGTGTGACCAAAAACCTGCCCTTCAAGCTTTACCAACTGATTGCTCCAAGTCTGGATATCTGGTCATGCCAAGGAATACATGGGAAGAGTCTAGCACTGAATCCCCGCCCAGCGGTAGGTGTGAAAAATGTGACACACACACACTCGACATACTACCAGCGCAAGTCCTTCTGATCAAGGCTCACCCTGTGGATGGTGTAAGCCCAGTTGCGGCCTCCAATGTGCTGTGATGAGGTCTTCTCGTAGACGGGGTGCTTGGGAATGCAGCCCAAAGTGGGTGGTAAACTCCATTTAAGACTAAATATGGGTACAAGACAGATAACCAACAAGTGCTTTAAGGGAAAGTTAAAAAGAACTTTGAAGGCAGAGTTCAAGAGAGCATAAAGCCGTTAAAAGGTGGGGTCATGTAGTCCACCTGAAGAATTCAACACCGTAGGAAGGTTGAGCGCAGATCCCACCTATGGGGTCGCTGAAGGGTACATTTCATCCATGGGGGGCAGTCCCAAGCAGCTCCGCGTTGCATTGGAAGGCTTCAGGGTGAGAGGTGGCTCTCCGCTCAGGTGAAAAGTATTACAGCAATTGGCAGCAGCTTCGTCCTATCCATGAGGCCCAGGGTAATTGACAATCTTCATGTCCTTTCCCAGCAACCACCCTAGCCTCTCCTGGAGAGCGATGGGGCGGGGAAGGGGGATGAGGCCTCCTACTCCCAGCACAATTATCTAATGGCATGGACTGTGCTTAGTGTGCACTGACTGCGTTGTGCGGCAATGAGGGAAGGCCCACGCAGGGTGCAAGGGGTCTCTGGCGATGTCTGTTACCCACCTGCCCCATCTTGAAATACAGACCAAGGAGTCTAAAGTGCACAAGTAGGAGTGCCAATTGAATCCTTGTAGCACAATGAAGGCAAGGGCCGGCAAGCGCCAGTTCAGGTGGTATCCTGCTGTGGTCTTGCGGCAGGTGAATTACTGGCCAGTCTCACCCGGTCTGTCGGGGAGTTGGAGCATAAGCATATGTGATCCTGAAAGATGCTGAACTCTGCCTGGGCAGGACAAAGCCAGAAGAAACTATGTCGGAGGTCCCTAGTTGTCATGCCGTGCAAATTGATCATACGACCTGGGTACAGGGGCGAAAGACTACATGACCCATCTAATAGCTTGTTCCTTTCAAAGTTTGCCTCAGGATATCTGCTGCTCGGAAATCCCAGTTTTATCTGGTAAAGCGAATGATTAGAGGTCTTGGGACCACAACAATCTCAAACTATTCTCAAACATTAAAAGGTTAAAAAGCCTGGGTCGTTAGCGTGTAAATTGGCCTCGAATCAGAGTGCCTAGTGGGCCATCTTTGGTGAGCAGTAATTGTGCAGGGGGAAAAACTGAACTCTGGCTTGAGGCGCCTGATACAGATGCTCATCAGATGGTAGAAAACGTGTTGGTTGAGATATATATATATATACACACACAAGTGTGTAAGAGCTCGCCTTCCAAATCAACTAGCCCTGAAGAACAAGTTACTTACCTTCAGTAACGATATATCTGTAAGAAACATTAGTAGTGACAGATTCCTTACCTTAGAATTACCCCCAGGCGTCAGACTGGATCCGGAATGTTTTCGTCAGCAGTACCCCTTCGCATCAGAAGGTGGCGTCGTGCGGCTCCCTGTCCGTCGGTGGCGTCGTGGTCGCCGAGATCACGTCGTGGCAGCTACTTAGACGCTGTCCCTGTGCGCTAACGTCAGTTCTGTACACGATTTTCTGCGCTAGGAACGCAGAGCCATGCAAAATACTAACCACTGGTGCCTTGAAACTAGGGCCCTGAAAGGGATGACCTTAACCCTAGAAATCTGTTCGCAGAACGGGGAGGATGGGTGGGGCGGTAAGGAATCTATCACTACTGTTTCTTACAGATATATTGTTACCGAAGGTAAGTAACTTGTTCATCTGAAAGAAACACATAGTGATAGATTCCTTACCTTAGAATAGATAACCCAGCAATACCAACCCCAGTGGTGGGTCTGCGAACCAAGATCACACCAGGCACTCTCGGAGAACAGAACGGCCAAAGAAGCAGTCTCTCTGGACTTGGCTGTCCAGGAAGTAATGCTTAGTGAAAGTGTGCAGCGAGGCCCACATAGCTGCCTGACAGATGTCTCGTAAGGGTACACCACGTCCCAACGCCGTAGTGGTAGCCGTCGCCCTGGTGGAATGGGCGCGCAGCCCCAACGGAGGCTCCTTTTTAGCCAAAGAGTAACAGGCTTTAATACACAAGGCAACCCACCGGGAGATAGTCCGCTTGTTTACGGCCCGACCTTTCTTTGCGCCAACGTAGCCAACAAAGAGCTGTTCATCCACCCGGAACTGTTGTGTGCGATTCAGGTAAAAGGAGAGCGCATGTTTTGGGTCCTGATGGAGGAGCCTCTCTTGAAGGATTTGGAGGCGGAAAGAAGATGGACAAAGTGATGGTCTGCCCGATGTGAAAAGCAGTGACAACTTTTGGCAAAAAGGATGGACGGGATCTGAGCACAACCTTGTCCGGATGGACAGACAGAGAAGGAGGTTTACAAGAAAGAGCCTGGAGCTCACTCACTCACCTAGCGGAGGTGATGGCAACCAGGAAAGCAGTCTTTAGAGTTAAGACACGTAGGGGACAGTTGTGAAGAGGCTCAAAGGGAGCGCACATCAAGTATGTAAGAACCAGATTCAAGTCCCACTGTGGCATCACAAAAGAAATAGGAGGGAAAAGGTGAGTAATGCCTTTGAGGAATCTATTTACAACAGGGGACTTGAAAAGAGAGGGCTGATCAGGGAGCCTGAGAAAGGCCGAAATAGCAGAAAGGTAGCCCCTGACAGTGCCCAGAGCAGAGCCCTACTATAAAGGAAAAGAAGGAACAAAAGGACTTCTGAAAGAGTGGCAGAAAGGGGATCCACAGCCTTTGCTGTGCACCATGCCACAAATTTGTTCCACCTGCAGGCGTATACCAACTTAGTGGAGTGCCGCCTGGCCGCCAGAATCAGATTACAAACTTCAGGAGGCAAGTCAAAAGGATTCAACTGTCGCCGCTCAATCTCCACGCAAGGAGGTGGAAACTGGACAGGTTCGGCTGGAGGACCGTCCCCTGCTGCGACAGAAGATCCTCCCGAAGAGGCAGTCAGATCGGGAGATCGATGGTCATACTGAGTAGCTTGGGATACCATACTCTTTGATCCCAGTCCGGAGCCACAAGAATGACTTGGGTCCGGTCACGCCTGATCTTCTTTAGCACTCTGGGCAGAAGTGGTATAGGCGGAAAGGCGTACAACAGACTGCAACTCCACTCACGTTGGAGTGAACCTGCCAGGTGTTGAACCACCAGGGAAATGCCCCGATGTTCCAGCCATGTCCAGAGGCGCAGAGCCTCCTGACATAGGGTTCACGACCCTGCCCCGTCCTGTTTGTTGCAGTACCACATGGCGGTGGTGTTGTCCGTGAACACCTGCACTGCTCTCCCCTTGACAGAGGGAAGGAAGGCCTTCAGTGCAAGTCAGATCGCCCGAAGCGCCAGAAGGTTGATTTGCAGCCAGGAATCTGCTGGAGACCAGAGTCTTCTGATCTCCGCCCCTCCCATGTGGCCGCCCCATCCCAGGAGGGACGACGCATCCGTCACCACTGTGTGCTCCGGTTGGGGAAGGGAGAGGGATTTGCCATTGACCCAATGGCGGTTTGTGAGCCACCACTGCAACTGTTTTGCAGTGCCCTCCGAGATCTGGACGGACTCGGACAAGTTCCCCTGATGCTGCGCCCACTGGAACTTCAGGTCCCACTGCAGTGCCCGCATATGCCAACTGGCATGATCAACTAGCAGTAGGCCATGAGGCCCGGCAGCCTCAGGGTCAGCCTGACCGAAACCCAGGATAGAGGCCGAAAGATCGGAATCAGAGCCCGAATATCGTGGACTCGTCGTTTGGGAGGATAGACCCGAAAGAGCGTCGTATCCAGAACCACCCCGATGAAGAGGAGCTTCTGAGAGGAAATCAGGTGCGATTTTGGCACATTGATGGAGAACCTCAGCAAATGCAGAAGGTTGGCCGTAGTGTGGAGGTGGGAGAAGTCTGTCTGGGGTGATCCAGCTTTCAACAGCCAGACATGGAGATAGGGGAAGACTGGAACCCCTGATCTGCGCAGATGAGCTGCGACCACCGCCATCACTTTTGTGAACACACAAGGGGCGCTGGTAAGGCCAAAGGGGAGCATGGTAAACTGAAAGTGCTCGTGGCCTACCGTAAACCGCAGGTAACGCCGGTGGGCCGGCAGGATGGGAATATGGAAATATGCATCCTGCAGATCCAACGCTACCATCCAGTCTCCAGGGTCGAGGGCAGACAAGACCTGAGCCAGAGTTAACATCATGAACTTCTTCCGGAGGAAGCGATTAACGTTCCGGAGGTCTAAATTATGACGCAGACCCCTGCCCTGCTTGGGCACCAGAAAGTAGTAGGAATAACGACCACGACCTACTTCTGGCGCAGGAACGCGCTCGATGGTCTCCTTGGCCAAGAGGGCCACAACTTCCTGTTGAAGAAGTGCCAAGTGATCCCCCAAAAGGCAGTGGTACTAGGGTGGCATGGCTGGAGGGGTAGTCTCGAAGGGGAGGGAGTAGCCCCTTCTAACTATTTGTAAAATCCACCTGTTCGTAGTGATGGTGCGCCAGTGGGGGAGGTGATGGCGAATCCTGACGCCCACTTGTGTTTGATGGGCCTGAAAACCCGGACTAGGAAGGTTTGGAGGCAGTGGTGGCCAGGGTGGAGGTGGACTGACCCGCCTGCTGACCCACCTCAGTGGATCCCACGTCCGCGGCCAGTCTGGGACTGTTGCTGCGCAGGCCTGTGGCTCTAAAGCGAACGTGTTGGGGCGCCCATTCTGTGGCCACGAAAGGAGTGAAAAGCAGAAGGCGGAGGAGGGCGAGTGGCCGAAAGGCCGAAGGTCTTGGCCGTAGCCCGTTAGTCCTTAAAACACTCCAACGCACTATTCGCCTTGTTGCCAAAAAGGCAAATGCCATCAAAGGGCATGTCCATGAGAGTGTTATGGACATCCCCGAGAAGCCAGTAGTCCTCAGCCAGGCGTGGCGACTGAGCGCCACTGTCCTGGAAATCGCCCTGCCCAGCGAGTCGGCGGTGTCAAGGCCACATCGAATTGTGAACTTGGCTGCATCTCTCCCTTCAGCAATAGCCTGAGAGAGCACTGTCCGGGCCTCCGCCGGACACTGAGGCAGCACTTTCGCCAATGTATCCCACACAGAGTGGGAATAACGGCCCAAGAGGCATGGGGTGTTTACAGACCGCAGCCCTGAACTGGCGGAAGAAAAAATATTCTACCCAAACTGTTCCAGTCTCTTGGATTCCCTATCCGGGGGTGTGATAGGGAAGGCACTTTGGGACGTGGAGGCTTGGACAACCAAGCTCTCAGGGATGGGGAGTTGGAAGAGGAAAAGAAGGATGCCCAGGGCTGGGCGATGGAGTTGAGCCACGTTCCTATCCACAGGAGCCCCTGTGATGGGCCTGGACCAGGTGCCCAAAAGAACGTCAGAAAGTGCCTCATTAAAAGGCAGCAGTGGCTCTGCAGAGGTAGCCGCCGGCTGAAGCCCCTGTCAGGAGGTTAGTCCTGATGGCCACTGTAGGGAGTTGGAGGTGTAGAGCCTCGGCTGCCCTATGCAACACCACTGCGTAACTAGCGCCCTCCTCCGTAGCCACTGTAGTAGGAGTTAGCATGCCAAGGTCAGGAGAAGTGTCAAGACCACTGGCATCCCCCAGCTCCTAAGCCCAGTCCGGGTCATACTCGCACTAAGCTCCTGACTTAACTCCTGAGGCGGAAAGCCGGGAGCAACGCTACTTTCCTTTTAACTTCACTGGCATTTCATTTTAAACCTTTTGGGCATTCACCCCCTCATTTCTCATTCCCCCGTGCGCTGTGTTCCTACATGCTCTGTTGTTTCAGGTGCCATAGCGGGCCACGGGGAGGATCGCCACCATCGCAGGGGAAGCCCTGGGTGACGCTGCTCACGCTCGGCCACGCCCACTCTCGTTCTGATTTAACCGCGCCCCTGCAACGCGCGCATTCAGACTCTGACTTAACTCCTGAGGCGGAAAGCCGGGAGCAACGCTACTTTCCTTTTAACTTCACTGGTATTTCATTTTAAACCTTTTGGGCATTCACCCCCTCATTTCTCATTCCCCCGTGCGCTCTGTTCCTACCTGCTCTGTTGTTTCAGGTGCCGTAGCGGGCCACGGGGAGGATCGCCACCATCGCGGGGGAAGCCCTGGGTGACGCTGCTCACGCTAGGCCACACCCACTCTTATTAGCATAAAAGGATGTCCCACTCCCGGCCGCGCTGCCGGCGCGCCAAAGGCAAGCCCGTCTGCGCCAGTCCGCGATGGGCCGGGACCTGGGAACCCTCACCATGCCAAATTTTTCATATATTCTACTGCACAATTGTTTGCCCTCCACGCCGCTTGGCCTATTAGCAACCCCTTGGCGGTTCATCTCAATTGCCTTGGGATTTTTCAGCCAGACTACACCAAGTTGTCGACCCATTTGCTGAGACCCCAAATATCAGCACCGCCTCAACCCTGTGTAACCCCCCCCTTGTAGCCACTACCTATCTCCTTAATACCCGTTCTGCGGTTAAACACCAAGTGGAACTTTTTGATTTCCTAGACACCACTAAGCCTGATGTTTTATTTTTGACTGAAACCTGGTTTACCCCTGACTCCCTACCAGACGTACTGGCAGCCCTTCCCAACCCGTATTATGCACTTCGCGCTGACCGTCCGGTGGGGAAAATCGGTGGTGGAGTGGCGATGATAGTCCGCTCCAACCTTCAGTTCCAACTTCTCCCCCCCCCCCCCCCATTGCTGCAGTTGATTGTTTAGTTGTTCGTTCTATCAACCTAGCGATCCCTCCTACCTGTGTGCTTCTCTATCGGGCCCCCCCCAAGCAATGCCTTACTTTATTCCGGCCATACAGGATTTACTGGCCACCCTTGTTGTCAACAACTCCGCAGTTCTTCTATTAGGAGATTTCAATTTCTGGCCAGGTGATCCTCGTGAGGACCCCATGCCCAGAGACTTTAATAACACCCTCCACAGTATGAACTTTTTATCTCATATTTCTACCCCTACCCATACACACGGCCACATCTTGGACCAAGTCTGGTCCGTAAACCAGCCAATTTCCACCCCCTTGGTGTCCCCTTGTGTATGGTCAGATCACTCTTTGATCTCTTTTCTCCTTGACATGCGAGTGGCCACTAATCCTTCCCTCCCCAAAAATATTTTTGCCCGAAATTGGAATCATGTGGATCTTCCTGCCCTCTGCCACTCCTTAGCGTCTTCTTCCCCTGATCTAGCTGACACTTCCCTTAACTCTCAGGTGACCACTCTTCATCGTTGGCTACTTACTACCTGTGATCAAGTTGCCCCTCTTAAACGAATTAGAACTTGTCGCCTTCACGAGGCCAACAGATGGTTCACCACAGAGTTAAAAATCCAGAAACTTGCGCTTAGGCAGGCCGAGCG